>NW_027362813.1:3870991-5161321 GCF_046119375.1 Phyllobates terribilis
TGGTCTCGAGCCCTCCTTCTGTCTTGTCCTCGTCTCTGGCCTTCCCCACCAGTGATCCACCTAAGTCCAGCTCCCTCGGGCCTTCTGTTGGTAAAACCCGTGGCTCTGGGTTCCCTGACCCTATTCGTGGTCTGCCTTCCGGGTGGATATGGTGGGTGGTCGTGGCAGAAGCTGCCCACGACCTCCGGTCTCTGGCTGAGGTATGCTGTAGCCCCCACCAGTTTGGGATCCGGTACCCTGTTGCCAACTCTTCACCCTGTGATTGTATTTGGGTTCTCAGAGTTCTTTCCTTCTCCCCCTCTGGGCCTTTCTTGCTCCTCTCTCTCTCTCTCTCTCTCTTTTCTGGGCCGCTCTGCTCCTCTGCTCTCTTCCTCTGACTGGCTGTCTGACTGACTCTCTGACAACTGACTGACCCTGTTTCTAGATGGTTCCCACCTTATATACTCCCTCTATGTGTGAGCTCAGGTGACCAGCACCCAATGAGCTCCTAGCTTTACCCAGACTGCTCCCCCTATCTGCCCCTACACTACAGGGATGTTCCAACCCCCTCCCACTCCAGCCAGGGACAGACACGGTCGTACCTGCACATTTACACTAGTGGGAGTACATTAGTTCTGTCCCCCGGAAATGGGATGTATGTAGTGCATGCAGCTATCTGAGCTCAGCCCCACACTCCATCCTTACCCGGGAGTGGAATATCACACCTCTGGCTGAGGTGCAATACTCCTGTAGCAGCCGAATCCTCAGGGTGCTACAGCTGCAAACTGACAAGAGCAGGCATATTCAGCTTAGAATGGCGGTTGACCTGCAGATGTCACATGTGCGCGTCTTTTCAAAAGGAATAAAATGGGGAGAGGGAAAGGTTAGATTTTAAAAACAAAAATCCAAATGACAATAGCAGCAGCCAAAATGTCAATGGAAGCAGGAATTTCCAGCCAGTCTCCCATGCCAGTACTTGCCTGGCCTCAAGCTGCATAGTGGCTGCAATCTGATGAGGGCAGGCACATTCAGCTTAGAATGGCCGTTGAGAAAGTAAAGTCACATGTGCACGTCTTTTCAAAAGGAATAAAATGTGGAGGGAAAGGTTAGATTATAAAAAAAAATCCAAAAATCCAAATGACAATAGCAGCAGCCATAACGTCAATGGATCCAGCGATTCCCAGCAAGTCTCCCATGCCAGATCTTACCCAGCCTCAAGCTGCGTAGCAACTGCAATCTGATGAGGGCAGGCACATTCAGCTTAGAGTGGCCGCTAATGTGGAGGGATCACATGTGCGTGTCTTTTCAAAAGGAATAAAATGGGGAGGGAAAGGTTCGATTTTAAACATAAAAATCCAAAAATCCAAATGACAATAGCAGCAGCCAAAATGTCTATGGAACAGACAGTCCCGCATGCCGGTAATTGCCCAGCCTCACGCTGCGTAGCAGCTACAATCTGACAAGGGCAGGCACATTCAGCTTAGAATGTCCGTTGACTTGCAGATGTCACATGTGCGCGTCTTTTCAAAAGGAATAAAATTGGGAGGGAAAGTTTAGATTTTAAAAACAAAAATCCAAAAATCCAAATGACAATAGCAGCAGCCAAAATGTCAATGGAACCATGAATTCCCAGCCAGTCTCCCATGTCTGGCACTTGTCCAGCCTCATGCTGCATAGCAGCTGCAATCTGATGAGGGCAGGCACATTGAGATTAGAATAGCGGTTGACTTATGGATGTCACATGTGCGCGTCTTTTCAAAAGGAATAAAATGGGGAGGGAAAAGTTAGATTTTAAAAACAAAAATCCAAATGACAATAGCAGCAGCCAAAATGTCAACAGTACTGGGGATTCCCAGCCAGTCTCCCATGCCAGTACTTGCCTGACCTTAAGCTGCGTAGTGGCTGCAATCTGACAAGGGAAGGCACATTCAGCTTTGAATGGCCATTGGCGCACAGATGTCTCATATGCGCGTCTTTTCAAAAGGAATGAAATGGGGAGGGAAAGGTTGCATTTTAAAAACAAAAACCCCAAAATCCAAATGACAATAGCAGTAGCCAAAATATTAACGGAAACAGAGATTCTCAGCCAGTCTCCCATGCTCGTACTTGCCCAGCCTCAAGCTGTGTAGCAGCTGCAATCTGACGAGGGCAGGCATATTCAGCTTAGAATGGCCGAGGACGTGCAGATGTCACATGTGCGCATCTTTTCAAAAGGAATGAAATGGGGAGGGAAAGGTTAGATTTTAAATACAAAAATCCAAATGACATTAGCAGCAGCCAAAATGTCAATGGAAGCGGGAGTTCCCAGCCAGTCTCCCATGCCAGTACTTGATTGGCCTCAATCTGTGTAGTGGCTTTAATCTGATGAGGGGAGGCACATTCAGCTTAGAATGGCCGTTGAGAAATTATTGTCACATGTGCACGTCTTTTCAAAAGGAATAAAATGGGGAGGGAAAGTTTAGATTTTAAAACAAAAATCCAAAAATCCAAAAATCCAAATGACAATAGCAGCAGCCAAAATGTCAACAGAACTGGGGAATCCCAGCCAGTCTCTCATGCCGGTACTTGCCCAGTCTCAAGCTGCGAAGTCTGCTGAAATCTGAGAAGGGTAGGCACATTCAGCATAGAATAGCCGTTGACATGCAAATGTCACTTGTGCACGTTTTTTCAAAATGAATAAAATGGGGAGGGAAAGGTTAGATTTTAAAAACAAAAATCCAAAAATCCAAATGACTATAGCAGCTGCCAAAATGTCAATGGAATGGGGGATTCCCAGCCAGTCACTCATGCCTTTACTTCCTGGCCTCAAACTGCGTAGCGGCTGCGATATGATGAGGGCAGGCACATTCAGCTTAGAATGGCCGTTGACATGCAAATGTCACATGTGCGCGTCTTTTAAAAAGACATAAAACGGGGACGGAAAGGTTAGATTTTTAAAACAAAAATCCAAAAATCCAAATGACAATAGCAGCAGCCAAAACATCAACGGAACTGAGGATTCCCAGTCTGTCACCCATGCCCGTACTTTCCCAACCTCAAGCTGCATAGCAGCTGCAATCTGACAATGGCAGGCACATTCAGTTTGGAAGGGCCATTGACATGCAGATATCACAAGTGCGTGTTTTTTCAAAAGGAATAAAATGGGGAGAGAAAAGTTAGATTTTAAAAACAAAAATCCAAAAATCCAAATGACAATAGCAGCAACCAAAATGTCAACGGAACCATGGATTCCCAGCCAGTCTCCCATGCCGGTACTTACCTGGCCTCAAGCTGCATAGCTGCTGTGATCTGTTGAGGGCAGCCACATTCAGCTTAGAACAGCCATTGACAGGCTGATGTCACATGTGCGCGTCTTTTCAAAAGGAATAAAATGGGGAGGGAAAGGTTAGATTTTAAAAACCAAAATCCAAAAATCCAAAAATACAAAAATCCAAATGACAATAGCAGCAGCCAAAAAGTCAACAGAACTGGGGATTCTCAGCCACTCTCCCATGCTGGTACTTAAGCGTCGTAGCGGCTGCGATCTGATGAGAGAAGGAACATTCGGCTTAGAATGTCCGTAGACTTGTAGATGTCACATGTCCGTGTCTTTTCAAAAGGAATGAAAAGGAGAGGGAAAGGTTAGATTTTAAAAACAAAAATCCAAATGACAATAGCAGCAGACAAAATGTCAACGGAACCAGCGATTTACAGCTAGTCTCCCACGCTGTTACTTGCCCAACTTCAAGCTGCGTAGCAGCTGCGATCTGACGAGGTCAGGCACATTCAGCTTAGAATGGCCTTTGATGTGCAGGTGTCACATGTGCGTGTGTTTTCTAAAGGAAAAAAATGGGAAGGAAAAGGTTAGATTTTTAAAACAAAAATCCAAAAATTCAAATGACAATAGAAGCAGCCAAAATATCAATGGAACTGGGGATTCCCAGGAATTCTCCCTTGCTGGTATCTGCCTGGCTTCAAGCTGCGCAGCAGCTGTAATTTGACGAGGAAAGGCACATGCAGCTTTCAATGGCCATTGATATGCAGATGTCACATGTGCGTGTCTTTTCAAAATGAATAAAATGGGGAGGGAAAGGTTAGATTTTAAAAACAAAAATCCAAAAATACAAATGACAATAGCAGCAGCCAAAATGTCAACGGAACCAGGGACTCCCAGCCTGTCTCTCATGCTGGTACTTGCCCATCCTCAAGCTGCGTAACAGCTGCAATCTGATGAGGAGAAGGAATATTCAGCTTAGAAAGCCTGTTGATGTGCAGGAGTCGCATGTGCGCGTCTTTTCAAAAGCAATAAAATGGGGAGGGAAAGGTTAGATTTTAAAAACAAAAATCCAAATGACAATTGCAACACCCAACATGTCAATGGAACCAGGGATTCCCAACCAGTCTGCCATGCCAGTACTGGCCCGGTCTCAAGCTGCGTAGTGGCTGCGATCTGATGAGGGCAGGCACATTCAGCTTAGAATGCCCATTGACGTGCAGATGTCACATGTGCGCGTCTTTTCAAAAGGAATAAAATGGGGAGGGAAAGGTTAGATTTTAAAAACAAAAATCCAAATGACAATAGCAGCAGCCAAAATGTCAATGGAACCGGGGATTCCCAGCCAGTCTCCCGTGCCAGTACTTGCCTGGCCTCAAGCTGAGTAGCGGCTGCCATCTGACGATAGAAGGCACATTCAGCTTAGAATGACCGTTGATATGCAGAAGTCACATGTGCGCGTCTTTTCAAAAGGAAAAAAATGGGGAGGGAAAGGTTAGATTTTAAAAACAGAAATCCAAAAATCCAAATAACAATAGCAGCAGCCAAAATTTCAACGGAACCAGGGATTCCCAGCCAGTCTCCCATTCCAGTATTTGCCCAGCCTCAAGCTGTGTAGTGGCTGCGATCTGACGAAGGCAGACACATTCAGATTAGTATGGCCATGAACTTGCAGATGTCACATGTGCATGTCTTTTGAAAAGGAATAAAATGGAGAGGGAAAGGTTAGATTTTAAAAACAAAAATACAAAAATACAAATAACAAGAGCAGCAGCCAAAATGTCAACGGAACTGAGGATTCCCAGCCAATCTCCCATGCTGGTACTTGCCCAACCTCAAACTGCGTAGCAGCTGCGAACTGACAAGGGAAGGCACATTCAGCTTAGAATAGCCTTTGACGTACAGATGTCACATGTGCGTGTCTTTTCAAAAGGAATAAAATGGGGAGGGAAAGGTTAGATTTTAAAAACAAAAATCCAAATGACAATAGCAGCAGCCAAAATGTCAACGGAGCCAGGGACTCCCAGCCTGTCTCTCATGCTGGTACTTGCCCATCCTCAAGCTGCGTAACAGCTGCAATCTGATGAGGGAAGGAACATTCAGCTTAGAATGGCCGTTGACCTGCAGATGTCACATGTGCGTGTCTTTTCAAAAGGAATAAAATGGGGAGGGAAAGGTTAGATTATAAAAATAAAAATCCAAAAACCCAAATGACAATAGCAGCAGCCAAAATGTCAACGGAACTGGGGAATCCCAGCCAGTCTCCCATGCTGGTACTTGCCCAGCTTCAAGGTGTGTAGCAGCTGTGATCTGATGAAGGCAGGCACATTCAGCTTAATATGGCCTTTAACATGCAGATTTCACATGTGCACGTCTTTTCAAAAGGAATAAAATGGGAAGGGAAATGTTAGATTTTAAAAACAAAAATCCAAAAATTCAAATGACAATAGCAGCAGCCAAAATGTCAACAGAACTGGGGATTCCAAGCCAGTCTCCCATGCCAGTACTTGCCTGACCTCAAGCTGCGTAGCAGCTACAATCTGACAAAGGATAGCACATTCAGCTTAGAATGGCCAATAACGTGCAGATGGCCCATGTGCGCGTCTTTTCAAAAGGAATAAAATGGGAAGGGAAAAGTTAGATTTTAAAAACAAAAATCCAAATAACAACAGCAGCAGTCAAAATGTCAACAGAAGAAGGGATTCCCAGCCAGTCTAACATGCCAGTACCTGCCTGGCCTCAAGCTGCATAGCGGTTGTGATCTGACAAGGGCAGGAACATTAAGCTTTGAATGGCCGTTGACATGCAAATGTCACATTTGCACGTCTTTTCAAAAGGAATAAAATGGGGAGGGAATGGTTAGATTATTAAAATCAAAAATCCAAATGACAATAACAGCAGCCAAAATGTCAATGGAAACAAGAATTCCCAGCCAGTCTCCCATGGCACTACTTGCCCAGCCTCAAGCTGCTAAGCAGCTGCGATCTGATGAGGGCAGGCACATTCAGCTTAGAATGGCCATTGACGTACAGATGTCACATGTGCACGTCTTTTCAAAAGGAATAAAATGGGGAGGGAAAGGTTAGATTATAAAAAAAAATCCAAAAATCCAAATGATAATAGCAGCAGCTAAAATTTCAACGGAACCAGGGATTCCCAGCAAGTCTCCAATGCCAGTTCTTGCCCAGCCTCAAGCTGTGTAGTGACTGCAATCTGGTGAGAGCAGGCACATTCAGCTTAGAGTGGCTGCTAATGTGGAGGTGTCACATGTGCGTGTCTTTTCAAAAGGAATAAAATGGGGAGGGAAAGGTTAGATTTTAAAAACAAAAATCCAAATGACAATAGCAGCAGCCAAAATGTCAACGGAAACAGGAACTTCCAGCCAGTCTCCCATGCCAGTACTTGCCCAGCCTCAAGCTGCATAGCAGCTGCAATCTGATGAGGGAAAGCACATTCAGCTAAGAATGGCTGTCGATGTGTGGATGACACATGTGCGCTTCTTTTCAAAAGGAATAAAATGGGGAGGGAAAGGTTAGATTTTAAAAACAAAAATCCAAAAATCCAAATGACAATAGCAGCAGCCAAAATATCAACGCAACCGGTGATTCCAAGCCAGTCTCCCATGTGGGTACTTGCCCAGCCTCAAGCTGTGTAGCGGCTACAATCTGACAAGGGTAGGCACATTCAGCTTAGAATACCCGCTGACGTGCAGATGTCACATGTGCGCGTCTTTTCAAAAGGAATAAAATGGGGAGGGAAAAGTTAGATTATAAAAACAAAAATCCAAAAATTGAAAAATCCAAATGACAATAGCAGCAGCCAAAATGTCAACAGAACCGAGGATTCCCAGCTATTCTCACATGCCGGAAATAGCCCAGCCTCAAGCTGCACTGCAGCCGCTATTTGACGAGAAGAGGCACATTCAGCTTAGAATGGCCGCTGACGTGCAGATGCCACATGTGGGCGTCTTTTCTAAAGGAATAAAATGGGGAGGGAAAAGTTAGATTTTAAAAACAAAAATCCAAAATCCAAATGACAATAACAGCAGCCAAAATTTAAATGGAATGAGGGATTTCCAGCCAGTCTCCCATGCCAGTACTTGCTATGCCTCAAGCGGAGTAGCAACTGCAATTTTACGAGGGTAGGCACATTCAGCTTAGAATGGCCGTTGACTTGCAGATATCACATGTGCGCGTCTTTACAAAAGGAATAAAATGGGGAGGGAAAGATTAGATTTTAAAAACAAAAATCCAAATGACAATAGCAGCAGCCAAAACGTTAACAGAACCCAGGATTCCCAGCCAGTCTCCCATTCTGGTATTTGCCTGTTCTCAAGCTGCGCATCTGCAGCAATCTGATGAGGGTAGGCACATTCAGCTCAAAACTGCTGTTGACGAGCAGATATCACATGTGCGCGTCTTTTCAAAACGAATAAAATGGGGAGGGAAAGGTTAGATTTAAAAACAAAAATCCAAATGACAATAGCAGCAGCCAAAACGTTAACAGAACCCAGGATTCCCAGCCAGTCTTCCATGCTGGTACTTACCCAGCCTCAAGCTGCGTAGTAGCTGCGATCTGACAAGGATAGGCACATTCAGTTTAGAACGGCCGTTAACATGCCAATGTCACATGTGCGTGTATTTTCAAAAGGAATAAAATGGGGAGGGAAAAGTTAGAATTTAAAAACGAAAAGCCAAAAATCCAAATGACAATAGCAGCAGCCAAAATGTCATTGGAACCTAGGATATTCAGCCAGTCACCCATACCAGCACTTGCCTGGCCTCAAGTTGCGTAGCAGCTGTAAACTGAAGAGGGCAGGTACATTCAGCTTAGAATGGCCGATGATTTGCAGATGTCACTTGTGCACGTCTTTTGAAAAGGAATAAAATGGGGAGGGAAAAGTTAGATTTTAAAAACAAAAATCCAAAAATCCAAATGACAATAGCAGCAGCAAAAATGTCAAAGGAACTGGGTACTCCCAGCCAGACTACCATGCCAGTACTTGCCCAACCTCAAGCAGCGTAGCGGCTGCGATCTGACCCTGGAAGGAACATTCAGTTTAGAAGGCCGTTGATGTGCAGGTGTTACATGTGCGCGTTTTTTTCAAAAGGAATAAAATGGGGAGGGAAAGGTTAGATTTTAAAAACATAATCCAAAAATCCAAATGACAATAGCAGCAGCCAAAATGTCCACGGAAGCTGTGATTCCCTGCCAGCCTCCTATGCATGTACTTGCCCAGCCACAAGGTGCATAGTGGCTGCGATCTGACAAGGGCAGACACATTCAGCTTAGAATGGCCGTTGTCGTGCAGATGTCACATGTGCGTGTCTTTTCAAAAGGAATAAAATGGGGAGGGAAAGGTTAGATTTTAAAAACAAAAATCCAAATGACAATAGCAGCAGTCAAAATGACAAAGGAATCAGTGATTCCCAGCCAGTCTCCCATGACTGTACTTGCCCAGCCACAAGCTGCGTAGTGGCTGTGATCTGACGAGTGCAGGCACATTCAGCTTAGAACAGCCGTAGACGTGCAGATGTTACATGTGAGCGTCTTTTCCAAAGGAATAAAATGGGGAGGCAAATGTTAGATTTTATAAAACAAAAATCGAAAAATCCAAATGACAATAGCAGCAGCCAAAATGTCAACGAAACAGGGAATTCCTAGCTAGTCTTCCATGCCAGTGCTTGCCTGGCCTCAAGCTGTGTAGCGGCTATGATCTCACAAGAGCAGGCACATTCAGCTTAGAATGGCCGTTGACATGCAGACATCACATGTGCGCGTCTTTTCAATAGGAATAAAATGGGGAGGGAAAAGTTAGATTTTAAAAACCAAAAATCCAAATGACAATAGCAGCAGCCAAAATTTTAATTGAAGAGGGGATTCCCAGCCAGTCTCCCATGCATGTACTTGCCCATCCTCAAGCTGCATAGCAGCTGCGACTTGACAAGGGCAAGCACATTCAGCTTAGAATGGCAGTTGACATGCAGATGTCACATGTGCGCGACTTTCCAAAAGGAATAAAATGGATAGGGAAAAGTTAGATTTTAAAAACAAAAATCTAAAAATCCAAATGACAATAGCAGCAGCAGCCAAAATGTCTACGGAACTGGGGATTCACAGCCAGCAACCCATGCCGGTACTTGCCCTGCCTCAAGCTGTGTAGCGGCTGCAATCTGACGATGGCAGGCAAATTCAGCTTAGAATGGCCGTAGATGTGCAGAATTCACATGTGCGCGTCTTTTCAATAGGAATAAAATGGGGAGGGAAAGGATAGATATTAAAAACAAAAATCCAAAAATCCAAATGACAATAGCAGCAGCAGCCAAAATGTCAATGGAACTTGGCATTCCCAGATTTTCACCCATGCCAGTACTTGCCCAGCCTCAAGGTGCGTAGCATCTGCAATCTGACACGGACAGGAAAATTCAGCTTAGAATGACCGTTGACATACAGATGCCACATGTGTGCGTCTTTTCAAAAGGAATAAAATGGGGAGGGATAGGTTAGATTTTAAAAACAAAAATTTAAATAACAATTGCAGCAGCCAAAATGTTTTTGGAACAGGGTATTCCCAGCCAGCCACCCATGCTGGTACTTGCCCAACCTCAAAATGTGTAGCTGCTGCAATCTGACAAGGGAAGGCACATTCAGCTTAGAATGGCCGTTGACCTGCAGATGTCACATGTGCGCGTCTTTTCAAAAGTAATAAAATGGGGAGGGAAAGGTTTGATTTTAAAAACAAAAATTCAAAAATCCAAATGACAATAGCAGCAGCCAAAATGTCAATGGAACAGGGGACTCCAAGCCAGTCACCCATGCTGGTACTTGCCCAACCTCAAGCTGCATAGCAGCTGCGATCTGACAAGGGAAGGCACATTCAGCTTAGAATGGCCGTTGACCTGCAGATGTCACATGTGCGCGTCTTTTCAAAAGGAATAAAATGGGGAGGGAAAGGTTAGATTTTAAAAACAAAAATCCAAATGACATTACCAGCAGCCAAAATATCAACGGAATCGGGGATTCCCAGCCAGTCACCCATGCCGGTACTTGCCCAGCCTCAATCTGCATAGCAGCTGCGCTCTGATGAGTGAAGGCACATTCAGCTCAGAATGGCCGTTGCTGAGCAAATGTCACATGTGCGTGTGACACCCCAGGGGTCTGGTTGCCACAGTAACAGAGATATTATGTCTGAGAGCAAGTGGGAGGTTTCTCTGGTCAGGAGCCCTAAGCATGCAACACTGCCCGCCGAGACCGGGGAGGGGAGGAATCTGCCCTTATAAACTGGGTCTGGGGTGGGATTAGGTGAGACAGAGACAGAGCCTGCAGAACAAGCAGAGCAGTCAGAGCCTAGAGTGAAGCTGCAGACACAGGAAAAGATACATCAGGAGCTCTGTAGGAGCAGAGGCAGAAGGCCAGGGGCTGTGAGCAGAGATATAGCTCGCCCTGGCTGAAGTTACTAAAACTGGACACAGGAGTCCGAGGCTGTGGGGACTGATATATACCCAGCAGCAGAATCCAGCCGGCAGGGGATTCCAGGTCCTCTGGCCATAGAAGCCCGGAGGCTCAGTCACAAAGAAGGGACCAGCGCCACCATCCAGGAGCGGAGGCTAACAGAAGGCCCCAAGTCTCCAGCCATACGGGTGAGCACCACATGGTATACTCAGGGACGTGGGCTACTTGGAACCGCTGACAGCAAGGTAGCCAGGAAGAGTGCAGATAAATGGGGAGGCCTACAACTCCACCTGGCCAGGGGAACTCCTGCTTGCTCGCGAACTAACCAGGCCCCTTATACTTGCCAGTACTCCCGGGAGGGTCTGCCTTGTACCATCAGTAAAGACCCTGAACTGCACCTCACGTCTCTGTGATTCCTTGCCGCACCAGCACCATTAGCACTGGGACCCTCACACCATCACTCCCATCATCTCTCACATTAGCTACCCTGAGTCAATACTTCTCCCGTGGGGAGTTATCCCATACTCGGCTGCGCAAACAACATCAGCCTCAGCGGTCGGCAGCGCAGCGGCGGTCCCCACTGACCGCAATCCACGGGTAGCGTAGTCGGACATTTGCTATACATTAAGACTGCCACTGGTTTGACCACCCTGGGCACGGACCGGGTCGCCACCACACGGAGACTACAACCCCCAGCATTCTACAACAGGCCCGGTTCCGGGTTCCCCTGCACAACACAGGCCCAGGGGCCGCGTCAACTTTGGCGTAGTCGGCAGGATTTCGTGCCCGCAACCACCGGGTACTGCGTGCCTGAAAAAGAGACTTTTATACTTACCTGTGGTGAAGTTTCCCTCCGTCCGGCGTCGTTTCCCTCCATCCGGAGCCGATTCCCGCCATCAGACGCCATCTTGGACCGTTTCCCACCGTCTTCTGCCTTCTTCCCGCCATCCGCAGCTGCTTCCCGCCTTCGGACGCCATCTTCGGGACGCCGCACGGGAAGAAGAGGGGCGTGGACACCGAAAGTGCGCGAGATCCGAAGCTCCACCCCACGCTCTGACGCTGCGCAAGGTCCTGGAAGGGAGGAAGAGCGACGCTGACGTCATCGGAGCGCGACGCCAGGTCCTCAACCCCGACGATCGACTGCGGAGCCGCGGCCTATGGAAGAAGAGCATCGCAAGGTAGGCCACGGTCCACTAGGGGGGAGGAGGATGCCGGATACCGAGGGGAGCTCCACTGCCACAGCCACCGCCAGTGCAACCGCTGCAGCAGTCATGCCATTCACCATGCCCTATATCCCGGGGGCAACCTGGCTACCCCAGTACTCAGGGGAGTCACATACTCTAAATGACTTTAGAGAAAGACTGGATAGCCTCTTCCAGGTGTACCCCCTCACAGAAGAGCAAAAAGTGAGCATCCTGGTGGCCCAATTAATCGGGGCAGCCCAAAGGGAGGTAAAGTCCTGGCCACCTGGGAGGAAGAGGACTGTCAGAGAAATACTAGCCCGGCTGAAAGACACATTTGATACCCGCACCTCAGCCGAAATAAAGCTCAGATTTTACGGGTGTAAACAGCGGGCACATGAGAGTATAAGAGACTATGCTCTAAACCTACAAGAGGCCCTGAGAGCCATTAAGCAGGCAGACCCTGGCAGCGTGGGAAATGAAGATAAGCTGTTAACTGAACAATTTATTGAGGGTCTACTGTGCAATGCCCACCGAACCCAGTTGCAGGCAATGGCCTTACAGGACCCTGACCTGGACTTTGCACAGTTCAAGGACAGAGCCATCCGGGTGCTCCGAGAACCGGCACCAGGTGGCGCTGTGACCCACAGGCGCCCTGCTATCACTTACCACCAGGAGACGGCGCCCTTGTCTGCAGGGCCTGTGGGAGCTGATGCGCAGGCTTTGAACAATAACCCGGCAACAGACCTGCACCATCAGGTCCAAGAGCTGACTAAGAGCATTGCCACGCTAACCAGAACTGTGCAGTCTTTACAGGTCTCTTCTCCAGGAAAGATCCAGCTGGAATCCGGACCGGAGGACGTCCCGTGGCACCGACTGAGGAGGACCCCACAGGCCAGAGGAAGACCCAGCGGCAGATACAACAAGGACGGACGACCCATCTGCCACCGCTGCAATCAACCCGGACATGTGGCAAGGTACTGTCATTTAAACGGGCACAACCTGGGGTAGAGGGCCAACCCCCAGGCATAAGACCATCAGGCCCATCAAACTGGCGTGATAAATAAGTAGGGGGACGTCCAATCTTGCCTGTGGTACTGGATGGCATTCCTATGAGTGCCCTACTAGACACTGGGTCACAGGTGACCACCATCCCGTACGTGCTCTTTAAACAGTAATGGAATGACTCGGACATAACCCGCTACCCAGATGACGACCTGAGTATCATCGCCAGCAATGGTCAGCCCGTGCCGCAGGTGGGATTCAAAGAGGTGATCATTAAGATTCGTAAAGTCGAACTGGCGGCACAAGGACTGATTATAGCGGACATAGACCGTAATGAGAGTCACCCTAGAATAACCTTGGGAACTAATGTGATTGAAAATTGTCTTGCAGAGGTGATTCTCATTTTACAGCAGGTTGCCAAGAACGCCAGTTCCGGCCAGCAGCGTGTGCTCCAAAAAGAGATCCGGGCACTGATGAAGCGGCAACAGGTGGAACTATCTGGTGGTGAGATAGGTAGCGTGAGAATGTGTGACCCGTTCCCTATTGCCATGCCCCCAAAAAGTGAGATGATGATTTGGTGCCGGGCAGCTATTGGTCTAAGAGGTAGAGACTACCAAGCAATGGTAGGACCCGTCTACTCAGACAGTAGGCCCACCATTTTGACAGCATGGGGGGTGGTCGATGTACGCCATGGGAGGGTGCCCGTTCGCTTCATAAATATCGGGGAGAGAGAAGTACACCTGCCCCGGTATGCCACGCTAGCCAAATTGTTCACCATCAACCAGAGCTCTGTACAGGCCGTGGAACCCTTGCCTCCATCTCAACCAGAGGAAGGTAACGGCTCTAAGAAACCAATGGAGGACTAGTGTCAGCAACTACATTTGGGTACTGACTCCACTCCCTCACACCAGAAACAGGGAGTCTATCGGGTGGTTCGAGAGTACGAGAGAGTGTTTAGTAAACACCCGCTAGACTTCGGGTGAGTAAAGGGGGTAGAACACCACATCCCCACGGGAGACCATCCTCCCATAAAGGAGAGATACCGACCCGTTCCCCTGGCACACTACCAACACGCCAATTGGATGCTTAGAGACATGAAGGAGGCTGGGGTAATCAGGGACAGCTGTAGCCCCTGGGTAGCTCCACTAGTCTTAGTGAAAAAGAAAGACAACACCATGAGAATGTGTGTAGACTACAGGAAGGTCAACCGTATCACACACAAAGATGCGTACCCGTTACCAAGGATAGAAGAGTCCTTAGCTGCATTAAAATCTGCTAACTTCTTCTATACTTTGGATCTCACTAGCGGGTACTGGCAGGTTCCTGTAGCAGAGACGGACCGGGAGAAGACCGCATTCACCACCCCGATGGGTCTCAGCGAATTTAACTGTATGCCGTTCGGGCTCTGCAACACACCAGGAACCTTCCAACGGTTGATGGAATGCTGTCTGGGACACCGGAAATTCGAGACGGTCCTGTTATATCTGGACGATGTCATCGTCTATTCCAAGACCTACGTGGACCACCTGAAACACCTGGCAGAAGTGTTTGAAGCTCTGGCAAACTACGGCCTAAAGGTGAAACCCTCCAAGTGTCACCTCCTGAAACCAAAGGTGCAATACCTGGGACACGTGGTGAGTGCTGACGGAGTGGCTCCTGACCCTGATAAGATCACCGTGATTAAGGACTGGCCAAGACCCTCCAGCATAAAGGAAGTGCGGCAGTTCCTCGGGTTGGTAGGCTACTACCAAAGATTCATTCCCGGTTTCACCAAATTGGCAGCCCCTATGCAGGACCTCCTGATAGGTCAATCTCGGAAAGCCAAAAACCAGAAGCCGCCCTTTAGGTGGGAAATGCTAGAAGAGGAGTCCTTCTGCCAGCTGAAGATGGCCCTCACGGGGGATGAAATCCTGTCATATCCAGACTACAGCCAGCCCTTTATCCTCCACACGGACGCAAGCAACATCGGGCTAGGAGCCGTACTGTCCCAGATCCAGCAAGGGAAAGAACGGGTAATCGCTTACGCCAGCCGAAAGCTACAGCCCACGGAGAGGAACCCTGAGAATTATAGCTCATTCAAGCTGGAGTTCCTGGCAGTAGTGTGGGCAGTGACCGAACGTTTCAAGCATTACCTTGCCTCCTCCAAATTCACCGTGTACACAGATAACAACCCGTTGACACTGCCACGGGTGTGTCGCCACGAAGATCGTCACGCTTACACAGCCTGACTTCTCGCAGCTGAGTTTTTGGTGCTTTGTGTTTTTCGGCAGTGAGGGAGTTAACTCTCTCTCTCTCTGTGCTAGACGAGGTCCAGCCTCGCCCAGCTGCAATCAATGTTGCTGTTGTGGGACTCCTTCAAATGCCTGCCGGTCTGTTAGGGAAGTGTCAGTGAAAGCATTTCATGCAGACTAACAGAGCAGATCGTGGTATTTGGAGTTTCAGAGCTAAGTGTATTTGGAGTGTTTTTTCCCTTCCTCGCTTTATCATTTATCTCCTTTCCCGTTGGTGTTCCCTCTGTTGTAGTTGTGTAGTTTTTGTATGCAATGTGGTTTTGGTTTTACCCTTGTACTGTCTCGTTCGTCTAAGTACTGAGTGTGGGCATATTATTACCTGTCCCCTTTTGTTGTGATCAGGGGTCCTTCTCAGGACTAGATTACTTAGGTGCAGGGATCCTCAGGAGGTAGGGGTTACGCTGGCGGCCTGGACCTCTGTACCTTTAACAGTACCTCCAGGTAGAGGGATTAGTCAGGGCCCCAGCTTAGGGTCAGCTTAGGCCCCCTACCTCCAGTACACAGAGACAGCGTGACATTTTCACCGACCACTTAGATTTTCTCCAGCTACCATGGATCCAGTAGTCGGTCTAGCTCGGCAGTTGCAGAGTTTGTCCATGGAGCTGGCGGACGTTAGGTCCAAGGTTTTGAATCCTCAGGAGGAAGCCGGAC
The DNA here is from genome assembly GCF_046119375.1 of Phyllobates terribilis. Classification (NCBI taxonomy): domain Eukaryota; kingdom Metazoa; phylum Chordata; class Amphibia; order Anura; family Dendrobatidae; genus Phyllobates; species Phyllobates terribilis. Next base: position 3,886,804 of record NW_027362813.1, read on the forward strand.
CAGAACCTAAAGTAGCTCTCCCTGACAGGTTCACTGGGGGGCGGGACAAGCTTTTTGTTTTCCGGGAGGCGTGCAAGTTGTACTTTCGGCTGCAGCCTCGGTCATCGGGGAGTGAAGAACAAAGGGTGGGAATTGTCATCTCGCTCCTACAAGGGGACCCACAATCTTGGGCGTTCTCTCTTCCCCCGGGCTCCCCGGCTCTCCAGTCAGTGGATAGGTTTTTTGCTGCTCTGGGTCTTGTATATGATGACCCGGATCGGATCTCCCTTGCTGAATCTAAATTACGTAGGATCCAGCAGGGAGATCGTCCGGCGGAGGAATTCTGTTCGGAGTTCCGTAGGTGGGCCACTGACACCCAGTGGAATGATCCGGCTCTTAGGAGCCAGTTTTGTCAAGGTTTATCCAACAAATTACAGGATGTGTTGGCACAGTATGACTCTCCCGCGTCACTGGAAGCCGCTATGGCCCTTGCTATTCGCATTGACAGACGGCTTCGGGAGAGGTGCGGGATAACTCCACCCCCTGTGATGACTCCACCTCCTACAAGGTCCCCTCATATGGTGGTTCCCCTGGTCAGTCCAGAGGAGCCTATGCAATTAGGAGGGGCATCATTTCGGGGGAGGGGACCGGTGGTGCGCCATAAGACAGGAAGGTGTTTCTTCTGCGGGAGAAAGGGACATTTTATTGGGGGGTGTCCATCCCGTCCCTTGCAGTGTGAAGAGTCGTCGGAAAACTGTTGATCCCAGGTTGTGTGGTGGACGGCAATCTGGGAGTAGGTATTTCGTCCCTAGGTTCGTCTCAGTTTCTCGTTCCGGCGGAGGTGGTGGTGGGTACGAGAACTGAGAGGATATCTGTTCTTCTGGATAGTGGGGCCGGGGCTAATCTGGTGGACGCTCGGTTTGCCCGGGTTCAAGGTATGTGATTGAGTGAGTTGGCTAAACCCATCCCCATATTCTCGATCGATGCCAGGCCTCTCGGTCAGGGAAGTTTTTTGCAAGCTGTGCATAACGTAAAACTTCAAGTGGGGGCGATACATAAGGAACTGTTGTCTTGCTACGTGTTGGAGGTTCTTCCCACTCCTATAGTGTTGGGCCTTCCTTTGTGAACTAAGCATAACCCTGTTATTAATTGGCAATCCAGAGAGATAAGCCAATGGAGTAAATTCTGTAATAAAAACTGCATGAATACGGTCATCGGTGCGGTTACTCCTAGGGTCTTACCTCCATTTCTGGGGACTTTGAGGATGTATTCTCGGAGAAAGGGTGTCAGGAACTACCTCCTCATCGCGAGTATGACTGTTCTGTAAAACTGCTCCCTGAGGCCAAGTTACCTAAAGTTAGGTTGTATAACATTTCTGGTCCTGAGAGGCAGGCCATGAAGGATTATATTTCAGAAAGTCTGGCTAAGGGGCATATTAGACCTTCATCTTCACCGGTGGCCGCGGGGTTCTTCTTTGTTAAGAAGAAAGATGGAGGCCTACGCCCTTGCCTGGATTTCCGTGAACTTAATCGGATTACGGTCCGAGATCCGTATCCGCTCCCACTTATTCCCGATCTCTTTAATCAGATCGTGAGCGCCAAATGGTTCTCTAAGTTGGATCTCAGGGGGGCGTACAATCTGATTAGGATGAAGGAGGGGGATGAGTGGAAGACGGCGTTTAACACTCCGGAGGGGCATTATGAGAACCTTGTCATGCCATTCGGTCTGACTAATGCCCCGGCGGTGTTCCAACACTTTGTTAATGACATTTTTCGCCGCCTGGTGGGACAGTTTGTTGTCATATATCTGGATGATATCTTAATTTACTCGCCGGATCTGGTGTTTCATCAGGAGCACGTTAGGCAGGTGTTACAGATCTTGCGGGATAATAAACTGTATGCCAAATGGGAAAAGTGTGTGTTCGCCGTACAGGAACTCCAGTTTTTAGGCTTCCTGGTTTCAGCGTCCGGTTTTCGTATGGACCTTGGGAAAGTGCGGGCAGTTCCTGAGTGGGATCGGCCAGAGAATCTTAAGGCACTACAACGTTTCCTGGGGTTTGCTAATTATTACCGGAAGTTCATTCGTAATTAGTGTTGAGCCACCCCCGTAGTGTTCGAGTTCGGTTCGGTTCGTCGAACACCCGTGTGTTCGCCGAACTGTTCGTTGAACTGTTCGTCGAACACCTTCGAACACCGTTAAAACCAATGGCAGGCAAACAAAAACACATAGAAACACATAGAAAACACCTTCAAAGGTGTCCAAAAGCTGACAAACTGCTCAGAAGACACAACTAACACATGGAAAAGTGACAAGTACATATAGTCATGCGAAAAGAAAAGAGGTGGAGGAGTAAAAGGAGGGGGAGACACAGATATAGGCATGTCATGCCCTTCTAAAATCCAAAAAGTGAGAAGCCGACACGTTCAGTCCGCTCCTGCCCGTGCCACCTCCGTGACACCGGGTTTGTGTCAGAGCTGCGGTGAACCCTGACGGCCAGCCCCCCTCTCCCAATACTGGTGCCTGTCCGCTGGTGGGTCGAGCGAGCCCCCCTGTGGTGGAGGCAGCTCTAAGCTTTTTAATTTAAATTGTCTCTCTAATTTGAATGAATACACTTTAAATCAATTTACAAGGATCTATTGGAGGGCAAGTCTCATGCCAGCAGCCGCGTAATTCCAGCTCCAGTAGCGTCTACTAAAGCTGCTGCAGTTAAAAAGCTTTTATAAGGATCGAGCTCGGCTGTCCACCGCAAGGCATCCTACTGCCAGTCCCAGCCCCTATGCCTTGGGGTGCCTCCTGATGCTCTTCACTGAGTATCCCGTGGTCCCGAAGCATTTCCTTTGAAAAAATTAAGTGTCCAAACTACAGGTGGTGTAGCTTGCTTAACAGCCGGGATAATCCGCTGACTAGCAGACACTGCTACTAGGCACAAAGTATTTCCTGGGCTAGATGCAGTTAAAAATTTGTAATTAGATACTCTCGTTGGATGCTGAGAAAGCATTCCATAGAGTCTCCTGGCACGCCATATATGATTCTCTTAAAAAGCTTGGGGTAGGGGTCTAGGAGACCCTTTTATAGCCAAAATCACGGCCCTGTATCTCAATACGTCACATAGGCTGAAGATAAATGGAACTGTAGCACCCTGAGGGCTCAGTTGCTACAGAGGTATTGTACCTCACCCAGAGGTGTGATATCTCACTCTCAGGTAAGGATGGAGTGTGGATCAGGACCCGACACCTGCATGCATTACACCACATTGCCGTGGGGCAGGGCGACCAATATGCCTCTGAGATGGGCACGACAGTCCCTGTCCCTGGTTGGAGTGGGGGGAGGGAACACTGAGGAAGGGGAACCCTGTAGTGCAGGAGCAGGGAGGAAGCAGTTCCTGGGTGCATTGAGAAGGGAGTATAAAAGGTGGGCACCATCTTAGTTCAGTGCAGAGAAGTCTGAGCAGAAGTGGCAGGGAGCAGGGGCTCTGCATGAGCTCTGCTCCGGAGGCAGGCCTAGTAACAGAAGCCTAGGCCTGGAAGAGGAAGAAGGAAGGAAGAGGAGCGGAGAAGGCTCCAGGAATGAGGAATGAAGGGATCCCAGGGGTGCGGACGGGCGAGTCGCCACCGCACGCCCGAATCCACCTGCGTAGAGGGGTCAGGCCAAAGGGGGAGACCGGTCCCCGAAACTAGTGGAGGCAGGAAACGACCCTCAGCTAGAAACCGGAGGCTGTGACATTTTATGTGGCGCAGCCCCTCGCTACACTCGCTAGGAAGGCATCACATAGGGTCAGGGAAACTGGTGCCAAATTTACCAAGAGGAGGCCCGAGGCAGCAGGACAGAAGGGTTGGTAAGAAAGGCCAGACAAAGGACAGACAAAGGGTTTACTGTGAAGCACTCCAAAGTTATCTGGGAGTTGTCTGAGCCCCTCACCTGATGAGCACAGTACGACGTGGGCAGCCGTTACCTGCAGACGTGGTGTGGATAATAAGAACTGTGAGTAAAGGCCCTGGACTGCATCACTGACTCAGTGTCGTTACTGCTGCTGCCCTGCACAATCACCCCCATCCTCCGCATACACTGCCCTGAGGCTATACTCCTCCCGTGGGGAGTTATGCTACGCTCTGCTGCACCCACAACACCAGCCTCAGCGGTCTGCCCTGCAGCGGCGGTTCACTCTGACCGCAATCCACGGGTGGCGTAGTCGGACATTTAAACATCAAAACCGCATAAATAGTTCCGCCACTGGTTTGACCACCCTGAGCCACGGAACCGGGTCACCGCCACGAAGACTACAACCACCAGCATCCACCAAAAAGGGTCCGGCTCCGGGTGTCCCAAGGCCCAGGGGGTGCATCAGAACATTTTCATCACCTTTCACAATCACCAATGGGACAAGGCAGGGATGTCCTCTGTCCCCTCTCTTATACATCCTAGTGACGGAGCACCTGCTCTCATCAATTCGCCATAACCCCAATATTAGGTGGATTGAGGTGGGAGGCACCGAGTACAAGTGCTCTCTATTTGCTGATGATGTCCTAGTATATATCACTCAATCACATATATCCATCCATGCTGTTATGGCTGAAATAGATCACTTTGTTACATGGTCAAATTTTAAAATCAATGCAGCGAAGTCTGAGGCCCTCGATGTCTCCCTCCCCAAATCCATATAGGATTCAATCCAGTCCAACTTTCCCTTTGCCTGGCCCTCACAGGGTATCAAATACTTAGGAATTCCTATTCATAGAGACCTCTCCCATCTAAGTTATCTTAATTTTGGGCCCTTTATTGAACAACTCCATACAGACCACGGTTGGCAAGTTAGAACTGTAAGATTCACTACGTGAACCACTGGTGTTTTGTGGAAAAGCACATGTACACTGTGTTCCAAATTAGTATGCAAAAAGTGTTTAGGAGTGATAAGGGAAGAATTTGTTTGTTTGTCAGTTAAACTCATTGATGGTGATGTGTGTCAGGGCTCTTTATATCACTGTAAGCAATTGCAGACACCTGTGCTAATTAGTTTGGCAGGTGTGTTCAATGAAAGGCAAGACTACTTAAGAAGGCTGTCTCACATTATTAAGCAGCCTACATTTTCTGCCAAAATGGGTAAGAAAAAGGATGTGTCGGCTGCTGAGAAGCAACAAATTGTGGAGTGTTTAGGTCAAGGCATGACTACAATCAACATTGTGCGATGATCAGGATGAAGTGTCTTGGCAATCAAGAAGTATGTAGCTGATTCACAGTACACATGTGTGCGTGCTGATAAGGGCAAATTGAGGACTCTTTCCTACAGGCAATTACGTCAGGTTAAAAGAGCAGCGGCAAAAAAGCCTTGTCATAGCAGCAGACAAGTTTTTGAAGCTGCTGGTGCCTCCAACGTCCCCCGAACAACAAGATGCAGGGTCCTTCAGAGGTTTGCAGCTGTGCATACGCCATCCTGTCGACCTCCTCTATCCACTTCACTCAAGCAGAAATGGCTCCAGTGGGCCAAACATTACATGAAGACTGATTTCAAAACTGTTTTGTTCACGGATGAGTGCCGTGCAGCGCTCGATGGTCCAGATGGATGGAGTGGAGGATGGCTGGTTGATGGACACCCCACGCAAACACAGCTACAGCGCCAACATGGAGGAGGTGGAGTAATGTTTTGGGCTGGAATCATGGGGAGAGAGATTGTCGGCCCCTTTAGGATCCCTGAAGGCACTAAAGATGAACTCCATAATGTATGTGGATTTTCTCAAACAGCAGTTCCTGCCATGGTTCAAGAAGAAGAACCGTGTATTTCACAGCAAGATCATTTTTTTGCATGATAATGCACCATCTCATGCTGCACATAAAACATCTGCATCTCTGGCTGATATGGGCATAAAAGGAGACAAACTTATGGTGTGACCCCCATTCTCCCCTGACCTCTACCCGATTCAGAACCTCTGGAGCATCATCAAAAGGAGTGTCTATGATGGCAGGAGGCAGTTCACATCTAAGCAACAGCTCTGGGAGGGTATTCTGTCCTCATGCAAAACAATTGAAGCAGAAACCATCCAAAACCTGACAAATTCAATGGACGAGAGAGTTCAGAAGCTCCTTTCGAACAAGGGGTCCTATGTGAAAATGTTACATCACCTAGAATAAAGTTTTGAGTTGAAAACTGTTTGATTTCAGTTTCTAATAACCTGCTAATGCTTATAATTTCAAAAATGACCATTTTTTTGGTCTTTATTAAAGTGAAAAGGTTGATCGAAAAGTTTGGGGGATCTAAGAGTTTGGCAACCCAGTAGTCATGACGACTTCGAATTCTGACAATATGAGGGTCATGTTGCAGGTAGTGCAGCAAGAAGGCACTTATGTGTCTTGCGCATCTCGGAGCCCCAAAATTATTTTCCGGGCTAGATGCAGCTAAAAATTATTATTCATTTTAAATCTGGTGGAGCTTAGTATAGATGGCCTAATAGGATCAGTGCTGCACACTGCTACAAAGCCCAAATTATTTTCCAGTCAAGATACAGATAAACATGATTAGTAATTTTAAATCTGGTGGAGCTTATTATAGATGGCCTAATAGAATCAGTGCTGCACACTGCTACAAAGCCCAATTTATTTTCCAGCCAAGATACAGATAAACATGATTAGTAATTTGAAAGCTTAAAACGGTTGGTAGGGTGATTTTAACCAATCATCAAGCTTTTACTCTCCCCAGTATGATACAGGGGTAGAAAAGTCGTTTCGGATCCATGATTTGTTCATCTTTATGAACGTCAGTCTGTCTACATTATCAGTGGAGAGCCGAGTGCGCTTATCTGTCAGCACACCACCAGCAGCGCTAAACACACGTTCAGACAGAACGCTGGCTGTGGGGCATGACAAGATCTCCAAGGCGTAAGTGGCTAGCTCTGGCCATTTATCCAGATTGGAAGCCCAAAAAGAGCAAGGGTCCAGTGACACAGTCATGGCTTCAATGTTTACTTGGAGATACTCCTGTACCATCGTCTCTAGGCGTTGACTATGTGGCAGACTTCTTGTCTCCTGTGGCCTTGCAAAGGATGGGCTAAAAAAGTGGTGAAATGATTCCGCAAAATTGATTTTACCAGCAGATACTGTGGTTCTGTTACGGTTTGAGTGCTGAACACTTGACGGTCCCACGGTTGGCAAGTTGGAACTGTGAGATTCACTACGTGCACCATTGGTGTTTTGTGGAAAAGCACATGTAAGATTCTGCAACAGTCTCTGCTGATACTCCTGCATGCGTGCATCCCTTTCTATGGCAGGAATAATTTCTGCAAATTTACTTTTGTACCGGGGATCTAACAGTGTGGCAACCCATTAGTCAGGATTATTTCTAATTCTCACAATTCGAGGGTCATGTTGCAGGTAGTGCAGCAAGAAGGCACTCATGTGTGTTGCGCATCCAGGAGCACCAAGTCCCTGTTGTGTTGGTGGCGAGGTAACAATCATGCTTCCTTCCTCTGTCCTCTCCCCCCAACCTCGCACAACAGAAATGTGATCAAGGTCTCCCTCATCTGTTGAGTCTTCCATCAGTTCGTCCTCCACTTCTTCCTGGGCTCCTGCACCTTCCTCACTAGTTTGACTGCAACCATGCGCCCTGGTAAAACCATCTCCCCCACCCTCACATGCCTGCCGCCTTGGTGCTGCCGACCGTCTGGACCTTGCAGATGTTAGCCCTTCCGCATACAACTCCTCCTCTACTTCCTCCACCTCCTCTTGTACCACCACCTGACTCCGAATTCTGTTTAACATGTGCTCCAGCATGTAAATCACCAGAATAGTCATGCTGATAATGGCATCGTCAGCACTAAACATCTTCGTCGCCATTTCAAAACTGTGCAGAAGGGTGCATAGGTCCCTGATCTGAGACCACTCCTCCAGCGTGATTTACCCCACCTCTGGATCTCGTTGGCCCAGGCTATACGTCAGAACGTATTGCACCAGGGCTTGTCGGTTCTGCCACAGTCGCTGCAAAATGTGCAGAGTTGAATTTCACCGGGTAGGCACATCGCATTTTAGCCGGTGAAGTGGCAGGCCCAACGACTTCTGTAGAGATGTAAGTCGCTGAGCTGCGGGATGCGAACGGCGGAAGTGAGCACACAGTGACCGTGCCCTCTGCAGAAGCCCATCTAGTCTGGGATAGTGGGCTAAAAATTGCTGGACAACAAGGTTCAACACGTGAGCCATACATGGCACGTGTGTGACATTGCCCCGGCGAAGGGCCGCACCCAGGTTTGCAGCATTGTCGCACACGTCCTTCCCTGGTTTCAGGTCCAGTGGAGACAACCATTCATGAAATTGGTTCTCCAGAGCTGACCACAACTCCTCAGCTGTGTGACTCACATTTCCCAGACATTTCAAAGTAAAAACCGCCTGATGACGTTGAGCCCTACTGCCAGCATAGTAAGGAGGTGTGCAGGATCCCTTCTGCGCAGTTAGAAAGCTTGTGGCATGACCAGACAGGCTTTGGGTGCAGGTTGAAGACCGAGAGGAGGTTGAGGAGGCAGAAGCAGTGGAGGAACTTTGACATAAAGAGGATTGACGCACAACTCATGGGGACGGCAAGACTTGGACAGCAGCCCCTTGTCCTGCTGTCACCATAGTTACCCAGTGCCCAGTCAGCGACATGTAACGCCCCTGTCCATGCCTACTCGTCCAAGTGTCTGTGGTGAAATGCACCCTGTCACACACAGAGTTTCTCAAAGAAGCGGTGATGTTGTGTGCGACATGCTGGTGGAGCGCAGGCACACCTTTCTTTGAGAAGTAGTGCCGACTGGGCATCTGGTACTGGGGCACTGCGACGGACATAAGGTCTCGAAAATCCTCTGTGTCCACCAGGCGGAAAGGCAGCATTTCTGTAGCCAAGAGCTTGCAGATGGTGAAATTCAACCTCTTAGCTTTCTCATGGCTAGGAGGAAATGGTCTTTTACTTGTCCACATCTGAGGGACCGAGGGCTGGCTATTGTGCTTAGATGGGGTTGATAAGGGTGTCCCCGGCAAACTGCCCGTCTGTGAGGAAGATGCAGGCGGACATGTTAGGTTGCCTTGATCCAAAGGTGGTGCTATCGATGTCGGACAGCGCTCAACACCAGCTGGTGTTACCACCTCCAAAGAAAATGATGACCTGCCAATCACGCTGGCTGTTGCGGGTAAAGAGGTGGCAGGTCTGCGCCCCAAAACAGGTGTGACTGCTGTCCCCCCAGTCACAGAGGATGAAGAGGCCGCGGATGCACAAGATATGGCAGACGGTGGTTGGCCCGGCCGGCTAGGCCGCATTGTAGCACACTGAGCTTCCCACTGCAACTTATGCTTCATGTCCATGTGCCGGTTCATGCATGAAGTACTCAAACTATGTATTTTTTGGCCTCTACTTAGCTTTTGCTGACAAATGTTACAGATAACACGAGTTGGGTCATCTTTATCGATCTGAAAAAATGCCCAGGCTATGCAAGGCTTAGCACCCATGCGACCTGAAGAGCCACCACGACTTTTTGTGAGAGGCAGAGTTGTGTTTGAGGATGCAGTTGTTGACGTGCTTCCAGTACTACGTCTCTGTCCAGGAAGGCGCAACCTGACCTCGTCGTCACTAGCATCTTCCTCCACCTCCTCTGCTGACCTCATCTCTTGGCTGACTGTGACTCATACTCAGACGGGCAGCTGGAAATTTGGGAGCTGTGAGGAAGCAAGTGCGATTGGGGTGACACCTTTGAGGACTGGAGTATTAAGCACTTAAATAAGCACTTGATATCCGTTGAAGCACCTGCTCTTTTTGTGCCTCATCTGGAATTTGTAGCGATTGGCGTGGCCTTAACAAAGGGATCTTATCACATTGTCCGCTAAAAGAAGTAGACATTTTAGTTTGGCTGGAAGATGGTCTTTCTTCTGCAGATGTTACTGTTGCTTTAACACCTACCCCAAGGACACAACCTTTTTTCCCCTTCCCAACACGCCTATTCCCCTTTCCACCAGCATCAGGCCTTTTTCCACTCATATTGGTGGTTAACTAATTCACAACTCTGGAGTTGTTTGCACAAAAAAACAATGGATGGGAACCGAGCAGAGCTGAGTGGCCAAACTGTAGTATTAGGCCAAAACTATTGGCTGGGTTAGATGCAGAAAAAATTATATTCAATTTGCAACCTGATGGAGGTTAGTATAGATGGACTAATAGTACAAGTCCCACACACAGCTAGAAGCCCAAATATTTTTTCAGAGGTAGAAGCAGAAAAAAATTGTATTCAGTTTGCAACCTGATTGAGGTCAGTATAGATGGACTAATAGAACAAGTCCTACACACAGCTAGAAGCCCAAATATTTTTTCAGAGGTAGATGCAGAAAAAAATTATATTCAGTTTGCAACCTGATGGAGGTCAGTATAGATGGACTAAAAGAACAAATCCCACACACAGCTAGAAGCCCAAATATTTTTTCAGAGGTAGATGCAGAAAAAAAATATATTCAGTTTGCAACCTGATGGAGGTCAGTATAGATGGACTAATAGAGAAAGTCCCACACACTGCTAGAAGGCCAAATATTTTTTCAGAGCTAGATGCAGACAAAAAATTATTTTGAATTTGCAACCTGATGGAGGTCAGTATAGGTGGACTAATAGAGCAAGTCCCATACACTGCTAGAAGGCCAAATATTTTTTCAGAGGTAGATGCAGAAAAAAGATATATTCAGTTTGCAACCTGATGGAGGTCTGTATAGATGGATTAATAGAACAAATCCCACACACAGCTAGAAGCCCAATATTTTTTCAGAGGTAGATGCAGAAAAAAAATATATTCAGTTTGCAACCTGATGGAGGTCAGTATAGATGGACTAATAGAGAAAGTTCCACATACTGCTAGAAGGCCAAATATTTTTTCAGAGCTAGATGCAGATATAAATTATTTTTAATTTGCAACCTGATGGAGATCAGTATAGATGGACTAATAGAGAAAGTCCCACACACTGCTAGAAGGCCAAATATTTTTTCAGAGCTAGATGCAGAAAAAAATTATATTCAGTTTGCAACCTGATGGAGGTCAGTATAGATGGACTAATAGAGAAAGTCCCACACACTGTTAGAAGGCCAAATATTTTTTCAGAGGTAGATGCAGATAAAAATTATTTTTAATTTGCAGCCTGATGGAGGTCAGTATAGATGGACTAATAGAGAAAGTCCCACACACTGCTAGAAGGCCAAATATTTTTTCAGAGCTAGATGCAGATATAAATTATTTTTAATTTGCAACCTGATGGAGGTCAGTATAGATGGACTAATAGAGAAAGTCCCACACAATGTGTAGCGTCGGCGTCCCTGCCCTCTGCTAGGCAGGGACGCTGTTCCCCTCACCTCTCTGCTCCGAGCCCGGCGTCCTCCTCCCGCTCTGCTGGCAGCGTGCGCTCCTTCCCGACCATCGTGCTTAGGGCGCGCGCGCGCTCCCTCCCTCTTAAAGGGGCCGCGCGCGCCGTCCTAAGGAGTCCCTGGCCAATGGCCGGAGGACTTCATCATATATAAGGCACCTCCTCCAAAATGGAGGTGCCCGAGCAATGTTGTTGCACTGTTCACTACTCTGCTTCAGCCCTCAGGTCCCGTTGCCAGTTACCTGTCAGTTACCTGCCTGATTCCTGCCAGAGTCCTGCCAGTTTGCTGTCTGCTTCCTGCCTGTTATTCCTGCTACCTGCCTGCTTGCCAGAGGTCCGACGGTCTGCCTTACTACACCTGTCAGTCTGTCTAAGGACCAGCCTGCCCGCTCACCTGGGAGCGCACATCAGCTACCTGCCTGCTTGCCAGAGGTCCGACGGTCAGCCCTACTACTCCTGTCTGTCTGTCTATGGACCAGCTTGCCCGCTCACCTGGGAGCGCACTCCTGCTACCTGCCTGCTAGCCTACCTGGAGGCTCCGCCGTCACGTGCTGTGACCACCTGCCATTCCAGAGACTCTCGCTTGCTCACCTGGGAGCATACATCAACCATCTGCCTGCTAGCCTACCTGGAGGCTCTGCCATCACAGGTCGTACCTACCCTTTACCCAGAGACTGCCCCGGTCACTTGCCGTGACCTCCTGCCCGTTCATTCAGAGACTGCCCCGGTCACTTGCCGTGACCTCCTGCCCGTTCATTCAGAGACTGCCCCGGTCACTTGCCGTGACCTCCTGCCCGTTCATTCAGAGACTGCCCCGGTCACTTGCCGTCACCTTCTGCCCGTTCATTCAGAGACTGCCCCGGTCACTTGCCGTGACCTCCAGCCCGTTCACTCAGAGACTGTCCCGGTCACCTGCTGTGACTGCCTGCCCGTCTTCCCTGGTCGCCACCCGCTCCCTTACAAGGACCGCCCCCTTGTATAGTAGCTCAGAGGTTCCGCCTCCCAGACCCGTTACAGTTTGCTCGGGCCATGGAACCCGGTGGCACCCAAGCTCCCTCGCTCTCGGACCTGTGTCATGAACTGTCCCGTCAAAGGTCCCAACAGGAGTCCATCCTGGGTCACCTGCGGAATGTCAATACTCGTCTGGACACTCTGACTGCTCCACCAGCAACCTCCGCCAGTGCCATGTCTCGCAATCCGGCAGCTCCGCTGCCCACTAATACCAAGATATCCTACCCCGGACCCCGGCTTTCTGCACCTCCTCGCTTCTGAGGCGACTCCGCCCAGGCTCGGGGCTTCATAAATCAGTGCACCCTGCACTTTGAACTATTGTCCCACCAGTTTAACTCCGACCGAGCCAAAATTGCATTCATCATGTCCCATCTCACCGGGGAGGCCCTGGCCTGGCTAAATCCTCTATGGGAGAGAGGAGACCCCCTGGTGTCCAACTTGCCTGCTTTCCTCACGGCTTTCCGGAAAGTCTTCGACGAACCCGGACGGAAGACCTCATCCGCATCATCACTGCTACGCCTCCGTCAGGAAAGTCTCACCGTGGGCCAATACGCCATACGATTCCGTACCCTTGCCTCGGAGCTGGCCTGGGATAACGACGCTCTGGTATCCGTCTTCTGGGAGGGTCTGTCCGGCCGTATTAAAGATGAACTTGCCGGTCGGGACATTCCTACCACTCTCGATGACTTAATAACTCTTGCCACCCGGATTGACCTACGGTTCCAGGAGCGTGCCAGAGAGGTCACCCGTGAGAGGAGGTTACCACGTCTAGCTCCTACTTTTCAGAAACCCGTCACTCCCTCCGTCTCTACCCAGGTACACTCTCCTGAGCCTATGCAGGTCGACCAGACCAAGATGGTCAAAACCCGTCAGGACTTACGCCGTGCCAAGGGGAGCTGCTTCTACTGTGGCAGTAAGGAGCACCGGATCCGTGCCTGCCCGGAGAGGTCGGGAAACGCCTGTGTCTAGGTTCGCTCAGAGAGGTCGACCTAGACAAGAATAAATCCTCTCCATCTCTGCTACTGTCAGTCTCAATCATCTGCGGGGAGAACCGTTATTTCGAACTAGCCCAACTTGACTCTGGAGCAGCCGGGAATCTTATTTCACAGTCCCTGGTAGAAAAATACCGCATTCCCACCAAACCTCTGCCTGCACCATTATCTGTCGCTGCTGTGGATGGGGGCCTCTTACCACGTCCCATCCAACTCATCACCGAATCCATAACCCTGCAGGTGGGAATGCTGCATTCTGAGAGTATCTCTTTTCATGTTCTGCCTGGACTCTCTCACGCCCTCTTACTAGGTCTACCTTGGCTCCAGAGACATGCACCCGTGCTTGACTGGCAGACCAGAGAAGTCCTTCGCTGGGGACAGGACTGTCATAAGACTTGTTTGGTTCCTGTTCATCCCGTCCGTCCTTCTCCTACCCCAACTAATCTACCTGGACTTCCGATTCCCTATTGGTCATTTGCTGATGTCTTTAATAAAAAGGAGGCAGAGACATTACCCCCTCATAGACCATACGACTGTCCTATCGACCTGTTACCCGGTACTACTCCTCCCCGTGGGCGCATTTACCCATTGTCCGCTGCTGAGACCCGGTCGATGTCCGAATATATTGAGGAGAATTTGGCCAGGGGATTCATCCGGAAATCTACCTCCCCGGCGGGAGCAGGCTTCTTCTTCGTAAAAAAGAAGGACGGCTCTCTCCGTCCCTGTATTGACTATAGAGGCCTTAACCAGATCACGTTGAAGAATAAGTACCCCCTTCCGCTCATTCCAGAATTATTTGATCGCCTGAGGGGGGCTAGAGTCTTCACCAAACTTGACCTCCGTGGGGCGTACAACCTGGTCCGTATCCGTCAAGGGGATGAATGGAAGACTGCATTCAACACCCGGGACGGCCACTATGAATATCTGGTAATGCCCTTTGGTCTCTGTAACGCTCCTGCCGTCTTTCAAGAGTTGGTCAATGACATCTTCCGGGACCTTCTCTACTTCTGCGTTGTGGTGTACCTGGACGACATCTTGGTCTTCTCTCCGGATCTCCAGACTCACCGGAGGGACGTTCGTCAGGTCCTGCTCAGGCTCAGGCAGAATCACCTCTTCGCTAAATATGAGAAGTGCCTCTTTGAGCAGACCTCGCTTCCGTTTTTGGGCTACATTATTTCTCAGACCGGCCTACGAATGGATCCAGAGAAACTGTCTGCCATCGAGAAATGGCCCCGACCGGAGGGGTTGAAGGCCATTCAGCGGTTCCTGGGCTTCGCCAACTACTACAGCCTCTTCATACCACACTTCTCTTCCCGGACTGCCCCAATTTCCGCGCTCACCCGTAAGGGTACTAACCCCAAAGAGTGGCCGCCCGAAGCAGAGGAGGCCTTTCTTTCCTTAAAACAGGCCTTCTCTTCCGCCCCGGTGCTGCATCGTCCAGATGGCAACAAGCAGTTCTTCCTGGAGGTTGACGCTTCCTCCTCTGGAGCCGGAGCTGTACTTACTCAAAAATCATCTTCCGGGAGGATGGTAACTTGCGGCTTCTTCTCCAAACTCTTCTCCTCTTCTGAGCGCAATTATTCCATAGGAGACCGAGAGTTATTGGCCATCAAGCTGGCATTGGAGGAGTGGCGTTACCTGCTTGAGGGGGCTCTTCATCCGGTAATAATTTACACTGACCACAAGAACTTGGCTTATCTCCAGCATGCCCAGAGACTTAACCCGCGCCAAGCCCGGTGGTCCTTGTTTTTTGCTCGCTTTGATTTCGTTCTACATTTTCGCCCGGCTGACAAGAACATCAAAGCGGACGCCTTGTCCCGATCCTTTCTGGTATCTGACCTCGAGGAAGAACCTAAACATATCATCGATCCCGCCAGAGTAATGCAGGTGGCTCCCGTGAGTCTAAATCGTCTTCCTCCTGGTAAAACGTTCGTATCGGTTCCTGATCGGGAGAAGATCCTACACTGGGGTCATTCGTCTAAACTAGCTGGCCACGCTGGTCAGAAAAAGACCCTCCAGCTTATTACCCGGCACTACTGGTGGCCTAACCTGCACAAGGATGTAACAGACTTTGTTTCTGCCTGTGTGTCCTGCGCCCGCAACAAAGTTCCGAGACACCTGCCAGCCGGTCGCCTCCTTCCTCTGCCAGTACCTGCTGCCCCCTGGCAGCATATAGCGATGGACTTCATAACTGATCTGCCCGTTTCTGCCGGTTGTACGGTCATTTGGGTGGTCGCTGACCGCTTTTCCAAGATGGCTCACTTCATTCCCCTGCCAGGCCTCCCGTCTGCACCTGAGCTGGCTAAAGACTTTATCCGCCACATCTTCCGTCTTCATGGCCTGCCCCGTCACATCGTGTCGGATCGTGGGGTACAGTTCACTTCTCGTTTCTGGAGAGCCACTTGTAAATTGCTAGACGTCACCCTGGACTTCTCCTCCGCTTACCACCCACAGTCTAATGGTCAAGTGGAGCGGATCAATCAGAACCTGACCAGTTACCTCCGGCACTTCGTTAATGCCCACCATTCTGACTGGGTGGATCTCCTGCCATGGGCCGAATTCTCGTACAACAATCACGAGAGCGAATCTTCCTCCAAATCCCCGTTTTTTGTAGTCTTCGGTCAACATCCTCGGATCCCGTTTCCCGTCTCCACCTCGGTGGACAATCCGGCTGCGGAATCTCTTGTTAACAAATTTTCCTCCATATGGGAGAGTACCCGGTCCGCACTCCTTCTGTTATCCGAGCGTATGAAAAGACATGCAGACAAAAAACGTCTGGATCCTCCTCAATTCCGTCCTGGGGATAAAGTCTGGCTCTCGTCCAAGTATGTCCGGCTCAAGATTCCTTCCTATAAGTTAGGGCCTCGGTTCATCGGTCCTCTGGAGGTCATCAGTCAGATCAACCCAGTGGCCTATAAATTGAAACTCCCGGCCAACTTGCGGATCCCTAACTCCTTCCATGTATCTCTCCTCAAACCCGTGGTACTTAACTCTTTCTCCAAGTCTACAGGTACGCCTCCTGCTCCGGTTTCCGCTGAAAACGAATTTGAGGTAGAGAACATTCTGGCCAACAAAAGGGTAAGAGGGAAGACCTTTTTTCTAGTAGATTGGAAGGGGTTTGGTCCTGAAGAGAGAACATGGGAGCCCCGGGAGAACATCCATGCCCCTCTCATCCTTGCTAAATTTCTGTCTGGCCTAAAAAAGGGGGGGCCTAAAGGGGGGGGTACTGTAGCGTCGGCATCCCTGCCCTCTGCTAGGCAGGGACGCTGTTCCCCTCTCCTCTCTGCTCCGAGCCCGGCGTCCTCCTCCCGCTCTGCTGGCAGCGCGCTCTCCTTCCCGGCCACTGTGCTTATGGCGCGCGCGCGCGCGCTCCCTGCCTCTTAAAGGGGCCGCGCGCGCCGTCCTAAGGAGTCCCCGGCCAATGGCCGGAGGACTTCATCATATATAAGGCACCTCCTCCAAAATGGAGGTGCCCGAGCAATGTTGTTGCACTGTTCACTACTCTGCTTCAGCCCTCAGGTCCCGTTGCCAGTTACCTGTCAGTTACCTGCCTGATTCCTGCCAGATTCCTGCCAGTTTGCTGTCTGCTTCCTGCCTGTTATTCCTGCTACCTGCCTGCTTGCCAGAGGTCCGACGGTCTGCCTTACTACACCTGTCAGTCTGTCTAAGGACCAGCCTGCCCGCTCACCTGGGAGCGCACATCAGCTACCTGCCTGCTTGCCAGAGGTCCGACGGTCAGCCCTACTACTCCTGTCTGTCTGTCTATGGACCAGCTTGCCCGCTCACCTGGGAGCGCACTCCTGCTACCTGCCTGCTAGCCTACCTGGAGGCTCCGCCGTCACGTGCTGTGACCACCTGCCATTCCAGAGACTCCTGCCCGCTCACCTGGGAGCGCACGCCTGTTACCTGCCCGCTAGCCTACCTGGAGGCTCCGCCGTCACGTGCTGTGACCACCTGCCATTCCAGAGACTCTCGCTTGCTCACCTGGGAGCATACATCAACCATCTGCCTGCTAGCCTACCTGGAGGCTCTGCTATCACAGGTCGTACCTACCCTTTACCCAGAGACTGCCCCGGTCACTTGCCGTGACCTCCTGCCCGTTCATTCAGAGACTGCCCCGGTCACTTGCCGTGACCTCCTGCCCGTTCATTCAGAGACTGCCCCGGTCACTTGCCGTGACCTCCTGCCCGTTCATTCAGAGACTGCCCCGGTCACTTGCCGTGACCTTCTGCCCGTTCATTCAGAGACTGCCCCGGTCACTTGCCGTGACCTCCAGCCCGTTCACTCAGAGACTGTCCCGGTCACCTGCTGTGACTGCCTGCCTGTCTTCCCTGGTCGCCACCCGCTCCCTTACAAGGACCGCCCCCTTGTATAGTAGCTCAGAGGTTCCGCCTCCCAGACCCGTTACACAATGCTAGAAGGCCAAATATTTTTTCAGAGCTAGATGCAGAAAAAAATTATATTCAGTTTGCAACCTGATGGAGGTCAGTATAGATGGACTAATAGAACAAGTCCCACACACAGCTAGAAGCCCAAATATTTTTACAGAGGTAGATGCAGAAAAAATTATATTCAGTTTGCAACCTGATGGAGGTCTGTATAGATGGATTAATAGAACAAGTCCCACACACAGCTAGAAGCCCAATATTTTTCAGAGGTAGATGCAGAAAAAAAATATATTCAGTTTGCAACCTGATGGAGGTCAGTATAGATGGACTAATAGAGAAAGTCCCACACACTGCTAGAAGGCCAAATATTTTTTCAGAGATAGATGCAGACAAAAAATTATTTTGAATTTGCAACCTGATGGAGGTCAGTATAGATGGACTAATAGAGAAAGTCCCACACACTGCTAGAAGGCCAAATATTTTTTCAGAGGTAGATGCAGACAAAAAATTATTTTTAATTTGCAACCTGATGGAGGTCAGTATAGATGGACTAATAGAAAAAGTCCCACACACACCTAGAAGGCCAAATATTTTTTCAGAGCTAGATGCAGAAAAAAATTATATTCAGTTTGCAACCTGATGGAGGTCAGTATAGATGGACTAATAGAACAAGTCCCACACACAGCTAGAAGGCCAAATAATTTTTCAGAGGTAGATGCAGATAAAAATTATTTTTAATGTGCAGCCTGATGGAGGTCAGTATAGATGGACTAATAGAGAAAGTCCCACACACTGCTAGAAGGCCAAATATTTTTTCAGAGCTAGATGCAGACAAAAAATTATTTTTAATTTGCAACCTGATGGAGGTCAATATAGATGGACTAATAGAGAAAGTCCCACACACTGCTAGAAGGCCAAATATTTTTTCAGAGCTAGATGCAGATATAAATTATTTTAATTTGCAACCTGATGGAGGTCAGTATAGATGGACTAATAGAGAAAGTCCCACACACTGCTAGAAGGCCAAATATTTTTTCAGAGCTAGATGCAGAAAAAAATTATATTCAGTTTGCAACCTGATGGAGGTCAGTATAGATGGACTAATAGAACAAGTCCCACACACAGCTAGAAGCCCAAATATTTTTTCAGAGGTAGATGCAGAAAATTTTTTTATTCAGTTTGCAACCTGATGGAGGTCTGTATAGATGGATTAATAGAACAAGTCCCACACACAGCTAGAAGCCCAATATTTTTTCAGAGGTAGATGCAGAAAAAAAATATATTCAGTTTGCAACCTGATGGAGGTCAGTATAGCTGGACTAATAGAGAAAGTCCCACACACTGCTAGAAGGCCAAACATTTTTTCAGAGCTAGATGCAGACAAAAAATATTTTTAATTTGCAACCTGATGGAGGTCAGTATAGATGGACTAATAGAGAAAGTCCCACACACTGCTAGAAGGCCAAATATTTTTTCAGAGCTAGATGCAGAAAAAAATTATATTCAGTTTGCAACCTGATTGAGGTCAGTATAGATGGACTAATAGAACAAGTCCCACACACAGCTAGAAGGCCAAATATTTTTTCAGAGGTAGATGCAGATAAAAATTATTTTTAATTTGCAGCCTGATGGAGGTCAGTATAGATGGACTAATAGAGAAAGTCCCACACACTGCTAGGAGGCCAAATATTTTTTCAGAGCTAGATGCAGACAAAAAATTATTTTGAATTTGCAACCTGATGGGGGTCAGTATAGATGGACTAATAGAGAAAGTCCCACACACTGCTAGAAGGCCAAATATTTTTTCAGAGCTAGATGCAGACAAAAAATTATTTTTAATTTGCAACCTGATGGAGGTCAGTATAGATGGACTAATAGAGAAAGTCCCACACACTGCTAGAAGGCCACATATTTTTTCAGAGCTAGAAGCAGATATAAATTATTTTTAATTTGCAACCTGATGGAGGTCAGTATAGATGGACTAATAGAGAAAGTCCCACACACTGCTAGAAGGCCAAATATTTTTTCAGAGCTAGATGCAGAAAAAAATTATATTCAGTTTGCAACCTGATGGAGGTCAGTATAGATGGACTAATAGACAAGTCCCACACACAGCTAGAAGGCCAAATATTTTTTCAGAGGTAGATGCAGCTAAGCATTATTTTTAATTTGCAGCCTGATGGAGGTCAATATAGATGGACTAATAGAACAAGTCCCACACACTGCTAGAAGGCCAAATATTTTTTCAGAGCTAGTTGCAGAAAAAAATTATTTTCAGTTTGCAACCTGATGGAGGTCAGCATAGATGGACTAATAGAACAAGTCCCACACACAGCTAGAAGCCCAAATATTTTTTCAGAGCTAGATGCAGAAAAAAATTATATTCAATTTGCGACCTGATGGAGGTCAGTATAGATGGACTAATAGAATGATGCTATGCCCAAAAGATTTTACTTCACTAGGTGCAGTAAAAAAATTGGTATTCTATACACAGGTGGTATATCTTGCAACGCAGAAAGGCTACTCCACTGACTAACACTCTGCAATAGGCCAAAAAGGATTAGCTTTGCTAGATTCAGCCAAATGCTGTGAAAAAAACTTACACAGCACTGGCACAGACCTGCCTGGCAAAAACTGATAGGAACTGATGTAACCTAGTCCTGAAAAGGACTGCAATTACAATTAGTCTTTACTCCCACAATCTATCTATTTAAGAGCACTGACCTGCCTTATAAAAGTCATAGGAAATGCTGTAACCTAGTCCTTAAAAGGACTGCAATTACAACTATTCCCTACTCCCAAGCTATCTGTAGATTTGTGCGAAAATTGGCTTGAAGGTAACAAGGTATAGCGCACACAGCAACAGCGGTGCCGTCTAACACGCAGCTGCAGCAGTGAGAACATGGTGGCGACGGGGAAAATGGCTTGGTCTTATAGGGCAAGTGTAACATACCTGGCGGCGTCCTTGCATAGTGGTCCATCTCCCACTGTGCAAGAGCGCGCACTTGATCTCCTGTCCAGAATGTCTCTCTGGCTTCCCTCCATGCTGTCTGTTTGTGTCTGTTTCTGCTGCTTAAGGGCGGCGCCCGATGACTTCCTGCTTTTTGTACCTGCTGTGGGTCACACCCCTTGTGCGTCCTCAGCCTATTGCTGTCTGTCACCTGGTATATAGCTCAGCTGCTCCCATCTATTCCTGCCTGAGCATAGTGTTTCTTTCAGTGTGTGCTTGCACTCTGAAGGTGCCAGGTCCTGTTCTGTGTTCTCTTTTCTGCCTATCCTGGAGGCTGTATTTCCAGGCCTGTCTGAACACGCTCCTAGCCTGTTCCTCCTGCCTTCTAGGGGCCGATTACCTAGACCTGTTCCTGTATCTTGTCTGACCTGTCTGAACACGCTCCTAGCCTGTTCCTCCCGCCTTCTAGGGGCCGATTACCTAGACCCGCTCCTGTATCTTGTCTGTCCTGTCTGAACACGCTCCTTGCCTGTTCGTCCTGCCTCTCTGGGGGCCGTATTCCCAGACCCGCTCCTGTATTTTGCTGCAGTGTCGGTCTCCTCCGTACACTCAGTTCCAGTCTGAACTCTCTCCTATCCTTTACCTGTTTTGCCTCTATGTCCGTTCCCTTCCTTTTTATGCAGAGTCTGAACTCGTACCTAACTCCTGCTTGTTGTCTCTGTACTCCCGTTTGTGAGTTTGTGGTCCACTCGCTACTTCTCTGCAAGTACTCTGTGAGTATCTGGCTCTGCCTTTCCCTTCCTGTCTGTTCCGTGTGAACAGAGCCCTGTTCCCCCTGCTCAGCCTTGCCAGCTCTGACTCCTTTGCTCACCGCTCCGGCGGTTCTAGCCTGCTCTGACTCCTTTGCTCACCGCTCCGGCGGTTCTAGCCTGCTCTTACTCCTTTGCTCACCGCTCCGGCGGTTCTAGCCTGCTCTGACTCCTTTGCTCACCGCTCCGGCGGTTCTAGCCTGCTCTGACTCCTTTGCTCACCGCTCCGGCGGTTCTAGCCTGCTCTGACTCCTTTGCTCACCGCTCCGGCGGTTCTAGCCTGCTCTGACTCCTTTGCTCACCGCTCCGGCGGTTCTAGCCTGCTCTGACTCCTTTGCTCACCGCTCCGGCGGTTCTAGCCTGCTCTGACTCCTTTGCTCGCTGCTCCGGCAGCCTTGCTCCGCTCTGACCCTTTTGCTCACTGCTCCGGCAGTCTCGCTCCGCTCTTATCCTTTTGCTCACTGCTCCGGCAGTCTTGCTCCACTCTTGCTCACCGCTCCAGGCGGTCTCGTCCTGCTTTACTCTTGCTCACTGCTCCGGCAGTCTCGCTCAGCTCTGATCCTTTGCTCACCGCTCCAGGCGGCCTTGTCCTGCCCTGTTCTCGCTCACCTCTCTGGGCGGCCTCACTCTGCTGTGTTTGTCCGCCACATCTGTGGTTCTGTTCCTGAGTCTCAGTGTGTACTGGGTCCTATCCCGCCAGTGTCCCTACCTGCTAGTGCCTCCCTGTCTGCACTCTAGCTGTGCTTGCCTGTACCCCTCTGCCTGTATTGTTCCTGAGTCCCAGTGTGTACTGGGTCCTATCCCGCCTGTGTTCCTACCTGCTAGTGCCTCCCTGTCTGCACTCTAGCTGTGCTTGCCTGTACCCCCGGCCTGCATACCCACCTGCCTGCATACCAGTCGTGCCTGCCTATACCCACCAGTCTGTGTGCCAGCCTACCAGTCTGTTCCTGTATTCCCCTGTGTGGGTCAACAGCCGTGTCCGGGGTCTGTCCTGGAGTAGCACCTGGTCCCTCTGCTCGGTTCCTCCTTGGTGCACTGGCGTCGTATGCCGTCGTGCGACCCTGGTCGGATCGGGTGAATACCTAGTTACGCCCCTCCAGGCATTCACTCTCCGGCACGGTCCAGTGGAATCACTTCAATCACACGCACACGCCGCTCAGCCCGGGCGTGTGCATAACAGCAAGGACATGTGACATACACTGCCAATGACACATGCCCTTGCTTGTGTGAAAAAAAGCACTTCGCTCCGTGTGTGCCCTGCTGATAGGCTGTCAGATTGCACTTCCCCACTGTAAATGCGGGAAAGAGAAAAAAAAATGGAGATCTTCATTATTCCTGCAGAGATACATCCCCTGCCCCTCCCCCCACCCCGCTGTACACTCAAACTGCGTATTAACATTAATTTTCATCATTACTGAGAAAAAATCCAGTTATGATTTTGGTGCACAAACAGTTATCGAACATAACCTCGAACAGCCGAATTTTTCTCAAATCGTTCGTGTTCGCCGAACGGCTCGAACACCGACCAAAACAGCTCGAATTTGAGATTGGCGAACAGTTCGAGTCGAACAATGCTCATCTCTATTCGTAATTTCTCGTCCATGGTTAAGCCTCTCACAGACATGACTAAAAAGGGGACGGATTTTTCTAGGTGGTCTGACAAGGCTTGTCAAGCATTCTCCTCCTTGAAAAAATGTTTTGCCTCGGCACCCATACTCATTCAACCTGATGCGTCACAGCCATTCATTGTAGAGGTAGACGCTTCCGAGGTAGGGGTGGGAGCTGTATTGTCACAAGGTTCGTCCCCTGGTAAGTGGCATCTGTGCGCCTTTTTCACTAAAAAATTGTCGTCCGCTGAGAGGAATTACGATGTCGGCAATGGGGAACTCTTGGCCATTAAGTTAGCTTTTGAGGAGTGGCGCCATTTTTTAGAGGGGACAGTCCATCTGGTCACCGTCATCACCGATCAGAAGAACCTGCTATATCTGGAGTCTGCGAAACGTCTGAATCCCAGACAAGCTAGGTGGTCATTGTTTTTTACCAGGTTTAATTTTGTCGTTACATATCGTCCTGGGTCAAAAAATGTAAAGGCGGATGCCTTATCTCGTAGTTTCCCTGGGGCCGGGAATACGGACGACCCGATTCTTATCCTTCAGGAGGGGGTGGTGGTTTCGGCAGTATGCTCTGAGCTTGAGGAGGAGGTATTGGAGGCTCAGGGGGACGCCCCTGTTGGACCTCCGGGGAGACTGTTTGTTCCAGATCAGTTGCGACAAAAGGTGATCGAGGCACACCATAACTCAGTTTTTGCAGGACACCCGGGGAGTAAAGCAATTGTGGATCTCCTCTCGCGTCGGTTTTGGTGGCCTAACTTACATAAGGAGGTGGTAATTTTTGTCGCGTCCTGTGGGGTTTGTGCGCGCTCTAAGACCTCACATACCCGTCCGTCTGGGGCCCTCTTACCTTTGAAGATCCCGGAGCGTCCTTGGACTCACCTGTCTATGGACTTTATTACGGACCTCCCTCCGTCTTCGGGTAAAACGGTCATACTCGTTGTAGTGGACAGGTTCAGCAAGATGGCACATTTTATCGCTCTTCCTGCTCTTCCTAATGCTAAAACTCTTGCGCAGGTGTTCATTGGGGAGATTGTGAGGCTTCACGGGGTACAATCCGAGGTGGTGTCAGATCGGGGGTCTCAGTTTGTGTCCAAATTCTGGAAGGCGTTTTGTACACGGCGGGGGATGCATTTATCGTTCTCATCGGCTTTTCATCCTCAGACCAATGGTCAGACGGAACGTATGAACCAGAGCTTGGAGACATATCTCCGGTGTTTTGTGTCAGAGAACCAGGAGGACTGGGCTTCTTTCTTACCTCTGGCAGAGTTTGCTCTTAATAATAGGCGGAGCGAGTCCACTGGTAAGTCCCCGTTTTTTGGGGCATATGGTTTTCACCCCCAGTTTTGTACTTTCAGTAGGGGGGGCTCTTCGGGGGTTCCTGAGGAGGAACGATTTTCCTCATCACTCGCTTCAGTATGGAGAGGGATGCTGAAGAATCTGAATACTATGGGGAACCGATACAAACGTATGGCTGATGGGAGGAGAGTGTCTGGTCCGGACCTAAGTGTGAACGATCGGGTACGGTTGTCTACCAGGAATATAAAACTTAAGGTTCCCTCCTGGAAACTGGGTCCCAGGTTCATCGGGCCGTACAGGATCAGTTCTATAATTAATCCGGTGGCATTCCGTCTTGACCTCCCCCCTACGTTTAAAATTCACAACGTGTTCCACAGATCATTGCTTAAGAGGTATGTCGCGCCTGTGGTACCGTCATCTTTACCTCCTCCTCCAGTGGTGGTCAATGGTAACTTGGAGTTCCAGGTATCGAGGGTCATCGATTCACGCTTTAATCGCCGGTCCCTTCAGTACCTGGTTCATTGGAAGGGGTATGGTCCTGAGGAGAGGATGTGGGTTCCTGCGTCGGATATTAACGCAGACCGATTAGTTCGGGCCTTCCACACGACTCACCCGGATAAACCTGGCCCTGAGGGTCCGGAGGCCCCTCGTAGAAGGGGGGGTACTGTCACGGGTGTGTCGCCACGAAGATCGTCACGATTACACAGCCTGACTTCTCGCAGCTGAGTTTTTGGTGCTTTGTGTTTTTCGGCAGTAAGGGAGATAACTCTCTCTCTCTCTGTGCTAGACGCCTCGCCCAGCTGCAATCAATGTTGCTGTAGTGGAACTCCTTCAAATGCCTGCCGGTCTGTTAGGGAAGTGTCAGTGAAAGCATTTCATGCAGACTAACAGAGCGGATCGTGGTATTTGGAGTTTCAGAGCTAAGTGTATTTGGAGTGTTTTTTCCCTTCATTTATCTCCTTTCCCGTTGGTGTTCCCTCTGTTGTAGTTGTGTAGTTTTTGTATGCAAGGTGGTTTTGGTTTTACCCTTGTACTGTCTCGTTCGTCTAAGTACTGAGTGTGGGCATATTATTACCTGTCCCCTTTTGTTGTGATCAGGGGTCCTTCTCAGGACTAGATTACTTAGGTTCAGGGATCCTCAGGAGGTAGGGGTTACGCTGGCGGCCTGAACCTCTGTACCTTCAACAGTACCTCCAGGTAGAGGGATTAGTCAGGGCCCCAGCTTAGGGTCAGCTTAGGCCCCCTACCTCCAGTACACAGAGACAGCGTGACAGACACACCTGGACACTGCAAGGCTCGGTGCCCTGGAACAGAGATGGATGGCCCGCCTGTCCAACATTGAATTCACCATCAAATACCGGGCAGGACGCTCAAATGCCAACGCGGATGCCCTGTCTAGAATGCCGAACTTACCGGACGTAGGGGAAGATCCAGAAGATCTGGAAGAAGTTGAGCTCCCTGCGTTCCACCGTCATGGGATTACCCTGTATTCCCACCGTGTGAAGGACAGGCGCTCCGTGACGTTCAATCCCTTGCCCCACTATAACTAGGCGGAGACGCAAGACAATGATCCCGCAGTCCATTTGGTGAAGGAAATGCTGACCCAGGCCGATGCCCGTCTTGACCCAGATGCTCCGGAGGAGACCAAGCAACTGTGGAAGGAGAAAAGTAAGTTGTTCCTCTACAGGGAGAAGCTGTGCCGGAGAATGGTTAACTCTCGAACACATGAGTTGAACTGGCAGGTAGTGGTCCCAAGACGAGACACGGCTATGGTTCTGGAGGCATACCACAACGGAGCAGGGCATTTCGGATGAAAGAAGCTGGAGTTCTTGTTGCGTGAACGGTTGTACTGGGTAGGCATGAGAGGAGCCATCGAGAGGTGGTGCAGAGACTGTGGCCCATGCCACCTGAGAAGAAAAGACCGAGCCAGCCAGAAGACTCCCCTGCAGCCCATCATCACCAGACAGCCACTGGAACTGGTAGCCCTGGACCATGTGAAACTGGCTCCAAGCAGATCTGGGTATGTCTACGCCCTCACAATCGTAGATCATTACTTCCGGTTCCTGGTGGTGGTCCCGGTCAAGGACTTAACGGCTGAAACAGCAGCTAGAGCCTTCCAGCAGCACTTCTCCCGTCCACACGGGTACCCAGACCAAGTGTTGACAGACCAAGGACCAGCCTTCGAAGCGGAGGTCTTCCAGGAGTTCTGCAAACTGTATGGCTGCAAGAAGATAAGAATAACGCCCTATCACCCTCAAACCAATGGACTCTGCGAGAAGATGAACCAGGTGGTGATAGATCTGCTAAAAACATTGCCCCTGGAAGAACGCAGTCTGTGGCCTGAGAAACTGCCCGATCTGGTGGACCTGTATAACCACATCCCTGTAGGTTCCACCAACTGTAGGCTTACCTAATGAGAGCAAGACCTGGTAAGCTGCCTTTTGACCTGGATATGGGAGTCCTGACGCCTGAGGACACCTCGCCAGAGGCAGACTGGGATACAGAACGGCAGCAGCAGAAACGGAAAGTACAGGAGAGCGTCGAGCGAAGTCTGTCTCAAGCTAGAGAAAGGCAAGAGAAGGCTTATAACCAGTATGCTCCCGCTGTTCCCCTGTTACCTGGAGAGCAGGTCTTGAAGAGGAAGAGGCGGCTCCACAAGTTGGACGACCAGTGGGAGAAGGACCCGTACACCGTACTGCCATCAAGCCATGAGAACTCAAAAATCTGCGTAATCAGTAAGGATGGAGGAGAAACCACAGCCATTGTCTCCAGAGACCACCTGAAGAAGTGTCCCGAGCAGCTGCAAAGCCCTGAAGAAGATCAAGGAAACCCTCAACCTGCAGAGGAAAGGGGAGAAATGATCAGTACCGTACTCGGAGACTTCCCCCGGTCTTGGACACAAGTAAACGACGCTGTCATGGTACCCGTCCTCACCTTTCTCCAGCCAGCCCTGCAAGTGCCTACAGAGGAACCGGTAGAGCTGGAAGAGCAGCTGGCCCAAGAGGCAAAAGAGTCCACACCAGCAGTACAGGAGGATCAACCCTCTGCTAGTAGTGAGCCTGCCGTGCCCCTAGTGAGCCAAAGAGTGAGCAGACAGCTGCCCAGCTTACCCATAACAGCTCCTACACCCTGTAGTGCAGAACCAGTTAGTGAGCTCCGTAGAGTCACTAGAGGTCAGATGCCCGCTCGCTGGAGAATCTAAACTAATGCACTGTGAATTTATCTGCTAGCTGTTTATGGTTTATGTTTGTTGCCTGTTATTAATTATGTTTCTCAGTTACCCTGCAGATTTTTATGGACTAACAGGTTATGGACGCTAGATAACCGGAACAGTTTTGTAGATAGTTGCACCTTGGTGCCTCTTGCGAAGATGGCCGCGGAAGAGAAAACCTGTCTGGCGTGGCCTCCTTGCGGCCCAAAGTAGTTAGTCTACCCTTGCAGCCACGCCCAAGGACAACGCAATTGGTTTGCTTTGGACAGGTCCCATACTTCGCTTAAAGCTTCACCTTGGGTGATATGGACACCCGGTTGCGGACACGCCGTGACCTTTAAAGAATTAAAGCTTCTTGTAAATATGTTATTGTATTATTGTTATACCCTGTTATTATGTTTTAAAAATGTGTTTAGTCCCGGACTACTAAAATTTACTAGGGGGGAATGTGACACCCCAGGGGTCTGGTTGCCACAGTAATAGAGATATTATGTCTGAGAGCAAGTGGGATGTTTCTCTGGTCAGGAGTCCTAAGCATGCAACACTGCCCGCCCAGACCTGGGAGGGGAGGAATCTGCCCTTATAAACTGGGTCTGGGGCGGGATTAGGAGAGACAGAGACAGAGCCTGCAAAACAAGCAGAGCAGTCAGAGCCTAGAGTGAAGCTACAGACACAGCAAAAGATACATCAGGAGCTCTGTAGGAGCAGAGGCAGAAGGCCAGGGGCTTTGAGCAGAGATATAGCTCGCCCTGGCTGAAGTTACTAAAACCGGACACAGGAGTCCGAGGCTGTGGGGACTGATATTTACCCAGCAGCAGAAACCAGCCGGCAGGGGATTCCAGGTCCTCTGGCCATAGAAGCCCGGAGGCTCAGTCACAAAGAAGGGACCAGCGCCGCCATCCAGGAGCGGAGGCTAACAGAAGGCCCCAAGTCACCAGCCATACAGGTGAGCACTACACGTTATACTCAGGGACATGGTCTACTTGTAACCGCTGACAGCAAGGTAGCCAGGAAGAGTGCAGATAAACGGGGAGGCCTACAACTCCACCTGGCCAGGGGAACTCCTGCTTGCTCGCAGACTGACCAGGCCCCTTATACTAGCCAGTACTCCCGGGAGGGTCTGCCTTGTACCATCAGTAAAGACCCTGAACTGCACCTCACGTCTCTGTGATTCCTTGCCGCACAAGCACCATTAGCACTGGGACCCTCACACCATCACTCCCATCATCTCTCACATTAGCTGCCCTGAGGCAATACTTCTCCCGTGGGGAGTTATGCCATACTCGGCTGCGCAAACAACATCAGCCTCAGCGGTCGGCAGCGCAGCGGCGGTCCCCACTGACCGCAATCCAGAAGTGGCGTAGTCGAACATTTGCTATACATTAAGACTGCCACTGGTTTGACCACCCTGGGCACGGACCGGGTCACCACCACATAGAGACTAGAACCCCCAGCTTTCTACAACAGGCCCGGTTCCGGGTTCTCCTGCACAACACAGGCCCAGGGGGTGCGTCATGCGCGTCTTTTCAAAAGGAATAAAATGGGGAGGGAAAGGTTAGATTTTAAAAGCAAAAATCCAAATGACAATAGCAGCAGCCAAAATGTCAATGGAACTGGGGGATCCCAAAGCAGTCTCCTATGCCGGTACTTGCCCGGCCTCAAGCTGCGATACAACAACGGCAGGCACATTCAGCTTAGAATGGCAGTTGATGTGCAGATGTCACATGTGTGCGTCTTTTCAAAAGGAATAAAATGGGGAGGGAACAGTTAGATTTTAAAAACAAAAATCCAAAAATCCAAATGGCAATAACAGCAGCCAAAATGATAACGAAAACAGGGATTCCCAGCCAGTCTCCAAAGCTGGTAATTGCCCAGCCTCAGGCTGTGTAGCAGCTGCGATCTGACAAGGGCAGGCACATTCAGCTTTAAATGGCCGTTGATGTGAAGATGTCACAGGTGTGCGTCTTTTCAAAAGGAATCAAATGGGGAGGGAAAGGATAGATTTTAAAAAAAAAATCCAAATGACAATAGCAGCAGCCAAAATGTCAACAAAACGGGGGATTCCCAGCCAGTCTCCAATGCTGGTAGTTGCCCGGCCTCAAGCTGCATAGCAGCTGTGAGCTGACAAGGGCAGGCACATTCAGCTTAGAATGGCCGCTGATGTGCAGATGTCATATGTTCGCGTTTTTTTGAAAAGAAATAAAATGGGGAGGGAAAAGTTAGATTTTAAAAACAAAAATCCAAATGACAAAAGCAGCAGCCAGTATGTCAACAGAACCTGGGATTCCCAACCAGTCTCCCATGCCAGTACTTGCCCAGCCTCAAGCTGTGTAGCAGCTGTGATCTGATGAGGACAAGCACATTCAGCTTAGAATGGCCGTTAACGTGCTGAAGGCACATGTGCACGTCTTTTCAAAAGGAATAAAATGGGGAGGGAAAGGTTAGATTTTAAAAACAAATATCCAAATAACAACAGCAGCAGCCAAAATGTCAACAGAAGCTGGAATTCCTGCCAGTCTCCCATGCCAGTACTTGCCCAGCCTCAAGCTGCGTAGCGGTTGTGATCTTACAATGGCAGGCACATTCAGCTTTGAATGGCTGTTGACATGCAAATATCACATTTACGCGTCTTTTCAAAAGGAATAAAATGGGGAGGGAAACTTAAGATTTTAAAATCAAAAATCCAAAAATGCAAATGACAATAGCAGCAGCCAAAATGTCAATGGAACAAAGGATTCCCAGCCAGTCTCCCATGCCAGTACTGGCCCAGCCTCAAGCTGCTTCTCAATGGGGAGAGTGCAGCGGTGCTGGGGAAGAAGATGGCGAATAGGTTGGAGGAGTTTTTAAACTAGAGACGGGGGGGGAACCAAGGAAATAGGTAGGATGTGAGGCAAGCAAGGGGGAAGGGGAGAAGTGAATATAATGAGGGTGTAGAGGGGGGTGGGGATAGTACAGTTAGATCGTTAGAGAAGAATAGGATGCTAAATAACCCCAAAGTTTTATCTTGCATGCTGACCAACGCAAGAAGCCTGACCAATAAGGCGGATGAGCTGCGGGCGCTTATATCGGAGGAGAGGTATGACATCGTAGGTATAACAGAGACTTGGCTAGACGATAGCTACGACTGGGCGGTAAATTTATTCGATTATAGTTTATTTAGAAGGGACCGGAAACAGGGGAAAGACGGAGGAGTCTGCTTATATGTAAAGTTATGTCTTATGTCTAAAACCCAGACTAAGGGAAGATATAGGAGAGGGAGAAGAGGGGGTCGAGTCCATGTGGGTAGAGATAGAGGGAACTAAAAATAATAATAAAATATTACTGGGGGTCTGCTATAAGCCACCCAATATAACAGAGGAGAATGAGAATCTGCTATTAGGACAAATAGACAAAGTAGCAAAACATAATGAAGTGATTGTAATGGGGGATTTCAACTACCCGGATATTGACTGGGAAACAGAAACCTGTAGATCTCAGAAAGGAAAAAGGTTCTTGACAAATATTAAGGATAACTATCTCTCCCAACTAGTGCAGGAACCAACGAGAGGGAAGGCCGTGTTGGACTTAATATTGACTAATAGGCCTGATAGAATAACTGAGGTACAGATAGGGGGGCACCTTGGTAATAGCGACCATAATATTATCAACTTCAAAATGCCCTTCAGTAGGGTTATCAATAAGGGAACAACAAAAACATTAAACTTTAGGAGGGCGAAGTTTGATCAGCTGAAAGAAAGCCTTCAACTTATTGACTGGGACAAAGTTCTTAATCAAGGAAATACGAATAGTAAATGGGAAACCTTCAAAAGAATTCTGAATACTCAGTGCGAGAGGTATATACCGTATGGGAATAAAAGGGCCAGAAATAAGAGGAAACCAATATGGTTGAACAAGAACGTAAAAGGGGCGTTAAATAGCAAAAAAGAGGCATTCAAGAGATTAAAACAGGAAAACAGCAAGGAGGCACTAATGTGTTACAATGAAAAAACGAGAACCTGCAAAAAACAAATAAAAATAGCGAAGGAGGAAACAGAGAGACGTATTGCTAGGGAAAGTAGATCAAATCCCAAACTGTTCTTTACGTATATAAATAGTAAAAGGATTAAATCGGATAATATTGGACCGATAAAAAGTGAGGAAGGCAAAATCATAGAGAAAGATGAGGATAAAGCTAATCTATTAAATAATTTTTTTTCGACAACTTTCACAAAGGAAATCGAACTAACAGGAGAAATGAGAAGTGACAAGCTTAATCCTCCACTAAGTATGACAAATCTAACCCAAGCTGGGGTACAGAAACGCCTCAGTAATATTAAAATAAACAAATCACCAGGACCTGATGGCATACACCCACGGGTACTAAGGGAACTAAGTAATGTGATAGACAGACCGTTATATCTTATATTTAAGGACTCTGTTGAGACTGGGTCTGTGCCACTTGATTGGCGACAGGCGAATGAAGTGCCAATATTCAAAAAGGGAGCAAAAAGTGACGCCGGAAACTATCGGCCGGTGAGTCTGACATCCGTTGTGGGCAAAATTTTTGAAAGCTTCATTAAAGAGGCAATTACGGAGAATCTTGATGCTAATAATCTATTAATCCCGAACCAACATGGATTCATGAGGAATCGCTCCTGCCAAACAAACCTAATTGACTTCTACGAGGAGGTTAGCTCTCGAGTAGATCAGGGGGAACCAGTGGATGTCGTGTATCTCGACTTCTCAAAAGCGTTCGATAGCGTGCCACATAATAGGTTGGTATACAAAATGAGAATGATGGGGCTGGGGGAAAATGTCTGCAAGTTGGTAGCTAACTGGCTAAAGGATAGAAGGCAGAGGGTGGTTAAAAATGGAATATACTCAGATTGGGTAAGCGTCACTAGTGGGGTACCACAGGGGTCTGTACTAGGCCCAATGTTATTTATTATCTTTATTAACGACATAGTCAACGGGATAAGTAGAAAAATATCAATATTTGCAGATGACACAAAGTTATGTAAAACAATTAATACAAAAGAGGACAGTGCAGACCTACAGAGGGATTTGGATAAGCTGGGTAGGTGGAGCATTAAATGGCAAATGAGGTTTAACGAGGAGAAATGTAAGGTCATACATATGGGAAGGAAAAATGGAAGTCACCAGTACTCACTGAAAAGGAAATCATTGGGGAATTCAGAGATGGAGAAGGACTTGGGCATCTTGATTGATAGCAAACTAAATTGGAGTGCCCAAAGTCAGGCCGCTGCTGTAAGGGCAAACAGGGTAATGGGATGTATCAGAAGAGGTATAGCTGCAAAGGATGAGAACATTGTTCTTCCACTGTACAAAGCACTGGTCAGACCACACTTGGAATACTGTGCTCAGTTATGGGCCCCAATATATAGAAAGGATATAAATGAGCTTGAAAAGGTACAAAGGAGGGCAACAAAATTAATAAAGGGAATGGAGGGACTGCAATGCCCAGAGAGGTTGGCAAAACTAGGACTATTCAGCCTGGAAAAGAGAAGGTTGAGGGGGGACATAATAAATGTGTACAAATATGTTAGGGGACAGTATAGAGATCTTGCACGGGATTTGTTCAAAAGGAGGGATATTACGGTAACAAGAGGGCATTCACTAAGACTGGAAGAGAAAAGGTTTCAGCACCAGCATAGGAAGGGGTTCTTTACGGTAAGAGCAGTGAGAATATGGAATTCACTGAGTGAGGAGACGGTAATGTCGGATTCACTACACCAGTTCAAGCGGGGACTGGATGCATTTCTAGATACCAGGCAGATTTCAGCATATACTTAAAAATAAAATAAAATAGTAAGTTGATACAGGGATTTATTCTGACTGCTGTTTTCAGAGTCGGGAGGGAATTTTTCCTCAGGTGAAGATTGGCCAAATCATTTGGGGTTTTTGCCCTCCTCTGGATCAACTTTAGCAATTACAGAACTAACAGGTTGAACTTGATGGACGAAAGTCTTTATTCGGCTTTACAAACTATCGGGGAACCCACCATGATACACAATCTTCGCTGAGAACTTGAGCTTTGATAAAATCCTATAAATCCTATAATCCTATGAGGGCAGGCACATTCAGCTTAGAATGGCGGTTGACGTACAGATGTCACATGTGCGCGTCTTTTCAAAAGGAATAAAATGGGGAGAGAATGGTTCGATTTTAAAAACAAAAATCCAAATAACAATAGCAGCAGCCAAAATGTCAATGGAACAGGGGATTCCCAGCAAGTCTCCCATGCTGGTACTTGCCCAGCCTCAAGCTGCATAGCAGCTGCAATTTGACGATGGAAGGAACATTCAGCTTAGAACAGCCGTTGACGTGTCAATGTCACATGTGCGTTTCTTTTTAAAAGAAATAAAATGGGGAGGGAAAGGATAGATTTTAAAAACAAAAATCCAAAAATCCAAATGACAATAGCAGCGTCAAAATTGTTAACGGATATAGGGATTCCCAACCAGTACTTAACCAACCTCAAGCTGCTGCGATCTGACGAGGGTAGGAACATTCAGCTTAGAATGGCCGTTGATGAGTAGATGTCACATGTGCACATCTTTTCAAAAGGAATAAAATCCGGAGGGAAAGGCTAAATTTTAAAAACAAAAATCCAAGAGACAATATTAGCAGCCAATATGTCAACGGAACCAGGGATTCCCAGCTAGTCTCCCATGCTGATACTTGACCATCCTCAAGCTGCGTAGTGGCTGCAATCTGACAAGTGCAGGTATATTCAGCTTAGAATGGCAGTTGACCTGCAGATCTCACATGTGCACGTCTTTTCAAAAGGAATAAAATGGGGAGGGAAAAGTTAGATTTTAAAAACAAAAATCAAAATGACAATAGCAGCAGCCAAAATGTCAATTGAACAGGGGACTCCCCGAAAGTCTCCCATGCTGGTATTTGCCCAGCCTCAAACTGCATAGCAGCTGTCATCTGACGAGGACAAGCATATTCAGTTTAGAATGGAAGTTGACGTGCAAATGTCACATGTGCGCGTCTTTTCAAAAGGAATAAAATTGGGAGTCAAAGATTAGATTATAAAAACAAAAATCCAAATGACAATAGCAGCAGCCAATATGTCTATAAAACCAGGAATTCCCAGCCAGTCTCCCATGCCAGTACTTGCCCAGCCTCAAGCTGCATAGCTGCTACGATCTGACGAGGGCAGGCACTTTCAGCTTAGAATGGCAGCTGACGTGAAGGTGTCACATGTGCACGTCTTTTCAAAAGGAATAAAATCCGGAGGGAAAGGCTAGATTTTAAAAAGAAAAATCCAAAAGACAATATTAGCAGCCAATGTGTCAATGGAACTGGGGAGTCCCAGCCAGTCTCCCATGCTGGTACTTGCCCAGCCTCAAACTGTGTAGTGGCTGTGACGCGCCCCCTGGGCCATATTCTTTCGGGGAATACCCGGAGCTGGATCAGATGGGGGTTGTAGTCTCCGAGCGGCTGTGACCCGGTCCGTGCCCAGGGTGTCAAACTCAGTGTGAGTGGCAGTCCTACAGATGTTATAAAGTTCTTTATGTCGACTACGCCACCCGTTGATGTGCGGTCAATACGGCCGCCGCTGCAGCAGGGTCCGCTGAGGCTGGTGGTGTGTGTGCAGCTTGATAGTAGTATAACCCCCAACGGGAGGGGTATAGCCTCAGGGGGTCAGTCGCAGAGGATGGGGGTTGTGGTGGTGCAGTGTGGACGGTATTAAGACTCAGAGTCGGGCTGTGCAGTTCATGGTC
The DNA here is from genome assembly GCF_046119375.1 of Phyllobates terribilis. Classification (NCBI taxonomy): domain Eukaryota; kingdom Metazoa; phylum Chordata; class Amphibia; order Anura; family Dendrobatidae; genus Phyllobates; species Phyllobates terribilis. The sequence goes on from NW_027362813.1 coordinate 3,922,135, forward strand.
TTTACTTACTGCTGTTGTGCTGGCCACTCCGGCCTTGAGTGACCACCCGAGCCGTGCTGCGTCCACCAGGTCCTGGATTCGGCCAACCCCCAAGCAAGTCCGGAGCGTGGTCCTGAGCCCTCCTTCTGTCTTGTCCTCGTCTCTGGCCTTCCCCACCAGTGATCCACCTAAGTCCGGCTCCCTCGGGCCTTCTGTTGGTAAAACCCGTGGCTCTGGGTTCCCTGACCCTATTTGTGGTCTGCCTTCCGGGTGGATATGGTGGGTGGTCGTGGCAGAAGCTGCCCACGACCTCCGGTCTCTGGCTGAGGTATGCTGTAGCCCCCACCAGTTTGGGATCCGGTACCCTGTTGCCAACTCTTCACCCTGTGATTGTATTTGGGTTCTCAGAGTTCTTTCCTTCTCCCCCTCTGGGCCTTTCTTGCTCCTCTCTCTCTCTCTCTCTCTCTCTCTCTCTCTCTCTCTTCTCTGGGCCGCTCTGCTCTCTTCCTCTGACTGGCTGTCTGACTGACTCTCTGACAACTGACTGACCCTGTTTCTAGATGGTTCCCACCTTATATACTCCCTCTATGTGTGAGCTCAGGTGACCAGCACCCAATGAGCTCCTAGCTTTACCCAGACTGCTCCCCCTATCTGCCCCTACACTACAGGGATGTTCCAACCCCCTCCCACTCCAGCCAGGGACAGACACAGTCGTACCTGCACATTTACACTAGTGGGAGTACATTAGTTCTGTCCCCCGGAAATGGGATGTATGTAGTGCATGCAGCTATCTGAGCTCAGCCCCACACTCCATCCTTACCCGGGAGTGGAATATCACACCTCTGGCTGAGGTGCAATACTCCTGTAGCAGCCGAATCCTCAGGGTGCTACATTCCCCCCTGGTAAATCACAGCACGTCCTCGGGCTGTAAGAGATAAAACACCAAAACATACAATTTTTGCATAGTAACATAACATCAACATATAAAACATCATATAAAACATTATACATATATATCAATAAAACTTTTCATATAAAACATTCTTGTCTTGTCTTGTTTCTGGTTCCTCCGGTCACTGTGCAACTTGTGACCGGGTAAAATGCGACAGTCTCCTGAAGAAAAATGGTTTTCCTATAAAACCAGTAGGGGCGCTTTAGGAAGCGCAACTATATACAAGGGAAAGTGGCCGCTCTCAGTCCTCGGCCAGGTATTAGGAAAGGATGACCGCTCTCAGTCCTCGGTCAGTGGGAATAGGGACACACAGGAACAGTTCACTCTTATCCCAACGGGGAACATATTTAAAGCAGCAACAGTTCTGGTACCCCGAAGGGTAACTATACACAGTCTCTCTTTACCGTACTTCAATGACGGCTTCCTCCTGCTCCTTCTTGCTGGTAAGCTTCAGACCCGTCCGGGTCCTCTTGCTCCTCCTGACACCTCAGCTCTTCCTCTGTCAAACGGTGTACATGAAGGGCATAGGAGTCTTTCTTTCCGGAGTCGGGGATGGTGGTACTCCGGTGGCCATATAAAGGGCTGCCCATCCGGGCACGTATGCTGGGCGAACAGGTCTTCACCCAGGTGCGGCACTCTTGATCTTATGGGCGCAGTGGTGGTAGCGGCGCCCGGGTTGCCCAGGCCTTGCGACCAGGCTTGGGGCACCTTGAAGGTAAAGGGCACCGTAAGGACGGCGGCGCCCTGGGTTACTTGGCCCTGCGACCAGGCCGGGGGCTCCGCTGAGGTAGGGGGCGCTGTTGGTATTGCGTCGCCCGGGGGTACTAGGCCTTGCGACCAGGCTGATGGTACTTCCTGCTTGGCCACGCTCAGAGTCGAGGCGCGTGACGTCACAGGGGTCGCGGCCGCGGCTTCCGGTTGAGGCCTAGTCTGCGGCGGTGACGTTGCAGCGACGGGCACGGCAGGGGGTACTTCGGGCTCTGCGACGGGGAGCTGGGGCAGGTACGCGGTTTCCCGGTTTGGGGTAAAGACGTCCCCTTTACCTGCCTCCATTCGTTCGGCTCCCTTCTCGGCGCCGTCTCCGGCCTTGAGTCCTCCCGCGCCATCCTCAGAGGCGGTCTGTCTCCTCTTCTCGGGTGGCGTGCTCCGCTGACGGGTTCTTGTCTGCTGGGCCATCTCTCGGCTCCACTCCGCCAACGTCTCTCGCTGCACCCGGGCCATCCTCCGTGCGAGGCCCTCCAGCGCAGTCTGTGCACACTCCCGGTCTCGGGGGAGCTGTGCTAAGATCTCCACTAAGCCTAGTGGACTTGTTGCTTCCAGCAGGCTCCTGACCAGCGGGTCGGTGCTGCTCTGCTCTCCTTCCATCTCCGGGTAGGCTTTCTCTGGACTCTTCTCCAGGCTTCTTGTCTCCGGGTGCGCTCTCTCCAGACTGCTCCAGGCGGCACCCATCTTTGTTCTTTTGTCCTGAGTCCTCCCACTTCGAGGGCGGTCCCGGGGCAACTTGGTGATTGTCAGCTCCAGGGGCAGTTCTTTCACGCTGATGGACACCTCTAACATCACAGTCTCTGTTGGTGGGGGCGGTTTCCGCTTTTGGCGCCATTCTTCGTCCTGGCCCACGATGGGAGGCGGCCTCTTGCCATCCTCTGGCACGCCCATAATGGCGTCCGCTCTTCCAAGGCGGGAAATCTTCGGAAATGGCGGGAATCGTCTCCCAGTGGCGGGAAACTCTGCAGATGGCGGGAACAAACTGCAAATGGCGGACAACCGGCGGGAATCGACTGGTGATGGGGTCCGATGGCGGGGACCCTCCGGAACCGGCGGGAGACTTCTTTTTGAGGTAAACTTGTACTTTTCTTCAGGCACGCAGTACCCGGTTGTTGCGGGCACGTTATCCTGCCGACTACGCCAAGGTTGACGCGCCCCCTGGGCTGTGACCCGGTCCGTGCCCAGGGTGTCAAACTCAGTGTGAGTGGCAGTCCTACAGATGTTATAAAGTTCTTTATGTCGACTACGCCACCCGTTGATGTGCGGTCAATACGGCCGCTGCTGCAGCAGGGTCCGCTGAGGCTGGTGGTGTGTGTGCAGCTTGATAGTAGTATAACCCCCAACGGGAGGGTTATAGCCTCAGGGGGTCAGTCGCAGAGGATGGGGGTTGTGGTGGTGCAGTGTGGACTGTATTAAGACTCAGAGTCGGGCTGTGCAGTTCATGGTCTTTACTTACTGCTGTTGTGCTGGCCACTCCGGCCTTGAGTGACCACCCGAGCCGTGCTGCGTCCACCAGGTCCTGGATTCGGCCAACCCCCAAGCAAGTCCGGAGCATGGTCTCGAGCCCTCCTTCTGTCTTGTCCTCGTCTCTGGCCTTCCCCACCAGTGATCCACCTAAGTCCGGCTCCCTCGGGCCTTCTGTTGGTAAAACCCGTGGCTCTGGGTTCCCTGACCCTATTCGTGGTCTGCCTTCCGGTGGATATGGTGGGTGGTCGTGGCAGAAGCTGCCCACGACCTCCGGTCTCTGGCTGAGGTATGCTGTAGCCCCCACCAGTTTGGGATCCGGTACCCTGTTGCCAACTCTTCACCCTGTGATTGTATTTGGGTTCTCAGAGTTCTTTCCTTCTCCCCCTCTGGGCCTTTCTTGCTCCTCTCTCTCTCTCTCTCTCTCTTTTCTGGGCCGCTCTGCTCCTCTGCTCTCTTCCTCTGACTGGCTGTCTGACTGACTCTCTGACAACTGACTGACCCTGTTTCTAGATGGTTCCCACCTTATATACTCCCTCTATGTGTGAGCTCAGGTGACCAGCACCCAATGAGCTCCTAGCTTTACCCAGACTGCTCCCCCTATCTGCCCCTACACTACAGGGATGTTCCAACCCCCTCCCACTCCAGCCAGGGACAGACACGGTCGTACCTGCACATTTACACTAGTGGGAGTACATTAGTTCTGTCCCCCGGAAATGGGATGTATGTAGTGCATGCAGCTATCTGAGCTCAGCCCCACACTCCATCCTTACCCGGGAGTGGAATATCACACCTCTGGCTGAGGTGCAATACTCCTGTAGCAGCCGAATCCTCAGGGTGCTACAGCTGCAAACTGACAAGAGCAGGCATATTCAGCTTAGAATGGCGGTTGACCTGCAGATGTCACATGTGCGCGTCTTTTCAAAAGGAATAAAATGGGGGGAGGGAAAGGTTAGATTTTAAAAACAAAAATCCAAATGACAATAGCAGCAGCCAAAATGTCAATGGAAGCAGGAATTTCCAGCCAGTCTCCCATGCCAGTACTTGCCTGGCCTCAAGCTGCATAGTGGCTGCAATCTGATGAGGGCAGGCACATTCAGCTTAGAATGGCCGTTGAGAAAGTAAAGTCACATGTGCACGTCTTTTCAAAAGGAATAAAATGTGGAGGGAAAGGTTAGATTATAAAAAAAAATCCAAAAATCCAAATGACAATAGCAGCAGCCATAACGTCAATGGATCCAGCGATTCCCAGCAAGTCTCCCATGCCAGATCTTACCCAGCCTCAAGCTGCGTAGCAACTGCAATCTGATGAGGGCAGGCACATTCAGCTTAGAGTGGCCGCTAATGTGGAGGGATCACATGTGCGTGTCTTTTCAAAAGGAATAAAATGGGGAGGGAAAGGTTCGATTTTAAACATAAAAATCCAAAAATCCAAATGACAATAGCAGCAGCCAAAATGTCTATGGAACAGACAGTCCCGCATGCCGGTAATTGCCCAGCCTCACGCTGCGTAGCAGCTACAATCTGACAAGGGCAGGCACATTCAGCTTAGAATGTCCGTTGACTTGCAGATGTCACATGTGCGCGTCTTTTCAAAAGGAATAAAATTGGGAGGGAAAGTTTAGATTTTAAAAACAAAAATCCAAAAATCCAAATGACAATAGCAGCAGCCAAAATGTCAATGGAACCATGAATTCCCAGCCAGTCTCCCATGTCTGGCACTTGTCCAGCCTCATGCTGCATAGCAGCTGCAATCTGATGAGGGCAGGCACATTGAGATTAGAATAGCGGTTGACTTATGGATGTCACATGTGCGCGTCTTTTCAAAAGGAATAAAATGGGGAGGGAAAAGTTAGATTTTAAAAACAAAAATCCAAATGACAATAGCAGCAGCCAAAATGTCAACAGTACTGGGGATTCCCAGCCAGTCTCCCATGCCAGTACTTGCCTGACCTTAAGCTGCGTAGTGGCTGCAATCTGACAAGGGAAGGCACATTCAGCTTTGAATGGCCATTGGCGCACAGATGTCTCATATGCGCGTCTTTTCAAAAGGAATGAAATGGGGAGGGAAAGGTTGCATTTTAAAAACAAAAACCCCAAAATCCAAATGACAATAGCAGTAGCCAAAATATTAACGGAAACAGAGATTCTCAGCCAGTCTCCCATGCTCGTACTTGCCCAGCCTCAAGCTGTGTAGCAGCTGCAATCTGACGAGGGCAGGCATATTCAGCTTAGAATGGCCGAGGACGTGCAGATGTCACATGTGCGCATCTTTTCAAAAGGAATGAAATGGGGAGGGAAAGGTTAGATTTTAAATACAAAAATCCAAATGACATTAGCAGCAGCCAAAATGTCAATGGAAGCGGGAGTTCCCAGCCAGTCTCCCATGCCAGTACTTGATTGGCCTCAATCTGTGTAGTGGCTTTAATCTGATGAGGGGAGGCACATTCAGCTTAGAATGGCCGTTGAGAAATTATTGTCACATGTGCACGTCTTTTCAAAAGGAATAAAATGGGGAGGGAAAGTTTAGATTTTAAAACAAAAATCCAAAAATCCAAAAATCCAAATGACAATAGCAGCAGCCAAAATGTCAACAGAACTGGGGAATCCCAGCCAGTCTCTCATGCCGGTACTTGCCCAGTCTCAAGCTGCGAAGTCTGCTGAAATCTGAGAAGGGTAGGCACATTCAGCATAGAATAGCCGTTGACATGCAAATGTCACTTGTGCACGTTTTTTCAAAATGAATAAAATGGGGAGGGAAAGGTTAGATTTTAAAAACAAAAATCCAAAAATCCAAATGACTATAGCAGCTGCCAAAATGTCAATGGAATGGGGGATTCCCAGCCAGTCACTCATGCCTTTACTTCCTGGCCTCAAACTGCGTAGCGGCTGCGATATGATGAGGGCAGGCACATTCAGCTTAGAATGGCCGTTGACATGCAAATGTCACATGTGCGCGTCTTTTAAAAAGACATAAAACGGGGACGGAAAGGTTAGATTTTTAAAACAAAAATCCAAAAATCCAAATGACAATAGCAGCAGCCAAAACATCAACGGAACTGAGGATTCCCAGTCTGTCACCCATGCCCGTACTTTCCCAACCTCAAGCTGCATAGCAGCTGCAATCTGACAATGGCAGGCACATTCAGTTTGGAAGGGCCATTGACATGCAGATATCACAAGTGCGTGTTTTTTCAAAAGGAATAAAATGGGGAGAGAAAAGTTAGATTTTAAAAACAAAAATCCAAAAATCCAAATGACAATAGCAGCAACCAAAATGTCAACGGAACCATGGATTCCCAGCCAGTCTCCCATGCCGGTACTTACCTGGCCTCAAGCTGCATAGCTGCTGTGATCTGTTGAGGGCAGCCACATTCAGCTTAGAACAGCCATTGACAGGCTGATGTCACATGTGCGCGTCTTTTCAAAAGGAATAAAATGGGGAGGGAAAGGTTAGATTTTAAAAACCAAAATCCAAAAATCCAAAAATACAAAAATCCAAATGACAATAGCAGCAGCCAAAAAGTCAACAGAACTGGGGATTCTCAGCCACTCTCCCATGCTGGTACTTAAGCGTCGTAGCGGCTGCGATCTGATGAGAGAAGGAACATTCGGCTTAGAATGTCCGTAGACTTGTAGATGTCACATGTCCGTGTCTTTTCAAAAGGAATGAAAAGGAGAGGGAAAGGTTAGATTTTAAAAACAAAAATCCAAATGACAATAGCAGCAGACAAAATGTCAACGGAACCAGCGATTTACAGCTAGTCTCCCACGCTGTTACTTGCCCAACTTCAAGCTGCGTAGCAGCTGCGATCTGACGAGGTCAGGCACATTCAGCTTAGAATGGCCTTTGATGTGCAGGTGTCACATGTGCGTGTGTTTTCTAAAGGAAAAAAATGGGAAGGAAAAGGTTAGATTTTTAAAACAAAAATCCAAAAATTCAAATGACAATAGAAGCAGCCAAAATATCAATGGAACTGGGGATTCCCAGGAATTCTCCCTTGCTGGTATCTGCCTGGCTTCAAGCTGCGCAGCAGCTGTAATTTGACGAGGAAAGGCACATGCAGCTTTCAATGGCCATTGATATGCAGATGTCACATGTGCGTGTCTTTTCAAAATGAATAAAATGGGGAGGGAAAGGTTAGATTTTAAAAACAAAAATCCAAAAATACAAATGACAATAGCAGCAGCCAAAATGTCAACGGAACCAGGGACTCCCAGCCTGTCTCTCATGCTGGTACTTGCCCATCCTCAAGCTGCGTAACAGCTGCAATCTGATGAGGAGAAGGAATATTCAGCTTAGAAAGCCTGTTGATGTACAGGAGTTGCATGTGCGCGTCTTTTCAAAAGCAATAAAATGGGGAGGGAAAGGTTAGATTTTAAAAACAAAAATCCAAATGACAATTGCAACACCCAAGATGTCAATGGAACCAGGGATTCCCAACCAGTCTGCCATGCCAGTACTGGCCCGGTCTCAAGCTGCGTAGTGGCTGCGATCTGATGAGGGCAGGCACATTCAGCTTAGAATGCCCATTGACGTGCAGATGTCACATGTGCGCGTCTTTTCAAAAGGAATAAAATGGGGAGGGAAAGGTTAGATTTTAAAAACAAAAATCCAAATGACAATAGCAGCAGCCAAAATGTCAATGGAACCGGGGATTCCCAGCCAGTCTCCCGTGCCAGTACTTGCCTGGCCTCAAGCTGAGTAGCGGCTGCCATCTGACGATAGAAGGCACATTCAGCTTAGAATGACCGTTGATATGCAGAAGTCACATGTGCGCGTCTTTTCAAAAGGAAAAAAATGGGGAGGGAAAGGTTAGATTTTAAAAACAGAAATCCAAAAATCCAAATAACAATAGCAGCAGCCAAAATTTCAACGGAACCAGGGATTCCCAGCCAGTCTCCCATTCCAGTATTTGCCCAGCCTCAAGCTGTGTAGTGGCTGCGATCTGACGAAGGCAGACACATTCAGATTAGTATGGCCATGAACTTGCAGATGTCACATGTGCATGTCTTTTGAAAAGGAATAAAATGGAGAGGGAAAGGTTAGATTTTAAAAACAAAAATACAAAAATACAAATAACAAGAGCAGCAGCCAAAATGTCAACGGAACTGAGGATTCCCAGCCAATCTCCCATGCTGGTACTTGCCCAACCTCAAACTGCGTAGCAGCTGCGAACTGACAAGGGAAGGCACATTCAGCTTAGAATAGCCTTTGACGTACAGATGTCACATGTGCGTGTCTTTTCAAAAGGAATAAAATGGGGAGGGAAAGGTTAGATTTTAAAAACAAAAATCCAAATGACAATAGCAGCAGCCAAAATGTCAACGGAGCCAGGGACTCCCAGCCTGTCTCTCATGCTGGTACTTGCCCATCCTCAAGCTGCGTAACAGCTGCAATCTGATGAGGGAAGGAACATTCAGCTTAGAATGGCCGTTGACCTGCAGATGTCACATGTGCGTGTCTTTTCAAAAGGAATAAAATGGGGAGGGAAAGGTTAGATTATAAAAATAAAAATCCAAAAACCCAAATGACAATAGCAGCAGCCAAAATGTCAACGGAACTGGGGAATCCCAGCCAGTCTCCCATGCTGGTACTTGCCCAGCTTCAAGGTGTGTAGCAGCTGTGATCTGATGAAGGCAGGCACATTCAGCTTAATATGGCCTTTAACATGCAGATGTCACATGTGCACGTCTTTTCAAAAGGAATAAAATGGGAAGGGAAATGTTAGATTTTAAAAACAAAAATCCAAAAATTCAAATGACAATAGCAGCAGCCAAAATGTCAACAGAACTGGGGATTCCAAGCCAGTCTCCCATGCCAGTACTTGCCTGACCTCAAGCTGCGTAGCAGCTACAATCTGACAAAGGATAGCACATTCAGCTTAGAATGGCCAATAACGTGCAGATGGCCCATGTGCGCGTCTTTTCAAAAGGAATAAAATGGGAAGGGAAAAGTTAGATTTTAAAAACAAAAATCCAAATAACAACAGCAGCAGTCAAAATGTCAACAGAAGAAGGGATTCCCAGCCAGTCTAACATGCCAGTACCTGCCTGGCCTCAAGCTGCATAGCGGTTGTGATCTGACAAGGGCAGGAACATTAAGCTTTGAATGGCCGTTGACATGCAAATGTCACATTTGCACGTCTTTTCAAAAGGAATAAAATGGGGAGGGAATGGTTAGATTATTAAAATCAAAAATCCAAATGACAATAACAGCAGCCAAAATGTCAATGGAAACAAGAATTCCCAGCCAGTCTCCCATGGCACTACTTGCCCAGCCTCAAGCTGCTAAGCAGCTGCGATCTGATGAGGGCAGGCACATTCAGCTTAGAATGGCCATTGACGTACAGATGTCACATGTGCACGTCTTTTCAAAAGGAATAAAATGGGGAGGGAAAGGTTAGATTATAAAAAAAAATCCAAAAATCCAAATGATAATAGCAGCAGCTAAAATTTCAACGGAACCAGGGATTCCCAGCAAGTCTCCAATGCCAGTTCTTGCCCAGCCTCAAGCTGTGTAGTGACTGCAATCTGGTGAGAGCAGGCACATTCAGCTTAGAGTGGCTGCTAATGTGGAGGTGTCACATGTGCGTGTCTTTTCAAAAGGAATAAAATGGGGAGGGAAAGGTTAGATTTTAAAAACAAAAATCCAAATGACAATAGCAGCAGCCAAAATGTCAACGGAAACAGGAACTTCCAGCCAGTCTCCCATGCCAGTACTTGCCCAGCCTCAAGCTGCATAGCAGCTGCAATCTGATGAGGGAAAGCACATTCAGCTAAGAATGGCTGTCGATGTGTGGATGACACATGTGCGCTTCTTTTCAAAAGGAATAAAATGGGGAGGGAAAGGTTAGATTTTAAAAACAAAAATCCAAAAATCCAAATGACAATAGCAGCAGCCAAAATATCAACGCAACCGGTGATTCCAAGCCAGTCTCCCATGTGGGTACTTGCCCAGCCTCAAGCTGTGTAGCGGCTACAATCTGACAAGGGTAGGCACATTCAGCTTAGAATACCCGCTGACGTGCAGATGTCACATGTGCGCGTCTTTTCAAAAGGAATAAAATGGGGAGGGAAAAGTTAGATTATAAAAACAAAAATCCAAAAATTGAAAAATCCAAATGACAATAGCAGCAGCCAAAATGTCAACAGAACCGAGGATTCCCAGCTATTCTCACATGCCGGAAATAGCCCAGCCTCAAGCTGCACTGCAGCCGCTATTTGACGAGAAGAGGCACATTCAGCTTAGAATGGCCGCTGACGTGCAGATGCCACATGTGGGCGTCTTTTCTAAAGGAATAAAATGGGGAGGGAAAAGTTAGATTTTAAAAACAAAAATCCAAAATCCAAATGACAATAACAGCAGCCAAAATTTAAATGGAATGAGGGATTTCCAGCCAGTCTCCCATGCCAGTACTTGCTATGCCTCAAGCGGAGTAGCAACTGCAATTTTACGAGGGTAGGCACATTCAGCTTAGAATGGCCGTTGACTTGCAGATATCACATGTGCATGTCTTTTCAAAAGGAATAAAATGGGGAGGGAACAGTTAGATTTAAAAAACAAAAATCCAAAAATCCAAATGACAATAGCAGCAGCCAAAATGTCAACCGAACCGGGGATTACCAGCCACTCTCCCATGCCAGTACTTGCCCAGTTTCAAGCTGAGTAGCGGCTGCGAACTGACGCGGGAAGGCACATTCAGCTTAGAATGGCCGTTGACATGGAGAAGTTACATGTGCGTGTCGTTTCAAAAGGAATAAAATTGGGAGGGAAATATTAAATTTTAAAAACAAAAATCCAAAAGACAATAGCAGCAGCCAAAATGTCAACAGAAACAGGGATTCTCAACCAGTCTCCCATGCCGGTACTTGCTTGGCCTCAACCTGCGTAGCAGCTGCAATTTGATGAGGAAAGCCACATTCGGCTTAGAATGGCCATTGTCATGTGTGCGTCTTTTCAAAAGGAATAAAATGGGAAGGAAAAGATAAGATTTTAAAAACAAAAATCCAAATGAAAATAGCAGCAGCCAAAATGTCAACGGAATTGGGGTTTCCCAGCCAGTCTCCAATGCTGATACTTGCCCAACCTCAAGCTGCATAGTGGCTGCGATCTGATGTGGGAAGGCACATTCAGCTTTGAATGGCCGTTGACGTGCAGATGCTACATGTGCCCGTCTTTTCAAAAGCAATAAAATGGGGAGTGGACGGTTAGATTTTAAAAACAAAAATCCAAAAATCCAAATGACAATAGCAGCAGCCAAAATGTCAATGGAACCCAGGCTTCCCAGCCAGTCTCCCATGCTAGTACTTGCCTGATCTCAAGCTGCATAGCAGGTGCAATTTGCCAAGGGTAGGCACAATCAGCTTAGAATCGACGTTGACGTACATATGTCACATGTACGCGTCTTTTCAAAAGGAATAAAATGGGGAGGGAAACAGATTTTAAAAACAAAAATCCAAATGACAATAGCAGCTGCCAAAATATTATTGGAACCAGGAATTCCCAGGCAGTCTCCCATGCCAGTACAAGCCCAGCCTCAAGTTGCATAGCAGCTGCAATCTAATGAGGGTAGGCACATTCAGCTTAGAATGGCTACCGATGTGCAGATGTCACATGAGCGCGTCTTTTTGAAAGGAATAAAATAGGGAGGGAAAGGTTAGAAATTAAAAACAAAAATCCAAATGTCAATAGCAGCAGCTAAAGTGACAACGGAACCAGGAATTCCCAGCCAGTCTCCCATGTTGGTACTTGCCTGCCCTCAAGCTGAGTAGCAGCTGCGATCTGAGGAGAGCAGGCACATCCAGCTTAGAATGGCCATTGACAAGCAGATGTCATATGTGCGCATCTTTTCAAAAGGAATAAAATGGGGAGGGAAAGGTTAGATTTTAAAAACAAAATGACAATAGCTGAAGTCGAAATGTCAATGGAACCTGGTATGTGCAGCTAGTCTCCCATGCTGGTACATGCCCATCCTCAAGCTGCATAGCAGCTGTGTTCTGAGGAGGGCAGGCACATCCAGCTTAGAATGGCCATTGACGTGCGGATGTCACTTGTGCGCGTCTTTTCAAAAGGAATAAAAAGGGGATGGAAAGGTAAAATTTTAAAAACATATTTCCAAATAACAATAGCAGCAGCCAAAATGTCAACGGAACCGGTCATTCCTAGCCAGTCTCTCATATTGGTACTTGCCCAGCCTCAAGCTGCGTAGCGGCTGCAATCTGACGAGGGTAGCCACATTCAGGTTAGAATTGCCATTGATGTGCTGATGTCACATGTGCGCATCATTTCAAAAGGAATAAAATGGGGAGGGAAAAGTGAGATTTCAAAAACAAAAATCCAAATGACAATAGCAGCAGCCAAAATGCCAACGGAATCGGGGATTCCCAGCCAGTCTCCCACGCCTGTACTTGTCCGGCCTCAAGCTGCGTAGTGGCAGTGATCTGATGAGGGAAGGCACATTCAGCTTAGAATGGCCATTGACAAGCAGATGTCACATGTGCGCGTCTTTTCAAAAGGAATAAAATGAGGAGGGAAAGGTTAGATTTTAAAAACAAAAAGCAGGGAAAACATCCATGGAATCGGGGATTCCCAGCCAGTTTCCCACGCTGGTATTTGCCTGGCCTCAAGCTGCATAGCAGCTGCAATCTGATGAGGGAAGGAACATTGAGAATAGAATGGCCATTGACATCCAGCTGTCACATGTGCGTGTCTTTTCAAAAGGAATAAAATGGGGAGGGAAAGGTTAGATTTTAAAAACAAAAATCCAAAAATCCAAATGACAATAGCAGCAGCCAAAATGTCAACAGAAACAGGGATTCCCAGCCAATCTCCCATGCTGGTACTTGCTCAGCTTCAAGCTGCATAGTGGCTGCGATCTAACAACGGCGTGCACAATCAGCTTAGAATGGCCGTTAACGTGCAGGTAAAACATGTGCGCGTCTTTTCAAAAGGAATAAAATGGGGAGGGAAAGGTTAGATTTTAAAAACAACAATCCAAAAATCCAAATCACAATAGCAGCAGCCAAAATGTCAATGGAACCAGGAATTCCCAACTAGTCTCCCATGCCAGTACTTGCCCAGCCTCAAGCTGCATAGCAGTTGTGATCAGAAGAGGGCAGGCACATTCAGCTTAGATAGGCTATTGACTTACAGATGTCACATGTGCACATCTTTTCAAAAGGAATAAAATGTGCAGGTAAAGGTTAGATTTTAAAAACAAAATTCCAAACGACAATAGCAGCAGCCAAATTGTCAACGGAACCAGGTATTCCCAACCAGTCTCCCATGCCGGTACTTACCAAACCTCAAACTGTGTAGCGGCAGCAATCTGACGAGGGAAGGCACAATCGGCTTAGAATGGCCATTGACATGCAGATGTTACACGTGCGCGTCTTTTCAAAAGGAATAAAATGGGGAGAGAAAGGTTAGATTTTATAAACAAAAAAACAAAATCCAAATGATAATAGCAGCAGCCAAAATTTCAACTGAACTGGGGATTCCCAGCCAGTCTTCCAAGCTGGTATTTGCCCAGCCTCAAGCTGCATAGTTGCTGAGATATGACAACAGCATGCACAATCAGCTTAGAATGGCCGTTAACGTGCAGATGTCACATGTGCGCTTCTTTTCAAAAGGAATAAAATGGGGAGGGAAAGGTTAGATTTTAAAAACAAAAAAACAAAAATCCAAATCACAATAGCAGCAGCCAAAATGTCAACAGAACAGGGGATTCCCAGCCAGTTGCCCATGCTGCAACTTGCCTGGCCTCAAGCTGCTTTGCGGCTGTGATTTGACAAGGGCAGGCACATTCAGCTTAGAATGGCCATTGACGTGCAGATGTCACATGTGTGTGTCTTTTCAAAAGGAATAAAATGGGGAGGGAAAGGTTTCATTTTAAAAACAAAAATTAAAAAATCCAAATGACAATAGCAGCAGCCAAAATGTCAACAGACACTGGGATCCCCAGCCAGTCTCCCATGCTGGTACTTGCCCAGCCTCAAGCTGCGCAGCAACTGCAATCTGAGAAGGGCAGGCACACTCAGCTTAGAAAAGCCGTTGATGGGCAGCTGGCACATGTGCGCGTCTTTTCAAAAGGAATAAAATGGGGAGGAAAGGTTAAATTTTAAAAACAAAAATCCAAAGGACAATAGCAGCGGCCAAAATGTGTGTCTTTTCAAAAGGAATAAAATGAGGAGGGAAAGGTTTCATTTTAAAAACAAAAATTAAAAAATCCAAATGACAATAGCAGCAGCCAAAATGTCAACAGACACTGGGATCCCCAGCCAGTCTCCCATGCCAGTACTTGCCTGGCCTCCAGCTGCATAGCGGCTGTGATCTGACAAAGGAAGGCACACTCAGCTTAGAATGGCCGTTGACGTGCAGATGTCACATGTGCGCATCTTTTCAAAAGGAATAATATGGGGAGGGAAAGATTCCATTTTAAAAACAAAAATCCAAAAATCCAAATGACTATAGCAGCAGCCAAAACGTCAACGGAAACAGGGATTCCCAGCCAGTCTCCCATGCCAGTTCTTGCCCAGCCGCAAGCAGCGTAGCGGCTGCGATCTGACGAGGGCAGGCACATTCAGCTTAGTATGGCCATTGACGTACAGAAGTCACATGTGCGCGTCTTTTCAAAAGGAATAAAATGGGGAGGGCAACAAAAATCCAAATGACAATAGCAGCAGCCAAAATGTCAACAGAACTGAGGATTCCCAGCCAGTCTCCCATGCCAGTACTTGCCTGGCCTCAATATGCATATCGGCTGCAACATGACAAGGGAAAGAACATTCAGCTTAGAATGGCCGTTGATGTGCAAAAGGCACATATGCGCGTCTTTTCAAAAGGAATAAAATGTGGAGGGAAAGGTTAGATTTTAAAAACAAAAATCCAAATGACAATAGCAGCAGCTAGATTGTCAACTTAACCAGGGATTCTCAGCCAGTCTTCCATGCCAGTACTTGCCCAGCCTCAAGGTGCGTAGCGGCTGCAATCTAACAAGGGAAGTCACATTCAGCTTAGAATGGCCGTTGACTTGCAGATGTCACATGTGCGCGTCTTTTCAAAAGGAATAAAATGGGAAGGGAACGGTTAGATTTTAAAATCAAAAATCCAAAAATCCAAATATCCAAATGACAATAGCAGCAGCCAAAATTTTAATGGAACTGGGGATTCCCAGCCTGTCTCCCATGCTGGTATTTGCCCAACCTAAAGCTGAGCAGCATCAGCGATCTGAAGAAGAAAGGCACATTCAGCTTAGAATGGCCATTGACGTGCAGATGGCACATGTGCGAGTCTTTTCAAAAGGAATAATATGGGGAGGGAAAGGTTAAATTCTAAAAACAAAAATCCAAATGACAATAGCAGCAGCCAAAACAAGTCAAAGGAACTGGGGATTCCCAGCCCGTCTCCCATGCAAGTACTCAAGCTGCATAGCGTCTGCAATCTCATGAGTGAAGGCACATTCAGCTTAGAATGGCTGCTGACGTGCAGATATCACATGTGCGCGTCTTTTTCAAAAGGAATAAAATGGGGAGGGAAAGGTTAGATTTTTAAAACAAAAATCCAAATGACAATAGCAGCTGCCAAAATGTCAATGGAACTGGAGATTCCCAGCCAGTCTCCCATGCCAGTACTTGCGTGACCTCAAGCTGCATAGCGGCGGCAATCTGACGAGGGCAGGCACAATCAGCTTAGAATGGCCATTGATGTATGGATGTCACATGTGCACGTCTTTTCAAAAGGAATATAATGGGGAGGGAAATGTTAGATTTTAAAAACAAAAATCCAAATGACAATAGCAGCAGCCAAAATGTTATCGGAAGTGGGGATTCCCAGCCAGTCTCCCATGCTGGTACTTGCCTGGCCTCAAGCAGCATAGCAGCTGCGATCTGATGAGGGCAGGCACAATCAGCTAAGAATGGCCGTTGACGTGCAGATGTCACATGTGCGCGTCTTTTCAAAAGGAATAAAATGGGGAGGGAAAGATTCTACTTTAAAAACAAAAATCCAAATGACAACAGCTGAAGCCAAAATGCCAACAGAAGAGGGTATTCCCAGCCAGTCCTCCATGCCGGTAATTGCACATCCTCAAGCTGCGTAGCGGCTGCGATCGGATGAGGGTAGGGACATTCAGCTTAGAACGGCCATTGAAGTGCAGATGTCACATGTGCGTGTCATTTCAAAAGGAATAAAATCGGGAGGGAAAGGTTAGATTTTTAAAACAAAAATCCAAATGACAATGGCAGCATCCAAGATGTCAACGGAACCAGGGATTCTCAGCCACTCTCCCATGCCTGTACTTGTCCGGTCTCAAGCTGCTTAGTGGCTTTGATCTGATGAGGGAAGGCACATTTGGCTTAGAATGGCTGTTGACGTGCAGATGTCACATGTGCGCATCTTTTCAAAAGGAATAAAATGGGGAGGGAAAGATTCCATTTTAAAAACAAAAATCCAAATGTCAATTGCAGCAGCCAAAATGTCAACAGAATCAGGGATTTCCAGCCAGTCTCCCATGCCAGTACTTGCCTGGCCTCAAGCTGCATAGCAGCTGCAATCTGACAAGACCAGGTACATTCAGCTTAGAATGGCCGTTGATGTGCAGACGTCACATGTGCGTGTCTTCTCAAAAGGAATAAATTGGGGAGGGAAAGGTTAAATTTTAAAAACAAATTCCAAAAATCCAAATGACATTAGCAGCAGCCACAATGTCAACAGAACCTGGGATTCCCAGCCAGTCTCCCATGCCGGTACTTGCCCAGCCTCAAGGTGCGCAGCGGCTGCTATCTGTTGAAGGCAGGCACATTCAGCTTAGAATGGCCGTAGACATGCAAATGTCACATGTGCCCGTCTTTTCAAAAGGAATAAAATGGGTAGGGAAAAGTTAGATTTTAAAAACAAAAATCCAAATGACAATAGCTGCAGCCAAACTGTCATCGGAACCAGGGATTCCCAGAGAGTCTCCCATACCAGTACTTGCTCAGCCACAAGCTGCATAGCGGCTGCGATCTAATGAGGGAAGGCACAATCAGCTAAGAATGGCCGTTGACGTGCAGATGTCACATGTGCGCGTCTTTTCAAAAGGAATAAAATGGGGAGGGAAAGATTCTATTTTAAAAACAAAAATCCAAATGACAACAGCTGAAGCCAAAATGCCAACAGAAGAGGGTATTCCCAGCCAGTCCTCCATGCCGGTAATTGCACATCCTCAAGCTGCGTAGCGGCTGCGATCGGATGAGGGTAGGGACATTCAGCTTAGAACGGCCATTGAAGTGCAGATGTCACATGTGCGTGTCATTTCAAAAGGAATAAAATCGGGAGGGAAAGGTTAGATTTTTAAAACAAAAATCCAAATGACAATAGCAGCATCCAAGATGTCAACGGAACCAAGGATTCTCAGCCACTCTCCCATGCCTGTACTTGTCCCATCTCAAGCTGCTTAGTGGCTTTGATCTGATGAAGGAAGGCACATTTGGCTTAGAATGGCTGTTGACGTGCAGATGTCACATGTGTGCATCTTTTCAAAAGGAATAAAATGGGGAGGGAAAGATTCCATTTTAAAAACAAAAATCCAAATGTCAATTGCAGCAGCCAAAATGTCAACAGAACCAGGGATTCCCAGCCAGTCTCCCATGCCAGTACTTGCCTGGCCTCAAGCTGCATAGCAGCTGCAATCTGACAAGGCCAGGTACATTCAGCTTAGAATGGCCGTTGATGTGCAGATGTCACATGTGCGTGTCTTCTCAAAAGGAATAAATTGGGGAGGGAAAGGTTAAATTTAAAAACAAATTCCAAAAATCCAAATGACATTAGCAGCAGCCAAAATGTCAACAGAACCTGGGATTCCCAGCCAGTCTCCCATGACGGTACTTGCCCAGCCTCAAGGTGCGCAGCGGCTGCAATCTGATAAGGGCAGGCACATTCAGCTTAGAATGGCCGTAGACATGCAAATGTTACATGTGCCCGTCTTTTCAAAAGGAATAAAATGGGTAGGGAAAGGTTAGATTTTAAAAACAAAAATCCAAATGACAATAGCTGCAGCCAAACTGTCATCGGAACCAGGGATTCCCAGAGAGTCTCCCATACCAGTATTTGCTCAGCCACAAGGTGCATAGCGGCTGCGATCTAATGAGGGAAGGCACATTCAGCTTAGAATGGCCGTCGATGTGCAGATGTCACATGTGCGCATCTTTTCAAAAGGAATAAAATGGGGAGGGAAAGCTCATGTTTTTAAAAACAAAAATCCAAAAATCCAAATGACAATACCAGCAGCCAAAATGTCAATGGAACCAAGGATTCCCAGCCAGTCTCCCATGATGGTACTTGCCCAGCCTCAAGCTATGTAGCAGCTGCGATCTGATGAAGGAAGGCACACTCAGCTTAGAATGGCCGTTGATTGGAAGATTTCAAATGTGCACGTCTTTTCAAGAGGAATAAAATGGGGAGGGAAAGGTTAGATTTTAAAAACAAAAATCCAAATGACAATAGCAGCAGCCAGTCTTCCATGCCAGTACTTGCCTGACCTCAAGCCACGTAGCAGCTGCGATTTGACGAATTAAGGCACATTCAGCATAGAATGGCCGTTGACGTACTGATGTCACATGTGCGCGTCTTTTCAAAAGGAATAAAATGGGGAGGGAAAGATAAGATTTTAAAAACAAAAATCCAAATGACAATAGCAGCAGCCAAAATGTCAACGGAACCGGGGATTCCTATCTAGTCTCCCACAAAGGTACTTGGCCAGCCTCAAGCTGCATAGCAGCTGCGATCTGACGAGGGAAGTCACATTCAGCTTAGAATGGCCGGTGACCTGCAGATGGCACATGTGCGCGTCTTTTCACAAGGAATAAAATGGGGAGGGAAAGGTTAGATTTTAAAAACAAAAATCCAAATGACATTACCAGCAGCCAAAATGCCAATGGAATCGGGGATTCCCAACCAGTCACCCATGCTGATACTTGCCCAGCCTCAATCTGCATAACAGCTGCGCTCTGATGAGGGAAGGCACACTCAGCTCAGAATGGCCGTTGATGAGCAGATGTCACATGTGCGTGTGACACCCCAGGGGTCTAGTTGCCACAGTAATAGAGATATTATGTCTGAGAGCAAGTGGGAGGTTTCTCTGGTCAGGAGCCATAAGCATGCAACACTGCCCGTCCAGACCTGGGAGGGGAGGAATCTGCCCTTATAAACTGGGTCTGGGGCGGGATTAGGTGAGACAGAGACAGAGCCTGCAGAACAAGCAGAGCAGTCAGAGCCTAGAATGAAGCTGCAGAGACAGGAAAAGCTACATCAGGAGCTCTGTAGGAGCAGAGGCAGAAGGCCAGGGGCTGTGAGCAGAGATATAGCTCGCCCTGGCTGAAGTTACTAAAACCGGACACAGGAGTCCGAGGCTGTGGGGACTGATATATTCCCAGCAGCAGAAACCAGCTGGCAGGGGATTCCAGGTCCTCTGGCCATAGAAGCCCGGAGGCTCAGTCACAAAGAAGGGACCATTTAGAAAAAAACGCAGCACTACTGGACCTGGGTGCATGAGTTGGGTCCAAAGCCTTGAAATGTCGCGATAACCTCAGCACACCAAATGGTATAATAAGATACTTTTATTTGCAGTCCACACTAAAGACGTTTCGGTCGACAAGAACTTCATCAGTGTACTGCATGTAAACAAAATGAACAGATATAGAATACAAACATTATAGTGATAATAAAGTCACAGATTATGTATACAAAACTTATAAATAAAGGTCTATGTGTCTATGTAACCTTTTGTCCCACAGTAAAGCAAAAAAAGGGGGCAACCTACCAAGTTACTGGGATTGGAGCAGGAAAAGAGAAGGAGATGGGACCCAATACAGGGATTCCTATGGAGAAAGTGCATACTATGAGGTAATGGAAGGATATATGGGGCTATAATGGGGTGAGGACTATAAGGGAGGTAGACATACCGTTTGTGCCATGAAGTATAGGACAGGTGCTGCATCGATCGCGGTATCCACCGCTGGATGTGAGCAGTGTGCACGACTTGGAGACTGGCTACAAATATTATTAGAGGAGAGGAGGGTTTGGCTGCCAGCCAATGAGGAAGTTTGAATGTGCTGGTAATTAGCGCTCGATGCGGTGACGTCACAGGAAGTGACGCGAAAAAGGGAGTGCCGGCATCTGATTGGTCCGACGCCGCGCATGCGCACGTGCGTGCGTGTCAGCCGACGTGTAGGTGCGTTCCAGGGACCAGGAAGTGGTTTCTGTATCGAAGTGATGTGTTCCACTGCCGGAAAAGAATGGCAAGGAGCGTTCCACCATCGAGAGAAGGGGTTGCAGAGTGCAGGAGGGATATAGGAGAATGAGGATGGGTATGGATCCTTCATCTGAAATATGAAATACAATGTTAAATCGAGTTATAAGACACAGTGCAGTAAAACACACAGGAATACTGCTATGATACCCTTATACAGCCAATCGCCACATTATAGATAAGCATACATGAATCTTGGTCCCTATTAATAAATGGCAAATGAATATCGGATTGCGGGTGTTAACTCCTTGTAATGTAAAAAGTATAAACATATAAATAAACCTAGGTCCCTATTGGGACGGATTGGGACCAGGTAGGTTTAGATGAATGATTGCAGATCATAGTCCTTGTTAAGTCCTTTGGGATGAAGGGACTGCAGTTCATGAATCCAGAATGCCTCTCTCTGCTTGAGGGTCTGGATTCGATTACCCCCACGACGGGGTGGTTTAATTTGCTCTATAACTTGAAACCGCAATTGGGACACATTGTGTCCTGCTGCCGTGAAGTGTTGGGGGAGAGGTAGAAGTAAATTTTTGCATCTGATGGTAGATTTGTGCTTGGAGATTCTATCTTTAATGGGTTGGGTCGTTTCCCCCACGTAGACAAGGCCGCAAGGGCACTTAACTAGGTATACGACAAAATTTGTATCACAGGTGTAGTAATCCTTAATTGTATATTTCCTGCCTGTTTGTGGATGATGAATAGTATCGCCTCTAAGGATGTTATGGCACTGATGGCATTGGAGACATGGGAAGATTCCTTTCTTAGGAGTTTGTAGAAATCTTTGGCGGGAACCAAGGGACGTTGTCCCTATGTCAGCACGGACTAATGAGTCTCTGATGTTTGGTGCTCTTTTGAAGCACGGTAAGAAGGGTTAATGAAAGGATTTGATGGTGGGGTAACCTGTTTGGAGAATATTCCAATGTTTCCGTATCGTACGGTGTATAGTGTAAGCTAGGGGGTGATATGTGTGGACAAATGGAATGCGATCAGATGTGTCTGGTCGTGGTTGTGTGCGGCTGTCCTGTGACTCACGTAGAAGATGCTGAGGGTATCCTCTTTCTTCAAATTTCCGTGTCATTTCTTTTAATCTGACTTCGCGTAATGTTGTATCGGACACAATGCGTTCAACCCTCTGAAATTGCGATTTGGGGATAGCATGTTTCATAGGGGCTGGGTGGTTGCTTGAAAAATGTAGTAATGTGTTGCGATCTGTGGGTTTCCTGTAGATGTCAGTGGTTAATAGTCCTTAGCCATCTTTGATGACTAAAGTATCTAGGAAGTTGATCTGGTGTGGGTGATAGTTCAGAGTGAAATGTAGACCAGGGCAGGCGGTGTTGAGGGACCTGCAGAATTCATCTAAGGTGTCCTGGGAACCTGTCCAGATGCAAAAGATGTCGTCTATGTAACGCTTCCATAAAATGGAATGCTCTTGGAACAGTTGATTCTTATATACAAACTGTGTCTCAAAAGTAGACATGTAACAGTTTGCGTAAGGGGGGGCTACATTTGAGCCAATTGCGGTCCCCTTGGTCTGCACGTAAAATGTATCCTGAAAGAGGAAGTAATTGTGTGTAAGAACTATTGTTAGTAGTTCTACGGCTAGATCTATAATCGATGGATTGGTGTTTGAGTCCTTCAGCATTTGTTCAACCGCTTGGATACCCCGGTCATGGGGAATCGATGTATAGAGACTTGTGACATCTAGGGACACTAAGATGGCTTCTGGAGGAACTTGTTTGAGTGCTTTCATAGTCTCTAAAAAGGCCCCTGTGTCTAATAGATAAGATGGACTTTTTTGGGTAAGTGGTGTAAGAATCTTTTCTAAGAAAATTGCAAGGGGTGATAAAATAGAATCCGTGGAGGCCACTATGGGGCGCCCAGGAGGTTGGGTGAGACTTTTGTGGATTTTGGGTAGGACATAAAATACCGGTATGATTGGATGTGGATTAATTAAATACTCGTACGTTTTCAAGTCAAATCACCTTGGCTGTTAAAAACCGTTGTAGTGTCGAAATGATGAGTGTCTGTGTTTTTGTAGTCGGGTCCGTAGAGAGTTTATGGTATGTGGACTCATCACTAAGTTGTCTCAAAATTTCCGAGATGTAATCGCACTTGTTCATGACTACTATCGCTCCACCTTTGTCAGCTGGCTTTATAATCAAATCTTTGTCCTCTTGCAGGCTCCGTAGGGCCTGTCGATCAAGGGGAGAGAGATTGGTCTGATAATGTGCCCTTCCCTAGTCGATATTGGAGCGTAATTGGTGAAACTGTTATGTTCTGCTACCAAAGCTAAGGAAAGAGAGGAGATCTGTCCCTACTATAGGACTCAGCTGAAACCCTACGATGTAACAGGGAACCTGATCCTGCGATCAGACCTGCTAAAGTCCTAATCTAGTCTGTACGGAGACCTATAGATGTGGGGAGGGAATCCCTACAAGTACTAAGGACTGGGAGGAATATGGGACACCTCCTAACAGAAATAGTAGCAGACAGACGAACAAACAAAATAGATAGAACATAGAGGTCCGTAGACCAAGCAAACTAACAGAGTTAGATACAGTGCACAGGCTAGCTAGAAAGTAGATATACAATGAAGTCCAGCAAAGCCAGAAGGGCGGAGCAGGCTTATATAGACCAACAAGGTCATGAGACCAGCAAAGGAAAAAAAACCTAACAGCAAGTTTCTAACAGTACCCCCCCTTCTAAGAGGATCCTCCGGATCCCCTAGGACCAGGCTTATCAGGAAATCTCCTGTGAAACGCTCTGATAAGTCTGGACGCGGAAACATCATCTGACCTCACCCAAGAGTTATCCTCGGGTCCGAAACCTTTATAGGCCACAAGATACTGCAAACTACCTCTATACCGTCTAGAGTCAAGGATGCGAGAAATTTCATATTCCCCGTCCTCCACCACCGGAGGAACAGAGGCAGAGGCGTCACCATCCGACACAACAGCTTTCTTTAACAGAGAGACATGAAATACCGGATTAATTCTCCAGGAGGTAGGAACCTCCAACCTAACAGCAGATTGGTTGACAACCTGAAGCACCTTAAAGGGCCCTACAAACTTGGGACCCAATTTCTTAGAAGGAATCCTCAACCGCAGATTCCTAGAGGACAACCAAACCATGTCACCAACAGCGAACAAAACCTCCTGTCGTTTCCTATCAAAGTAGTCTTTAGATTTTCTGTTGGCCTCCTGAAGATTACCACGCACATCAGTCCAAACTCTTTCCAAATCACCGGAAAAATTCTCCTCCTCAGGCACGGCAGATCCCAACTTGGAGAATGACCCAAACGACGGATGTCTCCCAGAACAACAAAAAAAAAGGCGAACAACCAGCAGAAGAAGATGTATGATTGTTCAGAGCAAATTCGGCAAGTGGCAGAAACTCAGACCACCCCTCTTGATTGTCTGCCACAAAACAACGCAAGAACTGCTCAACATCCTGGTTTTTCCTTTCTGTCTGGCCATTAGATTCAGGATGATATCCGGACGAAAACGACAAATGAATTCCCAACCTGTCACAAAAGGCACGCCAAAAACGAGCCACGAATTGAGGACCCCTATCAGAAACAATGTCAGTAGGAACGCCATGAAGTCTGACAATTTCCTTGACAAAGGCCTTAGCGAGAGTTTTCGCGCAGGGCAGTTTGACAAAGGGAACCAAGTGACACATCTTGCTAAAACGGTCCACGACCACCCAGATGACAGTAAAACCCTCAGAGGGGGGAAGGTCAGTTATAAAGTCCATAGCCAAATGTGTCCAAGGAGCACTGGGGACCTCCAAAGGACAAAGCAACCCCGCAGCAGGAGTATGTGAGGACTTAGATCTAGCACATATAGTACATTGGCGCACCCACTTAATGACTTCCTTCTGCCATCCAGGCCACCAAAAACTGCGACCCACCAGTCTCTTGGTCTCAGAGATTCCGGGATGACCTGCCAACCGAGATTCGTGACACTCAACAAACAAATCTCTCCTAAAGGTCCCAGGCACAAACAACCTCCCATGAGGAGTGTTAGATGGGGCATTCTCCTGAGCTTTAAGAATCTCATCTTCCAAAACGGAGTCCAAAGCAGCTATCACAACACCTTCTTGTAAAATGTTCTCCTCTTTCTCAGCACCGACTATGGGACAAAAACTGCGAGACAAGGCATCCGCCTTAACATTCTTAGTACCAGGGATGTAAGTAACGGAGAAATTAAACCGTGAGAAAAACAGTGCCCACCTAGCCTGACGGGCATTCAGGCGCTTGGCAGCATCAAGATATATCAGATTTTTATGATCCGTAAGAACCTGAACGGGAAATTCCGCACCTTCCAAGAAGTGGCGCCAGTGTTCAAATGCGAGTTTAATAGCCAATAATTCCCGATTACCAATATCGTAATTCAGTTCAGTCTCCGAAAATTTTTTTGAAAAAAAGGCACAGGGATGTAATCCATCCCCGTTATCCTGAGACAATACTGCGCCAACCCCCACAGAGGAAGCATCAACCTCAACCAAAAACGGCCTAGTAACATCAGGCTGCATAAGGATGGGAGCAGAGGTGAACCTCTCCTTGAGATACACAAAAGCTTCAATGGCCTCAGAAGACCACTGAACCGCATCAGCACCTTTCCTGGTGAGATCAGTCAGAGGTTTGACAATACTAGAAAAATTTTTTGTGAATTTTCTATAGTAATTGGCGAAACCCAAAAACCTCTGTATCGATTTCATACCAATAGGCCTAGGCCATTCCTGCACAGCCTGAACCTTAACCGGATCCATCTCAAAACCTTTGCTGGAGATAATGTAGCCCAAAAAACTAATTCTCTGTACAGCAAACTCACATTTCTCCAGCTTAGCAAAAAGCGAATTGTCCATTAATAACTGTAATACCTCACGCACGCTCCGCCAATGAGACTCCAGATCTGGCGAATAAATCAAAATGTCATCCAAATACACAACCACATTTTTACCGATCAAAGGTCTAAGGATGTCATTAATCAGATTCTGAAAAAATGCAGGAGCATTAGTAAGACCAAAAGGCATAACCAGATTCTCAAAATGACCCACAGGAGTGTTAAAAGCAGTCTTCCATTCGTCACCCTCCTTCATGCGCAACAGATTGTATGCCCCCTTAAGGTCAATTTTAGAGAACCACTTGGCCCCCATTAACTGGTTAAACAGATCAGGAATCAATGGCAGTGGGTAAGGATTGCGTACCGTAATTTTGTTAATCTCACGAAAATCCAGACAAGGACGTAAACCGCCGTCCTTTTTTTTTACAAAAAAAAATCCAACCGCCACAGGAGACTTAGAGGGCCTAATGTGACCGGCGGCCAAACTTGTCTGTATGTATTCCTCCAAAGCCTTCCTCTCAGGAATAGTAAGGTTAAATAAACGACTTTTAGGAAGAGTCGCTCCAGGGACAAATTCAATAGAGCAATCATAGTCTCTATGGGGAGGCAAAACCTGCGATTCCTTCTCAGAAAAAACTCTCCAAAAATCCTGAATAGGAACAGGCAATTCTCCCCTATCCAAAGCTGCAATACGCCCGTTACAACACTTGTCATAACATTTATGGCTCCAGGATTTAATTTCACTGGTAGACCAATCCAGTACAGGATTGTGAAATTTTAACCAGGGCAAACCCAATATTACTGGAGAAGGCAAGTTATTCAACACTACCAAATCCAATTTCTCATGGTGAACACCATTAATAGTGAGAGGAAATTCACTGACCTTGAGAGTAATATTCTTCAAAGGGGAGCCATCCACAGAAACCACAGCAATGGGGAATGATAAAGGTTCAGGTTTTAAATTGAGTTTTTCCACGAATCCCCCATCAATTACATTCAGTGTAGACCCGCAATCAACAAACACCCGAAATTCCATTAATTTTTCCTGAGCAATCGTGGAAGCAGCTAAAAATATACCCTTGGAATTTAAACAGGCAATACGGGCGTGACTGACCATTTTTTTTTCTTTCTTCATACGAAGCTCACAGCCTTTAATCAAATGACCAGATTTTCCGCAATAGAAACACAAGCCTTCCGAAAAACGACGGTCTTTTTCTTGAGAGCGAGGTGTCACCGATCCAATCTCCATCGGTTCACCACTGTTAGTACACACATTATCATAACCAGAAACTGACATAGCAGAGGATTTGCTCTCATTAACCCTAGCACGCAGTCTTCTATCCACCCGTATAGCTAATTGCATAGCCTGCTGCAAATCTTCAGGTGTAGGATAAGCAATTAGCAGGTCTTTAACCCTTTCACTGAGCCCAGCAAGAAATAGACTTTTCAGAGCAGAATCGTTCCACCCTGTTTGAGTGGACCAACGACGAAAATGAGTACAATATTTTTCCACATTACCTGATCCTTGTTTTAAACGTCTCAACTCAGTCTCAGCTGATGCGACACGGTCAGGATCATCATATAATAGTCCTAAAGCAGAAAAAAAACTATCCACTGATCTGAAGCATGTATCACTAGGTTGCAAAGAAAAGGCCCACTCCTGAGGCTCTTTGCGCAAAAGTGACATTATGAACCCTACGCGCTGGGATTCATCCCCAGAGGACTTGGGTCTCAAACAAAAATACAATAAGCAAGCATTTTTAAATGAAAAAAATTCTCGATGTTCACCAAAAAATAAATCCGGCAAACATACCTTAGGCTCCAAGAAATATGCTCCAGGACAGTTACTCACGTGCTGACGGAGCTCGGCCACTTCCAGAGAGAGTCCCTGCAGGTGTTTAGCCAAATCCTGAACCGACACCATGATGGAACAGAAAAATCTTTCCTTAGAGAATTTGCAGGCTGGACTTACTGTTATGTTCTGCTACCAAAGCTAAGGAAAGAGAGGAGATCTGTCCCTACTATAGGACTCAGCTGAAACCCTACGATGTAACAGGGAACCTGATCCTGCGATCAGACCTGCTAAAGTCCTAATCTAGTCTGTACGGAGACCTATAGATGTGGGGAGGGAATCCCTACAAGTACTAAGGACTGGGAGGAATATGGGACACCTCCTAACAGAAATAGTAGCAGACAGACGAACAAACAAAATAGATAGAACATAGAGGTCCGTAGACCAAGCAAACTAACAGAGTTAGATACAGAGCACAGGCTAGCTAGAAAGTAGATATACAATGAAGTCCAGCAAAGCCAGAAGGGCGGAGCAGGCTTAAATAGACCAACAAGGTCATGAGACCAGCAAAGGAAAAAAAACCTAACAGCAAGGTTCTAACAGAAACGCCCCATCCACGAATCCTATAAAGGTTTCCAGTGGATGTGTGCCTCGAGGAGGCCTATATTTGCTCTTAGAGCGGAGACCTAAGTCTTGGGCTGTGATGTCGGCCATGGATTCTGGAGGGGTGACGCTGAAAGGATTATTAGCAAAATGGGTTTTCAAGCGTAGGGTACGGTAAAAGCGTTGTAGTTCCATATCTAGTTTAAAAGTGTTGTATTTGTATGTGGGGCAGAAAGAGAGTCCCTTTTGTAAAACTGATGTTTGTGCAACGCTGAGAGTTTTGGAAGAGATATTTACCACCATTTGTGGGTCTGCGATCGGGTGATTCGTGTGAAGTCCAGAAGTCCAGCGCCGCCATCCAGGAGCGGAGGCTAACAGAAGGCCCAAAGTCACCAGCCATACGGGTGAGCACCACACGGTATACTCAGGGACGTGGGCTACTTGTAACCGCTGACAGCAAGGTAGCCAGGAAGAGTGCAGATAAACGGGGAGGCCTACAACTCCACCTGGCCAGGGGAACTCCTGCTTGCTCGCAGACTGACCAGGCCCCTTATACTAGCCAGTACTCCCGGGAGGGTCTTCCTTGTACCATCAGTAAAGACCCTGAACAGCACCTCACGTCTCTGTGATTCCTTGCCGCACCAGCACCATTAGCACTGGGACCCTCACACCATCACTCCCATCATCTCTCACATTAGCTGCCCTGAGGCAATACTTCTCCCGTGGGGAGTTATCCCATACTCGGCTGTGCAAACAACATCAGCCTCAGCGGTCGGCAGCGGAGCGGCGGTCCCCACTGACCGCAATCCACGGGTGGCGTAGTCGGACATTTGCTATACATTAAGACTGCCACTGGTTTGACCACCCTGGGCACGGACCGGGTCACCGCCATACGGAGACTATAACCCCCAGTATTCTACAACAGGCCCGGTTCCAGGTTCCCCTGCACAACACAGGCCCAGGGGGTGCGTCATGCACGTCTTTTCAAAAGGAATAAAATAGGGAGGGAAAGGTTAGATTTTAAAAACAAAAATCAAAATAACAATAGCAGAAGCGAGAAGGTCAATGGAACTAGGGAATCCCAGCCAGTCTCCCATGCTGGTACTTGCTTGACCCCAAGTTGCATAGCATCTGTGATCTGACAAAGGTTAGCACATTCAGCTTAGAATAGCTGTTGACGAGCAAATGGTCCATGTGCGCATCTTTTCAAAAGGAATAAAATGGGGAGGGAAAAGTTAGATTTTAAAGGCAAAGATCCAAATAACAACAGCAGCAGCCAAAATGTCGATGGAAGAGGGGATTCCCAGCCAGTCTCCCATGCCGGTACTTGCCCAGGCTGAAGCGGCATAGCGGTTGTGATCTGACAAAGGTAGGCACATTCAGCTTTGAATGGCCGTTGACATGCAAATGTTACATTTGCACGTCTTTTCAAAAGGAATAAAATGGGGAGGGAAAGCAATGATTTTTAAAACCAAAAATCCAAATGACAATAGCAGCAGCCAAAATGTCAATGGAACCAAGGATTCCCAGCCAGCCTCCCATGTCAATACTTGCCCAGCCTCAAGCTGCGTAGTAGCTGCAATCTGAAAAGGGCAAGCACATTCAGCTTTGAATGTTCGTTGATGAATGGAAGTCAGATGTGCATGTCTTTTCAAAAGGAATAAAATGGGGAGGGAAAGGTTAGATTTTAAAAACAAAAATCCAAAAATCCAAAAATCCAAAAATCCAAAAATCCAAATGACAATAGCAGCAACCAAAATTACAACGGAACTGGGGATTACCAGCCAGTCTTCCATGCCAGTACTTGCACAGTCTCAAGCTGCATAGCGGCTGTGATCTGACTAGGGCAGGCACATTTAGCTTAAAATGGCCATTGACGTGCGACGTGCAGATGTCACATGTGCGTGTCTTTTCAAAAGGAATAAAATGGGGAGGGAATGGTTAACTTTTAAAAACAAAAATCCAAATGCCAATAGCAGCCGCCAAAATGTCAACGGAATCAGGGATTCCAAGCCAGCCACCCATGTCAGTATTTGCCCAGCCTAAAGCTGCATAGCATCTACAATCTGATGAGTGCAGGCACACTCAAGTTAGAATGGCCGTTGACGTGTAGAGGTTACATGTGCTCGTCTTTTCAAAAGGAATAAAATGAGGAGGGAAAGGTAAGATTTTAAAAACAAAAATCCAAAAATTCAAAAATCCAAATGACAATAGCAGCAGCCAAAATGTTAATGGAACCGTGGATTCTCAGCCAGTTTGCCATGCTGGTACTTGCCCATTCTCAAGCTGCGTAGCGGCTGCATTCTGATGAGAGAAGGCACATTTGGCTTAGAATGGCCATAGATAAGCAGATGTCACATGTGTGTGTTTTCAAAAGGAATAAAATGGGGAGGGAAAGGTTAGATTTTAAAAACAAAAATCCAAATGACAATAGCAGCAGCCAGAATGTCAACGGAACAGAGGATTCCCAGCCAGTCTCCCATGCCGGTCCTTGCCCAGCCTCAAGATGAGTAGCAGCTGCAATCTGACAACGGCAGGCACATTCAACTTAGAATTGCCGTTGATGTGCAGATGTCACTTGTGCGTGTCTTTTTGAAAGGAATAAAATGGGGAGGGAAAGAGATTTTAAAACCAAAAATCCAAATGACAATAGCAGAACCCAAAATGTCAATGGAAATGGGGATTCCCAGCTAGTCTCCCATGCCAATACTTGCCCAGCCTCAAGATGAGTAGCGGCTGCAATCTGACAACGGCAGGCACATTCAACTTAGAATTGCCGTTGATGTGCATATGTCACATGTGCGTGTCTTTTCGAAAGGAATAAAATGGGGAGGGAAAGGTTAGATTTTAAAACCAAAAATCCAAATGACAATAGCAGAAGCCAAAATGTCAATGGAACTGGGGATTCCCAGCTAGTCTCCCATGCCAATACTTGCACAGCCTCAAGCTGCGTAGCAGTTGCAATCTGACGAGGGAAGGGACATTCAGCTTAGAATGGCCATTGAGATGCAGATGTCACATGTGCGCGTCTTTTCAAAAGGAATAAAATGGGGAGGGAAAGGTTAGATTTTAAAAACAAAAATCCAAAAATCCAAATGACAATAGCAGCAGCCAAAATGTCAATGGAACCAGGGATTCCCAGCCAGTCTCCCATGTTGATACTGGCCCAGCCTCAAGCTGTGTAGCGGCTGCAATCTGATGAGAGAAAGCACATTCAGCTTAGAATGGCAGTTGACGTGCAGGTGTCACATGTGCGTATCTTTTCAAAAGGAATAAAATGGGGAGTGAAAGAACATGCATTTAAGAACAAAAATCCAAATGACAATAGCAGCAGCCAAAATATCAACGGAATATGGGATTCCCAGCCAGTCTTCCATGCCAGTACTTGCACAGTCTCAAGCTGCATAGCGGCTGTGATCTGACTAGGGCAGGCACATTTAGCTTAAAATGGCCATTGACGTGCAGATGTCACATGTGCGTGTCTTTTCAAAAGGAATAAAATGGGGAGGGAATGGTTAACTTTTAAAAACAAAAATCCAAATGCCAATAGCAGCAGCCAAAATGTCAACGGAATCAGGGATTCCAAGCCAGCCTCCCATGTCAGTATTTGCCCAGCCTAAAGCTGCATAGCATCTACAATCTGATGAGTGCAGGCACACTCAAGTTAGAATGGCCGTTGACGTGTAGAGGTTAAATGTGCTCGTCTTTTCAAAAGGAATAAAATGGGGAGGGAAAGGTTAGATTTTAAAAACAAAAATCCAAATGATAATAGCAGCAGCCAGAATGTCAACGGAACAGAGGATTCCCAGCCAGTCTCCCATGCCGGTCCTTGCCCAGCCTCAAGATGAGTAGCAGCTGCAATCTGACAACGGCAGGCACATTCAACTTAGAATTGCCGTTGATGTGCAGATGTCACTTGTGCGTGTCTTTTTGAAAGGAATAAAATGGGGAGGGAAAGAGATTTTAAAACCAAAAATCCAAATGACAATAGCAGAACCCAAAATGTCAATGGAAATGGGGATTCCCAGCTAGTCTCCCATGCCAATACTTGCCCAGCCTCAAGATGAGTAGCGGCTGCAATCTGACAACGGCAGGCACATTCAACTTAGAATTGCCGTTGATGTGCAAATGTCACATGTGCGTGTCTTTTCGAAAGGAATAAAATGGGGAGGGAAAGGTTAGATTTTAAAACCAAAAATCCAAATGACAAGAGCAGAAGCCAAAATGTCAATGGAACTGGGGATTCCCAGCTAGTCTCCCATGCCAATACTTGCACAGCCTCAAGCTGCGTAGCAGTTGCAATCTGACGAGGGAAGGGACATTCAGCTTAGAATGGCCATTGAGATGCAGATGTCACATGTGCGCGTCTTTTCAAAAGGAATAAAATGGGGAGGGAAAGGTTAGATTTTAAAAACAAAAATCCAAAAATCCAAATGACAATAGCAGCAGCCAAAATGTCAATGGAACCAGGGATTCCCAGCCAGTCTCCCATGTTGATACTGGCCCAGCCTCAAGCTGCGTAGCAGCTGCAATCTGATGAGAGAAAGCACATTCAGCTTAGAATGGCAGTTGACGTGCAGGTGTCACATGTGCGTATCTTTTCAAAAGGAATAAAATGGGGAGTGAAAGAACATGCATTTAAGAACAAAAATCCAAATGACAATAGCAGCAGCCAAAATATCAACGGAATATGGGATTCCCAGCCAGTCTTCCATGCCAGTACTTGCACAGTCTCAAGCTGCATAGCGGCTGTGATCTGACTAGGGCAGGCACATTTAGCTTAAAATGGCCATTGACGTGCAGATGTCACATGTGCGTGTCTTTTCAAAAGGAATAAAATGGGGAGGGAATGGTTAACTTTTAAAAACAAAAATCCAAATGCCAATAGCAGCAGCCAAAATGTCAACGGAATCAGGGATTCCAAGCCAGCCTCCCATGTCAGTATTTGCCCAGCCTAAAGCTGCATAGCATCTACAATCTGATGAGTGCAGGCACACTCAAGTTAGAATGGCCGTTGACGTGTAGAGGTTACATGTGCTCGTCTTTTCAAAAGGAATAAAATGAGGAGGGAAAGGTAAGATTTTAAAAACAAAAATCCAAAAATTCAAAAATCCAAATGACAATAGCAGCAGCCAGAATGTCAACGGAACAGAGGATTCCCAGCCAGTCTCCCATTCTGGTACTTGACCAGCCTCAAGCTGCATAGCAGGTGCAATCTGACGATGGCAGGCACATTCAGCTTAGAATGGCCTTCGACATGCAGATATCACATGTGCGCGTCTTTTCAAAAGGAATAAAATGGGGAGGGAAAAGTTAGATTTTAAAAACAAAAATCCAAATAATGAGAGCAGCAGCCTGAATGTCAAGGAATCTGAGGTTTCTCAGGCAGTCTCCCATGCTATTACTTGCCCAGCCTCAAGCTGCGTAGCATCTTCAATCTGCTGATGGAAGGCACATTCAGCTTAGAATTGCCGTTGACATGCAAATGTCACATGTGCACATCTTTTCAAAAGGAAAAAAATGGGGAGGGAAAAGTTAGTTTTAAAAACGAAAATCCAAAAATCCAAATGACAATAGCAGCAGCCAAAATGTCAATGGAACCAGGAATTCCCAGCCAGTCTCCCATGCTATTGCTTGCCCTGCTTCAAGGTGAATAGCGACTGCAATCTAACGAAGGATAGAGCTTTCAGCTTAGAATTGTTGTTGTCATGCAGATGACCCTTGTGCGCGTCTTTTCAAAATGAATAAAATGGGGATGGAAAGTTTACATTTTAAAATAAAAAATCCAAAAATCCAAATGACACTAACAGCCAAAATGTCAACGGAACCAGGGATTCCCAGCCAGTCTCCCATGCCTGTACTTGCCTGGCCTCAAGCTGTGTAGCTGCTGTAATCTGACGAGGGAAGGCACATCCAGCTTGGAATGGCATCTGACGTACAGGTGTCACATGTCTGTGTCTTTTCAAAAGGAATAAAATGGGGAGGGAAAGTTAAGATTTTAAAAACAAAAATCCAAATGACAAAAGCAGCAGCCAAAATGTCAACTGAAACGGGGATTCTCAGCCAGTCTCCCATGCCGGTACTTGCCCAGCCTCAAGCTGCGAAGTGGCTGCGATTTGATGAGAGAAGGCACATTCGGCTTAGAATGGCCGTTGACGTGCAGGTGTCACATGTCTGTGTCTTTTCAAAAGGAATAAAATGGGGAGGGAAAGGTAAGATTTTAAAAACTAAAATCCAAAAATCAAAATAACAATAGCAGCAGCCAAAATGTCAACAGAAAAAGGGATTCCCAACCAGTCTCCCATGCCCAGCCACAAGCTGCATAGCAGCTGCAATCTGTTGAGAGAAGGCACATTCGGCTTAGAATGGCTGTTGACGTGCAGATGTCACATGTGCGCGTCTTTTCAAATGGAATAAAATGGGGAGGGAAAGGTTAGATTTTAAAAACAAAAATTTAAAAATCCAAATGAAAATAGCAGCAGCCAAAATGTCAACAGAACCGGTGATTACCAGCAAGTCTCCAATGCCGATACTTGCCAGGCCTCAAGCTGCATAGCGGCTACGATCTGATGAGGGAAGGCACATTCAGTTTAGAATGGCTGTTGACGTGCAGATGTCACATGTGCGCATCTTTTCAAAAGGAATAAAATGGGGAGGGAAAGGTTAGATTTTAAAAACAAAAATCCAAAAATCAAAATGACAATAGCAGCAGCCAAAATGTTAATGGAACCAGGATTCACATCCTGTCTCCCATGCTGGTACTTGCCCAGCCCAAAACTGCATAGCAGCTGCAATCTGATGAGGGCAGGCACATTCAGCTTAGAATGGCTTTTGACAAGCAGAAGTCACATTGTGAAGCTGCATTGTGGCTGTGATTTGACAAGGGTAGGCACATTCATCTTACAATGGCTGTTGACGTGCAGGCATCACATGTGCGCGTCTTTTCAAAAGGAATAAAATTAGGAGGGAAAGGTTAGATTTTAAAAACAAAAATCCAAATAACAATAGCAGCAGCCAAAATGTCAATGGAGCTGGGGATTTCCAGCCAGTCTACTATGCTGGTACTTGCCCAGCCAAAAGCCGCATAGGGGCTATGATCTGACGAGAGCAGAAACTTTCAGCTTAGAATGGCCGTTGATAGGCAGATGGCACATGTGCGCGTCTTTTCAAAAGGAATAAAATGGGGAGGGAAAGGTTAGATTTTAAAAACCAAAATCCAAAAATCCAAAAATCCATATGACAATAGCAGCAGCCAAAATGTCAACGGAACAGGGGATTCCCCGCCAATCTCCCATGCCAGTACTTGCCCGGACACAAGCTGCATAATGGCTGCAATCTGATGTGGGCAGGCACATTCAGCTTAGAATGGCCATTGACGTACAGATGTTACATGTGCGCGTCTTTTCAAAAGGAATAAAATGGGGAGGGAAAGGTTAGAATTTAAAAACAAAAATCCAAAAATCCAAATGACAATAGCAGCAGCCAAAATGTTAATGGAACCAGGGATTCCAATCTAGTCTCCCATGCTGGTACTTGCCCAGCCTCAAGTTGCATAGCACCTGCAATCTGACAAGAGAAGGCACATTCAGCTCAAAATGGACGTTGACGAGCAGATGTCACATGTGCGCGTCTCTTCAAAAGGAATAAAATGGGGAGGGAAAGATTAAATTTTTCAAACAAAAATCCAAATAACAATATCAGCAGCCAAAATGTTAACAGAACCGTGGATTCCCAGACTGTTTCCCATGCTGGTACTGGCCCAGCCACAAACTGCATAGCTGCTGCAATTTGACAAGGGCAGGAACATTCAGCTTAGAATGGCCATTGATGTGCAGATATCACATGTGCGCCTCTTTTCTAAAGGAATAAAATAGTGAGGGAAAGGTTAGATTTTAAAAACAAAAATCCAAATGACAATAGCAGCAGCCAAAATGTCAACAGAACCTGGGATTCCCAGCCAGTCTCCCATGCTGATATTTTCCCAACCTCAAGCTGCGTAGCAGCTGCGATCTGTTGAGGGCTGGCACATTCAGTTTAGAATTGCCATTGATGTGCAGATGTCACATGTGCGCGTCTTTTCAAAAGGAATAAAATGGGGAGGGAAAGGTTATATTTTAAAAGCAAAAATCCAAAAATCCAAATGACAATAGCAGCAGCCAAAATGTAATCGGAACTGGGGATTCCCAGCCAGTCTCCCACACGAGTACTTGCCCAGCCTCAAGCTGCGAAGCAGCTGAGATCTGACAAGAGCAGGCACATTCAGCTTAGAATTAGAAATGAGCGTTGTTCGACTTTAACTGTTCGCCAATCTCAAATTCGAGCTGTTTTGGGCGGTGTTCGGCGAACACAAACGATTTGAGAAAAATTCGGCTGTTCGAGGTTATGTTCGATAACTGTTCGTGCACCAAAATCATAACTGGATTTTTTCTCAGTAATGATGAAAATTAATGTTAATACGCAGTTTGAGTGTACAGCGGGGTGGGGGGAGGGGCAGGGGATGGATCTCTGCAGGAATACTGAAGAACTCCATTTTTTTTTCTCTTTCCCTCATTTACAGTGGGGAGGTGCAATCTGTCAGCCTATCAGCAGCGCACACACAGAGCGAAGTGCTTTTTTTCACACAAGCAAGGGCATGTGTCATTGGCAGTGTATGTCACATATCCTTGCCCTATAAGACCAAGCCATTTTCCCCGTCGCCACCATTTTCTCACTGCTGCAGCTGCGTGTTAGACGGCACCGCTGTTGCTGTGTGCGCTATACCTTGTTAATTTCAAGCCAATTTTCGCACAAATCTACAGATAGCTTGGGAGTAGGGAATAGTTGTGATTGCAGTCCTTTTAAGGACTAGGTTACAGCATTTCCTTACGACTTTTATAAGGCAGGTCTGTGCTTTTAAATAGATAGATTGTGGGAGTAAAGACTAATTGTAATTGCAGTTCTTTTCAGGACTAGGTTACATCAGTTCCTATCAGTTTTTGCCAGGCAGGTCTGTGCCAGTGCTGTGCAAGTTTTTTTCACAGCATTTGGCTGAATCTAGCAAAGCTAATCCTTTTTGGCCTATTGCAGAGTGTGTTAGTCAGTGGAGTAGCCTATCTGTGTTGCAAGATATACCACCTGTGTATAGAATACCAATTTTTTTACTGCACCTAGTGAAGTAAAATCTTTTGGGCATAGCATCATTCTATTAGTCCATCTATACTGCCCTCCATCAGGTTGCAAATTGAATATAATTTTTTTCTGCATCTAGCTCTGAAAAAATATTTGGGCTTCTAGCAGTGTGTGGGACTTGTTCTATTAGTCCATCTATACTGACCTCCATCAGGTTGCAAACTGAATATAATTTTTTTCTGCATCCAGCTCTGAAAAAATATTTGGCCTTCTAGCAGTGTGTGGGACTTTCTCTATTAGTCCATCTATACTGACCTCCATCAGGTTGCAAAGTAAAAATAATTTTTATCTGCATCTACCTCTGAAAAAAATTTGGGCTTCTAGCTGTGTGTGGGACTTGTTCTATTAGTCCATCTATACTGACCTCCATCAGGTTGCAAACTGAATATAATTTTTTTCTGCATCTAGCTCTGAAAAAATATTTGGCCTTCTAGCTGTGTGTAGGACTTGTTCTATTAGTCCATCTATACTGACCTCCATCACGCTGCAAATTCAAAATAATTTTTTGTCTGCATCTAGCTCTGAAAAAATATTTGGCCTTCTAGCAGTGTGTGGGACTTTCTCTATTAGTCCATCTATACTGACCTCCATCAGGTTGCAAATTCAAAATAATTTTTTGTCTGCATCTAGCTCTGAAAAAATATTTGGCCTTCTAGCAGTGTGTGGGACTTTCTCTATTAGTCCATCTATACTGACCTCCATCAGGTTGCAAATTAAAAATAATTTTTTGTCTGCATCTAGCTCTGAAAAAATATTTGGCCTTCTAGCAGTGTGTGGGACTTTCTCTATTAGTCCATCTATACTGACCTCCATCAGGTTGCAAACTGAATATATATTTTTTCTGCATCTACCTCTGAAAAAATATTTGGGCTTCTAGCTGTGTGTGGGACTTGTTCTATTAGTCCATCTATACTGACCTCCATCAGGTTGCAAACTGAATATAATTTTTTTCTGCATCTACCTCTGAAAAAATATTTGGGCTTCTAGCTGTGTGTAGGACTTGTTCTATTAGTCCATCTTTACTGACCTCCATCAGGTTGCAAACTGAATACAATTTTTTTCTGCATCTACCTCTGAAAAAATATTTGGGCTTCTAGCTGTGTGTGCGACTTGTTCTATTAGTCCATCTATACTGACCTCCATCAGGTTGCAAATTGAATATAATTTTTTTCTACATCTAACCCAGCCAATAGTTTTGGCCTAATACCACAGTTTGGCCACTCAGCTCTGCTCGGTTCCCATCCATTGTTTTTTTGTGCAAACAACTCCAGAGTTGTGAATTAGTTAACCACCAAAATGAGTGGAAAAAGGCCTGCTGCTGGTGGAAAGGGGAATAGGCGAGTTGGGAAGGGGAAAAAAGGTTGTGTCCGTGGGGTAAGTGTTAAAGCAACAGTAACATCTGCAGAAGAAAGACCATCTTCCAGCCAAACTAAAATGTCTACTTCTTTTAGCCGACAATGTGATAAGATCCCTTTCTTACGGCCACGCCAATCGCTACAAATTCCAGATGAGGCACAAAAACAGCAGGTGCTTCAATGGATATCAAGTGCTCATTTAAGTGGGCTCTCCTCCACATCAACTTCAACATCACAAATACTCCAGTCCTTAAAGGTGTCACCCCAATCGCACTTGCTTCCTCACAGCTCCCAAATCTCCAGCTGCCCGTCTGAGTATGAGGTAGAACAGATGGTTGAGTCTGCAGAGCTGTTTACTCATACTATAGCCTGGGAATCAAAGGTCGACTCCAGCGCTTCTGTGAATCCAGACGAGGAAATGATCTGCACTGATGCCCAGAATCTTTATGAGTCGGATCCAGGACCAGACGCAGAATGTTCTGACCATAATGTAGACCCTCATTCCCAAACTGTAACTCCTGTTGGTGGAGACAATGAGGAAGACGATGATGAGACTCAAATACCTGATTGGAGCGACAACTTTAGTTTTTTGTCAGGGCAGGAACAGGTTGGCTCTGAGGACGACGGGTGTGATAACGCACAGGGTGATGATGATGAGGTTGGAGATCCCACTTACTGTCAACCCACAGTCAACCAAGAGATGAGGTCAGCGGAGGAGGTGGAGGAAGATGCTAGTGACGACGAGGTCAGGTTGCGCCTTCCTGGACAGAGACGTAGTACTGGAAGCACGTCAACAACTGCATCCTCAAACACAACTCTGCCTCTCACCACAAGTCGTGGTGGCTCTTCAGGTCGCATGGGTGCTAAGCCTTGCATAGCCTGGGCATTTTTTCAGATCGATAATGATGACCCAACTCGTGTTATCTGTAACATTTGTCAGCAAAAGCTAAGTAGAGGCCAAAAAATACATAGTTTGAGTACTTCATGCATGAACCGGCACATGGACATGAAGCATAAGTTGCAGTGGGAAGCTCAGTGTGCTACAATGCGGCCTAGCCGGCCGGGCCAACCACCGTCTGCCATATCTTGTGCATCCGCGGCCTCTTCATCCTCTGTGACTGGGGGGACAGCAGTCACACCTGTTTTGGGGCGCAGACCTGCCACCTCTTTACCCGCAACAGCCAGCGTGATTGGCAGGTCATCATTTTCTTTGGAGGTGGTAACACCAGCTGGTGTTGAGCACTGTCCGACATAAATAGCACCACCTTTGGATCAAGGCAACCTAACATGTCAGCCTGCATCTTCCTCACAGACGGGCAGTTTGCCGGGGACACCCTTATCAACCCCATCTAAGCACAATAGCCAGCCCTCGGTCCCTCAGATGTGGACAAGTAAAAGACCATTTCCTCCTAGCCATGAGAAAGCTAAGAGGTTGAATTTCACCATCTGCAAGCTCTTGGCTACAGAAATGATGCCTTTCCGCCTGGTAGACACAGAGGATTTTCGAGACCTTATGTCGGTCGCAGTGCCCCAGTACCAGATGCCCAGTCAGCACTACTTCTCAAAGAAAGGTGTGCCTGTGCTCCACCAGCATGTCGCACACAACATCACCGCTTCTTTGAGAAACTCTGTGTGTGACAGGGTGCATTTCACCACAGACACTTGGATCAGTTGGCATGGACAGGGGCGTTACATGTCGCTGACTGGGCACTGGGTAACTATGGTGACAGCAGGACAAGGGGCTGCTGTCCAAGTCTTGCCGTCCCCACGAGTTGTGCGTCAATCCTCTTTATGTCAAAGTTCCTCCACTGCTTCTGCCTCCTCAACCTCCTCTCGGTCTTCCACCTGCACCCAAAGCCTGTCTGGTCATGCCACAAGCTTTCTAACTGCGCAGAAGGGATCCTGCACACCTCCTTACTATGCTGGCAGTAGGGCTCAACGTCATCAGGCGGTTTTTACATTGAAATGTCTGGGAAATATGAGTCACACAGCTGAGGAGTTGTGGTCAGCTCTGGAGAACCAATTTCATGAATGGTTGTCTCCACTGGACCTGAAACCAGGGAAGCCCGTGTGCGACAATGCTGCAAACCTGGGTGCGGCCCTTCGCCGGGGCAATGTCACACACGTGCCTTGTATGGCTCACGTGTTGAACCTGGATGTCCAGCAATTTTTAGCCCACTATCCCAGACTAGATGGCCTTCTGCAGAGGGCACGGTCGCTGTGTGCTCACTTCCACCGTTCGCATCCCGCAGCTCAGCGACTTACATCTCTACAGAAGTCGTTGGGCCTGCCACTTCACCGGCTAAAATGCGATGTGCCTACCCGGTGGAATTCAACTCTGCACATGTTGCAGCGACTGTGGCAGCACCGACAAGCCCTGGTGCAATATGTTCTGACGTATAGCCTGGGCCAACGAGATCCAGAGGTGGGGCAAATCACGCTGGAGGAGTGGTCTCAGATCAGGGACCTATGCACCCTTCTGCACAGTTTTGAAATGGCGACGAAGATGTTTAGTGCTGACGATGCCATTATCAGCATGACTATTCCGGTGATTTACATGCTGGAGCACATGTTAAACAGAATTCGGAGTCAGGTGGTGGCACAAGAGGAGGTGGAGGAAGTAGAGGAGGAGGAGTTGTATGCGGAAGGGCTAACATCTGCAAGGTCCAGATGGTCGGCAGCACCAAGACGGCAGGCATGTGAGGGTGGGGAGATGGTTTTACCAGGGCGCATGGTAGCAGCCAAACTAGTGAGGAAGGTGCAGGAGCCCAGGAAGAAGTGGAGGACGAACTGATGGAAGACTCATCAGATGAGGGAGACCTTGATCACATTTCTGTTGTGCGAGGTTGGGGGGAGAGGACAGAGGAAGGAAGCATGATTGTTACCTCGCCACCAAC
The DNA here is from genome assembly GCF_046119375.1 of Phyllobates terribilis. Lineage (NCBI taxonomy): Eukaryota > Metazoa > Chordata > Amphibia > Anura > Dendrobatidae > Phyllobates > Phyllobates terribilis. Next base: position 3,963,251 of record NW_027362813.1, read on the forward strand.
ACAACAGGGACTTGGTGCTCCTGGATGCGCAACACACATGAGTGCCTTCTTGCTGCACTACCTGCAACATGACCCTCGAATTGTTAGAATTAGAAATAATCCTGACTACTGGGTTGCCACACTGTTAGATCCCCGGTACAAAAGTAAATTTGCAGAAATTATTCCTGCAATAGAAAGGGATGCACGCATGCAGGAGTATCAGCAGAGACTGTTGCAGAATCTTACATGTGCTTTTCCACAAAATACCAGTGGTGCACGTAGTGAATCTCACAATTCCAACTTGCCAACCATGGGACCGTCAAGTGTTCAGCACTCAAACCGTAACAGAACCACAGTATCTGCTGGTAACATCAATTTTGCGGAATCATTTCACCACTTTTTTAGCCCATCCTTTGCAAGGCCACAGGAGACAAGAAGTCTGACACATAGTCAACGCCTAGAGACGATGGTACAGGAGTATCTCCAAGTAAACATTGAAGCCACGACTGTGTCACTGGACCCTTGCTCTTTTTGGGCTTCCAATCTGGATAAATGGCCGGAGCTAGCCACTTACGCCTTGGAGATCTTGTCATGCCCCGCAGCCAGCGTTCTGTCTGAACGTGTGTTCAGCGCTGCTGGTGGTGTGCTGACAGATAAGCGCACGCGGCTCTCCACTGATAATGTAGACAGACTCACGTTCATAAAGATGAACAAATCATGGATCCGAAACGACTTTTCTACCCCTGTGTCATCCTGGGGAGAGTAAAAGCTTGATGATTGGTTAAAACCACCCTACCAACCATTTTAAGCTTTCAAATTACTAATCATGTTTATCTGTATCTTGGCTGGAAAATAATTTGGGCTTTGTAGCAGTGTGCAGCACTGATTCTATTAGGCCATCTATAATAAGCTCCACCAGATTTAAAATTACTAATCATGTTTATCTGTATCTTGACTGGAAAATAATTTGGGCTTTGTAGCAGTGTGCAGCACTGATCCTATTAGGCCATCTATACTAAAGCTTCACCAGATTTAAAATTAATAATAATTTTTAGCTGCATCTAGCCCGGAAAATAATTTTGGGGCTCCGAGATGCGCAAGACACATAAGTGCCTTCTTGCAGCACTACCTGCAGCATGACCCTCATATTGTCAGAATTCGAAGTAATCATGACTACTGGGTTGCCACACTCTTAGATCCCCCAAACTTTTCGATCAACCTTTTCATTTTAATAAAGACCAAAAAAATTGTCATTTTTGAAATTATAAGCATTAGCAGGTTGTTAGAAACTGAAATCAAACAGTTTTCAACTCAAAACTTTATTCTAGGTGGTGTTACATTTTCACATAGTACCCCTTGTTCGAAAGGAGCTTTTGAACTCTCTCGTCCATTGAATTTGTCAGGTTTTGGATGGTTTCTGCTTCAATTGTTTTGCATGAGGACAGAATACCCTCCCAGAGCTGTTGCTTAGATGTGAACTGCCTCCCGCCATCATAGACACTCCTTTTAATGATGCTCCAAAGGTTCTGAATGGGGTAGAGGTCAGGGGAGCATGGGGGTCACACCATAAGTTTGTCCCCTTTTATGCCCATATCAGCCAGAGATGCAGATGTTTTATGTGCAGCTTGAGATGGTGCATTATCATGCAGAAAAATGATCTTGCTGTGAAATACACAGTTCTTCTTCTTGAACCATGGCAGGAAGTGCTGTTTGAGAAAATCCACATACATTATGGAGTTCATCTTTAGCGCCTTCAGGGATCCTAAAGGGGCCGACAATCTCTCTCCCCATGATTCCAGCCCAAAACATTACTCCACCTCCTCCATGTTGGCGCTGTAGCCGTGTTTGCGTGGGGTGTCCATCAACCAGCCATCCTCCACTCCATCCATCTGGACCATCGAGCGCTGCACGGCACTCATCCGTGAACAAAACAGTTTTGAAATCAGTCTTCATGGAGGGCGTTAAACTAGAAGAAGAGGGGATGGGAAGAAAAACTCCGGACACGAACATGCAACCAGAGAACATACTAATGAAAGATATGAAGTGCGACAAAGAAGGTCCAAGACAAGATGCTTGGAAGGGAGGTAAGAAAATTTCTAATACAATCCACAGGGAGAAGATTGGAACAAAACAAAATCGTGTAAACTGCGTGCTAGCAAATGCCAGGAGCCTGACAAACAAGATGGATGAACTGGAAGCAGAAATATCTACAGGAAACTATGACATAGTGGGAATAACCGAGACATGGTTAGATGAAAGCTATGACTGGGCAGTTAACTTACAGGGTTACAGTCTGTTTAGAAGGGATCGAATAAGTCGGAAAGGGGGTGGAGTCTGTCTATATGTAAAGACGTGTCTAAAGCCTACAATACGGGAGGATGTATGGGAGGGAAATGAGGAGGTCGAGTCCTTATGGGTGGAGATACATGGGGCAAAAAACAATAACAAAATTATCATAGGAGTCTGTTATAAACCACCAAATATAGCAGAAGCCACGGAAAGTCTATTAATGAGACAAATAGACGAAGTAGCAAAAAATAACGAGGTGATTATTATGGGGGACTTCAACTACCCCGATATAGACTGGGAAACCGAAAGCTGTAGATCTCAGAAAGGAAACAGGTTTCTGTCAATTATCAAAGACAATTATTTGTCACAACTTGTGCAGGAACCAACTAGAGGGACGGCCCTTTTAGACTTAATATTAACTAACAGGCCAGACAGAATAACTGAGGTGCAGGTCGGGGGGCATCTGGGAAATAGTGACCACAACATTATACAATTCCACATGTGCTTCAGTAGGGTGCCCAGCAAGGGAGTCACAAAAACACTGAACTTCAGGAGGGCAAAGTTTGATCAGCTAAGAGATGCCCTTCACCTTATAGACTGGGATAGTATCTTCAGTAATAGGAACACGGATAGAAAATGGGAAATTTTCAAAACAGTCCTACATAGTCACTGTAGAAGGTACATACCTTATGGGAATAAAAGGGCTAGGAATAGGAGGAAGCCAATGTGGCTAAATAAGGAAGTCAAGAGGGCAATGAAAAACAAAAAAAGGGCTTTCGGTAAACTTAAACAAGAAGGCAGCGAGGAAGCGCTAATATCTTATAGGGAAAAAAACAAAATCTGTAAGAAACAAATAAGAATAGCAAAAGAGGAGACAGAGAGACTAATTGCCAAGGAAAGTAAAACTAATCCCAAACTGTTCTTTAACTATATAAACAGTAAAAGGATTAAAACTGATGGCGTTGGCCCATTGAAAAATAACCTGGGTAAAATCATAGAGGGCGATGAGGGTAAAGCAAACCTACTCAATAGCTTCTTCTCCACTGCTTTCACAAAAGAAAACAATTTATCGGAGGAAATGCAGAGTGATAAAGTAAACCCTCCGCTAAATGTCACCCACCTAACCCAGGAGGAAGTTCAGAAACGCCTAAATAATATCAAAATAGACAAGTCACCAGGCCCAGATGACATACACCCCCGGGTACTAAAAGAATTAAGTAATGTGATAGACAGGCCACTGTATCTTATATTCAAGCACTCTTTATGGACAGGGACTGTCCCACTAGACTGGCGCCAAGCAAATGTGGTACCAATATTCAAAAAGGGGTCTAAAAGTGACCCTGGGAACTATAGACCAGTAAGCTTAACGTCTGTTGTGGGTAAATTGTTTGAAGGATTTCTTAGAGATGCTATTGTAGAATATCTTAATGATAATAACTGTCTAACTCAATATCAACATGGATTCATGAGGGATCGCTCCTGCCAAACAAACCTGATGGCCTTCTACGAGGAGGTGAGCTCACAGCTGGACCGGGGAGAGTCAGTGGATGTTGTATACCTTGACTTCTCCAAAGCGTTTGATACTGTGCCACACAAAAGGTTGGTATATAAAATGAGAATGCTTGGTCTGGGGGATAATGTGTGCAAGTGGGTAAATAGCTGGCTGAGTGATAGAAAGCAGAGGGTGGTTATCAATGGAGTAAGCTCAGGGTGTGTCAGGGTTACTAGCGGGGTGCCTCAAGGGTCTGTCTTGGGCCCTATATTATTTAATATATTTATTAATGATCTAGTGGAAGGGTTGCATAGTAAAATAGCAATATTTGCAGATGATACTAAACTTTGTAAAGTAGTTAATACAGATGAGGATAGGGCACAGCTACAGGAGGATTTAGATAAATTGGGGAGTTGGGCCAAAAAATGGCAAATGGGGTTCAATGCCGATAAATGTAAGGTCATGCACATGGGAAAGAAAAACAGCAGTCACCCATACATATTAAATGGGAAACCGTTGGGGAAATCTGACATGGAGAAGGACCTGGGCGTCTTGGTTAATAGCAAATTAAATTGGAGTGCCCAGTGTCAGGCAGCAGCTGCGAAGGCAAATAGAGTCATGGCATGCATCAGAAGAGGAATAGGGGCATATGATGAGAACATTGTTCTTCCTCTGTATAAAGCGCTGGTAAGGCCGCACTTAGAATATTGTGCACAGTTCTGGGCTCCGGTGCTCAGGAAAGACATACTGGAGCTAGAGAGGGTACAAAGGAGGGCAACTAAGGTAATAAAGGGAATGGAGGGACTAGAATACCCAGAGAGGTTGTCAAAATTAGGCCTATTTACATTGGAAAAGAGAAGGCTTAGGGGAGACCTCATAAACATGTATAAATACATCAGGGGGCAGTACAGAGATCTCTCCCATGACCTGTTTATACCAAGGATGGTGACAAAGACGAGGGGGCACACTATGCGTCTGGAGGAAAGGAGGTTCCTGCACCAGCATAGAAGGGGATTCTTTACGGTCAGAGCCGTGAGACTCTGGAACTCTCTGGGAGAGGAAGTGGTGATGTCCAACTCACTTAATGAGTTCAAGAGAGGCCTGGATGCCTTTCTTGAGAACAATAAAATTACATCTTATGCTTAGTTAATTAATCCAGGGATTTAATCTGACTGCCAGATTGGTGTCGGGAAGTGAATTTTTCCTCAATGATGTAAATTGGCCTATACCGCATGGTATAGGAATAGCGGAATAGCTGCAGTGCACAAGAAATAGGCTGAACTGGATGGACGCTTGTCTTTTTTCAGCCTTATAAACTATGTAACTATGTAACTATGTAACTATGTAATGTTTGGCCCACTGGAGCCGTTTCTGCTTGTGTGAAGTGGATAGAGGAGGTCGACAGGATGGCGTTTGCACAGCTGCAAACCTCTGAAGGACCCTGCATCTTGTTGTTCGGGGGACGTTGGAGGCACACGCAGCTTCAAAAACTTGTCTGCTGCTATGACAAGGCTTTTTTGCCGCTGCTCTTTCAACCTGACGTAATTGCCTGTAGGAAAGAGTCCTCAATTTGCCCTTATCAGCACGCACACGTGTGTACTGTGAATCAGCTACATACTTCTTGATTGCCAAGACACTTCATCCTGATCATCGCACAATGTTGATTGTAGTCATGCCTTGACCTAAACACTCCACAATTTGTTGCTTCTCAGCAGCCGACACATCCTTTTTCTTTCCCATTTTGGCAGAAAATGTAGGCTGCTTAATAATGTGAGACAGCCTTCTTAAGTAGTCTTGCCTTTCATTGGACACACCTGCCAAACTAATTAGCACAGGTGCCTGCAATTGCTTACAGTGATATAAAGAGTAGAGATTAGCGGTGTTCGACTAGAACTGTTCGCCAATCTCAAATTCGAGCTGTTTTGGGCGGTGTTCGAGTTGTTCGACGAACCCGAACGATTTGCAAAAAATTCGGCTGTTCGAGGTTATGTTCGATAACTGTTCGTGCACCAAAAGCTTGTCCTGCATGTCTGGCGCTATTTTGAGCACCAATCATGCAGGGATTGTCTGCCACTCACTGTAATGCCACAGCCATGGTGGTTGTGGCATTACAGTGATTGCCCAAATCGATGGAACAGTGCCAACAGTGAAACATGAAAAGCCGGCAATTCATCAGCGGCATACACCGGTACCCGACAATTTAGAACCGAAAGAATAGAGCTTCACACATAGATTAGATAGATAGAAACATGTCAGTCACACATATAAGAAGCACAGTGACAGTGTTGCTTACTGTACTTGTCATTTAGTGTAAAGGATTTATCAAAAAAAATAATAGTGTTTTCATGCACCGTCTCTTTAAAAAAGCCGGCCGGCAATTCAGCAGCGGTACCCGACAATTTATAACAGACAGAATAGAGCTTCACACATAGATTAGATAGATAGAAACATGTCAGTCACATATATATGAAGTACATTGACAGTGTGGATTACTGTACTTGTCATTTAGTGTAAAGGATTTATTAAAAAAAAATAATAGTGTTTTCATGCACCGTCTCTTTAAAAAAGCCGGCCGGCAATTCAGCATCTGTACCCGACAATTTAGAATAGAAGGAATAGAGAATCACACATAGATTAGGTAGATAGAAACATGTCAGCCACATATATATGAAGTACAGTGACAGTGTTGCTTACTGTACTTGTCATTTAGTATAAAGGATTTATTAAAAAAAATAATAGTGTTTTCATGCACTGTCTCTTTAAAAAAGCCGGCCGGCAATTCAGCATCTGTACCCGACAATTTAGAATAGAAGGAATAGAGAATCACACATAGATTAGATAGATAGAAACATGTCAGTCACATATATATGAAGTACAGTGATAGTGTTGATTACTGTACTTGTCATTTAGTGTTAAAATAAAGGATTTATTTAAAAAAAAATTGGCGTGGGGTTCCCCGTAATTTTAGTCTCTAGCGGAGGTTAAGCAGACAGCTGGGGCAGATGTTTGAAGCCTGGGAAGGGGGTAATACCCACGGAGCTTCCCAGGCTACTAATATCAGCCCCCAGCTGAATACCTAGCCTTTACTAGCTATTAAAATGGGGGACCCCCCAAAAAAATGACGTGGAGTCCCCCCTATTTTAATAGCTAGCAAAGGCTAGGCAGACAGCTGGGGGCTGATATTAATAGCCCAGGAAGGGAGCCATGAATATTGGCCCCCTCCCAGGCTAGAAACACCAGCCGTCAGCCGCCCCAGAAATGGCGCATCCTTAGGATGCGCCAATTCTGGCACTTAGCCTCGCTCTTCCCACTGCCCTGTAGCGGTGGCAGTGGGGTAATAGGGTTGGGGTTGATGTCAGCTTATAATGCCAGCTGACATCAAGCCCAGGTTAGTAATGGAGAGGCGTCTATAAGACACCCCCATTACTAACCCCATAGTCAAAGTTAAAAAAAACACAAACACCCAGAATAAAGTCCTTTAATTGAAATAAAGACACAATTCTTTATTGTTCTAAATTGCTTTATTATTTTACTTTTATTGCAGGAGATCATTGGCTTCAGCTGGAATGGGCGTGATGGTTAGTATGGTTTAATTTAGAACAATAAAGAATTGTGTGTTTATTTCAATTAAAGGACTTTATTCTGGGTGTTGTGTTTTTTTAAATACTTTACTAGAAATTCATGGTGGTCATGTCTAATATTGGCGTGACCCCATGAATTTCGGGCTTAGGGCCAGCTGATAATGCCAAGCTGGCCTTAACCCCTTTATTACCCAGTGAGCCACCGCACCAGGGCCCTGGATGAGTTGGGTACAGCGCCAGAAGATGGCGCTTCTATGAACGCGCCATTTTCTGGGGCGGCTGCTGACTGCAATTTGCAGCGGGGGGGGCCCAGAAAGCTTGGGCCTCCCTGCGCTGCTGATTCCAGCTCCCAGCTGCCTAGTTGTACCTGGCTGGGCACAAAAATAGGGCGAAGCCCCACGCATTTTTTTTTTAAATTATTTCATGAAATTCATGGAATAATTAAGAAAAAAAGGGCTTCCCTATATTGTTGTGTCCAACCAGGTACAAATAGGCAGCTGGTGGTTGGGGGCAGCCCGTCCCTGCCTGCTGTACCTGGCTGGACACAAATATAGTGCGAAGCCCCACGTCAATTTTTTTTAAATTATTTCATGAAATAATTTTTTTAAAAAAGGGCTTCCCTATATTGTTGTGTCTGGCCAGGTACAAATAGGCAGCTGGTGGTTGGGGGCAGCCCGTTCCTGCCTGCTGTACCTGACTGGACACAAATATAGGGCGAAGCCCCACGTCAATTTTTTTAAAATTATTTCAGGAAATTCATGAAATAATGAAAAAAAAATTGATGTGGGGCTTCGCCCTATATTTGTGTCCAGTCAGGTACAGCAGGCAGGAACGGGCTGCCCCCAACCACCAGCTGCCTATTTGTACCTGGTTGGAAACAACAATATAGGGAAGCCCTTTTTTTCTTAATTATTCCATGAATTTCATGAATTTAAAAAAAAAATACGTGGAGCTTCGCCCTATTTTTGTGTCCAGCCAGGTACAACTAGGCAGCTGGGGGCTGGAATCTGCAGCGCAGGGAGGCCCAAGCTTTCTGGGCCCCACCCGCTGCAAATTGCAGTCCGCAGCCGCCCCGGAAAATGGCGCGTTCATAGAAGCGCCATCTTCTGGCGCTGTACCCAACTCATCCAGGGCCCTGGTGCGGTGGCTCACTGGGTAATAAAGGGGTTAAGGCCAGCTTGGCATTATCAGCTGGCCCTAAGTCCGAAATTCATGGGGTCACGCCAATATTAGACATGACCACCATGAATTTCTAGTAAAGTATTTAAAAAAAACACAAACACCCAGAAAAAGTCCTTTAATTGAAATAAACACACAATTCTTTATTGTTCTAAATTAAACCATACTTACCATCACGCCCATTCCAGCTGAAGCCAATGATCTCCTGCAATAAAAGTAAAATAATAAAGCAACCTCATCCTTACCTTTCCATGGCTCCCACGACAGTTTCAGCTCTGCTACATCGAGATGACAGGCTGGACCGCAGCAGAACGCTGCCATCCAGCCTGTCATCCCGCGGACACTGAGAAGCGCAGGCATGCTTGTGCTCCTCAGTGTCAGGCTGTGACGGCATCCAGATGAGCCGAGGTCATGTCCAATGAACTCGGCTCACCTCATGCACGTCACTGACAGCGTGGGAAAATTCTCACGCTGAAGCGCTGAGTGCAGGAGAATTTTCCCACGCTGTCAGTGACGTGCATGAGGTGCGCCGAGTTCATTGTCGGCTCATCTGGATGCCGTCACAGTCAGACACTGAGGAGTGCAAGCAAGCCTGCGCTTCTCAGTGTGTGCGGCATGGCAAGCTGGATGGCAGCGTTCTGCTGCGGTCCAGCCTGTCATCTCGATGTAGCAGAGCTGAAGCTGTCCTGGGAACCATGGAAAGGTAAGGATGAGGTTGCTTTATTATTTTTCTTTTATTGCAGGAAATCGTTGGCTTCAGCTGGAATGGGTGTGATGGTAAGTATGGTTTAATTTAGAACAATAAAGAATTGTGTCTTTATTTCAATTAAAGGACTTTATTCTGGGTGTTTGTGTTTTTTTTTTAACTTTGACTATGGGGTTAGTAATGGGGGTGTCTTATAGACGCCTCTCCATTACTAACCTGGGCTTGATGTCAGCTGGCATTATAAGCTGACATCAACCCCAACCCTATTACCCCCTGCCACCGCTACAGGGCAGTGGGAAGAGCGAAGCTAAGTGCCAGAATTGGCGCATCCTATGGATGCGCCATTTCTGGGGCGGCTGACGGCTGGTGTTTCTAGCCTGGGAGGGGGCCAATATTCATGGCTCCCTTCCTGGGCTATTAATATCAGCCCCCAGCTGTCTGCCTAGCCTTTGCTAGCTATTAAAATAGGGGGGACCCCACGTCAATTTTTTGGGGGGTCCCCCATTTTAATAGCTAGTAAAGGCTAGGCATTCAGCTGGGGGCTGATATTAGTAGCCTGGGAAGCTCCGTGGGTATTACCCCCTTCCCAGGCTTCAAACATCTGCCCCAGCTGTCTGCTTAACCTCCGCTAGAGACTAAAATTACGGGGAACCCCACGCCAATTTTTTTTAATAATAAATCCTTTATTTTAATACTAAATGACAAGTACAGTAACCAACACTATCACTGTACTTCATATATATGTGACTGACATGTTTCTATCTATCTAATCTATGTGTGATGCTCTATTCTGTCTGTTATAAATTGTCGGGTACCGCTGCTGAATTGCCGGCCGGCTTTTTTAAAGAGACGGTGCATGAAAACACTAATATTTTTTTTGATAAATCCTTTACACTAAATGACAATTACAGTAAGCAACACTGTCACTGTACTTCATATATATGTGGCTGACATGTTTCTATCTATCTAATCTATGTGTGATTCTCTATTCCTTCTATTATAAATTGTCGGGTACAGATGCTGAATTGCCAGCCGGCTTTTTTAAAGAGACGGTGCATGAAAACACTATTATTTTTTTTAATAAATCCTTTGCAGTAAATGACAAGTACAGTAAGCAACACTGTCACAGTACTTCATATATATGTGACTGACATGTTTCTATCTATCTAATCTATGTGTGATGCTCTATTCCTTCATGTCTAAATTGTCGGGTACCGGTGTATACCGCTGCTGAATTGCCGGCGGCTTTTTTAAAGAAAGCGTCTTCTGAGCAGTTTGTGACCTTTTGGACACCTTTGCAGGTGTTTTCTATGTGTTCCTATGTGTTTTTGTTTGCCTGCCATTGGTTTTAACGGTGTTCGACGGTGTTCTAAGGTGTTCGACGAACAGTTCGACGAACAGTTCCTCGAACATCCCGGTGTTCGACGAACCGAACCGAACCCGAACACTACGGGGGTTGCTCAACACTAATAAAGAGCCCTGACACACATCACCATCAATGAGTTTAACTGAGAAACAAACAAATTCTTCCCTTATCACTCCTAAACACTTTTTGCATAATAATTTGGAACACAGTGTACATGTGCTTTTCCACAAAACACCAGTGGTTCACGTAGTGAATCTTACAGTTCTAACTTGCCAACCGTGGTCTGTATGGAGTTGTTCAATAAAGGGCCCAAAATTAAGATAACATAGATGGGAGAGGTCTCTATGAATAGGAATTCCTAAGTATTTGATACCCTGTGAGGGCCAGGCAAAGGGAAAGTTGGACTGGATGGAATCCTATATGGATTTGGGGAGGGAGACATCGAGGGCCTCAGACTTCGCTGCATTGATTTTAAAATTTGACCATGTAACAAAGTGATCTATTTCAGCCATAACAGCATGGATGGATATATGTGATTGAGTGATATATACTAGGACATCATCAGCAAATAGAGAGCACTTGTACTCGGTGCTTCCCACCTCAATCCACCTAATATTGGGGTTATGGCGAATTGATGAGAGCAGGTGCTCCGTCACTAGGATGTATAAGAGAGGAGACAGAGGACATCCCTGCCTTGTCCCATTGGTGATTGTGAAAGGTGATGAATAGTGTTGAGCCACCCCCGTAGTGTTCGGGTTCGGTTCGGTTCGTCGAACACCGGGATGTTCGAGGAACTGTTCGTCGAACTGTTCGTCGAACACCTTAGAACACCGTCGAACACCGTTAAAACCAATGGCAGGCAAACAAAAACACATAGAAACACATAGAAAACACCTGCAAAGGTGTCCAAAAGCTGACAAACTGCTCTGAAGACACTCTCTTTAAAAAAGCCGGCCGGCAAATTCAGCAGCGGCATACACCGGTACCCGACAATTTAGACAAGAAGGAATAGACCATCACACATAGATTAGATAGATAGAAACATGTCAGTCACACATATAAGAAGCACAGTGACAGTGTTGGTTACTGCACTTGTCATTTAGTGTAAAGGATTTATTAAAAAAAATTTAGTGTTTTCATGCACCGTCTCTTTAAAAAAGCCGGCCGGCAATTCAGCATCTGTACCAGACAATTTAGAACAGAAAGAATAGAGAATCACACATAGATTAGATAGATAGAAACATGTCAGTCACATATATATGAAGTACAGTGACAGTGTTGCTTACTGTACTTGTCATTTAGTGTAAAGGATTTATTTAAAAAAATAATAGTGTTTTCATGCACTGTCTCTTTAAAAAAGCCGGCCGGCAATTCAGCAGCGGTACCCGACAATTTAGAACAGAAAGATAGAGCATCACACATAGATTAGATAGATAGAAACATGTCAGTCACATTTATAATAAGTACAGTGACAGTGTTGGTTACTGTACTTGTCATTTAGTGTTAAAATAAAGGATTTATTAAAATAAAAATTGGCGTGGGATCCCCCATAATTTTAGGCTCTAGCGGAGGTTAAGCAGACGGCTGGGGCAGATGTTTGAAGCCTCGGAAGGGGGTAATACCCATGGAGCTTCCCAGGCTACTAATATCAGCCCCCAGCTAAATACCTAGCCTTTACTAGCTATTAAAATGGGGGACCCCCCCAAAAAAATGACGTGGGGTCCCCCCATTTTAATAGCTAGCAAAGGCTAGGCAGACAGCTGGGGGCTGATATTAATAGCCCAGGAAGGGTGCCATGAATATTGGCCCCCTCCCAGGCTAGAAACACCAGCCGTCAGCCGCCCCAGAAATGGCGCATCCATAGGATGCGCCAATTCTGGCACTTAGCCTCGCTCTTCCCACTGCCCTGTAGCGGTGGCAGTGGGGTAATAGGGCTGGGGTTGATGTCAGCTTATAATGCCAGCTGACATCAAGCCCAGGTTAGTAATGGAGAGGCGTCTATAAGACACCTCCATTACTAACCCCATAGTCAAAGTTAAAAAAAACACAAACACCCAGAATAAAGTCCTTTAATTGAAATAAACACACAATTCTTTATTGTTCTAAATTAAACCATACTTACCGTCACGCCCATTCCAGCTGAAGCCAACGATCTCCTGTAATAAAAATAAAATAATAAACCAACATCATCCTTACCTTTCCATGGTTCCCAGAACAGCTCCAGCTCTGCTACATCGAGATGACTGGCTGGACCGCAGCAGAACGCTGCCATCCAGCCTGTCATCCCGCGGACACTGAGAAGCGCAGGCATGCTTGCTCTCCTCACTGTCTCGCTGTGACGGCATCCAGATGAGCCGAGGTCATGTCCAATGAACTCGGCTCACCTCATGCACGTCACTGACAGCGTGGGAAAATTCTCACGCTGAAGCGCTGAGTGCAGGAGAATTTTCCCACGCTGTCAGTGAGGTGCATGAGGTGAGCTGAGTTCATTGGACATGAGCTCACCTCATGCACGTCACTGACAGCGTGGGAGAATTCTCCTGCACTCAGCACTTCAGTGTGAGAATTTTCCCACGCTGTCAGTGACGTGCATGAGGTGAGCCGAGTTCATTGGACATGACCTCGGCTCATCTGGATGCCGTCACAGCCTGACACTGAGGAGCACAAGCATGCCTGCGCTTCTCAGTGTCCGCGGGATGACAGGCTGGATGGCAGCGTTCTGCTGCGGTCCAGCCTGTCATCTCGATGTAGCAGAGCTGAAGCTGTCGTGGGAACCATGGAAAGGTAAGGATGAGGTTGGTTTATTATTTTTCTTTTATTGCAGGAGATCGTTGGCTTCAGCTGGAATGCGTGTGATGGTAAGTATGGTTTAATTTAGAACAATAAAGAATTGTGCGTTTATTTCAATTAAAGGACTTTATTCTGGGTGTTGTGTTTTTTTTAAATACTTTACTAGAAATTCATGGTGGTCATGTCTAATACTGGCGTGACCCCATGAATTTTGGGCTTGGGGCCAGCTGATAATACCAAGCTGGCCCTAACCCCTTTATTACCCAGTGAGCCACCGCACCAGGGCCCTGGATGAGTTGGGTACAGCGCCAGAAGAAGGCGTTTCTATGAACGTGCCATTTTCCGGGGTGGCTGCGGACTGCAATTTGCAGCGGGGGGGGCCAAGAAAGCTTGGGCCTCCCTGCGCTGCAGATTCCAGCCCCCAGCTGCCTAGTTGTACCTGGCTGGACACAAAAATAGGGCGAAGCCCCACGTATTTTTTTTTTAATTATTTCATGAAATTCATGAAATAATTAAGAAAAAAAGGCCTTCCCTATATTGTTGTGTCCGGCCAGGTACAAATAGTCAGCTGGTGTTTGGGGTCAGCCCGTTCCTGCCTGCTGTACCTGGCTGGACACAAATAAAGTGCGAAGCCCCACTTTAATTTTTTTTAATTATTTCATGAAATTCATGAAATAATTAAGAAAAAAAGGTCTTCCCTATATTGTTGTGTCCGGCCAGGTACAAATAGGCAGCTAGTGGTTGGGGGCAGCCCGTTCCTGCCTGCTGTACTTGGCTGGACACAAATATAGTGCGAATCCCCACTTCAATTTTTTTTAATTATTTCATGAAATTCATGAAATAATTAAGAAAAAAAGGCCTTCTCTATATTGTTGTGTCCGGCCAGGTACAAATAGGCAGCTGGTGGTTGGGGGCAGCCCGTTCCTGCCTGCTGTACCTGGCTGGACACAAATATAGTGCGAAGCCCCACTTCAATTTTTTTAAATTATTTCAGGAAATTCATGAAATAATTAAAAAAAAATTGACGTGGGGCTTCGCACTATATTTGTGTCCAGTCAGGTGCAGCAGGCAGGAACGGGCTGCCCCCAACCACCAGCTGCCTATTTGTACCTGGCCGGACACAACAATATAGGGAAGCCCTTTTTTACCTAATTATTTCATGAAATAATTTAAAGAAAATTGACGTGGGGCTTCGCCCTGTTTTTGTGTCCAGCCAGATACAACTAGGCAGCTGGGGGCTGGAATCCGCAGCGCAGGGAGGCCCAAGCTTTCTGGGCCACCCCCGCTGCAAATTGCAGTCCACAGCCACCCCGGAAAATGGTGCGTTCATAGAAGCGCCATCTTCTGGCGCTGTACCCAACTCATCCAGGGCCCTGGTGCGGTGGCTCACTGGGTAATAAAGGGGTTAAGGCCAGCTTGGCATTATCAGCTGGCCCTAAGCCCGAAATTCATGGGGTCACGCCAATATTAGACATGACCACCATGAATTTCTAGTAAAGTATTTAAAAAAAACACAACACCCAGAAAAAAGTCCTTTAATTGAAATAAACACACAATTCTTTATTGCTCTAAATTAAACCATACTTACCATCACGCCCATTCCAGCTGAAGCCAACGATCTCCTGAAATAAAAGAAAAATAATAAAGCAACATCATCCTTACCTTTCCATGGTTCCCATGACAGCTTCAGCTCTGCTACATCGAGATGACAGGCTGGACCGCAGCAGAACGCTGCCATCCAGCCTGTCATCCCGCAGACACTGAGAAGCGCAGGCTTGCTTGCGCTCCACAGTGTCTCTCTGTGAGGGCATCCAGATGAGCCGAGTTAATGTCCAATGAACTCGGCTCACCTCATGCACGTCACTGACAGCGTGGGAAAATTCTCCTGCACTCAGCGCTTCAGCGTGGGAGAATTCTCACACTGAAGCACTGAGTGCAGGAGAATTCTCCCACGCTGTCAGTGACGTGCAGGAGGTGAGCTGAGTTCATTGGACATGAGCTCACCTTATGCACGTCACTGACAGCGTGGGAAAATTCTCCTGCACTCAGCGCTTCAGCGTGGGAGAATTCTCACGCTGAAGCGCTGAGTGCAGGAGAATTCTCCCACGCTGTCAGTGACGTGCAGGAGGTGAGCTGAGTTCATTGGACATGAGCTCACCTTATGCACGTCACTGACAGCGTGGGAGAATTCTCCTGCACTCACCGCTTCAGCGTGAGAATTTTCCCACGCTGTCAGTGACGTGCATGAGGTGAGCCGAGTTCATTGGACATGAACTCGGCTCTTCTGGATGCTGTCACAGAGAGACGCTGAGCAGCGCAAGCAAGCCTGCGCTTCTCAGTGTCTGCGGGATGACAGGCTGGATGGCAGCTTTCTGCTGCGGTCCAGCCTGTCATCTCAATGTAGCAGAGCTGAAGCTGTCGTGGGAACCATGGGAAGGTAAGGATTATGTTGCTTTATTATTTTTCTTTTATTGCAGGGGATCGTTGGCTTCAGCTGGAATGGGCGTGATTGTAAGTATGGTTTAATTTAGAACAATAAAGAATTGTGTCTTTATTTCAATTAAAGGACTTTATTCTGGGTGTTTGTGTTTTTTTTTAACTTTGACTATGGGGTTAGTAATGGGGGTGTCTCATAGACGCCTCTCCATTACTAACCTGGGCTTGATGTCAGCTGGCATTATAAGCTGACATCAACCCCCAGCCCTATTACCCCACTGCCACCGCTACAGGGCAGTGGGAAGAGCGAGGCTAAGTGCCAGAATTGGCGCATCCTATGGATGTGCCATTTCTGGGGCGGCTGACGGCTGGTGTTTCTAGCCTGGGAGGGGGCCAATATTCATGGCTCCCTTCCTGGGCTATTAATATCAGCCCCCAGCTGTCTGCCTAGCCTTTGCTAGCTATTAAAATAGGGGGGACCCCACGTCAATTTTTTGGGGGGTCCCCCATTTTAATAGCTAGTAAAGGCTAGGCATTCAGCTGGGGGCTGATATTAGTAGCCTGGGAAGCTCCGTGGGTATTACCCCTTCCCAGGCTTCAAACATCTGCCCCAGCCGTCTGCTTAACCTCCGCTAGAGACTAAAATTATGGGGGATCCCACGCCAATTTTTTTTTAAATAAATCCTTTATTTTAACACTAAATGACAAGTACAGTAAGCAACACTGTCACTGTACTTCATATATATGTGACTGACATGTTTCTATCTATCTAATCTAAGTGTGATGCTCTATTGCTTCCATTCTAAATTGTCGGGTACAGATGCTGAAATGCCGGCCGGCTTTTTTAAAGAGACAGTGCATGAAAACACTATTTTTTTTTTTAATAAATCCTTTACACTAAATGGCAAGTACAGTAATCAACACTGTCAATGTACTTCTTATATATGTGACTGAAATGTTTCTATCTATCTAATCTATGTGTGATTCTCTATTCCTTCTATTCTAAATTGTCGGGTACCGCTGCTGAATTGCCGGCCGGCTTTTTTAAAGAGACGGTGCATGAAAACACTAATATTTTTTTTTATAAATCCTTTACACTAAATGACAAGTACAGTAATCAACACTGTCAATGTACTTCTTATATATGTGACTGACATGTTTCTATCTATCTAATCTATGTGTGATGCTCTATTCTTTCGGTTCTAAATTGTCGGGTACTGGTGTATGCCGCTGATGAATTGCCGGCTTTTCATGTTTCACTGTGAGCACAGTTCCCATCGATTTGGGCAATCACTCTAATGCCACAACCACCATGGCTGTGGCATTACAGTGAGTGGCAGACAATCCCTGCATGATTGGTGCTCTAAATAGCGCCAGACATGCAGGACACGCTTTTGGTGCACGAACAGTTATCGAACATAACCTCGAACAGCCGAATTTTTTGCAAATCGTTCGGGTTCGTCGAACAACTCGAACACCGCCCAAAACAGCTCGAATTTGAGATTGGCGAACAGTTCTAGTCGAACACCGCTCATCTCTAGTGATGAAAATGTTCTGATGCACCCCCTGGGCCTTGGGACACCCGGAGCCGGACCCTTTTTGGTGGATGCTGGTGGTTGTAGTCTTCGTGGCGGCGACCCGGTTCCGTGGTTCAGGGCGGTCAAACCAGTGGCGGAACTATTTATGTGGTTTTGATGTTTAAATGTCCGACTACGCCACCCGTGGATTGCGGTCAGAGTGAACCGCCGCTGCAGGGCAGACCGCTGAGGCTGGTGTTGTGGGTGCAGCAGAGCGTAGCATAACTCCCCACGGGAGGAGTATAGCCTCAGGGCAGTGTATGCGGAGGATGGGGGTGATGGTGCAGGGCAGCAGCAGTAACGACACGGAGTCAGTGATGCAGTCCAGGGCCTTTACTCACAGTTCTTATTATCCAGATCACGTCTGCAGGTAACGGCTGCCCACGTCATACTGTGCTCACCAGGTGAGGGGCTCAGACAACTCCCAGATAACTTTGGAGCGCTTCACAGGACCCCCTTTGTGTGTCCTTTGTCTGGCCTTTCTTACCAACCCTTCTGTCCGGCTGCCTCGGGCCTCCTCTTGGTAAACTTGGCGCCAGTTTCCCTGACCCTATGTGGTGCCTTCCTAGCGGGTGTAGCGAGGGGCTGCGCCACATAAAATGTCACAGCCTCCGGTTTCTAGCTGAGGGTCGTTTCCTGCCTCCACTAGTTTCGGGGACCGGTCTCCCCCTTTGGCCTGACCCCTCCACGCAGGTGGATTCGGGCGTGCGGTGGCGACTCGCCCGTCCGCACCCCTGGTATCTCTTCATTCCTCGTTCCTGGAGCCTTCTCTGCTCCTCTTCCTTCCTTCTCCCTCTTCCAGGCCTGGGCCTCTGTTACTAGGCAAGCCTCCGGAGCAGAGCTCATGCAGAGCCCCTGCTCCCTACCGCTTCTGCTCAGACTTCTCTGCACTGAACTAAGATGGTGCCCACCTTTTATACTCCCTTCTCAATGCACCCAGGAACTGCTTCCTCCCTGCTCCTGCACTACAGGGTTCCCCTTCCTCAGTGTTCCCTCCCCCCACTCCAGCCAGGGACAGGGACTGTCGTGCCCATCTCAGAGGCAAATTGGTTGTCCTGCCCCACGGCAATGTGGTGTAATGCATGCAGGTGTCGGGTCCTGATCCACACTCCATCCTTACCTGAGAGTGAGATATCACACCTCTGGGTGAGGTGCAATACCTCTGTAGCAACCGAGCCCTCAGGGTGCTACAGTTCCATTTATCTTCAGCCTAGGTGACGTATTGTGATACAGGGCCGTGATTTTGGCTATAAAAGGGTCCCCTAGACCCCTACCCCAAGCTTTTTAAGAGAATCATATATGGCGTGCCAGGAGACTCTATGGAATGCTTTCTCAGCATCCAACGAGAGTATCTAATTACAAATTTTTAACTGCATCTAGCCCAGGAAATACTTTGTGCCTAGTAGCAGTGTCTGCTAGTCAGCGGATTATCCCGGCTGTTAAGCAAGCTACACCACCTGTAGTTTGGACACTTAATTTTTTCAAAGGAAATGCTTCGGGACCACGGGATACTCAGTGAAGAGCATCAGGAGGCACCCCAAGGCATAGGGGCTGGGACTGGCAGTAGGATGCATTGCGGTGGATAGCCGAGCTTTATAAAAGCTTTTTAACTGCAGCAGCTTTAGTGGACGCTACTGGAGCTGGAATTACGCGGCTGCTGGCATGAGACTTGCCCTCCAATAGATCCTTGTAAATGGATTTAAAGTGTATTCATTCAAATTAGAGAGACAATTTAAATTAAAAAGCTTAGAGCTGCCTCCACTACAGGGGGGCTCGCTCGACCCAACGGCAGACAGGCACCAGTATTGGGAGAGGGGGGCTGGCTGTCAGGGTTCACTGCGGCTCTGGCACAAACCCGGCGACATGGAGGTGGCACGGGCAGGAGCCGACTGAATGTGTCGGCTTCTCACTTTTTGGATTTTAGAAGGGCATGACATGCCTATATCTGTGTCTCCCCCTCCTTTTACTCCTCCACCTCTTTTCTTTTCGCATGACTATATGTACTTGTCACTTTTCCATGTGTTAGTTGTGTCTTCTGAGCAGTTTGTCAGCTTTTGGACACCTTTGAAGGTGTTTTCTATGTGTTTTTGTTTGCCTGCCATTGGTTTTAACGGTGTTCGAAGGTGTTCGACGAACACACGGGTGTTCAACGAACCGAACCGAACTTGAACACTACGGGGGTGGCTCAACACTAATCCCCAGTTCCGTTGATATTTTGGCTGCTGCTATTGTCATTTAGATTTTTGGATTTTTGTATTTAAATCTATCCTTTTCCTCCCCATTTTATTCCTTTTGAAAAGACGCGCACATGTGACATCTGCACATCAATGGCTATTCTAAGCTGAATGTTCCTGCTTTCATCAGATTGCAGCAACTATGCAGTTTGACCCTGGGCAAGTACTGGCATGGGAGACTGGCTGGGAATCCCTGGTTCCGTTGACATTTTGGCTGCTGCTATTGTCATTTGGATTTTTGCTTTTAAAATCTAACCTTTCACTCCCCATTTTATTCCTTTTGAAAAGACGCGCACATGTGACATCTGCATGTCAGCAGCCATTCTAAGCTGAATGTGCCTGCTCTCGTCAGATTACAGCCGCTTTGCGTTTGAGGCTGGGCATGTACCGGCATGGGAGACTGGCTGGGAATCCCGTATTCCGTCGACATTTTGGCTGCTGCTATTGTCATTTGGATTTTTGGATTTTGTTTTTAAAATCTAACCTTTCCCTCCTCATTTTATTCATTTTGAAAAGACGCGCACATGTGACATCTGCATGTCAATGGCCCTTCTAAGCTGAATGTGCCTTTCCTCATCAGATCGCTGCTGCTATGCAGCTTGAGGCTGGGCAAGTACCAGCATGGGAGACTGGCTGGGAGTTCTTGGTTCCGTTGACATTTTGGCTGCTGCTATTGTCATTTGGATTTTTGTTTTTAAAATCTAACATTTCCCTCCCCATTTTATTCCATTTGAAAAGACGCGCACATGTGACATCTGCACGTCAATGGCCATTCTTAGTAGAATGTGCCTTCTCTTGTCAGGTTGCAGCTGCTATGAAGCTTGAGGATGGGAAAGTACAGGCATGGGAGACTGGCTGGGAATCCTCAGTTCTGTTGACATTTTGGCTGCTGCTATTGTCATTTGGATTTTTGGATTTTGTTTTTAAAATCTAACCTTTCCCTCCTCATTTTATTCATTTTGAAAAGACGCGCACATGTGACATCTGCATGTCAATGGCCCTTCTAAGCTGAATGTGCCTTTCCTCATCAGATCGCTGCTGCTATGCAGCTTGAGGCTGGGCAAGTACCAGCATGGGAGACTGGCTGGGAATTCTTGGTTCCGTTGACATTTTGGCTGCTGCTATTGTCATTTGGATTTTTGTTTTTAAAATCTAACATTTCCCTCCCCATTTTATTCCATTTGAAAAGACGCGCACATGTGACATCTGCACGTCAATGGCCATTCTTAGTAGAATGTGCCTTCTCTTGTCAGGTTGCAGCTGCTATGAAGCTTGAGGATGGGAAAGTACAGGCATGGGAGACTGGCTGGGAATCCTCAGTTCTGTTGACATTTTGGCTGCTGCTATTGTCATTTGGATTTTTGGATTAATGTTTTTAAAATCTAACATTTCCCTCCCCATTTTATTACTTTTGAAAAGACACGCACATGTGACATCTACCCATCAACGGCCTTTCAAAGCTGAATGTGCCTGCTCTTTGTCAGACTGCATCTGCTACACAGCTTGAGGCCAGGCAAGTACTGCCATGGGAGACTGGCTGGGAGTCTCTGATTCCATTAACATTTTTGCTGCTGCTATTGTCATTTCGATTTTTGGTTTTAAAATCTAACCTTTCCCTCCCCATTTTATTCCTTTTGAAAAGACGCTCACATGTGCCATTTACATGTCAACAGCCATTCCAAGCTGAGTGTGTCTGCCCTTGTCAGATTGCATCTGCTACGCTGACTGAGGCTGGGCAAGTGCTGGCATGGGAGACTGGATGGGAATCCCTGGTTCTGTTGACATTTTGGTTGCTGCTATTGTCATTTGGATTTTTGTTTTTAAAATCTAACCTTTCCCTCCCCATTTTATTCCTTTTGAAAAGACACGCACATTTGACATCTGTATGTCAACTGCCATTCTGAGCTGAATGTGCCTGCCCTCATCAGATCGCAGCCGCTACGCAGCTTGAGGCCTGCCAGGTACAGGTATCGGAGACTGGCTGACAATCCTTGGTTCTGTTGACATTTTGGCTGCTGCTATTGTCTTTTGGATTTTTGGATTTTTGGATTTTTGTTTTTAAAATCTAACCTTTCCCTCCCCATTTTATTCCTTTTTAAAAGACTCGCACATTTGACATCTACTCGTCAAAGGCCATTCAAAGCCAAATGTGCTTTCCCTCGTCTGATCAAAGCAGCTGCGCAGCTTGAGACTGGGCTAGTCTGGCATGGGAGACTGGATGGGAATCCTCGGTTCTGTTGAAATTTTGGCTGCTGATATTGTCATTTGGATTTTTGGATTTTTGTTTTTAAAATCTAATCTTTCCCTCCCCATTTTATTCCTTTTGAAAAGACGTGCACAAGAGACATCTGCACGTCAAAGACCATTCTAAGCTGAGTGTGCCTGCCCTCGTCAGATCACAGATCCTACGCAGCTTGAGGCCAGGCAAGTACCAGCATTGGAGACTGGCTGGGAATCCCTGGTACCATTAACATTTTGGCTGCTGCTATTGTCATTTGGATTTTTGTTTTTAAAATCTAACTTTTACCTAACCATTTCATTCCTTTTGAAAAGACACACACATGTGACAGCTGCACATCAAAGGCCATTCTAAGCTGAATGTGCCTGCCCTTGTTAGATTGCAGCAGCTATGCAGCTTGAGGCTGGGCAAGTACTGTTATGGGAGACTTGATGGGAATCCCCGGTTCCATTGACATTTTGGCATCTGCTATTGTCATTTGGATTTTAGGATTTTTGTTTTTAAAATCTAACTTTTACCTAACCATTTTATTCCTTTTGAAAAGACGCGCACATGTGACATTTGCACATCAAAGGCCATTCTAAGCTCAATGTGCCCTCCCTCGTCAGATTGCAGCCGCTACACAGCTTGAGGCCGGGCAAGAAACAGCATAGGACAGTGGCTGGGAATCTCAGGTTCCGTTGACATTTTGGCTGCTGCTATTGTCATTTGCATTTTTGTTTTTAAAATTGAACCTTTCCCTCCCCATTTTATTCCTTTTGAAAAGATGAGCACATGTGGCATCTGTATGTCGACGGCCCTTCTAAGATGAATTCATGCCATCGTCAGATCGCAGCTGCTATGCAGCTTGAGACTGGCTGGGAATCCCCGTTTCCATTAACATTTTGGCTGCTGCTATTGTCATTTGGATTTTTGTTTTTAAAATCTAACCTTTCCCTCCCCATTTTATTCATTTTGAAAAGACGCGCACATGTGACATTTGCACGTCAACAGCAATTCTAAGCTGAATATGCCAGCCCTCGTCAGATTGCTGCCGCTACACAGCTTGAGGCCAGGCAAGAACAGGCATGGGAGCCTTGCTGGGAATCCCCAGTTCCGTTGACATTTTGGCTGCTGCTATTGTCATTTGGATTTTTGTTTTTAAAATCTTACCTTTCCCTCCATATTTTATTCCTTTTGAAATGACGTGCATATGTGACCTCAGCATGTCAACGGCCAATTTAAGCTGAGTTTGCCTGCCTCTTGTCCAATCGCTGCAGCTAGGCAGCTTGAGGCTGGGCAAATACCAGTGTGGGAGACTGGCTGGGAATCCTTGTTTCCATTGACATTATTGCTGCTGCTATTGTCATTTGGATTTTTGTTTTTAAAATATAACCTTACCCTCCCCATTTTATTCCTTTTGAAAAGACGCGCACATGTGACTTCTGCACGTTAATGGCCAATCTAAGCTGAATTTGCCTGCCTCTTGTCAAATCGCTGCAGCTAGGCAGCTTGAGGCCGGGCAAATACCAGCGTGGGAGACTGACTGGGAATCCCTGGTTCCGTTGACATTTTGGCTGCTGCTATTGTCATTTGGATTTTTGGATTTTTGTTTTTAAAATCTAACCTTTCCCTCCCCATTTTATTCCTTTTGAAAAGACGCGCACATGTGACATCTGCAAGTCACCGGCCATTCTAAGCTGGATATGCCTTCCCTCATCAGATCGCAACTGCTACGCAGCTTGAGGCTGGGCAAGTACTGGCATGGGAGACTGGCTGGGAATCCTCTGTTCTGTTGACATTTCAGCTGCTGCTATTGTCATTTGGATTTTTGTTTTTAAAATTTAACCTTTCCCTCCCCATTTTATTCCTTTTGAAAAGACGCGCACATGTGACATCTGTACGTCAATAGTCATTCTAAGCTGAATGTGCCTACCCTCATCTGATTGCAGTTGCTACGCAGTGTGAGGCCAGGCATGTACCAGCATGTGAGACTGGCTGGGAATTCCCGTTTCCATAGACATTTTGGCTGCTGTTATTGTCATTTGGATTTTTGGATTTTTGTTCTTAAATATTACCTTTCCCTCCCCATTTTATTCCTTTTGAAAAGACGTGCACATGTGAAATCTTCACGTCAATGGCCATTCTAAGCTGAATGCGCCTGCCCTCATCTTATCACAGCCGCTATGCAGCTTGATGCTGGGCAAATACCACCATGGGAGACAGGCTGGGAATCCCCAGTTCAGATGACATTTTGGCTGTTGCTATTGTCATTTGGATTTTTGGATTTTTGTTTTTAAATCTTACCTTTCCCTCCCCATTTTATTGCTTTTGAAAAGACGCGTACATGTCACTTCAGCATGTCAACAGCTATTATAAGCTGAATGTGGCTCCCCTTGTCAGATTGCAGCTGCTATGCAGCTTGAGGCCGGGCAAGTACCGGCATGGATGACTGGTTGGGAATCCCCAATTCCATTGACAATTTGGATGCTGCCATTGTTATTTGGATTTTTGTTTTTAAAATCTTACCTTTCCCTCCGCATTTTATTCCTTTTGAAAAGACGTGCACATTTGACATAAGCATTTCAACGGCCATTCTAAGCTGAATGTGGCTGCCCTCGTCAGATCACAGCCGCTACACTGCTTGAGGCCGGGCAAGTACCAGCATGGAAGACTAGCTGGGAATCTCCGGTTCCGTTGACATTTTGGCCGCTGCTTTTGTCATTTGGATTTTTGTTTTTAAAATCTAACCTTTCCCTCCTCATTTTATTCCTTTTGAAAAGACACGCACATGTAATATCTGCATGTCAATGGCCTTTCTAATCTGAATGTGCCTTTCCTCATCAAATCACAGCCGCTACACAGCTTGAGGCCAGGCAAGTACCAGCATGGGAGACTGGCTGGGAATCTCCGGTTCCATTGACATTTTGGCTGCTGCTATTGTCATATGGATTTTTGGAATTTTGTTTTTAAAATCTAACCTTTTACTCCCCATTTTATTCCTTTTGAAAAGACGCGCACATGTAACATCTCCATGTCAACGGCCATTCTATGCTGAATGTGCCTTTCCTCATCAGATTGCAGCTGCTACGCAGCTTATGGCCAGGCAAGTACCTTCATGGGAGACTGGCTGGGTGTCCCTGGTTCCGTTGGCATTTTGGCTGCTGCTATTGTCATTTGGATTTTTGTTTTTAAAATCTTTCCTTTCCCTCCCCATTTTATTCCTTTTGAAAAGACGCTCACATGTGACATTTACACGTCAACGGCCATTCCAAGCTGAGTGTGTCTGCCCTTGTCAAATTGCATCCGCTACGCCGATTGATGCTGGGCAAGTGCTGGCATGGGAGACTGGATGGGAATGCCCGGTTGTGTTGACAGTATGGCTGCTGCTATACTCATTTGGATTTTTGTTTTTAAAATCGAACCTTTCCCTCCCCATTTTTTGCCTTTTGAAAAGACACGCACATGTGACTTCAGCACATCAGCAGCCAATCTAAGCTGAATGTGACTTCCCTTGTCAGAATGCAGCTGTTACGCAGCTTGAGGTTGGACAGGTACATGCATGGGAGACTGGCTGGGAATCCCTGGTTTCATTAATATTTTGGCTGCTGCTAATGTCATTTGGATTTTTGTTTTTAAAATCTAACCTTTCTCTCCCCATTTTATTCCTTTTGAAGAGACGCGCCCATGTGACATCAGCCCGTCAACAGCCATTCTAAGCTGGATGTGCCTTCCCTCGTCAGATTGCAGCTGCTATGCAACTTAAGGCTGGGCAAGTACTGGCTTGGGAGACTGGCTGGGAATCCCTGGTTCCGTTCACTTTCTGGTTGCTGCTATTGTCATTTGGATTTTTGTTTTTAAAATCTAACCTTTCCCTCCCCATTTTATTCCTTTTAAAAAGACACGCACATTTGACATCTGTATGTCAACTGCCATTCTAAGCTTAATGTGCCTGCCCTCATCAGATCGCAGCCGCTACGCAGCTTGAGGCCTGCCAGGTACAGGTATCGGAGACTGGCTGAGAATCCCTGGTTCCGTTGACGTTTTGGCTGCTGCTATTGTCATTTGGATTTTTGTTTTTAAAATCTAGCCTTTCCCTCCCCATTTTATTCCTTTTGAAAAGACACGCACATGTGCAATCTGCACGTCAACAGCCATTCTAAGCTGAATGTGCCAGCTGTCGGCAGATCACAGCTGTCGGCAGATCACAGCCGCTATGCGGCCTGATTCCGGTCAAGTACCCGCATGGAAGACTGGCTGAGAATCCCCGGTTCCGTTGACATTTTGGCAGCTGCTATTGTCATTTGGATTTTTGGATTTTTTTAAAAAAATCTAACCTTTCCCTCCACGTTTTATTCCTTTTGAAAAGACACGCACATGTGACATCTGCATGTCAACGGCCATTCTAAGCTGAATATGCCTTCCCTCGTCAGATCGTAGCCGCTATGCATCTTGAGGCCGGCAAGTACCAGCATGAGAATCCCAGGTTCCGTTGACTTATTGGCTGCTGCTATTGTCATTTGGATTTTTGTTTTTAAAATCTAATCTATCCCTCCCCATTTTATTACTTTTGAAAAGAGGCGCACATGTGACATTTGTTCGTTAACAGCCATTCTAAGCTGAATGTTCCTGCACTCGTCAGATCGCAGCCACTACACAGCTTGAGGCCAGGCAGTTTCAGGCATGGGAGACCAGCTGGGAATCTCCGCTTCTGTTGACTTTTTGGCTGATACTATTGTCATTTAGATTTTTGTTTTTAAAATTTATCCTTTCCCTCCCCATTTTATTCCGTTTGAAAAGATGCGCACATGCTATATCTGCACGTCAATGGCCATTCAAAGCTTAATGTGCCTGTCCTCGTCAGATCGCAGCCCCTATGCAGCTTGAGGCTGGGCAAGTACCAGCATAGGAGATTGTCTGTGAATTCCTGGTTCTGTTGAAATTTTGGCTGCTGTTATTGTCATTTGGATTTTTGGATTTTTGTTTTTAAAATCTAACCTTTCCCTCCCCATTTTATTCCGTTTGAAAAGACGCACACATGTGACATCTGTACGTCAATGGCCATTCTAAGCTGAATGTGCCTGCCCTCGTCAGATCGCAGCTGCTATGCAGCTTGAGGCTTGGCAAGTTCTGGCATGGGAGACTGGCTGTGAATCCGCGGTTCCATTGACATTTTGGCTGCTGCTATTGTCATTTGGATTTTTGTTTTTAAAATCTAACTTTTCCCTCCACATTTTATTCCTTTTGAAAAGACGTGCACATGCGACATCCTCTCGTCAATGGCCATTCTAAGCTGAATGTGCCTGCTCTCATCAGATCGCAGCTGCTATGCAGCTTGAGGCTGGGCAAGTACCGTCATGGGAGACTGGCTGAGAATTCCTTGTTCTGTTGGCATTTTGGCTGCTGCTATTGTCATTTGGATTTCTGGATTTTTGTTTTTAAAATCTAACATTTCCCTCCCCATTTTATTCCTTTTGAAAAGATGTGCACATGAGACAACTGTAAATCAACGGCCATTCTAAGCTGAATGTGCTTACCCTCGTCAGATCGTAGCCGCTAAGCAGCTTGAGGCTGGGCAAGTACTGGCATGGGAGACTGGCTGGGAATCCTTATTTCCATTGACATTTCGGCTCCTGCTACTGTCATTTGGATTTTTGATTTTAAAAATCTAACTTTTCCCTCCCCATTTTATTCCTTTTGAAAAGACGTGCAAATGTAACATTTGCATGTCAACGGCCATTCAAAGCTGAATGTGCCTGCCTTTGTCAGGTCACAACCACTATGCAGCTTGAGCCTGGGCAAGTCCCAGCATGGGAGACTGGCTGGGAATCCCCTCTTCCATTGACATTTTGGCTGCTGCTGTTGTTATTTGGATCTTTGCCTTTAAAATCTAACTTTTCCCTCCCCATTTTATTCGTTTTGAAAAGACGCGCACATGGACCATTTGCTCGTCATCGGACATTCTAAGCTGAATGTGCTAACCTTCGTCAGATTGCAGATGCTATGCAGCTTGGGGTTGGGCAAGTACCGGCATGGGAGACTGGCTGGGAATTCCGAGTTCCATTGACATTCTCGCTTCTGCTATTGTCATTTGGATTTTTGTTTTTAAAATCTAACCTTTACCTCCCCATTTTATTCCTTTTGAAAAGACGCGCACATGTGACATCTGCATGTTAATGGCTATACAAAGCTGAATGTGCCTTCCCTTGTCGGATCACAGCTGCTACACAGCTTGAGGTTGGGCATGTACTGGAAAGGGAGACTCTCTGTGAATCCCCACTTCTGTTGAAACTTTGGCTGCTGCTATTGTCATTTGGATTTTTGTTTTTAAAATCTAACCTTTCCCTCCCCATTTTATTCCTTTTGAAAAGACGCGCATGACGCACCCCCTGGGCCTGTGTCGTGCAGGGGAACCCGGAACCGGGTCTGTTGTAGAATGCTGGGGGTTATAGTCTCCGTATGGCGGTGACCCGGTCCGTGCCCAGGGTGGTCAAACCAGTGGCAGTCTTAATGTATAGCAAATGTCCGACTACGCCACCCGTGGATTGCGGTCAGTGGGGACCGCCGCTGCGCTGTCGACTGCTGAGGCTGATGTTGTTTGCGCAGCCGAGTATGGGATAACTCCCCACGGGAGAAGTATTGCCTCAGGGCAGCTAATGTGAGAGATGATGGGAGTGATGGTGTGAGGGTCCCAGTGCTAATGGTGCTGGTGCGGCAAGGAATCACTGAGACGTGAGGTGCAGTTCAGGGTCTTTACTGATGTTACAAGGCAGACTCTCCCAGGAGTACTGGCTAGTATAAGGGGCCTGGTCAGTCTGCGAGCAAGCAGGAGTTCCCCTGGCCAGGTGGAGTTGTAGGCCTCCCCGTTTATCTGCACTCTTCCTGGCTACCTTGCTGTCAGCGGTTACAAGTAGCCCACGTCCCTGAGTATACCGTGTGGTGCTCACCCGTATGGCTGGTGACTTGGGGCATTCTGTTAGCCTCTGCTCCTGAATGGCGGCGCTGGTCCCTTCTTTGTGACTGAACCTCCGGGTTTCTATGGCCATAGGACCTGGAATCCCCTGCCGGCTGGTTTCTGCTGCTGGGTATATATCAGTCCCCACAGCCTCAGACTCCTGTGTCCGGTTTTAGTAACTTCAGCCAGGGCGAGCTATATCTCTGCTCACAGCCCCTGGCCTTCTGCCTCTGCTCCTACAGAGCTCCTGATGTATCTTTTCCTGTGTCTGCAGCTTCACTCTAGGCTCTGACTGCTCTGCTTGTTCTGCAGGCTCTGTCTCTGTCTCACCTAATCCCGCCCCAGACCCAGTTTATAAGGGCAGATTCCTCCCCTCCCAGGTCTGGGCGGGCAGTGTTGCATGCTTAGGGCTCCTGACCAGAGAAACCTCCCACTTGCTCTCAGACATAATATCTCTATTACTGTGGCAACCAGACCCCTGGGGTGTCACATTACCCCCCTAGTAAATTTTAGTAGTCCGGGACTAAACACATTTTTAAAACATAATAACAGGGTATAACAATAATACAATAACATATTTACAAGAAGCCTTAGTTCTTTAAAGGTCACGGCGTGTCCGCAACCGGGTGTCCATATCACCCAAGGTGAAGCTTTAAGCGAAGTAGGGGACCTGTCCAAAGCAAACCCCTTGCGTTGTCCTTGGGCGTGGCTGCAAGGGTAGACTAACTACTTTGGGCCGCAAGGATGCCACGCCAGACAGGTTTTCTCTTCCGCGGCCGTCTTCGCAAGAGGCACCAAGGTGCAACTATCTACAAAACTGTTCCGGTTATCTAGCGTCCATAACCTGTTAGTCCATAAAAATCTGCAGGGCAACTGAGAAACATAATTAATAACAGGCAACAAACATAAACCATAAACAGTTAGCAGATAAATTCACAGTGCATTAGTTTAGATTCTCCAGCGAGCGGGCATCTGACCTCTAGTGACTCTAGTGGACCTACGGAGCTCACTAACTGGTTCTGCACTACAGGGTGTAGGAGGTGTTATGGGTAAGCTGGGCAGCTGTCTGTGCACTCTTTGGCTCACTAGGGGCACGGCAGGCTCACTACTAGCAGAGGGTTGATCCTCCTGTACTGCTGGTGTGGACTCTTCTGCCTCTTGGGCCGGCTGCTCTTCCAGCTCTACCGATTCCTCTGTAGGCACTTGAGGGGCTGGCTGGAGAAAGGTGAGGACGGGTACAACGACAGCGCCGTTTACTTGTGTCCAAGACCGGGGGAAGTCTCCGAGTATGGTACTGATCATTTCTCCCCTTTCCTCTGCGGGTTGAGGGTTTCCTTGATCTTCTTCAGGGCTTTGCAGCTGTTCGGGACACTTCTTCTGGTGGTCTCTGGAGACAATGGCTGTGGTTTCTCCTCCATCCTTACTGATTAAGCAGATTTTTGGGTTCTCATGGCTTGATGGCAGTACGGTGTATGGGTCCTTCTCCCACTGGTCGTCCAATTTGTGGAGCCGCCTCTTCCTCTTCAAGACCTGCTCTCCAGCTACCAGAGGAACAGCGGGAGCATACTGGTTATAAGCCTTCTCTTGCATTTCTCTAGCTTGAGACAGACTTCGCTCGACGCTCTCCTGTACTTTCCGATACTGCTGCTGCCGTTCTGTATCCCAGTCTGCCTCTGGCAAGGTGTCCTCAGGCGTCAGGACTCCCATATCCAGGTCAATAGGCAGCTTACCAGGTCTTGCTCTCATTAGGTAAGCCAGGGTACAGTTGGTGGAACCTACAGGGATGTGGTTATACAGGTCCACCAGATCGGGCAGTTTCTCAGGCCACAGACTGCATTCTTCCAGGGGCAATGTTTTTAGCAGATCTATCACCACCTGGTTCATCTTCTCGCAGAGTCCATTGGTTTGAGGGTGATAGGGCGTTATTCTTATCTTCTTGAAGCCATACAGGTTGCAGAACTCCTGGAAGACCTCCGCTTCGAAGGCTGGTCCTTGGTCTGTCAACACTTGGTCCGGGTACCTGTGTGGATGGCAGAAGTGCTGCTGGAAGGCTCTAGCTGCTGTTTGAGCCGTTAAGTCCTTGACCGGGACCACCACCAGGAACCGGGAGTAATGATCTACGATTGTGAGGGCGTAGACATACCCAGATCTGCTTGGAGCCAGTTTCACATGGTCCAGGGCTACCAGTTCCAGTGGCTGTCTGGTGATGATGGGCTGCAGGGGAGTCTTCTGGCTGGCTCGGTCTTTTCTTCTCAGGTGGCACGGGCCACAGTCTCTGCACCACCTCTCGATGGCTCCTCTCATGCCTACCCAGTAGAACCGTTCACGCAACAAGAACTCCAGCTTCTTCCATCCGAAATGCCCTGCTCCGTTGTGGTATGCCTCCAGAACCATAGCCGCGTCTCGTCTTGGGACTACTACCTGCCAGGTCAACTCATGTGTTCGAGAGTTAACCATTCTCCGGCACAGCTTCTCCCTGTAGAGGAACAGCTTACTTTTCTCCTTCCACAGTTGCTTGGTCTCCTCCGGAGCATCTGGGTCAAGATGGGCATCGGCCTGGGTCAGCATTTCCTTCACCAAATGGACTGCGGGATCACTGTCTTGCGTCTCCGCCCAGTTGTAGTGGGGCAAGGGAATGAACGTCACAGAGCGCCTGTCCTTCAACGGGTTGTTATCCGTGTACACGGTGAATTTGGAGAAGGCAAGGTAATGCTTGAAACGTTCGGTCACTGCCCACACTACTGCCAGGAACTCCAGCTTGAATGAGCTATAATTCTCAGGGTTCCTCTCCGTGGGCCGTAGCTTTCGGCTGGCGTAAGCGATTACCCGTTCTTTCCCTTGCTGGATCTGGGACAGTACGGCTCCTAGCCCGATGTTGCTTGCGTCCGTGTGGAGGATAAAGGGCTGGCTGTAGTCTGGATATGCCAGGATTTCATCCCCCGTGAGGGCCATCTTCAGCTGGCAGAAGGACTCCTCTTCCAGCTTTTCCCACCTAAAGGGCGGCTTCTGGTTTTTGGCTTTCCGAGATTGACCTATCAGGAGGTCTTGCATAGGGGCTGCCATTTTTGTGAAACCGGGAATGAATCTTAGGTAATAGCCTACCAACCCGAGGAACTGCCGCACTTCCTTTATGCTGGAGGGTCTTGGCCAGTCCTTAATCACGGTGATCTTATCAGGGTCAGGAGCCACTCCGTCAGCACTCACCACGTGTCCCAGGTATTACACCTTTGGTTTCAGGACGTGACACTTGGAGGGTTTCACCTTTAGGCTGTAGTTTGCCAGAGCTTCGAACACTTCTGCCAGGTGTTTCAGGTGGTCCTCGTAGGTCTTGGAATAGACGATGACATAGTCGAGATATAACAGGACCGTCTCGAAGTTCCGGTGTCCCAGACAGCATTCCATCAACCGTTGGAAGGTTCCTGGTGCGTTGCAGAGCCCGAACGGCATACAGTTAAATTCGCTGAGACCCATCGGGGTGGTGAATGCGGTCTTCTCCCGGTCCGCCTCTGCTACAGGAACCTGCCAGTACCCGCTAGTGAGATCCAAAGTAGAGAAGAAGTTAGCAGATTTTAATGCAGCTAAGGACTCTTCTATCCTTGGTAGCGGGTACGCATCTTTGTGTGTGATACGGTTGACCTTCCTGTAGTCTACACACATTCTCATGGTGTTGTCTTTCTTTTTCACTAAGACTAGTGGAGCTGCCCAGGGGCTACAGCTGTCCCTGATTACCCCAGCCTCCTTCATGTCTCTAAGCATCCCCTTGGCGTGTTGGTAGTGTGCCGGGGGTACGGGTCGGTATCTCTCCTTTATGGGAGGATGGTCTCCCGTGGGGATGTGGTGTTCTACCCCCTTTACTCGCCCGAAGTCTAGCGGGTGTTTACTAAACACTCTCTCCTACTCTCCAACCACCCGATAGACTCCCTGTTTCTGGTGTGAGGGAGTGGAGTCAGTACCCAAATGTAGTTGCTGACACCAGTCCTCCATTAGTTTCTTAGAGCCGTTACCTTCCTCTGGTTGAGATGGAGGCAAGGGTTCCACGGCCTGTACAGAGTTCTGGTTAATGGTAAACAATTTGGCTAGCGTGGCATACCGGGGCAGGTGTACTTCTCTCTCCCCGATATTTATGATGCGAACGGGCACCTTACCATGGCGTACATCGATCACCCCCCGTGCTGTCAAAATGGTGGGCCTACTGTCTGAGTAGACGGGTTCTACCATTGCTTGGTAGTCTCTACCTCTTAGACCAATAGCTGCCCGGCACCAAATCATCATCTCACTTTTTGGGGGCATGGCAATAGGGAACGGGTCACACATTCTCACGCTACCTATCTCACCACCAGATAGTTCCACCTGTTGCCGCTTCATCAGTGCCCGGATCTCTTTTTGGAGCACACGCTGCTGGCCGGAACTGGCATTCTTGGCAACCTGCTGTAAAATGAGAATCACCTCTGCAAGACAATTTTCAATCACATTAGTTCCCAAGGTTATTCTAGGGTGACTCTCATGACGGTCTATGTCAACTATAATCAGTCCTTGTGCCGCCAGTTCGACTTTACCGATCTTAATGGTCACCTCTTTGAATCCCACCTGTGGCACGGGCTGACCATTGCTGGCGATGATACTCAGGTCGTCATCTGGGTAGCGGGTTATGTCCGAGTCATTCCAGTACTGTTTAAAGAGCACGTACGGGATGGTGGTCACCTGTGACCCAGTGTCTAGTAGGGCACTCATAGGAATGCCATCCAGCACCACAGGCAAGATTGGACGTCCCCCTACGTATTTATCACGCCAGTTTGATGGGCCTGATGGTCTTATGCTTGGGAGTTGGCCCTCTACCCCAGGTTGTGCCCGTTTAACCCCTTCAGGACCCAGCCTATTTTGACCCTAAAGACCTTGGCATTTTTGTCAATTCTGACCAGTGTCCCTGGAACTCTCTGGAACACTTCAACGGATCCTAGCGATTCTGAGACTGTTTTTTCGTGACATATTGGGCTTCATGTTAGTATTAAATTTAGGTCGATAATATTTGCGTTTATTTGTGAAAAAATCAAAAATATGGGAAAAATTTTGAAAATTTTGCAATTTTCAAATTTTGAATTTTTATTCTACTAAACCAGAGAGTGATGTGACACAAAATAGTTAATAAATAACATTTCCCACATGTCTACTTTACATCAGCACAATTTTGGAAAAAAAAAAAATTTTGGTAGGAAGTTTGAAGGGTTCAAAGATCATCAGCAATTTATCTTTTTTCCAGCAAAATTTACAAAACCATTTTTTTAGTGACCACATCACATTTGAAGTCCCTTTGAGGGGTCTTTATGACAGAAAACACCCAAAAGTGACACCATTCCAAAAACTGCACCCCTCAAGCTACTCAAAACTACATTCAAGAAGATTATTAACCCTTCAAGTGCATCACAGGAACTAAAGCCACATGGAAGAAAAAAATGAACATTTTTATTTTTCTAACAAAAATTTTCTTTTAGCCTAAATTTTTTAATTTTCACATGGGTAACAGGATAAAATGCATCCTAAAATTTGTTGGTGAATTTCTCCTTAGTACACTGATACCTCATATGTGGTCATAAACCACTGTTTGGGCACACGGCAGGGCTCAGAAGGGAAGGAGCGCCATTTTACTTTTTGAATGGAAAATTAGCTCCAAAAGTCAAATTGCGCTCCTTCTCTTCTGAGCCCTGCCATGCGCTCAAACAGTGGTTTATGACCACATATGAGGTATCAGTGTACTCAGGAGAAATTGACCAATACAATTTAGGATGCATTTTATCCTGTTACCCATGTGAAAATTAAAAAATTTAGGCTAAAAGAAATTTTTTGTGAAAAAAAAAGTACTTTTTTGTTTTCACAAATCATTTTGTGAAGCACCTGGGGGTTCCAAGTGCTCACTATGCATCTAGATAGGTGCCTTGGGGGGTCTAGTTTCCAAAATGGGGTTACTTGTGGGGGAGCTCCACTGTTTAGGCACATTAGGGGCTCTCCAAACGCAACATGGTGTCCGCTTACAATTTGAGCCGATTTTCCATTCATTTTGTTAGCGGACACCATGTCGCGTTTGGAGAGCCGCTGTGTGGCCAAACATTGGAGCTCCCCCACAAGTGACCCCATTTTGGAAACTAGACCCCCCAAGGCACCTATCTAGATGCATAGTGAGCACTTGAAACCCCCAGGTCCTTCACAAATTAATCCGTAAAAATAAAAAAGTGTTTTTTTTTCCACTTTTTCATTTTTATGAATCAATTTGTGAAGCACATGGGTGTTCCAAGTGCTCACAGTGCATCTAGATTGGTGCCTTGGGGGGTCTAGTTTCTAAAATGGGGTCACTTGTGGGGAAGCTCTAATGTTTGGCCACACAGCGGCTCTCCAAACGCAACATGGTATCCGCTAACAAATTGTCAGCTCAAATTGTTAGAAGACACCATGTTGCGTTTGGAGAGCCGCTGTGTGGCCAAACATTGGAGCTCCCCCACAAGTGACCCCATTTTGGAAACTAGACCCCCCACGGCACCTATCTAGATGCATAGTGAGCACTTGGAACCCCCAGGTCCTTCACAAATTAATCCGTAAAAATAAAAAAGTGTTTTTTTTCCACTTTTTCATTTTTATGAATCAATTTGTGAAGCACCTGGGGGTTCCAAGTGCTCACTATGCATCTAGATAGGTGCCTTGGGGGGTCTATTTTCCAAAATGGGGTCACTTGTGGGGGAGCTCCAATGTTTGGGCACACAGCGGCTCTCCAAAAGCAACATGGTGTCGGCTAACAAATTGTCGGCTCAAATTGTTAGAAGACACCATGTTGCGTTTGGAGAGCCGCTGTGTGCCCAAACATTGGAGCTTCCCCACAAGTGACCCCACTTTGAAACTAGACCCCCCAAGGCACCTATCTAGATGCATAGTGAGCACTTGGAACCCCCAGGTCCTTCACAAATTAATCCGTAAAAATAAAAAAGTGTTTTTTTTTCCACTTTTTCATTTTTATGAATCAATTTGTGAAGCACCTGGGGGTTCCAAGTGCTCACTATGCATCTAGATAGGTGCCTTGGGGGGTCTAGTTTCCAAAATGGGGTCACTTGTTGGGGAGCTCCAATGTTTGGGCACACAGGGACTCTCCAAACGCAACATGGTTCCAATTTGTTAGTGGACACCATTGTGTAGTGTATGTCAGGTTGGTGTGCGGTGTGGTATATTGTAGTGTATACACCACACACACACACACACACTACAACACACACACCAACCTGACATAGCCTCCTATGCTGACTACGCACTAGACTGGGATCAGTGGGACGGGCGGGACATTTTGTGTGCTGTGTGCGTGTGTAAAAAAAAAAAATCGAAACTTTATTATAGTGTGAGTGTACGTGTGTGCGTGTGTGTGTGTGTGCTTGGTGTAACCTTCTGCAGTCACGTGTGGGGGCTGTCAGGCGTAGGGGGCTGTCAGGCGTAGGAGGCTGTCAGGCGTAGGGGGGGGCTGAAGAGATGGAGGAGCCAGCAGCTGCAGCAAGGGGGGTGATCACTGGGGCAGGAGCCGGCAGCAGCAAGGGGGGTGATCACTGGGGCAGGAGCCGGCAGCAGCAAGGGGGGTGATCACTGGGGCAGGAGCCGGCAGCAGCAAGGGGGGTAGGAGGCCGGCAGCATCAGGGGGGTGATTACTGGGGCAGAAAGCGGTGCAGGAGCCAGCAGCAGGGGGGTGATCACTGGGATGGGGGGGTGCACACTGGGGATGGGGAGTGAATACTGGAGACAGGTGGGGGTGAACACTGGGGACAGGGGGGTGAACACTGGGGACAGGGGGGGGTGAACACTGGGGGGTGAACACTGGGGACAGGGGGGGTGAACACTGGGGGGAGGGGTGATTATTGGGAGGTGGGGGGTGATATCACTGGGACTGGGGGATGGTGGGCTTGATCACAGGAGCAGGGCATTTACACTGAGCCTGCTGCTGCTGTG
This sequence comes from Phyllobates terribilis, assembly GCF_046119375.1. NCBI lineage: Eukaryota > Metazoa > Chordata > Amphibia > Anura > Dendrobatidae > Phyllobates > Phyllobates terribilis. Next base: position 4,000,024 of record NW_027362813.1, read on the forward strand.
ATCACAGTCCACCGGCTGTCAGAAGGAGAGCAGCAGCCGGTGGATGAAGACGTGGGAGAGGGAGCAGAGGGAGCGGAGGTCGGGGTGCAGGTATGAAAGTGGAGGGGGGGTGGAGGGGGGGGCAGGGTGGAGTGGAGGGGGGGTCGGGGGGGAGCGGGGGCAATACTACCTGATGCAGATCAGCGGCGGCAGCAGGCGATCAGCGGCGGCAGAAGCGATCCACGAGCTCAGCAGCAGAGGGTCCACGGGGGGGCAGCAGCAGAGGGTCCACAGGGGGCAGCAGCAGAGGGTCCACAACGGCCGGCACACGATCCATGGATGGGCAGTTGCGGCCATCATTAAAAACTCCCTCCACATCTGATTGGGGCTAGTATCCATGTGACGCTAGCCCCCCAATCAGATCTGGGGGGAGGGGGGGGGCAGAGGTGACACTCCCCCCAGCCAATGGCTGATGCTGTAAGCATCAGGCCATGCCCAGATTTAAATATTACACCAATTTTCATTGGTGAAATATTTAATTCATACCGATTGGCAGTTTCATTAAAAGTGAAAATGAAACAGCCAATCGGAGGGGTCCCAGGCACGGGGGGGTTAATCCACCCCCCGGGGGGTCGACTTCAGGATGTCCAGTTGCAGTAGCAACTGTGAAACCTGAGCGACCCCGCTCGCAGGCGCTGCAGGGGCTCTTTCCCTCCATGTCACAGACGCTGTGACATGGGTCGGGAAAGAACTGTTTTCCATGTCACAAACGGTGTGACATGGGTCGGGAAGGGGTTAAATGACAGTACCTTGCCACATGTCCGGGTTGATTGCAGCGGCGGCAGATGGGTCGTCCGTCCTCGTTGTATCTGTCGCTGGGTCTTCCTCTGGCCCGTGGGGTCCTCCTCAGTCGGTGCCACGGGACGTCCTCCGGTCCGGATTCCAGCTGGATCTTTCCTGGAGAAGAGACCTGTAAAGACTGCACAGTTCTGGTTAGCGCGGCAACGCTCTTAGTCAGCTCTTGGACATGATGGTGCAGGTCTGTTGCTGGGTTATTGTTCAAAGCCTGCGCATCAGCTCCCACAGGCCCTGCAGACAAGGGCGCCGTCTCCTGGTGGTAAGTGATAGCAGGGCGCCTGTGGGTCACAGCACCATCTGGTGCCGGTTCTCGGAGCACCCGGATGGCTCTGTCCTTGAACTGTGCAAAGTCCAGGTCAGGGTCCTGTAAGGCCATTGACCGCAACTGGGTTCGGTGGGCATTGCACAGTAGACCCTCAATAAATTGTTCAGTCAACAGCTTATCTTCATTTCCCACGCTGCCAGGGTCTGCCTGCTTAATGGCTCTCAGGGCCTCTTGTAGGTTTAGAGCATAGTCTCTTATACTCTCATGTGCCCGCTGTTTAAACCAGTAAAATCTGAGCTTTATTTCGGCTGAGGTGCGGGTATCAAATGTGTCTTTCAGCCGGGCTAGTATTTCTCTGACAGTCCTCTTCCTCCCAGGTGGCCAGGACTTTACCTCCCTTTGGGCTGCCCCGATTAATTGGGCCACCAGGATGCTCACTTTTTGCTCTTCTGTGAGGGGGTACACCTGGAAGAGGCTATCCAGTCTTTCTCTAAAGTCATTTAGAGTATGTGACTCCCCTGAGTACTGGGGTAGCCAGGTTGCCCCCGGGATATAGGGCATGGTGAATGGCATGACTGCTGCAGCGGTTGCGCTGGCGGTGGCTGTGGCAGTGGAGCTCCCCTCGGTGTCCGGCATCCTCCTCCCCCCTAGTGGACCGTGGCCTACCTTGCGATGCTCTTCTTCCGTAGGCCGCGGCTCCGCAGTCGATCGTCGGGGTTGAGGACCTGGCGTCGCGCTCCGATGACGTCAGCGTCGCTCTTCCTCCCTTCCAGGACCTTGCGCAGCGTCAGAGCGTGGGGCGGAGCTTCGGATCTCGCGCGCTTTCGGCGTCCACGCCCCTCTTCTTCCCGTGCGGCGTCCCGAAGATGGCGTCCGAAGGCGGGAAGCAGCTGCGGATGGCGGGAAGAAGGCAGAAGACGGTGGGAAACGGTCCAAGATGGCGTCTGATGGCGGGAATCGGCTCCGGATGGTGGGAAACGACTCCGGACGGCGGAAAACTTCACCACAGGTAAGTATAAAAGTCTCTTTTTCAGGCACGCAGTACCCGGTGGTTGCGGGCAAGAAATCCTGCCGACTACGCCAAAGTTGACGCGCCCCCTGGGCCTGTGTTGTGCAGGGGAATCCGGAAACGGGCCTGTTGTAGAATTCTGGGGGTTGTAGTCTCCGTGTGGTGGTGACCCGGTCCGTGCCCAGGGTGGTCAAACCAGTGGCAGTCTTAATGTATAGGAAATGTCCGACTACGCCACCCGTGGATTGCGGTCAGGTGGGACCGCCGCTGCGCTGCCGACCGCTGAGGCTGATGTTGTTTGTGCAGCCGAGTATGGGATAACTCCCCACGGGAGAAGTATTGCCTCAGGGCAGCTAATGTGAGAGATGATGGGAGTGATGGTGTGAGGGTCCCAGTGCTAATGGTGCTGGTGCGGCAAGGAATCACAGAGACGTGAGGTGCAGTTCAGGGTCTTTACTGATGGTACAAGGCAGACCCTCCCGGGAGTACAGGCTAGTATAAGGGGCCTGGTCAGTCTGCGAGCAAGCAGGAGTTCCCCTGGCCAGGTGGAGTTGTAGGCCTCCACGTTTATCTGCACTCTTCCTGGCTACCTTGCTGTCAGCGGTTACAAGTAGCCCACGTCCCTGAGTATACCGTGTGGTGCTCACCCGTATGGCTGGTGACTTGGGGCCTTCTGTTAGCCTCCGCTCCTGGATGGCGGCGCTGGACTTCTGGACTTCACACGAATCACCCGATCGCAGACCCACAAATGGTGGTAAATATCTCTTCCAAAACTCTCAGCGTTGCACAAACATCAGTTTTACAAAAGGGACTCTCTTTCTGCCCCACATACAAATACAACACTTTTAAACTAGATATGGAACTACAACGCTATTACCGTACCCTACGCTTGAAAACCCATTTTGCTAATAATCCTTTCAGCGTCACCCCTCCAGAATCCATGGCCGACATCACAGCCCAAGACTTAGGTCTCCGCTCTAAGAGCAAATATAGGCCTCCTTGAGGCACACATCCACTATAAACCTTTATAGGATTCGTGGATGGGGCGTTTCAACAATTACGCTCCAATATCGACTAGGGAAGGGCACATTATCAGACCAATCTCTCTCCCCTTGATCGACAGGCCCTACGGAGTCTGCAAGAGGACAAAGATTTGATTATAAAGCCAGCTGACAAAGGTGGAGCGATAGTAGTCATGAACAAGTGCGATTACATCTCGGAAATTTTGAGACAACTTAGTGATGAGTCCACATACCGTAAACTCTCTACGGACCCGACTACAAAAACACAGACACTCATCATTTCGACACTACAACGGTTTTTAACAGCCAAGGTGATTGACTTGAAAACGTACGAGTATTTAATTAATCCACATCCAATCATACCGGTATTTTATGTCCTACCCAAAATCCACAAAAGTCTCACCCAACCTCCTGGGCGCCCCATAGTGGCCTCCACGGATTCTATTTTATCACCCCTTGCAATTTTCTTAGAAAAGATTCTTACACCACTTACCCAAAAAAGTCCATCTTATCTATTAGACACAGGGGCCTTTTTAGAGACTATGAAAGCACTCAAACAAGTTCCTCCAGAAGCCATCTTAGTGTCCCTAGATGTCACAAGTCTCTATACATCGATTCCCCATGACCGGGGTATCCAAGCGGTTGAACAAATGCTGAAGGACTCAAACACCAATCCATCGATTATAGATCTAGCCGTAGAACTACTAACAATAGTTCTTACACACAATTACTTCCTCTTTCAGGATACATTTTACGTGCAGACCAAGGGGACCGCAATGGGATCAAATGTAGCCCCCCCTTACGCAAACTGTTACATGTCTACTTTTGAGACACAGTTTGTATACAAGAATCAACTGTTCCAAGAGCATTCCATTTTATGGAAGCGTTACATAGACGACATCTTTTGCATCTGGACAGGTTCCCAGGACACCTTAGATGAATTCTGCAGGTCCCTCAACACCGCCTGCCCTGGTCTACATTTCACTCTGAACTATCACCCACACCAGATCAACTTCCTAGATACTTTAGTCATCAAAGATGGCTAAGGACTATTAACCACTGACATCTACAGGAAACCCACAGATCGCAACACATTACTACATTTTTCAAGCAACCACCCAGCCCCTATGAAACATGCTATCCCCAAATCGCAATTTCAGAGGGTTGAACGCATTGTGTCCGATACAACATTACGCGAAGTCAGATTACAAGAAATGACACGGAAATTTGAAGAAAGAGGATACCCTCAGTATCTTCTACGTGAATCACAGGACAGCCGCACACAACCACGACCAGACACATCTGATTTCATTCCATTTGTCCACACATATCACCCCCTAGCTTACACTATACACCGTACGATACGGAAACATTGGAATATTCTCCAAACAGGTTACCCGACCATCAAATCCTTTCATCAACCCTTCTTACCGTGCTTCAAAAGAGCACCAAACATCAGAGACTCATTAGTCCGAGCTGACATAAGGACAACGTCCCTTGGTTCCCGCCAAAGATTTCTACAAACTCCTAAGAAAGGAACCTTCCCATGTCTCCATTGCCATCAGTGCCATAACATCCTTAGAGGCGATACTATTCATCATCCACAAACAGGCAGAAAATATACAATTAAGGATTACTACACCTGTGATACAAATTTTGTCGTATACCTAGTTAAGTGCCCTTGCAGCCTTGTCTACGTTGGGGAAACGACCCAACCCATTAAAGATAGAATCTCGAAGCACAAATCTACCATCAGATGCAAAAATTTACTTCTACCTCTCCCCCAACACTTCACGGCAGCAGGACACAATGTGTCCCAATTGCGGTTTCAAGTTATAGAGCAAATTAAACCACCCCGTCGTGGGGGTAATCGAATCCAGACCCTCAAGCAGAGAGAGGCATTCTGGATTCATGAACTGCAGTCCCTTCATCCCAAAGGACTTAACAAGGACTATGATCTGCACTCATTCATCTAAACCTACCTGGTCCCAATCCGTCCCAATAGGGACCTAGGTTTATTTATATGTTTATACTTTTTACTTTACAAGGAGTTAACACCCGCAATCCGATATTCATTTGCCATTTATTAATAGGGACCAAGATTCATGTATGCTTATCTATAATGTGGCGATTGGCTGTATAAGGGTATCATCGCAGTATTCCTGTGTGTTTTACTGCACTGTGTCTTATAACTCGATTTAACATTGTATTTCATATTTCAGATGAAGGATCCATACCCATCCTCATTCTCCTATATCCCTCCTGCACTCTGCAACCCCTTCTCTCGATGGTGGAACGCTCCTTGCCATTCTTTTCCGGCAGTGGAACACATCACTTCGATACAGAAACCACTTCCTGGTCCCTGGAACGCACCTACACGTCGGCTGACACGCACGCACGTGCGCATGTGCGGCGCCGGACCAATCAGATGCCGGCACTCCCTTTTTCGCGTCACTTCCTGTGACGTCACCGCATCGAGCGCTAATTACCAGCACATTCAAACTTCCTCATTGGCTGGCAGCCAAACCCTCCTCTCCTCTAATAATATTTGTAGCCAGTCTCCAAGTCGTGCCCACTGCTCACATCCAGCAGTGGATACCGCGATCGATGCAGCACCTCTCCTATACTTCATGGCACAAACGGTACGTCTACCTCCCTTATAGTCCTCACCCCATTATAGCCCCATATATCCTTCCATTACCTCATAGTATGCACTTTCTCCATAGGAATCCCTGTATTGGGTCCCATCTCCTTCTCTTTTCCTGCTCCCATCCCAGTAACTTGGTAGGTTGCCCCCTTTTTTTGCTTCACTGTTGGACAAAAGGTTACATAGACACATAGACCTTTATTTATATGTTTTGTATACATAATCTGTGACTTTATAATCACTATAATGTTTGTATTCTATATCTGTTCATTTTGTTTACATGCAGTACACTGATGAAGGTCTTGTCGACCGAAACGTCTTTAGTGTGGACTACAAATAAAAGTATCTTATTATACCATTTGGTGTGCTGAGGTTATCGCGACATTTCAAGGCTTTGGACCCAACTCATGCACCCAGGTCCAGTAGTGCTGCGTTTTTTTCTAAATGGTCCCTTCTTTATGACTGAGCCTGCGGGCTTCTATGGCCAGAGGACCTGGAATCCCCTGCCGGCTGGTTTCTGCTGCTGGGTATATATCAGTCCCCACAGCCTCGGACTCCTGTGTCCGGTTTTAGTAACTTCAGCTAGGGCGAGCTATATCTTTGCTCACAGCCCCTGGCATTCTGCCTCTGCTCCTACAGAGCTTCTGATGTATATTTTCCTGTGTCTGCAGCTTCACTCTAGGCTCTGACTGCTCTGCTTGTTCTGCAGGCTCTGTCTCACCTAATCCCGCCCCAGACCAAGTTTATAAGGGCAGATTCCTCCCCTCCCAGGTCTGGGCGGGCAGTGTTGCATGCTTAGGGCTCCTGACCAGAAAAACCTCCCACTTGCTCTCAGACATAATATCTCTATTACTGTGGCAACCAGACCCCTGGGGTGTCACATTCCCCCCTAGTAAATTTTAGTAGTCCGGGACTAAACACATTTTTAAAACATAATAACAGGGTATAACAATAATACAATAACATATTTACAAGAAGCTTTAGTTCTTTAAAGGTCACGGCGTGTCCGCAACCGGGTGTCCATATCACCCAAGGTGAAGCTTTAAGCGAAGTAGGGGACCTGTCCAAAGCAAACCCCTTGCGTTGTCCTTGGGCGTGGCTGCAAGAGTAGACTAACTACTTTGAGCCGCAAGGAGGCCAAGCCAGACAGGTTTTCTCTTACGCGGCCGTCTTCGCAAGAGGCACCAAGGTGCAACTATCTACAAAACTGTTCCGGTTATCTAGCGTCCATAACCTGTTAGTCCATAAAAATCTGCAGTGTAACTGAGAAACATAATTAATAACAGGCAACAAACATAAACCATAAACAGATAGCAGATAAATTCACAGTGCATTAGTTTAGATTCTCCAGCGAGCGGGCATCTGACCTCTAGTGACTCTAGTGGACCTACGGATCTCACTAACTGGTTCTGCACTACAGGGTGTAGGAGGTGTTATGGGTAAGCTGGGCAGCTGTCTGCGCACTCTTTGGCTCACTAGGGGCACGGCAGGCTCACTACTAGCAGAAGGTTGATCCTCCTGTACTGCTGGTGTGGACTCTTCTGCCTCTTGGGCCGGCTGCTCTTCCAGCTCTACCGGTTCCTCTGTAGGCACTTGCAGGGCTGGCTGGAGAAAGGTGAGGACGGGTACCATGACAGCGCCGTTTACTTGTGTCCAAGACCGGGGGAAGTCTCCGAGTACGGTACTGATCATTTCTCCCCTTTCCTCTGCGGGTTGAGGGTTTCCTTGATCTTCTTCAGGGCTTTGCAGCTGCTCGGGACACTTCTTCAGGTGGTCTCTGGAGACAATGGCTGTGGTTTCTCCTCCATCCTTACTGATTACGCAGATTTTTGGGTTCTCATGGCTTGATGGCAGTACGGTGTATGGGTCCTTCTCCCACTGGTCGTCCAACTTGTAGAGCCGCCTCTTCCTCTTCAAGACCTGCTCTCCAGGTACCAGGGGAACAGCGGGAGCATACTGGTTATAAGCCTTCTCTTGCCTTTCGCTAGCTTGAGACAGACTTCGCTCGACGCTCTCCTGTACTTTCCGATACTGCTGCTGCCGTTCTGTATCCCAGTCTGCCTCTGGCGAGGTGTCCTCAGGCGTCAGGACTCCCATATCCAGGTCAATAGGCAGCTTACCAGGTCTTGCTCTCATTAGGTAAGCCGGGGTACAGTTGGTGGAAACTACAGGGATGTGGTTATACAGGTCCACCAGATCGGGCAGTTTCTCAGGCCACAGACTGTGTTCTTCCAGGGGCAATGTTTTTAGCAGATCTATCACCACCTGGTTCATCTTTTCGCAGAGTCCATTGGTTTGAGGGTGATAGGGCATTGTTCTTATCTTCTTGCAGCCATACAGGTTGCAGAACTCCTGGAAGACCTCCGCTTCGAAGGCTGGTCCTTGGTCTGTCAACACTTGGTCCGGGTACCCGTGTGGACGGCAGAAGTGCTGCTGGAAGGCTCTAGCTGCTGTTTGAGCCGTTAAGTCCTTTCCAGGGACCACCACCAGGAACCGGAAGTAATGATCTACGATTGTGAGGGCGTAGACATACCCAGATCTGCTTGGAGCCAGTTTCACATGGTCCAGGGCTACCAGTTCCAGTGGCTGTCTGGTGATGATGGGCTGCAGGGGAGTCTTCTGGCTGGCTCGGTCTTTTCTTCTCAGGTGGCACGGGCCACAGTCTCTGCACCACCTCTCGATGGCTCCTCTCATGCCTACCCAGTAGAACCGTTCACGCAACAAGAACTCCAGCTTCTTCCATCCGAAATGCCCTGCTCCGTTGTGGTATGCCTCCAGAACCATAGCCGCGTCTCGTCTTGGGACCACTACCTGCCAGGTCAACTCATGTGTTCGAGAGTTAACCATTCTCCGGCACAGCTTCTCCCTGTAGAGGAACAGCTTACTTTTCTCCTTCCACAGTTGCTTGGTCTCCTCCGGAGCATCTGGGTCAAGACGGGCATCGGCCTGGGTCAGAATTTCCTTCACCAAATGGACTGCGGGATCAATGTCTTGCGTCTCTGCCCAGTTATAGTGGGGCAAGGGATTGAACGTCACGGAGCGCCTGTCCTTCACACGGTGGGAATACAGGGTAATCCCATGACGGTGGAACGCAGGGAGCTCAACTTCTTCCAGATCTTCTGGATCTTCCCCTACGTCCGGTAAGTTCGGCATTCTAGACAGGGCATCCGCGTTGGCATTTGAGGTTCCTGCCCGGTATTTGATGGTGAATTCAAAGTTGGACAGGCGGGCCATCCATCTCTGTTCCAGGGCACCGAGCCTTGCAGTGTCCAGGTGTGTCTACGGGTTGTTATCCGTGTACACGGTGAATTTGGAGGAGGCAAGGTAATGCTTGAAACGTTCGGTCACTGCCCAAACTACTGCCAGGAACTCCAGCTTGAATGAGCTATAATTCTCAGGGTTCCTCTCCGTGGGCCATAGCTTTCGGCTGGCGTAAGCGATTACCCGTTCTTTCCCTTGCTGGATCTGGGACAGTACGGCTCCTAGCCCGATGTTGCTTGCGTCCGTGTGGAGGATAAAGGGCTGGCTGTAGTCTGGATATGCCAGGATTTTATCCCCCGTGAGGGCCATCTTCAGCTGGCAGAAGGACTCCTCTTCCAGCTTTTCCCACCTAAAGGGTGGCTTCTGGTTTTTGGCTTTCCGAGATTGACCTATCAGGAGGTCCTTCATAGGGGCTGCCATTTTGGTGAAACCGGGAATGAATCTTCGGTAGTAGCCTACCAACCCGAGGAACTGCCGCACTTCCTTTATGCTGGAGGGTCTTGGCCAGTCCTTAATCACGGTGATCTTATCAGGGTCAGTAGCTACTCCGTCAGCACTCACCACATGTCCCAGGTATTGCACCTTTGGTTTCAGGAGGTGACACTTGGAGGGTTTCACCTTTAGGCCGTAGTTTGCCAGAGCTTCGAACACTTCTGCCAGGTGTTTCAGGTGGTCCTCGTAGGTCTTGGACTAGACGATGACATCGTCGAGATATAACAGGACCGTCTCGATGTTCCGGTGTCCCAGACAGCATTCCATCAACCGTTGGAAGGTTCCAGGTGCGTTGCAGAGCCCGAACGGCATACAGTTAAATTCGCTGAGACCCATCGGGGTGGTGAATGCAGTCTTCTCCCGGTCCGCCTCTGCTACAGGAACCTGCCAGTACCCGCTAGTGAGATCCAAAGTAGAGAAGAAGTTAGCAGATTTTAATGCAGCTAAGGACTCTTCTATACTTGGTAACGGGTACGCATCTTTGTGTGTGATACGGTTGACCTTCCTGTAGTCTACACACATTCTCATGGTGTTATCTTTCTTTTTCACTAAGACTACTGGAGCTGCCCAGGGTCTACAGCTGTCCTTGATTACCCCAGCCTCCTTCATGTCTCTAAGCATCCCCTTGGCGTGTTGGTAGTGTGCCGGGGGTACGGGTCGGTATCTCTCCTTTATGGGAGGATGGTCTCCCGTGGGGATGAGGTGTTCTACCCCCTTTACTCGCCCGCAGTCTAGCGGGTGTTTACTAAACACTCTCTCGTACTCTCGAACCACCCGATAGACTCCCTGTTTCTGGTGTGAGGGAGTGGAGTCAGTACCCAAATGTAGTTGCTGACAACAGTCCTCCATTGGTTTCTTAGAGCCGTTACCTTCCTCTGGTTGAGATGGAGGCAAGGGTTCCACGGCCTGTACAGAGTTCTGGTTGATGGTAAACAATTTGGCTAGCGTGGCATACCGGGGCAGGTGTACTTCTCTCTCCCCGATATTTATGATGCGAACGGGCACCTTCCCATGGCTTACATCGACCACCCCCCGTGCTGTCAAAATGGTGGGCCTACTGTCTGAGTAGACGGGTTCTACCATTTCTTGGTAGTCTCTAACTCTTAGACCAATAGCTGCCCGGCACCAAATCATCATCTCACTTTTTGGGGGCATGGCAATAGGGAACGGGTCACACATTCTCACGCTACCTATCTCACCACCAGATAGTTCCATCTGTTGCCGCTTCATCAGTGCCCGGATCTCTTTTTGGAGCACACGCTGCTGGCTGGAACTGGCGTTCTTGGCAACCTGCTGTAAAATGAGAATCACCTCTGCAAGACAATTTTCAATCACATTAGTTCCCAAGGTTATTCTAGGGTGACTCTCATGACGGTCTATGTCCACTATAATCAGTCCTTGTGCCGCCAGTTCGAATTTACCGATCTTAATGGTCACCTCTTTGAATCCCACCTGCGGCATGGGCTGACCATTGCTGGCGATGATACTCAGGTCGTCATCTGGGTAGCGGGTTATGTCCGAGTCATTCCATTACTGTTTAAAGAGCACGTACGGGATGGTGGTCACCTGTGACCCAGTGTCTAGTAGGGCACTCATAGGAATGCCATCGAGTACCACAGGCAAGATTGGACGTCCCCCAACGTATTTATCACGCCAGTTTGATGGGCCTGATGGTCTTATGCCTGGGAGTTGGCCCTCTACCCCAGTTTGTGCCCGTTTAAATGACAGCACCTTGCCACATGTCCGGGTTGATTGCAGCGGTGGCAGATGGGTCGTCCGTCCTCGTTGTATCTGTCGCTGGGTCTTCCTCTAGCTGGTGGGGTCCTCCTCAGTCGGTGCCACGGGACGTCCTCCGGTCCTGATTCCAGCTGGATCTTTCCTGGAGAAGAGACCTGTAAAGACTGCACAGTTCTGGTTAGCGCGGCAACGCTCTTAGTCAGCTCTTGGACCTGATGGTGCAGGTCTTTTGCCCGGTTATAGTTCAAAGCCTGCGCATCAGCTCCCACAGGCCCTGCAGACAAGGGCGCCGTCTCCTGGTGGTAAGTGATAGCAGGGCGCCTGTGGGTCACAGCGCCACCTGGTGCCGGTTCTCGGAGCACCCGGATGGCTCTGTCCTTGAACTGTGCAAAGTCCAGGTCAGGGTCCTGTAAGGCCATTGCCCGCAACTGGGTTCGGTGGGCATTGCACAGTAGACCCTCAATAAATTGTTCAGTCAACAGCTTATCTTCATTTCCCACGCTGCCAGGGTCTGCCTGCTTAATGGCTCTCAGGGCCTCTTGTAGGTTTAGAGCATAGTCTCTTATACTCTCATGTGCCCGCTGCTTACACCCGTAAAATCTGAGCTTTATTTCGGCTGAGGTGTGGGTATCAAATGTGTCTTTCAGCCGGTCTAGTATTTCTCTGACAGTCCTCTTCCTCCCAGGTGGCCAGGACTTTACCTCCCTTTGGGCTGCCCCGATTAATTGGGCCACCAGGATGCTCACTTTTTGCTCTTCTGTGAGTGGGTACACCTGGAAGAGGCTATCCAGTCTTTCCCTAAAGTAATTTAGAGTATGTGACTCCCCTGAGTACTGGGGTAGCCAGGTTGCCCCCGGGATATAGGGCATGGTGAATGGCATGACTGCTGCAGCGGTTGCGCTGGCGGTGGCTGTGGCAGTGGAGCTCCCCTCGGTATCCGGCATCCTCCTCCCCCCTAGTGGACCGTGGCCTACCTTGCGATGCTCTTCTTCCGTAGGCCGCGGCTCCGCAGTCGATCGTCGGGGTTGAGGACCTGGCGTCGCGCTCCGATGACGTCAGCGTCGCTCTTCCTCCCTTCCAGGACCTTGCGCAGCGTCAGAGCGTGGGGCGGAGCTTCGGATCTCGCGCGCTTTCGGCGTCCACGCCCCTCTTCTTCCCGTGCGGCGTCCCGAAGATGGCGTCCGAAGGCGGGAAGCAGCTGCGGATGGCGGGAAGAAGGGAGAAGACGGCGGGAAACGGTCCAAGATGGCATCTGATGGCGGGAATCGGCTCCGGATGGCAGGAAACGACTCCGGACGGCGGGAAACTTCACCACAGGTAAGTATAAAAGTCTCTTTTTCAGGCACGCAGTACCCGGTGGTTGCGGGCACGAAATCCTGCCGACTACGCCAAAGTTGACGCGCCACCTGGGCCTGTGTTGTGCAGGGGAACCCGGAACCGGGCCTGTTGTAGAATGCTGGAGGTTGTAGTCTCCGTGTGGTGGTGACCCGGTCCGTGCCCAGGGTTGTCAAACCAGTGGCAGTCTTAATGTATAGCAAATGTCCGACTACACCACCCGTGGATTGCGGTCAGTGGGGACCGCCGCTGCGCTGCCGACCGCTGAGGCTGATGTTGTTTGCGCAGCCGAGTATGGGATAACTCCCCACGGGAGAAGTATTGCCTCAGGGCAGCTAATGTGAGAGATGATGAGAGTGATGGTGTGAGGGTCCCAGTGCTAATGGTGCTGGTGCGGCAAGGAATCACAGAGACGTGAGGTGCAGTTCAGGGTCTTTACTGATGGTACAAGGCAGACCCTCCCGGGAGTACTGGCTAGTATAAGGGGCCTGGTCAGTCTGCGAGCAAGCAGGAGTTCCCCTGGCCAGGTGGAGTTGTAGGCCTCCCCATTTATCTGCACTCTTCCTGGCTACCTTGCTGTCAGCGGTTACAAGTAGCCCACGTCCCTGAGTATACCGTGTGGTGCTCACCCGTATGGCTGGAGACTTGGGGCCTTCTGTTAGCCTCCGCTCCTGGATGGTGGCGCTGGTCCCTTCTTTGTGACTGAGCCTCCGGGCTTCTATGGCCAGAGGACCTGGAATCCCCTGCCGGCTGGTTTCTGCTGCTGGGTATATATCAGTCCCTACAGCCTCGGACTCCTGTGTCCGGTTTTAGTAACTTCAGACAGGGCGAGCTATATCTCTGCTCACAGCCCCTGGCCTTCTGCCTCTGCTCCTACAGAGCTCCTGATGTATCTTTTCCTGTGTCTGCAGCTTCACTCTAGGCTCTGACTGCTCTGCTTGTTCTGCAGGCTCTGTCTCTGTCTCACCTAATCCCGCCCCAGACCCAGTTTATAAGGGCAGATTCCTCCCCTCCCAGGTCTGGGCGGGCAGTGTTGCATGCTTAGGGCTCCTGACCAGAGAAACCTCCCACTTGCTCTCAGACATAATATCTCTATTACTGTGGCAACCAGACCCCTGGGGTGTCACACGCACATGTGACATCTGCTCATCAACGGCCATTCTGAGCTGAATGTGCCTTCCCTCATCACAGCACAACTGCTATGCAGATTGAGGCTGGGCAAGTACCAGCATGGGTGACTGGTTGGGAATTCCCGATTCCATTGACATTTTGGCTGCTGGTAATGTCATTTGGATTTTTGTTTTTAAAATCTAACCTTTCCCTCCCCATTTTATTCCTTGTGAAAAGACACGCACATGTGACATCTGCTGGTCAACTGCCATTCTAAGCTGAATGTGCCTTCCCCCGTCAGATCGCAGCTGCTGTGCAGCTGGAGGCCAGGCAAGTATCTTTGTGGGAGACTAGATGGGAGTCCCCAGTTACATTGATATTTTGGCTGCTGCTATTGTCATTTGGATTTTTGTTTTTAAAATCTAACCTTTCCCTCCCCATTTTATTCCTTTTGAAAAGACGCGCACATGTGACATCAGCACGTCAACGGCCATTCTATGATGAATGTGCCTTAACTCGTCAAATCGCAGCTGCTACGTGGCTTGAGTTCAGCCAAGTACTGGCATGGAAGACTGGCTGCTGCTATTGTCATTTGGATTTTTGTTTTTAAAATCTAACCTTTCCCTCCCCATTTTATTCCTTTTGAAAAGACACGCACATGTGACATCTGCACGTCAGCATTCATATTAAGCTGATTGTGCCTGCCCTCTTCAGATCGCAGCTGCTACACAGCTTGAGGCTGGGCAAGTACCGGCATGGGAGACTGGCTGGAAATCCCTGGTTCCGTTGACATCTTAGCTGCTGCTATTGTCATTTGGATTTTTGTTCTTAAATTCTAACCTTTCCCTCCCGATTTTATATCCTTTTGAAAACACGCGCACATGTGACATTTGCACGTCAACGGCCATTCTAAGCTGATTGTGCCTGCTCTCTTCAGATCACAGCTGCTACGCACCTTGATGCTGGGCAAGTACCTGCATGGGAGACTGGCTGGGAATCCCTGGCTCCGTTGACATTTTGGCTGCTGCTATTGTCATTTGGATTTTTGTTTTTAAAATCTAAGCTTTCCCTCCCTATTTTATTCCTTTTGAAAAGACACGCACATGTGACATCTGCACTTCAATGGCAATTCTAAGTTGAATGTGCCTGTTCTCGTCAGATAACAGCAGCTACGCAGCTTGAGTTTGGGCAAGTACCAGCATGGGAGACTGGCTGCGAATTCCCAGTTTCGTCAACTTTTTGGCTGCTGCTATTGTCATTTGGATTTTTGTTTTTAAAATTTAACCTTTCCCTCCCCATTTGATTCCTTTTGAAAAGACCCGCACATGTGACATCTGCATGTCAACGGACATTCTAAGCTGATTGTGCCTTCTCTCGCCAAATTGCAGCTACTATGCTGTTTGAGGCTGGGCAAGTACCAGCGTGGGAGACTGGCTGGGAATCTCAGGTTCCTTCATATTTTGTCTGCTGCTATTGTCATTTGGATTTTTGTTTTTAAAATCTGACCTTTCCCTCCCCATTTTATTCCTTTTGAAAAGACACGCACATGTGACATTTGCACATCAACAGTCATTCTAAGCTGAATGTACCTGCCCTTGTCAGATCGCAGCCACTATGCAGCTTGAGCCTGGGCAAGTACTGTCATGGGAGACTGGCTGAGAATCCCGAGTTCAGTCAACATTTTCGCTGCGGCTTTTGTATTTTGGATTTTTGTTTTTAAAATCTAACCTTTCCCTCCCCATTTTATTCCTTTTCAAAAGACGCGCACATGTGACATCTGCATGTCAACGGCCATTCTAAGCTGTATGTTCCTGCTCTCGGTAGATCGCAGCAGCTTGAGGCTAGGCAAGTACCAGCATGGGAAACTGGCTTGGATTACCCGGCTCCATATCCCCAGCTCCATTAACATTTTGGCTGCTGCTATTGTCATTTGGATTTTTGTTTTTAAAATCTAACTTTTCCCTCTCCATTTTATTCCTTTTGAAAAGACGCGCACATGTCACGTCTGAACGTCAGCGGACATTCTAAGCTGAATGTTCCTGCCTTCGTCAGATCGCAGCCGCTACGCAGCTTGAGGCTGGGCAAGTACTGGCTTGGGAGACAGGCTGGAAATCCCCAGTTTTGTTGACATTTTGGCTGCTGTTATTGTCATTTGGATTTTTGGATTTTTGTTTTTAAAATCTAACCTTTCCCTCCCCATTTTCTTCCTTTTGAAAAGACGCGCACATGTAACTCCTGCACGTCAATGGCCATTCTAATCTGAATGTGTCTTCCCGCGTCAGATTGCAGCTGCTGTGCAGCTTGAGGTCAGGCAAGTACCAAAATGGGAGTATGGCTGGGAATCCCTAGATCCGTTCACATTTTGGCTGCTGCTATTGTCATTTGTTTTGTTTTTTTAAAATCTAACCTTTCCCTCCCCATTTTATTCCTTTTGAAATGATGCACACATGTGACATCTGCACGTTAATGGCCATTCTAAGCTGAATGTGCCTGCCCTTGTGAGATCACAGCTGCTATGCAGTTTGAGGCAGGGCAAGTACCAGAATGGGAGAATGGCTGGGAATCCCTAGTTCCGTTGTCATTTTGGCTGCTGCTATTGTCATTTGGATTTTTGTTATTAAAATCTAACCTTTCCCTCCCCATTTTATTCCTTTTGAAAAGACGCGCACATGTGACATCAGCACATCAGCGGCACTTCTAAGCTGAATGTGCCTGCCCTCGTCAGATTGCAGCTGTTATGCAGCTTGAGGCTGGGCAAGTACAGTCATGGGAGACTGGCTGGGAATCCCCGGTTCCATTAACTTTTTGGCTGCTGTTATTGTCATTTGGATTTTTGTTTTTAAAATTTAACCTTTCCCTCCCCATTTTATTCCCTTTGAAAAGACGTGCACATGTGACAGCTGCACGTCAATGGCCATTCTAAGCTGAATGTGCCTTCCCTCATCAGAGCACCAGTGCTACGCAGCTTGCGGCTGGGCAAGTACCAGCATGGGAGACTATCTGGGAATCCATTGTTCTGTTGACATTTTGGCTGCTGCTATTGTCACTTGGATTTTTGTTTTTTAAATAATACCTTTCCCTCCCCATTTTATTCCTTTTGAAAAGACACGCACATGTGCCATCTGCACATCAACAGCCATTTTAAGCTGAATGTGCCTTTCCTCATCAGATTGCTGCTGCTGCTATGCAGCTTGAGGCTGGGCAAGTACCAGAATGGGAGACTATCTTGGAATCCATGGTTCTGTTGACATTTTGGCTGCTGCTAATGTCATTTGGATTTTTGTTTTTAAAATCCAACCTTTACCTCCACATTTTATTCCTTTTGAAAAGACGCGCACATGTGACATCTGCACGTCAACGTCCATTCTAAGCTGCATGTGCCTGCCCTCATCAGATCGCAGCCGCTGCGCAGCTTGAGGCAAGGCAAGTATCAGCATTGGGGACTGGCTGGGAATACCTGGTTCCATTGACATTTTGGCTGCTGCTATTGTCATTTGGATTTTTGTTTTTCAAATCTAACCTTTCTCTCCCCATTTTATTCCTTTTGAAAAGATGCGCACATGTGACATCTGCACATCAACGGCAATTCTAAGCTGAATGTGCCTGCCCTTGTCAGCTTGCAGCCACTATGTAGCTGGAGGCCAGGCAAGTACTGGAATGGGTAACTGGCTGGGAATTCCCAGTTCCATTGACATTTTGGCTGCTGCTATTGTCATTTGGATTTTTGTTTTTCAAATCTAACCTCTCCCTCCCCATTTTATTCCTTTTGAAAAGACACGCACATGTGACATTTGCACGTCAATGGCCATTCTAAGCTGAATGTGCCTGCCCTCGTCAGATCGCAGCCACTACGCAGCTTGAGGCTGGGCAGTACCATTATGGGAGACTGGCTGGGATCCCATGTTTCCGTTGACAATTTGGCTGCTGCTATTGTTATTTGGATTTTTGTATTTTTGTTTTTAAAATCTAACCTCTCCCGCCCCATTTTATTCATTTTGAAAAGACGCACACATGTAATATCTGCACATCAGCAGCCATTCTAAGCTGAATGTGCCTTCCCTTGTCAAATTGAAACTGCTGTGCAGCTTGAAACTGGGCAAATACCTTCATGGGAGACTTGTTGGGAATCCCTGTTTCTCTTAACATTTTGGCTGCTGCTATTGTCATTTGGATTTTTGGAATTTCGTTTTTAAAATCTAACCTTTCCCTCCCCATTTTATTCCTTTTGAAAAGACGCGCATATGTGACATCTGCATGTCAACGGCCATTCTAAGCTGAATGTGTTTTTCCTCGTCAGATCACAGCCGCAACGCAGCTTGAGATCAGTCAAGTACTGGCATGGGAGACTGTCTGGGGATCCCCGTTGTCGTTGACTTTTTAGCTGTTGCTATTGTCATTTGGATTTTGGATTTTTGTTTTTAAAATCTAACCTTTCCCTCCCCATTTTATTCCTTTTGAAAAGACGCGCATATGTGGCATCTGCACGTCAACTGCCATTCTAAGCTGAATGTCCCTCCTCTTGTCAGATAGCAGCTGCTGTGCAGCTTGAGGCAAAGGAAAGTTCCAGCATGGGAGACTGGCTGGGAATCCCTGGTTACATTTACATTTTGGCTTCTGCTATTGTCATTTGGATTTTTGTTTTTAAAATCTAACATTTCCCTTCCCATTTTATTCCTTTTAAAAAGACGCACACATGTGACATCTGCATGTCAAGGGCCATTCTAAGCTGAATGTGCCTTCCCTCATCAGATCATAGCCGCTACACAGATTGAGGTTGGGCAAGTACTTGCATGGGAGACTGGCTGGGAATCCCCAGTTCCATTGACATTTTGGCTGCTGCTATTGTCATTTGAATTTTTGTTTTTAATATCTTACTTTTCCCTCCACATTTTATTCCTTTTGAAAAGACACGCACATGTGAAATCTACATGTTAGCAGCCATTCTAAGCTTAATGTGCCTGCTCTCATCAGATCACAGCCACTACGCAGCTTGAGGCTGGGCAAGTACTGGCATGGGAGACTGGCTGGGAATCCCCAGTTCCATTGACAATTTGGCTGCTGCTATTGTCATTTGGATTTTTGTTTTTAAAATCTAGCCTTTCCCTCCCCATAATATTCCTTTTGAAAAGATGTGCACATCTGTCACCTGGAAGTCAACAGCCATTCTAAGATGAATGTGCCTGCCCTCGTCAGATCGCAGCCGCTACGCAGCTTGGGGCCGGGCAAGTACAGGCATGGGAAACTAGCTGGTAATCCCTTGTTCCGTTGACTTTTCGGCTGCTGCTATTGTCATTTGGATTTTTGTTATTAAATTCTAACTAGTGTTGAGCCAACCCGTAGTGTTCGAGTTCGGTTCGGTTCGTCGAACACCGTTAAAACCAATGGCAGGCAAACAAAAACACATAGAAACACCTTCAAATGTGTCCAAAAGCTGACAAACTGCTCAGAAGACACAACTAACACATGGAAAAGTGACAAGTATGTATAGTCATGCGAAAAGAAAAGAGGTGGAGGAGTAAAAGGAGGGGGAGACACAGATATAGGCATGTCATGCCCTTCTAAAATCCAAAAAGTGAGAAGCCGACACGTTCAGTCGGCTCCTGCCCGTGCCACCTCCGTGTCGCCGGGTTTGTGCCAGAGCCGCGGTGAACCCTGACGGCCAGCCCCCCTCTCCCAATACTGGTGCCTGTCCGCTGGTGGGTCGAGCGAGCCCCCCTGTGGTGGAGGCAGCTCTAAGCTTTTTAATTTAAATTGTCTCTCTAATTTGAATGAATACACTTTAAATCCATTTACAAGGATCTATTGGAGGGCAAGTCTCATGCCAGCAGCCGCGTAATTCCAGCTCCAGTAGCGTCCACTAAAGCTGCTACAGTTAAAAAGCTTTTATCAGGATCGAGCTCGGCTGTCCACCGCAAGGCATCCTACTACCAGTCCCAGCCCCTATGCCTTGGGGTGCCTCCTGATGCTCTTCACTGAGTATCCCGTGGTCCCGAAGCATTTCCTTTGAAAAAATTAAGTGTCCAAACTACAGGTGGTGTAGCTTGCTTAACAGCCGGGATAATCCGCTGACTAGCAGACACTGCTACTAGGCACAAAGTATTTCCTGGGCTAGATGAATTTAAAAATTTGTAATTAGATACTCTCGTTGGATGCTGAGAAAGCATTCCATAGAGTCTCCTGGCACGCCATATATGATTCTCTTAAAAAGCTTGGGGTAGGGGTCTAGGGGACCCTTTTATAGCCAAAATCACGGCCCTGTATCACAATACGTCACCTAGGCTGAAGATAAATGGAACTGTAGCACCCTGAGTGCTCGGTTGCTACAGAGGTATTGCACCTCACCCAGAGGTGTGATATCTCACTCTCAGGTAAGGATGGAGTGTGGATCAGGACCCGACACCTGCATGCATTACACCACATTGCCGTGGGGCAGGGCGACCAATATGCCTCTGAGATGGGCACGACAGTCCCTGTCCCTGGCTGGAGTGTGGGGAGGGAACACTGAGGAAGGGGAACCCTGTTGTGCAGGAGCAGGGAGGAAGCAGTACCTGGGTGCATTTAGAAGGGAGTATAAAAGGTGGGCACCATCTTAGTTCAGTGCAGAGAAGTCTGAGCAGAAGTGGCAGGGAGCAGGGGCTCTGCATGAGCTCTGCTCCGGAGGTGGGCCTAGTAACAGAGGCCCAGGCCTGGAAGAGGGAGAAGGAAGGAAGAGGAGCGGAGAAGGCTCCAGGAACAAGGAATGAAGGGATCCCAGGGGTGCGGACGGGCGAGTCGCCACCGCACGCCCGAATCCAACTGCGTGGAGGGGTCAGGTCAAAGGGGGAGACCGGTCCCCGAAACTAGTGGAGGCAGGAAATGACCCTCAGCTAGAAACCGGAGGCTGTGACATTTTATGTGGCCCAGCCCCTCGCTACACCCGCTAGGAAGGCACCACATAGGGTCAGGGAAATTGGCGCCAAGTTAACCAAGAGGAGGCCCGAGGCAGCCGGACAGAAGGGTTGGTAAGAAAGGCCAGACAAAGGACACACAAAGGGGGTCCTGTGAAGCGCTCCAAAGTTATCTGGGAGTTGTCTGAGCCCCTCACCTGGTGAGCACAGTACGACGTGGGCAGCCTTTACCTGCAGACGTGGTCTGGATAATAAGAACTGTGAGTAAAGGCCCTGGACTGCATCACTGACTCCGTGTCGTTACTGCTGCCCTGCACCATCACCCCCATCCTCCGCATACACTGCCCTGAGGCTATACTCCTCCCGTGGGGAGTTATGCTACGCTCTGCTGCACCCACAACACCAGCCTCAGCGGTCTGCCCTGCAGCGGCGGTTCACTCTGACCGCAATCCACGGGTGGCGTAGTCGGACATTTAAACATCAAAACCACATAAATAGTTCCGCCACTGGTTTGACCACCCTGAGCCACGGAACCGGGTCGCCGCCACGAAGACTACAACCACCAGCATCCACCAAAAAGGGTCCGGCTCCGGGTGTCCCAAGGCCCAGGGGGTGCATCAGAACATTTTCATCACCTTTCACAATCACCAATGGGACAAGGCAGGGATGTCCTCTGTCCCCTCTCTTATACATCCTAGTGACGGAGCACCTGCTCTCATCAATTCGCCATAACCCCAATATTAGGTGGATTGAGGTGGGAGTCACCGAGTACAAGTGCTCTCTATTTGCTGATGATGTCCTAGTATATATCACTCAATCACATATATCCATCCATGCTGTTATGGCTGAAATAGATCACTTTGTTACATGGTCAAATTTTAAAATCAATGCAGCGAAGTCTGAGGCCCTCCATGTCTCCCTCCCCAAATCCATATAGGATTCCATCCAGTCCAACTTTCCCTTTGCCTGGCACTCACAGGGTATCAAATACTTAGGAATTCCTATTTATAGAGACCTCTCCCATCTAAGTTATCTTAATTTTGGGCCCTTTATTGAACAACTCCATACAGACCACGGTTGGCAAGTTAGAACTGTAAGATTCACTACGTGAACCACTGGTGTTTTGTGGAAAAGCACATGTACACTGTGTTCCAAATTATTATGCAAAAAGTGTTTAGGAGTGATAAGGGAAGAATTTGTTTGTTTGTCAATTAAACTCATTGATGGCGATGTGTGTCAGGGCTCTTTATATCACTGTAAGCAATTGCAGACACCTGTGCTAATTAGTTTGGCAGGTGTGTCCAATGAAAGGCAAGACTACTTAAGAAGGCTGTCTCACATTATTAAGCAGCCTACATTTTCTGCCAAAATGGGAAAGAAAAAGGATGTGTCGGCTGCTGAGAAGCAACAAATTGTGGAGTGTTTAGGTCAAGGCATGACTACAAACAACATTGTGCGATGATCAGGATGAAGTGTCTTGGCAATCAAGAAGTATGTAGCTGATTCACAGTACACACGTGTGCGTGCTGATAAGGGCAAATTGAGGACTCTTTCCTACAGGCAATTACGTCAGGTTAAAAGAGCAGTGGCAAAAAAGCCTTGTCATAGCAGCAGACACGTTTTTGAAGCTGCTGGTGCCTCCAACGTCCCCCGAACAACAAGATGCAGGGTCCTTCAGAGGTTTGCAGCTGTGCATACGCCATCCTGTCGACCTCCTCTATCCACTTCACACAAGCAGAAACGGCTCCAGTGGGCCAAACATTACATGAAGACTGATTTCAAAACTGTTTTGTTCATGGATGAGTGCCTTGCAGCGCTCGATGGTCCAGATGGATGGAGTTGAGGATGGCTGGTTGATGGACACCCCACGCAAACACGGCTACAGCGCCAACAAGGAGGAGGTGGAGTAATGTTTTGGGCTGGAATCATGGGGAGAGAGATTGTCGGCCCCTTTAGGATCCCTGAAGGTGCTAAAGATGAACTCCATAATGTATGTGGATTTTCTCAAACAGCACTTCCTGCCATGGTTCAAGAAGAAGAACCGTGTATTTCACAGCAAGATCATTTTTTTGCATGATAATGCACCATCTCATGCTGCACATAAAACATCTGCATCTCTGGCTGATATGGGCATAAAAGGGGACAAACTTATGGTGTGACCCCCATGCTCCCCTGACCTCTACCCCATTCAGAACCTCTGGAGCATCATCAAAAGGAGTGTCTATGATGGCGGGAGGCAGTTCACATCTAAGCAACAGCTCTGGGAGGGTATTCTGTCCTCATGCAAAACAATTGAAGCAGAAACCATCCAAAACCTGACAAGTTCAATGGACGAGAGAGTTCAGAAGCTCCTTTCGAACAAGGGGTCCTATGTGAAAGTGTAACATCACCTAGAATAAAGTTTTGAGTTGAAAACTGTTTGATTTCAGTTTCTAATAACCTGCTAATGCTTATAATTTCAAAAATGACCATTTTTTGGGTCTTTATTAAAATGAAAAGGTTGATCGAAAAGTTTGGGGGATCTAAGAGTGTGGCAACCCAGTAGTCATGATTACTTCGAATTCTGACAATATGAGGGTCATGTTGCAGGTAGTGCAGCAAGAAGGCACTTATGTGTCTTGCGCATGTCGGAGCCCCAAAATTATTTTCCGGGCTAGATGCAGCTAAAAATTATTATTAATTTTAAATCTGGTGGAGCTTAGTATAGATGGCCTAATAGGATCAGTGCTGCACACTGCTACAAAGCCCAAATTATTTTCCAGTCAAGATTCAGATAAACATGATTAGTAATTTTAAATCTGGTGGAGCTTATTATAGATGGCCTAATAGAATCAGTGCTGCACACTGCTACAAAGCCCAAATTATTTTCCAGCCAAGATACAGATAAACATGATTAGTAATTTGAAAGCTTAAAACGGTTGGTAGGGTGATTTTAACCAATCATCAAGCTTTTACTCTCCCCAGGATGACACAGGGGTAGAAAAGTCGTTTCGAATCCATGATTTGTTCATCTTTATGAACGTGAGTCTGTCTACATTATCAGTGGAGAGCCGCGTGCGCTTATCTGTCAGCACACCACCAGCAGTGCTGAACACGCGTTCAGACAGAATGCTGGCTGCGGGGCATGACAAGATCTCCAAGGCGTAAGTGGCTAGCTCCGGCCATTTATCCAGATTGGAAGCCCAAAAGAGCAAGGGTCCAGTGACACAGTCATGGCTTCAATGTTTACTTGGAGATACTCCTATACCATCGTCTCTAGGCGTTGACTATGTGTCAGACTTCTTGTCTCCTGTGGCCTTGCAAAGGTTGGGCTAAAAAAGTGGTGAAATGATTCCGCAAAATTGATGTTACCAGCAGATACTGTGGTTCTGTTACGGTTTGAGTGCTGAACACTTGACGGTCCCACGGTTGGCAAGTTGGAACTGTGAGATTCACTACGTGCACCACTGGTGTTTTGTGGAAAAGCACGTGTAAGATTCTGCAACAGTCTCTGCTGATACTCCTGCATGCGTGCATCCCTTTCTATGGCAGGAATAATTTCTGCAAATTTACTTTTGTACCGGGGATCTAACAGTGTGGCAACCCAGTAGTCAGGATTATTTCTAATTCTCACAATTCGAGGGTCATGTTGCAGGTAGTGCAGCAAGAAGGCACTCATGTGTGTTGCGCATCCAGGAGCACCAAGTCCCTGTTGTGTTGGTGGCGAGGTAACAATCATGCTTCCTTCCTCTGTCCTCTCCCCCCAAACCTCGCACAACAGAAATGTGATCAAGGTCTCCCTCATCTGATGAGTCTTCCATCAGTTCGTCCTCCACCTCTTCCTGGGCTCCTGCACCTTCCTCACTAGTTTGGCTGCTACCATGCGCCCTGGTAAAACCATCTCCCCCACCCTCACATGCCTGCCGCCTTGCTGCTGCCGACCGTCTGGACCTTGCAGATGTTAGCCCTTCCGCATACAACTCCTCCTCCTTTACTTCCTCCACCTCATCTTGTGCCACCACCTGACTCCGAATTCTGTTTAACATGTGCTCCAGCATGTAAATCACCGGAATAGTCATGCTGATAATGGCATCGTCAGCACTAAACATCTTCGTCGCCATTTCAAAACTGTGCAGAAGGGTGCATAGGTCCCTGATCTGAGACCACTCCTCCAGCGTGATTTGCCCCACCTCTGGATCTCGTTGGCCCAGGCTATACGTCAGAACGTATTGCAGCAGGGCTTGTCAGTGCTGCCACAGTCGCTGCAACATGTGCAGAGTTGAATTCCACCGGGTAGGCACATCGCATTTTAGCCGGTGAAGTGGCAGGCCCAACGTCTTCTGTAGAGATGTAAGTCGCTGAGCTGCGGGATGCGAACGGCGGAAGTGAGCACACAGCGACCGTGCCCTCTGCAGAAGGCCATCTAGTCTGGGATAGTGGGCTAAAAATTGCTGGACAACCTGGTTCAACACGTGAGCCATACATGGCACGTGTGTGACATTGCCCCGGCGAAGGGCCGCACCCAGGTTTGCAGCATTGTCGCACACGGCCTTCCCTGGTTTCAGGTCCAGTGGAGACAACCATTCATGAAATTGGTTCTCCAGAGCTGACCACAACTCCTCAGCTGTGTGACTCACATTTCCCAGACATTTCAAAGTAAAAACCGCCTGATGACGTTGAGCCCTACTGCCAGCATAGTAAGGAGGTGTGCAGGATCCCTTCTGCGCAGTTAGAAAGCTTGTGGCATGACCAGACAGGCTTTGGGTGTAGGTGGAAGACCGAGAGGAGGTTGAGGAGGCAGAAGCAGTGGAGGAACTTTGACATAAAGAGGATTGAAGCACAACTCGTGGGGACGGCAAGACTTGGACAGCAGCCCCTTGTCCTGCTGTCACCATAGTTACCCAGTGCCCAGTCAGCGACATGTAACGCCCCTGTCCATGCCAACTCGTCCAAGTGTTTGCGGTGAAATGCACCCTGTCACACACAGAGTTTCTCAAAGAAGCGGTGATGTTGTGTGCGACATGCTGGTGGAGCGCAGGCACATCTTTCTTTGAGAAGTAGTGCCGACTGGGCATCTGGTACTGGCGCACTGCGACCGACATAAGGTCTCGAAAATCCTCTGTGTCCAAGGCAGCATTTCTGTAGCCAAGAGCTTGCAGATGGTGAAATTCAACCTCTTAGCTTTCTCATGGCTAGGAGGAAATGGTCTTTTACTTGTCCACATCTGAGGGACCGAGGGCTGGCTATGGTGCTTAGACGGGGTTGATAAGGGTGTCCCCGGCAAACTGCCCGTCAGTGAGGAAGATGCAGGCGGACATGTTAGGTTGCCTTTATCCAAAGGTGGTGCTATCGATGTCGGACAGTGCTCAACACCAGCTGGTGTTACCACCTCGAAAGAAAATGATGACCTGCCAATCACGCTGGCTGTTGCGGGTAAAGAGGTGGCAGGTCTTCGCTCCAAAAAAGGTGTGACTGCTGTCCCCCCAGTCACAGAGGATGAAGAGGCCGCGGATGCACAAGATATGGCAGACGGTGGTTGGCCCGGCCGGCTAGTCCGCATTGTAGCACACAGAGCTTCCCACTGCAACTTATGCTTCATGTCCATGTGCCGGTTCATGCATGAAGTACTCAAACTATGTATTTTTTGGCCTTTACTTAGCTTTTGCTGACAAATGTTACAGATAACACGAGTTGGGTCATCTTTATCGATCTGAAAAAATGCCCAGGCTATGCAAGGCTTATCACCCAAGCGACCTGAAGAGCCACCACAACTTGTGGTGAGAGGCAGAGTTGTGTTTGAGGATGCAGTTGTTGACGTGCATCCAGTACTACGTCTCTGTCCAGGAAGGCGCAACCTGACCTCGTCGTCACTAACATCTTCTTCCACCTCCTCTGCTGACCTCATCTCTTGGCTGACTGTGGGTTGACAGTAAGTGGGATCTCCAACCTCATCATCATCACCCTGTGCGTTATCACACCCGTCGTCCTCAGAGCCAACCTGTTCCTGCCCTGACAAAAAACTAAAGTTGTCGCTCCAATCAGGTATTTGAGTCTCATCATCGTCTTCCTCATTGTCTCCACCATCAGGAGTTACAGTTTGGGAATGAGGGTCTACATTATGGTCAGAACCTTCTGCGTCTGGTCCTGGATCCGACTCATAAAGATTTTGGGCATCAGTGCAGATCATTTCCTCGTCTGGATTCACAGTAGCGCTGGAGTCGACCTCTGATTCCCAGGCTACAGTATGAGTAAACAGCTCTGCAGACTCAACCATCTGTTCTACCTCATACTCAGACGGGCAGCTGGAGATTTGGGAGTTGTGAGGAAGCAAGTGCGATTGGGGTGACACCTTTGAGGACTGAAGTATTTGTGATGTTGAAGTTGATGTGGAGGAGAGCCCACTTAAAGGAGCACTTGATATCCGTTGAAGCACCTGCTGTTTTTGTGCCTCATCTGGAATTTGTAGCGATTGGCGTGGCCATAAGAAAGGGATCAGATCACATTGTCCGCTAAAAGAAGTAGACATTTTAGTTTGGCTGGAAGATGGTCTTTCTTCTGCAGATGTTACTGTTGCTTTAACATCTACCCCATGGACACAACCTTTTTTCCCCTTCCCAACACGCCTATTCCCCTTTCCACCAGCAGCAGGCCTTTTTCCACTCATTTTGGTGGTTAACAAATTCACAACTCTGGAGTTGTTTGCACAAAAAAACAATGGATGGGAACCGAGCAGAGCTGAGTGGCCAAACTGTGGTATTAGGCCAAAACTATTGGCTGGGTTAGATGCAGAAAAAAATTATATTCAATTTGCAACCTGATGGAGGTCAGTATAGATGGACTAATAGAACAAGTCCCACACACAGCTAGAAGCCCAAATATTTTTTCAGAGGTAGATGCAGAAAAAAATTGTATTCAGTTTGCAACCTGATGGAGGTCAGTATAGATGGACTAATAGAACAAGTCCCACACACAGCTAGAAGGCCAAATATTTTTTCAGAGGTAGATGCAGATAAAAATTATTTTTAATTTGCAGCCTGATGGAGGTCAGTATAGATGGACTAATAGAGAAAGTCCCACACACTGCTAGAAGGCCAAATATTTTTTCAGAGCTAGATGCAGACAAAAAATTATTTTTAATTTGCAACCTGATGGAGGTCAGTATAGATGGACTAATAGAGAAAGTCCCACACACTGATAGAAGGCCAAATATTTTTTCAGAGCTAGATGCAGACAAAAAATTATTTTTAATTTGCAACCTGATGGAGGTCAGTATAGATGGACTAAAAGAGAAAGTCCCAGACACTGCTAGAAGGCCAAATATTTTTTCAGAGCTAGATGCAGATATAAATTATTTTTAATTTGCAACCTGATGGAGGTCAGTATAGATGGACTAATAGAGAAAGTCCCACACACTGCTAGAAGGCCAAATATTTTTTCAGAGCTAGATGCAGAAAAAAATTATATTCAGTTTGCAACCTGATGGAGGTCAGTATAGATGGACTAATAGAACAAGTCCCACACACAGCTAGAAGCCCAAATATTTTTTCAGAGGTAGATGCAGATAAAAATTATTTTTAATTTGCAACCTGATGGAGGTCAGTATAGATGGACTAATAGAGAAAGTCCCACACACTGCTAGAAGGCCAAATATTTTTTCAGAGCTAGATGCAGACAAAAAATTATTTTGAATTTGCAGCGTAATGGAGGTCAGTATATATGGACTATTAGAACAAGTCCCACACATTGCTAGAAGGCCAAATATTTTTTCAGAGCTAGATGCAGAAAAAAATTATATTCAGTTTGCAACCTGATGGAGGTCAGTATAGATGGACTAAAAGAACAAGTCCCACACACTGCTAGAAGCCCAAATATTTTTTCAGAGCTAGATGCAGAAAAAAATTATATTCAATTTGCAACCTGATGGAGGTCAGTATAGATGGACCAATAGAATGATGATATGCCCAAAAGATTTTACTTCACTAGGTGCAGTAAAAAAATTGGTATTCTATACACAGGTGGTATATATTGCAACACAGATAGGCTACTCCACTGACTAACACACTCTGCAATAGGCCAAAAAGGATTAGCTTTGCTAGATTCAGCCAAATCCTGTGAAAAAAACTTGCACAGCACTGTCACAGACCTGCCTGGCAAAAACTGATAGGAACTGATGTAACCTAGTCCTGAAAAGGACTGCAATTACAATTAGTGTTTACTCCCACAATCTATCTATTTAAGAGCACAGACCTGCCTGATAAAAGTCGTAGGAAATGCTGTAACCTAGTCCTTAAAAGGACTGCAATCACAACTATTCCCTACTCCCAAGCTATCTGTAGATTTGTGCGAAAATTGGCTTTAAATTAACAAGGTATAGCGCACACAGCAACAGCGGTGCCGTCTAACACGCAGCTGCAGCAGTGAGAAAATGGTGGCGACGGGGAAAATGGCTTGGTCTTATAGGGCAAGGACATGTGACATACACTGCCAATGACACATGCCCTTGCTTGTGTGAAAAAAAGCACTTCGCTCCGTGTGTGTGCTGCTGATAGGCTGACAGATTGCACCTCCCCACTGTAAATGTGGGAAAGAGAAAAAAAAATGGAGATCTTCATTATTCCTGCAGAGATCCATCCCCTGCCCCTCCCCCCACCCCGCTGTACACTCAAACTGCGTATTAACATTAATTTTCATCATTACTGAGAAAAAATCCAGTTATGATTTTGGTGCACAAACAGTTATCGAACATAACCTCGAACAGCCGAATTTTTCTCAAATCGTTCGTGTTTGCCGAACGGCTCGAACACCGCCCAAAACAGCTCGAATTTGAGATTGGCGAACAATTCGAGTCGAACAACGCTCATCTCTAATTCTAAACTTTCCCTCCCCATTTTATTCCTTTTGAAAAGATGTGCACATGTCACATCCACATGTCAACGGCTATTCTAAGCTGAATGTCCCTTCCCTCATCAGATCGCAGCCTCTACGCAGCTTGAGGCTGGACAAGTGCTGGCATGGGAGATTGGCTGGGAATCCCTGTTTCTGTTGACTTTTTGGCTGCTGCTATTGTCATTTGGATTTTTGTTTTTAAAATATTACCTTTCTCTCCCCATTTTATTCCTTTTGAAAAGACACGCACATGTGACAACTGCACATCAATGGCCATTGAAAGCTGCATGTGCCTTTCCTCGTCAGATTGCAGCTGCTACGCAGCTTGAGGCTGGGCAGGTACCAACAAGGGAGATTGACTGGGTATCCCTAGTTCCGTTAACATTTTGGATGCTGCTATTTTCATTTTAATTTTTGGATTTTTGTTTTAGAAATCTAACCTGTTCCTTCCCATTTTTTTCCTTTTGAAAACACACGCACATGTAACACCTGCGCATCAAAGGCCGTTCTAAGCTGAATGTGCCTGCCCTCATCTGATTGCAGCTGCTACACAGCTTGAGGCTAGGCAGGTACCAGCATGGGAGACTGGCTGAGAATCCTCGGTTCTGTTGACATTTTGGCTGCTGCTATTGTCATTTGGATTTTTGTTTTTAAAATCTGAACTTTCCCTCCCCATTTTATTCCTTTTGTAAAGACGCACACATGTGATATCTGCATGTCACCTGCCATTCTAAGCTGAATGTGCCTGCCTTTGTTAAATTGCAGCAGCTACACACCTTGAGGCTGGGCAAGTACAAGCTTGGGAGACTGGCTGGGAATCTCCTTTTCTGTTGACATTTTGGCTACTGCTATTTTCATTTGGATTTTTGTATTTTGGTTTTTAAAATCTAACATTTCCCTCCCTATTTTATTCCTTTTGGAAAGACACGCACTTGTGACATCTGCATTTCAACGGCCATTCTAAGCTGAATGTGCCTTCTCTCATCGGATTGCAGCCACTATGCAGCTTGAGGCTGGGCAAGTACTGGCATGGGAGACTGGCTGAGAATCCCCGGTTAAGTCGACATTTCGGCTGCTGCTATTGTCATTTGGATTTTTGGATTTTTGGATTTTTGTTTTTAAAATCTAACTTTTCCCTCCCCATTTTATTCGTTTTGAAAAGACACGCACATGTGACATCTGCACATCTATGGCCATTCTAAGCTGGATGTTCCTGCACTTGTCAGATCGCAGCCAATACGCAGCTTGAGGCCGGGCAACCATTTGCATGAGAGACTGGTTGGGAGTCCCCAGTTCCATTGACGTTTTGGTTTCTGCTATTGTCATTTGGAATTTTGGATTTTTGGATGTTTGTTTTTAAAATCTAACCTTTCCCTCCCCATTTTATTCCTTTTGAAAAGACACGCACATGTGACATCTGCATGTCAAGGGCCGTTCTAAGCTGAATCTGCCTTGCCTCATCAGATCGCAGCCATTACGCAGCTTGAGGCCGGGCAAGTACCGTCATGGGAGTCTGGCTGGGAGTCCACAGTTCCATTGACATTTTGGTTGCTGCTATTGTCATTTGGAATTTTGGATTTTTGTTTTTAAAATCTAACCGTTCCCTCCCCATTTTATTCCTTTTGAAAAGACGCGCACATGTGACATCTGCACGTCAATGGCCGTTCTAAGCTGAATCTGCCTTGCCTCATCAGATCACAGCCACTATGCAGCTTGAAGCTGGGCAAGTACCAGCATGGGAGACTGGCTGCAAACACCTGGTTCCGTTGACATTCTGTCTGCTGTTATTGTCATTTAGATTTTTGGATTTTTGTTTTTAAATTCTAACCTTTCCCTCCCCATTTTATTACTTTTGAAAACATGCGGATGTGAGACTTCTGCAAGTCAATGGTCATTCTAAGCTGAATGTGCCTGCACTCATCAGATCACAGCTGCTACACAGATTGAGGCCAGGCAAGTACCGGCATGGGAGACTGGCTGGGAATCCCCGGTTCCATTTACATTTTGGCTGCTGCTATTGTCATTTGGACTTTTGGATTTTTGTTTTTAAAATCTAACCTTTCCTTCCCCATTTTATTCCTTTTGAAAAGGCGCGCACATGTGACATTAGCATGTCATCGGCAATTCTAAGCTGAATGTGCCTGCTTTCATCAGATCGCAGCTGCTATGCAGCTTGTGGCTGTGCAAGTACCAGCATGGGAGACTGGCTGTGAATCCCCGGTTCTGTTAACATTTTGGCTGCTGTTATTGTCATTTTTATTTTTGTTTTTAAAATCTAACTTTTCCCTCCCCATTTTATTCCTTTTGAAAAAACACGCACATGTGAAATCTGCATGTCAACAGCCATTCTAAGCTGAATGTTCCTGCCCTCGTCAGATTGCAGCCACTATGCAGCTTGTGGCTGGGCAAGTACCAGCATGGGAGACTGGCTGGGAATCCACGGTACCATTGACATTTTGGCTGCTGCGATTGTCATTTGGACTTTTGGATTTTTGTTTTTAAAATCTAACCTTTCCCTCCCCATTTTATTCCTGTTGAAAAGACGCGCACATGTGATACCTACATGTCAATGGCCATTCTAAGCTGAATGTGCCTGCTCTCATCAGATCATAACTGCTACGCAGCTTGAGGCTGGAAAAGTACCAGCATGGGAGACTGGCTGTGAATCCCCGATTCTGTTGACATTTTGGCTGCTGCTATTGTCATTTGGATTTTTGTTTTTAAAATCGAAATTTTCCCTCCCCATTTTATTCATTTTGAAAAGCCGAGCACATGTGCCATTTGCACGTCAACGGCCATTCTAAGCTGAATGTGCCTGCCATCGTCAGATCACAGCCGCTACGCAGCTTGAGGCCAGGCAAGTACTGGCATTGGAGACTGTCTGGGAATCCCCGCGGTTCCGTTGACATTTTGGCTGCTGCTATTGTCATTTGGATTTTTGTTTTTAAATTCTAACATTTCCCTCCCCATTTTATTGCTTTTGAAAAGACGCGCACATGTGACATCTGCACGTCAACGGACATTCTAAGCCGGATGTGCCTTCCCTCATCATATCGCAAGCCGTTACGTAGCTTGAGGCCTGGCAGGTACCAGCTTGGGAGACTGGCTTGTAATCCCCGATTCCGTTGACATTTTGGCTGCTGCTATTGTCATTTGGATTTTTAGATTTTTGTTTTTAAAATCTAACCTTTCCCTCCCCATTTTATTCTTTTTGAAAAGACGCGCACATGTGGCATCTGCACATCAACGGCCATTCTAAGCTGAATGTGCCTGCCCTTGTCAGATTGAAACTGCTACGCAGCCTGAGGCTGGGCAAGCACTGGCATGGGAGACTAGCTGGGAATCCCCTCTTCCATTGCCATTTTGGCTGTTGCTATTGTCTTTTGGATTTTTGTTTTAAAATCTAACCTTTCCCTCCCCATTTTATTCCTTTTGAAAAGACGCG
Source organism: Phyllobates terribilis (assembly GCF_046119375.1). Taxonomy (NCBI): domain Eukaryota; kingdom Metazoa; phylum Chordata; class Amphibia; order Anura; family Dendrobatidae; genus Phyllobates; species Phyllobates terribilis. The sequence continues at coordinate 4,032,936 of NW_027362813.1, forward strand.
CACATGTGACATTTGCAAGTCAATGGCCATTCTAAGCTGAATGTGCCTACCCTTGTTAGATCACAGCTGCTACCCAGTTTAATGCCAGGTAAGTACTTCCATGGGAGACTGGCTGGGAATCCTCTGTTCCATTGACATTTGTTTTTTTTTTTTAAATCTAACCTTTCCCTCCCCATTTTATTCCTTTTGAAAAGACATGCACATGCAACATCTGCCTGTTAATGGCCATTCTAAGCTGAATGTGCCTACCCTCGTCAGATCACAGCTGCTACGCACCTTGAGGCTTGGTGAGTACCAGAATGGGAATTCCTGGTTCTGTTGACATTTTGGCTGTTGCTGTTGTGATTTGGATATTTGGATTTTTGTTTTTAGAATTCAACCTTTCCCTCCCCATTTTTTTCCTTTTGAAAAGATGCGCACATCTCACATCTGCACGTCAACGGCCATTCTAAGCTGAATGTGCCTGCCGTCGTCAGATCACAGCTGCTACGCAGCTTGAGGCCAGGCAAGTACTGGCATGGGAGACTGGCTAAGAATACTGGGTTCTGTTGACATTTCAGCTGCTGCAAATGTCATTTGGATTTTTGTTTTTAAAATCTAACCTTTCCCTCCCCATTTTATTTCTTTTGAAAAGACGCGCACATGTGCCATCTGCACGTCAACGGCCATTCTAAGTAGTTTTGAGCCAACCCCGTAGTGTTCGAGTTCGGTTCGATTCGTCAAACACCCGTGTGTTCGCCGAACTGTTCGTCGAACACTTTCGAACACCGTTAAAACCAATTGCAGGCAAAAAAAACCACATAGAAACACATAGACAACACCTTCAAAGGTGTCCAAAAGCTGACAAACTGCTCAGAAGACACAACTAACACATGGAAAAGTGACAAGTACATATAGTCATGCAAAATGAAAAGAGGTGGAGGAGTAAAAGGAGGGGGAGACACAGATATAGGCATGTCATGCCCTTCTAAAATCCAAAAAGTGAGAAGCCGACGCGTTCAGTCCGCTCCTGCCCGTGCCACCTCTGTGTCGCCGGGTTTGTGCCAGAGCCGCGGTGAACCCTGACGGCCAGCCCCCCTCTCCCAATACTGGTGCCTGTCCGCTGGTGGGTCGAGCGAGCCCCCCTGTGGTGGAGGCAGCTCTAAGCTTTTTAATTTAAATTGTCTCTCTAATTTGAATGAATACACTTTAAATCCATTTACAAGGATCTATTGGTATGCAAGTCTCATGCCAGCAGCTGCGTAATTCCAGCTCCAGTAGCGTCCACTAAAGCTGCTGCACTTAAAAAGCTTTTATAAGGATCGAGCTCGGCTGTCCACCGCAAGGCACTGCCAGTCCCAGCCCCTATGCCTTGGGGTGCCTCCTGATGCTCTTCACTGAGTATCCCGAAGCATTTCCTTTGAAAAAATTAAGTGTCCAAACTACAGGTGGTGTAGCTTGCTTAACAGCCGGGATAATCCGCTGACTAGCAGACACTGCTACTAGGCACAATTTATTTCCTGGGCTAGATGCAGTTAAAAATTTGTAATTAGATACTCTCGTTGGATGCTGAGAAAGCATTCCATAGAGTCTCCTGGCACGCCATATATGATTCTCTTAAAAAGCTTGGGGTAGGGGTCTAGGGGACCCTTTTATAGCCAAAATCACGGCCCTGTATCAAAATACGTCACCTAGGCTGAAGATAAATGGAACTGTAGCACCCTGAGGACTCGGTTGCTACAGAGGTATTGCACCTCATCCAGAGGTGTGATATCTCACTCTCAGGTAAGGATGGAGTGTGGATCAGGACCCGACACCTGCATGCATTACACCACATTGCCGTAGGGCAGGGCGACCAATATGCCTCTGAGATGGGCACGACAGTCCCTGTCCCTGGCTGGAGTGGGGGGAGGGAACACTGAGGAAGGGGAACCCTGTAGTGCAGGAGCAGGGAGGAAGAAGTGCCTGGGTGCATTGAGAAGGGAGTATAAACGGTGGGCACCATCTTAGTTCAGTGCAGAGAAGTCTGAGCAGAGGTGGCAGGGAGCAGGGGCTCTGCATGAGCTCTGCTCCGGAGGCGGGCCTAGTAACAGAGGCCCAGGCCTGGAAGAGGGAGAAGGAAGGAAGAGGAGCAGAGAAGGCTCCAGGAATGAGGAATGAAGGGATCCCAGGGGTGCGGACGGGCGAGTTGCCACCGCACGCCCGAATCCACCTGCGTGGAGGGGTCAGGCCAAAGGGGGAGACCGGTCCCCGAGCTAGTGGAGGCAGGAAACGACCCTCAGCTAGATACCGGAGGCTGTGACATTTTATGTGGCGCAGCCCCTCGCTACACCCGCTAGGAAGGCACCACATAGGGTCAGGGAAACTGGCGCCAAGTTTACCAAGAGGAGGCCCGAGGCAGCCGGACAGAAGGGTTGGTAAGAAAGGCCAGACAAAGGACACACAAAGGGGGTCCTGTGAAGCGCTCCAAAGATATCTGGGAGTTGTCTGAGCCCCTCACCTGGTGAGCACAGTACGACGTGGGCAGCCGTTACCTGCAGACGTGGTCTGGATAATAAGAACTGTGAGTAAAGGCCCTGGACTGCATCACTGACTCCGTGTCGTTACTGCTGCTGCCCTGCACCATCACCCCCATCCTCCGCATACACTGCCCTGAGGCTATACTCCTCCCGTGGGGAGTTATGCTACACTCTGCTGCACCCACAACACCAGCCTCAGCGGTCTGCCCTGCAGCGGCGGTTCACTCTGACCGCAATCCACGGGTGGCGTAGTCGGACATTTAAACATCAAAACCACATAAATAGTTCCGCCACTTGTTTGACCACCCTGAGCCACGGAACCGGGTCGCCGCCATGAAGACTACAACCACCAGCATCCACCAAAAAGGGTCCGGCTCCGGGTGTCCCAAGGCCCAGGGGGTGCATCAGAACATTTTCATCACCTTTCACAATCACCAATGGGACAAGGCAGGGATGTCCTCTGTCCCCTCTCTTATACATCCTAGTGACGGAGCACCTGCTCTCATCAATTCGCCATAACCCCAATATTAGGTGGATTGAGGTGGGAGGCACCGAGTACAAGTGCTCTCTATTTGCTGATGATGTCCTAGTATATATCACTCAATCACATATATCCATCCATGCTGTTATGGCTGAAATAGATCACTTTGTTACATGGTCAAATTTTAAAATCAATGCAGCGAAGTCTGAGGCCCTCGATGTCTCCCTCCCCAAATCCATATAGGATTCCATCCAGTCCAACTTTCCCTTTGCCTGGCCCTCACAGGGTATCAAATACTTAGGAATTCCTATTCATAGAGACCTCTCCCATCTATGTTATCTTAATTTTGGTCCCTTTATTGAACAACTCCATACAGACCACGGTTGGCAAGTTAGAACTGTAAGATTCACTACGTGAACCACTGGTGTTTTGTGGAAAAGCACATGTACACTGTGTTCCAAATTATTATGCAAAAAGTGTTTAGGAGTGATAAGGGAAGAATTTGTTTGTTTGTCAGTTAAACTCATTGATGGTGATGTGTGTCAGGGCTCTTTATATCACTGTAAGCAATTGCAGACACCTGTGCTAATTAGTTTGGCAGGTGTGTCCAATGAAAGGCAAGACTACTTAAGAAGGCTGTCTCACATTATTAAGCAGCCTACATTTTCTGCAAAAATGGGAAAGAAAAAGGATGTGTCGGCTTCTGAGAAGCAACAAATTGTGGAGTATTTAGGTCAAGGCATGACTACAATCAACATTGTGCGATGATCAGGATGAAGTGTCTTGACAATCAAGAAGTATGTAGCTGATTCACAGTACACACGTGTGCGTGCTTATAAGGGAAAATTGAGGACTCTTTCCTACAGGCAATTACGTCAGGTTAAAAGAGCAGTGGCAAAAAAGCCTTGTCATAGCAGCAGACAAGTTTTTGAAGCTGCTGGTGCCTCCAACGTCCGCCGAACAACAAGATGCAGGGTCCTTCAGAGGTTTGCAGCTGTGCATATGCCATCCTGTCGACCTCCTCTATCCACTTCACACAAGCAGAAACGGCTCCAGTGGGCCAAACATTACATGAAGACTGATTTCAAAACTGTTTTGTTCACGGATGAGTGCCGTGCAGCGCTCGATGGTCCAGATGGATGGAGTTGAGGATGGCTGGTTGATGGACACCCCACGCAAACACGACTACAGCACCAATAAGGAGGAGGTGGAGTAATGTTTTGGGCTGGAATCATGGGGAGAGAGATTGTCGGCCCCTTTAGGATCCCTGAAGGCGCTAAAGATGAAGTCCATAATGTATGTGGATTTTCTCAAACAGCACTTCCTGCCATGGTTGAAGAAGAAGAACCGTGTATTTCACAGCAAGATCATTTTTTTGCATGATAATGCACCATCTCATGCTGCACATAAAACATCTGCATCTCTGGCTGATATGGGCATAAAGGGGACAAACTTATGGTGTGTCCCCATGCTCCCCTGACCTCTAACCCATTCAGAACCTCTGGAGCATCATCAAAAGGAGTGTCTATGATGGCGGGAGGCAGTTCACATCTAAGCAACAGCTCTGGGAAGGTATTCTGTCCTCATGCAAAACAATTGAAGCAGAAACCATCCAAAACCTGACAAATTCAATGGACGAGAGTTCAGAAGCTCCTTTCGAACAAGTGATGTGAAAATGTAACATCACCTAGAATAAAGTTTTGAGTTGAAAACTGTTTGATTTCAGTTTCTAATAACCTGCTAATGCTTATAATTTCAAAAATGACCATTTTTTTGGTCTTTATTAAAATGAAAAGGTTGATCGAAAAGTTTGGGGGATCTAAGAGTGTGGCAACAAAGTAGTCATGATTACTTCGAATTCTGACAATATGAGGGTCATGTTGCAGGTAGTGCAGCAAGAAAGCACTTATGTGTCTTGCGCATCTCGAAGCCCAAAATTATTTTCCTGGCTAGATGCAGCTAAAATTATTATTAATTTTAAAATCTGGTGGAGCTTAGTATAGATGGCCTAATAGGATCAGTGCTGCACACTGCTACAAAGCCCAAATTATTTTCCAGTCAAGATTCAGATAAACATGATTAGTAATTTTAAATCTGGTGGAGCTTATTATAGGATGGCCTAATAGAATCAGTGCTGCACACTGCTACAAAGCCCAAATTGTTTTCCAGCCAAGATACAGATAAACATGATTAGTAATTTGAAAGCTTAAAACGGTTGGTAGGGTGATTTTAACCAATCATCAAGCTTTTACTCTCCCCAGGATGACACAGGGGTAGAAAAGTCATTTCGGATCCATGATTTGTTCATCTTTATGAACGTGAGTCTGTCTACATTATCAGTGGAGAGCCGCGTGTGCTTATCTGTCAGCACACCACCAGCAGCGCTGAACACACGTTCAGACAGAACGCTGGCTGCGGGGCATGACAAGATCTCCAAGGAGTAAGTTGCTAGCTCCGGCCATTTATCCAGATTGGAAGCCCAAAAAGAGCAAGGGTCCAGTGACACAGTCATGGCTTCAATGTGTACTTGGAGATACTCCTGTACCATCGTCTCTAGGCGTTGACTATGTGTCAGACTTCTTGTCTCCTGTGGCCTTGCAAAGGATGGGCTAAAAAAGTGGTGAAATGATTCCGCAAATTGATGTTACCAGCAGATACTGTGGTTCTGTTACGGTTTGAGTGCTGAACACTTGACGGTCCCACGGTTGGCAAGTTGGAACTGTGAGATTCACTACGTGCACCACTGGTGTTTTGTGGAAAAGCACATGTGAGATTCTGCAACAGTCTCTGCTGATACTCCTACATGCGTGCATCCCTTTCTATGGCAGGAATAATTTCTGCAAATTTACTTTTGTACCGGGGATCTAACAGTGTGGCAACCCAGTAGTCAGGATTATTTCTAATTCTCACAATTCGAGGGTCAGTTGCAGGTAGTGCAGCAAGAAGGCACTCATGTGTGTTGCGCATCCAGGAGCACAAAGTCCCTGTTGTGTTGTTGGCGAGGTAACAATCATGCTTCCTTTCTCTGTCCTCTCCCCCCAACCTCGCACAACAGAAATGTGATCAAGGTCTCCCTCATCTGATGAGTCTTCCATCAGTTCGTCCTCCACTTCTTCCTGGGCTCCTGCACCTTTCTCACTAGTTTGGCTGCTACCATGCGCCCTGGTAAAACCATCTCCCCCACCCTCACATGCCTGCCGCCTTGGTGCTGCCGACCTTCTGGACCTGCAGATGTTAGCCCTTCCGCATACAACTCCTCCTCCTCTACTTCCTCCACCTCCTCTTGTGCCACCACCTGACTCCGAATTCTGTTTAACATGTGCTCCAGCATGTAAATCACCGGAATAGTCATGCTGATAATGGCATCGTCAGCACTAAACATCTTCGTCGCCATTTCAAAACTGTGCAGAAGGGTGCATAGGTCCCTGATCTGAGACCACTCCTCCAGCGTGATTTGCCCCACCTCTGAATCTCGTGGCCCAGGCTATACGTCAGAACGTATTGCAGCAGGGCTTGTCAGTGCTGCCACAGTCGCTGCAACATGTGCAGAGATGAATTCCACCGGGTAGGCACATCGCATTTTAGCCGGTGAAGTGGCAGGCCCAACGACTTCTGTAGAGATGTAAGTCGCTGAGCTGCGGGATGCGAACAGCGGAAGTGAGCACACAGCGACCGTGCCCTCTGCAGAAGGCCATCTAGTCTGGGATAGTGGGCTAAAAATTGCTGGACAACCAGGTTCAACACGTGAGCCATACAAGGCACGTGTGTGACATTGCCCCGGCGAAGGGCCGCACCCAGGTTTGCAGCATTGTCGCACACGGCCTTCCCTGGTTTCAGGTCCAGTGGAGACAACCATTCATGAAATTGGTTCTACAGAGCTGACCACAACTCCTCAGCTGTGTGACTCACATTTCCCAGACATTTCAAAGTAAAAACCGCCTGATGACGTTGAGTCCTACTGCCAGCATAGTAAGGAGGTGTACAGGATCCCTTCTGCGCAGTTAGAAGCTTGTGGCATGACCAGAAAGGCTTTGGGTGCATGTGGAAGACCAAGAGGAGGTTGAGGAGGTAGAAGCAGTGGAGGAACTTTGACATAAAGAGGATAGACGCACAACTCGTGGGGACGGCAAGACTTGGACAGCAGCCCCTTGTCCTGATGTCACCATAGTTACCCAGTGCCCAGTCAGCGACATGTAACGCCCCTGTCCATGCCAACTCGTCCAAGTGTCTGTGGTGAAATGCACCCTGTCACACACAGAGTTTCTCAAAGAAGCGGTGATGTTGTGTGCGACATGCTTGTGGAGCGCAGGCACACCTTTCTTTGAGAAGTAGTGCCGACTGGGCATCTGGTACTGGGGCACTGCGACCGACATAAGGTCTCGAAAATCCTCTGTGTCCACCAGGCGGAAAGGCAGCATTTCTGTAGCCAAGAGCTTGCAGATGGTGAAATTCAACCTCTTAGCTTTCTCATGGCTAGGAGGAAATGGTCTTTTACTTGTCCACATCTGAGGGATCGAGGGCTGGCTATTGTGCTTAGACAGGGTTGATAAGGGTGTCCCCGGCAAACTGCCCGTCTGTGAGGAAGATGCAGGCGGACATGTTAGGTTGCCTTGATCCAAAGGTGGTATTATCGATGTCGGACAGCGCTCAACACCAGCTGGTGTTACCACCTCCAAAGAAAATGATGACCTGCCAATCACGCTGGCTGTTGCGGGTAAAGAGGTGGCAGGTCTGCGCCCCAAAACAGGTGTGACTGCTGTCCCCCCAGTCACAGAGGATGAAGAGGCCGCGGATGCACAAGATATGGCAGACGGTGGTTGGCCCGGCCGGCTAGGCCGCATTGTAGCACACTGAGTTAACCACTGCAACTTATGCTTCATGTTCATGTGCCGGTTCATGCATGAAGTACTCAAACTATGTATTTTTTGGCCTCTACTTAGCTTTTGCTGACAAATGTTACAGATAACACGAGTTGGGTCATCTTTATCGATCTGAAAAAATGCCCAGCCTATGCAAGGCTTAGCACCCATGCGACCTGAAGAGCCACCACGACTTGTGGTGAGAGGCAGAGTTGTGTTTGAGGATGCAGTTGTTGACGTGCTTCCAGTACTACGTCTCTGTCCAGGAAGGCGCAACCTGACCTCGTCGTCATTAGCATCTTCCTCCACCTCCTCTGCTGACCTCATCTCTTGGCTGACTGTGGGTTGACAGTAAGTGGGATCTCCAACCTAATCACCATCACCCTGTGCGTTATCACACCCGTCGTCCTCAGAGCCAACCTGTTCCTGCCCTGACAAAATACTAAAGTTGTCGTTCCAATCAGGTATTTGAGTCTCATCATCGTCTTCCTCATTGTCTCCACCAACAGGAGTTACAGTTTGGGAATGAGGGTCTACATTATGATCAGAACCTTCTGCGTCTGGTCCTGGATCCGACTCATAAAGATTCTGGGCATCAGTGCAGATCATTTCCTCGTCTGGATTCACAGAAGCGCTGGAGTCGACCTCTGATTCCCAGGCTATAGTATGAGTAAACAGCTCTGCAGACTCAACCATCTGTTCTACCTCATACTCAGACGGGCAGCTGGAGATTTGGGAGCTGTGAGGAAGCAAGTGCGATTGGGGTGACACCTTTGAGGACTGGAGAATTTGTGATGTTGAAGTTGATGTGGAGGAGAGCCCACTTAAAGGAGCACTTGATATCCGTTGAAGCACCTGCTGTTTTTGTGCCTCATCTGGAATTTGTAGCGGTTGGCGTGGCCGTAAGAAAGGGATCTTATCACATTGTCCGCTAAAAGAAGTAGACATTTTAGTTTGGCTGGAAGATGGTCTTTCTTCTGCAGATGTTACTGTTGCTTTAACACCTACCCCAGGGACACAACCTTTTTTCCCCTTCCCAACACGCCTATTCCCCTTTCCACCAGCAGCAGGCCTTTTTCCACTCATTTTGGTGGTTAACTAATTCACAACTCTGGAGTTGTTTGCACAAAAAAACAATGGATGGGAACCGAGCAGAGCTGAGTGGATAAACTGTGGTATTTGGCCAAAACTATTGGCTGGTTAGATGCAGAAAAAAATTATATTCAATTTGCAACCTGATGGAGGTCAGTATAGATGGACTAATAGAACAAGTCCCACACACAGCTAGAAGCCCAAATATTTTTTCAGAAGTAGATGCAGAAAAAAATATATTCAGTTTGCAACCTGATGGAGGTCAGTATAGATGGACTAATAGAGAAAGTCCCACACACTGCTAGAAGGCCAAATATTTTTCAGAGCTAGATGCAGAAAAAAATTATATTCAGTTTGCAACCTGATGGAGGTCAGTATAGATGGACTAATAGAGAAAGTCCCACACACTGCTAGAAGGCCAAATATTTTTTCAGAGCTAGATGCAGAAAAAAATATATTCAGTTTGCAACCTGATGGAGATCTCTATAGATGGATTAATAGAACAAGTCCCACACACTGCTAGAAGCCCAATATTTTTTCAGAGGTAGATGAAGAAAAAAATATATGCAGTTTGCAACCTGATGGAGGTCAGTATAGATGGACTAATACAACAAGTCCCACACACAGCTAGAAGCCCAATATTTTTTCAGAGGTAGATGCAGAAAAAAATATATTCAGTTTGCAACCTGATGGAGGTCTGTATAGATGGATTAATAGAACAAGTCCCACACACAGCTAGAAGCCCAATATTTTTTCAGAGGTAGATGAAGAAAAAAATATATTCAGTTTGCAACCTGATGGAGGTCAGTATAGATGGACTAATACAACAAGTCCCACACACAGCTAGAAGCCCAATATTTTTTCAGAGGTAGATGCAGAAAAAAATATATTCAGTTTGCAACCTGATGGAGGTCAGTATAGATGGACTAATACAACAAGTCCCACATACAGCTAGAAGCCCAAGATTTTTTCAGAGGTAGATTCAGAAAAAAATATATTCAGTTTGCAACCTGATGGAGGTCTGTATAGGTGGAATAATAGAACAAGTCCCACACACAGCTAGAAGCCCAATATTTTTTCAGAGGTAGATGCAGAAAAAAATATATTCAGTTTGCAACCTGATGGAGGTCAGTATAGATGGACTAATACAACAAGTCCCACACACAGCTAGAAGCCCAATATTTTTTCAGAGGTAGATGCAGAAAAAAATATATTAAGTTTGCAACCTGATGGAGGTCAGTATAGATGGACTAATACAACAAGTCCCACACACAGCTAGAAGCCCAATATTTTTTCAGAGGTAGATGCAGAAAAAAATATATTCAGTTTGCAACCTGATGGAGGTCAGTATAGATGGACTAATACAACAAGTCCCACACACAGCTAGAAGCCCAATATTTTTTCAGAGGTAGATGCAGAAAAAAATATATTCAGTTTGCAACCTGATGGAGGTCTTCATTGTTCCTGCAGAGATCCATCCAATGCCCCTCCCCCCACCCCGCTGTACACTCAAACTGCGTATTAACATTAATTTTCATCATTACTGAGAAATAATCCAGTTATGATTTTGGTGCATGAACAGTTATCGAACAGCCGAATATTTCTCAAATCGTTTGTGTTTGCCGAACGGCTCGAATTTGAGATTGGTGAACAGTTAGAGTAGAACAACGCTCATCTCTACTTGGGATTCCCAGGCAGTCTCCCATGATGGTACTTGCCCAATCTCAAGCTACGTAGCGGCTGCAATCTGACGAGGACAAGCACATTCAGCTTTGAAAGGCCGTTGATGTGCAGATGTCACATGTGCGTGTCTTTTCAAAATGAATAAAATGGGGAGGGAAATTTTAGATTTTATAAACAAATATCCAAATTACAATAGCGGCTGCGAAAATGTCACTGGAACGGGGGATTCCCAGTTAGTCACCCATGTCTCTACTTGCTCAGCCTCAAGCTGCGATATGACAAGGGCAGGTACATTCAGCTTAGAATGGCCGTTGACGTGCAGATGTCACATGTGCGCGTCTTTTCAAAAGGAATAAAATGGGGAGGGAAAGGATGGATTCTAAAAAAAAAAAATCCAAAAATCCAAATGACAATAGCAGCTGCCAAAATGTCAACAGAACCGGGGATTCCCAGCCAGTCTCCCATGCTGGTACTTGCCCATCCTCCAGCTGCGTTGCGGCTGTGTTCTGACGAGGGCAGGTACATTCAGCTTAGAATGGCCACTGACATGCCAATGTCACATGTGCGTGTCTTTTCAAAAGGAATAAAATGGGGAGGGAAAAGTTAGAATTTAAAAGCAAAAAGCCAAATGACAATAGCACCAGCCAAAATGTTAACGGAACCAGTGATTCCCAGCCAGCCTCCCATGCTGGTACTTGCCCAGACTCAAGCTGCGTAGCTGCTGTGATCTAACAAGATTAGGCACATTAAGCTGAGTGTGGCCGTTAACGTGTAGATAATACATGTGCGCAACTTTTCAAAAGGAATAAAATGGGGAGGGAAAGGTTAGATTTTAAAAACAAAAATCCAAATGACAATAGAAGCAGCCAAGATGTCAACAGAACAGGGGACTCCCAGACAGTCTCACATGTTGGTACTTGCCCAGCCACAATTGGCATAGAAGCTGTGATCTAACAAGAGCAGGCACATTCAGCTTAGAATGCCCGTTGACATGTGGATGTCACATGTGCACGTCTTTTCAAAAGGAATAAATTGGGGAGGGAAAGGTTAGATTTTAAAAACAAAAATCCAAATGACAATAGCAGCAGCCAAAATGTCAAAGGAAACAGGGACTCCCAGCCACTCTTCCATGCTGGTACATACCCAACCTCAAGCTGCATTGCAGCTGTGATCTGACGAGAGCAGGCACATTCAGTTTAGAATGGCCGTTGACGTGCCAATGTCACATGTGCGTGTCTTTTCAAAAGGAATAAAATGGGGAGGGAAAAGTTAGAATTTAAAAGCAAAAAGCCAAAAATCCAAATGACAATAGCACCAGAAAAAATGTTAACAGAACCAGGATTCCCAGCCAGTCTCCCATGCTGGTATTTGCCCAGAAACAAGCTGCATAGCTGCTGTGATCTAATGAGGGTAGACACATTAAGCTGAGTGTGGCCGTTGATGTTTGGATGTCACATGTGCGCGTCTTTTCAAAAGGAATAAATTGGGGAGGGAAAAGTTAGATTTCAAAAACAAAAATCCAAATGACAAAAGCAGCTGCCAAAATTTCAACAAAACTGAGGATTCCCAGCCAGTGTCCCATGCTGGTACTTGCCCAGCCTCAAGCTGCATTGCAGCTGTGATCTGACGAGGGCAGGCACATTCAGCTTAGAATGGCCATTGACGTGCCAATGTCACATGTGCGTGTCTTTTCAAAAGGAATAAAATGGGAAGGGAAAGGTTAGATTTTAAAAACAAAAATCCAAATGACAATAGCAGCAACCATAATGTCATTGGAACCGAGGATATTCAGCCAGTCACCCATACCAGCACTTGCCCGGCCTCAAGTTGCATAGCAGCTGTGATCTGAAGAGAGTAGGTACATTCAGCTTAGAATGGCCAATGACGTGTGGATGTCACATGTGCACGTCTTTTCAAAAGGAATAAAATGGGGAGGGAAAAGTTAGATTTTAAAAACAAAAATCCAAAAATCCAAATGACAATAGCAGCAGCAAAAATGTCGACGGAACTGGGAAGTCCCAGCCAGACTCCCATGTTGGTACTTGCCCAACCTCAAGCAGTGTAGCGGCTGTGATCTGACCCAGGAAGGAACATTCAGCTTAGAAGGCCGTTGACGTGCAGATGTTACATGTGCGCGTCTTTTCAAAACGAATAAAATGGGGAGGGAAAAGTTAGATATTAAAAACAAAAATCCAATAATCCAAATGACAATAGCAGCAGCCAAAATGTCAACGAACCTGGGGATTCCCAGCCAGTCTCCCATGCTGGTACTTGCCCAGCCTCAAGGTGCGTAGCAGCTGCAATCTGACGAGGGCAGGCACATTCAACTTAGAATGGCCGTTGACATGCAAATATCACAAGTGCGCGTCTTTTCAAAAGGAATAAAACGGGGAGGGAAAGGTTAGATTTTTAAACCAAAAATCCAAATGACAATACCAGCAGCCAAATTGTCAAAGAAACAGGGGATTCCCAGCCAGTCTCCCATGCCGGTACTTGCCCAACCTCAAGCTTCGTAGTGGCTGCGATCTGACCAAGGAAGGAACATTCAGCTTAGAAGGCCGTTGACGCACAAATGTTACATGTGCGCGTCTTTTCAAAAGGAATAAAATGGGGAGGGAAAGGTTAGATTTTAAAAACAAAAATCCAAAAATCCCAATGACAATAGCAGCAGCCAAAATGTCCACGGAAGAGGTGATTCCCTGCCAGCCTCCTATGCCTGTACTTGCCCAGCCACAAGGTGCGTAGTGGCTGCGATCTGACAAGGGCAGACACATTCAGCTTAGAATGGCCGTTCACGTGCAGATGTCACATGTGCGTGTCTTTTCAAAAGGAATAAAATGGGGAGGGAAAAGTTAGATTTTAAAAACCAAAAATCCAAATGACAATAGCAGCAGCCAAAATGTTAATTGAAGCGGGGATTCCCAGCCAGTCTCCCATGCATGTACTTGCCCATCCTCAAGCTGCAATTTGACAAGTGTAAGCACAATCAGCTTAGAATGGCCGTTGACTTGCAGATGTCACATGTGCGCGTCTTTTCAAAAGGAATAAAATGGATAGGGAAAAGTTAGATTTTAAAAACAAAAATCTAAAAATCCAAATGACAATAGCAGAGGCCAAAATGTCTACGGAACTGGGGATTCACAGCCAGCCACCCATGCCGGTACTTGCCCTGCCTCAAGCTGTGTAGCGGCTGCAATTTGACGAGGGTAGGCAAATTCAGCTTAGAATGGCCGTTGATGTGCAGAATTCACATGTGAGCGTCTTTTCAAAAGGAATAAAATGGGGAGGGAAAGGTTAGATTTTAAAAACAAAAATCCAAAAATCCAAATGACAATAACAGCAGCAGCAGCCAAAATGTCAATGGAACTGGGCATTCCCAGCTTTTCTCCCATGCCGTTACTTGCCCAGACTCAAAGTGCGTAGCGACTGCAATCTGACACGGACAGGCACATTTAGCTTAGAATGACCGTTGACATGCAGATGCTACATGTGCGCGTCTTTTCAAAAGGAATAAAATGGGGAGGGATAGGTTAGAGTTTAAAAACAAAAATTCAAATAACAATAGCAGCAGTCAAAATGTTTTTGGAACAGGGTATTCCCAGCCTGCCACCCATGCCGGTACTTGCCCAACCTCAAAATGTGTAGCAGTTGCAATCTGACAAGGGAAGGCACATTCAGCTTAGAATGGCCGTTGACCTGCAGATGTCCCATGTGCGCGTCTTTTCAAAAGGAATAAAATGGGGAGGGAAAGGTTTGATTTTAAAAACAAAAATTCAAAAATCCAAATGACAATAGCAGCAGCCAAAACGTCAATGGAACAGGGGACTCCAAGCCAGTCTCCCATGCTGGTACTTGCCCAACCTCAAGCTGCGTAGCAGCTGCAATCTGACAAGGGAAGGCACGTTCAGCTTAGAATGGCTGTTGACCTGCAGATGTCACATGTGCGCGTCTTTTCAAAAGGAATAAAATGGGGAGGGAAAGGTTAGATTTTAAAAACAAAAATCCAAATGACATTACCAGCAGCCAAAATGTCAATGGAATCGGGGATTCCCAGCCAGTCACCCATGCCAGTACTTGCCCAGCCTCAATCTGCATAGCAGCTGCGCTCTGATGATGGAAGGCACATTCAGCTCAGAATGGCTGTTGATGAGCAGATGTCACATGTGCAAGTGACACCCCAGGGGTCTGGTTGCCACAGTAACAGAGATATTATGTCTGAGAGCAAGTGGGAGGTTTCTCTGGTCAGGAGCCCTAAGCATGCAACACTGCCCGCCCAGACCTGGGAGGGGAGGAATCTGCCCTTATAAACTTGGTCTGGGGCGGGATTAGGTGAGACAGAGACAGAGCCTGCAGAACAAGCAGAGCAGTCAGAGCCTAGAGTGAAGCTGCAGACACAGGAAAAGATACATCAGGAGCTCTGTAGGATCAGAGGCAGAAGGCCAGGGGCTGTGAGCAGAGATATAGCTCGCCCTGGCTGAAGTTACTAAAACTGGACACAGGAGTCCGAGGCTGTGGGGACTGATATATACCCAGCAGCAGAAACCAGCTGGCAGGGGATTCCAGGTCCTCTGGCCATAGAAGCCCGGAGGCTCAGTCACAAAGAAGGGACCAGCGCCGCCATCCAGGAGCGGAGGCTAACAGAAGGCCCCAAGTCTCCAGCCATACGGGTGAGCACCACACAGTATACTCAGGGATGTGGGCTACTTGGAACCGCTGACAGCAAGGTAGCCAGAAAGAGTGCAGATAAACGGGGAGGCCTACAACTCCACCTGGCCAGGGGAACTCCTGCTTGCTCGCAGACTGACCAGGCCCCTTATACTAGCCAGTACTCCCGGGAGGGTCTGCATTGTACCATCAGTAAAGACCCTGAACTGCACCTCACGTCTCTGTGATTCCTTGCCGCACCAGCACCATTAGCACTGGGACCCTCACACCATCACTCCCATCATCTCTCACATTAGCTGCCCTGAGTCAATACTTCTCCCGTGGGGAGTTATCCCATACTCGGCTGCGCAAACAACATCAGTCTCAGCGGTCGGCAGCGCAGCGGCGGTCCCCACTGACCGCAATCCACGGGTGGCGTAGTCGGACATTTGCTATACATTAAGACTGCCACTGGTTTGACCACCCTGGGCACGGACCGGGTCACCACCACACGGAGACTACAACCCCCAGCATTCTACAACAGGCCCGGTTCCGGGTTCCCCTGCACAACACAGGCCCAGGGGGCGAGTCAACTTTGGCGTAGTCGGCATGATTTCGTGCCCGCAACCACCGGGTACTGCGTGCCTGAAAAAGAGACTTTTATACTTACCTGTGGTGAAGTTTCCCGCCGTCCGGCGTCATTTCCCGCCATCTGGAGCCGATTCCCGCCATCAGACGCCATCTTGGACCGTTTCCCGCCGTCTTCTGCCTTATTCCCGCCATCCGCAGCTGCTTCCCGCCTTCGGACGCCATCTTCGGGACGCCGCACGGGAAGAAGAGGGGCGTGGACGCCGAAAGCGCGCGAGATCCGAAGCTCCGCCCCACGCTCTGACGCTGCGCAAGGTCCTGGAAGGGAGGAAGAGCGACGCTGACGTCATCGGAGCGCGACGCCAGGTCCTCAACCCCGACGATCGACTGCGGAGCTGCGGCCTATGAAAGAAGAGCATCGCAAGGTAGGCCACGGTGCACTAGGGGGGAGGAGGATGCCGGATACCGAGGTGAGCTCCACTGCCACAGCCACCGCCAGTGCAACCGCTGCAGCAGTCATGCCATTCACCATGCCCTATATCCCGGGGGCAACCTGGCTACCCCAGTACTCAGGGTAGTCACATACTCTAAATGACTTTAGAGAAAGACTGGATAGCCTCTTCCAGGTGTACCCCCTCACAGAAAAGCAAAAAGTGAGCATCCTGGTGGCCCAATTAATCGGGGCAGCCCAAAGGGAGGTAAAGTCCTGGCCACCTGGGAGGAAGAGGACTGTCAGAGAAATACTAGCCCGGCTGAAAGACACATTTGATACCCGCACCTCAGCCGAAATAAAGCTCAGATTTTACGGGTGTAAACAGTGGGCACATGAGAGTATAAGAGACTATGCTCTAAACCTACAAGAGGCCCTGAGAGCCATTAAGCAGGCAGACCCTGGCAGCGTGGGAAATGAAGATAAGCTGTTGACTGAACAATTTATTGAGGGTCTACTGTGCAATGCCCACCGAACCTAGTTGCGGGCAATGGCCTTACAGGACCCTGACCTGGACTTTGCACAGTTCAAGGACAGAGCCATCCGGGTGCTCCGAGAACCGGCACTAGGTGGCGCTGTGACCAACAGGCGCCCTGCTATCACTTACCACCAGGAGACGGCGCCCTTGTCTTCAGGGCCTGTGGGAGCTGATGCGCAGGCTTTGAACAATAACCCGGCAACAGACCTGCACCATCAGGTCCAAGAGCTGACTAAGAGCGTTGCCACGCTAACCAGAACTGTGCAGTCTTTACAGCTCTCTTCTCCAGGAAAGATCCAGCTGGAATCCGGACCGTAGGACGTCCCGTGGCACCGACTGAGGAGGACCCCACAGGCCAGAAGAAGACCCAGCGGCAGATACAACGAGGACGGACGACCCATCTGCCACCGCTGCAATCAACCTGGACATGTGGCAAGGTACTGTCATTTAAACGGGCACAACCTGGGGTAGAGGGCCAACCCCCAGGCATAAGACCATCAGGCCCATCAAACTGGCGTGATAAATACGTAGGGGGACGTCCAATCTTGCCTGTGGTACTGGATGGCATTCCTATGAGTGCCCTACTAGACACTGGGTCACAGGTGACCACCATCCCGTACGTGCTCTTTAAACAGTACTGGAATGACTCGGACATAACCCGCTACCCAGATGACGACCTGAGTATCATCGCCAGCAATGGTCAGCCCGTGCCGCAGGTGGGATTCAAAGAGGTGATCATTAAGATCGGTAAAGTCGAACTGGCGGCACAAGGACTGATTATAGCGGACATAGACCGTCATGAGAGTCACCCTAGAATAACCTTGGGAACTAATGTGATTGAAAATTGTCTTGCAGAGGTGATTCTCATTTTACAGCAGGTTGCCAAGAACGCCAGTTCCAGCCAGCAGCGTGTGCTCCAAAAAGAGATCCGGGCACTGATGAAGCGGCAAAAGGTGGAACTATCTGGTGGCGAGATAGGTAGCGTGAGAATGTGTGACCCGTTCCCTATTGCCATGCCCCCAAAAAGTGAGATGATGATTTGGTGCCGGGCAGCTATTGGTCTAAGAGGTAGAGTCTACCAAGCAATGGTAGAACCCGTCTACTCAGACAGTAGGCCCACCATTTTGACAGCACGGGGGGTGGTCGATGTACGCCATGGGAGGGTGCCCGTTCGCATCATAAATATCGGGGAGAGAGAAGTACACCTGCCCCGGTATGCCACGCTAGCCAAATTGTTCACCATCAACCAGAACTCTGTACAGGCCGTGGAACCCTTTACTCCATCTCAACCAGAGGAAGGTAACGGCTCTAAGAAACCAATGGAGGACTAGTGTCAGCAACTACATTTGGGTACTGACTCCACTCCCTCACACCAGAAACAGGGAGTCTATCGGGTGGTTCGAGAGAACGAGAGAGTGTTTAGTAAACACCCGCTAGACTTCGGGCGAGTAAAGGGGGTAGAACACCACATCCCCACGGGAGACCATCCTCCCATAAAGGAGAGATACCGACCCGTTCCCCTGGCACACTACCAACACGCCAAGGGGATGCTTAGAGACATGAAGGAGGCTGGGGTAATCAGGGACAGCTGTAGCCCCTGGGCAGCTCCACTAGTCTTAGTGAAAAAGAAAGACAACACCATGAGAATGTGTGTAGACTACAGGAAGGTCAACCGTATCACACACAAAGATGCGTACCCGTTACCAAGGATAGAAGAGTCCTTAGCTGAATTAAAATCTGCTAACTTCTTCTATACTTTGGATCTCACTAGCGGGTACTGGCAGGTTCCTGTAGCAGAGGCGGACCGGGAGAAGACCGCATTCACCACCCCGATGGGTCTCAGCGAATTTAACTGTATGCCGTTCGGGCTCTGCAACGCACCAGGAACCTTCCAACGGTTGATGGAATGCTGTCTGGGACACCGGAACTTCGAGACGGTCCTGTTATATCTGGACGATGTCATCGTCTATTCCAAGACCTACGAGGACCACCTGAAACACCTGGCAGAAGTCTTTGAAGCTCTGGCAAACTACGGCCTAAAGGTGAAACCCTCCAAGTGTCACCTTCTGAAACCAAAGGTGCAATACCTGGGACACGTGGTGAGTGCTGACGGAGTGGCTCCTGACCCTGATAAGATCACCGTGATTAAGGACTGGCCAAGACCCTCCAGCATAAAGGAAGTGCGGCAGTTCCTCGGGTTGGTAGGCTACTACCGAAGATTCATTCCCGGTTTCACCAAAATGGCAGCCCCTATGCAGGACCTCCTGATAGGTCAATCTCGGAAAGCCAAAAACCAGAAGCCGCCCTTTAGGTGGGAAAAGCTGGAAGAGGAGTCCTTCTGCCAGCTGAAGATGGCCCTCACGGGGGATGAAATCCTGGCATATCCAGACTACAGCCAGCCATTTATCCTCCACACGAACGCAAGCAACATCGGGCTAGGAGCCGTACTGTCCCAGATCCAGCAAGGGAAAGAACGGGTAATCGCTTACGCCAGCCGAAAGCTACAGCCCACGGAGAGGAACCCTGAGAATTATAGCTCATTCAAGCTGGAGTTCCTGGCAGTAGTGTGGGCAGTGACCGAACGTTTCAAGCATTACCTTGCCTCCTCCAAATTCACCGTGTACACAGATAACAACCCGTTGACACTGTCACGGGTGTGTCACCACGAAGATCGTCACACTTACACAGCCTGACTTCTCGCAGCTGAGTTTTTGGTGCTTTGTGTTTTTCGGCAGTGAGGGAGTTAACTCTCTCTCTCTCTGTGCTAGACGAGGTCCAGCCTCGCCCAGCTGCAATCAATTTTGCTGTTGTGGGACTCCTTCAAATGCCTGCCGGTCTGTTAGGGAAGTGTCAGTGAAAGCATTTCATGCAGACTAACAGAGCGGATCGTGGTATTTGGAGTTTCAGAGCTAAGTGTATTTGGAGTGTTTTTTCCCTTCCTCGCTTTATCATTTATCTCCTTTCCCGTTGGTGTTCCCTCTGTTGTAGTTGTGTAGTTTTTGTATGCAAGGTGGTTTTGGTTTTACCCTTGTACTGTCTCGTTCGTCTAAGTACTGAGTGTGGGCATATTATTACCTGTCCCCTTTTGTTGTGATCAGGGGTCCTTCTCAGGACTAGATTACTTAGGTGCAGGGATCCTCAGGAGGTAGAGGTTACGCTGGCGGCCTGGACCTCTGTACCTTTAACAGTACCTCCAGGTAGAGGGATTAGTCAGGGCCCCAGCTTAGGGTCAGCTTAGGCCCCCTACCTTCAGTACACAGAGACAGCGTGACATTTTCACCGACCACTTACTGTAGATTTTCTCCAGCTACCATGGATCCAGTAGTCGGTCTAGCTCGGCAGTTGCAGAGTTTGTCTATGGAGCTGGCGGACGTTAGGTCCAAGGTTTTGAATCCTCAAGAGCAAGCCGGACCAGAACCTAAAGTAGCTCTCCCTGACAGGTTCACTGGGGGGCGGGACAAGTTTTTTGTTTTCCGGGAGGCGTGCAAGTTGTACTTTCGGCTGCGGCCTCGGTCATCGGGGAGTGAAGAACAAAGGGTGGGAATTGTCATCTCGCTCCTACAAGGGGACCCACAATCTTGGGCTTTCTCTCTTCCCCCGGGCTCCCCGGCTCTCCAGTCAGTGGATAGGTTTTTTGCTGCTCTGGGTCTTGTATCTGATGACCCGGATCGGATCTCCCTTGCTGAATCTAAGTTACATAGGATCCAGCAGGGAGATTGTCCGGCGGAGGAATTCTGTTCGGAGTTCCGTAGGTGGGCCACTGACACCCAGTGGAATGACCCGGCTCTTAGGAGCCAGTTTTGTCAAGGTTTATCCGACAAATTGCAGGATGTGTTGGCACAGTATTACTCTCCCGCGTCACTGGAAGCCGCTATGGCCCTTGCTATTCGCATTGACAGACGGCTTCGGGAGAGGTGCGGGATAACTCCACCCCCTGTGATGACTCCACCTCCTACAAGGTCCCCTCATATGGTGGTTCCCCTGGTCAGTCCAGAGGAGCCTATGCAATTAGGAGGGGCATCATTTCGGGGGAGGGGACCGGTGGTGCGCCATAAGACAGGAAGGTGTTTCTTCTGCGGGAGAAAGGGACATTTTATTGGGGGGTGTCCATCCCGTCCCTTGCAGTGTGAAGAGTCGTCGGAAAACTGTTGATCCCAGGTTGTGTGGTGGACGGCAATCTGGGAGTAGGTATTTCGTCCCTAGGTTCGTCTCAGTTTCTCGTTCCGGCGGAGGTGGTGGTGGGTACGAGAACTGAGAGGATATCTGTTCTTCTGGATAGTGGGGCCGGGGTTAATCTGGTGGACGCTCGGTTTGCCCGGGTTCAAGGTATGCGATTGAGTGAGTTGGCTAAACCCATCCCCATATTCTCGATCGATGCCAGGCCTCTCGGTCAGGGAAGTTTTTTTGCAAGCTGTGCATAACGTAAAACTTCAAGTGGGGGCGATACATAAAGAACTGTTGTCTTGCTACGTGTTGGAGGGTCTTCCCACTCCTATAGTGTTGGGCCTTCCTTGGTGAACTAAGCATAACCCTGTTATTAATTGGCAATCCAGAGAGATAAGCCAATGGAGTAAATTCTGTAATAAAAACTGCATGAATACGGTCATCGGTGCGGTTACTCCTAGGGTCTTACCTCCATTTCTGGTGGACTTTGAGGATGTATTCTCGGAGAAAGGGTGTCAGGAACTACCTCCTCATCGCGAGTATGACTGTTCTGTAAAACTGCTCCCTGAGGCCAAGTTACCTAAAGTTAGGTTGTATAACATTTCTGGTCCTGAGAGGCAGGCCATGAAGGATTATATTTCAGAAAGTCTGGCTAAGGGGCATATTAGACCTTCATCTTCACCGGTGGCCGCGGGGTTCTTCTTTGTTAAGAAGAAAGATGGAGGCCTACGCCCTTGCCTGGATTTCCGTGAACTTAATCGGATTACGGTCCGAGATCCGTATCCGCTCCCACTTATTCCCGATCTCTTTAAACAGATCGTGGGCGCCAAATGGTTCTCTAAGTTGGATCTCAGGGGGGCGTACAATCTGATTAGGATGAAGGAGGGGGATGAGTGGAAGACGGCGTTTAACACTCCGGAGGGGCATTATGAGAACCTTGTCATGCCATTCGGTCTGACTAATGCCCCGGCGGTGTTCCAGCACTTTGTTAATGACATTTTTCGCCGCCTGGTGGGACAGTTTGTTGTCATATATCTGGATGATATCTTAATTTACTCGCCGTATCAGGTGTTTCATCAGGAGCACGTTAGGCAGGTGTTACAGATCTTGCGGGATAATAAACTGTATGCCAAATGGGAAAAGTGTGTGTTCGCCGTACAGGAACTCCAGTTTTTAGGCTTCCTGGTTTCAGCGTCCGGTTTTCGAATCTACCCTGGGAAAGTGCGGGCAGTTCCTGAGTGGGATCGGCCAGAGAATCTTAAGGCACTACAACATTTCCTGGGGTTTGCTAATTATTACCGGAAGTTCATTCGTAATTAGTGTTGAGCCACCCCCGTAGTGTTCGAGTTCGGTTCGGTTTGTCGAACACCCGTGTGTTCGCCGAACTGTTCGCCGAACTGTTCGTCGAACACCTTCGAACACCGTTAAAACCAATGGCAGGCAAACAAAAACACATAGAAACACATAGAAAACACCTTCAACGGTGTCCAAAAGCTGACAAACTGCTCAGAAGACACAACTAACACATGGAAAAGTGACAAGTACATATAGTCATGCGAAAAGAAAAGAGGTGGAGGAGTAAAAGGAGGGGGAGACACAGATATAGGCATGTCATGCCCTTCTAAAATCCAAAAAGTGAGAAGCCGACACGTTCAGTCCGCTCCTGCCCGTGCCACCTCCGTGACACCGGGGTTGTGCCAGAGCCGCGGTGAACCCTGACGGCCAGCCCCCCTCTCCCAATACTGGTGCCTGTCCGCTGGTGGGTCGAGCGAGCACCCCTGTGGTGGAGGCAGCTCTAAGCTTTTTAATTTAAATTGTCTCTCTAATTTGAATGAATACACTTTAAATCCATTTACAAGGATCTATTGGAGGGCAAGTCTCATGCCAGCAGCCGCGTAATTCCAGCTCCAGTAGCGTCCACTAAAGCTGCTGCAGTTAAAAAGCTTTTATAAGGATCGAGCTTGGCTGTCCACCGCAAGGCATCCTACTGTCAGTCCCAGCCCCTATGCCTTGGGGTGCCTCCTGATGCTCTTCACTGAGTATCCCGTGGTCCCGAAGCATTTCCTTTGAAAAAATTAAGTGTCCAAACTACAGGTTGCTTAACAGCCGGGATAATCCGCTGACTAGCAGACACTGCTACTAGGCACAAAGTATTTCCTGGGCTAGATGCAGTTAAAAATTTGTAATTAGATACTCTCATTGGATGCTGAGAAAGCATTCCATAGAGTCTCCTGGCACGCCATATATGATTCTCTTAAAAAGCTTGGGGTAGGGGTCTAGGAGACCCTTTTATAGCCAAAATCACGGCCCTGTATCACAATACGTCACCTAGGCTGAAGATAAATGGAACTGTAGCACCCTGAGGGCTCAGTTGCTACAGAGGTATTGTACCTCACCCAGAGGTGTGATATCTCACTCTCAGGTAAGGATGGAGTGTGGATCAGGACCCGACACCTGCATGCATTACACCACATTGCCGTGGGGCAGGGCGACCAATATGCCTCTGAGATGGGCACGACAGTCCCTGTCCCTGGCTGGAGTGGGGGGAGGGAACACTGAGGAAGGGGAACCCTGTAGTGCAGGAGCAGGGAGGAAGCAGTTCCTGGGTGCATTGAGAAGGGAGTATAAAAGGTGGGCACCATCTTAGTTCAGTGCAGAGAAGTCTGAGCAGAAGTGGCAGGGAGCAGGGGCTCTGCATGAGCTCTGCTCCGGAGGCAGGCCTAGTAACAGAAGCCTAGGCCTGGAAGAGGAAGAAGGAAGGAAGAGGAGCGGAGAAGGCTCCAGGAACGAGGAATGAAGGGATCCCAGGGGTACGGACGGGCGAGTCGCCACCGCACGCCCGAATCCACCTGCGTGGAGGGGTCAGGCCAAAGGGGGAGACCGGTCCCCGAAACTAGTGGAGGCAGGAAACGACCCTCAGCTAGAAACCGGAGGCTGTGACATTTTATGTGGCGCAGCCCCTCGCTACACTCGCTCGGAAGGCATCACATAGGGTCAGGGAAACTGGTGCCAAGTTTACCAAGAGGAGGCCCGAGGCAGCAGGACAGAAGGGTTGGTAAGAAAGGCCAGACAAAGGACAGACAAAGGGGGTACTGTGAAGCACTCCAAAGTTATCTGGGAGTTGTCTGAGCCCCTCACCCGATGAGCACAGTACGACGTGGGCAGCCGTTACCTGCAGACGTGGTCTGGATAATAAGAACTGTGAGTAAAGGCCCTGGACTGCATCACTGACTCAGTGTCGTTACTGCTGCTGCCCTGCACAATCACCCCCATCCTCCGCATACACTGCCCTGAGGCTATACTCCTCCCGTGGGGAGTTATGCTACGCTCTGCTGCACCCACAACACCAGCCTCAGCGGTCTGCCCTGCAGCGGCGGTTCACTCTGACCGCAATCCACGGGTGGCGTAATCGGACATTTAAACATCAAAACCGCATAAATAGTTCCGCCACTGGTTTGACCACCCTGAGCCACGGAACCGGGTCACCGCCACGAAGACTACAACCACCAGCATCCACCAAAAAGGGTCCGGCTCCGGGTGTCCCAAGGCCCAGGGGGTGCATCAGAACATTTTCATCACCTTTCACAATCACCAATGGGACAAGGCAGGGATGTCCTCTGTCCCCTCTCTTATACATCCTAGTGACGGAGCACCTGCTCTCATCAATTCGCCATAACCCCAATATTAGGTGGATTGAGGTGGGAGGCACCGAGTACAAGTGCTCTCTATTTGCTGATGATGTCCTAGTATATATCACTCAATCACATATATCCATCCATGCTGTTATGGCTGAAATAGATCACTTTGTTACATGGTCAAATTTTAAAATCAATGCAGCGAAGTCTGAGGCCCTCGATGTCTCCCTCCCCAAATCCATATAGGATTCAATCCAGTCCAACTTTCCCTTTGCCTGGCCCTCACAGGGTATCAAATACTTAGGAATTCCTATTCATAGAGACCTCTCCCATCTAAGTTATCTTAATTTTGGGCCCTTTATTGAACAACTCCATACAGACCACGGTTGGCAAGTTAGAACTGTAAGATTCACTACGTGAACCACTGGTGTTTTGTGGAAAAGCACATGTACACTGTGTTCCAAATTAGTATGCAAAAAGTGTTTAGGAGTGATAAGGGAAGAATTTGTTTGTTTGTCAGTTAAACTCATTGATGGTGATGTGTGTCAGGGCTCTTTATATCACTGTAAGCAATTGCAGACACCTGTGCTAATTAGTTTGGCAGGTGTGTTCAATGAAAGGCAAGACTACTTAAGAAGGCTGTCTCACATTATTAAGCAGCCTACATTTTCTGCCAAAATGGGAAAGAATAAGGATGTGTCGGCTGCTGAGAAGCAACAAATTGTGGAGTGTTTAGGTCAAGGCATGACTACAATCAACATTGTGCGATGATCAGGATGAAGTGTCTTGGCAATCAAGAAGTATGTAGCTGATTCACAGTACACATGTGTGCGTGCTGATAAGGGCAAATTGAGGACTCTTTCCTACGGGCAATTACATCAGGTTAAAAGAGCAGCGGCAAAAAAAGCCTTGTCATAGCAGCAGACAAGTTTTTGAAGCTGCTGGTGCCTCCAACGTCCCCCGAACAACAAGATGCAGGGTCCTTCAGAGGTTTGCAGCTGTGCATACGCCATCCTGTCGACCTCCTCTATCCACTTCACACAAGCAGAAATGGCTCCAGTGGGCCAAACATTACATGAAGACTGATTTCAAAACTGTTTTGTTCACGGATGAGTGCCGTGCAGCGCTCGATGGTCCAGATGGATGGAGTGGAGGATGGCTGGTTGATGGACACCCCACGCAAACACAGCTACAGCGCCAACAAGGAGGAGGTGGAGTAATGTTTTGGGCTGGAATCATGGGGAGAGAGATTGTCGGCCCCTTTAGGATCCCTGAAGGCACTAAAGATGAACTCCATAATGTATGTGGATTTTCTCAAACAGCAGTTCCTGCCATGGTTCAAGAAGAAGAACCGTGTATTTCACAGCAAGATCATTTTTTTGCATGATAATGCACCATCTCATGCTGCACATAAAACATCTGCATCTCTGGCTGATATGGGCATAAAAGGGGACAAACTTATGGTGTGACCCCCATTCTCCCCTGACCTCTACCCGATTCAGAACCTCTGGAGCATCATCAAAAGGAGTGTCTATGATGGCAGGAGGCAGTTCACATCTAAGCAACAGCTCTGGGAGGGTATTGTGTCCTCATGCAAAACAATTGAAGCAGAAACCATCCAAAACCTGACAAATTCAATGGACGAGGGAGTTCAGAAGCTCCTTTCGAACAAGGGGTCCTATGTGAAAATGTTACATCACCTAGAATAAAGTTTTGAGTTGAAAACTGTTTGATTTCAGTTTCTAATAACCTGCTAATGCTTATAATTTCAAAAATGACCATTTTTTTGGTCTTTATTAAAGTGAAAAGGTTGATCGAAAAGTTTGGGGGATCTAAGAGTGTGGCAACCCAGTAGTCATGACGACTTCGAATTCTGACAATATGAGGGTCATGTTGCAGGTAGTGCAGCAAGAAGGCACTTATGTGTCTTGCGCATCTCGGAGCCCCAAAATTATTTTCCGGGCTAGATGCAGCTAAAAATTATTATTAATTTTAAATCTGGTGGAGCTTAGTATAGATGGCCTAATAGGATCAGTGCTGCACACTGCTACAAAGCCCAAATTATTTTCCAGTCAAGATACAGATAAACATGATTAGTAATTTTAAATCTGGTGCAGCTTATTATAGATGGCCTAATAGAATCAGTGCTGCACACTGCTACAAAGCCCAATTTATTTTCCAGCCAAGATACAGATAAACATGATTAGTAATTTGAAAGCTTAAAACGGTTGGTAGGGTGATTTTAACCAATCATCAAGCTTTTACTCTCCCCAGTATGATACAGGGGTAGAAAAGTCGTTTCGGATCCATGATTTGTTCATCTTTATGAACGTCAGTCTGTCTACATTATCAGTGGAGAGCCGAGTGCGCTTATCTGTCAGCACACCACCAGCAGCGCTGAACACACGTTCAGACAGAACGCTGGCTGTGGGGCATGACAAGATCTCCAAGGCGTAAGTGGCTAGCTCTGGCCATTTATCCAGATTGGAAGCCCAAAAAGAGCAAGGGTCCAGTGACACAGTCATGGCTTCAATGTTTACTTGGAGATACTCCTGTACCATCGTCTCTAGGCGTTGACTATGTGGCAGACTTCTTGTCTCCTGTGGCCTTGCAAAGGATGGGCTAAAAAAGTGGTGAAATGATTCCGCAAAATTGATTTTACCAGCAGATACTGTGGTTCTGTTACGGTTTGAGTGCTGAACACTTGACGGTCCCACGGTTGGCAAGTTGGAACTGTGAGATTCACTACGTGCACCATTGGTGTTTTGTGGAAAAGCACATGTAAGATTCTGCAACAGTCTCTGCTGATACTCCTGCATGCGTGCATCCCTTTCTATGGCAGGAATAATTTCTGCAAATTTACTTTTGTACCGGGGATCTAACAGTGTGGCAACCCATTAGTCAGGATTATTTCTAATTCTCACAATTCGAGGGTCATGTTGCAGGTAGTGCAGCAAGAAGGCACTCATGTGTGTTGCGCATCCAGGAGCACCAAGTCCCTGTTGTGTTGGTGGCGAGGTAACAATCATGCTTCCTTCCTCTGTCCTCTCCCCCCAACCTCGCACAACAGAAATGTGATCAAGGTCTCCCTCATCTGTTGAGTCTTCCATCAGTTCGTCCTCCACTTCTTCCTGGGCTCCTGCACCTTCCTCACTAGTTTGACTGCAACCATGCGCCCTGGTAAAACCATCTCCCCCACCCTCACATGCCTGCCGCCTTGGTGCTGCCGACCGTCTGGACCTTGCAGATGTTAGCCCTTCCGCATACAACTCCTCCTCTACTTCCTCCACCTCCTCTTGTACCACCACCTGACTCCGAATTCTGTTTAACATGTGCTCCAGCATGTAAATCACCAGAATAGTCATGCTGATAATGGCATCGTCAGCACTAAACATCTTCGTCGCCATTTCAAAACTGTACAGAAGGGTGCATAGGTCCCTGATCTGAGACCACTCCTCCAGCGTGATTTGCCCCACCTCTGGATCTCGTTGGCCCAGGCTATACGTCAGAACGTATTGCACCAGGGCTTGTCGGTTCTGCCACAGTCGCTGCAAAATGTGCAGAGTTGAATTTCACCGGGTAGGCACATCGCATTTTAGCCGGTGAAGTGGCAGGCCCAACGACTTCTGTAGAGATGTAAGTCGCTGAGCTGCGGGATGCGAACGGCGGAAGTGAGCACACAGCGACCGTGCCCTCTGCAGAAGGCCATCTAGTCTGGGATAGTGGGCTAAAAATTGCTGGACAACAAGGTTCAACACGTGAGCCATACATGGCACGTGTGTGACATTGCCCCGGCGAAGGGCCGCACCCAGGTTTGCAGCATTGTCGCACACGGCCTTCCCTGGTTTCAGGTCCAGTGGAGACAACCATTCATGAAATTGGTTCTCCAGAGCTGACCACAACTCCTCAGCTGTGTGACTCACATTTCCCAGACATTTCAAAGTAAAAACCGCCTGATGACGTTGAGCCCTACTGCCAGCATAGTAAGGAGGTGTGCAGGATCCCTTCTGCGCAGTTAGAAAGCTTGTGGCATGACCAGACAGGCTTTGGGTGCAGGTGGAAGACCGAGAGGAGGTTGAGGAGGCAGAAGCAGTGGAGGAACTTTGACATAAAGAGGATTGACGCACAACTCATGGGGACGGCAAGACTTGGACAGCAGCCCCTTGTCCTGCTGTCACCATAGTTACCCAGTGCCCAGTCAGCGACATGTAATGCCCCTGTCCATGCCTACTCGTCCAAGTGTCTGTGGTGAAATGCACCCTGTCACACACAGAGTTTCTCAAAGAAGCGGTGATGTTGTGTGCGACATGCTGGTGGAGCGCAGGCACACCTTTCTTTGAGAAGTAGTGCCGACTGGGCATCTGGTACTGGGGCACTGCGACGGACATAAGGTCTCGAAAATCCTCTGTGTCCACCAGGCGGAAAGGCAGCATTTCTGTAGCCAAGAGCTTGCAGATGGTGAAATTCAACCTCTTAGCTTTCTCATGGCTAGGAGGAAATGGTCTTTTACTTGTCCACATCTGAGGGACCGAGGGCTGGCTATTGTGCTTAGACGGGGTTGATAAGGGTGTCCCCGGCAAACTGCCCGTCTGTGAGGAAGATGCAGGCGGACATGTTAGGTTGCCTTGATCCAAAGGTGGTGCTATCGATGTCGGACAGCGCTCAACACCAGCTGGTGTTACCACCTCCAAAGAAAATGATGACCTGCCAATCACGCTGGCTGTTGCGGGTAAAGAGGTGGCAGGTCTGCGCCCCAAAACAGGTGTGACTGCTGTCCCCCCAGTCACAGAGGATGAAGAGGCCGCGGATGCACAAGATATGGCAGACGGTGGTTGGCCCGGCCGGCTAGGCCGCATTGTAGCACACTGAGCTTCCCACTGCGACTTATGCTTCATGTCCATGTGCCGGTTCATGCATGAAGTACTCAAACTATGTATTTTTTTGCCTCTACTTAGCTTTTGCTGACAAATGTTACAGATAACACGAGTTGGGTCATCTTTATCGATCTGAAAAAATGCCCAGGCTATGCAAGGCTTAGCACCCATGCGACCTGAAGAGCCACCACGACTTGTTGTGAGAGGCAGAGTTGTGTTTGAGGATGCAGTTGTTGACGTGCTTCCAGTACTACGTCTCTGTCCAGGAAGGCGCAACCTGACCTCGTCGTCACTAGCATCTTCCTCCACCTCCTCTGCTGACCTCATCTCTTGGCTGACTGTGACTCATACTCAGACGGGCAGCTGGAAATTTGGGAGCTGTGAGGAAGCAAGTGCGATTGGGGTGACACCTTTGAGGACTGGAGTATTTGTGATGTTGAAGTTGATGTGGAGGAGAGCCCACTTAAATAAGCACTTGATATCCGTTGAAGCACCTGCTCTTTTTGTGCCTCATCTGGAATTTGTAGCGATTGGCGTGGCCGTAAGAAAGGGATCTTATCACATTGTCCACTAAAAGAAGTAGACATTTTAGTTTGGCTGGAAGATGGTCTTTCTTCTGCAGATGTTACTGTTGCTTTAACACCTACCCCAAGGACACAACCTTTTTTCCCCTTCCCAACACGCCTATTCCCCTTTCCACCAGCATCAGGCCTTTTTCCACTCATATTGGTGGTTAACTAATTCACAACTCTGGAGTTGTTTGCACAAAAAAACAATGGATGGGAACCGAGCAGAGCTGAGTGGCCAAACTGTAGTATTAGGCCAAAACTATTGGCTGGGTTAGATGCAGAAAAAAATTATTTTCAATTTGCAACCTGATGGAGGTTATTATAGATGGACTAATAGTACAAGTCCCACACACAGCTAGAAGCCCAAATATTTTTTCAGAGGTAGAAGCAGAAAAAAATTGTATTCAGTTTGCAACCTGATTGAGGTCAGTATAGATGGACTAATAGAACAAGTCCTACACACAGCTAGAAGCCCAAATATTTTTTCAGAGGTAGATGCAGAAAAAAATTATATTCAGTTTGCAACCTGATGGAGGTCAGTATAGATGGACTAAAAGAACAAATCCCACACACAGCTAGAAGCCCAAATATTTTTTCAGAGCTAGATGCAGACAAAAAATTATTTTGAATTTGCAACCTGATGGAGGTCAGTATAGGTGGACTAATAGAACAAGTCCCATACACTGCTAGAAGGCCAAATATTTTTTCAGAGGTAGATGCAGAAAAAAGATATATTCAGTTTGCAACCTGATGGAGGTCTGTATAGATGGATTAATAGAACAAATCCCACACACAGCTAGAAGCCCAATATTTTTTCAGAGGTAGATGCAGAAAAAAAATATATTCAGTTTGCAACCTGATGGAGGTCAGTATAGATGGACTAATAGAGAAAGTTCCACATACTGCTAGAAGGCCAAATATTTTTTCAGAGCTAGATGCAGATATAAATTATTTTTAATTTGCAACCTGATGGAGATCAGTATAGATGGACTAATAGAGAAAGTCCCACACACTGCTAGAAGGCCAAATATTTTTTCAGAGCTAGATGCAGAAAAAAATTATATTCAGTTTGCAACCTGATGGAGGTCAGTATAGATGGACTAATAGAGAAAGTCCCACACACTGTTAGAAGGCCAAATATTTTTTCAGAGCTAGATGCAGACAAAAAATTATTTTTAATTTGCAACCTGATGGAGGTCAAAATAGATGGACTAATAGAGAAAGTCCCACACACAGCTAGAAGGCCAAATATTTTTTCAGAGGTAGATGCAGATAAAAATTATTTTTAATTTGCAGCCTGATGGAGGTCAGTTTAGATGGACTAATAGAGAAAGTCCCACACACAGCTAGAAGGCCAAATATTTTTTCAGAGGTAGATGCAGATAAAAATTATTTTTAATTTGCAGCCTGATGGAGGTCAGTATAGATGGACTAATAGAGAAAGTCCCACACACTGCTAGAAGGCCAAATATTTTTTCAGAGCTAGATGCAGATATAAATTATTTTTAATTTGCAACCTGATGGAGGTCAGTATAGATGGACTAATAGAGAAAGTCCCACACAATGTGTAGCGTCGGCGTCCCTGCCCTCTGCTAGGCAGGGACGCTGTTCCCCTCACCTCTCTGCTCCGAGCCCGGCGTCCTCCTCCCGCTCTGCTGGCAGCGTGCGCTCCTTCCCGGCCATTGTGCTTAGGGCGCGCGCGCGCTCCCTCCCTCTTAAAGGGGCCGCGCGCGCCGTCCTAAGGAGTCCCTGGCCAATGGCCGGAGGACTTCATCATATATAAGGCACCTCCTCCAAAATGGAGGTGCCCGAGCAATGTTGTTGCACTGTTCACTACTCTGCTTCAGCCCTCAGGTCCCGTTGCCAGTTACCTGTCAGTTACCTGCCTGATTCCTGCCAAAGTCCTGACAGTTTGCTGTCTGCTTCCTGCCTGTTATTCCTGCTACCTGCCTGCTTGCCAGAGGTCCGACGGTCTGCCTTACTACACCTGTCAGTCTGTCTAAGGACCAGCCTGCCCGCTCACCTGGGAGCGCACATCAGCTACCTGCCTGCTTGCCAGAGGTCCGACGGTCAGCCCTACTACTCCTGTCTGTCTGTCTATGGACCAGCTTGCCCGCTCACCTGGGAGCGCACTCCTGCTACCTGCCTGCTAGCCTACCTGGAGGCTCCGCCGTCACGTGCTGTGACCACCTGCCATTCCAGAGACTCCTGCCCGCTCACCTGGGAGCGCACGCCTGTTACCTGCCCGCTAGCCTACCTGGAGGCTCCGCCGTCACGTGCTGTGACCATCTGCCATTCCAGAGACTCTCGCTTGCTCACCTGGGAGCATACATCAACCATCTGCCTGCTAGCCTACCTGGAGGCTCTGCCATCACAGGTCGTACAAACCCTTTACCCAGAGACTGCCCCGGTCACTTGCCGTGACCTCCTGCCCGTTCATTCAGAGACTGCCCCGGTCACTTGCCGTGACCTCCTGCCCGTTCATTCAGAGACTGCCCCGGTCACTTGCCGTGACCTTCTGCCCGTTCATTCAGAGACTGCCCCGGTCACCTGCTGTGACTGCCTGCCCGTCTTCCCTGGTCGCCACCCGCTCCCTTACAAGGACCGCCCCCTTGTATAGTAGCTCAGAGGTTCCGCCTCCCAGACCCGTTACAGTTTGCTCGGGCCATGGAACCTGGTGGCACCCAAGCTCCCTCGCTCTCGGACCTGTGTCATGAACTGTCCCGTCAAAGGTCCCAACAGGAGTCCATCCTGGGTCACCTGCGGAATGTCAATACTCGTCTGGACACTCTGACTGCTCCACCAGCAACCTCCGCCAGTGCCATGTCTCGCAATCCGGCAGCTCCGCTGCCCACTAATACCATGATATCCTACCCCGGACCCCGGCTTTCTGCACCTCCTCGCTTCGGAGGCGACTCCGCCCAGGCTCGGGGCTTCATAAATCAGTGCACCCTGCACTTTGAACTATTGTCCCACCAGTTTAACTCCGACCGAGCCAAAATTGCATTGATCAAGTCCCATCTCACCGGGGAGGCCCTGGCCTGGCTAAATCCTCTATGGGAGAGAGGAGACCCCCTGGTGTCCAACTTGCCTGCTTTCCTCACGGCTTTCCGGAAAGTCTTCGACGAACCCGGACGGAAGACCTCATCCGCATCATCACTGCTACGCCTCCGTCAGGAAAGTCTCACCGTGGGCCAATACGCCATACGATTCCGTACCCTTGCCTCGGAGCTGGCCTGGGATAACGACGCTCTGGTATCCGTCTTCTGGGAGGGTCTGTCCGGCCGTATTAAAGATGAACTTGCCGGTCGGGACATTCCTACCACTCTCGATGACTTAATAACTCTTGCCACCCGGATTGACCTACGGTTCCAGGAGCGTGCCAGAGAGGTCACCCGTGAGAGGAGGTTACCACGTCTAGCTCCTACTTTTCAGAAACCCGTCACTCCCTCCGTCTCTACCCAGGTACACTCTCCTGAGCCTATGCAGGTCGACCAGACCAAGATGGTCAAAATCCGTCAGGACTTACGCCGTGCCGAGGGGAGCTGCTTCTACTGTGGCAGTAAGGAGCACCGGATCCGTGCCTGCCCGGAGAGGTCGGGAAACGCCTGTGTCTAGGTTCGCTCAGAGAGGTCGACCTAGACAAGAATAAATCCTCTCCATCTCTGCTACTGTCAGTCTCAATCATCTGCGGGGAGAACCGTTATTTCGAACTAGCCCAACTTGACTCTGGAGCAGCCGGGAATCTTTTTTCACAGTCCCTGGTAGAAAAATACCGCATTCCCACCAAACCTCTGCCTGCACCATTATCTGTCGCTGCTGTGGATGGGGGCCTCTTACCACGTCCCATCCAACTCATCACCGAATCCATAACCCTGCAGGTGGGAATGCTGCATTCTGAGAGTATCTTTTTCATGTTCTGCCTGGACTCTCTCACGCCCTCTTACTAGGTCTACCTTGGCTCCAGAGACATGCACCCGTGCTTGACTGGCAGACCAGAGAAGTCCTTCGCTGGGGACAGGACTGTCATAAGACTTGTTTGGTTCCTGTTCATCCCGTCCGTCCTTCTCCTACCCCAACTAATCTACCTGGACTTCCGATTCCCTATTGGTCATTTGCTGATGTCTTTAATAAAAAGGAGGCAGAGACATTACCCCCTCATAGACCATACGACTGTCCTATCGACCTGTTACCCGGTACTACTCCTCCCCGTGGGCGCATTTACCCATTGTCCGCTGCTGAGACCCGGTCGATGTCCGAATATATTGAGGAGAATTTGGCCAGGGGATTCATCCGGAAATCTACCTCCCCGGCGGGAGCAGGCTTCTTCTTCGTAAAAAAGAAGGACGGCTCTCTCCGTCCCTGTATTGACTATAGAGGCCTTAACCAGATCACGTTGAAGAATAAGTACCCCCTTCCGCTCATTCCAGAATTATTTGATCGCCTGAGGGGGGCTAGAGTCTTCACCAAACTTGACCTCCGTGGGGCGTACAACCTGGTCCGTATCCGTCAAGGGGATGAATGGAAGACTGCATTCAACACCCGGGACGGCCACTATGAATATCTGGTAATGCCCTTTGGTCTCTGTAACGCTCCTGCCGTCTTTCAAGAGTTGGTCAATGACATCTTCCGGGACCTTCTCTACTTCTGCGTTGTGGTGTACCTGGACGACATCTTGGTCTTCTCTCCGGATCTCCAGACTCACCGGAGGGACGTTCGTCAGGTCCTGCTCAGGCTCAGGCAGAATCACCTTTTCGCTAAATATGAGAAGTGCCTCTTTGAGCAGACCTCGCTTCCGTTTTTGGGCTACATTATTTCTCAGACCGGCCTACGAATGGATCCAGAGAAACTGTCTGCCATCGAGAAATGGCCCCGACCGGAGGGGTTGAAGGCCATTCAGCGGTTCCTGGGCTTCGCCAACTACTACAGCCTCTTCATACCACACTTCTCTTCCCGGACTGCCCCAATTTCCGCGCTCACCCGTAAGGGTACTAACCCCAAAGAGTGGCCGCCCGAAGCAGAGGCCTTTCTTTCCTTAAAACAGGCCTTCTCTTCCGCCCCGGTGCTGCATCGTCCGGATGGCAACAAGCAGTTCTTCCTGGAGGTTGACGCTTCCTCCTCTGGAGCCGGAGCTGTACTTACTCAAAAATCATCTTCCGGGAGGATGGTAACTTGCGGCTTCTTCTCCAAACTCTTCTCCTCTTCTGAGCGCAATTATTCCATAGGAGACCGAGAGTTATTGGCCATCAAGCTGGCATTGGAGGAGTGGCGTTATCTGCTCGAGGGGGCTCTTCATCCGGTAATAATTTACACTGACCACAAGAACTTGGCTTATCTCCAGCATGCCCAGAGACTTAACCCGCGCCAAGCCCGGTGGTCCTTGTTTTTTGCTCGCTTTGATTTCGTTCTACATTTTCGCCCGGCTGACAAGAACATCAAAGCGGACGCCTTGTCCCGATCCTTTCTGGTATCTGACCTCGAGGAAGAACCTAAACATATCATCGATCCCGCCAGAGTAATGCAGGTGGCTCCCGTGAGTCTAAATCGTCTTCCTCCTGGTAAAACGTTCGTATCGGTTCCTGATCGGGAGAAGATCCTACACTGGGGTCATTCGTCTAAACTAGCTGGCCACGCTGGTCAGAAAAAGACCCTCCAGCTTATTACCCGGCACTACTGGTGGCCTAACCTGCACAAGGATGTAATAGACTTTGTTTCTGCCTGTGTGTCCTGCGCCCGCAACAAAGTTCCGAGACACCTGCCAGCCGGTCGCCTCCTTCCTCTGCCAGTACCTGCTGCCCCCTGGCAGCATATAGCGATGGACTTCATAACTGATCTGCCCGTTTCTGCCGGTTGTACGGTCATTTGGGTGGTCGCTGACCGCTTTTCCAAGATGGCTCACTTCATTCCCCTGCCAGGCCTCCCATCTGCACCTGAGCTGGCTAAAGACTTTATCCGCCACATCTTCCGTCTTCATGGCCTGCCCCGTCACATCGTGTCGGATCGTGGGGTACAGTTCACTTCTCGTTTCTGGAGAGCCACTTGTAAATTGCTAGACGTCACCCTGGACTTCTCCTCCGCTTACCACCCACAGTCTAATGTTCAAGTGGAGCGGATCAATCAGAACCTGACCAGTTACCTCCGGCACTTCGTTAATGCCCACCATTCTGACTGGGTGGATCTTCTGCCATGGGCCGAATTCTCGTACAACAATCACGAGAGCGAATCTTCCTCCAAATCCCTGTTTTTTGTAGTCTTCGGTCAACATCCTCGGATCCCGTTTCCCGTCTCCACCTCGGTGGACAATCCGGCTGCGGAATCTCTTGTTAACAAATTTTCCTCCATATGGGAGAGTACCCGGTCCGCACTCCTTCTGTTTTCCGAGCGTATGAAAAGACATGCAGACAAAAAACGTCTGGATCCTCCTCAATTCCGTCCTGGGGATAAAGTCTGGCTCTCGTCCAAGTATGTCCGGCTCAAGATTCCTTCCTATAAGTTAGGGCCTCGGTTCATCGGTCCTCTGGAGGTCATCAGTCAGATCAACCCGGTGGCCTATAAATTGAAACTCCCGGCCAACTTGCGGATCCCTAACTCCTTCCATGTATCTCTCCTCAAACCCGTGGTACTTAACTCTTTCTCCAAGTCTACAGGTACGCCTCCTGCTCCGGTTTCCGCTGAAAACGAATTTGAGGTAGAGAACATTCTGGCCACCAAAAGGGTAAGAGGGAAGACCTTTTTTCTAGTAGATTGGAAGGGGTTTGGTCCTGAAGAGAGAACATGGGAGCCCCGGGAGAACATCCATGCCCCTCTCATCCTTGCTAAATTTCTGTCTGGCCTAAAAAAGGGGGGGCCTAAAGTGGGGGGTACTGTAGCGTCGGCGTCCCTGCCCTCTGCTAGGCAGGGACGCTGTTCCCCTCTCCTCTCTGCTCCGAGCCCGGCGTCCTCCTCCCGCTCTGCTGGCAGCGCGCTCTCCTTCCCGGCCACTGTGCTTATGGCGCGCGCGCGCGCGCTCCCTGCCTCTTAAAGGGGCCGCGCGCGCCATCCTAAGGAGTCCCCGGCCAATGGCCGGAGGACTTCATGATATATAAGGCACCTCCTCCAAAATGGAGGTGCCCGAGCAATGTTGTTGCACTGTTCACTACTCTGCTTCAGCCCTCAGGTCCCGTTGCCAGTTACCTGTCAGTTACCTGCCTGATTCCTGCCAGATTCCTGCCAGTTTGCTGTCTGCTTCCTGCCTGTTATTCCTGCTACCTGCCTGCTTGCCAGAGGTCCGACGGTCTGCCTTACTACACCTGTCAGTCTGTCTAAGGACCAGCCTGCCTGCTCACCTGGGAGCGCACATCAGCTACCTGCCTGCTTGCCAGAGGTCCGACGGTCAGCCCTACTACTCCTGTCTGTCTGTCTATGGACAAGCTTGCAAGCTCACCTGGGAGCGCACTCCTGCTACCTGCCTGCTAGCCTACCTGGAGGCTCCGCCGTCACGTGCTGTGACCACCTGCCATTCCAGAGACTCCTGCCCGCTCACCTGGGAGCGCACGCCTGTTACCTGCCCGCTAGCCTACCTGGAGGCTCCGCCGTCACGTGCTGTGACCACCTGCCATTCCAGAGACTCTCGCTTGCTCACCTGGGAGCATACATCAACCATCTGCCTGCTAGCCTACCTGGAGGCTCTGCTATCACAGGTCGTACCTACCCTTTACCCAGAGACTGCCCCGGTCACTTGCCGTGACCTCCTGCCCGTTCATTCAGAGACTGCCCCGGTCACTTGCCGTGACCTCCTGCCCGTTCATTCAGAGAC
This sequence comes from Phyllobates terribilis, assembly GCF_046119375.1. NCBI lineage: Eukaryota > Metazoa > Chordata > Amphibia > Anura > Dendrobatidae > Phyllobates > Phyllobates terribilis. The sequence continues at coordinate 4,070,786 of NW_027362813.1, forward strand.
TGCCCCGGTCACTTTCCGTGACCTCCTGCCCGTTCATTCAGAGACTGCCCCGGTCACTTGCCGTGACCTTCTGCCCGTTCATTCAGAGACTGCCCCGGTCACTTGCCGTGACCTCCAGCCCGTTCACTCAGAGACTGTCCCGGTCACCTGCTGTGACTGCCTGCCCGTCTTCCCTGGTCGCCACCCGCTCCCTTACAAGGACCGCCCCCTTGTATAGTAGCTCAGAGGTTCCGCCTCCCAGACCCGTTACACAATGCTAGAAGGCCAAATATTTTTTCAGAGCTAGATGCAGAAAAAAATTATATTCAGCTTGCAACCTGATGGAGATCAGTATAGATGGACTAATAGAACAAGTCCCACACACAGCTAGAAGCCCAAATATTTTTACAGAGGTAGATGCAGAAAAAATTATATTCAGTTTGCAACCTGATGGAGGTCTGTATAGATGGATTAATAGAACAAGTCCCACACACAGCTAGAAGCCCAATATTTTTCAGAGGTAGATGCAGAAAAAAAATATATTCAGTTTGCAACCTGATGGAGGTCAGTATAGATGGACTAATAGAGAAAGTCCCACACACTGCTAGAAGGCCAAATATTTTTTCAGAGATAGATGCAGACAAAAAATTATTTTGAATTTGCAACCTGATGGAGGTCAGTATAGATGGACTAATAGAGAAAGTCCCACACACTGCTAGAAGGCCAAATATTTTTTCAGAGCTAGATGCAGACAAAAAATTATTTTTAATTTGCAACCTGATGGAGGTCAGTATAGATGGACTAATAGAGAAAGTCCCACACACACCTAGAAGGCCAAATATTTTTTCAGAGCTAGATGCAGAAAAAAATTATATTCAGTTTGCAACCTGATGGAGGTCAGTATAGATGGACTAATAGAACAAGTCCCACACACAGCTAGAAGGCCAAATAATTTTTCAGAGTTAGATGCAGATAAAAATTATTTTTAATGTGCAGCCTGATGGAGGTCAGTATAGATGGACTAATAGAGAAAGTCCCACACACTGCTAGAAGGCCAAATATTTTTTCAGAGCTAGATGCAGACAAAAAATTATTTTTAATTTGCAACCTGATGGAGGTCAATATAGATGGACTAATAGAGAAAGTCCCACACACTGCTAGAAGGCCAAATATTTTTTCAGAGCTAGATGCAGATATAAATTATTTTAATTTGCAACCTGATGGAGGTCAGTATAGATGGACTAATAGAGAAAGTCCCACACACTGCTAGAAGGCCAAATATTTTTTCAGAGCTAGATGCAGAAAAAAATTATATTCAGTTTGCAACCTGATGGAGGTCTGTATAGATGGATTAATAGAACAAGTCCCACACACAGCTAGAAGCCCAATATTTTTTCAGAGGTAGATGCAGAAAAAAAATATATTTAGTTTGCAACCTGATGGAGGTCAGTATAGATGGACTAATAGAGAAAGTCCCACACACTGCTAGAAGGCCAAATATTTTTTCAGAGCTAGATGCAGACAAAAAATATTTTTAATTTGCAACCTGATGGAGGTCAGTATAGATGGACTAATAGAGAAAGTCCCACACACTGCTAGAAGGCCAAATATTTTTTCAGAGCTAGATGCAGAAAAAAATTATATTCAGTTTGCAACCTGATTGAGGTCAGTATAGATGGACTAATAGAGCAAGTCCCACACACAGCTAGAAGGCCAAATATTTTTTCAGAGGTAGATGCAGATAAAAATTATTTTTAATTTGCAGCCTGATGGAGGTCAGTATAGATGGACTAATAGAGAAAGTCCCACACACTGCTAGGAGGCCAAATATTTTTTCAGAGCTAGATGCAGACAAAAAATTATTTTGAATTTGCAACCTGATGGGGGTCAGTATAGATGGACTAATAGAGAAAGTCCCACACACTGCTGGAAGGCCACATATTTTTTCAGAGCTATAAGCAGATATAAATTATTTTTAATTTGCAACCTGATGGAGGTCAGTATAGATGGACTAAAAGAGAAAGTCCCACACACTGCTAGAAGGCCAAATATTTTTTCAGAGCTAGATGCAGAAAAAAATTATATTCAGTTTGCAACCTGATGGAGGTCAGTATAGATGGACTAATAGACAAGTCCCACACACAGCTAGAAGGCCAAATATTTTTTCAGAGGTAGATGCAGCTAAACATTATTTTTAATCTGCAGCCTGATGGAGATCAATATAGATGGACTAATAGAACAAGTCCCACACACTGCTAGAAGGCCAAATATTTTTTCAGAGCTAGTTGCAGAAAAAAATTATTTTCAGTTTGCAACCTGATGGAGGTCAGTATAGATGGACTAATAGAACAAGTCCCACACACAGCTAGAAGCCCAAATATTTTTTCAGAGCTAGATGCAGAAAAAAATTATATTCAATTTGCGACCTGATGGAGGTCAGTATAGATGGACTAATAGAATGATGCTATGCCCAAAAGATTTTACTTCACTAGGTGCAGTAAAAAAATTGGTATTCTATACACAGGTGGTATATCTTGCAACGCAGAAAGGCTACTCCACTGACTAACACACTCTGCAATAGGCCAAAAAGGATTAGCTTTGCTAGATTCAGCCAAATGCTGTGAAAAAAACTTACACAGCACTGGCACAGACCTGCCTGGCAAAAACTGATAGGAACTGATGTAACCTAGTCCTGAAAAGGACTGCAATTACAATTAGTCTTTACTCCCACAATCTATCTATTTAAGAGCACTGACCTGCCTTATAAAAGTCGTAGGAAATGCTGTAACCTAGTCCTTAAAAGGACTGCAATTACAACTATTCCCTACTCCCAAGCTATCTGTAGATTTGTGCGAAAATTGGCTTGAAGGTAACAAGGTATAGCGCACACAGCAACAGCGGTGCCGTCTAACACGCAGCTGCAGCAGTGAGAACATGGTGGCGACGGGGAAAATGGCTTGGTCTTATAGGGCAAGTGTAACATACCTGGCGGCGTCCTTGCATAGTGGTCCATCTCCCACTGTGCAAGAGCGCGCACTTGATCTCCTGTCCAGAATGTCTCTCTGGCTTCCCTCCATGCTGTCTGTTTGTGTCTGTTTCTGCTGCTTAAGGGCGGCGCCCGATGACTTCCTGCTTTTTGTACCTGCTGTGGGTCACACCCCTTGTGCGTCCTCAGCCTATTGCTGTCTGTCACCTGGTATATAGCTCAGCTGCTCCCATCTATTCCAGCCTGAGCATAGTGTTTCTTTCAGTGTGTGCTTGCACTCTGAAGGTGCCAGGTCCTGTTCTGTGTTCTCTTTTCTGCCTATCCTGGAGGCTGTATTTCCAGGCCTGTCTGAACACGCTCCTAGCCTGTTCCTCCTGCCTTCTAGGGGCCGATTACCTAGACCTGTTCCTGTATCTTGTCTGACCTGTCTGAACACGCTCCTAGCCTGTTCCTCCCGCCTTCTAGGGGCCGATTACCTAGACCCGCTCCTGTATCTTGTCTGTCCTGTCTGAACACGCTCCTTGCCTGTTCGTCCTGCCTCTCTGGGGGCCGTATTCCCAGACCCGCTCCTGTATTTTGCTGCAGTGTCGGTCTCTTCCGTACACTCAGTTCCAGTCTGAACTCTCTCCTATCCTTTACCTGTTTTGCCTCTATGTCCGTTCCCTTCCTTTTTCTGCAGAGTCTGAACTCGTACCTAACTCCTGCTTGTTGTCTCTGTACTCCCGTTTGTGAGTTTGTGGTCCACTCGCTACTTCTCTGCAAGTACTCTGTGAGTATCTGGCTCTGCCTTTCCCTTCCTGTCTGTTCCGTGTGAACAGAGCCCTGTTCCCCCTGCTCAGCCTTGCCAGCTCTGACTCCTTTGCTCACCGCTCCGGCGGTTCTAGCCTGCTCTGACTCCTTTGCTCACCGCTCCGGCGGTTCTAGCCTGCTCTGACTCCTTTGCTCACCGCTCCGGCGGTTCTAGCCTGCTCTGACTCCTTTGCTCACCGCTCCGGCGGTTCTAGCCTGCTCTGACTCCTTTGCTCACCGCTCCGGCGGTTCTAGCCTGCTCTGACTCCTTTGCTCACCGCTCCGGCGGTTCTAGCCTGCTCTGACTCCTTTGCTCACCGCTCCGGCGGTTCTAGCCTGCTCTGACTCCTTTGCTCGCTGCTCCGGCAGCCTTGCTCCGCTCTGACCCTTTTGCTCACTGCTCCGGCAGTCTCACTCCGCTCTTATCCTTTTGCTCACTGCTCCGGCAGTCTTGCTCCACTCTTGCTCACCGCTCCAGGCGGTCTCGTCCTGCTTTACTCTTGCTCACTGCTCCGGCAGTCTCGCTCAGCTCTGATCCTTTGCTCACCGCTCCAGGCGGCCTTGTCCTGCCCTGTTCTCGCTCACCTCTCTGGGCGGCCTCACTCTGCTGTGTTTGTCCGCCACATCTGTGGTTCTGTTCCTGAGTCTCAGTGTGTACTGGGTCCTATCCCGCCAGTGTCCCTACCTGCTAGTGCCTCCCTGTCTGCACTCTAGCTGTGCTTGCCTGTACCCCTCTGCCTGTATTGTTCCTGAGTCCCAGTGTGTACTGGGTCCTATCCCGCCTGTGTTCCTACCTGCTAGTGCCTCCCTGTCTGCACTCTAGCTGTGCTTGCCTGTACCCCCGGCCTGCATACCCACCTGCCTGCATACCAGTCGTGCCTGCCTATACCCACCAGTCTGTGTGCCAGCCTACCAGTCTGTTCCTGTATTCCCCTGTGTGGGTCAACAGCCGTGTCCGGGGTCTGTCCTGGAGTAGCACCTGGTCCCTCTGCTCGGTTCCTCCTTGGTGCACTGGCGTCGTATGCCGTCGTGCGACCCTGGTCGGATCGGGTGAATACCTAGTTACGCCCCTCCAGGCATTCACTCTCCGGCACGGTCCAGTGGAATCACTTCAATCACACGCACACGCCGCTCAGCCCGGGCGTGTGCATAACAGCAAGGACATGTGACATACACTGCCAATGACACATGCCCTTGCTTGTGTGAAAAAAAGCACTTCGCTCCGTGTGTGCCCTGCTGATAGGCTGTCAGATTGCACTTCCCCACTGTAAATGCGGGAAAGAGAAAAAAAAATGGAGATCTTCATTATTCCTGCAGAGATCCATCCCCTGCCCCTCCCCCCACCCCGCTGTACACTCAAACTGCGTATTAACATTAATTTTCATCATTACTGAGAAAAAATCCAGTTATGATTTTGGTGCACAAACAGTTATCGAACATAACCTCGAACAGCCGAATTTTTCTCAAATCGTTCGTGTTCGCCGAACGGCTCGAACACCGACCAAAACAGCTCGAATTTGAGATTGGCGAACAGTTCGAGTCGAACAATGCTCATCTCTATTCGTAATTTCTCGTCCATGGTTAAGCCTCTCACAGACATGACTAAAAAGGGGACGGATTTTTCTAGGTGGTCTGACAAGGCTTGTCAAGCATTCTCCTCCTTGAAAAAATGTTTTGCCTCGGCACCCATACTCATTCAACCTGATGCGTCACAGCCATTCATTGTAGAGGTAGACGCTTCCGAGGTAGGGGTGGGAGCTGTATTGTCACAAGGTTCGTCCCCTGGTAAGTGGCATCTGTGCGCCTTTTTCACTAAAAAATTGTCGTCCGCTGAGAGGAATTACGATGTCGGCAATGGGTAACTCTTGGCCATTAAGTTAGCTTTTGAGGAGTGGCGCCATTTTTTAGAGGGGGCAGTCCATCCGGTCACCGTCATCACCGATCAGAAGAACCTGCTATATCTGGAGTCTGCGAAACGTCTGAATCCCAGACAAGCTAGGTGGTCATTGTTTTTTACCAGGTTTAATTTTGTCGTTACATATCGTCCTGGGTCAAAAAATGTAAAGGCGGATGCCTTATCTCGTAGTTTCCCTGGGGCCGGGAATACGGACGACCCGATTCTTATCCTTCAGGAGGGGGTGGTGGTTTCGGCAGTATGCTCTGAGCTTGAGGAGGAGGTATTGGAGGCTCAGGGGGACGCCCCTGTTGGACCTCCGGGGAGACTGTTTGTTCCAGATCAGTTGCGACAAAAGGTGATCGAGGCACACCATAACTCAGTTTTTGCAGGACACCCGGGGAGTAAAGCAATTGTGGATCTCCTCTCGCGTCGGTTTTGGTGGCCTAACTTACATAAGGAGGTGGTAATTTTTGTCGCGTCCTGTGGGGTTTGTGCGCGCTCTAAGACCTCACATACCCGTCCGTCTGGGGCCCTCTTACCTTTGAAGATCCCGGAGCGTCCTTGGACTCATCTGTCTATGGACTTTATTACGGACCTCCCTCCGTCTTCGGGTAAAACGGTCATACTCGTTGTAGTGGACAGGTTCAGCAAGATGGCACATTTTATCGCTCTTCCTGCTCTTCCTAATGCTAAAACTCTTGCGCAGGTGTTCATTGGGGAGATTGTGAGGCTTCACGGGGTACAATCCGAGGTGGTGTCAGATCGGGGGTCTCAGTTTGTGTCCAAATTCTGGAAGGCGTTTTGTACACGGCGGGGGATGCATTTATCGTTCTCATCGGCTTTTCATCCTCAGACCAATGGTCAGACGGAACGTATGAACCAGAGCTTGGAGACATATCTCCGGTGTTTTGTGTCAGAGAACCAGGAGGACTGGGCTTCTTTCTTACCTCTGGCAGAGTTTGCTCTTAATAATAGGCGGAGCGAGTCCACTGGTAAGTCCCCGTTTTTTGGGGCATATGGTTTTCACCCCCAGTTTTGTACTTTCAGTAGGGGGGGCTCTTCGGGGGTTCCTGAGGAGGAACGATTTTCCTCATCACTCGCTTCAGTATGGAGAGGGATGCTGAAGAATCTGAATACTATGGGGAACCGATACAAACGTATGGCTGATAGGAGGAGAGTGTCTGGTCCGGACCTAAGTGTGAACGATCGGGTACGGTTGTCTACCAGGAATATAAAACTTAAGGTTCCCTCCTGGAAACTGGGTCCCAGGTTCATCGGGCCGTACAGGATCAGTTCTATAATTAATCCGGTGGCATTCCGTCTTGACCTCCCCCCTACGTTTAAAATTCACAACGTGTTCCACAGATCATTGCTTAAGAGGTATGTGGCGCCTGTGGTACCGTCATCTTTACCTCCTCCTCCAGTGGTGGTCAATGGTAACTTGGAGTTCCAGGTATCGAGGGTCATCGATTCACGCTTTAATCGCCGGTCCCTTCAGTACCTGGTTCATTGGAAGGGGTATGGTCCTGAGGAGAGGATGTGGGTTCCTGCGTCGGATATTAACGCAGACCGATTAGTTCGGGCCTTCCACACGACTCACCCGGATAAACCTGGCCCTGAGGGTCCGGAGGCCCCTCGTAGAAGGGGGGGTACTGTCACGGGTGTGTCGCCACGAAGATCGTCACGATTACACAGCCTGACTTCTCGCAGCTGAGTTTTTGGTGCTTTGTGTTTTTCGGCAGTAAGGGAGATAACTCTCTCTCTCTCTGTGCTAGACGCCTCGCCCAGCTGCAATCAATGTTGCTGTAGTGGAACTCCTTCAAATGCCTGCCGGTCTGTTAGGGAAGTGTCAGTGAAAGCATTTCATGCAGACTAACAGAGCGGATCGTGGTATTTGGAGTTTCAGAGCTAAGTGTATTTGGAGTGTTTTTTCCCTTCATTTATCTCCTTTCCCGTTGGTGTTCCCTCTGTTGTAGTTGTGTAGTTTTTGTATGCAAGGTGGTTTTGGTTTTACCCTTGTACTGTCTCGTTCGTCTAAGTACTGAGTGTGGGCATATTATTACCTGTCCCCTTTTGTTGTGATCAGGGGTCCTTCTCAGGACTAGATTACTTAGGTTCAGGGATCCTCAGGAGGTAGGGGTTACGCTGGCGGCCTGAACCTCTGTACCTTCAACAGTACCTCCAGGTAGAGGGATTAGTCAGGGCCCCAGCTTAGGGTCAGCTTAGGCCCCCTACCTCCAGTACACAGAGACAGCGTGACAGACACACCTGGACACTGCAAGGCTCGGTGCCCTGGAACAAAGATGGATGGCCCGCCTGTCCAACATTGAATTCACCATCAAATACCGGGCAGGACGCTCAAATGCCAACGCGGATGCCCTGTCTAGAATGCCGAACTTACCGGACGTAGGGGAAGATCCAGAAGATCTGGAAGAAGTTGAGCTCCCTGCGTTCCACCGTCATGGGATTACCCTGTATTCCCACCGTGTGAAGGACAGGCGCTCCGTGACGTTCAATCCCTTGCCCCACTATAACTAGGCGGAGACGCAAGACAATGATCCCGCAGTCCATTTGGTGAAGGAAATGCTGACCCAGGCCGATGCCCGTCTTGACCCAGATGCTCCGGAGGAGACCAAGCAACTGTGGAAGGAGAAAAGTAAGTTGTTCCTCTACAGGGAGAAGCTGTGCCGGAGAATGGTTAACTCTCGAACACATGAGTTGAACTGGCAGGTAGTGGTCCCAAGACGAGACACGGCTATGGTTCTGGAGGCATACCACAACGGAGCAGGGCATTTCGGATGAAAGAAGCTGGAGTTCTTGTTGCGTGAACGGTTCTACTGGGTAGGCATGAGAGGAGCCATCGAGAGGTGGTGCAGAGACTGTGGCCCATGCCACCTGAGAAGAAAAGACCGAGCCAGCCAGAAGACTCCCCTGCAGCCCATCATCACCAGACAGCCACTGGAACTGGTAGCCCTGGACCATGTGAAACTGGCTCCAAGCAGATCTGGGTATGTCTACGCCCTCACAATCGTAGATCATTACTTCCGGTTCCTGGTGGTGGTCCCGGTCAAGGACTTAACGGCTCAAACAGCAGCTAGAGCCTTCCAGCAGCACTTCTGCCGTCCACACGGGTACCCAGACCAAGTGTTGACAGACCAAGGACCAGCCTTCGAAGCGGAGGTCTTCCAGGAGTTCTGCAAACTGTATGGCTGCAAGAAGATAAGAATAACGCCCTATCACCCTCAAACCAATGGACTCTGCGAGAAGATGAACCAGGTGGTGATAGATCTGCTAAAAACATTGCCCCTGGAAGAACGCAGTCTGTGGCCTGAGAAACTGCCCGATCTGGTGGACCTGTATAACCACATCCCTGTAGGTTCCACCAACTGTAGGCTTACCTAATGAGAGCAAGACCTGGTAAGCTGCCTTTTGACCTGGATATGGGAGTCCTGACGCCTGAGGACACCTCGCCAGAGGCAGACTGGGATACAGAACGGCAGCAGCAGAAACGGAAAGTACAGGAGAGCGTCGAGCGAAGTCTGTCTCAAGCTAGAGAAAGGCAAGAGAAGGCTTATAACCAGTATGCTCCCGCTGTTCCCCTGGTACCTGGAGAGCAGGTCTTGAAGAGGAAGAGGCGGCTCCACAAGTTGGACGACCAGTGGGAGAAGGACCCGTACACCGTACTGCCATCAAGCCATGAGAACTCAAAAATCTGCGTAATCAGTAAGGATGGAGGAGAAACCACAGCCATTGTCTCCAGAGACCACCTGAAGAAGTGTCCCGAGCAGCTGCAAAGCCCTGAAGAAGATCAAGGAAACCCTCAACCTGCAGAGGAAAGGGGAGAAATGATCAGTACCGTACTCGGAGACTTCCCCCGGTCTTGGACACAAGTAAACGACGCTGTCATGGTACCCGTCCTCACCTTTCTCCAGCCAGCCCTGCAAGTGCCTACAGAGGAACCGGTAGAGCTGGAAGAGCAGCTGGCCCAAGAGGCAAAAGAGTCCACACCAGCAGTACAGGAGGATCAACCCTCTGCTAGTAGTGAGCCTGCCGTGCCCCTAGTGAGCCAAAGAGTGAGCAGACAGCTGCCCAGCTTACCCATAACAGCTCCTACACCCTGTAGTGCAGAACCAGTTAGTGAGCTCCGTAGAGTCACTAGAGGTCAGATGCCCGCTCGCTGGAGAATCTAAACTAATGCACTGTGAATTTATCTGCTAGCTGTTTATGGTTTATGTTTGTTGCCTGTTATTAATTATGTTTCTCAGTTACCCTGCAGATTTTTATGGACTAACAGGTTATGGACGCTAGATAACCGGAACAGTTTTGTAGATAGTTGCACCTTGGTGCCTCTTGCGAAGATGGCCGCGGAAGAGAAAACCTGTCTGGCGTGGCCTCCTTGCGGCCCAAAGTAGTTAGTCTACCCTTGCAGTCACGCCCAAGGACAACGCAATTGGTTTGCTTTGGACAGGTCCCATACTTCGCTTAAAGCTTCACCTTGGGTGATATGGACACCCGGTTGCGGACACGCCGTGACCTTTAAAGAATTAAAGCTTCTTGTAAATATGTTATTGTATTATTGTTATACCCTGTTATTATGTTTTAAAAATGTGTTTAGTCCCGGACGACTAAAATTTACTAGGGGGGAATGTGACACCCCAGGGGTCTGGTTGCCACAGTAATAGAGATATTATGTCTGAGAGCAAGTGGGATGTTTCTCTGGTCAGGAGTCCTAAGCATGCAACACTGCCCGCCCAGACCTGGGAGGGGAGGAATCTGCCCTTATAAACTGGGTCTGGGGCGGGATTAGGAGAGACAGAGACAGAGCCTGCAAAACAAGCAGAGCAGTCAGAGCCTAGAGTGAAGCTACAGACACAGCAAAAGATACATCAGGAGCTCTGTAGGAGCAGAGGCAGAAGGCCAGGGGCTTTGAGCAGAGATATAGCTCGCCCTGGCTGAAGTTACTAAAACCGGACACAGGAGTCCGAGGCTGTGGGGACTGATATTTACCCAGCAGCAGAAACCAGCCGGCAGGGGATTCCAGGTCCTCTGGCCATAGAAGCCCGGAGGCTCAGTCACAAAGAAGGGACCAGCGCCGCCATCCAGGAGCGGAGGCTAACAGAAGGCCCCAAGTCACCAGCCATACAGGTGAGCACTACACGTTATACTCAGGGACATGGTCTACTTGTAACCGCTGACAGCAAGGTAGCCAGGAAGAGTGCAGATAAACGGGGAGGCCTACAACTCCACCTGGCCAGGGGAACTCCTGCTTGCTCGCAGACTGACCAGGCCCCTTATACTAGCCAGTACTCCCGGGAGGGTCTGCCTTGTACCATCAGTAAAGACCCTGAACTGCACCTCACGTCTCTGTGATTCCTTGCCGCACAAGCACCATTAGCACTGGGACCCTCACACCATCACTCCCATCATCTCTCACATTAGCTGCCCTGAGGCAATACTTCTCCCGTGGGGAGTTATGCCATACTCGGCTGCGTAAACAACATCAGCCTCAGCGGTCGGCAGCGCAGCGGCGGTCCCCACTGACCGCAATCCAGAAGTGGCGTAGTCGAACATTTGCTATACATTAAGACTGCCACTGGTTTGACCACCCTGGGCACGGACCGGGTCACCACCACATAGAGACTAGAACCCCCAGCTTTCTACAACAGGCCCGGTTCCGGGTTCTCCTGCACAACACAGGCCCAGGGGGCGCGTCATGCGCGTCTTTTCAAAAGGAATAAAATGGGGAGGGAAAGGTTAGATTTTAAAAGCAAAAATCCAAATGACAATAGCAGCAGCCAAAATGTCAATGGAACTGGGGGATCCCAAAGCAGTCTCCTATGCCGGTACTTGCCCGGCCTCAAGCTGCGATACAACAACGGCAGGCACATTCAGCTTAGAATGGCAGTTGATGTGCAGATGTCACATGTGTGCGTCTTTTCAAAAGGAATAAAATGGGGAGGGAACAGTTAGATTTTAAAAACAAAAATCCAAAAATCCAAATGGCAATAACAGCAGCCAAAATGATAACGAAAACAGGGATTCCCAGCCAGTCTCCAAAGCTGGTAATTGCCCAGCCTCAGGCTGTGTAGCAGCTGCGATCTGACAAGGGCAGGCACATTCAGCTTTAAATGGCCGTTGATGTGAAGATGTCACAGGTGTGCGTCTTTTCAAAAGGAATCAAATGGGGAGGGAAAGGATAGATTTTAAAAAAAAAATCCAAATGACAATAGCAGCAGCCAAAATGTCAACAAAACGGGGGATTCCCAGCCAGTCTCCAATGCTGGTAGTTGCCCGGCCTCAAGCTGCATAGCAGCTGTGAGCTGACAAGGGCAGGCACTTTCAGCTTAGAATGGCCGCTGATGTGCAGATGTCATATGTTCGCGTTTTTTTGAAAAGAAATAAAATGGGGAGGGAAAAGTTAGATTTTAAAAACAAAAATCCAAATGCAGCAGCCAGTATGTCAACAGAACCTGGGATTCCCAACCAGTCTCCCATGCCAGTACTTGCCCAGCCTCAAGCTGTGTAGCAGCTGTGATCTGATGAGGACAAGCACATTCAGCTTAGAATGGCCGTTAACGTGCAGAAGGCACATGTGCACGTCTTTTCAAAAGGAATAAAATGGGGAGGGAAAGGTTAGATTTTAAAAACAAATATCCAAATAACAACAGCAGCAGCCAAAATGTCAACAGAAGCTGGAATTCCTGCCAGTCTCCCATGCCAGTACTTGCCCAGCCTCAAGCTGCGTAGCGGTTGTGATCTTACAATGGCAGGCACATTCAGCTTTGAATGGCTGTTGACATGCAAATATCACATTTACGCGTCTTTTCAAAAGGAATAAAATGGGGAGGGAAACTTAAGATTTTAAAATCAAAAATCCAAAAATGCAAATGACAATAGCAGCAGCCAAAATGTCAATGGAACAAAGGATTCCCAGCCAGTCTCCCATGCCAGTACTGGCCCAGCCTCAAGCTGCTTCTCAATGGGGAGAGTGCAGCGGTGCTGGGGAAGAAGATGGCGAATAGGTTGGAGGAGTTTTTAAACTAGAGACGGGGGGGGAACCAAGGAAATAGGTAGGATGTGAGGCAAGCAAGGGGGAAGGGGAGAAGTGAATATAATGAGGGTGTAGAGGGGGGTGGGGATAGTACAGTTAGATCGTTAGAGAAGAATAGGATGCTAAATAACCCCAAAGTTTTATCTTGCATGCTGACCAACGCAAGAAGCCTGACCAATAAGGCGGATGAGCTGCGGGCGCTTATATCGGAGGAGAGGTATGACATCGTAGGTATAACAGAGACTTGGCTAGACGATAGCTACGACTGGGCGGTAAATTTATTCGATTATAGTTTATTTAGAAGGGACCGGAAACAGGGGAAAGACGGAGGAGTCTGCTTATATGTAAAGTTATGTCTTATGTCTAAAACCCAGACTAAGGGAAGATATAGGAGAGGGAGAAGAGGGGGTCGAGTCCATGTGGGTAGAGATAGAGGGAACTAAAAATAATAATAAAATATTACTGGGGGTCTGCTATAAGCCACCCAATATAACAGAGGAGAATGAGAATCTGCTATTAGGACAAATAGACAAAGTAGCAAAACATAATGAAGTGATTGTAATGGGGGATTTCAACTACCCGGATATTGACTGGGAAACAGAAACCTGTAGATCTCAGAAAGGAAAAAGGTTCTTGACAAATATTAAGGATAACTATCTCTCCCAACTAGTGCAGGAACCAACGAGAGGGAAGGCCGTGTTGGACTTAATATTGACTAATAGGCCTGATAGAATAACTGAGGTACAGATAGGGGGGCACCTAGGTAATAGCGACCATAATATTATCAACTTCAAAATGCCCTTCAGTAGGGTTATCAATAAGGGAACAACAAAAACATTAAACTATAGGAGGGCGAAGTTTGATCAGCTGAAAGAAAGCCTTCAACTTATTGACTGGGACAAAGTTCTTAATCAAGGAAATACGAATAGTAAATGGGAAACCTTCAAAAGAATTCTGAATACTCAGTGCGAGAGGTATATACCGTATGGGAATAAAAGGGCCAGAAATAAGAGGAAACCAATATGGTTGAACAAGAACGTAAAAGGGGCGTTAAATAGCAAAAAAGAGGCATTCAAGAGATTAAAACAGGAAAACAGCAAGGAGGCACTAATGTGTTACAATGAAAAAACGAGAACCTGCAAAAAACAAATAAAAATAGCGAAGGAGGAAACAGAGAGACGTATTGCTAGGGAAAGTAGATCAAATCCCAAACTGTTCTTTACCTATATAAATAGTAAAAGGATTAAATCGGATAATATTGGACCGATAAAAAGTGAGGAAGGCAAAATCATAGAGAAAGATGAGGATAAAGCTAATCTATTAAATAATTTTTTTTCGACAACTTTCACAAAGGAAATCGAACTAACAGGAGAAATGAGAAGTGACAAGCTTAATCCTCCACTAAGTATGACAAATCTAACCCAAGCTGGGGTACAGAAACGCCTCAGTAATATTAAAATAAACAAATCACCAGGACCTGATGGCATACACCCACGGGTACTAAGGGAACTAAGTAATGTGATAGACAGACCGTTATATCTTATATTTAAGGACTCTGTTGAGACTGGGTCTGTGCCACTTGATTGGCGACAGGCGAATGAAGTGCCAATATTCAAAAAGGGAGCGAAAAGTGACACCGGAAACTATCGGCCGGTGAGTCTGACGTCCGTTGTGGGCAAAATTTTTGAAAGCTTCATTAAAGAGGCAATTACGGAGAATCTTGATGCTAATAATCTATTAATCCCGAACCAACATGGATTCATGAGGAATCGCTCCTGCCAAACAAACCTAATTGACTTCTACGAGGAGGTTAGCTCTCGAGTAGATCAGGGGGAACCAGTGGATGTCGTGTATCTCGACTTCTCAAAAGCGTTCGATAGCGTGCCACATAATAGGTTGGTATACAAAATGAGAATGATGGGGCTGGGGGAAAATGTCTGCAAGTTGGTAGCTAACTGGCTAAAGGATAGAAGGCAGAGGGTGGTTAAAAATGGAATATACTCAGATTGGGTAAGCGTCACTAGTGGGGTACCACAGGGGTCTGTACTAGGCCCAATGTTATTTATTATCTTTATTAACGACATAGTCAACGGGATAAGTAGAAAAATATCAATATTTGCAGATGACACAAAGTTATGTAAAACAATTAATACAAAAGAGGACAGTGCAGACCTACAGAGGGATTTGGATAAGCTGGGTAGGTGGAGCATTAAATGGCAAATGAGGTTTAACGAGGAGAAATGTAAGGTCATACATATGGGAAGGAAAAATGGAAGTCACCAGTACTCACTGAAAAGGAAATCATTGGGGAATTCAGAGATGGAGAAGGACTTGGGCATCTTGATTGATAGCAAACTAAATTGGAGTGCCCAAAGTCAAGCCGCTGCTGCAAGGGCAAACAGGGTAATGGGATGTATCAGAAGAGGTATAGCTGCAAAGGATGAGAACATTGTTCTTCCACTGTACAAAGCACTGGTCAGACCACACTTGGAATACTGTGCTCAGTTATGGGCCCCAATATATAGAAAGGATATAAATGAGCTTGAAAAGGTACAAAGGAGGGCAACAAAATTAATAAAGGGAATGGAGGGACTGCAATACCCAGAGAGGTTGGCAAAACTAGGACTATTCAGCCTGGAAAAGAGAAGGTTGAGGGGGGACATAATAAATGTGTACAAATATGTTAGGGGACAGTATAGAGATCTTGCACGGGATTTGTTCAAAAGGAGGGATATTACGGTAACAAGAGGGCATTCACTAAGACTGGAAGAGAAAAGGTTTCAGCACCAGCATAGGAAGGGGTTCTTTACGGTAAGAGCAGTGAGAATATGGAATTCACTGAGTGAGGAGACGGTAATGTCGGATTCACTACACCAGTTCAAGCGGGGACTGGATGCATTTCTAGATACCAGGCAGATTTCAGCATATACTTAAAAATAAAATAAAATAGTAAGTTGATACAGGGATTTATTCTGACTGCTGTTTTCAGAGTCGGGAGGGAATTTTTCCTCAGGTGAAGATTGGCCAAATCATTTGGGGTTTTTGCCCTCCTCTGGATCAACTTTAGCAATTACAGAACTAACAGGTTGAACTTGATGGACGAAAGTCTTTATTCGGCTTTACAAACTATCGGGGAACCCACCATGATACACAATCTTCGCTGAGAACTTGAGCTTTGATAAAATCCTATAAATCCTATAATCCTGTGAGGGCAGGCACATTCAGCTTAGAATGGCGGTTGACGTACAGATGTCACATGTGCGCGTCTTTTCAAAAGGAATAAAATGGGGAGAGAATGGTTCGATTTTAAAAACAAAAATCCAAATAACAATAGCAGCAGCCAAAATGTCAATGGAACAGGGGATTCCCAGCAAGTCTCCCATGCTGGTACTTGCCCAGCCTCAAGCTGCATAGCGGCTGCAATTTGACGATGGAAGGAACATTCAGCTTAGAACAGCCGTTGACGTGTCAATGTCACATGTGCGTTTCTTTTTAAAAGAAATAAAATGGGGAGGGAAAGGATAGATTTTAAAAACAAAAATCCAAAAATCCAAATGACAATAGCAGCGTCAAAATTGTTAACGGATATAGGGATTCCCAACCAGTACTTAACCAACCTCAAGCTGCTGTGATCTGACGAGGGTAGGAACATTCAGCTTAGAATGGCCGTTGATGAGTAGATGTCACATGTGCACATCTTTTCAAAAGGAATAAAATCCGGAGGGAAAGGCTAAATTTTAAAAACAAAAATCCAAAAGACAATATTAGCAGCCAATATGTCAACGGAACCAGGGATTCCCAGCTAGTCTCCCATGCTGATACTTGACCATCCTCAAGCTGCGTAGTGGCTGCAATCTGACAAGTGCAGGTATATTCAGCTTAGAATGGCGGTTGACCTGCAGATCTCACATGTGCACGTCTTTTCAAAAGGAATAAAATGGGGAGGGAAAAGTTAGATTTTAAAAACAAAAATCAAAATGACAATAGCAGCAGCCAAAATGTCAATTGAACAGGGGACTCCCCGAAAGTCTCCCATGCTGGTATTTGCCCAGCCTCAAACTGCATAGCAGCTGTCATCTGACGAGGACAAGCATATTCAGTTTAGAATGGAAGTTGACGTGCAAATGTCACATGTGCGCGTCTTTTCAAAAGGAATAAAATTGGGAGTCAAAGATTAGATTATAAAAACAAAAATCCAAATGACAATAGCAGCAGCCAATATGTCTATAAAACCAGGAATTCCCAGCCAGTCTCCCATGCCAGTACTTGCCCAGCCTCAAGCTGCATAGCTGCTACGATCTGACGAGGGCAGGCACTTTCAGCTTAGAATGGCAGCTGACGTGAAGGTGTCACATGTGCACGTCTTTTCAAAAGGAATAAAATCCGGAGGGAAAGGCTAGATTTTAAAAAGAAAAATCCAAAAGACAATATTAGCAGCCAATGTGTCAATGGAACTGGGGAGTCCCAGCCAGTCTCCCATGCTGGTACTTGCCCAGCCTCAAACTGTGTAGTGGCTGTGACGCGCCCCCTGGGCCATATTCTTTCGGGGAATACCCGGAGCTGGATCAGATGGGGGTTGTAGTCTCCGAGCGGCTGTGACCCGGTCCGTGCCCAGGGTGTCAAACTCAGTGTGAGTGGCAGTCCTACAGATGTTATAAAGTTCTTTATGTCGACTACGCCACCCGTTGATGTGCGGTCAATACGGCCGCCGCTGCAGCAGGGTCCGCTGAGGCTGGTGGTGTGTGTGCAGCTTGATAGTAGTATAACCCCCAACGGGAGGGGTATAGCCTCAGGGGGTCAGTCGCAGAGGATGGGGGTTGTGGTGGTGCAGTGTGGACGGTATTAAGACTCAGAGTCGGGCTGTGCAGTTCATGGTCTTTACTTACTGCTGTTGTGCTGGCCACTCCGGCCTTGAGTGACCACCCGAGCCGTGCTGCGTCCACCAGGTCCTGGATTCGGCCAACCCCCAAGCAAGTCCGGAGCGTGGTCCTGAGCCCTCCTTCTGTCTTGTCCTCGTCTCTGGCCTTCCCCACCAGTGATCCACCTAAGTCCGGCTCCCTCGGGCCTTCTGTTGGTAAAACGCGTGGCTCTGGGTTCCCTGACCCTATTTGTGGTCTGCCTTCCGGGTGGATATGGTGGGTGGTCGTGGCAGAAGCTGCCCACGACCTCCGGTCTCTGGCTGAGGTATGCTGTAGCCCCCACCAGTTTGGGATCCGGTACCCTGTTGCCAACTCTTCACCCTGTGATTGTATTTGGGTTCTCAGAGTTCTTTCCTTCTCCCCCTCTGGGCCTTTCTTGCTCCTCTCTCTCTCTCTCTCTTCTCTGGGCCGCTCTGCTCTCTTCCTCTGACTGGCTGTCTGACTGACTCTCTGACAACTGACTGACCCTGTTTCTAGATGGTTCCCACCTTATATACTCCCTCTATGTGTGAGCTCAGGTGACCAGCACCCAATGAGCTCCTAGCTTTACCCAGACTGCTCCCCCTATCTGCCCCTACACTACAGGGATGTTCCAACCCCCTCCCACTCCAGCCAGGGACAGACACGGTCGTACCTGCACATTTACACTAGTGGGAGTACATTAGTTCTGTCCCCCGGAAATGGGATGTATGTAGTGCATGCAGCTATCTGAGCTCAGCCCCACACTCCATCCTTACCCGGGAGTGGAATATCACACCTCTGGCTGAGGTGCAATACTCCTGTAGCAGCCGAATCCTCAGGGTGCTACAGCTGCAAACTGACAAGAGCAGGCATATTCAGCTTAGAATGGCGGTTGACCTGCAGATGTCACATGTGCGCGTCTTTTCAAAAGGAATAAAATGGGGGGAGGGAAAGGTTAGATTTTAAAAACAAAAATCCAAATGACAATAGCAGCAGCCAAAATGTCAATGGAAGCAGGAATTTCCAGCCAGTCTCCCATGCCAGTACTTGCCTGGCCTCAAGCTGCGAAGTCTGCTGAAATCTGACAAGGGTAGGCACATTCAGCATCGAATAGCCGTTGACATGCAAATGTCACTTGTGCACGTTTTTTCAAAATGAATAAAATGGGGAGGGAAAGGTTAGATTTTAAAAACAAAAATCCAAAAATCCAAATGACTATAGCAGCTGCCAAAATGTCAATGGAATGGGGGATTCCCAGCCAGTCACTCATGCCTTTACTTCCTGGCCTCAAACTGCGTAGCGGTTGCGATATGATGAGGGCAGGCACATTCAGCTTAGAATGGCCGTTGACATGCAAATGTCACATGTGCGCGTCTTTTAAAAAGACATAAAACGGGGACGGAAAGGTTAGATTTTTAAAACAAAAATCCAAAAATCCAAATGACAATAGCAGCAGCCAAAACATCAACGGAACTGAGGATTCCCAGTCTGTCACCCATGCCTGTACTTTCCCAACCTCAAGCTGCATAGCAGCTGCAATCTGACAATGGCAGGCACATTCAGTTTGGAAGGGCCATTGACATGCAGATATCACAAGTGCGTGTTTTTTCAAAAGCAATAAAATGGGGAGGGAAAAGTTAGATTTTAAAAACAAAAATCCAAAAATCCAAATGACAATAGCAGCAGCCAAAATGTCAACGGAACCATGGATTCCCAGCCAGTCTCCCATGCCGGTACTTACCTGGCCTCAAGCTGCATAGCTGCTGTGATCTGTTGAGGGCAGCCACATTCAGCTTAGAACAGCAATTGACAGGCTGATGTCACATGTGCGCGTCTTTTCAAAAGGAATAAAATGGGGAGGGAAAGGTTAGATTTTAAAAACCAAAATCCAAAAATCCAAAAATCCAAAAATCCAAATGACAATAGCAGCAGCCAAAAAGTCAACAGAACTGGGGATTCTCAGCCACTCTCCCATGCTGGTACTTAAGCTTCGTAGCGGCTGCGATCTGATGAGAGAAGGAACATTCGGCTTAGAATGTCCGTAGACTTGTAGATGTCACATGTCCGTGTCTTTTCAAAAGGAATGAAAAGGAGAGGGAAAGGTTAGATTTTAAAAACAAAAATCCAAATGACAATAGCAGCAGACAAAATGTCAACGGAACCAGCGATTTACAGCTAGTCTCCCACGCTGTTACTTACCCAACTTCAAGCTGCGTAGCAGCTGCGATCTGACGAGGTCAGGCACATTCAGCTTAGAATGGCCTTTGATGTGCAGGTGTCACATGTGCGTGTGTTTTCTAAAGGAAAAAAATGGGAAGGAAAAGGTTAGATTTTTAAAACAAAAATCCAAAAATTCAAATGACAATAGAAGCAGCCAAAATATCAATGGAACTGGGGATTCCCAGGAATTCTCCCTTGCTGGTATCTGCCTGGCTTCAAGCTGTGTAGCAGCTGTAATCTGACGAGGAAAGGCACATGCAGATTTCAATGGCCATTGAAATGCAGATGTCACATGTGCGTGTCTTTTCAAAATGAATAAAATGGGGAGGGAAAGGTTAGATTTTAAAAACAAAAATACAAAAATACAAATGACAATAGCAGCAGCCAAAATGTCAACGGAACCGGCGATTCCCAACCAGTGTCCCATGCCAGTACTTGCCCTGCCTCAAGCTGCATAGTGGCTGCAATCTGATGAGGAGAAGGAATATTCAGCTTAGAAAGCCTGTTGATGTACAGGAGTCGCATGTGCGCGTCATTCAAAAGCAATAAAATGGGGAGGGAAAGGTTAGATTTTAAAAACAAAAATCCAAATGACAATTGCAACACCCAAGATGTCAATGGAACCAGGGATTCCCAACCAGTCTGCCATGCCAGTACTTGCCCGGTCTCAAGCTGCGTAGTGGCTGCGATCTGATGAGGGCAGGCACATTCAGCTTAGAATGACCGTTGATATGCAGAAGTCACATGTGCGCGTCTTTTCAAAAGGAAAAAAATGGGGAGGGAAAGGTTAGATTTTAAAAACAGAAATCCAAAAATCCAAATAACAATAGCAGCAGCCAAAATTTCAACGGAACCAGGGATTCCCAGCCAGTCTCCCATTCCAGTATTTGCCAAGCCTCAAGGTGTGTAGTGGCTGCGATCTGACGAAGGCAGACAAATTCAGCTTAGTATGGCCATGAACTTGCAGATGTCACATGTGCATGTCTTTTGAAAAGGAATAAAATGGAGAGGGAAAGGTTAGATTTTAAAAACAAAAATACAAAAATACAAATAACAAGAGCAGCAGCCAAAATGTCAACGGAACTGAGGATTCCCAGCCAATCTCCCATTCTAGTACTTGCCCAACCTCAAGCTATGTAGCAGCTGTGATCTGACGAGGGCTAGCACACTCAGCTTAGAATGGCCATTGACATGCAAATAGCACATGTGTGCGTCTTTTCAAAAGGAATAAAATGGGGAGGGAAAGGTTACACTTTAAAAACTAAAATCCAAATGACAATAGCAGCAGCCAAAATGTCAACGGAGCCAGGGACTCCCAGCCTGTCTCCCATTCTGGTACTTGCCCAACCTCAAACTGCGTAGCAGCTGCGAACTGACAAGGGAAGGCACATTCAGCTTAGAATAGCCTTTGACGTACAGATGTCACATGTGCGCGTCTTTTCAAAAGGAATAAAATGGGGAGGGAAAGGTTAGATTTTAAAAACAAAAATCCAAATGACAATAGCAGCAGCCAAAATGTCAACGGAGCCAGGGACTCCCAGCCTGTCTCTCATGCTGGTACTTGCCCATCCTCAAGCTGCGTAACAGCTGCAATCTGATGAGGGAAGGAACATTCAGCTTAGAATGGCCGTTGACCTGCAGATGTCACATGTGCGTGTCTTTTCAAAAGGAATAAAATGGGGAGGGAAAGGTTAGATTATAAAAATAAAAATCCAAAAACCCAAATGACAATAGCAGCAGCCAAAATGTCAACGGAACTGGGGAATCCCAGCCAGTCTCTCATGCTGGTACTTGCCCAGCTTCAAGGTGTGTAGCAGCTGTGATCTGATGAAGGCAGGCACATTCAGCTTAATATGGCCTTTAACATGCAGATGTCACATGTGCACGTCTTTTCAAAAGGAATAAAATGGGAAGGGAAATGTTAGATTTTAAAAACAAAAATCCAAAAATTCAAATGACAATAGCAGCAGCCAAAATGTCAACAGAACTGGGGATTCCAAGCCAGTCTCCCATGCCAGTACTTGCCTGACCTCAAGCTGTGTAGCAGCTACAATCTGACAAAGGCTAGCACATTCAGCTTAGAATGGCCAATACAGCGCAGATGGCCCATGTGCGCGTCTTTTCAAAAGGAATAAAATGGGAAGGGAAAAGTTAGATTTTAAAAACAAAAATCCAAATAACAGCAGCAGTCAAAATGTCAACAGAAGAAGGGATTCCCAGCCAGTCTAACATGCCAGTACCTGCCTGGCCTCAAGCTGCATAGCGGTTGTGATCTGACAAGGGCAGGAACATTAAGCTTTGAATGGCCGTTGACATGCAAATGTCACATTTGCACGTCTTTTCAAAAGGAATAAAATGGGGAGGGAATGGTTAGATTATTAAAATCAAAAATCCAAATGACAATAACAGCAGCCAAAATGTCAATGGAAACAAGAATTCCCAGCCAGTCTCCCATGGCACTACTTGCCCAGCCTCAAGCTGCTAAGCAGCTGCGATCTGATGAGGGCAGGCACATTCAGCTTAGAATGGCCATTGACGTACTGATGTCACATGTGCACGTCTTTTCAAAAGGAATAAAATGGGGAGGGAAAGGTTAGATTATAAAAAAAAATCTAAAAATCCAAATGACAATAGCAGCAGCCAAAATTTCAACGGAACCAGGGATTCCCAG
Source organism: Phyllobates terribilis (assembly GCF_046119375.1). Taxonomy (NCBI): domain Eukaryota; kingdom Metazoa; phylum Chordata; class Amphibia; order Anura; family Dendrobatidae; genus Phyllobates; species Phyllobates terribilis. The sequence continues at coordinate 4,093,259 of NW_027362813.1, forward strand.
CAAGTCTCCCATGCCAGTACTTGCCCAGCCTCAAGCTGCATAGCAGCTGCAATCTGATGAGGGAAAGCACATTCAGCTAAGAATGGCTGTCGATGTGTGGATGACACATGTGCGCTTCTTTTCAAAAGGAATAAAATGGGGAGGGAAAGGTTAGATTTTAAAAACAAAAATCCAAAAATCCAAATGACAATAGCAGCAGCCAAAATATCAACGCAACCGGTGATTCCAAGCCAGTCTCCCATGTGGGTACTTGCCCAGCCTCAAGCTGTGTAGCAGCTACAATCTGACGATGGTAGGCACATTCAGCTTAGAATACCCGCTGACGTGCAGATGTCACATGTGCGCGTCTTTTCAAAAGGAATAAAATGGGGAGGGAAAAGTTAGATTATAAAAACAAAAATCCAAAAATTGAAAAATCCAAATGACAATAGCAGCAGCCAAAATGTCAACAGAACCGAGGATTCCCAGCTATTCTCACATGCCGGAAATAGCCCATCCTCAAGCTGCGCTGCAGCTGCTATTTGACGAGAAGAGGCACATTCAGCTTAGAATGGCCGCTGACGTGCAGATGCCACATGTGGGCGTCTTTTCTAAAGGAATAAAATGGGGAGGGAAAAGTTAGATTTTAAAAACAAAAATCCAAAATCCAAATGACAATAACAGCAGCCAAAATTTAAATGGAATGAGGGATTTCCAGCCAGTCTCCCATGCCAGTACTTGCCATGCCTCAAGCGGTGTAGCAACTGCAATTTTACAAGGGTAGGCACATTCAGCTTAGAATGGCCGTTGACTTGCAGATATCACATGTGCATGTCTTTTCAAAAGGAATAAAATGGGGAGGGAAAGGTTAGATTTTAAAAACAAAAATCCAAAAATCCAAATGACAATAGCAGCAGCCAAAATGTCAACCGAACCGGGAATTACCAGCCACTCTCCCATGCCAGTACTTGCCCAGTTTCAAGCTGAGTAGCGGCTGCGAACTGACGCGGGAAGGCACATTCAGCTTAGAATGGCCGTTGACATGGAGAAGTTACATGTGCGTGTCGTTTCAAAAGGAATAAAATGGGGAGGGAAAGATTAAATTTTAAAAACAAAAATCCAAAAGACAATAGCAGCAGCCAAAATGTCAACAGAAACAGGGATTCTCAACCAGTCTCCCATGCCGGTACTTGCTTGGCCTCAACCTGCGTAGCAGCTGCAATTTGATGAGGAAAGCCACATTCGGCTTAGAATGGCCATTGTCATGTGTGTGTCTTTTCAAAAGGAGTAAAATGGGAAGGAAAAGATAAGATTTTAAAAACAAAAATCCAAATGAAAATAGCAGCAGCCAAAATGTCAACGGAATTAGGGTTTCCCAGCCAGTCTCCAATGCTGATACTTGCCCAACCTCAAGCTGCATAGTGGCTGCGATCTGATGTGGGAAGGCACATTCAGCTTTGAATGGCCGTTGACGTGCAGATGCTACATGTGCCCGTCTTTTCAAAAGCAATAAAATGGGGAGTGGACGGTTAGATTTTAAAAACAAAAATCCAAAAATCCAAATGACAATAGCAGCAGCCAAAATGTCAATGGAACCCAGGCTTCCCAGCCAGTCTCCCATGCTAGTACTTGCCTGATCTCAAGCTGCATAGCAGGTGCAATTTGCCAAGGGTAGGCACAATCAGCTTAGAATCGACGTTGACGTACATATGACACATGTACGCGTCTTTTCAAAAGGAATAAAATGGGGAGGGAAACAGATTTTAAAAACAAAAATCCAAATGACAATAGCAGCTGCCAAAATATTATTGGAACCAGGAATTCCCAGGCAGTCTCCCATGCCAGTACAAGCCCAGCCTCAAGTTGCATAGCAGCTGCAATCTAACGAGGGTAGGCACATTCAGCTTAGAATGGCTACCGATGTGCAGATGTCACATGAGCGTGTCTTTTTGAAAGGAATAAAATAGGGAGGGAAAGGTAGAAATTAAAAACAAAAATCCAAATGACAATAGCAGCAGCTAAAGTGACAACGGAACCAGGAATTCCCAGCCAGTCTCCCATGTTGGTACTTGCCTGCCCTCAAGCTGAGTAGCAGCTGCGATCTGAGGAGAGCAGGCACATCCAGCTTAGAATGGCCATTGACAAGCAGATGTCATATGTGCGCATCTTTTCAAAAGGAATAAAATGGGGAGGGAAAGGTTAGATTTTAAAAACAAAATGACAATAGCTGAAGTCAAAATGTCAATGGAACCTGGTATGTGCAGCTAGTCTCCCATGCCGGTACATGCCCATCCTCAAGCTGCATAGCAGCTGTGTTCTGAGGAGGGCAGGCACATCCAGCTTAGAATGGCCATTGACGTGCGGATGTCACTTGTGCGCGTCTTTTCAAAAGGAATAAAAAGGGGATGGAAAGGTAAAATTTTAAAAACATATTTCCAAATAACAATAGCAGCAGCCAAAATGTCAACGGAACCGGTCATTCCTAGCCAGTCTCTCATATCGGTACTTGCCCAGCCTCAAGCTGCGTAGCGGCTGCAATCTGACGAGGGTAGCCACATTCAGGTTAGAATTGCCATTGATGTGCTGATGTCACATGTGCGCATCATTTCAAAAGGAATAAAATGGGGAGGGAAAAGTGAGATTTCAAAAACAAAAATCCAAATGACAATAGCAGCAGCCAAAATGCCAACGGAATCGGGGATTCCCAGCCAGTCTCCCACGCCTGTACTTGTCCGGCCTCAAGCTGCGTAGTGGCAGTGATCTGATAAGGGCAGGCACATTCAGCTTAGAATGGCCATTGACAAGCAGATGTCACATGTGCGCGTCTTTTCAAAAGGAATAAAATGAGGAGGGAAAGGTTAGATTTTAAAAACAAAAAGCAGGGAAAACATCCATGGAATCGGGGATTCCCAGCCAGTTTCCCACGCTGGTATTTGCCTGGCCTCAAGCTGCATAGCAGCTGCAATCTGATGAGGGAAGGAACATTGAGAATAGAATGGCCATTGACATCCAGCTGTCACATGTGCGCGTCTTTTCAAAAGGAATAAAATGGGGAGGGAAAGGTTAGATTTTGAAAACAAAAATCCAAAAATCCAAATGACAATAGCAGCAGCCAAAATGTCAACAGAAACAGGGATTCCCACCCAATCTCCCATGCTGGTACTTGCTCAGCTTCAAGCTGCATAGTGGCTGCGATCTAACAACGGCGTGCACAATCAGCTTAGAATGGCCGTTAACGTGCAGGCAAAACATGTGCGCGTCTTTTCAAAAGGAATAAAATGGGGAGGGAAAGGTTAGATCTTAAAAACAACAATCCAAAAATCCAAATCACAATAGCAGCAGCCAAAATGTCAATGGAACCAGGAATTCCCAACTAGTCTCCCATGCCAGTACTTGCCCAGCCTCAAGCTGCATAGCAGTTGTGATCAGAAGAGGGCAGGCACATTCAGCTTAGATAGGCTATTGACTTACAGATGTCACATGTGCACATCTTTTCAAAAGGAATAAAATGTGCAGGTAAAGGTTAGATTTTAAAAACAAAATTCCAAACGACAATAGCAGCAGCCAAATTGTCAACGGAACCAGGTATTCCCAGCCAGTCTCCCATGCCGGTACTTACCAAACCTCAAACTGTGTAGCGGCAGCGATCTGACGAGGGAAGGCACAATCGGCTTAGAATGGCCATTGACATGCAGATGTTACACGTGCGCGTCTTTTCAAAAGGAATAAAATGGGGAGAGAAAGGTTAGATTTTATAAACAAAAAAACAAAATCCAAATGATAATAGCAGCAGCCAAAATTTCAACTGAACTGGGGATTCCCAGCCAGTCTTCCAAGCTGGTATTTGCCCAGCCTCAAGCTGCATAGTTGCTGAGATATGACAACAGCATGCACAATCAGCTTAGAATGGCCGTTAACGTGCAGATGTCACATGTGCGCTTCTTTTCAAAAGGAATAAAATGGGGAGGGAAAGGTTAGATTTTAAAAACAAAAAAACAAAAATCCAAATCACAATAGCAGCAGCCAAAATGTCAACAGAACAGGGGATTCCCAGACAGTTGCCCATGCTGCAACTTGCCTGGCCTCAAGCTGCTTTGCGGCTGTGATTTGACAAGGGCAGGCACATTCAGCTTAGAATGGCCATTGACGTGCAGATGTCACATGTGTGTGTCTTTTCAAAAGGAATAAAATGGGGAGGGAAAGGTTTCATTTTAAAAACAAAAATTAAAAAATCCAAATGACAATAGCAGCAGCCAAAATGTCAACAGACACTGGGATCCCCAGCCAGTCTCCCATGCTGGTACTTGCCCAGCCTCAAGGTGCACAGCAACTGCAATCTGAGAAGGGCAGGCACACTCAGCTTAGAAAAGCCGTTGATGGGCAGCTGGCACATGTGCGCATCTTTTCAAAAGGAATAAAATGGGGAGGAAAGGTTAAATTTTAAAAACAAAAATCCAAAGGACAATAGCAGCAGCCAAAATGTGTGTCTTTTCAAAAGGAATAAAATGGGGAGGGAAAGGTTTCATTTTAAAAACAAAAATTAAAAAATCCAAATGACAATAGCAGCAGCCAAAATGTCAACAGACACTGGGATCCCCAGCCAGTCTCCCATGCCAGTACTTGCCTGGCCTCCAGCTGCATAGCAGCTGTGATCTGACAAAGGAAGGCACACTCAGCTTAGAATGGCCGTTGACGTGCAGATGTCACATGTGCGCATCTTTTCAAAAGGAATAATATGGGGAGGGAAAAATTCCATTTTAAAAATAAAAATCCAAAAATCCAAATGACTATAGCAGCAGCCAAAATGTCAACGGAAACAGGGATTCCCAGCCAGTCTCCCATGCCAGTTCTTGCCCAGCCGCAAGCAGCGTAGCGGCTGCGATCTGACGAGGGCAGGCACATTCAGCTTAGTATGGCCATTGACGTACAGAAGTCACATGTGCGCGTCTTTTCAAAAGGAATAAAATGGGGAGGGCAACAAAAATCCAAATGACAATAGCAGCAGCCAAAATGTCAACAGAACTGAGGATTCCCAGCCAGTCTCCCATGCCAGTACTTGCCTGGCCTCAATATGCATATCGGCTGCAACATGACAAGGGAAAGAACATTCAGCTTAGAATGGCCGTTGATGTGCAAAAGGCACATATGCGCGTCTTTTCAAAAGGAATAAAATGTGGAGGGAAAGGTTAGATTTTAAAAACAAAAATCCAAATGACAATAGCAGCAGCTAGATTGTCAACTTAACCAGGGATTCTCAGCCAGTCTTCCATGCCAGTACTTGCCCAGCCTCAAGGTGCGTAGCGGCTGCAATCTAACAAGGGAAGTCACATTCAGCTTAGAATGGCCGTTGACTTGCAGATGTCACATGTGCGCGTCTTTTCAAAAGGAATAAAATGGGAAGGGAACGGTTAGATTTTAAAATCAAAAATCCAAAAATCCAAATATCCAAATATCCAAATGACAATAGCAGCAGCCAAAATTTCAATGGAACTGGGGATTCCCAGCCTGTCTCCCATGCTGGTATTTGCCCAACCTAAAGCTGAGCAGCATCAGCGATCTGAAGAAGAAAGGCACATTCAGCTTAGAATGGCCATTGACGTGCAGATGGCACATGTGCGAGTCTTTTCAAAAGGAATAATATGGGGAGGGAAAGGTTAAATTCTAAAAACAAAAATCCAAATGACAATAGCAGCAGCCAAAACAAGTCAATGGAACTGGGGATTCCCAGCCCGTCTCCCATGCAAGTACTCAAGCTGCATAGCGTCTGCAATCTCATGAGTGAAGGCACATTCAGCTTAGAATGGCTGCTGACGTGCAGATATCACATGTGCGCGTCTTTTCAAAAGGAATAAAATGGGGAGGGAAAGGTTAGATTTTTAAAACAAAAATCCAAATGACAATAGCAGCTGCCAAAATGTCAATGGAACTGGAGATTCCCAGCCAGTCTCCCAAGCCAGTACTTGCGTGACCTCAAGCTGCATAGCGGCGGCAATCTGACGAGGGCAGGCACAATCAGCTTAGCATGGCCATTGATGTATGGATGTCACATGTGCACGTCTTTTCAAAAGGAATATAATGGGGAGGGAAATGTTAGATTTTAAAAACAAAAATCCAAATGACAATAGCAGCAGCCAAAATGTTATCGGAAGTGGGGATTCCCAGCCAGTCTCCCATGCTGGTACTTGCCTGGCCTCAAGCAGCATAGCAGCTGCGATCTGATGAGGGCAGGCACAATCAGCTAAGAATGGCCGTTGACGTGCAGATGTCACATGTGCGCGTCTTTTCAAAAGGAATAAAATGGGGAGGGAAAGATTCTATTTTAAAAACAAAAATCCAAATGACAACAGCTGAAGCCAAAATGCCAACAGAAGAGGGTATTCCCAGCCAGTCCTCCATGCCGGTAATTGCACATCCTCAAGCTGCGTAGCGGCTGCGATCGGATGAGGGTAGGGACATTCAGCTTAGAACGGCCATTGAAGTGCAGATGTCACATGTGCGTGTCATTTCAAAAGGAATAAAATCGGGAGGGAAAGGTTAGATTTTTAAAACAAAAATCCAAATGACAATAGCAGCATCCAAGATGTCAACGGAACCAGGGATTCTCAGCCACTCTCCCATGCCTGTACTTGTCCGGTCTCAAGCTGCTTAGTGGCTTTGATCTGATGAGGGAAGGCACATTTGGCTTAGAATGGCCGTTGACGTGCAGATGTCACATGTGCGCATCTTTTCAAAAGGAATAAAATGGGGAGGGAAAGATTCCATTTTAAAAACAAAAATCCAAATGTCAATTGCAGCAGCCAAAATGTCAACAGAATCAGGGATTTCCAGCCAGTCTCCCATGCCAGTACTTGCCTGGCCTCAAGCTGCATAGCAGCTGCAATCTGACAAGGCCAGGTACATTCAGCTTAGAATGGCCGTTGATGTGCAGATGTCACATGTGCGTGTCTTCTCAAAAGGAATAAATTGGGGAGGGAAAGGTTAAATTTTAAAAACAAATTCCAAAAATCCAAATGACATTAGCAGCAGCCAAAATGTCAACAGAACCTGGGATTCCCAGCCAGTCTCCCATGCCGGTACTTGCCCAGCCTCAAGGCGCGCAGCGGCTGCAATTTGATGAGGGCAGGCACATTCAGCTTAGAATGGCCGTAGACATGCAAATGTCACATGTGCCCGTCTTTTCAAAAGGAATAAAATGGGTAGGGAAAAGTTAGATTTTAAAAACAAAAATCCAAATGACAATAGCTGCAGCCAAACTGTCATCGGAACCAGGGATTCCCAGAGAGTCTCCCATACCAGTACTTGCTCAGCCACAAGCTGCATAGCGGCTGCGATCTAATGAGGGAAGGCACAATCAGCTAAGAATGGCCGTTGACGTGCAGATGTCACATGTGCGCGTCTTTTCAAAAGGAATAAAATGGGGAGGGAAAGATTCTATTTTAAAAACAAAAATCCAAATGACAACAGCTGAAGCCAAAATGCCAACAGAAGAGGGTATTCCCAGCCAGTCCTCCATGCTGGTAATTGCACATCCTCAAGCTGCGTAGCGGCTGCGATCGGATGAGGGTAGGGACATTCAGCTTAGAACGGCCATTGAAGTGCAGATGTCACATGTGCGTGTCATTTCAAAAGGAATAAAATCGGGAGGGAAAGGTTAGATTTTTAAAACAAAAATCCAAATGACAATAGCAGCATCCAAGATGTCAACGGAACCAGGGATTCTCAGCCACTCTCCCATGCCTGTACTTGTCCCGTCTCAAGCTGCTTAGTGGCTTTGATCTGATGAGGGAAGGCACATTTGGCTTAGAATGGCCGTTGACGTGCAGATGTCACATGTGTGCATCTTTTCAAAAGGAATAAAATGGGGAGGGAAAGATTCCATTTTAAAAACAAAAATCCAAATGTCAATTGCAGCAGCCAAAATGTCAACAGAACCAGGGACTCCCAGCCAGTCTCCCATGCCAGTACTTGCCTGGCCTCAAGCTGCATAGCAGCTGCAATCTGACAAGGCCAGGTACATTCAGCTTAGAATGGCCGTTGATGTGCAGATGTCACATGTGCGTGTCTTCTCAAAAGGAATAAATTGGGGAGGGAAAGGTTAAATTTAAAAACAAATTCCAAAAATCCAAATGACATTAGCAGCAGCCAAAATGTCAACAGAACCTGTGATTCCCAGCCAGTCTCCCATGACGGTATTTGCCCAGCCTCAAGGTGCGCAGCGGCTGCAATCTGATAAGGGCAGGCACATTCAGCTTAGAATGGCCGTAGACATGCAAATGTCACATGTGCCCGTCTTTTCAAAAGGAATAAAATGGGTAGGGAAAAGTTAGATTTTAAAAACAAAAATCCAAATGACAATAGCTGCAGCCAAACTGTCATCGGAACCAGGGATTCCCAGAGAGTCTCCCATACCAGTATTTGCTCAGCCACAAGCTGCATAGCGGCTGCGATCTAATGAGGGAAGGCACATTCAGCTTAGAATGGCCGTCGATGTGCAGATGTCACATGTGCGCATCTTTTCAAAAGGAATAAAATGGGGAGGGAAAGCTAATGTTTTTAAAAACAAAAATCCAAATGACAATACCAGCAGCCAAAATGTCAATGGAACCAGGGATTCCCAGCCAGTCTCCCATGATGGTACTTGCCCAGCCTCAAGCTATGTAGCAGCTGCGATCTGATGAAGGAAGGCACACTCAGCTTAGAATGGCCGTTGATTGGAAGATTTCAAATGTGCACGTCTTTTCAAGAGGAATAAAATGGGGAGGGAAAGGTTAGATTTTAAAAACAAAAATCCAAATGACAATAGCAGCAGCCAGTCTTCCATGCCAGTACTTGCCTGACCTCAAGCCACGTAGCAGCTGCGATTTGACGAATTAAGGCACATTCAGCATAGAATGGCCGTTGACGTACTGATGTCACATGTGCGCGTCTTTTCAAAAGGAATAAAATGGGGAGGGAAAGGTTAGATTTTAAAAACAAAAATCCAAATGACAATAGCAGCAGCCAAAATGTCAACGGAACCGGGGATTCCTATCTAGTCTCCCACAAAGGTACTTGCCCAGCCTCAAGCTGCATAGCAGCTGCGATCTGACGAGGGAAGTCACATTCACCTTAGAATGGCCGGTGACCTGCAGATGTCACATGTGCGCGTCTTTTCACAAGGAATAAAATGGGGAGGGAAAGGTTAGATTTTAAAAACAAAAATCCAAATGACATTACCAGCAGCCAAAATGCCAATGGAATCGGGGATTCCCAACCAGTCACCCATGCTGATACTTGCCCAGCCTCAATCTGCATAACAGCTGCGCTCTGATGAGGGAAGGCACACTCAGCTCAGAATGGCCGTTGATGAGCAGATGTCACATGTGCGTGTGACACCCCAGGGGTCTAGTTGCCACAGTAATAGAGATATTATGTCTGAGAGCAAGTGGGAGGTTTCTCTGGTCAGGAGCCATAAGCATGCAGCACTGCCCGCCCAGACCTGGGAGGGGAGGAATCTGCCCTTATAAACTGGGTCTGGGGCGGGATTAGGTGAGACAGAGACAGAGCCTGCAGAACAAGCAGAGCAGTCAGAGCCTAGAATGAAGCTGCAGAGACAGGAAAAGCTACATCAGGAGCTCTGTAGGAGCAGAGGCAGAAGGCCAGGGGCTGTGAGCAGAGATATAGCTCGCCCTGGCTGAAGTTACTAAAACCGGACACAGGAGTCCGAGGCTGTGGGGACTGATATATTCCCAGCAGCAGAAACCAGCTGGCAGGGGATTCCAGGTCCTCTGGCCATAGAAGCCCGGAGGCTCAGTCACAAAGAAGGGACCATTTAGAAAAAAACGCAGCACTACTGGACCTGGGTGCATGAGTTGGGTCCAAAGCCTTGAAATGTCGCGATAACCTCAGCACACCAAATGTTATAATAAGATACTTTTATTTGCAGTCCACACTAAAGACGTTTCGGTCGACAAGAACTTCATCAGTGTACTGCATGTAAACAAAATGAACAGATATAGAATACAAACATTATAGTGATAATAAAGTCACAGATTATGTATACAAAACATATAAATAAAGGTCTATGTGTCTATGTAACCTTTTGTCCAACAGTAAAGCAAAAAAAGGGGGCAACCTACCAAGTTACTGGGATTGGAGCAGGAAAAGAGAAGGAGATGGGACCCAATACAGGGATTCCTATGGAGAAAGTGCATACTATGAGGTAATGGAAGGATATATGGGGCTATAATGGGGTGAGGACTATAAGGGAGGTAGACATACCGTTTGTGCCATGAAGTATAGGACAGGTGCTGCATCGATCGCGGTATCCACCGCTGGATGTGAGCAGTGTGCACGACTTGGAGACTGGCTACAAATATTATTAGAGGAGAGGAGGGTTTGGCTGCCAGCCAATGAGGAAGTTTGAATGTGCTGGTAATTAGCGCTTGATGCGGTGACGTCACAGGAAGTGACGCGAAAAAGGGAGTGCCGGCATCTGATTGGTCCGGCGCCGCGCATGCGCACGTGCGTGCGTGTCAGCCGACGTGTAGGTGCGTTCCAGGGACCAGGAAGTGGTTTCTGTATCGAAGTGATGTGTTCCACTGCCGGAAAAGAATGGCAAGGAGCGTTCCACCATCGAGAGAAGGGGTTGCAGAGTGCAGGAGGGATATAGGAGAATGAGGATGGGTATGGATCCTTCATCTGAAATATGAAATACAATGTTAAATCGAGTTATAAGACACAGTGCAGTAAAACACACAGGAATACTGCTATGATACCCTTATACAGCCAATCGCCACATTATAGATAAGCATACATGAATCTTGGTCCCTATTAATAAATGGCAAATGAATATCGGATTGCGGGTGTTAACTCCTTGTAATGTAAAAAGTATAAACATATAAATAAACCTAGGTCCCTATTGGGACGGATTGGGACCAGGTAGGTTTAGATGAATGATTGCAGATCATAGTCCTTGTTAAGTCCTTTGGGATGAAGGGACTGCAGTTCATGAATCCAGAATGCCTCTCTCTGCTTGAGGGTCTGGATTCGATTACCCCCACGACGGGGTGGTTTAATTTGCTCTATAACTTGAAACCGCAATTGGGACACATTGTGTCCTGCTGCCGTGAAGTGTTGGGGGAGAGGTAGAAGTAAATTTTTGCATCTGATGGTAGATTTGTGCTTGGAGATTCTATCTTTAATGGGTTGGGTCGTTTCCCCCACGTAGACAAGGCCGCAAGGGCACTTAACTAGGTATACGACAAAATTTGTATCACAGGTGTAGTAATCCTTAATTGTATATTTCCTGCCTGTTTGTGGATGATGAATAGTATCGCCTCTAAGGATGTTATGGCACTGATGGCATTGGAGACATGGGAAGATTCCTTTCTTAGGAGTTTGTAGAAATCTTTGGCGGGAACCAAGGGACGTTGTCCCTATGTCAGCACGGACTAATGAGTCTCTGATGTTTGGTGCTCTTTTGAAGCACGGTAAGAAGGGTTAATGAAAGGATTTGATGGTGGGGTAACCTGTTTGGAGAATATTCCAATGTTTCCGTATCGTACGGTGTATAGTGTAAGCTAGGGGGTGATATGTGTGGACAAATGGAATGCGATCAGATGTGTCTGGTCGTGGTTGTGTGCGGCTGTCCTGTGACTCACGTAGAAGATACTGAGGGTATCCTCTTTCTTCAAATTTCCGTGTCATTTCTTTTAATCTGACTTCGCGTAATGTTGTATCGGACACAATGCGTTCAACCCTCTGAAATTGCGATTTGGGGATAGCATGTTTCATAGGGGCTGGGTGGTTGCTTGAAAAATGTAGTAATGTGTTGCGATCTGTGGGTTTCCTGTAGATGTCAGTGGTTAATAGTCCTTAGCCATCTTTGATGACTAAAGTATCTAGGAAGTTGATCTGGTGTGGGTGATAGTTCAGAGTGAAATGTAGACCAGGGCAGGCGGTGTTGAGGGACCTGCAGAATTCATCTAAGGTGTCCTGGGAACCTGTCCAGATGCAAAAGATGTCGTCTATGTAACGCTTCCATAAAATGGAATGCTCTTGGAACAGTTGATTCTTATATACAAACTGTGTCTCAAAAGTAGACATGTAACAGTTTGCGTAAGGGGGGGCTACATTTGAGCCCATTGCGGTCCCCTTGGTCTGCACGTAAAATGTATCCTGAAAGAGGAAGTAATTGTGTGTAAGAACTATTGTTAGTAGTTCTACGGCTAGATCTATAATCGATGGATTGGTGTTTGAGTCCTTCAGCATTTGTTCAACCGCTTGGATACCCCGGTCATGGGGAATCGATGTATAGAGACTTGTGACATCTAGGGACACTAAGATGGCTTCTGGAGGAACTTGTTTGAGTGCTTTCATAGTCTCTAAAAAGGCCCCTGTGTCTAATAGATAAGATGGACTTTTTTGGGTAAGTGGTGTAAGAATCTTTTCTAAGAAAATTGCAAGGGGTGATAAAATAGAATCCGTGGAGGCCACTATGGGGCGCCCAGGAGGTTGGGTGAGACTTTTGTGGATTTTGGGTAGGACATAAAATACCGGTATGATTGGATGTGGATTAATTAAATACTCGTACGTTTTCAAGTCAAATCACCTTGGCTGTTAAAAACCGTTGTAGTGTCGAAATGATGAGTGTCTGTGTTTTTGTAGTCGGGTCCGTAGAGAGTTTACGGTATGTGGACTCATCACTAAGTTGTCTCAAAATTTCCGAGATGTAATCGCACTTGTTCATGACTACTATCGCTCCACCTTTGTCAGCTGGCTTTATAATCAAATCTTTGTCCTCTTGCAGGCTCCGTAGGGCCTGTCGATCAAGGGGAGAGAGATTGGTCTGATAATGTGCCCTTCCTTAGTCGATATTGGAGCGTAATTGGTGAAACTGTTATGTTCTGCTACCAAAGCTAAGGAAAGAGAGGAGATCTGTCCCTACTATAGGACTCAGCTGAAACCCTACGATGTAACAGGGAACCTGATCCTGCGATCAGACCTGCTAAAGTCCTAATCTAGTCTGTACGGAGACCTATAGATGTGGGGAGGGAATCCCTACAAGTACTAAGGACTGGGAGGAATATGGGACACCTCCTAACAGAAATAGTAGCAGACAGACGAACAAACAAAATAGATAGAACATAGAGGTCCGTAGACCAAGCAAACTAACAGAGTTAGATACAGTGCACAGGCTAGCTAGAAAGTAGATATACAATGAAGTCCAGCAAAGCCAGAAGGGCGGAGCAGGCTTAAATAGACCAACAAGGTCATGAGACCAGCAAAGGAAAAAAAAACTAACAGCAAGGTTCTAACAGTACCCCCCCTTCTAAGAGGATCCTCCGGATCCCCTAGGACCAGGCTTATCAGGAAATCTCCTGTGAAACGCTCTGATAAGTCTGGACGCGGAAACATCATCTGACCTCACCCAAGAGTTATCCTCGGGTCCGAAACCTTTCCAGGCCACAATATACTGCAAACTACCTCTATACCGTCTAGAGTCAAGGATGCGAGAAATTTCATATTCCCCGTCCTCCACCACCGGAGGAACAGAGGCAGAGGCGTCACCATCCGACACAACAGCTTTCTTAACAGAGAGACATGAAATACCGGATTAATTCTCCAGGAGGTAGGAACCTCCAACCTAACAGCAGATTGGTTGACAACCTGAAGCACCTTAAAGGGCCCTACAAACTTGGGATCCAATTTCTTAGAAGGAATCCTCAACCGCAGATTCCTAGAGGACAACCAATCCATGTCACCAACAGCGAACAAAACCTCCTGTCGTTTCCTATCAAAGTAGTCTTTAGATTTTCTGTTGGCCTCCTGAAGATTACCACGCACATCAGTCCAAACTCTTTCCAAATCACCGGAAAAATTCTCCTCCTCAGGCACGGCAGATCCCAACTTGGAGAATGACCCAAACGACGGATGTCTCCCAGAACAACAAAAAAAAAGGCGAACAACCAGCAGAAGAAGATGTATGATTGTTCAGAGCAAATTCGGCAAGTGGCAGAAACTCAGACCACCCCTCTTGATTGTCTGCCACAAAACAACGCAAGAACTGCTCAACATACTGGTTTTTCCTTTCTGTCTGGCCATTAGATTCAGGATGATATCCGGACGAAAACAACAAATGAATTCCCAACCTGTCACAAAAGGCACGCCAAAAACGAGCCACGAATTGAGGACCCCTATCAGAAACAATGTCAGTAGGAACGCCATGAAGTCTGACAATTTCCTTGACAAAGGCCTTAGCGAGAGTTTTCGCGCAGGGCAGTTTGACAAAGGGAACCAAGTGACACATCTTGCTAAAACGGTCCACGACCACCCAGATGACAGTAAAACCCTCAGAGGGGGGAAGGTCAGTTATAAAGTCCATAGCCAAATGTGTCCAAGGAGCACTGGGGACCTCCAAAGGACAAAGCAACCCCGCAGCAGGAGTATGTGAGGACTTAGATCTAGCACATATAGTACATTGGCGCACCCACTTAATGACTTCCTTCTGCCATCCAGGCCACCAAAAACTGCGACCCACCAGTCTCTTGGTCTCAGAGATTCCGGGATGACCTGCCAACCGAGATTCGTGACACTCAACAAACAAATCTCTCCTAAAGGTCCCAGGCACAAACAACCTCCCATGAGGAGTGTTAGATGAGGCATTCTCCTGAGCTTTAAGAATCTCATCTTCCAAAACGGAGTCCAAAGCAGCTATCACAACACCTTCTTGTAAAATGTTCTCCTCTTTCTCAGCACCGACTATGGGAGAAAAACTGCAAGACAAGGCATCCGCCTTAACATTCTTAGTACCAGGGATGTAAGTAACGGAGAAATTAAACCGCGAGAAAAACAGTGCCCACCTAGCCTGACGGGCATTCAGGCGCTTGGCAGCATCAAGATATATCAGATTTTTATGATCCGTAAGAACCTGAACGGGAAATTCCGCACCTTCCAAGAAGTGGCGCCAGTGTTCAAATGCGAGTTTAATAGCCAATAATTCCCGATTACCAATATCGTAATTCAGTTCAGTCTCCGAAAATTTTTTTGAAAAAAAGGCACAGGGATGTAATCCATCCCCGTTATCCTGAGACAATACTGCGCCAACCCCCACAGAGGAAGCATCAACCTCAACCAAAAACGGCCTAGTAACATCAGGCTGCATAAGGATGGGAGCAGAGGTGAACCTCTCCTTGAGATACACAAAAGCTTCAATGGCCTCAGAAGACCACTGAACCGCATCAGCACCTTTCCTGGTGAGATCAGTCAGAGGTTTGACAATACTAGAAAAATTTTTTGTGAATTTTCTATAGTAATTGGCGAAACCCAAAAACCTCTGTATCGATTTCAAACCAATAGGCCTAGGCCATTCCTGCACAGCCTGAACCTTAACCGGATCCATCTCAAAACCTTTGCTGGAGATAATGTAGCCCAAAAAACTAATTCTCTGTACAGCAAACTCACATTTCTCCAGCTTAGCAAAAAGCGAATTGTCCATTAATAACTGTAATACCTCACGCACGCTCCGCCAATGAGACTCCAGATCTGGCGAATAAATCAAAATGTCATCCAAATATACAACCACATTTTTACCGATCAAAGGTCTAAGGATGTCATTAATCAGATTCTGAAAAAATGCAGGAGCATTAGTAAGACCAAAAGGCATAACCAGATTCTCAAAATGACCCACAGGAGTGTTAAAAGCAGTCTTCCATTCGTCACCCTCCTTCATGCGCAACAGATTGTATGCCCCCTTAAGGTCAATTTTAGAGAACCACTTGGCCCCCATTAACTGGTTAAACAGATCAGGAATCAATGGCAGTGGGTAAGGATTGCGTACCGTAATTTTGTTAATCTCACGAAAATCCAGACAAGGACGTAAACCGCCGTCCTTTTTTTTTACAAAAAAAAATCCAACCACCACAGGAGACTTAGAGGGCCTAATGTGACCGGCGGCCAAACTTGTCTGTATGTATTCCTCCAAAACCTTCCTCTCAGGAATAGTAAGGTTAAATAAACGACTTTTAGGAAGAGTCGCTCCAGGGACAAATTCAATAGAGCAATCATAGTCTCTATGGGGAGGCAAAACCTGCGATTCCTTCTCAGAAAAAACTCTCCAAAAATCCTGAATAGGAACAGGCAATTCTCCCCTATCCAAAGCTGCAATACGCCCGTTACAACACTTGTCATAACATTTATGGCTCCAGGATTTAATTTCACTGGAAGACCAATCCAGTACAGGATTGTGAAATTTTAACCAGGGCAAACCCAATATTACTGGAGAAGGCAAGTTATTCAACACTACCAAATCCAATTTCTCATGGTGAACACCATTAATAGTGAGAGGAAATTCACTGACCTTGAGAGTAATATTCTTCAAAGGGGAGCCATCCACAGAAACCACAGCAATGGGGAATGATAAAGGTTCAGGTTTTAAATTGAGTTTTTCCACGAATCCCCCATCAATTACATTCAGTGTAGACCCGCAATCAACAAACACCCGAAATTCCATTAATTTTTCCTGAGCAATCGTGGAAGCAGCTAAAAATATACCCTTGGAATTTAAACAGGCAATACGGGCGTGACTGACCATTTTTTTTTCTTTCTTCATAAGAAGCTCACAGCCTTTAATCAAATGACCAGATTTTCCGCAATAGAAACACAAGCCTTCCGAAAAACGACGGTCTTTTTCTTGAGAGCGAGGTGTCACCGATCCAATCTCCATCGGTTCACCACTGTTAGTACACACATTATCATAACCAGAAACTGACATAGCAGAGGATTTGCTCTCATTAACCCTAGCACGCAGTCTTCTATCCACCCGTATAGCTAATTGCATAGCCTGTTGCAAATCTTCAGGTGTAGGATAAGCAATTAGAAGGTCTTTAACCCTTTCACTGAGCCCAGCAAGAAATAGACTTTTCAGAGCAGAATCGTTCCACCCTGTTTGAGTGGACCAACGACGAAAATGAGTACAATATTTTTCCACATTACCTGATCCTTGTTTTAAACGTCTCAACTCAGTCTCAGCTGATGCGACACGGTCAGGATCATCATATAATAGTCCTAAAGCAGAAAAAAAACTATCCACTGATCTGAAGCATGTATCACTAGGTTGCAAAGAAAAGGCCCACTCCTGAGGCTCTTTGCGCAAAAGTGACATTATGAACCCTACGCGCTGGGATTCATCCCCAGAGGACTTGGGTCTCAAACAAAAATGCAATAAGCAAGCATTTTTAAATGAAAAAAATTCTCGATGTTCACCAAAAAATAAATCCGGCAAACATACCTTAGGCTCCAAGAAATATGCTCCAGGACAGTTACTCACGTGCTGACGGAGCTCGGCCACTTCCAGAGAGAGTCCCTGCAGGTGTTTAGCCAAATCCTGAACCGACACCATGATGGAACAGAAAAATCTTTCCTTAGAGAATTTGCAGGCTGGACTTACTGTTATGTTCTGCTACCAAAGCTAAGGAAAGAGAGGAGATCTGTCCCTACTATAGGACTCAGCTGAAACCCTACGATGTAACAGGGAACCTGATCCTGCGATCAGACCTGCTAAAGTCCTAATCTAGTCTGTACGGAGACCTATAGATGTGGGGAGGGAATCCCTACAAGTACTAAGGACTGGGAGGAATATGGGACACCTCCTAACAGAAATAGTAGCAGACAGACGAACAAACAAAATAGATAGAACATAGAGGTCCGTAGACCAAGCAAACTAACAGAGTTAGATACAGAGCACAGGCTAGCTAGAAAGTAGATATACAATGAAGTCCAGCAAAGCCAGAAGGGCGGAGCAGGCTTAAATAGACCAACAAGGTCATGAGACCAGCAAAGGAAAAAAAACCTAACAGCAAGGTTCTAACAGAAACGCCCCATCCACGAATCCTATAAAGGTTTCCAGTGGATGTGTGCCTCGAGGAGGCCTATATTTGCTCTTAGAGCGGAGACCTAAGTCTTGGGCTGTGATGTCGGCCATGGATTCTGGAGGGGTGACGCTGAAAGGATTATTAGCAAAATGGGTTTTCAAGCGTAGGGTACGGTAAAAGCGTTGTAGTTCCATATCTAGTTTAAAAGTGTTGTATTTGTATGTGGGGCAGAAAGAGAGTCCCTTTTGTAAAACTGATGTTTGTGCAACGCTGAGAGTTTTGGAAGAGATATTTACCACCATTTGTGGGTCTGCGATCGGGTGATTCGTGTGAAGTCCAGAAGTCCAGCGCCGCCATCCAGGAGCGGAGGCTAACAGAAGGCCCAAAGTCACCAGCCATACGGGTGAGCACCACACGGTATACTCAGGGACGTTTGCTACTTGTAACCGCTGACAGCAAGGTAGCCAGGAAGAGTGCAGATAAACGGGGAGGCCTACAACTCCATCTGGCCAGGGGAACTCCTGCTTGCTCGCAGACTGACCAGGCCCCTTATACTAGCCAGTACTCCCGGGAGGGTCTGCCTTGTACCATCAGTAAAGACCCTGAACTGCACCTCACGTCTCTGTGATTCCTTGCCGCACCAGCACCATTAGCACTGGGACCCTCACACCATCACTCCCATCATCTCTCACATTAGCTGCCCTGAGGCAATACTTCTCCCGTGGGGAGTTATCCCATACTCGGCTGTGCAAACAACATCAGCCTCAGCGGTCGGCAGCGGAGCGGCGGTCCCCACTGACCGCAATCCACGGGTGGCGTAGTCGGACATTTGCTATACATTAAGACTGCCACTGGTTTGACCACCCTGGGCACGGACCGGGTCACCGCCATACGGAGACTATAACCCCCAGTATTCTACAACAGGCCCGGATCCAGGTTCCCCTGCACAACACAGGCCCAGGGGGTGCGTCATGCGCGTCTTTTCAAAAGGAATAAAATAGGGAGGGAAAGGTTAGATTTTAAAAACAAAAATCCAAATGACAAAAGCAGCAGCCAAATTTTCAACAGAACTGGGGATTCACAGAGAGTCTCCCATTCCAGTACTTCCCCAACCTCAAGCTGTGTAGCAGATGTCATCTGACAAGGGAAGGCACATTCAGCTTTGTATGGCCATTAACGTGCAGATGTCACATATGCGCGTCTTTTCAAAAGGAATAAAATGGGGAGGGAAAGGTTAGATTTTAAAAACAAAAATCCAAATAACAATAGCAGAAGCGAGAAGGTCAATGGAGCTAGGGAATCCCAGCCAGTCTCCCATGCTGGTACTTGCTTGACCCCAAGTTGCATAGCATCTGTGATCTGACGAAGGCTAGCACATTCAGCTTAGAATAGCTGTTGACGAGCAAATGGTCCATGTGCGCATCTTTTCAAAAGGAATAAAATGGGGAGGGAAAAGTTAGATTTTAAAGGCAAAGATCCAAATAACAACAGCAGCAGCCAAAATGTCGATGGAAGAGTGGATTCCCAGCCAGTCTCCCATGCCGGTACTTGCCCAGGCTGAAGCTGCATAGCGGTTGTGATCTGACAAAGGCAGGCACATTCAGCTTTGAATGGCCGTTGACATGCAAATGTTACATTTGCACGTCTTTTCAAAAGGAATAAAATGGGGAGGGAAAGCATTGATTTTTAAAACCAAAAATCCAAATGACAATAGCAGCAGCCAAAATGTCAATGGAACCAAGGATTCCCAGCCAGCCTCCCATGTCAATACTTGCCCAGCCTCAAGCTGCTTAGTGGCTATGATCTGACGAGGGAAAGCACATTCAGCTTAGAATGGCCGTTGATGTACAGATGTCACATGTGCACGTCTTTTCAAAAGGAATAAAATGGGGAGGGAAAGGTTAGATTTTTTTAAAAAAATCCAAAAATCCAAATGACAATAGCAGCAGCCAAAATGTCAATGGAACCAGGGATTCCCAGCCAATCTCCCATGTCGATACTGGCCCAGCCTCAAGCTGCGTAGCGGCTGCAATCCGATGAGAGAAAGCACATTCAGCTTAGAATGGCAGTTGACGTGCAGGTGTCACATGTGCGTATCTTTTCAAAAGGAATAAAATGGGGACTGAAACACATGCATTTAAGAACAAAAATCCAAATGACAATAGCAGCAGCCAAAATGTCAACGGAATATGGGATTCCCAGCCAGTCTCCCATGCCAGTACTTGCCCAGCCTCAAGCTGCATAGTAGCTGCAATCTGAAAAGGGCAAGCACATTCAGCTTTGAATGTTCGTTGATTAATGGAAGTCAGATGTGCATGTCTTTTCAAAAGGAATAAAATGGGGAGGGAAAGGTTAGATTTTAAAAACAAAAATCCAAAAATCCAAAAATCCAAAAATCCAAATGACAATAGCAGCAACCAAAATTACAACGGAACTGGGGATTACCAGCCAGTCTTCCATGCCAGTACTTGCACAGTCTCAAGCTGCATAGCGGCTGTGATCTGACTAGGGCAGGCACATTTAGCTTAAAATGGCCATTGACGTGCAGATGTCACATGTGCGTGTCTTTTCAAAAGGAATAAAATGGGGAGGGAATGGTTAACTTTTAAAAACAAAAATCCAAATGCCAATAGCAGCAGCCAAAATGTCAACAGAATCAGGGATTCCAAGCCAGTCTCCCATGTCAGTATTTGCCCAGCCTAAAGCTGCATAGCATCTACAATCTGATGAGTGCAGGCACACTCAAGTTAGAATGGCCATTGACGTGAAGAGGTCACATGTGCTCGTCTTTTCAAAAGGAATAAAATGAGGAGGGAAAGGTAAGATTTTAAAAACAAAAATCCAAAAATTCAAAAATCCAAATGACAATAGCAGCAGCCAAAATGTCAATGGAACCGTGGATTCTCAGCCAGTTTCCCATGCTGGTACTTGCCCATTCTCAAGCTGCGTAGCGGCTGCATTCTGATGAGAGAAGGCACATTTGGCTTAGAATGGCCATAGATAAGCAGATGTCACATGTGTGTGTTTTCAAAAGGAATAAAATGGGGAGGGAAAGGTTAGATTTTAAAAACAAAAATCCAAATGACAATAGCAGCAGCCAGAATGTCAACGGAACAGAGGATTCCCAGCCAGTCTCCCATGCTGGTACTTGCCCAGCCTCAAGATGAGTAGCAGCTGCAATCTGACAACGGCAGGCACATTCAACTTAGAATTGCCGTTGATGTGCACATGTCACATGTGCGTGTCTTTTTGAAAGGAATAAAATGGGGAGGGAAAGAGAATTTAAAACCAAAAATCCAAATGACAATAGCAGAAGCCAAAATGTCAATGGAAATGGGGATTCCCAGCTAGTCTCCCATGCCAATACTTGCCCAGCCTCAAGATGAGTAGCGGCTGCAATCTGACAACGGCAGGCACATTCAACTTAGAATTGCCGTTGATGTACAGATGTCACATGTGCGTGTCTTTTCGAAAGGAATAAAATGGGGAGGGAAAGGTTAGATTTTAAAACCAAAAATCCAAATGACAATAGCAGAAGCCAAAATGTCAATGGAAATGGGGATTCCTAGCTAGTCTCCCATGCCAATACTTGCCCAGCCTCAAGATGAGTAGCGGCTGCAATCTGACAACAGCAGGCACATTCAACTTAGAATGGCCATTGAGATGCAGATGTCACATGTGCGCGTCTTTTCAAAAGGAATAAAATGGGGAGGGAAAGGTTAGATTTTAAAAACAAAAATCCAAAAATCCAAATGACAATAGCAGCAGCCAAAATGTCAATGGAACCGGGGATACCCAGCCAGTCTCCCATGCTGGCACTTGCACGGTCTAAACCTGCGCAGCGGCTGCAACCTGATGAGAGCAGCTACATTCAGCTTAGAATGGCCGTTGATGTGCAGAAGTCACATGTGCATGTCTTTTCAAAAGGAATAAAATGGGGAGGGAAAGGTTAGATTTTAAAAACAAAAATCCAAAAATCCAAATGACAAAAGCAGCAGCCAAAATGTCAATGGAAACGGGGATTCCCAGACAATCTCACATGCCGGTAGTTGCCTGCCCTCAAGCTGCACAGCAGCTGTGATGTGACAAGGGTAGGCACATTCAGCTTAGAATGGCCATTGACATGCAGAGGGCACATGTGCACATCTTTTCAAAAGGAATAAAATTGGGAGGGAAAGGTTAGATTTTAAAAACAAAAATCCAAAAATGCAAATGACAATAGCAGCATCCAAAATGTCAATGGGACCGGGGATTCCCAGCCAGTCTCCCATGCCGGTATTTGCCCGGCCTCATGCTGTGTTAAGGCTGCAATCTGATGAGGTCAGGAACATTCAGCTTAGAATGGCTGTTGACATGCAGATGTCACATGTGCGTGTCTTTTCAAAAGGAATAAAATGGGGAGGGAAAGGTTAGATTTTAAAAACAAAAATCCAAATGACAATAGCAGCAGCCAAATTGTCAACGGAAGCAGTGATTCCCAGCCAGTCTCCCATGCTGGTACTTGACCAGCCTCAAGCTGCATAGCAGGTGCAATTTGACGATGGCAGGCACATTCAGCTTAGAATGGCCTTCGACATGCAGATATCACATGTGCGCGTCTTTTCAAAAGGAATAAAATGGGGAGGGAAAAGTTAGATTTTAAAAACAAAAATCCAAATAACGAGAGCAGCAGCCTGAATGTCAAGGAATCTGAGGTTTCTCAGGCAGTCTCCCATGCTATTACTTGCCCAGCCTCAAGCTGCGTAGCATCCACAATCTGCTGATGGAAGGCACATTCAGCTTAGAATTGCCGTTGACATGCAAATGTCACATGTGCACATCTTTTCAAAAGGAATAAAATGGGGAGGGAAAGGTTAGTTTTAAAAACGAAAATCCAAAAATCCAAATGACAATAGCAGCAGCCAAAATGTCAATGGAACCAGGAATTCCCAGCCAGTCTCCCATGCTATTACTTGCCCTGCTTCAAGGTGAATAGCGACTGCAATCTGACGAAGGATAGAGCTTTCAGCTTAGAATTGTTGATGTCATGCAGATGACCCTTGTGCGCGTCTTTTCAAAATGAATAAAATGGGGATGGAAAGGTTACATTTTAAAATAAAAAATCCAAAAATCCAAATGACACTAACAGCCAAAATGTCAACGGAACCAGGGATTCCCAGCCAGTCTCCCATGACTGTACTTGCCTGTACTTGCCTGGCCTCAAGCTGTGTAGCTGCTGTAATCTGACGAAGGAAGGCACATCCAGCTTGGAATGGCATCTGACGTGCAGGTGTCACATGTCTGTGTCTTTTCAAAAGGAATAAAATGGGGAGGGAAAGTTAAGATTTTAAAAACAAAAATCCAAATGACAAAAGCAGCAGCCAAAATGTCAACTGAACCAGGGATTCTCAGCCAGTCTCCCATGCCGGTACTTGCCCAGCCTCAAGCTGCGAAGTGGCTGTGATCTGATGAGAGAAGGCACATTCGGCTTAGAATGGCCGTTGACGTGCAGGTGTCACATGTCTGTGTCTTTTCAAAAGGAATAAAATAGGGAGGGAAAGGTAAGATTTTAAAAACTAAAATCCAAAAATCAAAATAACAATAGCAGCAGCCAAAATATCAACAGAAAAAGGGATTCCCAGCCAGTCTCCCATGCCTGTACTTCCCCGGTCTCAAGTTACATAGCTGCTGCAATCAGACAAGAGAAAGCACATTCACCTTAGAATGGCTGATGACGTACGGATGTCACATGTGCGCGGCTTTTCAAAAGGAATAAAATGGGGAGGGAAAGGTTAGATTTTAAAAACAAAAATCCAAATGACAATAGCAGCAGCCAAAATATCAACGGAAGCGAGTATTTCCAGCCAGTCTCCCATGCCAGTACTTGCCTGGTCTCAAGCTGCATAGAGGCTGCAATCTGACAAGAAAAGGCACATTCAGCTTAGATAGGCTGTTGACATGCAGAGCGCACATGTGCACATCTTTTCAAAAGGAATAAAATTGGGAGGAAAAGATTAGATTTTAAAAACAAAAATCCAAAATCGAAGTGACAATAGCAGCAGCAAAAAAGTCAATGGAACCGGGGATTCCCAGCCAGTCTCCCATGCAGGTACTTGCCCAGCCTCAAGCTGCGATCTGATGAGACCAGGCACATTCAGCTTAGAATGGACATTGACATGCAGATGTCACATGTGCATGTCTTTTCAAAAGGAATAAAATGGGGAGGGAAAGGTTAGATTTTAAAAGCAAAAATCCAAATGACAATAGCAGCAGCCAAAATGTCAACAGAAGCAAGGATTCCCAGCCAGTCTCCCATGCTGGCACTTGCCCGTCCTCAAGCTGCGTAGTGGCTGTGATCTGACAAGGGCAGGCACATTCAGCTTAGAATGGCCGTTGATGTGCAGATGTCACATGTGCACGTCTTTTCAAAAGGAATAAAATGGGGAGGGAAAGGTTAGATTTTAAAAACAAAAATCCAAATGATAAGAGAAGCAGCCAGAATGTCAACGGAACCAGGAATTTCCAGCCAGTCTCCCATGCCAGTACTTGCCCAACCTCAAGCTTCAGAGCGGCTACAATCTGATGAGGGTAGGCACATTCAGCTTAGAATGGCCGTTAACATGCAGAGGGAGCATGTGCACATCTTTTCAAAAGGAATAAAATTGGGAGGGAAAGGTTAGATTTTAAAAACAAAAATCCAAAAATGCAAATGACAATAACAGCAGCCAAAATGTCAATGTAACTGGGGATTCCCAGCCAGTCTCCCATGCCCAGCCACAAGCTGAATAGCAGCTGCAATCTGTTGAGAGAAGGCACATTCGGCTTAGAATGGCTGTTGACGTGCAGATGTCACATGTGCGCGTCTTTTCAAATGGAATAAAATGGGGAGGAAAGGGTTAGATTTTAAAAACAAAAATCCAAATGACAATAGCAGAAGCCAAAATGTTAATGGAACTAGGGACTCTCAGGCAGTCTATCATGCCGGTACTTCCTGACCTCAAGCTGCGTAGCGACTTCAATCAGACAAGGTCAGGCACATTCAGCATAGAATGGACGTTGACATACAGATGTCACATGTGCGTGTCTTTTCAAAAGGAATAAAATGGGGAGGGAAAGGTTAGATTTTAAAAACAAAAATTTAAAAATCCAAATGAAAATAGCAGCAGCCAAAATGTCAACAGAACCGGTGATTACCAGCAAGTCTCCAATGCCGATACTTGCCAGGCCTCAAGCTGCATAGCGGCTACGATCTGATGAGGGCAGGCACAGTCAGCTTAGAATGGCTTTTGACAAGCAGAAGTCACATTGTGAAGCTGCATTGTGGCTGTGATTTGACAAGGGTAGGCACATTCATCTTACACAGGCACATTCATCTTACAATGGCTGTTGACGTGCAGGCATCACATGTGCGCGTCTTTTCAAAAGGAATAAAATGGGGAGGGAAAGGTTAGATTTTAAAAACAAAAATCCAAATAACAATAGCAGCAGCCAAAATGTCAATGGAACTGGGGATTTCCAGCCAGTCTACTATGCTGGTACTTGCCCAGCCAAAAGCTGCATAGGGGCTATGATCTGACGAGTGCAGAAACTTTCAGCTTAGAATGGCCGTTGACATGCAGATGGCACATGTGCGCGTCTTTTCAAAAGGAATAAAATGGGGAGGGAAAGGTTAGATTTTAAAAACCAAAATCCAAAAATCCAAAAATCCAAAAATCCAAATGACAATAGCAGCAGCCAAAATGTCAACGGAACAGGGGATTCCCCGCCAATCTCCCATGCCAGTACTTGCCCGGACACAAGCTGCATAATGGCTGCAATCTGATGTGGGCAGGCACATTCAGCTTAGAATGGCCATTGACGTACAGATGTTACATGTGCGCGTCTTTTCAAAAGGAATAAAATGGGGAGGGAAAGGTTAGAATTTAAAAACAAAAATCCAAAAATCCAAATGACAATAGCAGCAGCCAAAATGTTAATGGAACCAGGGATTCCAATCTAGTCTCCCATGCTGGTATTTGCCCAGCCTCAAGTTGCATAGCACCTGCAATCTGACAAGAGAAGGCACATTCAGCTCAACATGGACGTTGACGAGCAGATGTCACATGTGCGCGTCTCTTCAAAAGGAATAAAATGGGGAGGGAAAGATTACATTTTTCAAACAAAAATCCAAATAACAATATCAGCAGCCAAAATGTTAACAGAACCGTGGATTCCCAGACTGTTTCCCATGCTGGTACTGGCCCAGCCACAAACTGCATAGCTGCTGCAATGTGACAATGGCATGCACATTCAGCTTAGCGTGGCGGTCGACATACAGATGTCACATGTGCGCCTCTTTTCTAAATAAATAAAATAGGGAGGGAAAGGTAACATTTTAAAAACAAAAATCCAAATGACAATAGCAGCAACCAAAATGTCAACGGAACCTGGGATTCCCAGCCAGTCTCCCATGCTGGTATTTTCCCAACCTCAAGCTGCGTTGCAGCTGCGATCTGTTGAGGGCTGGCACATTCAGTTTAGAATTGCCTTTGACGTGCAGATGTCACATGTGCGCGTCTTTTCAAAATGAATAAAATGGGGAGGGACAGGTTAGATTTTAAAAACAAAAATCCAAATGACAATAGCAGCTGCAAAAATGACTACAGAATTGGGGATTCCCAGCCAGTCTCCCATACCAGTACTTGCCCAGCCTCAAGCTGTGAAGCAGCTGAGATCTGACAAGAGCAGGCACATTCAGCTTAGAATTAGAAATGAGCGTTGTTCGACTTGAACTGTTCGCCAATCTCAAATTCGAGCTGTTTTGGGCGGTGTTCGGCGAACACAAACGATTTGAGAAAAATTCGGCTGTTCGAGGTTATGTTCGATAACTGTTCGTGCACCAAAATCATAACTGGATTTTTTCTCAGTAATGATGAAAATTAATGTTAATACGCAGTTTGAGTGTACAGCGGGGTGGGGGGAGGGGCAGGGGATGGATCTCTGCAGGAATACTGAAGATCTCCATTTTTTTTTCTCTTTCCCTCATTTACAGTGGGGAGGTGCAATCTGTCAGCCTATCAGCAGCGCACACACAGAGCGAAGTGCTTTTTTTCACACAAGCAAGGGCATGTGTCATTGGCAGTGTATGTCACATGTCCTTGCCCTATAAGACCAAGCCATTTTCCCCGTCGCCACCATTTTCTCACTGCTGCAGCTGCGTGTTAGACGGCACCGCTGTTGCTGTGTGCGCTATACCTTGTTAATTTCAAGCCAATTTTCGCACAAATATACAGATAGCTTGGGAGTAGGGAATAGTTGTGATTGCAGTCCTTTTAAGGACTAGGTTACAGCATTTCCTTACGACTTTTATCAGGCAGGTCTGTGCTTTTAAATAGATAGATTGTGGGAGTAAAGACTAATTGTAATTGCAGTTCTTTTCAGGACTAGGTTACATCAGTTCCTATCAGTTTTTGCCAGGCAGGTCTGTGCCAGTGCTGTGCAAGTTTTTTTCACAGCATTTGGCTGAATCTAGCAAAGCTAATCCTTTTTGGCCTATTGCAGAGTGTGTTAGTCAGTGGAGTAGCCTATCTGTGTTGCAAGATATACCACCTGTGTATAGAATACCAATTTTTTTACTGCACCTAGTGAAGTAAAATCTTTTGGGCATAGCATCATTCTATTAGTCCATCTATACTGCCCTCCATCAGGTTGCAAATTGAATATAATTTTTTTCTGCATCTAGCTCTGAAAAAATATTTGGGCTTCTAGCAGTGTGTGGGACTTGTTCTATTAGTCCATCTATACTGACCTCCATCAGGTTGCAAACTGAATATAATTTTTTTCTGCATCTAGCTCTGAAAAAATATTTGGCCTTCTAGCAGTGTGTGGGACTTTCTCTATTAGTCCATCTATACTGACCTCCATCAGGTTGCAAAGTAAAAATAATTTTTATCTGCATCTACCTCTGAAAAAAATTTGGGCTTCTAGCTGTGTGTGGGACTTGTTCTATTAGTCCATCTATACTGACCTCCATCAGGTTGCAAACTGAATATAATTTTTTTCTGCATCTAGCTCTGAAAAAATATTTGGCCTTCTAGCTGTGTGTAGGACTTGTTCTATTAGTCCATCTATACTGACCTCCATCACGCTGCAAATTCAAAATAATTTTTTGTCTGCATCTAGCTCTGAAAAAATATTTGGCCTTCTAGCAGTGTGTGGGACTTTCTCTATTAGTCCATCTATATTGACCTCCATCAGGTTGCAAAGTAAAAATAATTTTTATCTGCATCTACCTCTGAAAAAAATTTGGGCTTCTAGCTGTGTGTGGGACTTGTTCTATTAGTCCATCTATACTGACCTCCATCAGGTTGCAAACTGAATATAATTTTTTTCTGCATCTAGCTCTGAAAAAATATTTGGCCTTCTAGCAGTGTGTGGGACTTTTTCTATTAGTCCATCTATACTGACCTCCATCAGGTTGCAAATTAAAATTAATTTTTTGTCTGTATCTAGCTCTGAAAAAATATTTGGCCTTCTAGCAGTGTGTGGGACTTTCTCTATTAGTCCATCTATACTGACCTCCATCAGGTTGCAAATTAAAAATAATTTTTTGTCTGCATCTAGCTCTGAAAAAATATTTGGCCTTCTAGCAGTGTGTGGGACTTTCTCTATTAGTCCATCTATACTGACCTCCATCAGGTTGCAAACTGAATATATATTTTTTCTGCATCTACCTCTGAAAAAATATTTGGGCTTCTAGCTGTGTGTGGGACTTGTTCTATTAGTCCATCTATACTGACCTCCATCAGGTTGCAAACTGAATATAATTTTTTTCTGCATCTACCTCTGAAAAAATATTTGGGCTTCTAGCTGTGTGTATGACTTGTTCTATTAGTCCATCTATACTGACCTCCATCAGGTTGCAAACTGAATACAATTTTTTTCTGCATCTACCTCTGAAAAAATATTTGGGCTTCTAGCTGTGTGTGCGACTTGTTCTATTAGTCCATCTATACTGACCTCCATCAGGTTGCAAATTGAATATAATTTTTTTCTGCATCTAACCCAGCCAATAGTTTTGGCCTAATACCACAGTTTGGCCACTCAGCTCTGCTCGGTTCCCATCCATTGTTTTTTTGTGCAAACAACTCCAGAGTTGTGAATTAGTTAACCACCAAAATGAGTGGAAAAAGGCCTGCTGCTGGTGGAAAGGGGAATAGGCGAGTTGGGAAGGGGAAAAAAGGTTGTGTCCGTGGAGTAAGTGTTAAAGCAACAGTAACATCTGCAGAAGAAAGACCATCTTCCAGCCAAACTAAAATGTCTACTTCTTTTAGCCGACAATGTGATAAGATCCCTTTCTTACTGCCACGCCAATCGCTACAAATTCCAGATGAGGCACAAAAACAGCAGGTGCTTCAACGGATATCAAGTGCTCCTTTAAGTGGGCTCTCCTCCACATCAACTTCAACATCACAAATACTCCAGTCCTTAAAGGTGTCACCCCAATCGCACTTGCTTCCTCACAGCTCCCAAATCTCCAGCTGCCCGTCTGAGTATGAGGTAGAACAGATGGTTGAGTCTGCAGAGCTGTTTACTCATACTATAGCCTGGGAATCAAAGGGCGACTCCAGCGCTTCTGTGAATCCAGACGAGGAAATGATCTGCACTGATGCCCAGAATCTTTATGAGTCGGATCCAGGACCAGACGCAGAATGTTCTGACCATAATGTAGACCCTCATTCCCAAACTGTAACTCCTGTTGGTGGAGACAATGAGGAAGAAAATGATGAGACTCAAATACCTGATTGGAGCGATAACTTTAGTTTTTTGTCAGGGCAGGAACAGGTTGGCTCTGAGGACGACGGGTGTGATAACGCACAGGGTGATGATGATGAGGTTGGAGATCCCACTTACTGTCAACCCACAGTCAACCAAGAGATGAGGTCAGCGGAGGAGGTGGAGGAAGATGCTAGTGACGACGAGGTCAGGTTGCGCCTTCCTGGACAGAGACGTAGTACTGGAAGCACGTCAACAACTGCATCCTCAAACACAACTCTGCCTCTCACCACAAGTCGTGGTGGCTCTTCAGGTCGCATGGGTGCTAAGCCTTGCATAGCCTGGGCATTTTTTCAGATCGATAATGATGACCCAACTCGTGTTATCTGTAACATTTGTCAGCAAAAGCTAAGTAGAGGCCAAAAAATACATAGTTTGAGTACTTCATGCATGAACCGGCACATGGACATGAAGCATAAGTTGCAGTGGGAAGCTCAGTGTGCTACAATGCGGCCTAGCCGGCCGGGCCAACCACCGTCTGCCATATCTTGTGCATCCGCGGCCTCTTCATCCTCTGTGACTGGGGGGACAGCAGTCACACCTGTTTTGGGGCGCAGACCTGCCACCTCTTTACCCGCAACAGCCAGCGTGATTGGCAGGTCATCATTTTCTTTGGAGGTGGTAACACCAGCTGGTGTTGAGCACTGTCCGACATCAATAGCACCACCTTTGGATCAAGGCAACCTTACATGTCAGCCTGCATCTTCCTCACAGACGGGCAGTTTGCCGGGGACACCCTTATCAACCCCATCTAAGCACAATAGCCAGCCCTCGGTCCCTCAGATGTGGACAAGTAAAAGACCATTTCCTCCTAGCCATGAGAAAGCTAAGAGGTTGAATTTCACCATCTGCAAGCTCTTGGCTACAGAAATGATGCCTTTCCGCCTGGTAGACACAGAGGATTTTCGAGACCTTATGTCGGTCGCAGTGCCCCAGTACCAGATGCCCAGTCGGCACTACTTCTCAAAGAAAGGTGTGCCTGTGCTCCACCAGCATGTCGCACACAACATCACCGCTTCTTTGAGAAACTCTGTGTGTGACAGGGTGCATTTCACCACAGACACTTGGATGAGTTGGCATGGACAGGGGCGTTACATGTCGCTGACTGGGCACTGGGTAACTATGGTGACAGCAGGACAAGGGGCTGCTGTCCAAGTCTTGCCGTCCCCACGAGTTGTGCGTCAATCCTCTTTATGTCAAAGTTCCTCCACTGCTTCTGCCTCCTCAACCTCCTCTCGGTCTTTCACCTGCACCCAAAGCCTGTCTGGTCATGCCACAAGCTTTCTAACTGCGCAGAAGGGATCCTGCACACCTCCTTACTATGCTGGCAGTAGGGCTCAACGTCATCAGGCGGTTTTTACATTGAAATGTCTGGGAAATGTGAGTCACACAGCTGAGGAGTTGTGGTCAGCTCTGGAGAACCAATTTCATGAATGGTTGTCTCCACTGGACCTGAAACCAGGGAAGCCCGTGTGCGACAATGCTGCAAACCTGGGTGCGGCCCTTCGCCGGGGCAATGTCACACACGTGCCTTGTATGGCTCACGTGTTGAACCTGGTTGTCCAGCAATTTTTAGCCCACTATCCCAGACTAGATGGCCTTCTGCAGAGGGCACGGTCGCTGTGTGCTCACTTCCACCGTTCGCATCCCGCAGCTCAGCGACTTACATCTCTACAGAAGTCGTTGGGCCTGCCACTTCACCGGCTAAAATGCGATGTGCCTACCCGGTGGAATTCAACTCTGCACATGTTGCAGCGACTGTGGCAGCACCGACAAGCCCTGGTGCAATATGTTCTGACGTATAGCCTGGGCCAACGAGATCCAGAGGTGGGGCAAATCACGCTGGAGGAGTGGTCTCAGATCAGGGACCTATGCACCCTTCTGCACAGTTTTGAAATGGCGACGAAGATGTTTAGTGCTGACGATGCCATTATCAGCATGACTATTCCGGTGATTTACATGCTGGAGCACATGTTAAACAGAATTCGGAGTCAGGTGGTGGCACAAGAGGAGGTGGAGGAAGTAGAGGAGGAGGAGTTGTATGCGGAAGGGCTAACATCTGCAAGGTCCAGATGGTCGGCAGCACCAAGACGGCTGGCATGTGAGGGTGGGGAGATGGTTTTACCAGGGCGCATGGTAGCAGCCAAACTAGTGAGGAAGGTGCAGGAGCCCAGGAAGAAGTGGAGGACGAACTGATGGAAGACTCATCAGATGAGGGAGACCTTGATCACATTTCTGTTGTGCGAGGTTGGGGGGAGAGGACAGAGGAAGGAAGCATGATTGTTACCTCGCCACCAACACAACAGGGACTTGGTGCTCCTGGATGCGCAACACACATGAGTGCCTTCTTGCTGCACTACCTGCAACATGACCCTCAAATTGTGAGAATTAGAAATAATCCTGACTACTGGGTTGCCACACTGTTAGATCCCCGGTACAAAAGTAAATTTGCAGAAATTATTCCTGCCATAGAAAGGGATGCACGCATGCAGGAGTATCAGCAGAGACTGTTGCAGAATCTTACATGTGCTTTTCCACAAAATACCAGTGGTGCACGTAGTGAATATCACAGTTCCAACTTGCCAACCGTGGGACCGTCAAGTGTTCAGCACTCAAACCGTAACAGAACCACAGTATCTGCTGGTAACATCAATTTTGCGGAATCATTTCACCACTTTTTTAGCCCATCCTTTGCAAGGCCACAGGAGACAAGAAGTCTGACACATAGTCAACGCCTAGAGACGATGGTACAGGAGTATCTCCAAGTAAACATTGAAGCCACGACTGTGTCACTGGACCCTTGCTCTTTTTGGGCTTCCAATCTGGATAAATGGCCGGAGCTAGCCACTTACGCCTTGGAGATCTTGTCATGCCCCGCAGCCAGCGTTCTGTCTGAACGTGTGTTCAGCGCTGCTGGTGGTGTGCTGACAGATAAGCGCACGCGGCTCTCCACTGATAATGTAGACAGACTCACGTTCATAAAGATGAACAAATCATGGATCCGAAACGACTTTTGTACCCCTGTGTCATCCTGGGGAGAGTAAAAGCTTGATGATTGGTTAAAACCACCCTACCAACCATTTTAAGCTTTCAAATTACTAATCATGTTTATCTGTATCTTGGCTGGAAAATAATTTGGGCTTTGTAGCAGTGTGCAGCACTGATTCTATTAGGCCATCTATAATAAGCTCCACCAGATTTAAAATTACTAATCATGTTTATCTGTATCTTGACTGGAAAATAATTTGGGCTTTGTAGCAGTGTGCAGCACTGATCCTATTAGGCCATCTATACTAAAGCTTCACCAGATTTAAAATTAATAATAATTTTTAGCTGCATCTAGCCCGGAAAATAATTTTGGGGCTCCGAGATGCGCAAGACACATAAGTGCCTTCTTGCAGCACTACCTGCAGCATGACCCTCATATTGTCAGAATTCGAAGTAATCATGACTACTGGGTTGCCACACTCTTAGATCCCCCAAACTTTTCGATCAACCTTTTCATTTTAATAAAGACCAAAAAAATTGTCATTTTTGAAATTATAAGCATTAGCAGGTTGTTAGAAACTGAAATCAAACAGTTTTCAACTCAAAACTTTATTCTAGGTGATGTTACATTTTCACATAGTACCCCTTGTTCGAAAGGAGCTTTTGAACTCTCTCGTCCATTGAATTTGTCAGGTTTTGGATGGTTTCTGCTTCAATTGTTTTGCATGAGGACAGAATACCCTCCCAGAGCTGTTGCTTAGATGTGAACTGCCTCCCGCCTTCATAGACACTCCTTTTAATGATGCTCCAAAGGTTCTGAATGGGGTAGAGGTCAGGGGAGCATGGGGGTCACACCATAAGTTTGTCCCCTTTTATGCCCATATCAGCCAGAGATGCAGATGTTTTATGTGCAGCTTGAGATGGTGCATTATCATGCAGAAAAATGATCTTGCTGTGAAATACACAGTTCTTCTTCTTGAACCATGGCAGGAAGTGCTGTTTGAGAAAATCCACATACATTATGGAGTTCATCTTTAGCGCCTTCAGGGATCCTAAAGGGGCCGACAATCTCTCTCCCCATGATTCCAGCCCAAAACATTACTCCACCTCCTCCATGTTGGCGCTGTAGCCGTGTTTGCGTGGGGTGTCCATCAACCAGCCATCCTCCACTCCATCCATCTGGACCATCGAGCGCTGCACGGCACTCATCCGTGAACAAAACAGTTTTGAAATCAGTCTTCATGTAATGTTTGGCCCACTGGAGCCGTTTCTGCTTGTGTGAAGTGGATAGAGGAGGTCGACAGGATGGCGTTTGCACAGCTGCAAACCTCTGAAGGACCCTGCATCTTGTTGTTCGGGGGACGTTGGAGGCACAAGCAGCTTCAAAAACTTGTCTGCTGCTATGACAAGGCTTTTTTGCCGCTGCTCTTTCAACCTGACGTAATTGCCTGTAGGAAAGAGTCCTCAATTTGCCCTTATCAGCACGCACACGTGTGTACTGTGAATCAGCTACATACTTCTTGATTGCCAAGACACTTCATCCTGATCATCGCACAATGTTGATTGTAGTCATGCCTTGACCTAAACACTCCACAATTTGTTGCTTCTCAGCAGCCGACACATCCTTTTTCTTTCCCATTTTGGCAGAAAATGTAGGCTGCTTAATAATGTGAGACAGCCTTCTTAAGTAGTCTTGCCTTTCATTGGACACACCTGCCAAACTAATTAGCACAGGTGCCTGCAATTGCTTACAGTGATATAAAGAGTAGAGATGAGCGATGTTCGACTAGAACTGTTCGCCAATCTCAAATTCGAGCTGTTTTGGGCGGTGTTCGAGTTGTTCGACAAACCCGAACGATTTGCAAAAAATTCGGCTGTTCGAGGTTATGTTCGATAACTGTTCGTGCACCAAAAGCTTGTCCTGCATGTCTGGCGCTATTTTGAGCACCAATCATGCAGGGATTGTCTGCCACTCACTGTAATGCCACAGCCATGGTGGTTGTGGCATTACAGTGATTGCCCAAATCGATGGAACAGTGCCAACAGTGAAACATGAAAAGCCGGCAATTCATCAGCGGCATACACCGGTACCCGACAATTTAGAACCGAAAGAATAGAGCTTCACACATAGATTAGATAGATAGAAACATGTCAGTCACACATATAAGAAGCACAGTGACAGTGTTGCTTACTGTACTTGTCATTTAGTGTAAAGGATTTATCAAAAAAAATAATAGTGTTTTCATGCACCGTCTCTTTAAAAAAGCCGGCCGGCAATTCAGCAGCGGTACCCGACAATTTATAACAGACAGAATAGAGCTTCACACATAGATTAGATAGATAGAAACATGTCAGTCACATATATATGAAGTACATTGACAGTGTGGATTACTGTACTTGTCATTTAGTGTAAAGGATTTATTAAAAAAAAATAATAGTGTTTTCATGCACCGTCTCTTTAAAAAAGCCGGCCGGCAATTCAGCATCTGTACCCGACAATTTAGAATAGAAGGAATAGAGAATCACACATAGATTAGGTAGATAGAAACATGTCAGCCACATATATATGAAGTACAGTGACAGTGTTGCTTACTGTACTTGTCATTTAGTATAAAGGATTTATTAAAAAAAATAATAGTGTTTTCATGCACTGTCTCTTTAAAAAAGCCGGCCGGCAATTCAGCATCTGTACCCGACAATTTAGAATAGAAGGAATAGAGAATCACACATAGATTAGATAGATAGAAACATGTCAGTCACATATATATGAAGTACAGTGATAGTGTTGATTACTGTACTTGTCATTTAGTGTTAAAATAAAGGATTTATTTAAAAAAAAATTGGCGTGGGGTTCCCCGTAATTTTAGTCTCTAGCGGAGGTTAAGCAGACAGCTGGGGCAGATGTTTGAAGCCTGGGAAGGGGGTAATACCCACGGAGCTTCCCAGGCTACTAATATCAGCCCCCAGCTGAATACCTAGCCTTTACTAGCTATTAAAATGGGGGACCCCCCAAAAAAATGACGTGGGGTCCCCCCTATTTTAATAGCTAGCAAAGGCTAGGCAGACAGCTGGGGGCTGATATTAATAGCCCAGGAAGGGAGCCATGAATATTGGCCCCCTCCCAGGCTAGAAACACCAGCCGTCAGCCGCCCCAGAAATGGCGCATCCTTAGGATGCGCCAATTCTGGCACTTAGCCTCGCTCTTCCCACTGCCCTGTAGCGGTGGCAGTGGGGTAATAGGGTTGGGGTTGATGTCAGCTTATAATGCCAGCTGACATCAAGCCCAGGTTAGTAAGGGAGAGGCGTCTATGAGACACCCCCATTACTAACCCCATAGTCAAAGTTAAAAAAAACACAAACACCCAGAATAAAGTCCTTTAATTGAAATAAAGACACATTCCTTTATTGTTCTAAATTAAACCATACTTACCATCACGCCCATTCCAGCTGAAGCCAACGATCTCCTGCAATAAAAGAAAAATAATAAAGCAACCTCATCCTTACCTTTCCATGGTTCCCACGACAGCTTCAGCTCTGCTACATCGAGATGACAGGCTGGACAACAGCAGAACGCTGCCATCCAGCCTGTCATCCCGCAGACACTGAGAAGCGCAGGCTTGCTTGCACTCCTCAGTGTCTCACTGTGACGGCATCCAGATGAGCCGAGGTCATGTCCAATGAACTCAGCGCACCTCATGCACGTCACTGACAGCGTGGGAGAATTCTCCTGCACTCAGCACTTCAGCGTGAGAATTCTCCCACGCTGTCAGTGACGTACATGAGGTCAGCTGAGTTCATTGGACATGAATGAGCTCACCTCATGCACGTCACTGACAGCGTGGGAGAATTCTCACGCTGTAGCGCTGAGTGCAGGAGAATTCTCCCACGCTGTCAGTGACGTGCATGAGGTGAGCTGAGATCATTGGACATGAATGAGCTCACCTCATGCACGTCACTGACAGCGTGGGAAAATTCTCCTGCACTCAGCGCTTCAGCGTGAGAATTTTCCCACGCTGTCAGTGACGTGCATGAGGTGAGCCGAGTTCATTGGACATGACCTCGGCTCATCTTTATGTCGTCACAGCGAGACACTGAGGAGCGCAAGCATGCCTGCGCTTCTCAGTGTCTGCGGGATGACAGGCTGGATGGCAGCGTTCTGCTGCGGTCCAGCCTGTCATCTCGATGTAGCAGAGCTGAAGCTGTCGTGGGAACCATGGAAAGGTAAGGATGAGCTTGCTTTATTATTTTACTTTTATTGCAGGAGATCATTGGCTTCAGCTGGAATGGGCGTGATGGTAAGTATGGTTTAATTTAGAACAATAAAGAATTGTGTGTTTATTTCAATTAAAGGACTTTATTCTGGGTGTTGTGTTTTTTTAAATACTTTACTAGAAATTCATGGTGGTCATGTCTAATATTGGCGTGACCCCATGAATTTCGGACTTAGGGCCAGCTGATAATGCCAAGCTGGCCTTAACCCCTTTATTACCCAGTGAGCCACCGCACCAGGTCCCTGGATGAGTTGGGTACAGCGCCAGAAGATGGCGCTTCTATGAACGCGCCATTTTCTGGGGCGGCTGCGGACTGCAATTTGCAGCGGGGGGGGCCCAGAAAGCTTGGGCCTCCCTGCGCTGCGGATTCCAGCTCCCAGCTGCCTAGTTGTACCTGGCTGGGCACAAAAATAGGGCAAAGCCCCACGCATTTTTTATTTAAATTATTTCATGAAATTCATGGAATAATTAAGAAAAAAAGGGCTTCCCTATATTGTTGTGTCCAACCAGGTACAAATAGGCAGCTGGTGGTTGGGGGCAGCCCGTCCCTGCCTGCTGTACCTGGCTGGACACAAATATAGTGCGAAGCCCCACGTCAATTTTTTTTAAATTATTTCATGAAATAATTTTTTTAAAAAAGGGCTTCCCTATATTGTTGTGTCTGGCCAGGTACAAATAGGCAGCTGGTGGTTGGGGGCAGCCCGTTCCTGCCTGCTGTACCTGACTGGACACAAATATAGGGCGAAGCCCCACGTCAATTTTTTTAAAATTATTTCAGGAAATTCATGAAATAATGAAAAAAAAATTGATGTGGGGCTTCGCCCTATATTTGTGTCCAGTCAGGTACAGCAGGCAGGAACGGGCTGCCCCCAACCACCAGCTGCCTATTTGTACCTGGTTGGACACAACAATATAGGGAAGCCCTTATTTTCTTAATTATTCCATGAATTTCATGAATTTAAAAAAAAAATATGTGGAGCTTCGCCCTATTTTTGTGTCCAGCCAGGTACAACTAGGCAGCTGGGGGCTGGAATCTGCAGCGCAGGGAGGCCCAAGCTTTCTGGGCCCCACCCGCTGCAAATTGCAGTCCGCAGCCGCCCCGGAAAATGGCGCGTTCATAGAAGCGCCATCTTCTGGCGCTGTACCCAACTCATCCAGGGCCCTGGTGCGGTGGCTCACTGGGTAATAAAGGGGTTAAGGCCAGCTTGGCATTATCAGCTGGCCCTAAGTCCGAAATTCATGGGGTCACGCCAATATTAGACATGACCACCATGAATTTCTAGTAAAGTATTTAAAAAAAACACAAACACCCAGAAAAAAGTCCTTTAATTGAAATAAACACACAATTCTTTATTGTTCTAAATTAAACCATACTTACCATCACGCCCATTCCAGCTGAAGCCAATGATCTCCTGCAATAAAAGTAAAATAATAAAGCAACCTCATCCTTACCTTTCCATGGCTCCCACGACAGCTTCAGCTCTGCTACATCGAGATGACAGGCTGGACCGCAGCAGAACGCTGCCATCCAGCCTGTCATCCCGCGGACACTGAGAAGCGCAGGCATGCTTGTGCTCCTCAGTGTCAGGCTGTGACGGCATCCAGATGCGCCGAGGTCATGTCCAATGAACTCGGCTCACCTCATGCACGTCACTGACAGCGTGGGAAAATTCTCACGCTGAAGCGCTGAGTGCAGGAGAATTTTCCCACGCTGTCAGTGACGTACATGAGGTGCGCCGAGTTCATTGTCGGCTCATCTGGATGCCGTCACAGTCAGACACTGAGGAGCGCAAGCAAGCCTGCGCTTCTCAGTGTGTGCGGCATGGCAAGCTGGATGGCAGCGTTCTGCTGCGGTCCAGCCTGTCATCTCGATGTAGCAGAGCTGAAGCTGTCCTGGGAACCATGGAAAGGTAAGGATGAGGTTGCTTTATTATTTTTCTTTTATTGCAGGAGATCGTTGGCTTCAGCTGGAATGGGTGTGATGGTAAGTATGGTTTAATTTAGAACAATAAAGAATTGTGCGTTTATTTCAATTAAAGGACTTTATTCTGGGTGTTGTGTTTTTTTTAAATACTTTACTAGAAATTCATGGTGGTCATGTCTAATACTGGCGTGACCCCATGAATTTTGGGCTTGGGGCCAGCTGATAATACCAAGCTGGCCCTAACCCCTTTATTACCCAGTGAGCCACCGCACCAGGGCCCTGGATGAGTTGGGTACAGCGCCAGAAGAAGGCGTTTCTATGAACGTGCCATTTTCCGGGGTGGCTGCGGACTGCAATTTGCAGCGGGGGGGGCCCAGAAAGCTTGGGCCTCCCTGCGCTGCAGATTCCAGCCCCCAGCTGCCTAGTTGTACCTGGCTGGACACAAAAATAGGGCGAAGCCCCACGTATTTTTTTTTTAATTATTTCATGAAATTCATGAAATAATTAAGAAAAAAAGGCCTTCCCTATATTGTTGTGTCCGGCCAGGTACAAATAGTCAGCTGGTGTTTGGGGTCAGCCCGTTCCTGCCTGCTGTACCTGGCTGGACACAAATAAAGTGCGAAGCCCCACTTTAATTTTTTTTAATTATTTCATGAAATTCATGAAATAATTAAGAAAAAAAGGTCTTCCCTATATTGTTGTGTCCGGCCAGGTACAAATAGGCAGCTAGTGGTTGGGGGCAGCCCGTTTCTGCCTGCTGTACTTGGCTGGACACAAATATAGTGCGAATCCCCACTTCAATTTTTTTTAATTATTTCATGAAATTCATGAAATAATTAAGAAAAAAAGGCCTTCTCTATATTGTTGTGTCCGGCCAGGTACAAATAGGCAGCTGGTGGTTGGGGGCAGCCCGTTCCTGCCTGCTGTACCTGGCTGGACACAAATATAGTGCGAAGCCCCACTTCAATTTTTTTAAATTATTTCAGGAAATTCATGAAATAATTAAAAAAAAATTGACGTGGGGCTTCGCACTATATTTGTGTCCAGTCAGGTGAAGCAGGCAGGAACGGGCTGCCCCCAACCACCAGCTGCCTATTTGTACCTGGCCGGACACAACAATATAGGGAAGCCCTTTTTTACCTAATTATTTCATGAAATAATTTAAAGAAAATTGACGTGGGGCTTCGCCCTGTTTTTGTGTCCAGCCAGATACAACTAGGCAGCTGGGGGCTGGAATCCGCAGCGCAGGGAGGCCCAAGCTTTCTGGGCCACCCCCGCTGCAAATTGCAGTCCGCAGCCACCCCGGAAAATGGTGCGTTCATAGAAGCGCCATCTTCTGGCGCTGTACCCAACTCATCCAGGGCCCTGGTGCGGTGGCTCACTGGGTAATAAAGGGGTTAAGGCCAGCTTGGCATTATCAGCTGGCCCTAAGCCCGAAATTCATGGGGTCACGCCAATATTAGACATGACCACCATGAATTTCTAGTAAAGTATTTTAAAAAAACACAACACCCAGAAAAAAGTCCTTTAATTGAAATAAACACACAATTCTTTATTGTTCTAAATTAAACCATACTTACCATCACGCCCATTCCAGCTGAAGCCAACGATCTCCTGAAATAAAAGAAAAATAATAAAGCAACATCATCCTTACCTTTCCATGGCTCCCATGACAGCTTCAGCTCTGCTACATCGAGATGACAGGCTGGACCGCAGCAGAACGCTGCCATCCAGCCTGTCATCCCGCAGACACTGAGAAGCGCAGGCTTGCTTGCGCTCCACAGTGTCTCTCTGTGAGGGCATCCAGATGAGCCGAGTTAATGTCCAATGAACTCGGCTCACCTCATGCACGTCACTGACAGCGTGGGAAAATTCTCCTGCACTCAGCGCTTCAGCGTGGGAGAATTCTCACACTGAAGCACTGAGTGCAGGAGAATTCTCCCACGCTGTCAGTGACATGCAGGAGGTGAGCTGAGTTCATTGGACATGAGCTCACCTGATGCACGTCACTGACAGCGTGGGAAAATTCTCCTGCACTCAGCGCTTCAGCGTCGGAGAATTCTCACGCTGAAGCGCTGAGTGCAGGAGAATTCTCCCACGCTGTCAGTGACGTGCAGGAGGTGAGCTGAGTTCATTGGACATGAGCTCACCTTATGCACGTCACTGACAGCGTGGGAGAATTCTCCTGCACTCACCGCTTCAGCGTGAGAATTTTCCCACGCTGTCAGTGACGTGCATGAGGTGAGCCGAGTTCATTGGACATGAACTCGGCTCTTCTGGATGCCGTCACAGAGAGACGCTGAGCAGCGCAAGCAAGCCTGCGCTTCTCAGTGTCTGCGGGATGACAGGCTGGATGGCAGCTTTCTGCTGCGGTCCAGCCTGTCATCTCAATGTAGCAGAGCTGAAGCTGTCGTGGGAACCATGGGAAGGTAAGGATTATGTTGCTTTATTATTTTTCTTTTATTGCAGGGGATCGTTGGCTTCAGCTGGAATGGGCGTGATTGTAAGTATGGTTTAATTTAGAACAATAAAGAATTGTGTCTTTATTTCAATTAAAGGACTTTATTCTGGGTGTTTGTGTTTTTTTTTAACTTTGACTATGGGG
Source organism: Phyllobates terribilis (assembly GCF_046119375.1). NCBI lineage: Eukaryota > Metazoa > Chordata > Amphibia > Anura > Dendrobatidae > Phyllobates > Phyllobates terribilis. The sequence continues at coordinate 4,134,671 of NW_027362813.1, forward strand.
TTAGTAATGGGGGTGTCTCATAGACGCCTCTCCATTACTAACCTGGGCTTGATGTCAGCTGGCATTATAAGCTGACATCAACCCCCAGCCCTATTACCCCACTGCCACCGCTACAGGGCAGTGGGAAGAGCGAGGCTAAGTGCCAGAATTGGCGCATCCTATGGATGTGCCATTTCTGGGGCGGCTGACGGCTGGTGTTTCTAGCCTGGGAGGGGGCCAATATTCATGGCTCCCTTCCTGGGCTATTAATATCAGCCCCCAGCTGTCTGCCTAGCCTTTGCTAGCTATTAAAATAGGGGGGACCCCACGTCAATTTTTTGGGGGGTCCCCCATTTTAATAGCTAGTAAAGGCTAGGCATTCAGCTGGGGGCTGATATTAGTAGACTGGGAAGCTCCGTGGGTATTACCCCTTCCCAGGCTTCAAACATCTGCCCCAGCCGTCTGCTTAACCTCCGCTAGAGACTAAAATTATGGGGGATCCCACGCCAATTTTTTTTTAAATAAATCCTTTATTTTAACACTAAATGACAAGTACAGTAAGCAACACTGTCACTGTACTTCATATATATGTGACTGACATGTTTCTATCTATCTAATCTAAGTGTGATGCTCTATTGCTTCCATTCTAAATTGTCGGGTACAGATGCTGAAATGCCGGCCGGCTTTTTTAAAGAGACAGTGCATGAAAACACTATTATTTTTTTTAATAAATCCTTTACACTAAATGGCAAGTACAGTAATCAACACTGTCACTGTACTTCTTATATATGTGACTGACATGTTTCTATCTATCTAATCTATGTGTGATTCTCTATTCCTTCTATTCTAAATTGTCGGGTACCGCTGCTGAATTGCCGGCCGGCTTTTTTAAAGAGACGGTGCATGAAAACACTAATATTTTTTTTTATAAATCCTTTACACTAAATGACAAGTACAGTAATCAACACTGTCACTGTACTTCATATATATGTGACTGACATGTTTCTATCTATCTAATCTATGTGTGATGCTCTATTCTTTCGGTTCTAAATTGTCGGGTACCGGTGTATGCCGCTGATGAATTGCCGGCTTTTCATGTTTCACTGTGAGCACAGTTCCCATCGATTTGGGCAATCACTCTAATGCCACAACCACCATGGCTGTGGCATTACAGTGAGTGGCAGACAATCCCTGCATGATTGGTGCTCTAAATAGCGCCAGACATGCAGGACCCGCTTTTGGTGCACGAACAGTTATCGAACATAACCTCGAACAGCCGAATTTTTTGCAAATCGTTCGGGTTCGTCGAACAACTCGAACACCGCCCAAAACAGCTCGAATTTGAGATTGGCGAACAGTTCTAGTCGAACACCGCTCATCTCTAGTGATGAAAATGTTCTGATGCACCCCCTGGGCCTTGGGACACCCGGAGCCGGACCCTTTTTGGTGGATGCTGGTGGTTGTAGTCTTTGTGGCGGCGACCCGGTTCCATGGTTCAGGGCGGTCAAACCAGTGGCGGAACTATTTATGTGGTTTTGATGTTTAAATGTCCGACTACGCCACCCGTGGATTGCGGTCAGAGTGAACCGCCGCTGCAGGGCAGACCGCTGAGGCTGGTGTTGTGGGTGCAGCAGAGCGTAGCATAACTCCCCACGGGAGGAGTATAGCCTCAGGGCAGTGTATGCGGAGGATGGGGGTGATGGTGCAGGGCAGCAGCAGTAGCGACACGGAGTCAGTGATGCAGTCCAGGGCCTTTACTCACAGTTCTTATTATCCAGATCACGTCTGCAGGTAACGGCTGCCCACGTCATACTGTGCTCACCAGGTGAGGGGCTCAGACAACTCCCAGATAACTTTGGAGCGCTTCACAGGACCCCCTTTGTGTGTTCTTTGTCTGGCCTTTCTTACCAACCCTTCTGTCCGGCTGCCTCGGGCCTCCTCTTGGTAAACTTGGCGCCAGTTTCCCTGACCCTATGTGGTGCCTTCCTAGCGGGTGTAGCGAGGGGCTGCGCCACATAAAATGTCACAGCCTCCGGTTTCTAGCTGAGGGTCGTTTCCTGCCTCCACTAGTTTCGGGGACCGGTCTCCCCCTTTGGCCTGACCCCTCCACGCAGGTGGATTCGGGCGTGCGGTGGCGACTCGCCCGTCCGCACCCCTGGTATCTCTTCATTCCTCGTTCCTGGAGCCTTCTCTGCTCCTCTTCCTTCCTTCTCCCTCTTCCAGGCCTGGGCCTCTGTTACTAGGCAAGCCTCCGGAGCAGAGCTCATGCAGAGCCCCTGCTCTCTACCGCTTCTGCTCAGACTTCTCTGCACTGAACTAAGATGGTGCCCACCTTTTATACTCCCTTCTCAATGCACCCAGGAACTGCTTCCTCCCTGCTCCTGCACTACAGGGTTCCCCTTCCTCAGTGTTCCCTCCCCCCACTTCAGCCAGGGACAGGGACTGTCGTGCCCATCTCAGAGGCATATTGGTTGTCCTGCCCCACGGCAATGTGGTGTAATGCATGCAGGTGTCGGGTCCTGATCCACACTCCATCCTTACCTGAGAGTGAGATATCACACCTCTGGGTGAGGTGCAATACCTCTGTAGCAACCGAGCCCTCAGGGTGCTACAGTTCCATTTATCTTCAGCCTAGGTGACGTATTGTGATACAGGGCCGTGATTTTGGCTATAAAAGGGTCCCCTAGACCCCTACCCCAAGCTTTTTAAGAGAATCATATATGGCGTGCCAGGAGACTCTATGGAATGCTTTCTCAGCATCCAACGAGAGTATGTAATTACAAATTTTTAACTGCATCTAGCCCAGGAAATACTTTGTGCCTAGTAGCAGTGTCTGCTAGTCAGCGGATTATCCCGGCTGTTAAGCAAGCTACACCACCTGTAGTTTGGACACTTAATTTTTTCAAAGGAAATGCTTCGGGACCACGGGATACTCAGTGAAGAGCATCAGGAGGCACCCCAAGGCATAGGGGCTGGGACTGGCAGTAGGATGCATTGCGGTGGATAGCCGAGCTTTATAAAAGCTTTTTAACTGCAGCAGCTTTAGTGGACGCTACTGGAGCTGGAATTACGCGGCTGCTGGCATGAGACTTGCCCTCCAATAGATCCTTGTAAATGGATTTAAAGTGTATTCATTCAAATTAGAGAGACAATTTAAATTAAAAAGCTTAGAGCTGCCTCCACTACAGGGGGGCTCGCTCGACCCAACGGCAGACAGGCACCAGTATTGGGAGAGGGGGGCTGGCTGTCAGGGTTCACTGCGGCTCTGGCACAAACCCGGCGACATGGAGGTGGCACGGGCAGGAGCCGACTGAATGTGTCGGCTTCTCGCTTTTTGGATTTTAGAAGGGCATGACATGCCTATATCTGTGTCTCCCCCTCCTTTTACTCCTCCACCTCTTTTCTTTTCGCATGACTATATGTACTTGTCACTTTTCCATGTGTTAGTTGTGTCTTCTGAGCAGTTTGTCAGCTTTTGGACACCTTTGAAGGTGTTTTCTATGTGTTTTTGTTTGCCTGCCATTGGTTTTAACGGTGTTCGAAGGTGTTCGACGAACACACGGGTGTTCAACGAACCGAACCGAACTTGAACACTACGGGGGTGGCTCAACACTAATCCCCAGTTCCGTTGATATTTTGGCTGCTGCTATTGTCATTTAGATTTTTGGATTTTTGTATTTAAATCTATCCTTTTCCTCCCCATTTTATTCCTTTTGAAAAGACGCGCACATGTGACATCTGCACATCAATGGCTATTCTAAGCTGAATGTTCCTGCTTTCATCACATTGCAGCAACTATGCAGTTTGACCCTGGGCAAGTACTGGCATGGGAGACTGGCTGGGAATCCCTGGTTCCGTTGACATTTTGGCTGCTGCTATTGTCATTTGGATTTTTGCTTTTAAAATCTAACCTTTCACTCCCCATTTTATTCCTTTTGAAAAGACGCGCACATGTGACATCTGCATGTCAGCAGCCATTCTAAGCTGAATGTGCTTGCCCTCGTCAGATTGCAGCCGCTTTGCGTTTGAGGCTGGGCAAGTACCGGCATGGGAGACTGGCTGGGAATCCCGTATTCCGTCGACATTTTGGCTGCTGCTATTGTCATTTGGATTTTTGGATTTTGTTTTTAAAATCTGACCTTTCCCTCCTCATTTTATTCATTTTGAAAAGACGCGCATATGTGACCTTTGCACGTCAACGGCCATTCTAAGCAGAATGTGCCTGCCCTCATCAGATCGCTGCTGCTATGCAGCTTGAGGCTGGGCAAGTACCAGCATGGGAGACTGGCTGGGAATTCTTGGTTCCATTGACATATTGGCTGCTGCTATTGTCATTTGGATTTTTGTTTTTAAAATCTAACCTTTCCCTCTCCATTTTATTCCTTTTTGAAAAAAAGTACACATGTGACATCTGGACATCAGTGGCCTTTGCTAAGCTGAATGTACCTGCCCTCTTCAGATCACAGCCGCTATGCAGCTTGAGGCCGGGCAAGTACTGGCGTTGGAGACTGGTTGGGAATCCCTGGTTCCATTGACATTTTGGCTGCTGCTATTGTCTTTTGGATTTTTGGATTTTTGTTTTTAAAATCTAACCTTTCCCTCCCCATTTTATTCCTTTTTAAAAGACTCGCACATTTGACATCTGCTCGTCAAAGGCCATTCAAAGCCAAATGTGCTTTCCCTCGTTTGATCAAAGCAGCTGCGCAGCTTGAGACTGGGCTAGTCTGGCATAGGAGACTGGATGGGAATCCTCGGTTCTGTTGAAATTTTGGCTGCTGATATTGTCATTTGGATTTATGGATTTTTGTTTTTAAAATCTAATCTTTCCGTCCGCATTTTATTCCTTTTGAAAAGACGTGCACAAGAGACATCTGCACGTCAAAGACCATTCTAAGCTGAGTGTGCCTGCCCTCGTCAGATCACAGATGCTACGCAGCTTGAGGACAGGCAAGTACCATCATTGGAGACTGGCTGGGAATCCCTGGTTCCATTGACATTTTGGCTGCTGCTATTGTCATATGGATTTTTGTTTTTAAAATCTAACTTTTACCTAACCATTTCATTCCTTTTGAAAAGACACACACATGTGACAGCTGCACATCAAAGGCCATTCTAAGCTGAATGTGCCTGCCTTTGTTAGATTGCAGCAGCTATGCAGCTTGAGGCTGGATAAGTACTGTTATGGGAGACTTGATGGGAATCCCCGGTTCCATTGACATTTTGGCATCTGCTATTGTCATTTGGATTTTAGGATTATTGTTTTTAAAATCTAACCTTTCCCTCCCCATTTTATTCCTTTTGAAAAGACGCGCACATGTGACATTTGCACATCAAAGGCCATTCTAAGCTCAATGTGCTCTCCCTTGTCAGATTGCAGCCGCTACACAGCTTGAGGCCGGGCAAGAAACAGCATAGGACAGTGGCTGGGAATCTCAGGTTCCGTTGACATTTTGGCTGCTGCTATTGTCATTTGCATTTTTGTTTTTAAAATCTAACCTTTCCCTCCCCATTTTATTCCTTTTGAAAAGACGCGCACATGTGACATCTGCACGTTGACGGCTGTTGTAAGCTGAATGTGCCTGCCCTCGTCAGATCGCAGCCGCTATGCAGCTTGAGGCTGGGCAAGTACCGGCTTAGGAGTCTGGCTTGGAATCCTTGGTTCTATAGACATTTTGGCTGCTGCTATTGTCATTTGGATTTTTGTTTTTAAAATCTAAGCTTTCCCTCCCCATTTTATTTCTTTTGAAAAGACACGCACATGTGACAGCTGCATGTCATTGGCCATTCTAAGCTGAATGTGCCTGTCCTCCTCAGATCACAGCTGCAACGCAGTTTGAGGTTGGACAAGTTCCAGCATGGGAGACTGGCTGGGAATCCCCGATTACATTGACATTTTGGTTGCTGCTATTGTCATTTGGATTTTATGATTTTTGTTTTTAAAATCTATCCTTTCCCTCCCCGTTTTATTCCTTTTTAAAAGACGTGCACATGTGAGATTTGAACGTCAACGGCCTTTCTAAGCTGAATGTGCCTAACCTCTTCCGATCACAGCCGCTACGCAGCTTGAGGCCGGCCAAGTACTGGCATCGGAGATTGGTTGGGAATCCCTGGTTCCATTGACATTTTGGCTGCTGCTATTGTATTTTGGATTTTTGGATTTTTGGATTTTTGGATTTTTGTTTTTAAAATCTAACCTTTCCCTCCCTATTTTATTCCTTTTGAAAAGACGCACACTTGTGACATCTGTACGTCAACGGCCGTTCTAAGCTGAATGTGCCTGCCCTTGTCAGACCGCAGCCGCTATTCAGCTTGAGGCCGGGCGAGTACCGGCATGGAAGAGTGGCTGGGTATCCCTGTCTCCGTTGGTATTTTGGCTGCTGCTATCGTCATTCGGATTTTTGTTTTCAAAATTTAACGTTTCCCTCCCCATTTTACTCCTTTTGAAAAGACACGCACATGTGACATCTGCAAGTCAATGGACATTCTAAGCTGAATGTGCCTTCCCTTGTCAGATCGCAGCAGCTATGCACCTTGAGGCAGGGCAAGTACCGTCATTGGAGACTAGCTGGGAATACCCGGTTCCATTGACATTTTGGTTGCTGCTATTGTCAATTGGATTTTTTTTTTTAAATCTATCCTTTCCCTCCCCATTTTATTCCTTTTGAAAAGACTGCACATGTGACATCTTCACGTCAGCGGCCATTTTAAGCTGAATGTGCCTGCCCTTGTCAAATCACAGCAGCTACGCACCTTGAGGCAGGGCAAGTACCGTCATTGGAGACTAGCTGGGAAACCCAGGTTCCGTTAACATTTTGGCTGCTGCTATTGTCATTTGGATTTTTGGATTTTTGTTTTTAAAATCTAACCTCTCCCTCCCCATTTTATTCCTTTTGAAAAGACGTGCATATGTGACATCTATATGTTAACGGCCATTCTAAGCTGAATGTTCCTGCCCTCGTCAAGTCACAGCAGCTACGCAGCTTGAGGCTGGGCAAGTACCAGTATGGGAGACTGGATGGGAGTACCCGGATCCGTTGACATTATGGCTGCTGCTATTGTCATTTGGAGTTTTGTTTTTAAAATCTAACCTTTCCCTCCCCATTTTATTCCTTTTGAAAAGATACGCACATGTAACATTTGCCCCTCAACGGTCATTCTAAGCAAAATGTGCCTACCCTCGTCTGATCACAGCCGCTACGCAGCTTGAGGCTGGGCAAGTGCTGTCATGGGAGACTGGCTGGGAATCCTTGATTTCGTTGAGTTTTTGGCTGCTGTTATTCTCATTTGGATTTTTGGATTTTTGTTTTTAAAATATGACCTTTCCCTGCCCATTTTATTCCTTTTGAAAAGACGAGCACATGTGACATTTGCATGTCAATGGCCATACTAAGTTGAATGTGCCTTCCCTTGTCAGATCGCAGCCGCTATGCAGCTTGAGGCCGTGCAAGTAACGGCATGGAAGACTGGCTGAGAATCCACGGTACCGTTGGCATTTTGGCTGCTGTTATTGTTATTGTCATTTTGATTTTTGGATTTTTGTTTTTAAAATCTAACCTTTCCTTCCCCATTTTATTCCTTTTGAAAAGACGCACACATATAACATCTGCACATCAACGGACATTCTAAGCTGAATGTGGCTGCTGTTGTTGGATCGCAGCTTGAGGCCGGGCAAGTACCGGCATGGGAGACAGCTTTGGGAACCCCAGTTCCATTGACATTTTGGCTGCTGCTATTGTCATTTGGATTTTTGGATTTTTGGATTTTTGGATTTTTGGATTTTTGTTTTTAAAATCTAACCTTTCCCTCCCCATTTTATTCCTTTTGAAAAGACGCGCACATGTGCAGTCTGCACAACAACGGCCATTCTACGCTGAATGTGCCCTCCCTTGTCAAATGGCAGCAGCTATGCAGCTTGAGGTTGGGCAAGTACAAGCATGGGATATTGGCTGGGAATCCTTGTTTCTGTTGACATTTTGACTGCTGTTATTGTCATTTGGATTTTTGTTTTTAATATCTTACCTTTCCCTCCTCATTTTATTCCTTTTTAAAAGACACACACATGTGAAATTCACAAGTTAACGGCTATTCTAAGCTGAATGTGCCTACCCTCGTCAGATCGCAGCTTGATGCTGGGCAAGTACTGGCGTGGGAGACTGGCTGGGAATCCCCAGTTCCATTGACATTTTGGCTGCTGCTATTGTCATTTGGTTTTTTGGATTTTTGTTTTTGAAATCTATCCTTTCCCTCCCCATTTTATTCCTTTTGAAAAGACACGCACATGTGACATCTACATGTCAACAGCCATTCTAAGTTGAATGTGCCTGCTCTCGTCAGATCACAGCTGCTACACAGCTTAAGGCTGGGCAAGTACTGGCATGGGAGACTGGATGGGAATACCTGGTTCAGTTGATATTTTGGCTTGCTGCTATTGTCATTTGGATTTTTTTTTTTAAATCCAACCTTTCCCTCCCCATTTTATTCCTGTTGAAAGACACGCACATGTGACATCTTCATGTCAACGGACAATCTAAGCTGAATGTGCCTTCCCTCGTCAGATCACAGCCAACACACAGCTTGAGGTTGGGCAAGTACTGGAAAGGGAGACTGGCTGGGAATCCCAGGTTCCGTTGACATTTCGCTGCTGCTATTGTTATTTGGATTTTTGGCTTTTTGTTTTAAAATCTAACGTTTCCCTCCCCATTTTATTCCTTTTGAAAAGATGCGCACATGTGACATTTGCACGTCAGCAGCCATTCTAAACTAAATGCGTCTGCCCTTGTCAGATTGCAGCTGATACGCAGCTTGAGGCTGGGCAAGTACTGGCATGGGAGACTGGCTGGGAGTCCCTGGTTCCATTGACATTTTGGCTGCTGCTATTGTCATTTGGATTTTTTGTTTTTAAAATCTAACCTTTCACTCCCCATTTTATTTCTTTTGAAAAGACGCGCACATGTGACATCTGCACATTAATGCCCATTCTAAGCTGAATGTACCTTCCCTCATCAGATTGCAGCCGCTACGCAGCTCGAGGCCGGGCAAGTACCAGCATGGGAGATTGGCTGGGAATCCCCTTTCCTTTGACATTTTGGCTGCTGCTATTGTCATTTGGATTTTTGGATTTTTGTTTTTAAAATCTAACCTTTCCCTCCCCATTTTATTCCATTTGAAAAGATCCGCACAAGTGACAACTGAACATCAGCTGCCATTCTAAGCTGAATGTGCCTGCCATCGTCAGATTGCAGCTGCTACACAGCTTAAGGCTGGGCCAGTACTGGCAGGGGAGAATGGCTGGGAGTCCCCTGTTTTTTTAACATTTTGGCTGCTGCTATTGTCATTTGGGTTTTTTGATTTTTGTTATTAAAATCTAACTTTTCCCTCCCCATTTCATTCCTTTTGAAAAGACACGCACATGTGATATTTGCACATCAGCAGCCATTCTAAGCTGAATGTGCCTGCACTTGTCAGATCGCTGCTGCAATGCAGCTTGAGGCCAGGCAAGTACCGGCATGGGTGACTGGCTGGTAATCCCAGGTTCCATTGACATTTTGGCTGCTGCTATTGTCATTTGAATTTTTGTTTTTAAAATCTAACCTTTCCCTCCCCATTTTATTCCTTTTGAAAAGACACGCACATAGTGATATCTGCACATCAACGGCTATTCTAAGCTGAATGTGCCTGCCCTCATCAGATTGCAGTTGTTACACAGCTTGAGGCTGGGCAAGTACTGGCATGGGAGACAGGCTGGGAATCACCAGTTCTGTTAACATTTTGGCTGCTGCTATTGTCTTTTTGATTTTTGTTTTTAAAATCTAACCTTTCCCTCCCCATTTTATTCCTTTTGAAAAGACACGCACATGTGCCACCTGCATGTCAGCGGCTATTCTAAGCTGAATGTGCCTACCCTTGTCATATCACAGCTGCTATACATCTTGAGGTTGGGCAAGTACCAGCAAGGGAGACTGGCTGGGAATTCACGGTTGCGTTGACATTTTGGCTGCTGTTATTGTCATTTGGATTTTTGTTTTTAAAATCTAACCTTTCCCTCCCCATTTTATTCCTTTTGAAAAGACACGCACATGTGCCACCTGCATGTCAGCGGTTATTCTAAGCTGAATGTGCCTTCCCTTGTCATATCACAGCTGCTATACATCTTGAGGTTGGGCAAGTACCAGCAAGGGAGACTGGCTGGGAATTCACGGTTGCGTTGACATTTTGGCTGCTGTTATTGTTATTTGGATTTTTGTTTTTAAAATCTAATCTTTCCTTCCCCATTTTATTCCTTTTGAAAAGACGCGCACATGTGATATCTGCACGTCATCGGCCATTCTAAGCTGAATATGCCAGCCATTGTCAGATCACAGCTGCTATGCAGCTTGAGGCTGGGCAAGTTCCAGCATGGGAGACTGGCTGGGAATCTCTATTTCCGTTGACGTATTGGGTGATTTTTGTTTTTAAAATCTAACCTTTCTCTCCCCATTTTATTCCTTTTGAAAAGACGCGTACATGTGACTCCTGCATGCCAACTGCTATACTATGCTGAATGTACCTTCCATCATTGGATTGCAGCAGGTATGCAGCTTGGGGCGGGGCAATTACCGGCATGGAAGACAGGCTGGGAATTCCCGGTTCCGCTGACATTTCGGCTGCTGCTATTGTCATTTGGATTTGTGGACTTTTGTTTTTAAAATATAACCTTTCCCTCCCCATTTTATTCCTTTTGAAAAGACACACACATGTAACATCTGAATGTTAATGGCCATTCTAAGCTGAATGTGCTTCGCTTGTCAGATTGCAGCCGCTACGCAGCTTGAGGCTGGGCAAGTACCTGCATGGGAGACTGGCTGGGAATCCATGTTTCTGTTGATATTTTGGTTGCTGCTATTGTCATTTGGATTGTTAGATTTTTGTTTTTAAAATCTAACTTTGCCCTCCCCATTTTATTCCTTTTGAAAAGACGCGCACATGTGACATCTGCATGTCAATGGCCATTCTAAGCCGAATGTGCCTTCCCTTGTCAGATTGAATCTGCTGCGCAGCTTGAGGCTGGGCAATTACCAGCATGGGAGACTGGCTGGTAACTCCCGGTTCCATTGACATTTTGGCTGCTACTATTGTCATTTGGATTTTTGATTTTTATATTTAAAATCTAACCTTTCCCTCCCCATTTTATTCCTTTTGTAAAGACGCGCACATGTGACATCTGCACGTCAACGGCCATTCTAAGCTGAATGTCCCTGCCCTTGTCAGATCGCTGCTGCAATGCAGCTTGAAGCCAGGCAAGTACCAGCATAGTAGACTGGCTGGAAATCCCCAGTTCCATTGACGTTTTGGCTGCTGCTATTGTTATTTGGATTTTTGTTTTTAAAATCTAACCTTTCCCTCCCCATTTTATTCCTTTTGAAAAGACGCGCACATGTGATGCCTGCACGTCAACAGCCATTGTAAGATGAATGTGCCTACCCTTGTCAAATCACAGCCACAATGCAGTTTGAGGCAGGGCAAGTACCGGCATGGGAGGCTGGCTGGGAAACGCCAGTTCCGTTGACATTTTTGGCTGCTGCTATTGTCATTTTTATTTTTGGATTTTTGGATTTTTGTTTTTAAAATCTAACCTTTTCCTCCCCATTTTATTCCTTTTGAAAAGACACGCACATGTGACTTCTGCACGTCAACGGCCATTCTAAGCTGAATGTGCCTTCCCTTGTCAGATCGCAGCCACTATGCAGCTTGAGGCCGGAAAAGTACCGGCATGGGAGATTGGCTGGGAATCCCCGATCACGTTGACATTTTGGCTGCTGCTGTTGTCATTTGGATTTTGTTTTTTAAAATCTGACCTTTCCCTCCCTATTTTATTCCTTTTGAAAAGACACGCACATGTGACAGCTGCACGTCAACGGCCATTCTAAGCAGAATGTGCCTGCCCTCATCAGATCACAGCTGCTACACAGATGGAGAATGGGCAAGCACTGGCATGGGAGACTGGCCTGGATTCCTGGTTCCCTCAACATTTTGGCTGCTGCTATTGTTATTTGGATTTTTGGATTTTTGTTTTTAAAATCTAACCTTTCCCTCCCCATTTTATTCCTTTTGAAAAGACACGCACATGTGACTTCTGCTCATCAGCAGCCATTCTAAGTTGTATGTGCCTACCCTTGTCAGATTGCAGCTGCTATACAGCTTGAAGCTGGGCAAGCACCTGCATGGGAGACTAGCTGGGAATCCCTGGTTCCATTGACATTTTGGCTGCTGCTACTGTCATTTGGATTTTTGGATTTTTGTTTTTAAAATCTAATCTTTCCCTCCCCCTTTTATTCCTTTTGAAAAGATGCGCACATATGACATTTGTTCATTAATGGCCATTCTAAGCTGAATGTGCCTTCCCTCGTTAGATTGCAGTCACTACGCAGCTTGAGGCTGTGCAAGTACCATCATGGGAGACTAGCTAGGAATCCTCGGTTCTGTTGACATTTTGGCTTCTGCTATTGTCATTTGGATTTTTGTTTTTAAAATCTAATCTTTCCCTCCCCATTTTATTCCTTTTGAAAAGACACGCACATGTGACATCTGTCCTTTAACGGCCTTTATAAGTTGAATGTGCATACCCTCAACAGTTCACAGTTGCTACGCCCTTTGAGGCCAGGCAAGTACCAGCATGGGAGACTGGCTGGGAATCCATGGTTTCGTGGACATCTAAGCTGCTGCTATTGTCTTTGGATTTTTGTTTTTAAAATATAACCTTTCCCTCCCCATTTTATTCATTTTGAAAAGACGCGCACATGTGACATCTGTACGTCAATGGCCATTCTAAGCAGAATGTTTCTGCCCTTGTCAGAACACAACCACTACGCAGCTTGAGGCTGGGCAAGTACAGGCATGGGAGACTGTCTGTTAATCAACTGTTCTGTTAACATTTTGACTGCAGCTATTTTTATTTGGATTTTTGTTTTTAAAATCTAAGCTTTCCCTCCCCATTTTATTCCTTTTGAAAAGACGCGCACATGTGACATCTGCATGTCAACGGCCATTCTAAGACAAATGTACCTTCCCTCATCACATCACAGCTGCTATGCAGCTTGAGGCCAGGCAAGTACCAGTATGGGAGACTGGCTGAGAATCCCTGGTTCCATTGACATTTTGGCTGCTGCTATTGTCATTTGGATTTTTGGATTTTTGTTTTTAAAATCTAACCTTTCCCTCTCCATTTTATTCCTTTTGAAAAGACGCGCACATGTGACATCTGCACGTCAACAGCCATTCTAAACTGAATGTGCCTTCCCTCATCAGATCGTAGCCGCTATGCATCTTGAGGCCTGGCAAGTATCGGCATTGGAGACTTGCTGGTAATCACCGGTTCTGTTGACATTTTGGCTGCTGCTATTTTCATTTGGATTTTTAAATTTTTGTTTTTAAAATCTAACCTTTCCCTCCCCATTTTATTCCTTTTGAAAAGACACGCACATGTGACATCTGTATGTCAACGTCCATTCTAAGCTGAATGTGCCTGACCTTGTCTGATTGAAGTCGCTACGCAGCTTGAGGTCAGGAAGTACCGGCATGATAGACTGGCTGAGAGTCCCTAGTTCCATTAACATTTTGGCTTCTGCTATTGTCATTTGGATTTTTGTTTTTAAAATCTAAGCTTTCCCTCCCCATTTTATTCCATTTGAAAAGACGCGCACATGTGACATCTGCACGTCAACAGCCATTCTAAGCCGAATGTGCCTTCTCTCAACAGATTGCAGCTGCTATGCAGCTTGTGGCTGGGCATGGGAGACTGGCTGGGAATCCCCAGTTACATTGACATTTTGGTTGCTGTTATTGTCATTTGCATTTTTGGATTTTTGTTTTTAAAATCTAACCTTTCCCTCCCCATTTTATTCCTTTTGAAAAGACGTGCACATGTGACATCTGCACATCAACGGCCATTCTAAGCTGAATGTGCCTGCCCTTGTCAGATCACAGCCACTACGCAGCTTGAGGACGGGCAAGTGCCAGCATGGGAGACTAGCTGGGATTCCTTTTTTCCTCGCTTCTGTTGACATTTTGGCTGCTGCTATTGTCATTTGGATTTTTGTTTTTAAAATCTAACCTTTCCCTCCCCATTTTATTCCTTTTGAAAAGACACGCACATGTGACATCTGCATGTCAATGTCCATTCTAAGCTGAATGTGCCTGGTCTCATCAGATCGCAGCTTGAGGCTGGGCAAGTACTCGCATGGGAGACTGGCTGGGAATCCCCGGTTCCATTGACTTTTTGGCTGCTGCTATTGTCACTTCGATTTTGGATTTTTGTTTTTAAAATCTAATCTTTTCCTCCCAATTTTATTCCTTTTGAAAAGATGTGCACATGTGCACTCTGCATGTCAACAGCCTATCTAAGCTGAATGTGCCTTTTCTTGTCAGATTGCAGCCGCTATGCAGCTTGAGGCCAGGCAAGTACTGGCATGGGAGACTGGCTGGAAATACTCGCTTCCGTTGATATTTTGGCTGCTGCTATTGTCATTTGGATTTTTGTTTTTAAAATCTAACCTTTCCCTCCCCATTTTATTCCTTTTGAAAAGCCGCGCACATGTGACATCCGTACGTCATCAGCCATTCTAAGGTGAATGTGTTTCTCTTGTCTGATTGCAGCAGCTATGTAGCTTGAGACCGGGGAAGTACAGGCATGGGAGACTGGCTGGGAATCCCTTTTTCTGTTGACATTTTGGCTGCTGCTATTGTTATTTTGATTTTTGGATTTTAGTTTTTAAAATCTTACCTTTCCCTCCCCATTTTATTCCTTTTGAAAAGACACAGACATGTGACACCTGCACGTCAACGGCCATTCTAAGCCGAATGTGCCTTCTCTCATCAGATCGCAGCCACTTCGCAGCTTGAGGCTGGGCAAGTACCGGCATGGGAGACTGGCTGAGAATCCCCGGTTCAGTTGACATTTTGGCTGCTGCTTTTGTCATTTGGATTTTTGTTTTTAAAATCTTAACTTTCCCTCCCCATTTTATTCCTTTTGAAAAGACACAGACATGTGACACCTGCATGTCAGATGCCATTCCAAGCTGGATGTGCCTTCCCTCATCAGATTACAGCAGCTACACAGCTTGAGGCCAGGCAAGTACAGGCATGGGAGACTGCCTGGGAATCCCTGGTTCCGTTGACATTTTGGCTGTTAGTGTCATTTGGATTTTTGGATTTTTTATTTTAAAATGTAACCTTTCCATCCCCATTTTATTCATTTTGAAAAGACGCGCACAAGGATCATCTGCATGACTACAACAATTCTAAGCTGAAAGTTCTATCCTTCGTCAGATTGCAGTCGCTATTCACCTTGAAGCAGGGCAAGTAATAGCATGGGAGACTGGCTGGGAATTCCTGGTTCCATTGACATTTTGGCTGCTGCTATTGTCATTTGGATTTTTGGATTTTCGTTTTTAAAACTAACCTTTCCCTCCCCATTTTATTCCTTTTGAAAAGATGTGCACATGTGACATTTGCATGTCAACGGCAATTCTAAGCTGAATGTGCCTTCCATCAGCAGATTGTGGATGCTACGCAGCTTGAGGCTGGGCAAGTAATAGCATGGGAGACTGCCTGAGAAACCTCAGATTCCTTGACATTCAGGCTGCTGCTCTCGTTATTTGGATTTTTGGTTTTAAAATCTAACTTTTCCCTCCCCATTTTATTCCTTTTGAAAAGACGCGCACATGTGATATCTGCATGTCGAAGGCCATTCTAAGCTGAATGTGCCTGCCATTGTCAGATTGCACCTGCTATGCAGCTTGAGGCTGGTCAAGTACCAGCATGGGAGACTGGCTGGGAATCGCTGCTTCCGTTGACAATTTGGCTGCTGCTAATGTCATTTGGATTTTTGTTTTTAAAATCTAACCTTTCCCTCCCCATTTTATTCCATTTGAAAAGACACGCACATGTGACAACTGCAGGTCAATGTCCATTCTAAGCTGGATGTGCTTGGTCTCATCAGATTGCAACTGCTGCACAGCTTAAGGCTGGGCAAGTACCCACATGGGAGACTGGCTGGGAATCCCCGCTTGTGTTGAGGTTTTGGCTGCTGCTATTGTCATTGGGATTTTTGGATTTTTGTTTTTAAAATCTAACCTTTCCCTCCCAATTTTATTCCTTTTGAAAAGATGTGCACATGTGCCCTCTGCATTTCAATGGCCATTCTAAGCTGAATGTGCCTACCCTTGTCAGATCACAGCTGCTGTGCAGCTTGAGGCCAGGCAACTACCGGCATGTGAGATTGTCTGGGAATCCCCGTTTCCATTGACATTTTGGCTGCTGCTTTTGTCATTTGGATTTTTGGATTTTTGTTTTTAAAATCTAACCTTTCCCTCCCCATTTTATTCCTTTTGAAAAGACGTGCACATGTGACTTCTGCACGTCAACGGCCATTCTAAGCTGAATGTAGCTGCTCTCATCAGATTGCAGCTGCTGCGCAGGTTTAGACCGTGCAATTACCAGCATGGGAGACTGGCTGGGTATCCCCGGTTCCATTGACATTTTGGCTGCTGCTATTGTCATTTGGATTTTTGGATTTTTGTTTTTAAAATCTAACCTTTCCCTCCCCATTTTATTCCTTTTGAAAAGACGCGCACATGTGACATCTGCATCTCAATGGCCATTCTAAGCTGAATGTCCCTTCACTTGTCAGATTGCAGCTGCTACGCAGCTTGAGGCTGTGCAAGTATTGGCATGGGAGACTAGCTGGGAATCCCCAGTTCCATTGACATTTTGGCTTCTGCTATTGTCATTTGGATTTTTGGTTTTAAAATCTAACTTTTCCCTCCCCATTTTATTCCTTTCGAAAAGACACGCACATGTGACATCTGCACATCAATGGCAATTCTAAGTTGAATGTGCTTGCCGTTGTCAGATTGCAGCCGCTACTCATCTTGAGGCTGGGCAAGTATTGGCATGGGAGACTAGCTGGGAATCCCCATTTCCATTGACATTTTGGCTGCTGCTATTGTCATTTGGATTTTTGGTTTTAAAATCTCTTTCCCTCCCCATTTTATTCCTTTCGAAAAGACACGCACATGTGACATCTGCACATCAACGGCAATTCTAAGTTGAATGTGCCTGCCGTTATCAGATTGCAGCTGCTACTCATCTTGAGGCTGGGCCAGTATTGGCATGGGAGACTAGCTGGGAATCCCCAGTTGGATAGACATTTTGGCTTCTGCTATTGTCATTTGGATTTTTGGTTTTAAAATCTAACCTTTCCCTCCCCGTTTTATTCCTTTTGAAAAGACGTGCATATGTGACATCTATTCGTTAACGGCCATTCTAAGCTGAATGTTCCTGCCCTCGTCAGATTGCAGTCGCTGCGCAGCTTGAGGCTGGGCAAGTACTGGCATGGGAGACTGCCTGGGAATCCTCTGTTCCGTTGACATTCTGGCTGCTGCTATTGTCATTTGGATTTTTGTTTTTAAAATGTAACCTTTCCCTCCCCATTTTATTCCTTTTGAAAACACACACATGTGACATCTGCTTATCAATGGCCATTCTAAGCCAAATGTGCCTTCTCTCATCAGAATGCAGCCACTACGCAGCTTGAGAATGGGCAAGTACCAGCATGGGAAACTGGCTGAGAATCCACGGTTCCATTGACATTTTGGCTGCTGCTATTGTCATTTGGATTTTTGAATTTTTGGATTTTTGTTTTTAAAATCTTACCTTTCCCTCCTCATTTTATTCCTTTTGAAAAGACGAGCACATGTGACCTCTACACGTCAACGGCCATTCTAACTTGAGTGTGCCTGCACTCATCAGATTGCAGATGCTATGCAGCTTTAAGCTGGGCAAATACTGGCATGGGAGACTGGCTTGGAATCCCTGATTCCGTTGACATTTTGGCTGCTGCTATTGGCATTTGGATTTTTGTTTTTAAAAGTTAACCATTCCCTCCCCATTTTATTCCTTTTGAAAAGACACACACATGTGACATCTGCACGTCAATGGCCATTTTAAGCTAAATGTGCCTGCCCTAGTCAGATCACAGCCGCTATGCAGCTTGAGACTGTGCAAGTACTGGCATGGAAGACTGGCTGGTAATCCCCAGTTCCGTTGTCATTTTGGTTGCTGCTATTGTCATTTGGATTTTTGGATTTTTGGATTTTTGTTTTTAAAATCTAACCTTTCCCTCCCCATTTTATTCCTTTTGAAAAGACATGCACATCTGACTTCCATTCATCAACGAACATTCAAAGCTGAATGTGCTTGCCCTTTTCAGATTGCAGCTACTACGCAGCTTGAGGCTGAGCAAGTACTGGCATGGGAGACTGGCTGGGAATCCCATATTCCGTTGACATTTTGGCTGCTGCTATTGTCATTTGGATTTTTGTTCTTAAATGCATGTATTTTCACTCCCCATTTTATTCCTTTTGAAAAGATACGCACATGTGACACCTGCACGTCAACTGCCATTCTAAGCTGAATGTGCTTTCTCTCATCAGATTGCAGCTGCTACGCAGCTTGAGGCTGGGTCAGTATCAGCATGGGCAACTGGCTGGGTATCCCTGGTTCCATTGACATTTTGGCTGCTGCTATTGTCATTTGGATTTTTGGATTTTTTTTTAAAAATCTAACCTTTCCCTCCCAATTTTATTCCTTTTGAAAAGATGTGCACATGTGACATCTGTACATCAATGGCCATTCTAAGCTGAATGTGCTTTCCCTCGTCAGGTCATAGCCACTAAGCAGCTTGAGGCTGGGCAAGTATTGACATGGGAGGCTGGCTGGGAATCCTTGGTTCCATTGACATTTTGGCTGCTGCTATTGTCATTTGGATTTTTGGTTTTAAAAATCGATGCTTTCCCTCCCCATTTTATTCCTTTTGAAAAGACGTGCAAATGTAACATTTGCATGTCAACGGCCATTCAAAGCTGAATGTGCCTTCCTTTGTCAGATCACAACCGCTATGCAGCTTCAGCCTGGGCAAGTACCGGCATGGGAGACTGGCTGGGAATCCCCTCTTCCATCGACATTTTGGCTGCTGCTGTTGTTATTTGGATCTTTGCCTTTAAAATCTAATTTTTACCTCCCCATTTTATTCCTTTTGAAAAGATGCGCACATGGACCATTTGCTCGTCAACAGCTATTCTAAGCTGAATGTGCTAGCCTTCGTCTGATCACAGATGCTATGCAACTTGGGGTCAAGCAAGTACCAGCATGGGAGACTGGCTGGGATTCCCTAGTTCCATTGACATTCTCGCTTCTGCTATTGTTATTTGGATTTTTGTTTTTAAAATCTAACCTTTCCCTCCCCATTTTATTCCTTTTGAAAAGACGCGCACATGTGACTTCTGCACGTTAATGGCCATACAAAGCTGAATGTGCCTTCCCTCGTCAGATCACATCTGCTACACAGCTTGAGGTTGGGCAAGTACTGGAATGGGAGACTCTCTGTGAATCCCCAGTTCTGTTGAAACTTTGGCTGCTGCTTTTGTCATTTGGATTTTTGTTTTTAAAATCTAACCTTTCCCTCCCTATTTTATTCCTTTTGAAAAGACGCGCATGACGCACCCCCTGGGCCTGTGTTGTGCAGGGGAACCTGGAACCGGGCCTGTTGTAGAATACTGGGGGTTATTGTCTCCGTATGGCGGTGACCCGGTCCGTGCCCAGGGTGGTCAAACCAGTGGCAGTCTTAATGTATAGCAAATGTCCGACTACGCCACCCGTGGATTGCGGTCAGTGGGGACCGCCGCTCCGCTGCCGACCGCTGAGGCTGATGTTGTTTGCACAGCCGAGTATGGGATAACTTCCCACGGGAGAAGTATTGCCTCAGGGCAGCTAATGTGAGAGATGATGGGAGTGATGGTGTGAGGGTCCCAGTGCTAATGGTGCTGGTGCGGCAAGGAATCACAGAGACGTGAGGTGCAGTTCAGGGTCTTTACTGATGGTACAAGGCAGACCCTCCCGGGAGTACTGGCTAGTATAAGGGGCCTGGTCAGTCTGCGAGCAAGCAGGAGTTCCCCTGGCCAGGTGGAGTTGTAGGCCTCCCCGTTTATCTGCACTCTTCCTGGCTACCTTGCTGTCAGCGGTTACAAGTAGCCCACGTCCCTGAGTATACCGTGTGGTGCTCACCCGTATGGCTGGTGACTTTGGGCCTTCTGTTAGCCTCCGCTCCTGGATGGCGGCACTGGACTTCTGGACTTCACACGAATCACCCGATCGCAGACCCACAAATGGTGGTAAATATCTCTTCCAAAACTCTCAGCGTTGCACAAACATCAGTTTTACAAAAGGGACTCTCTTTCTGCCCCACATACAAATACAACACTTTTAAACTAGATATGGAACTACAACGCTTTTACCGTACCCTACGCTTGAAAACCCATTTTGCTAATAATCCTTTCAGCGTCACCCCTCCAGAATCCATGGCCGACATCACAGCCCAAGACTTAGGTCTCCGCTCTAAGAGCAAATATAGGCCTCCTCGAGGCACACATCCACTGGAAACCTTTATAGGATTCGTGGATGGGGCGTTTCTGTTAGAACCTTGCTGTTAGGTTTTTTTTCCTTTGCTGGTCTCATGACCTTGTTGGTCTATTTAAGCCTGCTCCGCCCTTCTGGCTTGCTGGACTTCATTGTATATCTACTTTCTAGCTAGCCTGTGCTCTGTATCTAACTCTGTTAGTTTGCTTGGTCTACGGACCTCTATGTTCTATCTATTTTGTTTGTTCGTCTGTCTGCTACTATTTCTGTTAGGAGGTGTCCCATATTCCTCCCAGTCCTTAGTACTTGTAGGGATTCCCTCCCCACATCTATAGGTCTCCGTACAGACTAGATTAGGACTTTAGCAGGTCTGATCGCAGGATCAGGTTTCCTGTTACATCGTAGGGTTTCAGCTGAGTCCTATAGTAGGGACAGATCTCCTCTCTTTCCTTAGCTTTGGTAGCAGAACATAACAGTAAGTCCAGCCTGCAAATTCTCTAAGGAAAGATTTTTCTGTTCCATCATGGTGTCGGTTCAGGATTTGGCTAAACACCTGCAGGGACTCTCTCTGGAAGTGGCCGAGCTCCGTCAGCACGTGAGTAACTGTCCTGGAGCATATTTCTTAGAGCCTAAGTTATGTTTGCCGGATTTATTTTTTGGTGAACATCGAGAATTTTTTTCATTTAAAAATGCTTGCTTATTGTATTTTTGTTTGAGACCCAAGTCCTCTGGGGATGAATCCCAGCGCGTAGGGTTCATAATGTCACTTTTGCGCAAAGAGCCTCAGGAGTGGGCCTTTTCTTTGCAACCTAGTGATACATGCTTCAGATCAGTGGATAGTTTTTTTTCTGCTTTAGGACTATTATATGATGATCCTGACCGTGTCGCATCAGCTGAGACTGAGTTGAGACGTTTAAAACAAGGATCAGGTAATGTGGAAAAATATTGTACTCATTTTCGTCGTTGGTCCACTCAAACAGGGTGGAACGATTCTGCTCTGAAAAGTCTATTTCTTGCTGGGCTCAGTGAAAGGGTTAAAGACCTGCTAATTGCTTATCCTACACCTGAAGATTTGCAACAGGCTATGCAATTAGCTATACGGGTGGATAGAAGACTGCGTGCTAGGGTTAATGAGAGCAAATCCTCTGCTATGTCAGTTTCTGGTTATGATAATGTGTGTACTAACAGTGGTGAACCGATGGAGATTGGATCGGTGACACCTCGCTCTCAAGAAAAAGACCGTCGTTTTTCGGAAGGCTTGTGTTTCTATTGCGGAAAATCTGGTCATTTGATTAAAGGCTGTGAGCTTCGTATGAAGAAAGAAAAAAAAATGGTCAGTCACGCCCGTATTGCCTGTTTAAATTCCAAGGGTATATTTTTAGCTGCTTCCACGATTGCTCAGGAAAAATTAATGGAATTTCGGGTGTTTGTTGATTGCGGGTCTACACTGAATGTAATTGATGGGGGATTCGTGGAAAAACTCAATTTAAAACCTGAACCTTTATCATTCCCCATTGCTGTGGTTTCTGTGGATGGCTCCCCTTTGAAGAATATTACTCTCAAGGTCAGTGAATTTCTTCTCACTATTAATGGTGTTCACCATGAGAAATTGGATTTGGTAGTGTTGAATAACTTGCCTTCTCCAGTAATATTGGGTTTGCCCTGGTTAAAATTTCACAATCCTGTACTGGATTGGTCTACCAGTGAAATTAAATCCTGGAGCCATAAATGTTATGACAAGTGTTGTAACGGGCGTATTGCAGCTTTGGATAGGGGAGAATTGCCTGTTCCTATTCAGGATTTTTGGAGAGTTTTTTCTGAGAAGGAATCGCAGGTTTTGCCTCCCCATAGAGACTATGATTGCTCTATTGAATTTGTCCCTGGAGCGACTCTTCCTAAAAGTCGTTTATTTAACCTTACTATTCCTGAGAGGAAGGCTTTGGAGGAATACATACAGACAAGTTTGGCCGCCGGTCACATTAGGCCCTCTAAGTCTCCTGTGGCGGTTGGATTTTTTTTTGTAAAAAAAAAGGACGGCGGTTTACGTCCTTGTCTGGATTTTCGTGAGATTAACAAAATTACGGTACGCAATCCTTACCCACTGCCATTGATTCCTGATCTGTTTAACCAGTTAATGGGGGCCAAGTGGTTCTCTAAAATTGACCTTAAGGGGGCATACAATCTGTTGCGCATGAAGGAGGGTGACGAATGGAAGACTGCTTTTAACACTCCTGTGGGTCATTTTGAGAATCTGGTTATGCCTTTTGGTCTTACTAATGCTCCTGCATTTTTTCAGAATCTGATTAATGACATCCTTAGACCTTTGATCGGTAAAAATGTGGTTGTGTATTTGGATGACATTTTGATTTATTCGCCAGATCTGGAGTCTCATTGGCGGAGCGTGCGTGAGGTATTACAGTTATTAATGGACAATTCGCTTTTTGCTAAGCTGGAGAAATGTGAGTTTGCTGTACAGAGAATTAGTTTTTTGGGCTACATTATCTCCAGCAAAGGTTTTGAGATGGATCCGGTTAAGGTTCAGGCTGTGCAGGAATGGCCTAGGCCTATTGGTTTGAAATCGATACAGAGGTTTTTGGGTTTCGCCAATTACTATAGAAAATTCACAAAAAATTTTTCTAGTATTGTCAAACCTCTGACTGATCTCACCAGGAAAGGTGCTGATGCGGTTCAGTGGTCTTCTGAGGCCATTGAAGCTTTTGTGTATCTCAAGGAGAGGTTCACCTCTGCTCCCATCCTTATGCAGCCTGATGTTACTAGGCCGTTTTTGGTTGAGGTTGATGCTTCCTCTGTGGGGGTTGGCGCAGTATTGTCTCAGGATAACGGGGATGGATTACATCCCTGTGCCTTTTTTTCAAAAAAATTTTCGGAGACTGAACTGAATTACGATATTGGTAATCGGGAATTATTGGCTATTAAACTCGCATTTGAACACTGGCGCCACTTCTTGGAAGGTGCGGAATTTCCCGTTCAGGTTCTTACGGATCATAAAAATCTGATATATCTTGATGCTGCCAAGCGCCTGAATGCCCGTCAGGCTAGGTGGGCACTGTTTTTCTCGCGGTTTAATTTCTCCGTTACTTACATCCCTGGTACTAAGAATGTTAAGGCGGATGCCTTGTCTCGCAGTTTTTCTCCCATAGTCGGTGCTGAGAAAGAGGAGAACATTTTACAAGAAGGTGTTGTGATAGCTGCTTTGGACTCCGTTTTGGAAGATGAGATTCTTAAAGCTCAGGAGAATGCCCCATCTAACACTCCTCATGGGAGGTTGTTTGTGCCTGGACCTTTAGGAGAGATTTGTTTGTTGAGTGTCACGAATCTCGGTTGGCAGGTCGTCCCGGAATCTCTGAGACCAAGAGACTGGTGGGTCGCAGTTTTTGGTGGCCTGGATGGCAGAAGGAAGTCATTAAGTGGGTGCGCCAATGTACTATATGTGCTAGATCTAAGTCCTCACATACTCCTGCTGCGGGGCTGCTTTGTCCTTTGGAGGTCCCCAGTGCTCCTTGGACACATTTGGCTATGGACTTTATAACTGACCTTCCCCCCTCTGAGGGTTTTACTGTCATCTGGGTGGTCGTGGACCGTTTTAGCAAGATGTGTCACTTGGTTCCCTTTGTCAAACTGCCCTGCGCGAAAACTCTCGCTAAGGCCTTTGTCAAGGAAATTGTCAGACTTCATGGCGTTCCTACTGACATTGTTTCTGATAGGGGTCCTCAATTCGTGGCTCGTTTTTGGCGTGCCTTTTGTGACAGGTTGGGAATTCATTTGTCGTTTTCGTCCGGATATCATCCTGAATCTAATGGCCAGACAGAAAGGAAAAACCAGGATGTTGAGCAGTTCTTGCGTTGTTTTGTGGCAGACAATCAAGAGGGGTGGTCTGAGTTTCTGCCACTTGCCGAATTTGCTCTGAACAATCATACATCTTCTTCTGCTGGTTGTTCGCCTTTTTTTTTGTTGTTCTGGGAGACATCCGTCGTTTGGGTCATTCTCCAAGTTGGGATCTGCCGTGCCTGAGGAGGAGAATTTTTCCGGTGATTTGGAAAGAGTTTGGACTGATGTGCGTGGTAATCTTCAGGAGGCCAACAGAAAATCTAAAGACTACTTTGATAGGAAACGACAGGAGGTTTTGTTCGCTGTTGGTGACATGGTTTGGTTGTCCTCTAGGAATCTGCGGTTGAGGATTCCTTCTAAGAAATTGGGTCCCAAGTTTGTAGGGCCCTTTAAGGTGCTTCAGGTTGTCAACCAATCTGCTGTTAGGTTGGAGGTTCCTACCTCCTGGAGAATTAATCCGGTATTTCATGTCTCTCTGTTAAAGAAAGCTGTTGTGTCGGATGGTGACGCCTCTGCCTCTGTTCCTCCGGTGGTGGAGGACGGGGAATATGAAATTTCTCGCATCCTTGACTCTAGACGGTATAGAGGTAGTTTGCAGTATCTTGTGGCCTGGAAAGGTTTCGGACCCGAGGATAACTCTTGGGTGAGGTCAGATGATGTTTCCGCGTCCAGACTTATCAGAGCGTTTCACAGGAGATTTCCTGATAGCCTGGTCCTAGGGGATCCGGAGGATCCTCTTAGAAGGGGGGGTACTGTTAGAACCTTGCTGTTAGGTTTTTTTTCCTTTGCTGGTCTCATGACCTTGTTGGTCTATTTAAGCCTGCTCCGCCCTTCTGGCTTTGCTGGACTTCATTGTATATCTACTTTCTAGCTAGCCTGTGCACTGTATCTAACTCTGTTAGTTTGCTTGGTCTACGGACCTCTATGTTCTATCTATTTTGTTTGTTCGTCTGTCTGCTACTATTTCTGTTAGGAGGTGTCCCATATTCCTCCCAGTCCTTAGTACTTGTAGGGATTCCCTCCCCACATCTATAGGTCTCCGTACAGACTAGATTAGGACTTTAGCAGGTCTGAACGCAGGATCAGGTTCCCTGTTACATCGTAGGGTTTCAGCTGAGTCCTATAGTAGGGACAGATCTCCTCTCTTTCCTTAGCTTTGGTAGCAGAACATAACAGTTTCACCAATTACGCTCCAATATCGACTAGGGAAGGGCACATTATCAGACCAATCTCTCTCCCCTTGATCGACAGGCCCTACGGAGCCTGCAAGAGGACAAAGATTTGATTATAAAGCCAGCTGACAAAGGTGGAGCGATAGTAGTCATGAACAAGTGCGATTACATCTCGGAAATTTTGAGACAACTTAGTGATGAGTCCACATACCGTAAACTCTCTACGGACCCGACTACAAAAACACAGACACTCATCATTTCGACACTACAACGGTTTTTAACAGCCAAGGTGATTTGACTTGAAAACGTACGAGTATTTAATTAATCCACATCCAATCATACCGGTATTTTATGTCCTACCCAAAATCCACAAAAGTCTCACCCAACCTCCTGGGCGCCCCATAGTGGCCTCCACGGATTCTATTTTATCACCCCTTGCAATTTTCTTAGAAAAGATTCTTACACCACTTACCCAAAAAAGTCCATCTTATCTATTAGACACAGGGGCCTTTTTAGAGACTATGAAAGCACTCAAACAAGTTCCTCCAGAAGCCATCTTAGTGTCCCTAGATGTCACAAGTCTCTATACATCGATTCCCCATGACCGGGGTATCCAAGCGGTTGAACAAATGCTGAAGGACTCAAACACCAATCCATCGATTATAGATCTAGCCGTAGAACTACTAACAATAGTTCTTACACACAATTACTTCCTCTTTCAGGATACATTTTACGTGCAGACCAAGGGGACCGCAATGGGCTCAAATGTAGCCCCCCCTTACGCAAACTGTTACATGTCTACTTTTGAGACACAGTTTGTATATAAGAATCAACTGTTCCAAGAGCATTCCATTTTATGGAAGCGTTACATAGACGACATCTTTTGCATCTGGACAGGTTCCCAGGACACCTTAGATGAATTCTGCAGGTCCCTCAACACCGCCTGCCCTGGTCTACATTTCACTCTGAACTATCACCCACACCAGATCAACTTCCTAGATACTTTAGTCATCAAAGATGGCTAAGGACTATTAACCACTGACATCTACAGGAAACCCACAGATCGCAACACATTACTACATTTTTCAAGCAACCACCCAGCCCCTATGAAACATGCTATCCCCAAATCGCAATTTCAGAGGGTTGAACGCATTGTGTCCGATACAACATTACGCGAAGTCAGATTAAAAGAAATGACACGGAAATTTGAAGAAAGAGGATACCCTCAGTATCTTCTACGTGAGTCACAGGACAGCCGCACACAACCACGACCAGACACATCTGATCGCATTCCATTTGTCCACACATATCACCCCCTAGCTTACACTATACACCGTACGATACGGAAACATTGGAATATTCTCCAAACAGGTTACCCCACCATCAAATCCTTTCATTAACCCTTCTTACCGTGCTTCAAAAGAGCACCAAACATCAGAGACTCATTAGTCCGTGCTGACATAGGGACAACGTCCCTTGGTTCCCGCCAAAGATTTCTACAAACTCCTAAGAAAGGAATCTTCCCATGTCTCCAATGCCATCAGTGCCATAACATCCTTAGAGGCGATACTATTCATCATCCACAAACAGGCAGGAAATATACAATTAAGGATTACTACACCTGTGATACAAATTTTGTCGTATACCTAGTTAAGTGCCCTTGCGGCCTTGTCTACGTGGGGGAAACGACCCAACCCATTAAAGATAGAATCTCCAAGCACAAATCTACCATCAGATGCAAAAATGTACTTCTACCTCTCCCCCAACACTTCACGGCAGCAGGACACAATGTGTCCCAATTGCGGTTTCAAGTTATAGAGCAAATTAAACCACCCCGTCGTGGGGGTAATCGAATCCAGACCCTCAAGCAGAGAGAGGCATTCTGGATTCATGAACTGCAGTCCCTTCATCCCAAAGGACTTAACAAGGACTATGATCTGCAATCATTCATCTAAACCTACCTGGTCCCAATCCGTCCCAATAGGGACCTAGGTTTATTTATATGTTTATACTTTTTACATTACAAGGAGTTAACACCCGCAATCCGGTATTCATTTGCCATTTATTAATAGGGACCAAGATTCATGTATGCTTATCTATAATGTGGCGATTGGCTGTATAAGGGTATCATAGCAGTATTCCTGTGTGTTTTACTGCACTGTGTCTTATAACTCGATTTAACATTGTATTTCATATTTCAGATGAAGGATCCATACCCATCCTCATTCTCCTATATCCCTCCTGCACTCTGCAACCCCTTCTCTCGATGGTGGAACGCTCCTTGCCATTCTTTTCCGGCAGTGGAACACATCACTTCGATACAGAAACCACTTCCTGGTCCCTGGAACGCACCTACACGTCGGCTGACACGCACGCACGTGCGCATGCGCGGCGCCGGACCAATCAGATGCCGGCACTCCCTTTTTCGCGTCACTTCCTGTGACGTCACCGCATCGAGCGCTAATTACCAGCACATTCAAACTTCCTCATTGGCTGGCAGCCAAACCCTCCTCTCCTCTAATAATATTTGTAGCCAGTCTCCAAGTCGTGCCCACTGCTCACATCCAGCGGTGGATACCGCGATCGATGCAGCACCTGTCCTATACTTCATGGCACAAACGGTATGTCTACCTCCCTTATAGTCCTCACCCCATTATAGCCCCATATATCCTTCCATTACCTCATAGTATGCACTTTCTCCATAGGAATCCCTGTATTGGGTCCCATCTCCTTCTCTTTTCCTGCTCCAATCCCAGTAACTTGGTAGGTTGCCCCCTTTTTTTGATTAACTGTTGGACAAAAGGTTACATAGACACATAGACCTTTATTTATATGTTTTGTATACATAATCTGTGACTTTATTATCACTATAATGTTTGTATTCTATATCTGTTCATTTTGTTTACATGCAGTACACTGATGAAGTTCTTGTCGACCGAAACGTCTTTAGTGTGGACTGCAAATAAAAGTATCTTATTATAACATTTGGTGTGCTGAGGTTATCGCGACATTTCAAGGCTTTGGACCCAACTCATGCACCCAGGTCCAGTAGTGCTGCGTTTTTTTCTAAATGGTCCCTTCTTTGTGACTGAGCCTCCGGGCTTCTATGGCCAGAGGACCTGGAATCCCCTGCCAGCTGGTTTCTGCTGCTGGGAATATATCAGTCCCCACAGCCTCGGACTCCTGTGTCCGGTTTTAGTAACTTCAGCCAGGGCGAGCTATATCTCTGCTCACAGCCCCTGGCCTTCTGCCTCTGCTCCTACAGAGCTCCTGATGTAGCTTTTCCTGTGTCTGCAGCTTCATTCTAGGCTCTGACTGCTCTGCTTGTTCTGCAGGCTCTGTCTCTGTCTCACCTAATCCCGCCCCAGACCCAGTTTATAAGGGCAGATTCCTCCCCTCCCAGGTCTGGGCGGGCAGTGTTGCATGCTTATGGCTCCTGACCAGAGAAACCTCCCACTTGCTCTCAGACATAATATCTCTATTACTGTGGCAACTAGACCCCTGGGGTGTCACACGCACATGTGACATCTGCTCATCAACGGCCATTCTGAGCTGAGTGTGCCTTCCCTCATCAGAGCGCAGCTGTTATGCAGATTGAGGCTGGGCAAGTATCAGCATGGGTGACTGGTTGGGAATCCCCGATTCCATTGACATTTTGGCTGCTGGTAATGTCATTTGGATTTTTGTTTTTAAAATCTAACCTTTCCCTCCCCATTTTATTCCTTGTGAAAAGACGCGCACATGTGACATCTGCAGGTCACCGGCCATTCTAAGCTGAATGTGACTTCCCTCGTCAGATCGCAGCTGCTATGCAGCTTGAGGCTGGGCAAGTACCTTTGTGGGAGACTAGATAGGAATCCCCGGTTCCGTTGACATTTTGGCTGCTGCTATTGTCATTTGGATTTTTGTTTTTAAAATCTAACCTTTCCCTCCCCATTTTATTCCTTTTGAAAAGACGCGCACATGTGACATCAGTACGTCAACGGCCATTCTATGCTGAATGTGCCTTAATTCGTCAAATCGCAGCTGCTACGTGGCTTGAGGTCAGGCAAGTACTGGCATGGAAGACTGGCTGCTGCTATTGTCATTTGGATTTTTGTTTTTAAAATCTAACCTTTCCCTCCCCATTTTATTCCTCTTGAAAAGACGTGCACATTTGAAAGCTTCCAATCAACGGCCATTCTAAGCTGAGTGTGCCTTCCTTCATCAGATCGCAGCTGCTACATAGCTTGAGGCTGGGCAAGTACCATCATGGGAGACTGGCTGGGAATCCCTGGTTCCATTGACATTTTGGCTGCTGGTATTGTCATTTGGATTTTTGGATTTTTGTTTTTAAAAACATGAGCTTTCCCTCCCCATTTTATTCCTTTTGAAAAGATGCGCACATGTGACATCTGCACATCGACGGCCATTCTAAGCTGAATGTGCCTTCCCTCATTAGATCGCAGCCGCTATGCAGCTTGTGGCTGAGCAAGTACTGGTATGGGAGACTCTCTGGGAATCCCTGGTTCCGATGACAGTTTGGCTGCAGCTATTGTCATTTGGATTTTTGTTTTTAAAATCTAACTTTTCCCTACCCATTTTATTCCTTTTGAAAAGACGGGCACATGTGACATTTGCATGTCTACGGCCATTCTAAGCTGAATGTGCCTGCCCTCATCAGATTGCAGCCGCTGCGCACCTTGAGGCTGGGCAAGTACCGGCATGGGAGACTGGCTGGGAATCCCAGGTTCTGTTGACATTTTGGCTGCTGCTAATGTCATTTGGATTTTTGGAATTTGTTTTTAAAATTTAACCTTTCCCTCCCCAATTTATTCCTTTTGAGAAGACACGCACATGTGACATCTGCACATCAACGACCATTCTAAGCTGAATGTACCTGGCCTTGTCAGATTGCAGCTGCTATGCAGCTTGAGGCCAGGCAAGTACTGGCGTGGGAGACTGGCTGGGAATCCCTGGTTTTGTCGACATTTTGGCTGCTGCAATTGACATTTGGATTTTTGTTTTTAAAATGGAATCTTTCCCTCCCCATTTTATTCCTTTTGAAAAGATGCGCACATGTGACATCTGCACGTCAACGGCCATTCTAAGCCAAATGTGCCTTCCCTCATCAGATCAAAGCCACTAAGCAGCTTGAGACCGGACAAGTACAGGCATGGGAGAGTGGCTGAGAATCCCTGGTTCCGTTGACATCTTGGATGCTGCTATTGTCATTTGGATTTTTGGATTTTTGTTTTAAAAATCTAACCTTTCCCTCCCGATTTTATTCCTTTTGAAATGACACGCACATGTGACATCTGCACTTCAATGGCCGTTCTAAGCTGAATGTCCCTACCCTCATCCGATCGCAGCCGCTACACAGCTTGAGGATGTGCAATTACCGGCATGGAGGACTGGCTGGGAATACCCTCTTCTGTTGGCATTTTGGCTTCAGCTGTTGTCATTTGGATTTTTGTTTTTAAAATATAATCTTTCCCTCCCCATTTTATTCCTTTTGAAAAGACGCGCACATGTGACATCAGCACGTCAACGGCCATTCTTAGCTGATTGTGCCTTCCCTCATTAGATCGCAGCCGCTATGCAGCTTGTGGCTGAGCAAGTACTGGTATGGGAGACTCTCTGGGAATCCCTGGTTCCAATGACAGTTTGGCTGCAGCTATTGTCATTTGGATTTTTGTTTTTAAAATCTAACTTTTCCCTACCAATTTTATTCCTTTTGAAAAGACGGGCACATGTGACATTTGCATGTCTACGGCCATTCTAAGCTGAATGTGCCTGCCCTCATCAGATTGCAGCCGCTGCGCACCTTGAGGCTGGGCAAGTACCGGCATGGGAGACTGGCTGGGAATCCCCAGTTCCGATAACATTTTGGCTGCTGCTATTGTCATTTGGATTTTTGTTTTTAAAATCTAACATTTCCCTCCCCATTATATTCCTTTTGAAAAGACGTGCACATGTGACATCCATACATCAACGGCCATTCTAAGCTGATTGTGCCTGCCATCGTCAGATTGCTGCCGCTATGCAGCTTGAGGCCAGGCAAGTACCGGCATGGTAGACTAGCTGGAAGTCCCCGGTTCCGTTGACATTCTGGCTGCTGCTATTGTCATTTGGATTTTAGTTTTTAAAATCTATCCTTTTTCTCTCCATTTTATTCCTTTTGAAAAGACGCGCACATGTGACATCTGCATGTTAATGGCCATACTAAGCTGAATGTGTCTGCCTTTGTCAGATCGCAGCCGCTACACAGCTTGAGGCTGGGCAAGTACTGGAATGGGAGACTGGCTGGGAATCCCTGGTTCCGTTGATATTTTGGCTGCTGCTATTGTCATTTGGATTTTTGTTTTTAAAATCTAACCTTTCCCTCCCCATTTTATTTCTTTTGAAAAGACGCGCACATGTGACATCTGTGCGTCAACGGGCATTCTAAGCTGAATGTGCCTGCCCTTGTCCGATCGCAGCCACTATGCAGCGTGAGGCTGGGCAAGTATCGGCATGGGAGAGTGGCTGGGAATCACCGGTTCTGTTGACATTTTGGCTGCTGCTCTTGTTATTTGGATTTTTGGATTTTTGATTATAAAATCTAACTTTTCCCTCCCCATTTTATTCCTTTTAAAAAGAAGCGCAAATGTGATATTTTCATGTCAACGGCCATTCAAAGCTGAATGTGCCTGCCCTCGTCAGATCACAACCACTACGTAGCTTGAGGTTGGGCAAGTACCATCATGGGAGACTGGCTGGGACTCCCCACTTCTGTTGGCATTTTGGCTGCTGCTGTTGTCATTTGGATTTTTGTTTTTAAATTCTAACCTTTCCCTCCCCATTTTATTCCTTTTGAAAAGACACGCACATGTGCCATCTGCAAGTCAATGACCCTTCTAAGCTGAATGTGCTAGCCCTTGTCATATCACAGCTGCTACACAGCTTGAGGTTGGGCAAGTACCAGAATGGGTGGCTGGCTGTGAATCCCCAGTTCCGTAGACATTTTGGCTGCTGCTATTGTCATTTGTGTTTTTGGATTTTTGTTTTTAAAATCTAACTTTTTTCTCTCCATTTTATTCCTTTTGAAAAGACACGCACATGTGACATCTGCATGTTAGTGGCCATACTAAGCTGAATGTGTCTGCCTTTGTCATATCGCAGCCGCTACACAGCTTGAGGCTGGGCAAGTACTGGAATGGGAGACTGGCTGGGAATCCCTGGTTCCGTTGAAATTTTGGCTGCTGCTATTGTCATTTGGATTTCTGTTTTTAAAATATAACCTTTCCCTCCCCATTTTTTTCCTTTTGAAAAGACGCGCACATGTGACATCTGCATATCAACGGTCATTCTAAGCTGAATGTGCCTTCTCTCGTCAGATGGCAGCTGCTACTCAGCTTGAGGCCGGGCGAGAACTGGCATGGGTGACTGGCTGGGAATACCCGGTTCCATTGACATTTTGGCTGCTGCTATTGTCATTTGGATTTTTGTTTTTAAAATTTAACCTTTCCCTCCCCATTTTATTCCTTTTGAAAAGACGCGCACATGTGACATCTGTGCGTCAACGGGCATTCTAAGCTGAATGTGCCTGCCCTTGTCAGATCGCAGCCGCTATGCAGCATGAGGCTGGGCAAGTATCGGCATGGGAGAGTGGCTGGGAATCACCGGTTCTGTTGACATTTTGGCTGATGCTATTGTCATTTGGATTTTTGTTTTTAAAATTTAACCTTTCTCTCCCCATTTTATTCATTTTGAAAAGACGCGCACATGTGTCATCTGTACGTCAACGGCCATTCTAAGTTGAATGTGACTACCCTCGTCAGATCGCAGCCACTAAACAGCTTTTGATCGGGCAAGTACCGGCATGGGAGACTGGCTGGGAATCACCAGATCCATTGTCATTCTGGCTGCTGTTACTATCATTTGGATTTTTGTTTTTAAAATCTAACCTTTTCCTCCCCATTTTATTCCTTTTAAAAAGACGCACACATGTGACAGCTGCACGTAACCGGCCATTCTACGCTGAATGTGCCTACTCTGGTCAGATTGCAGCAGCTACACAGCTTGAGGCTGGGCAAGTACTGGCTTTGGAGACTGGCTGGGAATCCACAGTTCCGTTGAAATTTTGTCTGCTGCTATTGCCATTTGGATTTTTGGATTTTTGTTTTTAAAAACATGACCCTTCCCTCCCCATTTTATTCCTTTTGAAAAGACACGCACATGTGACAACTGCTCATCAACAGCCATTCTAAGCTGAGTGTGCTTACTCTCGTCAAATCGCAGCCGCTAGGCATCTTGAGGCCAGGCAAGTAATAGCATGAGAGACTGGCTGGGAATCCCTGATTCCGTTGACATTTTGGCTGCTGCTATTGTCATTTGGATTTTTGGATTTTTTTTTTTAAAATCTAACTTTTTCCTCCCCATTTTATTTCTTTTGAAAAGACATGCACATATGACATCTGTACATCAACGGCTTTTCTAAGCTGAATGTGCCTGCCCTTGTCAGATTGCAGCTGCTAAGCAGCTTGAGGCTGGGCCAGTACTGGCATGGGAGAGTGGCTGGGAATGCTTGGTTCCATTGACATTTTGGCTGCTGCTATTGTCATTTGGATTTTTGGATTTTTGATTTTAAAATCTAACCTTTCCCTCCCCATTTTATTCCTTTTGAAAAGAAGCGCAAATGTGATGTTTGCATGTCAACGGCCAATCAAAGCTGAATGTGCCTTCCTTCGTCAGATTAAATCCGCTGCGCAGCTTGAGGCCGGGCGGGTACCGGCATGGGAAACTGGCTTGGAATCCCTGCTTCCATTGACATTTTGGCTGCTGCTGTTGTCATTTGGATTTTTTTTTTAAAATCTAACCTTTCCCTCCCCATTTTATTCCATTTGAAAAGACGCGCACATGTGAGATCTGCATGCTAATGGCCATACTCTGCTGTATGTGTCTGCCCTCGTCAGATCGCAGCCGCTACACAGCTTGAGGCTGGGCAATTACTGGTATGCGAGACTGGCTGGGAGTTCCCGGTTCCATTGAAATTTTGGCTGCTGCTATTGTCATTTGGATTTTTGGATATTTGTTTTTAAAATCTAACCTTTCCCTCCCTATTTTGTTCCTTTTGAAAAGACACGCACATATGACATTTGTATGTTAACGTCCATTCTAAGCTGAATGTGCCTGCACTCATCAGATTGCAGCTGCTATGCACCTTGAGGCTGGGCAAGTACTGGCATGGGAGACTGGCTGGGAATCCCTGGTTCTGTTGATATTTTGGCTGCTGCTATTGTCATTTGGATTTTTGAATTTTTGTTTTTAAAATCTTAACTTCCCCTCCCCATTTTATTCCTTTTGAAAAGATGCGCACATGTGACATTCGCACATCAAAGGCCATTTTAAGCTGAAAGTACCTACCCTCGTCAGATCACAGCCACTATGCAGTTTGAGGCCAGGCAAGTACTGGCATGGGAGACAGGCTGGGAATCCCCTGTTCCGTTGACATTTTGGCTGCTGCTATTGTCATTTGGACTTTTGGATTTTTGTTTTTAAAATCCAACCTTTCCCTCCCCATTTTATTCCTTTTGAAAAGACGCGCACAAGTGACATCTGCACGTCAACGGCTATTTTAAGCTGAATGTGCCTACCCTCGTCAGATCACAGCTGCTATACAGCTTGAGGCCGGGTAAGTACTGGCATGGGAGACTGGCTGGGAATCCCTGGTTCCGTTGACATTTTGGCTGCTGCTATTGTCATTTGGATTTTTGTTTTTAAAATCTTTCCTTTCCCTCCCCATTTTTTTCCTTTTGAAAAGACGTGCACATGTGACATCTGCATATCAACGGTAGAGATGAGCGTTGTTCCACTTGAACTGTTCGCCATTCTCAAATTCGAGCTGTTTTGGGCTGTGTACAAGCCGTTCGGCGAACACGAACGATTTGAGAAAAATTCGGCTGTTCGAGGTTATGTTCGATAACTGTTCGTGCACCAAAATCATAACTGGATTTTTTCTCAGTAATGATGAAAATTAATGTTAATACGCAGTTTGAGTGTACAGCGGGGTGGGGGGAGGGGCAGGGATGGATCTCTGCAGGAATAATGAAAAACTCCATTTTTTTTCTCTTTCCCGCATTTGCAGTGGGGAGGTGCAATCTGTCAGCCTATCAGCAGCGCACACACAGAGCGAAGTGCTTTTTTTCACACAAGCAAGGGCATGTGTCATTGGCAGTGTATGTCACATGT
Source organism: Phyllobates terribilis (assembly GCF_046119375.1). NCBI lineage: Eukaryota > Metazoa > Chordata > Amphibia > Anura > Dendrobatidae > Phyllobates > Phyllobates terribilis. Next base: position 4,170,334 of record NW_027362813.1, read on the forward strand.
CCTTGCCCTATAAGACCCAGCCATTTTCCCCGTCGCCACCATTTTCTCACTGCTGCAGCTGCGTGTTAGACGGCACCGCTGTTGCTGTGTGCGCTATACCTTGTTAATTTCAAGCCAATTTTCGCACAAATCTACAGATAGCTTGGGAGTAGGGAATAGTTGTGATTGCAGTCCTTTTAAGGACTAGGTTACAGCATTTCCTACGACTTTTATCAGGCAGGTCTGTGCTCTTAAATAGATAGATTGTGGGAGTAAAGACTAATTGTAATTGCAGTCCTTTTCAGGACTAGGTTACATCAGTTCCTATCAGTTTTTGCCAGGCAGGTCTGTGCCAGTGCTGTGCAAGTTTTTTTCACAGCATTTGGCTGAATCTAGCAAAGCTAATCCTTTTTGGCCTATTGCAGAGTGTGTTAGTCAGTGGAGTAGCCTATCTGTGTTGCAAGATATACCACCTGTGTATAGAATAACAATTTTTTTACTGCACCTAGTGAAGTAAAATCTTTTGGGCATAGCATCATTCTATTGGTCCATCTATACTGACCTCCATCAGGTTGCAAATTAAAAATAATTTATATTTGCATCTAGCTCTGAAAAAATATTTGGCCTTCTAGCAGTGTGTGGGACTTTCTCTATTAGTCCATCTATACTGACCTCCATCAGGTTGCAAATTAAAAATAATTTATATCTGCATCTAGCTCTGAAAAAATATTTGGCCTTCTAGCAGTGTGTGGGACTTTCTCTATTAGTACATCTATACTGACCTCCATCAGGTTGCAAATTCAAAATAATTTTTTGTCTGCATCTAGCTCTGAAAAAATATTTGGCCTTCTAGCAGTGTGTGGGACTTTCTCTATTAGTCCATCTATACTGACCTCCATCAGGCTGCAAATTAAAAATAATTTTTTTCTGCAACTACCTCTGAAAAAATATTTGGGCTTCTAGCTGTGTGTGGGACTTGTTCTATTAGTCCATCTATACTGACCTCCATCAGGTTGCAAACTGAATATAATTTTTTTATGCATCTAGCTCTGAAAAAATATTTGGCCTTCTAGCAGTATGTGGGACTTTCTCTATTAGTCCATCTATACTGACCTCCATCAGGTTGCAAATTAAAAATAATTTTTATCTGCATCTAGCTCTGAAAAAATATTTGGCCTTCTAGCAGTGTGTGGGACTTTCTCTATTAGTCCATCTATACTGACCTCCATCAGGTTGCAAATTAAAAATAATTTTTTGTCTGCATCTAGCTCTGAAAAAATATTTGGGCTTCTAGCTGTGTGTGGGACTTGTTCTACTAGTCCATCTATACTGACCTCCATCAGGTTGCAAACTGAATATAATTTTTTTATGCATCTAGCTCTGAAAAAATATTTGGCCTTCTAGCAGTGTGTGGGACTTTCTCTATTAGCCCATCTATACTGACCTCCATCAGGTTGCAAATTAAAAATTATTTTTTGTCTGCATCTAGCTCTGAAAAAATATTTGGCCTTCAAGCAGTGTGTAGGACTTTCTCTATTAGTCCATCTATACTGACCTCCATCAGGTTGCAAATTCAAAATAATTTTTTGTCTGCATCTAGCTCTGAAAAAAAATTTGGCCTTCTAGCAGTGTGTGGGACTTTCTCTATTAGTCCATCTATACTGACCTCCATCAGGTTGCAAATTAAAAATAATTTTTATCTGCATCTAGCTCTGAAAAAATATTTGGCCTTCTAGCAGTGATTGGGACTTTCTCTATTAGTCCATCTATACTGACCTCCATCAGGTTGCAAATTAAAAAGAATTTTTATCTGCATCTAGGTCTGAAAAAATATTTGGCCTTCTAGCAGTGTGTGGGACTTTCTCTATTAGTCCATCTATACTGACCTCCATAAGGTTGCAAATTAAAAATAATTTTTTGTCTGCATCTAGCTCTGAAAAAATATTTGGCCTTCTAGCAGTGTGTGGGACTTTCTCTATTAGTCCATCTATACTGACCTCCATCAGGTTGCAAATTCAAAATAATTTTTTGTCTGCATCTAGCTCTGAAAAAATATTTGTCCTTCTAGCAGTGTGTGGGACTTTCTCTATTAGTCCATCTATACTGACCTCCATCAGGTTGCAAATTAAAAATAATTTTTATCTGCATCTAGCTCTGAAAAAATATTTGGCCTCCTAGCAGTGTTTGGGACTTTCTCTATTAGTCCATCTATACTGACCTCCATCAGGTTGCAAACTGAATATATTTTTTTTCTGCATCTACCTCTGAAAAAATATTGGGCTTCCAGCTGTGTGTGGGACTTGTTCTATTAATCCATCTATACAGACCTCCATCAGGTTGCAAACTGAATATAATTTTTTTGTGCATCTACCTCTGAAAAAAAATTTGGCCTTCTAGCAGTGTGTGGGACTTTCTCTATTAGTCCATCTATACTGACCTCCATCAGGTTGCAAATTCAAAATCATTTTTTGTCTGCATCTAGCTCTGAAAAAATATTTGGCCTTCTAGCAGTGTGTGGGACTTTCTCTATTAGTCCATCTATACTGACCTCCATCAGGTTGCAAATTAAAAATAATTTTTATCTGCATCTAGCTCTGAAAAAATATTTGGCCTTCTAGCAGTGTGTGGGACTTTCTCTATTAGTCCATCTATACTGACCTCCATCAGGTTGCAAATTCAAAATAATTTTTTGTCTGCATCTAGCTCTGAAAAAATATTTGGCCTTCTAGCAGTGTGTGGGACTTTCTCTATTAGTCCATCTATACTGACCTCCATCAGGTTGCAAATTAAATATAATTTTTTCTGCATCTAGCTCTGAAAAAATATTTGGCCTTCTAGCAGTGTGTGGGACTTTCTCTATTAGTCCATCTATACTGACCTCCATCAGGTTGCAAATTAAAAATAATTTTTTGTCTGCATTTAGCTCTGAAAAAATATTTGGCCTTCTAGCAGTGTGTGGGACTTTCTCTATTAGTCCATCTATACTGACCTCCATCAGGTTGCAAATTAAAAATAATTTTTTGTCTGCATCTAGCTCTGAAAAAATATTTGGCCTTCTAGCAGTGTGTGGGACTTTCTCTATTAGTCCATCTATACTGACCTCCATCAGGTTGCAAATTCAAAATAATTTTTTGTCTGCATCTAGCTCTGAAAAAATATTTGGCCTTCTAGCAGTGTGTGGGACTTTCTCTATTAGTCCATCTATACTGACCTCCATCAGGTTGCAAATTAAAAATAATTTTTATCTGCATCTAGCTCTGAAAAAATATTTGGCCTTCTAGCAGTGAGTGGGACTTTCTCTATTAGTCCATCTATACAGACCTCCATCAGGTTGCAAATTAAAAAGAATTTTTATCTGCATCTAGGTCTGAAAAAATATTTGGCCTTCTAGCAGTGTGTGGGACTTTCTCTATTAGTCCATCTATACTGACCTCCATAAGGTTGCAAATTAAAAATAATTTTTATCTGCATCTAGCTCTGAAAAAATATTTGGCCTTCTAGCAGTGTGTGGGACTTTCTCTATTAGTCCATCTATACTGACCTCCATCAGGTTGCAAATTCAAAATCATTTTTTGTCTGCATCTAGCTCTGAAAAAATATTTGGCCTTCTAGCAGTTTGTGGGACTTTCTCTATTAGTCCATCTATACTGACCTCCATCAGGTTGCAAATTAAAAATAATTTTTATCTGCATCTAGCTCTGAAAAAATATTTGGCCTTCTAGCAGTGAGTGGGACTTTCTCTATTAGTCCATCTATGCTGACCTCCATCAGGTTGCAAATTCAAAATAATTTTTTGTCTGCATCTAGCTCTGAAAAAATATTTGGCCTTCTAGCAGTGTGTGGGACTTTCTCTATTAGTCCATCTATACTGACCTCCATCAGGTTGCAAATTAAAAATATTTTTTATCTGCATCTAGCTCTGAAAAAATATTTGGCCTTCTAGCAGTGTTTGGGACTTTCTCTATTAGTCCATCTATACTGACCTCCATCAGGTTGCAAACTGAATATTTTTTTTTTCTGCATCTACCTCTGAAAAAATATTGGGCTTCTAGCTGTGTGTGGGACTTGTTCTATTAATCCATCTATACAGACCTCCATCAGGTTGCAAACTGAATATAATTTTTTTCTGCATCTACCTCTGAAAAAAAATTTGGCCTTCTAGCAGTGTGTGGGACTTTCTCTATTAGTCCATCTATACTGACCTCCATCAGGTTGCAAGTTAAAAATAATTTTTTGTCTGCATCTAGCTCTGAAAAAATATTTGGCCTTCTAGTAGTGTGTGGGACTTTCTCTATTAGTCCATCTATACTGACCTCCATCAGGTTGCAAATTCAAAATCATTTTTTGTCTGCATCTAGCTCTGAAAAAATATTTGACCTTCTAGCAGTGTGTGGGACTTTCTCTATTAGTCCATCTATACTGACCTCCATCAGGTTGCAAATTAAAAATAATTTTTATCTGCATCTAGCTCTGAAAAAATATTTGGCCTTCTAGCAGTGTGTGGGACTTTCTCTATTAGTCCATCTATACTGACCTCCATCAGGTTGCAAATTCAAAATAATTTTTTGTCTGCATCTAGCTCTGAAAAAATATTTGGCCTTCTAGCAGTGTGTGGGACTTTCTCTATTAGTCCATCTATACTGACCTCCATCAGGTTGCAAATTAAAAATAATTGTTATCTGCATCTAGCTCTGAAAAAATATTTGGCCTTCTAGCAGTGAGTGGGACTTTCTCTATTAGTCCATCTATACTGACCTCCATCAGGTTGCAAATTAAAAATAATTTTTATCTGCATCTAGGTCTGAAAAAATATTTGGCCTTCGAGCAGTGTGTGGGACTTTCTCTATTAGTCCATCTATACTGACCTCCATCAGGTTGCAAATTAAAAATAATTTTTTGTCTGCATCTAGCTCTGAAAAAATATTTGGCCTTCTAGCAGTGTGTGGGACTTTCTCTATTAGTCCATCTATACTGACCTCCATCAGGTTGCAAACTCAAAATAATTTTTTGTCTGCATCTAGCTCTGAAAAAATATTTGGCCTTCTAGCAGTGTGTGGGACTTTCTCTATTAGTCCATCTATACTGACCTCCATCAGGTTGCAAACTAAAAATAATTTTTATCTGCATCTAGCTCTGAAAAAATATTTGGCCTTCCAGCAGTGTTTGGGACTTTCTCTATTAATCCATCTATACTGACCTCCATCAGGTTGCAAACTGAATATATTTTTTTTCTGCATCTACCTCTGAAAAAATATTGGGCTTCTAGCTGTGTGTGGGACTTGTTCTTTTAATCCATCTATACAGACCTCCATCAGGTTGCAAACTGAATATAATTTTTTTCTGCATCTACCTCTGAAAAAAAAATTGGCCTTCTAGCAGTGTGTGGGACTTTCTCTATTAGTCCATCTATACTGACCTCCATCAGGTTGCAAATTAAAAATAATTTTTTGTCTGCATCTAGCTCTGAAAAAATATTTGGCCTTCTAGCAGTGTGTGGGAATTTCTCTATTAGTCCATCTATACTGACCTCCATCAGGTTGCAAATTCAAAATAATTTTTTGTCTGCATCTAGCTCTGAAATAATATTTGGCCTTCTAGCAGTGTGTGGGACTTTCTCTATTAGTCCATCTATACTGACCTCCATCAGGTTGCAAATTAAAAATAATTTTTATCTGCATCTAGCTCTGAAAAAATATTTGGCCTTCTAGCAGTGTGTGGGACTTTCTCTATTAGTCCATCTATACTGACCTCCATCAGGTTGCAAATTAAAAATAATTTTTTGTCTGCATCTAGCTCTGAAAAAATATTTGGCCTTCTAGCAGTGTGTGGGACTTTCTCTATTAGTCCATCTATACTGACCTCCATCAGGTTGCAAATTAAAAATAATTTTTTGTCTGCATCTAGCTCTGAAAAAATATTTGGCCTTCTAGCAGTGTGTGGGACTTTCTCTATTAGTCCATCTATACTGACCTCCATCAGGTTGCAAATTCAAAATAATTTTTTGTCTGCATCTAGCTCTGAAAAAATATTTGGCCTTCTAGCAGTGTGTGGGACTTTCTCTATTAGTCCATCTATACTGACCTCCATCAGGTTGCAAATTAAAAATAATTTTTATCTGCATCTAGCTCTGAAAAAATATTTGGCCTTCTAGCAGTGAGTGGGACATTCTCTATTAGTCCATCTATACAGACCTCCATCAGGTTGCAAATTAAAAAGAATTTTTATCTGCATCTAGGTCTGAAAAAATATTTGGCCTTCTAGCAGTGTGTGGGACTTTCTCTATTAGTCCATCTATACTTTTCTCCATAAGGTTGCAAATTAAAAATAATTTTTTGTCTGCATCTAGCTCTGAAAAAATATTTGGCCTTCTGGCAGTGTGTGGGACTTTCTCTATTAGTCCATCTATACTGACCTCCATCAGGTTGCAAATTCAAAATAATTTTTTGTCTGCATCTAGCTCTGAAAAAATATTTGGCCTTCTAGCAGTGTGGGACTTTCTCTATTAGTCCATCTATACTGACCTCCATCAGGTTGCAAATTAAAAATAATTTTTATCTGCATCTAGCTCTGAAAAAATATTTGGCCTTCTAGCAGTGTGTGGGACTTTCTCTATTAGTCCATCTATACTGACCTCCATTAGGTTGCAAATTAAAAATAATTTTTTGTCTGCATTTAGCTCTGAAAAAATATTTGGCCTTCTAGCAGTGTGTGTGACTTTCTCTATTAGTCCATCTATACTGACCTCCATCAGGTTGCAAATTAAAAATTATTTTTTGTCTGCATCTAGCTCTGAAAAAATATTTGGCCTTCTAGCAGTGTGTGGGACTTTCTCTATTAGTCCATCTATACTGACCTCCATCAGGTTGCAAATTCAAAATAATTTTTTGTCTGCATCTAGCTCTGAAAAAATATTTGGCCTTCTAGCAGTGTGTGGGACTTTCTCTATTGGTCCATCTATACTGACCTCCATCAGGTTGCAAATTAAAAATAATTTTTATCTGCATCTAGCTCTGAAAAAATATTTGGCCTTCTAGCAGTGAGTGGGACTTTCTCTATTAGTCCATCTATACTGACCTCCATCAGGTTGCAAATTAAAAAGAATTTTTATCTGCATCTAGGTCTGAAAAAATATTTGGCCTTCTAGCAGTGTGTGGGACTTTCTCTATTAGTCCATCTATACTGACCTCCATAAGGTTGCAAATTCAAAATAATTTTTTGTCTGCATCTAGCTCTGAAAAAATATTTGGCCTTCTAGCAGTGTGTGGGACTTTCTCTATTAGTCCATCTATGCTGACTTCCATCAGGTTGCAAATTCAAAATAATTTTTTGTCTGCATCTAGCTCTGAAAAAATATTTGGCCTTCTAGCAGTGTGTGGGACTTTCTCTATTAGTCCATCTATACTGACCTCCATCAGGTTGCAAATTAAAAATATTTTTTATCTGCATCTAGCTCTGAAAATATATTTGACCTTCTAGCAGTGTTTGGGACTTTCTCTATTAGTCCATCTATACTGACCTCCATCAGGTTGCAAACTGAATATATTTTTTTACTGCATCTACCTCTGAAAAAATATTGGGCTTCTAGCTGTGTGTGGGACTTGTTCTATTAATCCATCTATACAGACCTCCATCAGGTTGCAAACTGAATATAATTTTTTTCTGCATCTACCTCTGAAAAAAAATTTGGCCTTCTAGGTGTGTGTGGACTTTCTCTATTAGTCCATCTATACTGACCTCCATCAGGTTGCAAATTAAAAATAATTTTTTGTCTGCATCTAGCTCTGAAAAAATATTTGGCCTTCTAGCAGTGTGTGGGACTTTCTCTATTAGTTCATCTATACTGACCTCCATCAGGTTGTAAATTCAAAATCATTTTTTGTCTGCATCTAGCTCTGAAAAAATATTTGACCTTCTAGCAGTGTGTGGGACTTTCTCTATTAGTCCATCTATACTGACCTCCATCAGGTTGCAAATTAAAAATAATTTTTATCTGCATCTAGCTCTGAAAAAATATTTGGCCTTCTAGCAGTGTGTGGGACTTTCTCTATTAGTCCATCTATACTGACCTCCATCAGGTTGCAAATTCAAAATAATTTTTTGTCTGCATCTAGCTCTGAAAAAATATTTGGCCTTCTAGCAGTGTGTGGGACTTTCTCTATTAGTACATCTATACTGACCTCCATCAGGTTGCAAATTCAAAATAATTTTTTGTCTGCATCTAGCTCTGAAAAAATATTTGGCCTTCTAGCAGTGTGTGGGACTTTCTCTATTAGTCCATCTATACTGACCTCCATCAGGCTGCAAATTCAAAATAATTTTTTTCTGCATCTACCTCTGAAAAAATATTTGGGCTTCTAGCTGTGTGTGGGACTTGTTCTATTAGTCCATCTATACTGACCTCCATCAGGTTGCAAACTGAATATAATTTTTTTATGCATCTAGCTCTGAAAAAATATTTGGCCTTCTAGCAGTATGTGGGACTTTCTCTATTAGTCCATCTATACTGACCTCCATCAGGTTGCAAATTAAAAATAATTTTTATCTGCATCTAGCTCTGAAAAAATATTTGGCCTTCTAGCAGTGTGTGGGACTTTCTCTATTAGTCCATCTATACTGACCTCCATCAGGTTGCAAATTAAAAATAATTTTTTGTCTGCATCTAGCTCTGAAAAAATATTTGGGCTTCTAGCTGTGTGTGGGACTTGTTCTATTAGTCCATCTATACTGACCTCCATCAGGTTGCAAACTGAATATAATTTTTTTATGCATCTAGCTCTGAAAAAATATTTGGCCTTCTAGCAGTGTGTGGGACTTTCTCTATTAGCCCATCTATACTGACCTCCATCAGGTTGCAAATTAAAAATTATTTTTTGTCTGCATCTAGCTCTGAAAAAATATTTGGCCTTCAAGCAGTGTGTAGGACTTTCTCTATTAGTCCATCTATACTGACCTCCATCAGGTTGCAAATTCAAAATAATTTTTTGTCTGCATCTAGCTCTGAAAAAAAATTTGGCCTTCTAGCAGTGTGTGGGACTTTCTCTATTAGTCCATCTATACTGACCTCCATCAGGTTGCAAATTAAAAATAATTTTTATCTGCATCTAGCTCTGAAAAAATATTTGGCCTTCTAGCAGTGATTGGGACTTTCTCTATTAGTCCATCTATACTGACCTCCATCAGGTTGCAAATTAAAAAGAATTTTTATCTGCATCTAGGTCTGAAAAAATATTTGGCCTTCTAGCAGTGTGTGGGACTTTCTCTATTAGTCCATCTATACTGACCTCCATAAGGTTGCAAATTAAAAATAATTTTTTGTCTGCATCTAGCTCTGAAAAAATATTTGGCCTTCTAGCAGTGTGTGGGACTTTCTCTATTAGTCCATCTATACTGACCTTCATCAGGTTGCAAATTCAAAATAATTTTTTGTCTGCATCTAGCTCTGAAAAAATATTTGGCCTTCTAGCAGTGTGTGGGACTTTCTCTATTAGTCCATCTATACTGACCTCCATCAGGTTGCAAATTAAAAATAATTTTTATCTGCATCTAGCTCTGAAAAAATATTTGGCCTCCTAGCAGTGTTTGGGACTTTCTCTATTAGTCCATCTATACTGACCTCCATCAGCTTGCAAACTGAATATATTTTTTTTCTGCATCTACCTCTGAAAAAATATTGGGCTTCCAGCTGTGTGTGGGACTTGTTCTATTAATCCATCTATACAGACCTCCATCAGGTTGCAAACTGAATATAATTTTTTTCTGCATCTACCTCTGAAAAAAAATTTGGCCTTCTAGCAGTGTGTGGGACTTTCTCTATTAGTCCATCTATACTGACCTCCATCAGGTTGCAAATTCAAATTCATTTTTTGTCTGCATCTAGCTCTGAAAAAATATTTGGCCTTCTAGCAGTGTGTGGGACTTTCTCTATTAGTCCATCTATACTGACCTCCATCAGGTTGCAAATTAAAAATAATTTTTATCTGCATCTAGCTCTGAAAAAATATTTGGCCTTCTAGCAGTGTGTGGGACTTTCTCTATTAGTCCATCTATACTGACCTCCATCAGGTTGCAAATTCAAAATAATTTTTTGTCTGCATCTAGCTCTGAAAAAATATTTGGCCTTCTAGCAGTGTGTGGGACTTTCTCTATTAGTCCATCTATACTGACCTCCATCAGGTTGCAAATTAAAAATAATTTTTATCTGCATCTAGCTCTGAAAAAATATTTGGCCTTCTAGCAGTGTGTGGGACTTTCTCTATTAGTCCATCTATACTGACCTCCATCAGGTTGCAAATTAAAAATAATTTTTTGTCTGCATTTAGCTCTGAAAAAATATTTGGCCTTCTAGCAGTGTGTGGGACTTTCTCTATTAGTCCATCTATACTGACCTCCATCAGGTTGCAAATTAAAAATAATTTTTTGTCTGCATCTAGCTCTGAAAAAATATTTGGCCTTCTAGCAGTGTGTGGGACTTTCTCTATTAGTCCATCTATACTGACCTCCATCAGGTTGCAAATTCAAAATAATTTTTTGTCTGCATCTAGCTCTGAAAAAATATTTGGCCTTCTAGCAGTGTGTGGGACTTTCTCTATTAGTCCATCTATACTGACCTCCATCAGGTTGCAAATTAAAAATAATTTTTATCTGCATCTAGCTCTGAAAAAATATTTGGCCTTCTAGCAGTGAGTGGGACTTTCTCTATTAGTCCATCTATACAGACCTCCATCAGGTTGCAAATTAAAAAGAATTTTTATCTGCATCTAGGTCTGAAAAAATATTTGGCCTTCTAGCAATGTGTGGGACTTTCTCTATTAGTCCATCTATACTGACCTCCATAAGGTTGCAAATTAAAAATAATTTTTTGTCTGCATCTAGCTCTGAAAAAATATTTGGCCCTCTAGCAGTGTGTGGGACTTTCTATATTAGTCCATCTATGCTGACCTCCATCAGGTTGCAAATTCAAAATAATTTTTTGTCTGCATCTAGCTTTGAAAAAATATTTGGCCTTCTAGCAGTGTGTGGGACTTTCTCTATTAGTCCATCTATACTGACCTCCATCAGGTTGCAAATTAAAAATATTTTTTATCTGCATCTAGCTCTGAAAAAATATTTGGCCTTCTAGCAGTGTTTGGGACTTTCTCTATTAGTCCATCTATACTGACCTCCATCAGGTTGCAAACTGAAAATTTTTTTTTTCTGCATCTACCTCTGAAAAAATATTGGGCTTCTAGCTGTGTGTGGGACTTGTTCTATTAATCCATCTATACAGACCTCCATCAGGTTGCAAACTGAATATAATTTTTTTCTGCATCTACCTCTGAAAAAAAATTTGGCCTTCTAGCAGTGTGTGGGACTTTCTCTATTAGTCCATCTATACTGACCTCCATCAGGTTGCAAGTTAAAAATATTTTTTTGTCTGCATCTAGCTCTGAAAAAATATTTGGCCTTCTAGGAGTGTGTGGGACTTTCTCTATTAGTCCATCTATACTGACCTCCATCAGGTTGCAAATTCAAAATCATTTTTTGTCTGCATCTAGCTCTGAAAAAATATTTGACCTTCTAGCAGTGTGTGGGACTTTCTCTTTTAGTCCATCTATACTGACCTCCATCAGGTTGCAAATTAAAAATAATTTTTATCTGCATCTAGCTCTGAAAAAATATTTGGCCTTCTAGCAGTGTGTGGGACTTTCTCTATTAGTCCATCTATACTGACCTCCATCAGGTTGCAAATTAAAAATAATTTTTTGTCTGCATCTAGCTCTGAAAAAATATTTGGCCTTCTGGCAGTGTGTGGGAATTTCTCTATTAGTCCATCTATACTGACCTCCATCAGGTTGCAAATTCAAAATAATTTTTTGTCTGCATCTAGCTCTGAAAAAATATTTGGCCTTCTAGCAGTGTGTGGGACTTTCTCTATTAGTCCATCTATACTGACCTCCATCAGGTTGCAAATTAAAAATAATTTTTATCTGCATCTAGCTCTGAAAAAATATTTGGCCTTCTAGCAGTGTGTGGGACTTTCTCTATTAGTCCATCTATACTGACCTCCATCAGGTTGCAAATAAAAATAATTTTTTGTCTGCATTTAGCTCTGAAAAAATATTTGGCCTTCTAGCAGTGTGTGGGACTTTCTCTATTAGTCCATCTATACTGACCTCCATCAGGTTGCAAATTAAAAATAATTTTTTGTCTGCATCTAGCTCTGAAAAAATATTTGGCCTTCTAGCAGTGTGTGGGACTTTCTCTATTAGTCCATCTATACTGAACTCCATCAGGTTGCAAATTAAAAATAATTTTTATCTGCATCTAGCTCTGAAAAAATATTTGGCCTTCTAGCAGTGTGTGGGACTTTCTCTATTAGTCCATCTATACTGACCTCCATCAGGTTGCAAATTCAAAATAATTTTTTGTCTGCATCTAGCTCTGAAAAAATATTTGGCCTTCTAGCAGTGTGTGGGACTTTCTCTATTAGTCCATCTATACTGACCTCCATCAGGTTGCAAATTCAAAATAATTTTTTGTCTGCATCTAGCTCTGAAAAAATATTTGGCCTTCTAGCAGTGTGTGGGACTTTCTCTATTAGTCCATCTATATTGACCTCCATCAGGCTGCAAATTAAAAATAATTTTTTTCTGCATCTACCTCTGAAAAAATATTTGGGCTTCTAGCTGTGTGTGGGACTTGTTCTATTAGTCCATCTATACTGACCTCCATCAGGTTGCAAACTGAATATAATTTTTTTATGCATCTAGCTCTGAAAAAATATTTGGCCTTCTAGCAGTATGTGGGACTTTCTCTATTAGTCCATCTATACTGACCTCCATCAGGTTGCAAATTAAAAATAATTTTTATCTGCATCTAGCTCTGAAAAAATATTTGGCCTTCTAGCAGTGTGTCGGACTTTCTCTATTAGTCCATCTATACTGACCTCCATCAGGTTGCAAATTAAAAATAATTTTTTGTCTGCATCTAGCTCTGAAAAAATATTTGGTCTTCTAGCTGTGTGTGGGACTTGTTCTATTAGTCCATCTATACTGACCTCCATCAGGTTGCAAACTGAATATAATTTTTTTATGCATCTAGCTCTGAAAAAATATTTGGCCTTCTAGCAGTGTGTGGGACTTTCTCTATTAGCCCATCTATACTGACCTCCATCAGGTTGCAAATTAAAAATTATTTTTTGTCTGCATCTAGCTCTGAAAAAATATTTGGCCTTCAAGCAGTGTGTAGGACTTTCTCTATTAGTCCATCTATACTGACCTCCATCAGGTTGCAAATTCAAAATAATTTTTTGTCTGCATCTAGCTCTGAAAAAAAATTTGGCCTTCTAGCAGTGTGTGGGACTTTCTCTATTAGTCCATCTATACTGACCTCCATCAGGTTGCAAATTAAAAATAATTTTTATCTGCATCTAGCTCTGAAAAAATATTTGGCCTTCTAGCAGTGATTGGGACTTTCTCTATTAGTCCATCTATACTGACCTCCATCAGGTTGCAAATTAAAAAGAATTTTTATCTGCATCTAGGTCTGAAAAAATATTTGGCCTTCTAGCAGTGTGAGGGACTTTCTCTATTAGTCCATCTATACTGACCTCCATAAGGTTGCAAATTAAAAATAATTTTTTGTCTGCATCTAGCTCTGAAAAAATATTTGGCCTTCTAGCAGTGTGTGGGACTTTCTCTATTAGTCCATCTATACTGACCTCCATCAGGTTGCAAATTCAAAATAATTTTTTGTCTGCATCTAGCTCTGAAAAAATATTTGGCCTTCTAGCAGTGTGTGGGACTTTCTCTATTAGTCCATCTATACTGACCTCCATCAGGTTGCAAATTAAAAATAATTTTTATCTGCATCTAGCTCTGAAAAAATATTTGGCCTCCTAGCAGTGTTTGGGACTTTCTCTATTAGTCCATCTATACTGACCTCCATCAGGTTGCAAACTGAATATATTTTTTTTCTGCATCTACCTCTGAAAAAATATTGGGCTTCCAGCTGTGTGTGGGACTTGTTCTATTAATCCATCTATACTGACCTCCATCAGGTTGCAAATTAAAAATAATTTTTTGTCTGCATCTAGCTCTGAAAAAATATTTGGCCTTCTAGCAGTGTGTGGGACTTTCTCTATTAGTCCATCTATACTGACCTCCATCAGGTTGCAAATTCAAAATAATTTTTTGTCTGCATCTAGCTCTGAAAAAATATTTGGCCTTCTAGCAGTGTGTGGGACTTTCTCTATTAGTCCATCTATACTGACCTCCATCAGGTTGCAAATTAAAAATAATTTTTATCTGCATCTAGCTCTGAAAAAATATTTGGCCTTCTAGCAGTGAGTGGGACTTTCTCTATTAGTCCATCTATACAGACCTCCATCAGGTTGCAAATTAAAAAGAATTTTTATCTGCATCTAGGTCTGAAAAAATATTTGGCCTTCTAGCAGTGTGTGGGACTTTCTCTATTAGTCCATCTATACTGACCTCCATAAGGTTGCAAATTAAAAATAATTTTTTGTCTGCATCTAGCTCTGAAAAAATATTTGGCCTTCTAGCAGTGTGTGGGACTTTCTCTATTAGTCCATCTATGCTGACCTCCATCAGGTTGCAAATTCAAAATAATTTTTTGTCTGCATCTAGCTCTGAAAAAATATTTGGCCTTCTAGCAGTGTGTGGGACTTTCTCTATTAGTCCATCTATACTGACCTCCATCAGGTTGCAAATTAAAAATATTTTTTATCTGCATCTAGCTCTGAAAAAATATTTGGCCTTCTAGCAGTGTTTGGGACTTTCTCTATTAGTCCATCTATACTGACCTCCATCAGGTTGCAAACTGAAAATTTTTTTTTTCTGCATCTACCTCTGAAAAAATATTGGGCTTCTAGCTGTGTGTGGGACTTGTTCTATTAATCCATCTATACAGACCTCCATCAGGTTGCAAACTGAATATAATTTTTTTCTGCATCTACCTCTGAAAAAAAATTTGGCCTTCTAGCAGTGTGTGGGACTTTCTCTATTAGTCCATCTATACTGACCTCCATCAGGTTGCAAGTTAAAAATAATTTTTTGTCTGCATCTAGCTCTGAAAAAATATTTGGCCTTCTAGGAGTGTGTGGGACTTTCTCTATTAGTCCATCTATACTGACCTCCATCAGGTTGCAAATTCAAAATCATTTTTTGTCTGCATCTAGCTCTGAAAAAATATTTGACCTTCTAGCAGTGTGTGGGACTTTCTCTATTAGTCCATCTATACTGACCTCCATCAGGTTGCAAATTAAAAATAATTTTTATCTGCATCTAGCTCTGAAAAAATATTTGGCCTTCTAGCAGTGTGTGGGACTTTCTCTATTAGTCCATCTATACTGACCTCCATCAGGTTGCAAATTCAAAATAATTTTTTGTCTGCATCTAGCTCTGAAAAAATATTTGGCCTTCTAGCAGTGTGTGGGACTTTCTCTATTAGTCCATCTATACTGACCTCCATCAGTTTGCAAATTCAAAATCATTTTTTGTCTGCATCTAGCTCTGAAAAAATATTTGGCCTTCTAGCAGTGTGTGGGACTTTCTCTATTAGTCCATCTATACTGACCTCCATCAGGTTGCAAATTCAAAATAATTTTTTGTCTGCATCTATCTCTGAAAAAATATTTGGCCTTCTAGCAGTGTGTGGGACTTTCTCTATTAGTCCATCTATACTGACCTCCATCAGGTTGCAAATTCAAAATAATTTTTTGTCTGCATCTAGCTCTGAAAAAATATTTGGCCTTCTAGCAGTGTGTGGGACTTTCTCTATTAGTCCATCTATACTGACCTCCATCAGGTTGCAAATTAAAAATAATTTTTATCTGCATCTAGCTCTGAAAAAATATTTGGCCTTCTAGCAGTGAGTGGGACTTTCTCTATTAGTCCATCTATACTGACCTCCATCAGGTTGCAAATTAAAAATAATTTTTATCTGCATCTAGGTCTGAAAAAATATTTGGCCTTCGAGCAGTGTGTGGGACTTTCTCTATTAGTCCATCTATACTGACCTCCATCAGGTTGCAAATTAAAAATAATTTTTTGTCTGCATCTAGCTCTGAAAAAATATTTGGCCTTCTAGCAGTGTGTGGGACTTTCTCTATTAGTCCATCTATACTGACCTCCATCAGGTTGCAAACTCAAAATAATTTTTTGTCTGCATCTAGCTCTGAAAAAATATTTGGCCTTCTAGCAGTGTGTGGGACTTTCTCTATTAGTCCATCTATACTGACCTCCATCAGGTTGCAAATTAAAAATAATTTTTATCTGCATCTAGCTCTGAAAAAATATTTGGCCTTCCAGCAGTGTTTGGGACTTTCTCTATTAATCCATCTATACTGACCTCCATCAGGTTGCAAACTGAATATATTTTTTTTCTGCATCTACCTCTGAAAAAATATTGGGCTTCTAGCTGTGTGTGGGACTTGTTCTTTTAATCCATCTATACAGACCTCCATCAGGTTGCAAACTGAATATAATTTTTTTCTGCATCTACCTCTGAAAAAAAAATTGGCCTTCTAGCAGTGTGTGGGACTTTCTCTATTAGTCCATCTATACTGACCTCCATCAGGTTGCAAATTAAAAATAATTTTTTGTCTGCATCTAGCTCTGAAAAAATATTTGGCCTTCTAGCAGTGTGTGGGACTTTCTCTATTAGTCCATCTATACTGACCTCCATCAGGTTGCAAATTAAAAATAATTTTTATCTGCATCTAGCTCTGAAAAAATATTTGGCCTTCTAGCAGTGTGTGGGACTTTCTCTATTAGTCCATCTATACTGACCTCCATCAGGTTGCAAATTAAAAATAATTTTTTGTCTGCATTTAGCTCTGAAAAAATATTTGGCCTTCTAGCAGTGTGTGGGACTTTCTCTATTAGTCCATCTATACTGACCTCCATCAGGTTGCAAATTAAAAATAATTTTTTGTCTGCATTTAGCTCTGAAAAAATATTTGGCCTTCTAGCAGTGTGTGGGACTTTCTCTATTAGTCCATCTATACTGACCTCCATCAGGTTGCAAATTAAAAATAATTTTTTGTCTGCATCTAGCTCTGAAAAAATATTTGGCCTTCTAGCAGTGTGTGGGACTTTCTCTATTAGTCCATCTATACTGACCTCCATCAGGTTGCAAATTAAAAATAATTTTTTGTCTGCATCTAGCTCTGAAAAAATATTTGGCCTTCTAGCAGTGTGTGGGACTTTCTCTATTAGTCCATCTATACTGACCTCCATCAGGTTGCAAATTCAAAATAATTTTTTGTCTGCATCTAGCTCTGAAAAAATATTTGGCCTTCTAGCAGTGTGTGGGACTATCTCTATTAGTCCATCTATACTGACCTCCATCAGGTTGCAAATTAAAAATAATTTTTATCTGCATCTAGCTCTGAAAAAATATTTGGCCTTCTAGCAGTGAGTGGGACTTTCTCTATTAGTCCATCTATACAGACCTCCATCAGGTTGCAAATTAAAAAGAATTTTTATCTGCATCTAGGTCTGAAAAAATATTTGGCCTTCTAGCAGTGTGTGGGACTTTCTCTATTAGTCCATCTATACTTTTCTCCATAAGGTTGCAAATTAAAAATAATTTTTTGTCTGCATCTAGCTCTGAAAAAATATTTGGCCTTCTAGCAGTGTGTGGGACTTTCTCTATTAGTCCATCTATACTGACCTCCATCAGGTTGCAAATTCAAAATAATTTTTTGTCTGCATCTAGCTCTGAAAAAATATTTGGCCTTCTAGCAGTGTGTGGGACTTTCTCTATTAGTCCATCTATACTGACCTCCATCAGGTTGCAAACTCAAAATAATTTTTTGTCTGCATCTAGCTCTGAAAAAATATTTGGCCTTCTAGCAGTGTGTGGGACTTTCTCTATTAGTCCATCTATACTGACCTCCATCAGGTTGCAAATTAAAAATAATTTTTATCTGCATCTAGCTCTGAAAAAATATTTGGCCTTCCAGCAGTGTTTGGGACTTTCTCTATTAATCCATCTATACTGACCTCCATCAGGTTGCAAACTGAATATATTTTTTTTCTGCATCTACCTCTGAAAAAATATTGGGATTCTAGCTGTGTGTGGGACTTGTTCTTTTAATCCATCTATACAGACCTCCATCAGGTTGCAAACTGAATATAATTTTTTTCTGCATCTACCTCTGAAAAAAAAATTGGCCTTCTAGCAGTGTGTGGGACTTTCTCTATTAGTCCATCTATACTGACCTCCATCAGGTTGCAAATTAAAAATAATTTTTTGTCTGCATCTAGCTCTGAAAAAATATTTGGCCTTCTAGCAGTGTGTGGGAATTTCTCTATTAGTCCATCTAAACTGACCTCCATCAGGTTGCAAATTCAAAATAATTTTTTGTCTGCATCTAGCTCTGAAAAAATATTTGGCCTTCTAGCAGTGTGTGGGACTTTCTCTATTAGTCCATCTATACTGACCTCCATCAGGTTGCAAATTAAAAATAATTTTTATCTGCATCTAGCTCTGAAAAAATATTTGGCCTTCTAGCAGTGTGTGGGACTTTCTCTATTAGTCCATCTATACTGACCTCCATCAGGTTGCAAATTAAAAATAATTTTTTGTCTGCATTTAGCTCTGAAAAAATATTTGGCCTTCTAGCAGTGTGTGGGACTTTCTCTATTAGTCCATCTATACTGACCTCCATCAGGTTGCAAATTAAAAATAATTTTTTGTCTGCATCTAGCTCTGAAAAAATATTTGGCCTTCTAGCAGTGTGTGGGACTTTCTCTATTAGTCCATCTATACTGACCTCCATCAGGTTGCAAATTAAAAATAATTTTTTGTCTGCATCTAGCTCTGAAAAAATATTTGGCCTTCTAGCAGTGTGTGGGACTTTCTCTATTAGTCCATCTATACTGACCTCCATCAGGTTGCAAATTCAAAATAATTTTTTGTCTGCATCTAGCTCTGAAAAAATATTTGGCCTTCTAGCAGTGTGTGGGACTATCTCTATTAGTCCATCTATACTGACCTCCATCAGGTTGCAAATTAAAAATAATTTTTATCTGCATCTAGCTCTGAAAAAATATTTGGCCTTCTAGCAGTGAGTGGGACTTTCTCTATTAGTCCATCTATACAGACCTCCATCAGGTTGCAAATTAAAAAGAATTTTTATCTGCATCTAGGTCTGAAAAAATATTTGGCCTTCTAGCAGTGTGTGGGACTTTCTCTATTAGTCCATCTATACTTTTCTCCATAAGGTTGCAAATTAAAAATAATTTTTTGTCTGCATCTAGCTCTGAAAAAATATTTGGCCTTCTAGCAGTGTGTGGGACTTTCTCTATTAGTCCATCTATACTGACCTCCATCAGGTTGCAAATTCAAAATAATTTTTTGTCTGCATCTAGCTCTGAAAAAATATTTGGCCTTCTAGCAGTGTGTGGGACTTTCTCTATTAGTCCATCTATACTGACCTCCATCAGGTTGCAAATTAAAAATAATTTTTATCTGCATCTAGCTCTGAAAAAATATTTGGCCTTCTAGCAGTGTGTGGGACTTTCTCTATTAGTCCATCTATACTGACCTCCATTAGGTTGCAAATTAAAAATAATTTTTTGTCTGCATTTAGCTCTGAAAAAATATTTGGCCTTCTAGCAGTGTGTGTGACTTTCTCTATTAGTCCATCTATACTGACCTCCATCAGGTTGCAAATTAAAAATTATTTTTTGTCTGCATCTAGCTCTGAAAAAATATTTGGCCTTCTAGCAGTGTGTGGGACTTTCTCTATTAGTCCATCTATACTGACCTCCATCAGGTTGCAAATTAAAAATAATTTTTTGTCTGCATCTAGCTCTGAAAAAATATTTGGCCTTCTAGCAGTGTGTGGGACTTTCTCTATTAGTCCATCTATACTGACCTCCATCAGGTTGCAAATTCAAAATAATTTTTTGTCTGCATCTAGCTCTGAAAAAATATTTGGCCTTCTAGCAGTGTGTGGGACTTTCTCTATTGGTCCATCTATACTGACCTCCATCAGGTTGCAAATTAAAAATAATTTTTATCTGCATCTAGCTCTGAAAAAATATTTGGCCTTCTAGCAGTGAGTGGGACTTTCTCTATTAGTCCATCTATACAGACCTCCATCAGGTTGCAAATTAAAAAGAATTTTTATCTGCATCTAGGTCTGAAAAAATATTTGGCCTTCTAGCAGTGTGTGGGACTTTCTCTATTAGTCCATCTATACTGACCTCCATAAGGTTGCAAATTCAAAATAATTTTTTGTCTGCATCTAGCTCTGAAAAAATATTTGGCCTTCTAGCAGTGTGTGGGACTTTCTCTATTAGTCCATCTATGCTGACTTCCATCAGGTTGCAAATTCAAAATAATTTTTTGTCTGCATCTAGCTCTGAAAAAATATTTGGCCTTCTAGCAGTGTGTGGGACTTTCTCTATTAGTCCATCTATACTGACCTCCATCAGGTTGCAAATTAAAAATATTTTTTATCTGCATCTAGCTCTGAAAAAATATTTGGCCTTCTAGCAGTGTTTGGGACTTTCTCTATTAGTCCATCTATACTGACCTCCATCAGGTTGCAAACTGAATATATTTTTTTACTGCATCTACCTCTGAAAAAATATTGGGCTTCTAGCTGTGTGTGGGACTTGTTCTATTAATCCACCTATACTGACCTCCATCAGGTTGCAAACTGAATATAATTTTTTTCTGCATCTACCTCTGAAAAAAAATTTGGCCTTCTAGGTGTGTGTGGACTTTCACTATTAGTCCATCTATACTGACCTCCATCAGGTTGCAAATTAAAAATAATTTTTTGTCTGCATCTAGCTCTGAAAAAATATTTGGCCTTCTAGCAGTGTGTGGGACTTTCTCTATTAGTTCATCTATACTGACCTCCATCAGGTTGTAAATTCAAAATCATTTTTTGTCTGCATCTAGCTCTGAAAAAATATTTGGCCTTCTAGCAGTGTGTGGGACTTTCTCTATTAGTCCATCTATACTTACCTCCATCAGGTTGCAAATTAAAAATAATTTTTATCTGCATCTAGCTCTGAAAAAATATTTGGCCTTCTAGCAGTGTGTGGGACTTTCTCTATTAGTCCATCTATACTGACGTCCATCAGGTTGCAAATTCAAAATAATTTTTTGTCTGCATCTAGCTCTGAAAAAATATTTGGTCTTCTAGCAGTGTGTGGGACTTTCTCTATTAGTCCATCTATACTGACCTCCATCAGGTTGCAAATTAAAAATAATTTTTTGTCTGCATCTAGCTCTGAAAAAATATTTGGCCTTCTAGCAATGTGTGGGACTTTCTCTATTAGTCCATCTATACTGACCTCCATCAGGTTGCAAATTAAAAATAATTTTTTGTCTGCATCTAGCTCTGAAAAAATATTTGGCCTTCTAGCAGTGTGTGGGACTTTCTCTATTAGTCCATCTATACTGACCTCCATCAGGTTGCAAATTAAAAATAATTTTTATCTGCATCTAGCTCTGAAAAAATATTTGGCCTTCTAGCAGTGAGTGGGACTTTCTCTATTAGTCCATCTATACTGACCTCCATCAGGTTGCAAATTAAAAAGAATTTTTATCTGCATCTAGGTCTGAAAATATATTTGGCCTTCTAGCAGTGTGTGGGACTTTCTCTATTAGTCCATCTATACTGACCTCCATAAGGTTGCAAATTAAAAATAATTTTTTGTTTGCATCTAGCTCTGAAAAAATATTTGGCCTTCTAGCAGTGTGTGGGACTTTCTCTATTAGTCCATCTATGCTGAACTCCATTAGGTTGCAAATTCAAAATAATTTTTTGTCTGCATCTAGCTCTGAAAAAATATTTGGCCTTCTAGCAGTGTGTGCGACTTTCTCTATTAGTCCATCTATACTGACCTCCATCAGGTTGCAAATTAAAAATATTTTTTATCTGCATCTAGCTCTGTAAAAATATTTGGCCTTCTAGCAGTGTTTGGGACTTTCTCTATTAGTCCATCTATACTGACCTCCATCAGGTTGCAAACTGAATATATTTTTTTTCTGCATCTTCCTCTGAAAAAATATTGGGCTTCTAGCTGTGTGTGGGACTTGTTCTATTAATCCATCTATACAGACCTCCATCAGGTTGCAAACTGAATATAATTTTTTTCTGCATCTACCTCTGAAAAAAAATTTGGCCTTCTAGCAGTGTGTGGGACTTTCTCTATTAGTCCATCTATACTGACCTCCATCAGGTTGCAAATTAAAAATAATTTTTTGTCTGCATCTAGCTCTGAAAAAATATTTGGCCTTCTAGCAGTGTGTGGGACTTTCTCTATTAGTCCATCTATACTGACCTCCATCAGGATGCAAATTCAAAATCATTTTTTGTCTGCATCTAGCTCTGAAAAAATATTTGACCTTCTAGCAGTGTGTGGGACTTTCTCTATTAGTCCATCTATACTGACCTCCATCAGGTTGCAAATTAAAAATAATTTTTATCTGCATCTAACTCTGAAAAAATATTTGGCCTTCTAGCAGTGTGTGGGACTTTCTCTATTAGTCCATCTATACTGACTTCCATCAGGTTGCAAATTCAAAATAATTTTTTGTCTGCATCTAGCTCTGAAAAAATATTTGGCCTTCTAGCAGTGTGTGGGACTTTCTCTATTAGTCCATCTATACTGACCTCCATCAGTTTGCAAATTCAAAATCATTTTTTGTCTGCATCTAGCTCTGAAAAAATATTTGGCCTTCTAGCAGTGTGTGGGACTTTCTCTATTAGTCCATCTATACTGACCTCCATCAGGTTGCAAATTCAAAATAATTTTTTGTCTGCATCTAGCTGTGAAAAAATATTTGGCCTTCTAGCATTGTGTGGGACTTTCTCTATTAGTCCATCTATACTTACCTCCATCAGGTTGCAAATTAAAAATAATTTTTATCTGCATCTAGGTCTGAAAAAATATTTGGCCTTCTAGCAGTGTGTGGGACTTTCTCTATTAGTCCATCTATACTGACCTCCATCAGGTTGCAAATTAAAAATAATTTTTTGTCTGCATCTAGCTCTGAAAAAATATTTGGCCTTCTACCAGTGTGTGGGACTTTCTCTATTAGTCCATCTATACTGACCTCCATCAGGTTGCAAATTCAAAATAATTTTTTGACTGCATCTAGCTCTGAAAAAATATTTGGCCTTCTAGCAGTGTGTGGGACTTTCTCTATAAGTCCATCTATACTGACCTCCATCAGGTTGCAAATTCAAAATAATTTTTTGTCTGCATCTAGCTCTGAAAAAATATTTGGCCTTCTAGCAGTGTGTGGGTCTTTCTCTATTAGTCCATCTATACTGACCTCCATCAGGTTGCAAATTAAAAATATTTTTTATCTGCATCTAGCTCTGAAAAAATATTTGGCCTTCTAGCAGTGAGTGGGACTTTCTCTATTAATCCATCTATACTGACCTCCATCAGGTTGCAAATTAAAAATAATTTTTATCTGCATCTAGCTCTGAAAAAATATTTGGCCTTCTAGCAGTGTGTGGGACTTTCTCTATTTGTCCATCTATACTGACCTCCATCAGGTTGCAAATTAAAAATAATTTTTTGTCTGCATCTAGCTCTGAAAAAATATTTGGCCTTCTAGCAGTGTGTGGGACTTTCTCTATTAGTCCATCTATACTGACCTCCATCAGGTTGCAAATTCAAAATAATTTTTTGTCTGCATCTAGCTCTGAAAAAATATTTGGCCTTCTAGCAGTGTGTGGGACTTTCTCTATTAGTCCATCTATACTGACCTCCATCAGGTTGCAAATTAAAAATAATTTTTATCTGCATCTAGCTCTGAAAAAATATTTGGCCTTCCAGCAGTGTTTGGGAATTTCTCTATTAATCCATCTATACTGACCTCCATCAGGTTGCAAACTGAATATATTTTTTTCTGCATCTACCTCTGAAAAAATATTGGGCTTCTAGCTGTGTGTGGGACTTGTTCTATTAATCCATCTATACAGACCTCCATCAGGTTGCAAACTGAATATAATTTTTTTCTGCATTTACCTCTGAAAAAAAATTTGGGCTTCTAGCTGTGTGTGGGACTTGTTCTATTAGTCCATCTATACTGACCTCCATCAGGTTGCAAACTGAATATAATTTTTTTCTGCATCTAGCTCTGAAAAAATATTTGGCCTTCTAGCAGTGTGTGGGACTTTCTCTATTAGTCCATCTATACTGACCTCCATCAGGTTGCAAATTAAAAAGAATTTTTATCTGCATCTAGCTCTGAAAAAATATTTGGCCTTCTAGCAGTGTGTGGGACTTTCTCTATTAGTCCATCTATACTGACCTCCATCAGGTTGCATATTAAAAATAATTTTTTGTCTGCATCTAGCTGTGAAAAAATATTTGGCCTTCTAGCAGTGTGTGGGACTTTCTCTATTAGTCCATCTATACTGACCTCCATCAGGTTGCAAATTCAAAATATTTTTTTGTCTGCATCTAGCTCTGAAAAAATATTTGGCCTTCTAGCAGTGTGTTGGACTTTCTCTATTAGTCCATCCATACTGAACTCCATCAGGCTGCAAATTAAAAATAATTTTTTTCTGCATCTACCTCTGAAAAAATATTTGGGCTTCTAGCTGTGTGTGGGACTTGTTCTATTAGTCCATCTATACTGACCTCCATCAGGATGCAAACTGAATATAATTTTTTTCTGCATCTAACCCAGCCAATAGTTTTGGCCTAATACCACAGTTTGGTCACTCAGCTCTGCTCGGTTCCCATCCATTGTTTTTTTGTGCAAACAACTCCAGAGTTGTGAATTAGTTAACCACCAAAATGAGTGGAAAAAGGCCTGCTGCTGGTGGAAAGGGGAATAGGCGTGTTGGGAAGGGGAAAAAAGGTTGTGTCCGTGGGGTAAGTGTTAAAGCAACAGCAACATCTGCAGAAGAAAGACCATCTTCCAGCCAAACTAAAATGTCTACTTCTTTTAGCGGACAATGTGATAAGATCCCTTTCTTACGGCCACGCCAATCGCTACAAATTCCAGATGAGGCACAAAAACAGCAGGTGCTTCAACGGATATCAAGTGCTCCTTTAATTGTGCTCTCCTCCACATCAACTTCAACATCACAAATACTCCAGTCCTCAAAGGTGTCACCCCAATCGCACTTGCTTCCTCACAGCTCCCAAATCTCCAGCTGCCCGTCTGAGTATGAGGTAGAACAGATGGTTGAGTCTGCAGAGCTGTTTACTCATACTATAGCCTGGGAATCAGAGGTCGACTCCAGCACTTCTGTGAATCCAGACGATGAAATGATCTGCACTGATGCCCAGAATCTTTATGAGTCGGATCCAGGACCAGACGCAGAAGGTTCTGACCATAATGTAGACCCTCATTCCCAAACTGTAACTCCTGTTGGTGGAGACAATGAGGAAGACGATGATGAGACTCAAATACCTGATTGGAGCGACAACTCTAGTTTTTTGTCAGGGCAGGAACAGGCTGGCTCTGAGGACGACGAGTGTGATAACGCACAGGGTGATGATGATGAGGTTGGAGATCCCACTTACTGTCAACCCACAGTCAGCCAAGAGATGAGGTCAGCAGAGGAGGTGGAGGAAGATGCTAGTGACGACGAGGTCAGGTTGCGCCTTCCTGGACAGAGACATTTTACTGGAAGCACGTCAACAACTGCATCCTCAAACACAACTCTGCCTCTCACCAAAAATCGTGGTGGCTCTTCAGGTCGCATGGGTGCTAAGCCTTGCATAGCCTGGGCATTTTTTCAGATCGATAAAGATGACCCAACTCGTGTTATCTGTAACATTTGTCAGCAAAAGCTAAGTAGAGGCCAAAAAATACATAGTTTGAGTACTTCATGCATGAACCGGCACATGGACATGAAGCATAAGTTGCAGTGGGAAGCTCAGTGTGCTACAATGCGGCCTAGCCGGCCGGGCCAACCACCGTCTGCCATATCTTGTGCATCCGCGGCCTCTTCATCCTCTGTGACAGGGGGGACAGCAGTCACACCTGTTTTGAGGCGCAGATCTAAGAGGTTGAATTTCACCATCTGCAAGCTCTTGGCTACAGAAATGCTGCCTTTCCGCCTGGTGGACACAGAGGATTTTCGAGACCTTATGTCCGTCGCAGTGCCCCAGTACCAGATGCCCAGTCGGCACTACTTCTCAAAGAAAGGTGTGCCTGCGCTCCACCAGCATGTCGCACACAACATCACCGCTTCTTTGAGAAACTCTGTGTGTGACAGGGTGCATTTCACCACAGACACTTGGATGAGTAGGCATGGACAGGGGCGTTACATGTCGCTGACTGGGCACTGGTTAACTATGGTGACAGCAGGACAAGGGGCTGCTGTCCAAGTCTTGCCGTCCCCACGAGTTGTGCGTCAATACTCTTTATGTCAAAGTTCCTCCACTGCTTCTGCCTCCTCAACCTCCTCTCGGTCTTCCACCTGCACCCAAAGCCTGTCTGGTCATGCCACAAGCTTTCTAACTGCGCAGAAGGGATCCTGCACACCTCCTTACTATGCTGGCAGTAGGGCTCAACGTCATCAGGCGGTTTTTACTTTGAAATCTCTGGGAAATGTGAGTCACACAGCTGAGGAGTTGTGGTCAGCTCTGGAGAACCAATTTCATGAATGGTTGTCTCCACTGGACCTGAAACCAGGGAATGCCGTGTGCGACAATGCTGCAAACCTGGGTGCGGCCCTTCGCCGGGGCAATGTCACACACGTGCCTTGTATGGCTCACGTGTTGAACCTGGTTGTCCAGCAATTTTTAGCCCACTATCCCAGACTAGATGGCCTTCTGCAGAGGGCACGGTCGCTGTGTGCTCACTTCCGCCGTTCGCATCCCGCAGCTCAGCGACTTACATCTCTACAGAAGTCGTTGGGCCTGCCACTTCACCGGCTAAAATGCGATGTGCCTACCCAGTGGAATTCAACTCTGCACATGTTGCAGCGACTGTGGCAGCACTGACAAGCCCTGGTGCAATACGTTCTGACGTATAGCCTGGGCCAACGAGATCCAGAGGTGGGGCAAATCACGCTGGAGGAGTGGTCTCAGATCAGGGACCTATGCACCCTTCTGCACAGTTTTGAAATGGCGACGAAGATGTTTAGTGCTGACGATGCCATTATCAGCATGACTATTCCGGTGATTTACATGCTGGAGCACATGTTAAACAAAATTCCGAGTCAGCTGGTGGCACAAGAGGAGGTGGAGGAAGTAGAGGAGGAGGAGTTGTATGCGGAAGGGCTAACATCTGCAAGGTCCAGACGGTCGGCAGCACCAAGGCGGCAGGCATGTGAGGGTGGGGGAGATGGTTTTACCAGGGCGCATGGTAGCAGCCAAACTAGTGAGGAAGGTGCAGGAGCCCAGGAAGAAGTGGAGGACGAACTGATGGAAGACTCATCAGATGAGGGAGACCTTGATCACATTTCTGTTGTGCGAGGTTGGGGGGAGAGGACAGAGGAAGGAAGTATGATTGCTACCTCGCCACCAACACAACAGGGACTTGGTGCTCTTGGATGCGCAACACACATGAGTGCCTTCTTGCTGCACTACCTGCAACATGACCCTCGAATTGTGAGAATTAGAAATAATCCTGACTACTGGGTTGCCACACTGTTAGATCCCCGGTACAAAAGTAAATTTGCAGAAATTATTCCTGCCATAGAAAGGGATGCACGCATGCAGGAGTATCAGCAGAGTCTGTTGCAGAATCTTACATATGCTTTTCCACAAAACACCAGTGGTGCACGTAGTGAATCTCACAGTTCCAACTTGCCAACCGTGGGACCGTCAAGTGTTCAGCACTCAAACCGTAACAGAACCACAGTATCTGCTGGTAACATCAATTTTGCGGAATCATTTCACCACTTTTTTAGCCCATCCTTTGCAAGGCCACAGGAGACAAGAAGTCTGACACATAGTCAACGCCTAGAGACAGGAGTATCTCCAAGTAAACATTGAAGCCATGACTGTGTCACTGGACCCTTGCTCTTTTTGGGCTTCCAATCTGGATAAATGGCCAGAGCTAGCCACTTACGCCTTGGAGATCTTGTCATGCCCCGCAGCCAGCGTTCTGTCTGAACGTGTGTTCAGCGCTGCTGGTGGTGTGCTGACAGATAAGCGCACGCGGCTCTCCACTGATAATGTACACAGACTCACGTTCATAAAGATGAACAAATCATAGATCCGAAACGACTTTTCTACCCCTGTGTCATCCTGGGGAGAGTAAAAGCATGATGATTGGTTAAAATCAACTCACCAACCGTTTTAAGCTTTCAAATTACTAATCATGTTTATCTGTATCTTGGCTGGAAAATAATTTGGGCTTTGTAGCAGTGTGCAGCACTGATTCTATTAGGCCATCTATAATAAGCTCCACCAGATTTAAAATTACTAATCATGTTTATCTGTATCTTGGCTGGAAAATAATTTGGGCTTTGTAGCAGTGTGCAGCACTGATCCTATTTGGCCATCTATACTAAGCTCCACCAGATTTAAAATTAATAATAATTTTTAGCTGCATCTAGCCCGGAAAATAATTTTGGGGCTCCGAGATGCACAAGACACATAAGTTCCTTCTTGCTGCACTACCTGCAACATGACCCTCATATTGTCAGAATTCAAAGTAATCATGACTACTGGGTTGCCACACTCTTAGATCCCCCAAACTTTTCGATCAACCTTTTCATTTTAATAAAGACCAAAAAAATGGTCATTTTTGAAATTATAAGCATTAACAGGTTATTATAAACTGAAATCAAACAGTTTTCAACTCAAAACTTTATTCTAGGTGATGTTACATTTTCACATAGGACCACTTGTTTGAAAGGAGCTTCTGAACTCTCTCGTCCATTGAATTTGTCAGGTTTTGGATGGTTTCTGCTTCAATTGTTTTGCATGAGGACAGAATACCCTCCCAGAGCTGTTGCTTAGATGTGAACTGCCTCCCGCCATCATAGACACTCCTTTTGATGATGCTCCAGAGGTTCTGAATGGGGTAGAGGTCAGGGGAGCATGGGGGTCACACCATAAGTTTGTCCACTTTTATGCCCATATCAGGCAGAGATGAAGATGTGTTATGTGCAGCATGAGATGGTGCATTATCATGCATAAAAATGATCTTGCTGTGAAATACACGGGTATCTTCTTGAACCATGGCAGGAAGTGCTGTTTGAGAAAATCCACATACATTATGGAGTTCATCTTTACCCCTTCAGGGATCCTAAAGGGGCCGACAATCTCTCTCCCCATGATTCTAGCCCAAAACATTACTCCACCTCTTCCTTGTTGGCGCTGTAGCCGTGTTTGCGTGGGGTGTCCATCAACCAGCCATCCCCCACTCCATCCATCTGGACCATCGAGCGCTGCACGGCACTCATCCGTGAACAAAACAGTTTTGAAATCAGTCTTCATGTAATGTTTGGCCCACTGGAGCCGTTTCTGCTTGTGTGAAGTGGATAGAGGAGGTCGATAGGATGGCGTATGCACAGCTGCAAACCTCTGAAGGACCCTGCATCTTGTTGTTTGGGGGACGTTGGAGGCACCAGCAGCTTCAAAAACTTGTCTGCAGCTATGACAAGGCTTTTTTGCCACTGCTCTTTTAACCTGACGTAATTGCCTGGAGAAAAGAGTCCTCAATTTGCCCTTATCAGCATGCACACGTGTGTACTGTGAATCAGCTACATACTTCTTGATTGCCAAGACACTTCATCCTGATCATCGCACAATGTTGTTTGTAGTCATGCCTTGACCTAAACACTCCACAATTTGTTGCTTCTCAGCAGCCGACACATCCTTTTTCTTTCCCATTTTGGCAGAAAATGTAGGCTGCTTAATAATGTGAGACAGCCTTCTTAAGTAGTCTTGCCTTTCATTGGACACACCTGCCAAACTAATTAGCACAGGTGTCTGCAATTGCTTACAGTGATATAAAGAGCCCTGACACACATCACCATCAATGAGTTTAACTGACAAACAAACAAATTCTTCCCTTATCACTCCTAAACACTTTTTGCATAATAATTTGGAACACAGTGTACATGTGCTTTTCCACAAAACACCAGTGGTTCACGTAGTGAATCTTACAGTTCTAACTTGCCATCCGTGGTCTGTATGGAGTTGTTCAATAAAGGGCCCAAAATTAAGATAACATAGATGGGAGAGGTCTCTATGAATAGGAATTCCTAAGTATTTGATACCCTGTGAGGGCCAGACAAAGGGAAAGTTGGACTAGGATGGAATCCTGTATGGATTTGGGGAGGGAGACATCGAGGGCCTCAGACTTTGCTGCATTGATTTTAAAATTTGACCATGTAACAAAGTGATCTATTTCAGCCATAACAGCATGGATGGATATATGTGATTGAGTGATATATACAAGGACATCATCAGCAAATAGAGAGCACTTGTACTCGGTGCCTCCCACCTCAATCCACCTAATATTGGGGTTATGGCGAATTGATGAGAGCAGGTGCTCCGTCACTAGGATGTATAAGAGAGGGGACAGAGGACATCCCTGCCTTGTCCCATTGGTGATTGTGAAAGGTGATGAAAATGTTCTGATGCACCCCCTGGGCCTTGGGACACCCGGAGCCGGACCCTTTTTGGTGGATGCTGGTGGTTGTAGTCTCCATGGCGGCGACCCGGTTCCGTGGCTCAGGGCGGTCAAACCAGTGGCGGAACTATTTATGTGATTTTGATGTTTAAATGTCCGACAACGCCACCAGTGGATTGCGGTCAGAGTGAACCGCCGCTGCAGGGCAGACCGCTGAGGCTGGTGTTGTGGGTGCAGCAGAGCGTAGCATAACTCCCCACGGGAGGAGTATAGCCTCAGGGCAGTGTATGCGGAGGATGGGGGTGATGGTGCAGGGTAGCAGCAGTAACGACACGGAGTCAGTGATGCAGTCCAGGGCCTTTACTCACAGTTCTTATTATCCAGACCACATCTGCAGGTAACGGCTGCCCACGTCGTACTGTGCTCACCAGGTGAGTGGCTCAGACACTCCCAGATAACTTTGGAGCGCTTCACAGGACCCCCTTTGTGTGTCCTCTGTCTGGCCTTTCTTACCAACCCTTCTGTCCGGCTGCCTCGGGCCTCCTCTTGGTAAACTTGGCGCCAGTTTCCCTGACCCTATGTGGTGCCTTCCTAGCGGGCGTAGCGAGGGGCTGCGCCACATAAAATGTCACAGCCTCCGGTTTCTAGCTGAGGGTCGTTTCCTGACTCCACTAGTTTCGGGGACCGGTCTCCCCCTTTGGCCTGACCCCTCCGCGCAGGTGGATTCGGGCGTGCGGTGGCGACTCGCCCGTCCTCACCCCTGGGATCCCTTCATTCCTCGTTCCTGGAGCCTTCTCCGCTCCTCTTCCTTCCTTCTCCCTCTTCCAGGCCTGGGCCTCTGTTACTAGACCCGCCTCCGGAGCAGAGCTTATGCAGAGCCCCTGCTCCCTGCCACTTCTGCTCAGACTTCTCCGCACTGAACTAAGATGGTGCCCACCTTTTATACTCCCTTCTCAATGCACCCAGGAACTGCTTCCTCCCTGCTCCTGCGCTACAGGGTTCCCCTTCCTCAGTGTTCCCTCCCCCCACTCCAGCCAGGGACAGGGACTGACGTGCCCATCTCAGAGGCATATTGGTCGCCCTGCCCCACGGCAATGTGGTGTAATGCATGCAGGTGTCGGGTCCTGATCCACACTCCATCCTTACCTGAGAGTGAGATATCACACCTCTGGGTGAGGTGCAATACGTCTGTAGCAACCGAGCCCTCAGGGTGCTACAGTTCCATTTATCTTCAGCCTAGGTGACGTATTGTGATACAGGGCCGTGATTTTGGCTATAAAAGGGTCCCCTAGACCCCTACCCCAAGCTTTTTACGAGAATCATATATGGCGTGCCAGGAGACTCTATGGAATGCTTTCTCAGCATCCAACGAGAGTATCTAATTACAAATTTTTAACTGCATCTAGCCCAGGAAATACTTTGTGCCTAGTAGCAGTGTCTGCTAGTCAGCGGATTATCTCGGCTGTTAAGCAAGCTACACCACCTGTAGTTTGGACACTTAATTTTTTCAAAGGAAATGCTTCGGGACCACGGGATACTCAGTGAAGAGCATCAGGAGGCACCCCAAGGCATAGGGGCTGGGACTGGCAGTAGGATGCCTTGCGGTGGACAGCCGAGCTTGATCCTTATAAAAGCTTTTTAACTGCAGCAGCTTTAGTGGACGCTACTGGAGCTGGAATTACGCGGCTGCTGGCATGAGACTTGCCCTCCAATAGATCCTTGTAAATGGATTTAAAGTGTATGCATTCAAATTAGAGAGACAATTTAAATTAAAAAGCTTAGAGCTGCCTCCACCACAGGGGGGCTCGCTCGACCCACCAGCGGACAGGCACCAGTATTGGAAGAGGGGGGCTGGCTGTCAAGGTTCACCGTGGCTCTGGCACAAACCTGGTGACATGGAGGTGGCATGGGCAGGAGCGGACTGAACATGTTGGCTTCTCACTTTTTGGATTTTAGAAGGGCATGACATGCCTATATCTGTGTCTCCCCCTCCTTTTACTCCTCCACCTCTTTTCTTTTCGCATGACTATATGTACTTGTCACTTTTCCATGTGTTACTTGTGTCTTCTGAGCAGTTTGTCAGCTTTTGGACACCTTTGAAGGTGTTTTCTATGTGTTTCTATGTGTTCTTGTTTGCCTGCCATTGGTTTTAACGGTGTTCGAAGGTGTTCGACGAACCGAACCGAACTCGAGCACTACGGGGGTGGCTCAACACTAGTACAGACATGGGAGACTGGCTGGGAATTCCTGGTTGCATTGACATTTTGGCTGCTGCTTTTGTCATTTGGATTTTTGGATTTTTGTTTTTAAAATCTAACCTTTCCTTCCCCATTTTATTCCTTTTGAAAAGACGCGTACGTGTGACTTCTCCATGTTAACGGCCATTCTAAGCTGATTGTGCCTGCCCTCATCAGACTGCAGTTGCTACACAGCTTGAGGCTGGGCTTATGCTGACATGGGAGACTGGCTGGGAATCCCTGGTTCTATTGACATTTTGGCTGCTGCTATTGTCATTTGGATTTTTGGATTTTTGTTTTTTTGTTTTTAAAATCTAACCTTTCCTTCCCCATTTTAATCCTTTTGAAAAGACCCGCACATGGGACTTCGGCCTTTAGCGGCTGTTCTTAGCTGAATGTGCCTGCTCTCGTCAGAACACAGCCGCTACCCAGCTTGCGGCCAGGCAAGTACTGGCATGGGAGACTGGCTGGGAATCCCCGGTTCCATTGACATTTTGGTTACTGCTATTGTCATTTGGATTTTTGGATTTTTGTTTTTAAAATCTAACCTTTCCCTCCCCATTTTATTCCTTTTGAAAAGACACGCACATGTGACATCTGCATGTCAACGTCCATGTGACATCTGCATGTCAACGTCCATTCTAAGCTGAAAGTGCCTGGTCTCATCAGATCGCAGCCACTATGCGGCTTGAGGCTGGGCAAGTACCCACATGGGAGACTGGCTGGGAATCCCTGCTTGTGTTGACATTTTGGCTGCTGCTATTGTCATTTGGAATTTTGGATTTTAGTTTTTAAAATTTAACCTTTCCATCCCCATTTTATTCCTTTTGAAAAGACGCGCACATGTGACATCTGCAAGTTGACGGCCATTCTAAGATGAATGTGCCTTCACTCATCAGCTTGAAACTGCTACGCAGCTTGGGGCTGGGCAAGTACCAGCATGGGAGACTGGCTGGGACTCCCCGCTTCCTTTGACATTTTGGCTGCTGCTATTGTCATTTGCATTTTTGGATTTTTGTTTTTAAAATCTAACCTTTCCCTCCCAATTTTATTCCTATTGAAAAGACGCGCACTTGTGACATCTGCACGTTAACAGCCATTCTAAGCTTATTGTTCCTTCCCTCATCAGATCACAGCCGCTACACAGCGTGAGGCTGGGCAAGTACCAGCATGGGAGACTGGCTGGGAATTCCCAATTCCGTTGACAATTTGGCTGCTGCTGTTATCATTTGGATTTTTGTTTTTAAAATCTAACCTTTCCCTCCCCATTTTATTCCTTTTGAAAAGACACGCACATGTGACATTTGCACATCAACGGCCATTCTAAGCTGAATGTTTCTGCTCTCATCATATAGCAGCTGCTACGCAGCATGAAGCTGGGCAAATACCAGCATGGGAGACTGGTTGGGAATTCCCGGTTCCATTGACATTTTGGCTGCTGCTATTGTCATTTGGATTTTTGTTTTTAAAATCTAACCTTTCCCTCCCCATTTTATTCCTTTTAAAAAGACGTGCACATGTATCATCTGCAAGACAACCGCTATTCTAAGCTGAATGTGCCTGCCTTTGTCAGATCACAGCTGCTACGTTGCTTGAGGCTGGGCAAGCACCGGCATGGGAGACTGGCTGAGAATCCCCAGTTCTGTTGACTTTTTGGATGCTGCTATTGTCATTTGGATTTTTGGATTTTTGTTTTTAAAATCTAACCTTTCCCTCCCCATTCTATTCCTTTTGAAAAGACGCGCACATGTGTCATCTGGAAGTCAACGGCCATTCTAAGATGAATGCGCGTGCTTTCAACAGAACGCAACAGCTACCCAGTTTGAGGCTGGGTAAGTCCCGGCATGGGAGACTGGCTGGGAATCCCCAGTTCTGTTGACATTGTGGCTGCTGTTATTGTCATTTGGATTTTGGATTTATGTTTTTAAAATCTAACCTTTATCCCCCATTTTATTCCTTTTGAAAGGACACGCACATGTGACATCTGCATCTCAATGGCCATTCTAAGCTGATTGTCCCATCCCTCGTCAGATTGCAGCCACTACGCAGCTTGTGGCTGTGCATGTACCGACATGGGAGACTGGCTGGGAGTCCCTGCTTCCGTTGACATTATGGCTGCTGTTGTTGTCATTTGGGTTTTTTATTTTAAAATCTAACCTTTCCATCCCCATTTTATTCCTTTTGAAAAGACGTGCACATGTGACATCTACATGTCAACAGCCATTCAAAGCTGAATGTGCCTTCAATCGGCAGATTGCAGATACTATGCAGCTTGAAGCTGGGCAAGTAATAGCATGGGAGACTGGCTGAGAATCCTCAGATTCGTTGACATTCTGGCTGCTGCTCTTATCATTTGGATTTTTGTTTTTAAAATCTAACCTTTCCCTCCTCATTTTATTCCTTTTGAAAAGACGTGCACATGTGACATCCACACATCAACGGCCATTCTAAGTTGAGTGTGCCTGACCTTATCAGATCGCTGACGCTGTGCAGCTTGCGGCCGAGGAAGTACCGGCATGGGAAACTGGCTGGGAATCCCTGGTTCCATTAACACTTTGCCTGCTGCTATTGTCATTAGGATTTTTGGATTTTTGTTTTTAAAATCTAACCTTTTCCTCCCCATTTTATTGCTTTTGAAAAGACACACACATGTGACACCTCCAAATCAGCAGCCATTCTAAGCTGAATGTGCCTACCCTTGTTAGATCACAGCTGCTACGCAGCTTGAGACTGGGAAAGTACCGGCATGGGAGACAGGCTGGGAGTCCCTGGTTCCGTTGATATTTTGGCTGCTGCTATTGTCATTTGGATTTTTGTTTTTAAAATTTAACCTTTCCCTCCCCATTTTATTCCTTTTGAAAAGACGTGCACATGTGGCATCTGCACGTCAACGGCCATTCTAAGATGAATGTTCTTCCCCTTGTCAGATTGCGGCTGCTACGCAGCTTGAGACTGGACAGGTACCAGCATGGGCTACTGGCTGGGAATCCCCTGTTCCGTAAACATTTTGGCTGCTGCTATTGTTATTTGGATTTTTGGTTTTTTTTTTGTAAAATCTAACCTTTCCCTCCCCATTTTATTCCTTTTAAAAAGACACGCACATGAGACATATGCACGTCAACGGCCTTTCCAAGCTGAATGTGCCTGCATTTGTCAAATTGCAGCTGCTAAGCAGCTTGAGGATGGGCAAGTACTGGCATGAGAAACAGACTGGGAATCCCAAGTTCCATTGACATTTTGGCTGCTGCTATTGTCATTTGGATTTTTGGATTTTTGTTTTTAAAATCTAACCTTTCCCTCCCCATTTTATTCCTTTTGAAAAGACACGCACATGTGACATCTGCATGTCAAAGGCCATGCTAAGATTGATGTGCCTTCTCTCGTCACATCGCAGCCGATATTTTGCTTGAGGCAGGGCAAATATCAACATGGGAGACTGGCTGGGAATCCCGGGTTCTGTTGACATTTTGGCTGCTGCTATGGTCATTTGGATTTTTGGATTTTTGGATTTTTGGATTTTTGTTTTTAAAATCTAACCTTTCCCTCCCCATTTTATTCCTTTTGAAAAGACACGCACATGTGACATATGCTTCTCAATGGCCATTCTAAGCTGAATGTCCCTTACCTCGTCAGATTGCAGCCGCTATGCAGCTTGAGGCTGTGCAAGTACTGGCATGGGAGACTGGCTGGGAATCCCCAGTTCCGTTGACATTCTCACTGCTACTATTGTCATTTGGATTTTTGTTTTTAAAATCTAACCTTTCCCTCCTCATTTTATTCCTTTTGAAAAGACGCGCTCATGTGCCATCAGCATGTTAACGGCACTTCTAAGCTGAATGTGCCTTCCCTCGTCCGAACGCAGCTGCTAGGCAGCTTGCGGCTGGGCAAGTACCAGCATGGGAGACTGTCTGGGAATCTCCAGTTACGTTAACATTTTGGCTGCTGTTATTGTCATTTGGATTTTTGTTTTTAAAATCTTTTATTTCCCTCCCCATATTATTCCTTTTGAAAAGACGCGCACATGTGATATCTGCATATCAATGGCCATTCTAAGCTGAATGTGCTTTCCCTCATCAATTCACAGCCACTACGCAGCTTGAGCTTGGGCAACTACCAGTATGGGAGACTGACTGGGAATCACTGGTTCCATTAACTTTTTGTCTGCTGCTATTGTCATTTGGATTTTTGTTTTTAAAATCTAACCTTTTTCTCCGCATTTTATTCCTTTTGTAATGACACGCACATGTGACATTTGCACGTCAGCAGCCTTTCTAAGCTGGATGTGCCTTCCCTTGTCAGATCGCAGCCACTACGCAGCTTGAGGTTGGCTAAGTACCAGCATGGGAGACTAGCTAAGAATCCCCAATTCCGTTGACATTTTGGCTGCTGCTGTTGTCATTTGAATTTTTTTTTTGAATCTAACCTTTCCCTCCCCATTTTATTCCTTTTGAAAAGACGTGCACATGTGACATTTGCACGTCAACGGCCATTCTGAGCTGAATATGCTTGCTTTCGTCAGATCACAGCTGCTACACAGCTTGCGGTTGGGCAAGTATTGGCATGGAAGTCTGGGTGGGAATCCCAAGTTCCGTTGACATTTCAGCTGATGCTATCGTCATTTGGATTTTTGTTTTTAAATACATGACCTTTCCCTCCCCATTTTATTCCTTTTGAAAAGACGCGCACATGTGACATCTGTACATCAACGGCTATTCTAAGCTGAATATGGCTTCCCTCGTTAGATCACAACCGCTACGCAACTTGAGGCTGGGCAAGTACCAGCATGGGAGATTGGCTGCAAATCACCGCTTCCGTTGACATTTTGGCTGCTGCTGTTGTCATTTGGATTTTTGTTTTTAAAATCTAACTTTTCCCTCCCAATTTTATTCCTTTTGAAAAAATGCGCACATGTGCCATCTGCTAGTCAACGGCCATTCTAAGGTGATTGTGCTAGCCCACGTCAGATCGCAGCCTCTACACAGTTTGAGGTTGGGCATGTACAAGCATGGGAGACTGGCTGGGTATCCTCAGTTCTATTGACATTTTGGCTGCTGCTATTGTTATTTGTATTTTTGGATTTTTGTTTTTAAAATCTAACCTTTACCTCCCCATTTTATTCCTTTTGAAAAGACGCGCACATGTGTCATCTGTACGTCAATTGCCATTCTAAGCCGTATGTGCCTGCCCTCATCAGATCGCAGCCGCAACACCGCTTGAGGCCGTGCAAGTAAAGGCATCGGAGACTTGCTGGGAATCTCCGGTTCCGTTGACATTTTGGCTGCTGCTATTGTCATTTGGATTTTTGTTTTTAAAATCTAACCTTTCCCTCCCCATCTTATTCCTTTTGAAAAGACGCGCACATGTGACAACAGCATGTCAACGGCCATTTTAAGATGAATGTGCCTGCCATTGTCAGATTTCAGCCGCTACTCAGCTTTAGGCTGGGCAAGTACTGGCATGGGAGACTGGCTGGGAATCCCTGCTTCCGTTGACATTTTGGCTGCTGCTATTGTCATTTGGATTTTTGTTTTTAAAATATAACCTTTCAATCCCCGTTTTATTCCTTTTGAAAAGACGCGCACATGTGACATCAGTACATCAGCGGCCATTCAAAGCTGAATGTGCTTGCCCTCGTCAGATTCCAGCTGCTACACAGCTTGAGGCTGGCCATGTACCGGTATGGGAGACAAACAGGGAATCCCCTCTTTCGTTGACATTTTGGCTGCTGCTATTGTCATTTGGATTTTTGTTTTTAAAATCTAACCTTTCCCTCCCCATTTTATTGCTTTTGAAAAGACGTGCACAAGTGACATCTGCTCGTTAATGGGCATTCTAAGCAGAATGTCCATTCCCTCATCTAATTGCAGCAGCTATGCAGGTTGAGGCTGATCAAGTACCAGCATGGGAGACTGGCTGAGAATCCTTGGTTCCGTTAGACTTTTTGGCTGCTGCTATTGTCATTTGGATTTTTGGATATTTGTTTTTAAAAGCTAACCTTTCCCTCCCCATTTTATTCCTTTTGAAAAGACGCGCACATGTGACATCTGCACGTTAATGGCCATTCTATGCTGAATGTTCCTGCCCTCGTGAGATTGCAGCAGTTACACAGCTTGAGGCTGGGCAAGTCCTGGCATGGGAGATGGGCTGGGAATCCCCGCTTCCGTTGTCATTTTGGCTGCTGTTATTGTCATTTGGATTTTTGGATTTTTGTTTTTAAAATCTGTTTCCCTCCCCATTTTATTCCTTTTGAAAAGACGCACACATGTGACATTTGCATGTCAACGGCCATTCTAAGTTGAATGTACCTGCCCTCGTCAGATTGCCGCTGCTATGCAGATTGAGGCTGGGCAAGTAAAAGCATGGGATACTGGCTGGGAATCTCCAGTTCTGTTGACGTTTTGGCTGCTGCTATTGTCATTTGGATTTCTGGATTTTTGTTTTTAAAATCTAACATTTCCCTCCCCATTTTATTCCTTTTGAAAAGAAGCGCAAATGTGACATCCACACGTCAACGGCCATTCTAAGCAGAATGTGCCTGCTCTTGTCATGATTGCAGCTGCTACACAGCTTGAGGCTAGGCAAGAACTGGCATGGGAGACTGGCTGGGAATCCTCGGTTACTTTGCCATTTTGGCTGCTCTTATTGTCATTTGGATTTTTAGGATTTTGGTTTTTAAAATCTAACTTATCCCTCCTGATTTTATTCCTTTTGAAAAGACGCGCACATGTGACATCTGCACGTCAATGGCCATTCTAAGCTGAATGTGCCTTGCCTTGTCATATCACAACAGCTACGCAGCTTGAGGCTGTGCAAGTCCCTGCAAGGGAGACAGGCTGGGTAATCCCTGGTTCCGTTAACATTTTGTCTTCTGCTATTGTCCTTTGGATTTTTGGATTTTTGTTTTATTTATCTAACCTTTCCGTCCCCGTTTTATTCCTTTTGAAAAGACGCGCACATGTGACATCTGCACTTCAACGGCGGTTCTAAGCTGAATGTGCCTGCCCTCATCAGATCACAGCTGCTGCACAGTTTGAGGCTGGGTAAGTATCAGCATGGTAGACTGGAAGGGAATCACCAGTTAAGTTAACATTCAGGCTGCTGCTGTTCTCATTGGGATTTTTGTTTTTAAAATCTAACCTTTCCCTTTCCATTTTATTCCTTTTGAAAAGACATGCACATGTGACATCTGCACATCAACAGCCATTCTAAGCTGAATGTGCCTGCCCTCGTCAGATCACAGCTGCTGCGCAGCTTGAGGTTGGGCATGTACTGGCATAGGAGACTGGTTTGGAATACCTGGTTCCGTTGACATTTTGGCTGCTCCTATTGCCATTTGGATTTTTTGGATTTTTGTTTTTAAAATCTAACCTGTCCCTCCCCATTTTATTCCTTTTGAAAAGACGCGCACATGTGACCTTTGCACGTCAACGGCCATTCTAAGCTGAATGTGACTTCCCTTCTCAGATCACAGCAGCTACGCAGCTTGAGGTCAGGCAAGTACCGGCGTGGGAGACTGTCTGGGTATCCCCAGTTTCGTTGATATTTAGGCTGCTGCTTTTGTAATTTGGATTTTTGTTTTTAAAATCTGACTTTTCCCTCCCCATTTTATTCCTTTTGAAAAGACGCGCACATGTAACATGTGCACGTCAACGGCCAGTCTAAGCTGAGTGTGCCTTCCCTCGTCAGATCACAGTCGCTGCGCAGCTTGAGGCTGGGCAAGCACCTGCATGGCAGACTAGCTGGGAATCACTGGTTCCATTGACATTTTGGCTGCTGCTATTGTCATTTGGATTTTTGATTTTAAAATCTAATCTTTCTCTCACCATTTTATTCCTTTTGAAAAGACGAGTACATGTGACATCTGTGACATCTGTATGTCAATGACCATTCTAAGCTGAATGTGCCTACCTTCATCAGATCGCAGCCTCTACGCAGCTTGAGACAGGGCAATTACCGGCATGGGAGACTGGCTGGGAATCCCCGGTACCTTTGACATTTTGGCTGCTGCAATTGTCATTTGGATTTTGAAAACACGCACACATGTGACATCTGTGACATCTGTATGTTAATGACCATTCTAAGCTGAATGTGCCTACCCTCTTCAGATTGCAGCTTGAAGCTGGGCAAGTACCAGCATGGGAGACTGGCTGGGATTCCCCAGTTCCATTGACATTTTGGCTGCTGCTATTGTCATTTGGATTTTTGGATTTTTGGATTTTTGTTTTTAAAATCTAACCTTTCCCTCCCCATTTTATTCCTTTTGAAAAGACACGCACATGTGACAACTGCACATCAACTGCCATTCTAAGCCAAGTGTGCCTTCCCTCATCAGATTGCAGCTGCTATGCAGCTTGAGACTGGGCAAGTACCAGCATGGGAGACTGGCTGAGAATCCCTATTTTCATTAACATATTGGCAGCTGCTATTGTCAGTTCGATTTTTGGATTTTTTGTTTTTAAAATCTAACTTTCCCTCCCCATTTTATTCCTTTTTGAAAAGACACACACATGTGACATCTGCATATCAATGGCCATTCTAAGCTGAGTGTGCCTTCTCTCATCAGATCGCCAGCCGCTACACAGCTTAAGTATGGGCAAGTACCAGCATGGGAAACTGGCTGAGAATCCGCGGTTCCATTGACATTTTGGCTGCTGCTATTGTCATTTGGATTTTTGAATTTTTGGATTTTTGTTTTTAAAATCTAACCATTCCCTCCTCATTTTATTCCTTTTGAAAAGACGAGCACATGTGACATCTGCACGTCAACGGCCATTCTAAGCTGATTGTGCCTGCCCTCGTCAGATTGCAGTCGCTACACAGCTTGAGGCCAGGCAAGTACCAGCATGGTTATCTAGCTGTGAATCCCCTGTTCCGTTGACATTTTGGCTGGTCCTATTGTCATTTGGATTTTTGGATTTTTTATTTAAAATCTAACCCATCCCTCCCAATTT
Source organism: Phyllobates terribilis (assembly GCF_046119375.1). Classification (NCBI taxonomy): domain Eukaryota; kingdom Metazoa; phylum Chordata; class Amphibia; order Anura; family Dendrobatidae; genus Phyllobates; species Phyllobates terribilis. Next base: position 4,212,047 of record NW_027362813.1, read on the forward strand.
TATTCCTTTTGAAAAGACACGCACATGTGACATTTGCACGTCAACCGCCATTCTAAGCGGAATGTGGCTCCCCTTGTCAGATTGCAGCTGCTATGCTACTTGAGGCTGCGCAAGTACCAGCATGGGAGACTGGCTGGGAATCCCCGGGTCTGTTCACATTTTGGCTGCTGCTATTGTCATTTGGATTTTTGGATTTCTGTTTTTAAAATCTAACCTTTCCCTCCCTATTATCTTCCTTTTGAAAAGACACGTGTGACACCCCAGGGGTCTGTTTGTCACAGTGATAGAGATATTACGTCTGAGAGCAGGTGGGAGGTCCTTTGGTCAGGGATCCTGTGCATGCCACACCTCCTGCCCAGCCTTGGGAGGGGAAGAACTTCCCCTGTATAAACCCGGGGCTGAGGCAGGGTTAGTCAGTCCAGGAAGAGCAGACCAAGTGCTGACGGACCAGGGACCTGCCTTTGAAGCGGAGGTCTTCCAGGAATTCTGCAATCTGTATGGCTGCCGGAAGATAAGGACGACACCCTACCATCCGCAAACTAATGGACTTTGTGAGAAAATGAACCAGGTGGTAATGGATCTTCTAAAAACGTTGCCCCTGGAAGAACGCAGTCTGTGGCCTGAGAAGTTGCCCGATCTGGTGGACCTATACAACCACATCCCGGTAGGTTCCACCAACTGTACCCCGGCTTACCTAATGAGGGCAAGACCTGGTAAGTTACCTGTTGACCTGGAAATGGGAGTCCTGACACCCGAGGACACTTCACCAGAAACAGACTGGGACACAGAGAGGCAGCAGCAGTACCGGAAAGTACAGGAGAGCGTGGAGCGAAGTCTCTGTCAGGCTAGGGAAAGACAAGAGAAGACTTACAACCAGTATGCTCCCGCTGTTCCCCTGGTACCCGGAGAGCAGGTCTTGAAGAGGAAGAGACGGCTCCACAAGTTGGACGACCAGTGGGAGAAGGACCCGTACACCGTACTGCCCTCAAGCCACGAGAACCCGAAGGTCTGTACCATCAGTAAAGACGGAGGGGAAACCACAGCCATTGTATCCCGGGACCACCTGAAGAAGTGTCCCGAACAACTGAGGAACCCTGAGGAGGAACAGGAAGACCATCGACCCATGGAAGAAAGGGAAGATATGGTTAGTACCGTGCTCGGGGACTTCCCTCGGTCTTGGACTCAAGTCAATGGTGCAGTTGTGGTACCCGTACTCACCTTCCTCCAACCATCATCCCAAGAACCTACGGAGCAACGGGTAGAGCTGGAAGAGCAGCCGGTCCAGGAGGCAGAAGACTCCACCCAAGCAGAACAGGAGAATCAACCCTCTGCTTATAGTGAGCCTGCCGTACCCCTAGTGAGACAAAGAACCGGTAGACAGCTGCCCAGTTTACCCTTGACAGCTCCTACACCCTGTAGTTCAGGGCCAGACAGTCAGCTCCGTAGGTCCACTAGGGCCACTAGAGGCCAGTTACCCGCACGTTGGAGGATCTAAATGGTTAAGCTATTTTATAATGTTTACCTGTTTATTGTTGCTTGTGTGTAATTTTGTGTTTCTAGTTGTTTTTAGGAGTCTCTGGTGGATTTACCGGGAATCCTTTGTACATAGTTGGAGCGTAACCCAGGATGGACTAGAGACTGTTAAGGACTCGGGGTAGGACAGGCCCCTACCTGGTTACGTCTCCCTGTGTTGGTGAAATGGACACCTTTGCTTTTCTTCAAAGACTGCACCCGGTTGCGGACACGCCGTGACCATCTTATTGTGTTTCCTTATTGTATTTTATTGTTATTTGTTATACCTTGTTATATTTTTCTAAAAAAAAATGTTTAGTCCCGGAGTACTAAATTTCACTAGGGGGGAGTGTGACACCCCAGGGGTCTGGTTGTCACAGTGATAGAGATATTACGTCTGAGAGCAGGTGGGAGGTCCTTTGGTCAGGGATCCTGTGCATGCCACACCTCCTGCCCAGCCTTGGGAGGGGAAGAACTTCCCCTGTATAAACCCGGGGCTGAGGCAGGGTTAGTCAGTCCAGGAAGAGCAGAGACAAGAGCAGCATAGGAAGCAGCAGAGTCACAAGGAGTCAGGGGCTGGCAGCTACAGAGCTCGCCCTGACTAAGAAGATTCTTTACCGGACCCGGAGTCCGAGGCTGTGGGGACTAACTTCTACCCAGCAGCAGAATCCGTCAGGCAGGGGATTTCAGGTCCCCTGGCCCAGAAGCCCGAAGGCCCGGTCACACGCGTGGGACCAGCACCGCCATCATGGAGCGGAAGCCATTAGAAGGCCCCGAGTCACCGGCCATACGGGTGAGCACCACACGGTACACTCAGGGACGTGGGCTACTTACATCAGCTTCTAGCAAGGTAGCCAGAAGAGTACAGTCAGCTTGGGAGGCCTACAACTACGCCTGGCCAGGGGAGATCCCATCTGCTCAAGGACTGACCAGGCCCCGTTCGCTAGCAAGTACTCCGGGAGGGTCTATCGTTGTTACCAGTAAAGACCCTGAACTCCACCATACCGTCTCTGAGTGGTTCCTGCTACCCCCATCATCCACGTCGGCTGCCCTGAGGCAATACCCCTCCCGTTGGGGGTTATACTAACACACTGCACCATCCTTCCACCGGCCTCAGCGGTCTGCCCTGCAGCAGCAGCCCCCTGGCTGCACTCAACGGGTGGCGTAGTCATCAACCATTTTCTACCAATAGACTGCCGTCCAGTTTGACTCCCTGGGCACGGACCGGGTCACCGCCACGAGACTACAACCCTCACCAGATCCGGCTCCGGGTAAGCCCTCGCCTCCGCAGCGCGACACCGGCCCAGGGGTGCGTCACACGCACATGTGACATCTTCATGTCAATGGCCATTCTATGCCGAATGTGCCTTCTCTCATAAGAACGCAGCCGCTACGCAGCTTGAGGCCAGGAAAGTACCTGCATGGGAAATTGGCTGAGAATTCCCGGTTACGTTGACATTTTGGCTGCTGCTATTGTCTTTTGGATTTTTTTTTTTTTTTAATCTAACCTTTCCCTCCCCATTTTATTCCTTTTGAAAAGACACGCACATGTGACATCTGCACGTCAACGGCCATTCTAAGCTGATTGTGCCTGCCCTCGTCAGATTGCAGCCGCTACACAGCTTGAGACTGGGCAAGTACCAGCATGGGAGACTGGCTGGGAATCCCTGGATCCATTGACATTTTGGCTGCTGCTATTGTCATTTGGATTTTTGTTGTTTAATGTATAACCTTTCTCTCCCCATTTTATTCCTTTTGAAAAGACGCGCACATGTGACTCTTGCACGTCAACAGCCATTCTAAGTTGAATGTGCCTTCTCTCCTCAGATTGCAGCAGCTATGCAGCTTGAGACTGGGCCAGTACCAGCATGGGACACTGGCTGGGAATCCCCAGGGAATTGTCATTTGGATTTTTGTTTGTAAAATCTTACATTTCCCTCCCCATTTCATTCCTTTTGAAAAGAAGCGCACATGTGACATCTGCATGTTAATGGCCATACAAAGCTGAATGTGCCTTCCCTCGTCAGATCACAGCCGCTAAACAGCTTGAGGTTGGGCAAGTACTGGAATGGGAAACTGGCTGGGAATCCCCAGTTCTGTTGAAACTTTGGCTGCTGCTATTGTCATTTGGATTTTTGTTTTTAAAATCTAACCTTTCCCTCCCCATTTTATTCCTTTTGAAAAGACATGCACATTTGACATGTTTCCATCAATGTCCATTCTAAGCTGAATGTGCCTGCCCTTGTCAGATTGCAGCTGCTATGCAGCTTGAGGCTGGGCAAGTAACGGCATGGGAGATGGACCTGGAAACCCTTGTTCCGTTGACATTTTTGCTGAAGCTATTGTCATTTGGATTTTTGTTTTTTACATCTTTCTTTTCCCTCCCATTTTATTCCTTTTGAAAAGACACGCACATGTGATTTCTGCATGTCAACAGCTATTCTAAGCTGAATGTGATTGCCCTTGTCAGATTGCAGCTGCTATGCAGCTTGAGGTTGGGCAAGTACTGACATGGGAGACTGGCTGGGAATCCCCAGTTATATTGACATTCTGGCTTCTGCTATTGTCATTTGGATTTTTGTTTTTAAAATCTAACCTTTCCCTCCCCATTTTATTCCTTTTGAAAAGACGCGCATGACGCGCCCCCTGGGCCTGTGTTGTGCAGGAGAACCCGGAACCGGGCCTGTTGTAGAAAGCTGGGGGTTCTAGTCTCCATGTGGTGGTGACCCGGTCCGTGCACAGGGTGGTCAAACCAGTGGCAGTCTTAATGTATAGCAAATGTCCGACTACGCCACTTGTGGATTGCGGTCAGTGGGGACCGCCTCTGCGCTGCCGACCGCTGAGGCTGATTTTGTTTGCGCAGCCGAGTATGGCATAACTCCCCACGGGAGAAGTATTGCCTCAGGGCAGCTAATGTGAGAGATGATGGGAGTGATGGTGTGAGGGTCCCAGTGCTAATGGTGCTTGTGCGGCAAGGAATCACAGAGACGTGAGGTGCAGTTCAGGGTCTTTACTGATGGTACAAGGCAGACCCTCCCGGGAGTACTGGCTAGTATAAGGGGCCTGGTCAGTCTGCGAGCAAGCAGGAGTTCCCCTGGCCAGGTGGAGTTGTAGGCCTCCCCATTTATCTGCACTCTTCCTGGCTACCTTGCTGTCAGCGGTTACAAGTAGACCATGTCCCTGAGTATAACGTGTAGTGCTCACCTGTATGGCTGGTGACTTGGGGCCTTCTGTTAGCCTCCGCTCCTGGATGGCGGCGCTGGTCCCTTCTTTGTGACTGAGCCTCCGGGCTTCTATGGCCAGAGGACCTGGAATCCCCTGCCGGCTGGTTTCTGCTGCTGGGTAAATATCAGTCCCCACAGCCTCGGACTCCTGTGTCCGGTTTTAGTAACTTCAGCCAGGGCGAGCTATATCTCTGCTCAAAGCCCCTGGCCTTCTGCCTCTGCTCCTACAGAGCTCCTGATGTATCTTTTGCTGTGTCTGTAGCTTCACTCTAGGATCTGACTGCTCTGCTTGTTTTGCAGGCTCTGTCTCTGTCTCTCCTAATCCCGCCCCAGACCCAGTTTATAAGGGCAGATTCCTCCCCTCCCAGGTCTGGGCGGGCAGTGTTGCATGCTTAGGACTCCTGACCAGAGAAACATCCCACTTGCTCTCAGACATAATATCTCTATTACTGTGGCAACCAGACCCCTGGGGTGTCACATTCCCCCCTAGTAAATTTTAGTAGTCCGGGACTAAACACATTTTTAAAACATAATAACAGGGTATAACAATAATACAATAACATATTTACAAGAAGCTTTAATTCTTTAAAGGTCACGGCGTGTCCGCAACCGGGTGTCCATATCACCCAAGGTGAAGCTTTAAGCGAAGTATGGGACCTGTCCAAAGCAAACCAATTGCGTTGTCCTTGGGCGTGGCTGCAAGGGTAGACTAACTACTTTGGGCCGCAAGGAGGCCACGCCAGACAGGTTTTCTCTTCCGCGGCCATCTTCGCAAGAGGCACCAAGGTGCAACTATCTACAAAACTGTTCCGGTTATCTAGCGTCCATAACCTGTTAGTCCATAAAAATCTGCAGGGTAACTGAGAAACATAATTAATAACAGGCAACAAACATAAACCATAAACAGCTAGCAGATAAATTCACAGTGCATTAGTTTAGACTCTCCAGCGAGCGGGCATCTGACCTCTAGTGACTCTAGTGGACCTACGGAGCTCACTAACTGGTTCTGCACTACAGGGTGTAGGAGCTGTTATGGGTAAGCTGGGCAGCTGTCTGCTCACTCTTTGGCTCACTAGGGGCACGGCAGGCTCACTACTAGCAGAGGGTTGATCCTCCTGTACTGCTGGTGTGGACTCTTTTGCCTCTTGGGCCAGCTGCTCTTCCAGCTCTACCGGTTCCTCTGTAGGCACTTGCAGGGCTGGCTGGAGAAAGGTGAGGACGGGTACCATGACAGCGTCGTTTACTTGTGTCCAAGACCGGGGGAAGTCTCCGAGTACGGTACTGATCATTTCTCCCCTTTCCTCTGCGTGTTGAGGGTTTCCTTGATCTTCTTCAGGGCTTTGCAGCTGCTCGGGACACTTCTTCAGGTGGTCTCTGGAGACAATGGCTGTGGTTTCTCCTCCATCCTTACTGATTACGCAGATTTTTGGGTTCTCATGGCTTGATGGCAGTACGGTGTACGGGTCCTTCTCCCACTGGTCGTCCAACTTGTGGAGCCGCCTCTTCCTCTTCAAGACCTGCTCTCCAGGTACCAGGGGAACAGCGGGAGCATACTGGTTATAAGCCTTCTCTTGCCTTTCTCTAGCTTGAGACAGACTTCGCTCGACGCTCTCCTGTACTTTCCGTTTCTGCTGCTGCCGTTCTGTATCCCAGTCTGCCTCTGGCGAGGTGTCCTCAGGCGTCAGGACTCCCATATCCAGGTCAATAGGCAGCTTACCAGGTCTTGCTCTCATTAGGTAAGCCTACAGTTGGTGGAACCTACAGGGATGTGGTTATACAGGTCCACCAGATCGGGCAGTTTCTCAGGCCACAGACTGCGTTCTTCCAGGGGCAATGTTTTTAGCAGATCTATCACCACCTGGTTCATCTTCTCGCAGAGTCCATTGGTTTGAGGGTGATAGGGCGTTATTCTTATCTTCTTGCAGCCATACAGTTTGCAGAACTCCTGGAAGACCTCCGCTTCGAAGGCTGGTCCTTGGTCTGTCAACACTTGGTCCGGGTACCCGTGTGGACGGCAGAAGTGCTGCTGGAAGGCTCTAGCTGCTGTTTGAGCCGTTAAGTCCTTGACCGGGACCACCACCAGGAACCGGAAGTAATGATCTACGATTGTGAGGGCGTAGACATACCCAGATCTGCTTGGAGCCAGTTTCACATGGTCCAGGGCTACCAGTTCCAGTGGCTGTCTGGTGATGATGGGCTGCAGGGGAGTCTTCTGGCTGGCTCGGTCTTTTCTTCTCAGGTGGCATGGGCCACAGTCTCTGCACCACCTCTCGATGGCTTCTCTCATGCCTACCCAGTAGAACCGTTCACGCAACAAGAACTCCAGCTTCTTTCATCCGAAATGCCCTGCTCCGTTGTGGTATGCCTCCAGAACCATAGCCGTGTCTCGTCTTGGGACCACTACCTGCCAGTTCAACTCATGTGTTCGAGAGTTAACCATTCTCCGGCACAGCTTCTCCCTGTAGAGGAACAACTTACTTTTCTCCTTCCACAGTTGCTTGGTCTCCTCCGGAGCATCTGGGTCAAGACGGGCATCGGCCTGGGTCAGCATTTCCTTCACCAAATGGACTGCGGGATCATTGTCTTGCGTCTCCGCCTAGTTATAGTGGGGCAAGGGATTGAACGTCACGGAGCGCCTGTCCTTCACACGGTGGGAATACAGGGTAATCCCATGACGGGGGAACGCAGGGAGCTCAACTTCTTCCAGATCTTCTGGATCTTCCCCTACGTCCGGTAAGTTCGGCATTCTAGACAGGGCATCCGCGTTGGCATTTGAGCGTCCTGCCCGGTATTTGATGGTGAATTCAATGTTGGACAGGCGGGCCATCCATCTCTGTTCCAGGGCACCGAGCCTTGCAGTGTCCAGGTGTGTCTGTCACGCTGTCTCTGTGTACTGGAGGTAGGGGGCCTAAGCTGACCCTAAGCTGGGGCCCTGACTAATCCCTCTACCTGGAGGTACTGTTGAAGGTACAGAGGTTCAGGCCGCCAGCGTAACCCCTACCTCCTGAGGATCCCTGAACCTAAGTAATCTAGTCCTGAGAAGGACCCCTGATCACAACAAAAGGGGACAGGTAATAATATGCCCACACTCAGTACTTAGACGAACGAGACAGTACAAGGGTAAAACCAAAACCACCTTTCATACAAAAACTACACAACTACAACAGAGGGAACACCAACGGGAAAGGAGATAAATGAAGGGAAAAAACACTCCAAATACACTTCGCTCTGAAACTCCAAATACCACGATCCGCTCTGTTAGTCTGCATGAAATGCTTTCACTGACACTTCCCTAACAGACCGGCAGGCATTTGAAGGAGTTCCACTACAGCAACATTGATTGCAGCTGGGCGAGGCGTCTAGCACAGAGAGAGAGAGAGTTAACTCCCTTACTGCCGAAAAACACAAAGCACCAAAAACTCAGCTGCGAGAAGTCAGGCTGTGTAATCGTGACGATCTTCGTGGCGACACACCCGTGACAGTACCCCCCCTTCTACGAGGGGCCTCCGGACCCTCAGGGCCAGGTTTATCCGGGTAAGTCGTGTGGAAGGCCCGAACTAATCGGTCTGCGTTAATATCCGACGCAGGAACCCACATCCTCTCCTCAGGACCATACCCCTTCCAATGAACCAGGTACTGAAGGGACCGGCGATTAAAGCGTGAATCGATGACCCTCGATACCTGGAACTCCAAGTTACCATTGACCACCACTGGAGGAGGAGGTAAAGATGACGGTACCACAGGCGCCACATACCTCTTAAGCAATGATCTGTGGAACACGTTGTGAATTTTAAACGTAGGGGGGAGGTCAAGACGGAATGCCACCGGATTAATTATAGAACTGATCCTGTACGGCCCGATGAACCTGGGACCCAGTTTCCAGGAGGGAACCTTAAGTTTTATATTCCTGGTAGACAACCGTACCCGATCGTTCACACTTAGGTCCGGACCAGACACTCTCCTCCATTCAGCCATACATTTGTATCGGTTCCCCATAGTATTCAGATTCTTCAGCACCCCTCTCCATACTGAAGCGAGTGATGAGGAAAATCGTTCCTCCTCAGGAACCCCCGAAGAGCCCCCCCTACTGAAAGTACAAAACTGGGGGTGAAAACCATATGCCCCAAAAAACGGGGACTTACCAGTGGACTCGCTCCGCCTATTATTAAGAGCAAACTCTGCCAGAGGTAAGAAAGAAGCCCAGTCCTCCTGGTTCTCTGACACAAAACACCGGAGATATGTCTCCAAGCTCTGGTTCATACGCTCCGTCTGACCATTGGTCTGAGGATGAAAAGCCGATGAGAACGATAAATGCATCCCCCGCCGTGTACAAAACGCCTTCCAGAATTTGGACACAAACTGAGACCCCCGATCTGACACCACCTCGGATTGTACCCCGTGAAGCCTCACAATCTCCCCAATGAACACCTGCGCAAGAGTTTTAGCATTAGGAAGAGCAGGAAGAGCGATAAAATGTGCCATCTTGCTGAACCTGTCCACTACAACGAGTATGACCGTTTTACCCGAAGACGGAGGGAGGTCCGTAATAAAGTCCATAGACAGATGAGTCCAAGGACGCTCCGGGATCTTCAAAGGTAAGAGGGCCCCAGACGGACGGGTATGTGAGGTCTTAGAGCGCGCACAAACCCCACAGGACGCGACAAAAGTTACCACCTCCTTATGTAAGTTAGGCCACCAAAACCGACGCGAGAGGAGATCCACAATTGCTTTACTCCCCGGGTGTCCTGCAAAAACTGAGTTATGGTGTGCCTCGATCACCTTTTGTCGCAACTGATCTGGAACAAACAGTCTCCCCGGAGGTCCAACAGGGGCGTCCCCCTGAGCCTCCAATACCTCCTCCTCAAGCTCAGAGCATACTGCCGAAACCACCACCCCCTCCTGAAGGATAGGAATCGGGTCGTCCGTATTCCCGGCCCCAGGGAAACTACGAGATAAGGCATCCGCCTTTACATTTTTTGACCCAGGACGATATGTAACGACAAAATTAAACATGGTAAAAAACAATGACCACCTAGCTTGTCTGGGATTCAGACGTTTCGCAGACTCCAGATATAGCAGGTTCTTCTGATCGGTGATGACGGTGACCGGATGGACTGCCCCCTCTAAAAAATGGCGCCACTCCTCAAAAGCTAACTTAATGGCCAAGAGTTCCCCATTGCCGACATCGTAATTCCTCTCAGCGGACGAGAATTTTTTAGTGAAAAAGGCGCACAGATGCCACTTACCAGGGGACGAACCTTGTGACAATACAGCTCCCACCCCTACCTCGGAAGCGTCTACCTCTACAATGAATGGCTGTGACGCATCAGGTTGTATGAGTATGGGTGCCGAGGCAAAACATTTTTTCAAGGAGGAGAATGCTTGACAAGCCTTGTCAGACCACCTAGAAAAATCCGTCCCCTTTTTAGTCATGTCTGTGAGAGGCTTAACCATGGACGAGAAATTACGAATAGAGATGAGCATTGTTCGACTCGAACTGTTCGCCAATCTCAAATTCGAGCTGTTTTGGTCGGTGTTCGAGGCGTTCGGCGAACACGAACGATTTGAGAAAAATTCGGCTGTTCGAGGTTATGTTCGATAAATGTTTGTGCACCAAAATCATAACTGGATTTTTTCTCAGTAATGATGAAAATTAATGTTAATACGCAGTTTGAGTGTACAGCGGGGTGGGGGGAGGGGCAGGGGATGGATCTCTGCAGGAATAATGAAGATCTCCATTTTTTTTTCTCTTTCCCGCATTTACAGTGGGGAAGTGCAATCTGTCAGCCTATCAGCAGGGCACACACGGAGCGAAGTGCTTTTTTTCACACAAGCAAGGGCATGTGTCATTGGCAGTGTATGTCACATGTCCTTGCTGTTATGCACACGCCCGGGCTGAGCGGCGTGTGCGTGTGATTGAAGTGATTCCACTGGACCGTGCCGGAGAGTGAATGCCTGGAGGGGCGTAACTAGGTATTCACCCAATCCGACCAGGGTCGCACGATGGCATACGACGCCAGTGCACCAAGGAGGAACCGAGCAGAGGGACCAGGTGCTACTCCAGGACAGACCCCGGACACGGCTGTTGACCCACACAGGGGAATACAGGAACAGACTGGTAGGCTGGCACACAGACTGGTGGGTATAGGCAGGCACGACTGGTATGCAGGCAGGTGGGTATGCAGGCCGGGGGTACAGGCAAGCACAGCTAGAGTGCAGACAGGGAGGCACTAGCAGGTAGGAACACAGGCGGGATAGGACCCAGTACACACTGGGACTCAGGAACAATACAGGCAGAGGGGTACAGGCAAGCACAGCTAGAGTGCAGACAGGGAGGCACTAGCAGGTAGGGACACTGGCGGGATAGGACCCAGTACACACTGAGACTCAGGAACAGAACCACAGATGTGGCGGACAAACACAGCAGAGTGAGGCCGCCCAGAGAGGTGAGCGAGAACAGGGCAGGACAAGGCCGCCTGGAGCGGTGAGCAAAGGATCAGAGCTGAGCGAGACTGCCGGAGCAGTGAGCAAGAGTAAAGCAGGACGAGACCGCCTGGAGCGGTGAGCAAGAGTGGAGCAAGACTGCCGGAGCAGTGAGCAAAAGGATAAGAGCGGAGCGAGACTGCCGGAGCAGTGAGCAAAAGGGTCAGAGCGGAGCAAGGCTGCCGGAGCAGCGAGCAAAGGAGTCAGAGCAGGCTAGAACCGCCGGAGCGGTGAGCAAAGGAGTCAGAGCAGGCTAGAACCGCCGGAGCGGTGAGCAAAGGAGTCAGAGCAGGCTAGAACCGCCGGAGCGGTGAGCAAAGGAGTCAGAGCAGGCTAGAACCGCCGGAGCGGTGAGCAAAGGAGTCAGAGCAGGCTAGAACCGCCGGAGCGGTGAGCAAAGGAGTCAGAGCAGGCTAGAACCGCCGGAGCGGTGAGCAAAGGAGTCAGAGCTGGCAAGGCTGAGCAGGGGGAACAGGGCTCTGTTCACACGGAACAGACAGGAAGGGAAAGGCAGAGCCAGATACTCACAGAGTACTTGCAGAGAAGTAGCGAGTGGACCACAAACTCACAAACGGGAGTACAGAGACAACAAGCAGGAGTTAGGTACGAGTTCAGACTCTGCAGAAAAAGGAAGGGAACGGACATAGAGGCAAAACAGGTAAAGGATAGGAGAGAGTTCAGACTGGAACTGAGTATACGGAGGAGACCGACACTGCAGCAAAATACAGGAGCGGGTCTGGGAATACGGCCCCCAGAGAGGCAGGACGAACAGGCAAGGAGCGTGTTCAGACAGGACAGACAAGATACAGGAGCGGGTCTAGGTAATCGGCCCCTAGAAGGCGGGAGGAACAGGCTAGGAGCGTGTTCAGACAGGTCAGACAAGATACAGGAACAGGTCTAGGTAATCGGCCCCTAGAAGGCAGGAGGAACAGGCTAGGAGCGTGTTCAGACAGGCCTGGAAATACAGCCTCCAGGATAGGCAGAAAAGAGAACACAGAACAGGACCTGGCACCTTCAGAGTGCAAGCACACACTGAAAGAAACACTATGCTCAGGCAGGAATAGATGGGAGCAGCTGAGCTATATACCAGGTGACAGACAGCAATAGGCTGAGGACGCACAAGGGGTGTGACCCACAGCAGGTACAAAAAGCAGGAAGTCATCGGGCGCCGCCCTTAAGCAGCAGAAACAGACACAAACAGACAGCATGGAGGGAAGCCAGAGAGACATTCTGGACAGGAGATCAAGTGCGCGCTCTTGCACAGTGGGAGATGGACCACTATGCAAGGACGCCGCCAGGTATGTTACACTTGCCCTATAAGACCAAGCCATTTTCCCCGTCGCCACCATGTTCTCACTGCTGCAGCTGCGTGTTAGACGGCACCGCTGTTGCTGTGTGCGCTATACCTTGTTACCTTCAAGCCAATTTTCGCACAAATCTACAGATAGCTTGGGAGTAGGGAATAGTTGTAATTGCAGTCCTTTTAAGGACTAGGTTACAGCATTTCCTATGACTTTTATAAGGCAGGTCAGTGCTCTTAAATAGATAGATTGTGGGAGTAAAGACTAATTGTAATTGCAGTCCTTTTCAGGACTAGGTTACATCAGTTCCTATCAGTTTTTGCCAGGCAGGTCTGTGCCAGTGCTGTGTAAGTTTTTTTCACAGCATTTGGCTGAATCTAGCAAAGCTAATCATTTTTGGCCTATTGCAGAGTGTGTTAGTCAGTGGAGTAGCCTTTCTGCGTTGCAAGATATACCACCTGTGTATAGAATACCAATTTTTTTACTGCACCTAGTGAAGTAAAATCTTTTGGGCATAGCATCATTCTATTAGTCCATCTATACTGACCTCCATCAGGTCGCAAATTGAATATAATTTTTTTCTGCATCTAGCTCTGAAAAAATATTTGGGCTTCTAGCTGTGTGTGGGACTTGTTCTATTAGTCCATCTATACTGACCTCCATCAGGTTGCAAACTGAAAATAATTTTTTTCTGCAACTAGCTCTGAAAAAATATTTGGCCTTCTAGCAGTGTGTGGGACTTGTTCTATTAGTCCATCTATATTGACCTCCATCAGGCTGCAAATTAAAAATAATGTTTAGCTGCATCTACCTCTGAAAAAATATTTGGCCTTCTAGCTGTGTGTGGGACTTGTCTATTAGTCCATCTATACTGACCTCCATCAGGTTGCAAACTGAATATAATTTTTTTCTGCATCTAGCTCTGAAAAAATATTTGGCCTTCTAGCAGTGTGTGGGACTTTCTCTATTAGTCCATCTATACTGACCTCCATCAGGTTGCAAATTAAAAATAATTTATTTCTGCTTCTAGCTCTGAAAAAATATGTGGCCTTCTAGCAGTGTGTGGGACTTTCTCTATTAGTCCATCTATACTGACCTCCATCAGGTTGCAAATTAAAAATAATTTTTTGTCTGCATCTAGCTCTGAAAAAATATTTGGCCTTCTAGCAGTGTGTGGGACTTTCTCTATTAGTCCATCTATACTGACCCCCATCAGGTTGCAAATTCAAAATAATTTTTTGTCTGCATCTAGCTCTGAAAAAATATTTGGCCTCCTAGCAGTGTGTGGGACTTTCTCTATTAGTCCATCTATACTGACCTCCATCAGGCTGCAAATTAAAAATAATTTTTATCTGCATCTACCTCTGAAAAAATATTTGGCCTTCTAGCTGTGTGTGGGACTTGTTCTATTAGTCCATCTATACTGACCTCAATCAGGTTGCAAACTGAATATAATTTTTTTCTGCATCTAGCTCTGAAAAAATATTTGGCCTTCTAGCAGTGTGTGGGACTTTCTCTATTAGTCCATCTATACTGACCTCCATCAGGTTGCAAATTAAAAATATTTTTTGTCTGCATCTAGCTCTGAAAAAATATTTGGCCTTCTAGCAGTGTGTGGGACTTTCTCTATTAGTCCATCTATACTGACCTCCATCAGGTTGCAAACTGAATATATTTTTTTTCTGCATCTACCTCTGAAAAAATATTGGGCTTCTAGCTGTGTGTGGGACTTGTTCTATTAGCCCATCTATACTGACCTCCATCAGGTTGCAAACTGAATATAATTTTTTTCTGCATCTAGCTCTGAAAAAATATTTGGCCTTCTAGCAGTGTGTGGGACTTTCTCTATTAGTCCATCTATACTGACCTCCATCAGGTTGCAAATTAAAATAATTTTTTGTCTGCATCTATCTCTGAAAAAATATTTGGCCTTCTAGCAGTGTGAGGGACTTTCTCTATTAGTCCATCTATACTGACCTCCATCAGGTTGCAAACTGAATATATTTTTTTTCTGCATCTACCTCTGAAAAATATTGGGCTTCTAGCTGTGTGTGGGACTTGTTCTATTAATCCATCTATACAGACCTCCATCAGGTTGCAAACTGAATATAATTTTTTCTGCATCTACCTCTGTAAAAATATTTGGGCTTCTAGCTGTGTGTGGGACTTGTTCTATTAGTCCATATATACTGACCTCCATCAGGTTGCAAACTGAATATAATTTTTTTCTGCATCTAGCTCTGAAAAAATATTTGGCCTTCTAGCATTGTGTAACGGGTCTGGGAGGCAGAACGTCTGAGCTACTATACAAGGGGGCGGTCCTTGTAAGGGATCGGGTGGTGACCAGGGAAGACGGGCAGGCAGTCACAGCAGGTGACCGGGACAGTCTCTGAGTGAACGGGCTGGAGGTCACGGCAAGTGACCGGGGCAGTCTCTGAATGAACGGGCAGAAGGTCACGGCAAGTGACCGGGGCAGTCTCTGAATGAACGGGCAGGAGGTCACGGCAAGTGACCGGGGCAGTCTCTGAATGAACGGGCAGGAGGTCACGGCAAGTGACCGGGGCAGTCTCTGAATGAACGGGCAGGAGGTCACGGCAAGTGACCGGGGCAGTCTCTGGGTAAAGGGTAGGTATGACCTGTGATAGCAGAGCCTCCAGGTAGGCTAGCAGGCAGATGGTTGATGTATGTTCCCAGGTGAGCAAGCGAGAGTCTCTGGAATGGCAGGTGGTCACAGCACGTGACGGCGGAGCCTCCAGGTAGGCTAGCGGGCAGGTAACAGGCGTGCGCTCCCAGGTGAGCGGGCAGGAGTCTCTGGAATGGCAGGTGGTCACAGCACGTGACGGCGGAGCCTCCAGGTAGGCTAGCAGGCAGGTAGCAGGAGTGCGCTCCCAGGTGAGCGGGCAAGCTGGTCCATAGACAGACAGACAGGAGTAGTAGGGCTGACCGTCGGACCTCTGGCAAGCAGGCAGGTAGCTGATGTGCGCTCCCAGGTGAGCGGGCAGGCTGGTCCTTAGACAGACTGACAGGTGTAGTAAGGCAGACCGTCGGACCTCTGGCAAGCAGGCAGGTAGCAGGAATAACAGGCAGGAAGCAGACAGCAAACTGGCAGGAATCTGGCAGGAATCAGGCAGGTAACTGACAGGTAACTGGCAACGGGACCTGAGGGCTGAAGCAGAGTAGTGAACAGTGCAACAACATTGCTCGGGCACCTCCATTTTGGAGGAGGTGCCTTATATATGATGAAGTCCTCCGGCCATTGGCCGGGGACTCCTTAGGACGGCGCGCGCGGCCCCTTTAAGAGGCAGGGAGCGCGCGCGCGCGCGCCATAAGCACGGTGGCCGGGAAGGAGAGCGCGCTGCCAGCAGAGCGGGAGGAGGACGCCGGGCTCGGAGCAGAGAGGAGAGGGGAACAGCGTCCCTGCCTAGCAGAGGGCAGGGACGCCGACGCTACAGTACCCCCCCCCTTTAGGCCCCCCCTTTTTTAGGCCAGACAGAAATTTAGCAAGGATGAGAGGGGCATGGATGTTCTCCCGGGGCTCCCATGTTCTCTCTTCAGGACCAAACCCCTTCCAATCTACTAGAAAAAAGGTCTTCCCTCTTACCCTTTTGGTGGCCAGAATGTTCTCTACCTCAAATTCGTTTTCAGCGGAAACCGGAGCAGGAGGCGTACCTGTAGACTTGGAGAAAGAGTTAAGTACCACGGGTTTGAGGAGAGATACATGGAAGGAGTTAGGGATCCGCAAGTTGGCTGGGAGTTTCAATTTATAGGCCACCTGGTTGATCTGACTGATGACCTCCAGAGGACCGATGAACCGAGGCCCTAACTTATAGGAAGGAATCTTGAGCCGGACATACTTGGACGAGAGCCAGACTTTATCCCCAGGACGGAATTGAGGAGGATCCAGACGTTTTTTGTCTGCATGTCTTTTCATACGCTCGGATAACAGAAGGAGTGCGGACCGGGTACTCTCCCATATGGAGGAAAATTTGTTAACAAGAGATTCCGCAGCCGGATTGTCCACCGAGGTGGAGACGGGAAACGGGATCCGAGGATGTTGACCGAAGACTACAAAAAACGGGGATTTGGAGGAAGATTCGCTCTCGTGATTGTTGTACGAGAATTCGACCCATGGCAGGAGATCCACCCAGTCAGAATGGTGGGCATTAACGAAGTGCCGGAGGTAACTGGTCAGGTTCTGATTGATCCGCTCCACTTGACCATTAGACTGTGGGTGGTAAGCGGAGGAGAAGTCCAGGGTGACGTCTAGCAATTTACAAGTGGCTCTCCAGAAACGAGAAGTGAACTGTACCCCACGATCCGACACGATGTGACGGGGCAGGCCATGAAGACGGAAGATGTGGCGGATAAAGTCTTTAGCCAGCTCAGGTGCAGACGGGAGGCCTGGCAGGGGAATGAAGTGAGCCATCTTGGAAAAGCGGTCAGCGACCACCCAAATGACCGTACAACCGGCAGAAACGGGCAGATCAGTTATGAAGTCCATCGCTATATGCTGCCAGGGGGCAGCAGGTACTGGCAGAGGAAGGAGGCGACCGGCTGGCAGGTGTTTCGGAACTTTGTTGCGGGCGCAGGACACACAGGCAGAAACAAAGTCTATTACATCCTTGTGCAGGTTAGGCCACCAGTAGTGCCGTGTAATAAGCTGGAGGGTCTTTTTCTGACCAGCGTGGCCAGCTAGTTTAGACGAATGACCCCAGTGTAGGATCTTCTCCCGATCAGGAACCGATACGAACGTTTTACCAGGAGGAAGACGATTTAGACTCACGGGAGCCACCTGCATTACTCTGGCGGGATCGATGATATGTTTAGGTTCTTCCTCGAGGTCAGATACCAGAAAGGATCGGGACAAGGCGTCCGCTTTGATGTTCTTGTCAGCCGGGCGAAAATGTAGAACGAAATCAAAGCGAGCAAAAAACAAGGACCACCGGGCTTGGCGCGGGTTAAGTCTCTGGGCATGCTGGAGATAAGCCAAGTTCTTGTGGTCAGTGTAAATTATTACCGGATGAAGAGCCCCCTCGAGCAGGTAACGCCACTTCTCCAATGCCAGCTTGATGGCCAATAACTCTCGGTCTCCTATGGAATAATTGCGCTCAGAAGAGGAGAAGAGTTTGGAGAAGAAGCCGCAAGTTACCATCCTCCCGGAAGATGATTTTTGAGTAAGTACAGCTCCGGCTCCAGAGGAGGAAGCGTCAACCTCCAGGAAGAACTGCTTGTTGCCATCCGGACGATGCAGCACCGGGGCGGAAGAGAAGGCCTGTTTTAAGGAAAGAAAGGCCTCCTCTGCTTCGGGCGGCCACTCTTTGGGGTTAGTACCCTTACGGGTGAGCGCGGAAATTGGGGCAGTCCGGGAAGAGAAGTGTGGTATGAAGAGGCTGTAGTAGTTGGCGAAGCCCAGGAACCGCTGAATGGCCTTCAACCCCTCCGGTCGGGGCCATTTCTCGATGGCAGACAGTTTCTCTGGATCCATTCGTAGGCCGGTCTGAGAAATAATGTAGCCCAAAAACGGAAGCGAGGTCTGCTCAAAGAGGCACTTCTCATATTTAGCGAAGAGGTGATTCTGCCTGAGCCTGAGCAGGACCTGACGAACGTCCCTCCGGTGAGTCTGGAGATCCGGAGAGAAGACCAAGATGTCGTCCAGGTACACCACAACGCAGAAGTAGAGAAGGTCCCGGAAGATGTCATTGACCAACTCTTGAAAGACGGCAGGAGCGTTACAGAGACCAAAGGGCATTACCAGATATTCATAGTGGCCGTCCCGGGTGTTGAATGCAGTCTTCCATTCATCCCCTTGACGGATACGGACCAGGTTGTACGCCCCACGGAGGTCAAGTTTGGTGAAGACTCTAGCCCCCCTCAGGCGATCAAATAATTCTGGAATGAGCGGAAGGGGGTACTTATTCTTCACCGTGATCTGGTTAAGGCCTCTATAGTCAATACAGGGACGGAGAGAGCCGTCCTTCTTTTTTACGAAGAAGAAGCCTGCTCCCGCCGGGGAGGTAGATTTCCGGATGAATCCCCTGGCCAAATTCTCCTCAATATATTCGGACATCGACCGGGTCTCAGCAGCGGACAATGGGTAAATGCGCCCACGGGGAGGAGTAGTACCGGGTAACAGGTCGATAGGACAGTCGTATGGTCTATGAGGGGGTAATGTCTCTGCCTCCTTTTTATTAAAGACATCAGCAAATGACCAATAGGGAATCGGAAGTCCAGGTAGATTAGTTGGGGTAGGAGAAGGACGGACGGGATGAACAGGAACCAAACAAGTCTTATGACAGTCCTGTCCCCAGCAAAGGACTTCTCTGGTCTGCCAGTCAAGCACGGGTGCATGTCTCTGGAGCCAAGGTAGACCTAGTAAGAGGGCGTGAGAGAGTCCAGGCAGAACATGAAAAGAGATACTCTCAGAATGCAGCATTCCCACCTGCAGGGTTATGGATTCGGTGATGAGTTGGATGGGACGAGGTAAGAGGCCCCCATCCACAGCAGCGACAGATAATGGTGCAGGCAGAGGTTTGGTGGGAATGCGGTATTTTTCTACCAGGGACTGTGAAATAAGATTCCCGGCTGCTCCAGAGTCAAGTTGGGCTAGTTCGAAATAACGGTTCTCCCCGCAGATGATTGAGACTGACAGTAGCAGAGATGGAGAGGATTTATTCTTGTCTAGGTCGACCTCTCTGAGCGAACCTAGACACAGGCGTTTCCCGACCTCTCCGGGCAGGCACGGATCCGGTGCTCCTTACTGCCACAGTAGAAGCAGCTCCCCTCGGCACGGCGTAAGTCCTGACGGGTTTTGACCATCTTGGTCTGGTCGACCTGCATAGGCTCAGGAGAGTGTACCTGGGTAGAGACGGAGGGAGTGACGGGTTTCTGAAAAGTAGAAGCTAGACGTGGTAACCTCCTCTCACGGGTGACCTCTCTGGCACGCTCCTGGAACCGTAGGTCAATCCGGGTGGCAAGAGTTATTAAGTCATCGAGAGTGGTAGGAATGTCCCGACCGGCAAGTTCATCTTTAATACGGCCGGACAGACCCTCCCAGAAGACGGATACCAGAGCGTCGTTATCCCAGGACAGCTCCGAGGCAAGGGTACGGAATCGTATGGCGTATTGGCCCACGGTGAGACTTTCCTGACGGAGGCGTAGCAGTGATGATGCGGATGAGGTCTTCCGTCCGGGTTCGTCGAAGACTTTCCGGAAAGCCGTGAGGAAAGCAGGCAAGTTGGACACCAGGGGGTCTCCTCTCTCCCATAGAGGATTTAGCCAGGCCAGGGCCTCCCCGGTGAGATGGGACATGATGAATGCAATTTTGGCTCGGTCGGAGTTAAACTGGTGGGACAATAGTTCAAAGTGCAGGGTGCACTGATTTATGAAGCCCCGAGCCTGGGCGGAGTCGCCTCCGAAGCGAGGAGGTGCAGAAAGCCGGGGTCCGGGGTAGGATATCATGGTATTAGTGGGCAGCGGAGCTGCCGGATTGCGAGACATGGCACTGGCGGAGGTTGCTGGTGGAGCAGTCAGAGTGTCCAGACGAGTATTGACATTCCGCAGGTGACCCAGGTTGGACTCCTGTTGGGACCTTTGACGGGACAGTTCATGACACAGGTCCGAGAGCGAGGGAGCTTGGGTGCCACCGGGTTCCATGGCCCGAGCAAACTGTAACGGGTCTGGGAGGCGGAACCTCTGAGCTACTATACAAGGGGGCGGTCCTTGTAAGGGAGCGGGTGGCGACCAGGGAAGACGGGCAGGCAGTCACAGCAGGTGACCGGGACAGTCTCTGAGTGAACGGGCTGGAGGTCACGGCAAGTGACCGGGGCAGTCTCTGAATGAACGGGCAGAAGGTCACGGCAAGTGACCGGGGCAGTCTCTGAATGAACGGGCAGGAGGTCACGGCAAGTGACCGGGGCAGTCTCTGAATGAACGGGCAGGAGGTCACGGCAAGTGACCGGGGCAGTCTCTGAATGAACGGGCAGGAGGTCACGGCAAGTGACCGGGGCAGTCTCTGGGTAAAGGGTAGGTACGACCTGTGATGGCAGAGCCTCCAGGTAGGCTAGCAGGCAGATGGTTGATGTATGCTCCCAGGTGAGCAAGCGAGAGTCTCTGGAATGGCAGGTGGTCACAGCACGTGACGGCGGAGCCTCCAGGTAGGCTAGCGGGCAGGTAACAGGCGTGCGCTCCCAGGTGAGCGGGCAGGAGTCTCTGGAATGGCAGGTGGTCACAGCACGTGACGGCGGAGCCTCCAGGTAGGCTAGCAGGCAGGTAGCAGGAGTGCGCTCCCAGGTGAGCGGGCAAGCTGGTCCATAGACAGACAGACAGGAGTAGTAGGGCTGACCGTCGGACCTCTGGCAAGCAGGCAGGTAGCTGATGTGCGCTCCCAGGTGAGAGGGCAAGCTGGTCCTTAGACAGACTGACAGGTGTAGTAAGGCAGACCGTCGGACCTCTGGCAAGCAGGCAGGTAGCAGGAATAACAGGCAGGAAGCAGACAGCAAACTGGCAGGACTCTGGCAGGAATCAGGCAGGTAACTGACAGGTAACTGGCAACGGGACCTGAGGGCTGAAGCAGAGTAGTGAACAGTGCAACAACATTGCTCGGGCACCTCCATTTTGGAGGAGGTGCCTTATATATGATGAAGTCCTCCGGCCATTGGCCGGGGACTCCTTAGGACGGCGCGCGCGGCCCCTTTAAGAGGGAGGGAGCGCGCGCGCGCCCTAAGCACAATGGCCGGGAAGGAGCACACGCTGCCAGCAGAGCGGGAGGAGGACGCCGGGCTCGGAGCAGAGAGGTGAGGGGAACAGCGTCCCTGCCTAGCAGAGGGCAGGGACGCCGACGCTACACATTGTGTGGGACTTTCTCTATTAGTCCATCTATACTGACCTCCATCAGGTTGCAAATTAAAAATAATTTATATCTGCATCTAGCTCTGAAAAAATATTTGGCCTTCTAGCAGTGTGTGGGACTTTCTCTATTAGTCCATCTATACTGACCTCCATCAGGCTGCAAATTAAAAATAATTTTTATCTGCATCTACCTCTGAAAAAATATTTGGCCTTCTAGCTGTGTGTGGGACTTTCTCTATTAGTCCATCTAAACTGACCTCTATCAGGCTGCAAATTAAAAATAATTTTTATCTGCATCTACCTCTGAAAAAATATTTGGCCTTCTAGCTGTGTGTGGGACTTTCTCTATTAGTCCATCTATTTTGACCTCCATCAGGTTGCAAATTAAAAATAATTTTTTTGTCTGCATCTAGCTCTGAAAAAATATTTGGCCTTCTAACAGTGTGTGGGACTTTCTCTATTAGTCCATCTATACTGACCTCCATCAGGTTGCAAACTGAATATAATTTTTTTCTGCATCTAGCTCTGAAAAAATATTTGGCCTTCTAGCAGTGTGTGGGACTTTCTCTATTAGTCCATCTATACTGACCTCCATCAGGTTGCAAATTAAAAATAATTTATATCTGCATCTAGCTCTGAAAAAATATTTGGCCTTCTAGCAGTATGTGGAACTTTCTCTATTAGTCCATCTATACTGACCTCCATCAGGTTGCAGACTGAATATATTTTTTTTCTGCATCTACCTCTGAAAAAATATTGGGCTTCTAGCTGTGTGTGGGATTTGTTCTATTAATCCATCTATACAGACCTCCATCAGGTTGCAAACTGAATATATCTTTTTTCTGCATCTACCTCTGAAAAAATATTTGGCCTTCTAGCAGTGTATGGGACTTGTTCTATTAGTCCACCTATACTGACCTCCATCAGGTTGCAAATTCAAAATAATTTTTTGTCTGCATCTAGCTCTGAAAAAATATTTGGCCTTCTAGCAGTGTGTGGGACTTTCTCTATTAGTCCATCTATACTGACCTCCATCAGGTTGCAAACTGAATATATTTTTTTTCTGCATCTACCTCTGAAAAAATATTTGGGCTTCTAGCTGTGTGTGGGATTTGTTCTTTTAGTCCATCTATACTGACCTCCATCAGGTTGCAAACTGAATATAATTTTTTTCTGCATCTACCTCTGAAAAAATATTTGGGCTTCTAGCTGTGTGTAGGACTTGTTCTATTAGTCCATCTATACTGACCTCAATCAGGTTGCAAACTGAATACAATTTTTTTCTGCTTCTACCTCTGAAAAAATATTTGGGCTTCTAGCTGTGTGTGGGAGTTGTACTATTAGTCCATCTATACTAACCTCCATCAGGTTGCAAATTGAATATAATTTTTTTCTGCATCTAACCCTGCCAATAATTTTGGCCTAATACTACAGTTTGGCCACTCAGCTCTGCTCGGTTCCCATCCATTGTTTTTTTGTGCAAACAACTCCAGAGTTGTGAATTAGTTAACCACCAATATGAGTGGAAAAAGGCCTGATGCTGGTGGAAAGGGGAATAGGCGTGTTGGGAAGGGGAAAAAAGGTTGTGTCCTTGGGGTAGGTGTTAAAGCAACAGTAACATCTGCAGAAGAAAGACCATCTTCCAGCCAAACTAAAATGTCTACTTCTTTTAGCGGACAATGTGATAAGATCCCTTTCTTACGGCCACGCCAATCGCTACAAATTCCAGATGAGGCACAAAAAGAGCAGGTGCTTCAACGGATATCAAGTGCTCATTTAAGTGGGCTCTCCTCCACATCAACTTCAACATCACAAATACTCCAGTCCTCAAAGGTGTCACCCCAATCGCACTTGCTTCCTCACAGCTCCCAAATTTCCAGCTGCCCGTCTGAGTATGAGTCACAGTCAGCCAAGAGATGAGGTCAGCAGAGGAGGTGGAGGAAGATGCTAGTGACGACGAGGTCAGGTTGCGCCTTCCTGGACAGAGACGTAGTACTGGAAGCACGTCAACAACTGCATCCTCAAACACAACTCTGCCTCTCACAACAAGTCGTGGTGGCTCTTCAGGTCGCATGGGTGCTAAGCCTTGCATAGCCTGGGCATTTTTTCAGATCGATAAAGATGACCCAACTCGTGTTATCTGTAACGTTTGTCAGCAAAAGCTAAGTAGAGGCCAAAAAATACATAGTTTGAGTACTTCATGCATGAACCGGCACATGGACATGAAGCATAAGTTGCAGTGGGAAGCTCAGTGTGCTACAATGCGGCCTAGCCGGCCGGGCCAACCACCGTCTGCCATATCTTGTGCATCCGCGGCCTCTTCATCCTCTGTGACTGGGGGGACAGCAGTCACACCTGTTTTGGGGCGCAGACCTGCCACCTCTTTACCCGCAACAGCCAGCGTGATTGGCAGGTCATCATTTTCTTTGGAGGTGGTAACACCAGCTGGTGTTGAGCGCTGTCCGACATCGATAGCACCACCTTTGGATCAAGGCAACCTAACATGTCCGCCTGCATCTTCCTCACAGACGGGCAGTTTGCCGGGGACACCCTTATCAACCCCGTCTAAGCACAATAGCCAGCCCTCGGTCCCTCAGATGTGGACAAGTAAAAGACCATTTCCTCCTAGCCATGAGAAAGCTAAGAGGTTGAATTTCACCATCTGCAAGCTCTTGGCTACAGAAATGCTGCCTTTCCGCCTGGTGGACACAGAGGATTTTCGAGACCTTATGTCCGTCGCAGTGCCCCAGTACCAGATGCCCAGTCGGCACTACTTCTCAAAGAAAGGTGTGCCTGCGCTCCACCAGCATGTCGCACACAACATCACCGCTTCTTTGAGAAACTCTGTGTGTGACAGGGTGCATTTCACCACAGACACTTGGACAAGTAGGCATGGACAGGGGCGTTACATGTCGCTGACTGGGCACTGGGTAACTATGGTGACAGCAGGACAAGGGGCTGCTGTCCAAGTCTTGCCGTCCCCATGAGTTGTGCGTCAATCCTCTTTATGTCAAAGTTCCTCCACTGCTTCTGCCTCCTCAACCTCCTCTCGGTCTTCAACCTGCACCCAAAGCCTGTCTGGTCATGCCACAAGCTTTCTAACTGCGCAGAAGGGATCCTGCACACCTCCTTACTATGCTGGCAGTAGGGCTCAATGTCATCAGGCGGTTTTTACTTTGAAATGTCTGGGAAATGTGAGTCACACAGCTGAGGAGTTGTGGTCAGCTCTGGAGAACCAATTTCATGAATGGTTGTCTCCACTGGACCTGAAACCAGGGAAGGCCGTGTGCGACAATGCTGCAAACCTGGGTGCGGCCCTTCGCCGGGGCAATGTCACACACGTGCCATGTATGGCTCACGTGTTGAACCTTGTTGTCCAGCAATTTTTAGCCCACTATCCCAGACTAGATGGCCTTCTGCAGAGGGCACGGTCGCTGTGTGCTCACTTCCGCCGTTCGCATCCCGCAGCTCAGCGACTTACATCTCTACAGAAGTCGTTGGGCCTGCCACTTCACCGGCTAAAATGCGATGTGCCTACCCGGTGAAATTCAACTCTGCACATTTTGCAGCGACTGTGGCAGAACCGACAAGCCCTGGTGCAATACGTTCTGACGTATAGCCTGGGCCAACGAGATCCAGAGGTGGGGCAAATCACGCTGGAGGAGTGGTCTCAGATCAGGGACCTATGCACCCTTCTGCACAGTTTTGAAATGGCGACGAAGATGTTTAGTGCTGACGATGCCATTATCAGCATGACTATTCTGGTGATTTACATGCTGGAGCACATGTTAAACAGAATTCGGAGTCAGGTGGTGGTACAAGAGGAGGTGGAGGAAGTAGAGGAGGAGTTGTATGCGGAAGGGCTAACATCTGCAAGGTCCAGACGGTCGGCAGCACCAAGGCGGCAGGCATGTGAGGGTGGGGGAGATGGTTTTACCAGGGCGCATGGTTGCAGTCAAACTAGTGAGGAAGGTGCAGGAGCCCAGGAAGAAGTGGAGGACGAACTGATGGAAGACTCAACAGATGAGGGAGACCTTGATCACATTTCTGTTGTGCGAGGTTGGGGGGAGAGGACAGAGGAAGGAAGCATGATTGTTACCTCGCCACCAACACAACAGGGACTTGGTGCTCCTGGATGCGCAACACACATGAGTGCCTTCTTGCTGCACTACCTGCAACATGACCCTCGAATTGTGAGAATTAGAAATAATCCTGACTAATGGGTTGCCACACTGTTAGATCCCCGGTACAAAAGTAAATTTGCAGAAATTATTCCTGCCATAGAAAGGGATGCACGCATGCAGGAGTATCAGCAGAGACTGTTGCAGAATCTTACATGTGCTTTTCCACAAAACACCAATGGTGCACGTAGTGAATCTCACAGTTCCAACTTGCCAACCGTGGGACCGTCAAGTGTTCAGCACTCAAACCGTAACAGAACCACAGTATCTGCTGGTAAAATCAATTTTGCGGAATCATTTCACCACTTTTTTAGCCCATCCTTTGCAAGGCCACAGGAGACAAGAAGTCTGCCACATAGTCAACGCCTAGAGACGATGGTACAGGAGTATCTCCAAGTAAACATTGAAGCCATGACTGTGTCACTGGACCCTTGCTCCTTTTGGGCTTCCAATCTGGATAAATGGCCAGAGCTAGCCACTTACGCCTTGGAGATCTTGTCATGCCCCACAGCCAGCGTTCTGTCTGAACGTGTGTTCAGCGCTGCTGGTGGTGTGCTGACAGATAAGCGCACTCGGCTCTCCACTGATAATGTAGACAGACTGACGTTCATAAAGATGAACAAATCATGGATCCGAAACGACTTTTCTACCCCTGTATCATACTGGGGAGAGTAAAAGCTTGATGATTGGTTAAAATCACCCTACCAACCGTTTTAAGCTTTCAAATTACTAATCATGTTTATCTGTATCTTGGCTGGAAAATAAATTGGGCTTTGTAGCAGTGTGCAGCACTGATTCTATTAGGCCATCTATAATAAGCTCCACCAGATTTAAAATTACTAATCATGTTTATCTGTATCTTGACTGGAAAATAATTTGGGCTTTGTAGCAGTGTGCAGCACTGATCCTATTAGGCCATCTATACTAAGCTCCACCAGATTTAAAATTAATAATAATTTTTAGCTGCATCTAGCCCGGAAAATAATTTTGGGGCTCCGAGATGCGCAAGACACATAAGTGCCTTCTTGCTGCACTACCTGCAACATGACCCTCATATTGTCAGAATTCGAAGTCGTCATGACTACTGGGTTGCCACACTCTTAGATCCCCCAAACTTTTCGATCAACCTTTTCACTTTAATAAAGACCAAAAAAATGGTCATTTTTGAAATTATAAGCATTAGCAGGTTATTAGAAACTGAAATCAAACAGTTTTCAACTCAAAACTTTATTCTAGGTGATGTAACATTTTCACATAGGACCCCTTGTTCGAAAGGAGCTTCTGAACTCTCTCGTCCATTGAATTTGTCAGGTTTTGGATGGTTTCTGCTTCAATTGTTTTGCATGAGGACAGAATACCCTCCCAGAGCTGTTGCTTAGATGTGAACTGCCTCCTGCCATCATAGACACTCCTTTTGATGATGATCCAGAGGTTCTGAATCGGGTAGAGGTCAGGGGAGAATGGGGGTCACACCATAAGTTTGTCCCCTTTTATGCCCATATCAGCCAGAGATGCAGATGTTTTATGTGCAGCATGAGATGGTGCATTATCATGCAAAAAAATGATCTTGCTGTGAAATACACGGTTCTTCTTCTTGAACCATGGCAGGAACTGCTGTTTGAGAAAATCCACATACATTATGGAGTTCATCTTTAGTGCCTTCAGGGATCCTAAAGGGGCCGACAATCTCTCTCCCCATGATTCCAGCCCAAAACATTACTCCACCTCCTCCTTGTTGGCGCTGTAGCTGTGTTTGCGTGGGGTGTCCATCAACTAGCCATCCTCCACTCCATCCATCTGGACCATCGAGCGCTGCACGGCACTCATCCGTGAACAAAACAGTTTTGAAATCAGTCTTCATGTAATGTTTGGCCCACTGGAGCCATTTCTGCTTGTGTGAAGTGGATAGAGGAGGTCGACAGGATGGCGTATGCACAGCTGCAAACCTCTGAAGGACCCTGCATCTTGTTGTTCGGGGGACGTTGGAGGCACCAGCAGCTTCAAAAACTTGTCTGCTGCTATGACAAGGCTTTTTTGCCGCTGCTCTTTTAACCTGACGTAATTGCCTGTAGGAAAGAGTCCTCAATTTGCCCTTATCAGCACGCACACATGTGTACTGTGAATCAGCTACATACTTCTTGATTGCCAAGACACTTCATCCTGATCATCGCACAATGTTGATTGTAGTCATGCCTTGACCTAAACACTCCACAATTTGTTGCTTCTCAGCAGCCGACACATCCTTTTTCTTTCCCATTTTGGCAGAAAATGTAGGCTGCTTAATAATGTGAGACAGCCTTCTTAAGTAGTCTTGCCTTTCATTGAACACACCTGCCAAACTAATTAGCACAGGTGTCTGCAATTGCTTACAGTGATATAAAGAGCCCTGACACACATCACCATCAATGAGTTTAACTGACAAACAAACAAATTCTTCCCTTATCACTCCTAAACACTTTTTGCATACTAATTTGGAACACAGTGTACATGTGCTTTTCCACAAAACACCAGTGGTTCACGTAGTGAATCTTACAGTTCTAACTTGCCAACCGTGGTCTGTATGGAGTTGTTCAATAAAGGGCCCAAAATTAAGATAACTTAGATGGGAGAGGTCTCTATGAATAGGAATTCCTAAGTATTTGATACCCTGTGAGGGCCAGGCAAAGGGAAAGTTGGACTGGATTGAATCCTATATGGATTTGGGGAGGGAGACATCGAGGGCCTCAGACTTCGCTGCATTGATTTTAAAATTTGACCATGTAACAAAGTGATCTATTTCAGCCATAACAGCATGGATGGATATATGTGATTGAGTGATATATACTAGGACATCATCAGCAAATAGAGAGCACTTGTACTCGGTGCCTCCCACCTCAATCCACCTAATATTGGGGTTATGGCGAATTGATGAGAGCAGGTGCTCCGTCACTAGGATGTATAAGAGAGGGGACAGAGGACATCCCTGCCTTGTCCCATTGGTGATTGTGAAAGGTGATGAAAATGTTCTGATGCACCCCCTGGGCCTTGGGACACCCGGAGCCGGACCCTTTTTGGTGGATGCTGGTGGTTGTAGTCTTCGTGGCGGTGACCCGGTTCCGTGGCTCAGGGTGGTCAAACCAGTGGCGGAACTATTTATGCGGTTTTGATGTTTAAATGTCCGACTACGCCACCCGTGGATTGCGGTCAGAGTGAACCGCCGCTGCAGGGCAGACCGCTGAGGCTGGTGTTGTGGGTGCAGCAGAGCGTAGCATAACTCCCCACGGGAGGAGTATAGCCTCAGGGCAGTGTATGCGGAGGATGGGGGTGATTGTGCAGGGCAGCAGCAGTAACGACACTGAGTCAGTGATGCAGTCCAGGGCCTTTACTCACAGTTCTTATTATCCAGACCACGTCTGCAGGTAACGGCTGCCCACGTCGTACTGTGCTCATCAGGTGAGGGGCTCAGACAACTCCCAGATAACTTTGGAGTGCTTCACAGTACCCCCTTTGTCTGTCCTTTGTCTGGCCTTTCTTACCAACCCTTCTGTCCTGCTGCCTCGGGCCTCCTCTTGGTAAACTTGGCGCCAGTTTCCCTGACCCTATGTGATGCCTTCCTAGCGAGTGCAGCGAGGGGCTGCGCCACATAAAATGTCACAGCCTCCGGTTTCTAGCTGAGGGTCGTTTCCTGCCTCCACTAGTTTCGGGGACCGGTCTCCCCCTTTGGCCTGACCCCTCCATGCAGGTGGATTCGGGCGTGCGGTGGCGACTCGCCCGTCCGCACCCCTGGGATCCCTTCATTCCTCGTTCCTGGAGCCTTCTCCGCTCCTCTTCCTTCCTTCTTCCTCTTCCAGGCCTAGGCTTCTGTTACTAGGCCTGCCTCCGGAGCAGAGCTCATGCAGAGCCCCTGCTCCCTGCCACTTCTGCTCAGACTTCTCTGCACTGAACTAAGATGGTGCCCACCTTTTATACTCCCTTCTCAATGCACCCAGGAACTGCTTCCTCCCTGCTCCTGCACTACAGGGTTCCCCTTCCTCAGTGTTCCCTCCCCCCACTCCAGCCAGGGACAGGGACTGTCGTGCCCATCTCAGAGGCATATTGGTCGCCCTGCCCCACGGCAATGTGGTGTAATGCATGCAGGTGTCGGGTCCTGATCCACACTCCATCCTTACCTGAGAGTGAGATATCACACCTCTGGGTGAGGTGCAATACCTCTGTAGCAACTGAGCCTTCAGGGTGCTACAGTTCCATTTATCTTCAGCCTAGGTGACGTATTGTGATACAGGGCCGTGATTTTGGCTATAAAAGGGTCTCCTAGACCCCTACCCCAAGCTTTTTAAGAGAATCATATATGGCGTGCCAGGAGACTCTATGGAATGCTTTCTCAGCATCCAACGAGAGTATCTAATTACAAATTTTTAACTGCATCTAGCCCAGGAAATACTTTGTGCCTAGTAGCAGTGTCTGCTAGTCAGCGGATTATCCCGGCTGTTAAGCAAGCTACACCACCTGTAGTTTGGACACTTAATTTTTTCAAAGGAAATGCTTCGGGACCACGGGATACTCAGTGAAGAGCATCAGGAGGCACCCCAAGGCATAGGGGCTGGGACTGGCAGTAGGATGCCTTGCGGTGGACAGCCGAGCTCGATCCTTATAAAAGCTTTTTAACTGCAGCAGCTTTAGTAGACGCTACTGGAGCTGGAATTACGCGGCTGCTGGCATGAGACTTGCCCTCCAATAGATCCTTGTAAATTGATTTAAAGTGTATTCATTCAAATTAGAGAGACAATTTAAATTAAAAAGCTTAGAGCTGCCTCCACCACAGGGGGGCTCGCTCGACCCACCAGCGGACAGGCACCAGTATTGGGAGAGGGGGGCTGGCCGTCAGGGTTCACCGCAGCTCTGACACAAACCCGGTGTCACGGAGGTGGCACGGGCAGGAGCGGACTGAACGTGTCGGCTTCTCACTTTTTGGATTTTAGAAGGGCATGACATGCCTATATCTGTGTCTCCCCCTCCTTTTACTCCTCCACCTCTTTTCTTTTCGCATGACTATATGTACTTGTCACTTTTCCATGTGTTAGTTGTGTCTTCTGAGCAGTTTGTCAGCTTTTGGACACCTTTGAAGGTGTTTTCTATGTGTTTCTATGTGTTTTTGTTTGCCTGCCATTGGTTTTAACGGTGTTCGAAGGTGTTCGACGAACAGTTCAATGAACAGTTCGGCGAACACACGGGTGTTCGACGAACCGAACCGAACTCGAACACTACGGGGGTGGCTCAACACTAATTACGAATGAACTTCCGGTAATAATTAGCAAACCCCAGGAAACGTTGTCGTGCCTTAAGATTCTCTGGCCGATCCCACTCAGGAACTGCCCGCACTTTCCCAAGGTCCATACGAAAACCGGACGCTGAAACCAGGAAGCCTAAAAACTGGAGTTCCTGTACGGCGAACACACACTTTTCCCATTTGGCATACAGTTTATTATCCCGCAAGATCTGTAACACCTGCCTAACGTGCTCCTGATGAAAGACCAGATCCGGCGAGTAAATTAAGATATCATCCAGATATATGACAACAAACTGTCCCACCAGGCGGCGAAAAATGTCATTAACAAAGTGTTGGAACACCGCCGGGGCATTAGTCAGACCGAATGGCATGACAAGGTTCTCATAATGCCCCTCCGGAGTGTTAAACGCCGTCTTCCACTCATCCCCCTCCTTCATCCTAATCAGATTGTACGCCCCCCTGAGATCCAACTTAGAGAACCATTTGGCGCTCACGATCTGATTAAAGAGATCGGGAATAAGTGGGAGCGGATACGGATCTCGGACCGTAATCCGATTAAGTTCACGGAAATCCAGGCAAGGGCGTAGGCCTCCATATTTCTTCTTAACAAAGAAGAACCCCGCGGCCACCGGTGAAGATGAAGGTCTAATATGTCCCTTAGCCAGACTTTCTGAAATATAATCCTTCATGGCCTGCCTCTCAGGACCAGAAATGTTATACAACCTAACTTTAGGTAACTTGGCCTCAGGGAGCAGTTTTACAGAACAGTCATACTCGCGATGAGGAGGTAGTTCCTGACACCCTTTCTCCGAGAATACATCCTCAAAGTCCCCAGAAATGGAGGTAAGACCCTAGGAGTAACCGCACCGATGACCGTATTCATGCAGTTTTTATTACAGAATTTACTCCATTGGCTTATCTCTCTGGATTGCCAATTAATAACAGGGTTATGCTTAGTTCACAAAGGAAGGCCCAACACTATAGGAGTGGGAAGACCCTCCAACACGTAGCAAGACAACAGTTCCTTATGTATCGCCCCCACTTGAAGTTTTACGTTATGCACAGCTTGCAAAAAACTTCCCTGACCGAGAGGCCTGGCATCGATCGAGAATATGGGGATGGGTTTAGCCAACTCACTCAATCACATACCTTGAACCCGGGCAAACCGAGCATCCACCAGATTAGCCCCGGCCCCACTATCCAGAAGAACAGATATCCTCTCAGTTCTCGTACCCACCACCACCTCCGCCGGAACGAGAAACTGAGACGAACCTAGGGACGAAATACCTACTCCCAGATTGCCGTCCACCACACAACCTGGGATCAACAGTTTTCCGACGACTCTTCACACTGCAAGGGACGGGATGGACACCCCCCAATAAAATGTCCCTTTCTCCCGCAGAAGAAACACCTTCCTGTCTTATGGCGCACCACCGGTCCCCTCCCCCGAAATGATGCCCCTCCTAATTGCATAGGCTCCTCCGGACTGACCAGGGGAACCACCATATGAGGGGACCTTGTAGGAGGTGGAGTCATCACAGGGGGTGGAGTTATCCCGCACCTCTCCCGAAGCCGTCTGTCAATGCGAATAGCAAGGGCCATAGCGGCTTCCAGTGACGCGGGAGAGTCATACTGTGCCAACACATCCTGTAATTTGTTGGATAAACCTTGACAAAACTGGCTCCTAAGAGCCGGATCATTCCACTGGGTGTCAGTGGCCCACCTAGGGAACTCCAAACAGAATTCCTCCGCCGGACGATCTCCCTGCTGGATCCTACGTAATTTAGATTCAGCAAGGGAGATCCGATCCGGGTCATCATATACAAGACCCAGAGCAGCAAAAAACCTATCCACTGACTGGAGAGCCGGGGAGCCCGGGGGAAGAGAGAACGCCCAAGATTGTGGGTCCCCTTGTAGGAGCGAGATGACAATTCCCACCCTTTGTTCTTCACTCCCCGATGACCGAGGCTGCAGCCGAAAGTACAACTTGCACGCCTCCCGGAAAACAAAAAGCTTGTCCCGGCCCCCAGTGAACCTGTCAGGGAGAGCTACTTTAGGTTCTGGTCCGGCTTCCTCCTGAGGATTCAAAACCTTGGACCTAACGTCCGCCAGCTCCATGGACAAACTCTGCAACTGCCGAGCTAGACCGACTACTGGATCCATGGTAGCTGGAGAAAATCTAAGTGGTCGGTGAAAATGTCACGCTGTCTCTGTGTACTGGAGGTAGGGGGCCTAAGCTGACCCTAAGCTGGGGCCCTGACTAATCCCTCTACCTGGAGGTACTGTTAAAGGTACAGAGGTCCAGGCCGCCAGCGTAACCCCTACCTCCTGAGGATCCCTGCACCTAAGTAATCTAGTCCTGAGAAGGACCCCTGATCACAACAAAAGGGGACAGGTAATAATATGCCCACACTCAGTACTTAGACGAACGAGACAGTACAAGGGTAAAACCAAAACCACATTGCATACAAAAACTACACAACTACAACAGAGGGAACACCAACGGGAAAGGAGATAAATGATAAAGCGAGGAAGGGAAAAAACACTCCAAATACACTTAGCTCTGAAACTCCAAATACCACGATCTGCTCTGTTAGTCTGCATGAAATGCTTTCACTGACACTTCCCTAACAGACCGGCAGGCATTTGAAGGAGTCCCACAACAGCAACATTGATTGCAGCTGGGCGAGGCTGGACCTCGTCTAGCACAGAGAGAGAGAGAGTTAACTCCCTCACTGCCGAAAAACACAAAGCACCAAAAACTCAGCTGTGAGAAGTCAGGCTGTGTAAGCGTGACGATCTTCGTGGCGACACACCCGTGGCAGTGTCAACGGGTTGTTATCTGTGTACACGGTGAATTTGGAGGAGGCAAGGTAATGCTTGAAACGTTCGGTCACTGCCCACACTACTGCCAGGAACTCCAGCTTGAATGAGCTATAATTCTCAGGGTTCCTCTCCGTGGGCTGTAGCTTTCGGCTGGCGTAAGCGATTACCCGTTCTTTCCCTTGCTGGATCTGGGACAGTACGGCTCCTAGCCCGATGTTGCTTGCGTCCGTGTGGAGGATAAAGGGCTGGCTGTAGTCTGGATATGACAGGATTTCATCCCCCGTGAGGGCCATCTTCAGCTGGCAGAAGGACTCCTCTTCCAGCATTTCCCACCTAAAGGGCGGCTTCTGGTTTTTGGCTTTCCGAGATTGACCTATCAGGAGGTCCTGCATAGGGGCTGCCAATTTGGTGAAACCGGGAATGAATCTTCGGTAGTAGCCTACCAACCCGAGGAACTGCCGCACTTCCTTTATGCTGGAGGGTCTTGGCCAGTCCTTAATCACGGTGATCTTATCAGGGTCAGGAGCCACTCCGTCAGCACTCACCACGTGTCCCAGGTATTGCACCTTTGGTTTCAGGAGGTGACACTTGGAGGGTTTCACCTTTAGGCCGTAGTTTGCCAGAGCTTCAAACACTTCTGCCAGGTGTTTCAGGTGGTCCTCGTAGGTCTTGGAATAGACGATGACATCGTCCAGATATAACAGGACCGTCTCGAATTTCCGGTGTCCCAGACAGCATTCCATCAACCGTTGGAAGGTTCCTGGTGTGTTGCAGAGCCCGAACGGCATACAGTTAAATTCGCTGAGACCCATCGGGGTGGTGAATGCGGTCTTCTCCCGGTCCGTCTCTGCTACAGGAACCTGCCAGTACCCGCTAGTGAGATCCAAAGTATAGAAGAAGTTAGCAGATTTTAATGCAGCTAAGGACTCTTCTATCCTTGGTAACGGGTACGCATCTTTGTGTGTGATACGGTTGACCTTCCTGTAGTCTACACACATTCTCATGGTGTTGTCTTTCTTTTTCACTAAGACTAGTAGAGCTACCCAGGGGCTACAGCTGTCCCTGATTACCCCAGCCTCCTTCATGTCTCTAAGCATCCAATTGGCGTGTTGGTTGTGCCAGGGGAACGGGTCGGTATCTCTCCTTTATGGGAGGATGGTCTCCCGTGGGGATGTGGTGTTCTACCCCCTTTACTCGCCCGAAGTCTAGCGGGTGTTTACTAAACACTCTCTCGTACTCTCGAACCACCCGATAGACTCCCTGTTTCTGGTGTGAGGGAGTGGAGTCAGTACCCAAATGTAGTTGCTGACACTAGTCCTCCATTGGTTTCTTAGAGCCGTTACCTTCCTCTGGTTGAGATGGAGGCAAGGGTTCCACGGCCTGTACAGAGCTCTGGTTGATGGTGAACAATTTGGCTAGCGTGGCATACCGGGGCAGGTGTACTTCTCTCTCCCCGATATTTATGATGCGAACGGGCACCCTCCCATGGCGTACATCGACCACCCCCCGTGCTGTCAAAATGGTGGGCCTACTGTCTGAGTAGACGGGTCCTACCATTGCTTGGTAGTCTCTACCTCTTAGACCAATAGCTGCCCGGCACCAAATCATCATCTCACTTTTTGGGGGCATGGCAATAGGGAACGGGTCACACATTCTCACGCTACCTATCTCACCACCAGATAGTTCCACCTGTTGCCGATTCATCAGTGCCCGGATCTCTTTTTGGAGCACACGCTGCTGGCCGGAACTGGCGTTCTTGGCAACCTGCTGTAAAATGAGAATCACCTCTGCAAGACAATTTTCAATCACATTAGTTCCCAAGGTTATTCTAGGGTGACTCTCATTACGGTCTATGTCCGCTATAATCAGTCCTTGTGCCGCCAGTTCGACTTTACCAATCTTAATGATCACCTCTTTGAATCCCACCTGCGGCACGGGCTGACCATTGCTGGCGATGATACTCAGGTCGTCATCTGGGTAGCGGGTTATGTCCGAGTCATTCCAGTACTGTTTAAAGAGCACGTACGGGATGGTGGTCACCTGTGACCCAGTGTCTAGTAGGGCACTCATAGGAATGCCATCCAGTACCACAGGCAAGATTGGACGTCCCCCTACGTATTTATCACGCCAGTTTGATGGGCCTGATGGTCTTATGCCTGGGGGTTGGCCCTCTACCCCAGGTTGTGCCCGTTTAAATGACAGTACCTTGCCACATGTCCGGGTTGATTGCAGCGGTGGCAGATGGGTCGTCCGTCCTTGTTGTATCTGCCGCTGGGTCTTCCTCTGGCCTGTGGGGTCCTCCTCAGTCGGTGCCACGGGACGTCCTCCGGTCCGGATTCCAGCTGGATCTTTCCTGGAGAAGAGACCTGTAAAGACTGCACAGTTCTGGTTAGCGTGGCAATGCTCTTAGTCAGCTCTTGGACCTGATGGTGCAGGTCTGTTGCCGGGTTATTGTTCAAAGCCTGCGCATCAGCTCCCACAGGCCCTGCAGACAAGGGCGCCGTCTCCTGGTGGTAAGTGATAGCAGGGCGCCTGTGGGTCACAGCGCCACCTGGTGCGGGTTCTCGGAGCACCCGGATGGCTCTGTCCTTGAACTGTGCAAAGTCCAGGTCAGGGTCCTGTAAGGCCATTGCCCGCAACTGGGTTCGGTGGGCATTGCACAGTAGACCCTCAATAAATTGTTCAGTCAACAGCTTATCTTCATTTCCCACGCTGCCAGGGTCTGCCTGCTTAATGGCTCTCAGGGCCTCTTGTAGGTTTAGAGCATAGTCTCTTATACTCTCATGTGCCCGCTGTTTACACCCGTAAAATCTGAGCTTTATTTCGGCTGAGGTGCGGGTATCAAATGTGTCTTTCAGCCGGGCTAGTATTTCTCTGACAGTCCTCTTCCTCCCAGGTGGCCAGGACTTTACCTCCCTTTGGGCTGCCCCGATTAATTGGGCCACCAGGATGCTCACTTTTTGCTCTTCTGTGAGGGGGTACACCTGGAAGAGGCTATCCAGTCTTTCTCTAAAGTCATTTAGAGTATGTGACTCCCCTGAGTACTGGGGTAGCCAGGTTGCCCCCGGGATATAGGGCATGGTGAATGGCATGACTGCTGCAGCGGTTGCACTGGCGGTGGCTGTGGCAGTGGAGCTCCCCTCGGTATCCGGCATCCTCCTCCCCCCTAGTGGACCGTGGCCTACCTTGCGATGCTCTTCTTCCATAGGCCTCGGCTCCACAGTCGATCGTCGGGGTTGAGGACCTGGCGTCGCGCTCCGATGACGTCAGCGTCGCTCTTCCTCCCTTCCAGGACCTTGCGCAGCGTCAGAGCGTGGGGCGGAGCTTCGGATCTCGCGCGCTTTCGGCGTCCACGGCCCTCTTCTTCCCGTGCGGCGTCCCGAAGATGGCGTCCGAAGGCGGGAAGCAGCTGCGGATGGCGGGAAGAAGGCAGAAGACGGCGGGAAACGGTCCAAGATGGCGTCTGATGGCGGGAATCGGCTCCGGATGGAGGGAAACGACGCCGGACGGAGGGAAACTTCACCACAGGTAAGTATAAAAGTCTCTTTTTCAGGCACGCAGTACCCGGTGGTTGCGGGCACGAAATCCTGCCAACTACGCCAAAGTTGACGCGGCCCCTGGGCCTGTGTTGTGCAGGGGAACCCGGAACCGGGCCTGTTGTAGAATGCTGGGGGTTGTAGTCTCCGTGTGATGGCGACCCGGTCCGTGCCCAGGGTGGTCAAACCAGTGGCAGTCTTAATGTATAGCAAATGTCCGACTACGCTACCCGTGGATTGCGGTCAGTGGGGACCGCCGCTGCGCTGCCGACCGCTGAGGCTGATGTTGTTTGCGCAGCCGAGTATGGGATAACTCCCCACGGGAGAAGTATTGACTCAGGGTAGCTAATGTGAGAGATGATGGGAGTGATGGTGTGAGGGTCCCAGTGCTAATGGTGCTGGTGCGGCAAGGAATCACAGAGACGTGAGGTGCAGTTCAGGGTCTTTACTGATGGTACAAGGCAGACCCTCCCGGGAGTACTGGCAAGTATAAGGGGCCTGGTCAGTCTGCAAGCAAGCAGGAGTTCCCCTGGCCAGGTGGAGTTGTAGGCCTCCCCATTTATCTGCACTCTTCCTGGCTACCTTGCTGTCAGCGGTTCCAAGTAGCCCACGTCCCTGAGTATACCGTGTGGTGCTCACCCGTATGGCTGGAGACTTGGGGCCTTCTGTTAGCCTCCGCTCCTGGATGGCAGCACTGGTCCCTTCTTTGTGACTGAGCCTCTGGGCTTCTATGGCCAGAGGACCTGGAATCCCCTGCCGGCTGGTTTCTGCTGCTGGGTATATATCAGTCCCCACAGCCTCGGACTCCTGTGTCCAGTTTTAGTAACTTCAGCCAGGGCGAGCTATATCTCTGCTCACAGCCCCTGGCCTTCTGCCTCTGCTCCTACAGAGCTCCTGATGTATCTTTTCCTGTGTCTGCAGCTTCACTCTAGGCTCTGACTGCTCTGCTTGTTCTGCAGGCTCTGTCTCTGTCTCACCTAATCCTACCCCAGACCCAGTTTATAAGGGCAGATTCCTCCCCTCCCCGGTCTGGGCAGGCAGTGTTGCATGCTTAGGGCTCCTGACCAGAGAAACCTCCCACTTGCTCTCAGACATAATATCTCTGTTACTGTGGCAACCAGACCCCTGGGGTGTCACACACACATGTGACATTTGCTCATCAACGGCCATTCTAAGCTGAATGTGCCTGCCCTCATCAAATCACAGCAGCTATGCAGCTTGAGGCTGGGCAAGTACCAGCATGGGAGACTGGCTGGGAGTCCCCTGTTCCGCTGAAATTTTGACTGCTGCTATTGTCATTTGGATTTTTTATTTTAAATTTGAAACTTTCCCTTCCCATTTTATTCCTTTTGAAAAGACGCGCACATGAGGCATCTGCACGTTACCGGCTAATCTAAGCTGAAGGTGGCTGCTCTCGTAAGATTGCAGCCGCTATGAAGCTTGAGGCCAGGTAAGTACCGGCATGTGAGACTGGCTGGGAATCCCCAGTTCTGTTAACATTTTCGCTGCTACTGTTGTAATTTGGATTTTTGTTTTTAAAATCTCATCTTTCCTTACCCATTTTATTCCTTTTGAAAAGATACGCACATGTGACATCTGCACATCAGCGGCAATTCTAAGCTGAATGTGCCTGCCCTCGTCAGATCACAGCCGCTATGCAGCTTAAGGCTGGGCAAGTACTTGCATGGGAGACTGGCTGGAAATCCCCTGTTCTGTTAAAATTTTGGCTGCTGCTATTGTCATTTGGATTTTTGTTTTTAAAATCTAATCTTTCCCTCCCTATTTTATTCCTTTTGAAAAGACGCGCACATGTGACCTCTGCACGTCAGTGGCAATTCTAAGCTGAATGTGCCTTCCCTTGTCAGATCGCAGCCGCTACGCAGCTTGAGGCCGAGCAAGTACCGGCACGGGAGACAGGCTGGGAATCCCCGCTTCTGTTGACATTTTGGATGCTGCTGTTTTTATTTGGATTTTTGTTTTTAAAATCTAACCTTTCCCTCCCCATTTTATTCCTTTTGAAAAGACGCGCACATGTGACATCTGCATGTTAATGCCTATTCTAAGCTGATTGAGCCTTCCCTTGTCAGATTGCAGCTGCTATGCAGCTTGAGGCTGGGCAAGTACCAGAATGGGAGACTGGCTTGGAATCCCTGCTTCTGTTGAGGATATGGCTATTGTCATTTGGATTTTTCTTTTTAACATCTAACCTTTCCCTCCCCATTTTATTCCTTTTGAAAAGACACGCACATGTGACATCTGCACGTCAATGGCTATTCTAAGCTGAATGTGCCTGCCCTTGTCAAATCGCAGCCACTACACAGCTAGAGGCCGAGTAAGTACTGGCATGGGAGACTGGCTGGGAATCCCCAGTTCTGTTAACATTTTGGCTGCTGCTATTGTCATTTGGATTTTTGGATATTTATTTTTAAAATCTAACCTTTCCCTCCACATTTTATTCCTTTTGAAAAGACGCGCACATGTGACATCTGCATGTCAATGGCCATTCTAAGTTGAATGTGCATGTCCTTGTCAGATCGCAGCTGCTACGCATTTTGAGGCTGGGCAAGTATCGGCATGGGATACTAGCTGAAAATCCACGGTTCCGTTGACATTTTGGCTGCTGCTATTGTCTTTTGTATTTTTGTTTTTAAATCCGAAATTTTACCTCCCCATTTTATTCCTTTTGAAAAGACGCACACATGTGACTTCTGCCCATTAACGGCAATTCTATGCTGAATGTGCCTACCCTCAACAGATCGCACCCGCTACGCAGCTTGAGGCCAGGCAAGTACGGGCATGGGAAACTGGTTGGAATACCCGATTATGTTGATATTTTGGCTGCTGCTATTGTCTTTTGGATTTTTGTTTTTAAAATCTAAACTTTCCCTCCCCATTTTATTCCTTTTGAAAAGACGCGCACATGTGAGATCAGCACGTTAACGGCCATTCTAAGCTGAATGTGATTGCCATCGTCTGATCGCAGCCACTACGCAGCTTGAGGCTGGGCAAGTACTGGCATGGGTGACTGGCTGGGAATCCCTGGTTCTGTTGACATTTTGGCTGTTGCTATTGTCATTTGGATTTTTAGATTTGTGTTTTTAAAATATAATCTTTCCGTCCCCATTTTATTCCTTTTGAAAAGACGTGCACATGTGACATCTGCACGTCAACAGCTATACTAAGCTAAATTTGCCTGCCATTGTCACATCGCAGCTGCTACGCAGCTTGAGGCTGGGCAAGTACTGTCATGGGAGACCGGCTGGGAATCCCTGTTTCCATTGACATTTTGGCTGCTGCTATTGTCATTTGGATTTTTGTTTTTAAAATCTAACCTTTCCCTCCCCATGTTATTCCTTTTGAAAAGACACGCACATGTGACAGCCACACGTCAACAGCCATTCTAAGCTGAATGTGGATTCCCTCATCAGATTGCAGCTGCTACACAGCTTGAGGCTGGGCAAGTACCAGCATGGGAGACAAGCTGGGAATCCCCATTTTCGTTGATATTATGGCTTCTGCTATTGTCATTTGGATTTTTGTTTTTAAAATCTAACCTTTCCCTCCCCATTTTATTGCTTTTGAAAAGACGCGCACATGTGACATCTGCACGTCAGCCGGCATTCTAAGCTGAATGTGGATGTCCTCATCCGATCGCAGCCACTACGCAGCTTGAGGCTAGGCAAGTACCAGCATGGGAGACTGGCTGGGAATTCTTGGTTCCGTTAGACATTTTGGCTGCTGCTATTGTCATTTGGATTGTTAGATTTTTGTTTTTAAAAACTAACCTTTCCGTCCCCATTTTATTCCTTTTGAAAAGACGCGCACATGTGACATCAGTACATCAACGGCCATTCAAAGCTGAATGTGCATGCCCTCATCAAATCGCAGCAGCTACGCAGCTACGCAGCTTGAGGCTGATCAAGTACCAGCATGGGAGTCTGGTTGGGAATCCTTGGTTCCGTTAGACATTTTGGCTGCTGCTATTGTCATTTGGATTTTTGATTTTAAAATCTTAGCTTTCCGTCCCCGTTTTATTCCTTTTGAAAAGACGCGCACATGTGATATCAGCACGTCAACGTCCATTCTAAGCTGAATGTGCCTGCCTTCGTCAGATCGCAGCTGCTATGCATCTTGAGGCCAGGCAAGTACCTGCATGGCAAACTAGCAGACTAGCTGGGAATCACTGGTTCAATTGACATTTTGGCTGCTGCTATTGTCGTTTGGATTTTTGATTTTAAAATCTAAACTTTCCCTCACCATTTTATTCCTTTTGAAAAGACGCGCACATGTGACATCTGTGACATCTGTATGTCAATGACCATTCTAAGCTGAATGTGCCTGCCTTCATCAGATCACAGCCTCTATGCAGCTTGAGACAGGGCAATTACCGGCATGGGAGACTGGCTGGGAATCCCCGATACCTTTGACATTTTGGCTGCTGCTATTGTCATTTGGATTTTGAAAAGACGCACACATGTGACATCTGTGACATCTGTATGTCAATGACCATTCTAAGCTGAACGTGCCTACCCTCTTCAGATCGCAGCTTGAAGCTGGGCAAGTACCAGCATGGGAGACTGGCTGAGAATCCCCATTTTCGTTAACATATTGGCAGCTGCTATTGTCATTTCGATTTTTGGATTTTTTATTTTTAAAATCTAACCTTTCCCTCCCCATTTTATTCCTTTTGAAAAGACGCGCACATGTGACACCTGCACGTCAACGGCCATTCTAAGCTGAGTGTGCCTTCTCTCATCAGATTGCAGCCGCTACGCAGCTTGAGGCCGGGCAAGTGCTTGCATGAGAGACTGGCTGGGAATCCCAGGTTCCGTTGACATTTTGGCTGCTGGTATTGTCATTTGGATTTTTGGATTTTTGTTTTTAAAATGTAACCTTTCCCTCCCCATTTTATTCCTTTTTGAAAAGACACACACATGTGACATCTGCATATCAATGGCCATTCTAAGCCAAATGTGCCTTCTCTCATCAGATCGCCAGCCGCTACGCAGCTTGAGTATGGGCAAGTACCAGCCTGGGAAACTGGCGGAGAATCCGCGGTTCCGTTGACATTTTGGCTGCTGCTATTGTCATTTGGATTTTTGAATTTTTGGATTTTTGTTTTTAAAATCTAACCTTTCCCTCCTCATTTTATTCCTTTTGAAAAGACGAGCACATGTGACATCTGCACGTCAACGGCCATTCTAAGCTGATTGTGCCTGCATTCGTCAGATTGCAGTCGCTACACAGTTTGAGGCCAGGCAAGTACCAGCATGGTTAACTAGCTGGGAATCCCCTGTTCCGTTGACATTTTGGCTGGTCCTATTGTCATTTGGATTTTTGGATTTTGGTT
Source organism: Phyllobates terribilis (assembly GCF_046119375.1). Classification (NCBI taxonomy): domain Eukaryota; kingdom Metazoa; phylum Chordata; class Amphibia; order Anura; family Dendrobatidae; genus Phyllobates; species Phyllobates terribilis. Next base: position 4,254,573 of record NW_027362813.1, read on the forward strand.
TTTAAAATCTAACCTTTCCCTCCCCATTTTATTCCTTTTGAAAAGACAGGCACATGTGACATCTGCACATCAATGGCCATTCTAAGCTGAATGTGCCTTCCCTTGTCAGATCGCAGCTGCTACGCAGCTTAAGTTCAGGCATGGGATATTGGCAGGGAATCCCTGATTCGTTACCATTTTGGCTGCTGCTATTGTCATTTGGATTTTTGTTTTTAAAATCTAACCTTTCCCTCCCCATTTTATTCCTTTTGAAAAGACACACACATGTGACATCTGCACGTCAATGGCCATTCTAAGTTGAGTGTGCCTTCCCTCATCAGATTGCAGATGCTATGCAGCTTTAGGCTGGGCAAGTACTGGCATGGGAGACTGGCTTGGAATCCCTGATTCCATTGACATTTTGGCTGCTGCTATTGTCATATGGATTTTTGTTTTTAAAATCTTAACTTTCCCTCCCCATTTTATTCCTTTTGAAAAGACACGCACATGTGACATCTGCACGTCAATTGCCGTTCTAAGCTCAATGTGCCTCCTCTCGTCAGATCACAGCTGCTACACAGCTTGAGACCATGCAAGTACTGCCATGGGAGACTGGCTGGTAATCCCCAGTACTTTTGACATTTTAACCTCTGCTATTGTCATTTGGATTTTTGTTTTTAAAATCTAACCTTTCCCTCCCGATTTTATTCCTTTTGAAAAGATGCGCACATGTGACATCTTCTCGTCAATGGCCATTCTAAGCTGAATGTGCCTGCCCTTGTCAGATCGCAGCTGCTACACAGCTTGAGGCTGGGCAATTACCATTTGGATTTTTGTTGTTAAATGTATAACCTTTCTCACCCCATTTTATTCCTTTTGAAAAGACGCGCACATGTGACACTTGCACGTCAACGGCCATTCTAAGTTGAATGTGCCTTCTCTCATCGGATTGCAGCCGCTACGCAGCTTGAGGCTGGGCCAGTACCAGCATGGGAGACTGGCTGGGAATCCCTGGATCCATTGACATTTTGGCTGCTGCTATTGTCATTTGGATTTTTTGATTTTTTTTTTTTTAAATATAACCTTTCCCTCCCCATTTTATTCCTTTTGAAAAGACGTGCACATGTGACATCTGTAAGTCAATGGCCATTCTAAGCTGAATGTGCCTACCTCGTCAGATCGTAGCCGCTAAGCAGCTTGAGGCTTGTGAAGTAGTGACATGGGAGGTTGGCTGGGAATCCTTGGTTCCATTGACATTTTGGCTGCTGCTATTGTCATTTGGATTTTTGATTTTAAAAATCTAACCTTTCCCTCCCCATTTTATTCCTTTTGAAAAGACGTGCAAATGTAACATTTGCATGTTAAAGGCTATTCAAAGCTGAATGTGCCTTCCTTTGTCAGATCACAACCGCTATGCAGCTTGAGGCTGGGCAAGTACCAGCATGGGAGATTGGCTGGGCATCCCCGCTTCCATTGACATTTTGGCTGCTGTTATTGTCCTTTGGATTTTTGCCTTTAAAATCTAACCTTTCCCTCCCCATTTTATTCCTTTTGAAAAGACGCGCATGACGCGCTCCCTGGGCCTGTGTTGTGCAGGGGAATCCGAAACCGGGCCTGTTGTAGAATGTTGGGGGTTGTAGTCTCCGTGTGGCGGTGACCCGGTCCGTGCTCAGGGTGGTCAAACCAGTGGCAGTCTTAATGTATAGCAAATGTCCAACTACGCCACCCGTGGATTGCGGTCAGTGGGGACCGCCGCTGCGCTGCCAACTGCTGAGGCTGATGTTGTTTGCAAAGCCGAGTATGGGATAACTCCCCACGGGAGAAGTATTGCCTCAGGGCAGATAATGTGAGAGATGATGGGAGTGATGGTGTGAGGGTCCAAGTGCTAATGGTGCTGGTGCAGCAAGGAATCACAGAGACGTGAGGTGCAGTACAGGGTCTTTACTGATGGTACAAGGCAGACCCTCCCGGGAGTACTGGCTAGTATAAGGGGCCTGGTCAGTCTGCGAGCAAGCAGGAGTTCCCCTGGCCAGGTGGAGTTTTAGGCCTCCCCGTTTATCTGCACTCTTCCTGGCTACCTTGCTGTCAGCGGTTACAAGTAGCCCACGTCCCTGAGTATACCGTGTGGTGCTCACCCATATGGCTGGTGACTTGGGGCCTTCTGTTAGCCTCCGCTCCTGGATGTCGGCGCTGGTCCCTTCTTTGTGACTGAGCCTCCGGGCTTCTATGGCCAGAGGACCTGGAATCCCCTGCCGGCTGGTTTCTGCTGCTGGGTATATATCAGTCCCCACAGCCTCGGACTCCTGTGTCCGGTTTTAGTAACTTCAGCCAGGGCGAGCTATATCTCTGCTCACAGCCCCTGGCCTTCTGCCTCTGCTCCTACAGAGCTCCTGATGTATCTTTTCCTGTGTCTGCAGCTTCACTCTAGGCTCTGACTGCTTTGCTTGTTCTGCAGGCTCTGTCTCTGTCTCACCTAATCCCGCCCCAGACCCAGTTTATAAGGGCAGATTCCTCCCCTCCCAGGTCTGGGCGGGCAGTGTTGCATGCTTAGGGCTCCTGACCAGAGAAACCTCCCACTTGCTCTCAGACATAATATCTCTATTACTGTGGCAACCAGACCCCTGGGGTGTCACATTCCCCCCTAGTAATGTTTAGTACTCCGGGACTAAACACATTTTTAAAGCATAATAACAGGGTATAACAATAATACAATAACATATTTACAAGAAGCTTTAGTTCTTTAAAGGTCACGGCGTGTCCGCAACCGGGTGTCCATATCACCCAAGGTGAAGCTTTAAGCGAAGTAGGGGTCCTGTCCAAAGCAAACCAATTGCGTTGTCCTTGGGCGTGGCTGCAAGGGTAGACTAACTACTTTGGGCCGCAAGGAGGCCACGCCAGACAGGTTTTCTCTTTCGCGGCCGTCTTCGCAAGAGGCACCAAGGTGCAACTATCTACAAAACTGTTCCGGTTATCTAGCGTCCATAACCTGTTAGTCCATAAAAATATGCAGGGTAACTGAGAAACATAATTAATAACAGGCAACAAACATAAACCATAAACAGTTAGCAGATAAATTCACAGTGCATTAGTTTAGATTCTCCAGAGAGCGGGCATCTGACCTCTAGTGACTCTAGTGGACCTACGGAGCTCACTAACTGGTTCTGCACTACAGGGTGTAGGAGGTGTTATGGGTAAGCTGGGCAGCTGTCTGCACACTCTTTGGCTCACTAGGGGCACGGCTGGCTCACTACTAGCAGAGGGTTGATCCTCCTGTACTGCTGGTGTGGACTCGTCTGCCTCTTGGGCCGGCTGCTCTTCCAGCTCTACCGGTTCCTCTGTAGGCACTTGCAGGGCTGGCTGGAGAAAGGTGAGGATGGGTACGACGACAGCGCCGTTTACTTGTGTCCAAGACCGGGGGAAGTCTCCGAGTACGGTACTGATCATTTCTCCCCCTTCCTCTGCGGGTTGAGGGTTTCCTTGATCTTCTTCAGGGCTTTGCAGCTGCTCGGGACACTTCTTCAGGTGGTCTCTGGAGACAATGGCTGTGGTTTCTCCTCCATCCTTACTGATTACACAGATTTTTGGGTTCTCATGGCTTGATGGCAGTACGGTGTACGGGTCCTTTTCCCACTGGTCGTCCAACTTGTGGAGCCGCCTCTTCCTCTTCAAGACCTGCTCTCCAGGTACCAGGGAAACAGCGGGAGCATACTGGTTATAAGCCTTCTCTTGCCTTTCTCTAGCTTGAGACAGACTTCGCTCGACGCTCTCCTGTACTTTCCGATACTGCTGCTGCCGTTCTGTATCCCAGTCTGCCTCTGGCGAGGTGTCCTCAGGCGTCAGGACTCCCATATCCAGGTCAAAAGGCAGCTTACCAGGTCTTGCTCTCATTAGGTAAGCCTACAGTTGGTGGAACCTACAGGGATGTGGTTATACAGGTCCAGCAGATCGGGCAGTTTCTCAGGCCACAGACTGCGTTCTTCCAGGGGCAATGTTTTTAGCAGATCTATCACCACCTGGTTCATCTTCTCGCAGAGTCCATTGGTTTGAGCGTGATAGGGCGTTATTCTTATCTTCTTGCAGCCATACAGGTAGCAGAACTCCTGGAAGACCTCCGCTTCGAAGGCTGGTCCTTGGTCTGTCAACACTTGGTCCGGGTACCCGTGTGGACGGCAGAAGTGCTGCTGGAAGGCTCTAGCTGCTGTTTGAGCCGTTAAGTCCTTGACCGGGACCACCACCAGGAACCGGGAGTAATGATCTACGATTGTGAGGGCGTAGACATACCCAGATCTGCTTGGAGCCAGTTTCACATGGTCCAGGGCTACCAGTTCCAGTGGCTGTCTGGTGATGATGGGCTGCAGGGGAGTCTTCTGGCTGGCTCGGTCTTTTCTTCTCAGGTGGCACGGGCCACAGTCTCTGCACCACCTCTCGATGGCTCCTCTCATGCCTACCCAGTAGAACCGTTCACGCAACAAGAACTCCAGCTTCTTCCATCCGAAATGCCCTGCTCCGTTGTGGTATGCCTCCAGAACCATAGCCGCGACTCGTCTTGGGACCACTACCTGCCTGTTCATCTCATGTGTTCGAGAGTTAACCATTCTCCGGCACAGCTTCTCCCTGTAGAGGAACAGCTTACTTTTCTCCTTCCACAGTTGCTTGGTCTCCTCCGGAGCATCTGGGTCAAGACGGGCATCGGCCTGGGTCAGCATTTCCTTCACCAAATGGATTGCGGGATCACTGTCTTACGTCTCCGCCCAGTTATAGTGGGGCAAGGGATTGAACGTCACGGAGCGCCTGTCCTTCACACGGTGGGAATACAGGGTAATCCCATGACGGTGGAACGCAGGGAGCTCAACTTCTTCCAGATCTTCTGGATCTTCCCCTACGTCCGGTAAGTTCGGCATTCTAGACAGGGCATCCGCGTTGGCATTTGAGCGTCCTGCCCGGTATTTGATGGTGAATTCAATGTTGGACAGGTGGGCCATCCATATCTGTTCCAGGGCACCGAGCCTTGCAGTGTCCAGGTGTGTCTGTCACGCTGTCTCTGTGTACTGGAGGTAGGGGGCCTAAGCTGACCCTAAGCTGGGGCCCTGACTAATCCCTCTACCTGGATGTACTGTTGAAGGTACAGAGGTTCAGGCCGCCAGCGTAACCCCTACCTCCTGAGGATCCCTGCACCTAAGTAATCTAGTCCTGAGAAGGACCCCTGATCACAACAAAAGGGGACAGGTAATAATATGCCCACACTCAGTACTTAGACGAACGAGACAGTACAAGGGTAAAACCAAAACCACCTTGCATACAAAAACTGCACAACTACAACAGAGGGAACACCAACGGGAAAGGAGATAAATGATAAAGCGAGGAAGGGAAAAAACACTCCAAATACACTTAGCTCTGAAACTCCAAATACCACGATCCGCTCTGTTAGTCTGCATGAAATGCTTTCACTGACACTTCCCTAACAGACCGGCAGGCATTTGAAGGAGTTTCACTACAGCAACATTGATTGCAGCTGGGCGAGGCGTCTAGCACAGAGAGAGAGAGAGTTAACTCCCTCACTGCCGAAAAACACAAAGCACCAAAAACTCAGCTGCGAGAAGTCAGGCTGTGTAATCGTGACGATCTTCGTGGCGACACACCTGTGACAGTACCCCCCCTTCTACGAGGGGCCTCCGGACCCTCAGGGCCAGGTTTATCCGGGTGAGTCGTGTGGAAGGCCCGAACTAATCGGTCTGCGTTAATATCCGACGCAGGAACCCACATCCTCTCCTCAGGACCATACCCCTTCCAATGAACCAGGTACTGAAGGGACCGGCGATTAAACCGTGAATCGATGACCATCGATACCTGGAACTCCAAGTTACCATTGACCACCACTGGAGGGGGAGGTAAAGGTGACGGTACCACCGGCGCCACATACCTCTTAAGCAATGATCTGTGGAAAACGTTGTGAATTTTAAACGTAGGGGGGAGGTCAAGACGGAATGCCACCGGATTAATTATAGAACTGATCCTGTATGACCCGATGAACCTGGGACCCAGTTTCCAGGAGGGAACCTTAAGTTTTATATTCCTGGTAGACAACCATACCCGATCGTTCACACTTAGGTCCGGACCAGACACTCTCCTCCTATCAGCCATACGTTTGTATCGGTTCCCCATAGTATTCAGATTCTTCAGCACCCCTCTCCATACTGAAGCGAGTGATGAGGAAAATCGTTCCTCCTCAGGAACCCCCGAAGAGCCCCCCCTACTGAAAGTACAAAACTGGGGGTGAAAACCATATGCCCCAAAAAACGGGGACTTACCAGTGGACTCGCTCCGCCTATTATTAAGAGCAAACTCTGCCAGAGGTAAGAAAGAAGCCCAGTCCTCCTGGTTCTCTGACACAAAACACCGGAGATATGTCTCCAAGCTCTGGTTCATACGTTCCGTCTGACCATTGGTCTGAGGATGAAAAGCCGATGAGAACGATAAATGCATCCCCCGCCGTGTACAAAACGCCTTCCAGAATTTGGACACAAACTTAGACCCCCGATCTGACACCACCTCGGAGGGTACCCCGTGAAGCCTCACAATCTCCCCAATGAACACCTGCGCAAGAGTTTTAGCATTAGGAAGAGCAGGAAGAGCGATAAAATGTGCCATCTTGCTGAACCTGTCCACTACAACGAGTATGACCGTTTTACCCGAAGACGGAGGGAGGTCCGTAATAAAGTCCATAGACAGATGAGTCCAAGGACGCTCCGGGATCTTCAAAGGTAAGAGGGCCCCAGACGGACGGGTATGTGAGGTCTTAGAGCGCGCACAAACCCCACAGGACGCGACAAAAGTTGCCACCTCCTTATGTAAGTTAGGCCACCAAAACCGACGCGAGAGGAGATCCACAATTGCTTTACTCCCCGGGTGTCCTGCAAAAACTGAGTTATGGTGTGCCTCGATCACCTTTTGTCGCAACTGATCTGGAACAAACAGTCTCCCCGGAGGTCCAACAGGGGCGTCCCCCTGAGCCTCCAATACCTCCTCCTCAAGCTCAGAGCATACTGCCGAAAACACCACCCCCTCCTGAAGGATAGGAATCGGGTCGTCCGTATTCCCGGCCCCAGGGAAACTACGAGATAAGGCATCCGCCTTTACATTTTTTGACCCAGGACGATATGTAACGACAAAATTAAACCTGGTAAAAAACAATGACCACCTAGCTTGTCTGGGATTCAGACGTTTCGCAGACTCCAGATATAGCAGGTTCTTGTGATCGGTGATGACGGTGACCGGATGGACTGCCCCCTCTAAAAAATGGCGCCACTCCTCAAAAGCTAACTTAATGGCCAAGAGTTCCCTATTGCCGACATCGTAATTCCTCTCAGCGGACGACAATTTTTTAGAGAAAAAGGCGCACGGATGCCACTTACCAGGGGACGAACCTTGTGACAATACAGCTCCCACCCCTACCTCGGAAGCGTCTACCTCTACAATGAATGGCTGTGACGCATCAGGTTGAATGAGTATGGGTGCCGAGGCAAAACATTTTTTCAAGGAGGAGAATGCTTGACAAGCCTTGTCAGACCACCTAGAAAAATCCGTCCCCTTTTTAGTCATGTCTGTGAGAGGCTTAACCATGGACGAGAAATTACGAATAGAGATGAGCATTGTTCGACTCGAACTGTTCGCCAATCTCAAATTCGAGCTGTTTTGGTCGGTGTTCGAGCCGTTCGGCGAACACGAACGATTTGAGAAAAATTCGGCTGTTCGAGGTTATGTTCGATAACTGTTCGTGCACCAAAATCATAACTGGATTTTTTCTCAGTAATGATGAAAATTAATGTTAATACGCAGTTTGAGTGTACAGCGGGGTGGGGGGAGGGGCAGGGGATGGATCTCTGCAGGAATAATGAAGATCTCCATTTTTTTTTCTCTTTCCCGCATTTACAGTGGGGAAGTGCAATCTGTCAGCCTATCAGCAGCGCACACATGGAGCGAAGTGCTTTTTTTCACACAAGCAAGGGCATGTGTCATTGGCAGTGTATGTCACATGTCCTTGCCCTATAAGACCAAGCCATTTTCCCCGTCGCCACCATGTTCTCACTGCTGCAGCTGCGTGTTAGACGGCACCGCTGTTGCTGTGTGCGCTATACCTTGTTACTTTCAAGCCAATTTTCGCACAAATCTACAGATAGCTTGGGAGTAGGGATTAGTTGTGATCGCAGTCCTTTTAAGGACTAGGTTACAGCATTTCCTACGACTTTTATAAGGCAGGTCTGTGCTCTTAAATAGATAGATTGTGGGAGTAAAGACTAATTGTAATTGCAGTCCTTTTCAGGACTAGGTTACATCAGTTCCTATCAGTTTTTGCCAGGCAGGTCTGTGCCAGTGCTGTACAAGTTTTTTTCACAGCATTTGGCTGAATCTAGCAAAGCTAATCCTTTTTGGCTTATTGCAGAGTGTGTTAGTCAGTGGAGTAGTCTATCTGCGTTGCAAGATATACCACCTGTGTATAGAATACCTATTTTTTTACTGCACCTAGTGAAGTAAAATCTTTTGGGCATAGCATCATTCTATTAGTCCATCTATACTGACCTCCATCAGGCTGCAAATTAAAAATAATTTTTAGCTGCATCTACCTCTGAAAAAATATTTGGCCTTCTAGCTGTGTGTGGGACTTGTCTATTAGTCCATCTATACTGACCTCCATCAGGTTGCAAACTGAATATAATTTTTTTCTGCATCTAGCTCTGAAAAAATATTTGGCCTTCTAGCAGTGTGTGGGACTTTCTCTATTAGTCCATCTATACTGACCTCCATCAGGTTGCAAATTAAAAATAATTTATATCTGCTTCTAGCTCTGAAAAAATATTTGGCCTTCTAGCAGTGTGTGGGACTTTCTCTATTAGTCCATCTATACTGACCTCCATCAGGTTGCAAATTAAAAATAATTTTTTGTCTGCATCTAGCTCTGAAAAAATATATGGCCTTCTAGCAGTGTGTGGGACTTTCTCCATTAGTCCATCTATACTGACCCCCATCAGGTTGCAAATTCAAAATTCTTTTTTGTCTGCATCTAGCTCTGAAAAAATATTTGGCCTCCTAGCAGTGTGTGGGACTTTCTCTATTAGTCCATCTATACTGACCTCCATCAGGTTGCAAACAGAATATGTTTTTTTTCTGCATCTACCTCTGAAAAATATTGGGCTTCTAGCTGTGTGTGGGACTTTTTCTATTAATCCATCTATACAGACCTCCATCAGGTTGCAAACTGAATATAATTTTTTTTGCATCTACCTCTGAAAAAATATTTGGGCTTCTAGCTGTGTGTGGGACTTTCTCTATTAGTCCATCTATACTGACCTCCATCAGGTTGCAAACTGAATATAATTTTTTTCTGCTTCTAGCTCTGAAAAAATATTTAGCCTTCTAGCAATGTGTGGGACTTGTTCTAATAGTCCATCTATACTGACCTCCATTACGCTGCAAATTCAAAATAATTTTTTGTCTGCATCTAGCTCTGAAAAAATATTTGGCCTTCTAGCAGTGTGTGGGACTTTCTCTATTAGTCCATCTATACTGACTTCCATCAGGTTGCAAATTAAAAATAATTTTTATCTGCATCTACCTCTGAAAAAATATTTGGGCTTCTAGCTGTGTGTGGGACTTGTTCTATTAGTCCATCTATACTGACCTCCATCAGGTTGCAAACTGAATATAATTTTTTTCTGCATCTAGCTCTGAAAAAATATTTGGCCTTCTAGCAGTGTGTGGGACTTTCTCTATTAGTCCATCTATACTGACCTCCATCAGGTTGCAAATTAAAAATAATTTATATCTGCATCTAGCTCTGAAAAAATTTTTGGCCTTCTAGCAGTGTGTGGGACTTTCTCTTTTAGTCCATCTATACTGACCTCCATCAGGTTGCAAATTAAAAATAATTTTTTGTCTGCATCTAGCTCTGAAAAAATATTTGGCCTTCTAGCAGTGTGTGGGACTTTCTCTATTAGTCCATCTATACTGACCTCCATCAGGTTGCAAATTAAAAATAATTTTTTGTCTGCATCTAGCTCTGAAAAAATATTTGGCCTTCTAGCAGTGTGTGGGACTTTCTCTATTAGTCCATCTATACTGACCTCCATCAGGCTGCAAATTAAAAATAATTTTTATCTGCATCTACCTCTGAAAAAATATTTGGCCTTCTAGCTGTGTGTGGGACTTGTTCTATTAGTCCATCTATACTGACCTCCATCAGGTTGCAAACTGAATACAATTTTTTTCTGCATCTACCTCTGAAAAAATATTTGGGCTTCTAGCTGTGTGTGGGACTTGTTCTATTAGTCCATCTATACTGACCTCCATCAGGTTGCAAATTGAATATAATTTTTTTCTGCATCTAACCCAGACAATAGTTTTGGCCTAATACCACAGTTTGGCCACTCAGCTCTGCTCGGTTCCCATCCATTGTTTTTTTGTGCAAACAACTCCAGAGTTGTGAATTTGTTAACCACCAAAATGAGTGGAAAAAGGCCTGCTGCTGGTGGAAAGGGTAATAGGCGTGTTGGGAAGGGGAAAAAAGGTTGTGTCCATGGGGTAGGTGTTAAAGCAACAGTAACATCTGCAGAAGAAAGACCATCTTCCAGCCAAACTAAAATGTCTACTTCTTTTAGCGGACAATGTGATCTGATCCCTTTCTTATGGCCACGCCAATCGCTACAAATTCCAGATGAGGCACAAAAACAGCAGGTGCTTCAACGGATATCAAGTGCTCCTTTAAGTGGGCTCTCCTCCACATCAACTTCAACATCACAAATACTTCAGTCCTCAAAGGTGTCACCCCAATCGCACTTGCTTCCTCACAGCTCCCAAATATCCAGCTGCCCGTCTGAGTATGAGGTAGAACAGATGGTTGAGTCTGCAGAGCTGTTTACTCATACTGTAGCCTGGGAATCAGAGGTCGACTCCAGCGCTACTGTGAATCCAGACGAGGAAATGATCTGCACTGATGCCCAAAATCTTTATGAGTCGGATCCAGGACCAGACGCAGAAGGTTCTGACCATAATGTAGACCCTCATTCCCAAACTGTAACCCCTGATGGTGGAGACAATGAGGAAGACGATGATGAGACTCAAATACCTGATTGGAGCGACAACTTTAGTTTTTTGTCAGGGCAGGAAGAGGTTGGCTCTGAGGACGACGGGTGTGATAACGCACAGGGTGATGATGATGAGGTTGGAGATCCCACTTACTGTCAACCCACAGTCAGCAAAGAGATGAGGTCAGCAGAGGAGGTGGAGGAAGATGCTAGTGACGACGAGGTCAGGTTGCGCCTTCCTGGACAGAGACGTAGTACTGGAAGCACGTCAACAACTGCATCCTCAAACACAACTCTGCCTCTCACCACAAGTTGTGGTGGCTCTTCAGATCGCTTGGGTGATAAGCCTTGCATAGCCTGGCCATTTTTTCAGATCGATAAAGATGACCCAACTCGTGTTATCTGTAACATTTGTCAGCAAAAGCTAAGTAAAGGCCAAAAGATACATAGTTTGAGTACTTCATGCATGAACCGGCACATGGACATGAAGCATAAGTTGCAGTGGGAAGCTCTGTGTGCTACAATGCGGACTAGCCGGCCGGGCCAACCACCGTCTGCCATATCTTGTGCATCCGCGGCCTCTTCATCCTCTGTGACTGGGGGGACAGCAGTCACACCTGTTTTGGAGCGAAGACCTGCCACCTCTTTACCCGCAACAGCCAGCGTGATTGGCAGGTCATCATTTTCTTTCGAGGTGGTAACACCAGCTGGTGTTGAGCACTGTCCGACATCGATAGCACCACCTTTGGATCAAGGCAACCTAACATGTCCGCCTGCATCTTCCTCACTGACGGGCAGTTTGCCGGGGACACCCTTATCAACCCCGTCTAAGCACAATAGCCAGCCCTCGGTCCCTCAGATGTGGACATGTAAAAGACCATTTCCTCCTAGCCATGAGAAAGCTAAGAGGTTGAATTTCACCATCTGCAAGCTCTTGGCTACAGAAATGCTGCCTTGGACACAGAGGATTTTCGAGACCTTATGTCGGTCGCAGTGCGCCAGTACCAGATGCCCAGTCGGCACTACTTCTCAAAGAAAGATGTGCCTGCGCTCCACCAGCATGTCGCACACAACATCACCGCTTCTTTGAGAAACTCTGTGTGTGACAGGGTGCATTTCACCACATACACTTGGACGAGTTGGCATGGACAGGGGCGTTACATGTCGCTGACTGGGCACTGGGTAACTATGGTGACAGCAGGACAAGGGGCTGCTGTCCAAGTCTTGCCGTCCCCACGAGTTGTGCGTCAATCCTCTTTATGTCAAAGTTCCTCCACTGCTTCTGCCTCCTCAACCTCCTCTCGGTCTTCCACCTGCACCCAAAGCCTGTCTGGTCATGCCACAAGCTTTCTAACTGCGCAGAAGGGATCCTGCACACCTCCTTACTATGCTGGCAGTAGGGCTCAACGTCATCAGGCGGTTTTTACTTTGAAATGTCTGGGAAATGTGAGTCACACAGCTGAGGAGTTGTGGTCAGCTCTGGAGAACCAATTTCATGAATGGTTGTCTCCACTGGACCTGAAACCAGGGAAGGCTGTGTGCGACAATGCTGCAAACCTGGGTGCGGCCCTTCGCCGGGGCAATGTCACACACGTGCCATGTATGGCTCACGTGTTGAACCTGGTTGTCCAGCAATTTTTAGCCCACTATCCCAGACTAGATGGCCTTCTGCAGAGGGCACGGTCGCTGTGTGCTCACTTCCGCCGTTCGCATCCCGCAGCTCAGTGACTTACATCTCTACAGAAGACGTTGGGCCTGCCACTTCACCGGCTAAAATGCGATGTGCCTACCCGGTGGAATTCAACTCTGCACATGTTGCAGCGACTGTGGCAGCACTGACAAGCCCTGCTGCAATACGTTCTGACGTATAGCCTGGGCCAACGAGATCCAGAGGTGGGGCAAATCACGCTGGAGGAGTGGTCTCAGATCAGGGACCTATGCACCCTTCTGCACAGTTTTGAAATGGCGACGAAGATGTTTAGTGCTGACGATGCCATTATCAGCATGACTATTCCGGTGATTTACATGCTGGAGCACATGTTAAACAGAATTCGGAGTCAGGTGGTGGCACAAGAGGAGGTGGAGGAAGTAGAGGAGGAGGAGTTGTATGCGGAAGGGCTAACATCTGCAAGGTCCAGACGGTCGGCAGCAGCAAGGCGGCAGGCATGTGAGGGTGGGGGAGATGGTTTTACCAGGGCGCATGGTAGCAGCCAAACTAGTGAGGAAGGTGCAGGAGCCCAGGAAGAAGTGGAGGACGAACTGATGGAAGACTCATCAGATGAGGGAGACCTTGATCACATTTCTGTTGTGCGAGGTTGGGGGGAGAGGACAGAGGAAGGAAGCATGATTGTTACCTCGCCACCAACACAACAGGGACTTGGTGCTCCTGGATGCGCAACACACATGAGTGCCTTCTTGCTGCACTACCTGCAACATGACCCTCGAATTGTGAGAATTAGAAATAATCCTGACTACTGGGTTGCCACACTGTTAGATCCCCGGTACAAAAGTAAATTTGCAGAAATTATTCCTGCCATAGAAAGGGATGCACGCATGCAGGAGTATCAGCAGAGACTGTTGCAGAATCTTACATGTGCTTTTCCACAAAACACCAGTGGTGCACGTAGTGAATCTCACAGTTCCAACTTGCCAACCGTGGGACCGTCAAGTGTTCAGCACTCAAACCGTAACAGAACCACAGTATCTGCTGGTAACATCAATTTTGCGGAATCATTTCACCACTTTTTTAGCCCAACCTTTGCAAGGCCACAGGAGACAAGAAGTCTGACACATAGTCAACGCCTAGAGACGATGGTACAGGAGTATCTCCAAGTAAACATTGAAGCCATGACTGTGTCAATGGACCCTTGCTCTTTTGGGCTTCCAATCTGGATAAATGGCCGGAGCTAGCCACTTACGCCTTGGAGATCTTGTCATGCCCCGCAGCCAGCATTCTGTCTGAACGTGTGTTCAGCACTGCTGGTGGTGTGCTGACAGATAAGCGCACGCGGCTCTCCACTGATAATGTAGACAGACTCACGTTCATAAAGATGAACAAATCATGGATTCGAAATGACTTTTCTACCCCTGTGTCATCCTGGGGAGAGTAAAAGCTTGATGATTGGTTAAAATCACCCTACCAACCGTTTTAAGCTTTCAAATTACTAATCATGTTTATCTGTATCTTGGCTGGAAAATAATTTGGGCTTTGTAGCAGTGTGCAGCACTGATTCTATTAGGCCATCTATAATAAGCTCCACCAGATTTAAAATTACTAATCATGTTTATCTGTATCTTGACTGGAAAATAATTTGGGCTTTGTAGCAGTGTGCAGCACTGATCCTATTAGGCCATCTATACTAAGCTCCACCAGATTTAAAATTAATAATAATTTTTAGCTGCATCTAGCCCGGAAAATAATTTTGGGGCTCCGACATGCGCAAGACACATAAGTGCCTTCTTGCTACACTACCTGCAACATGACCCTCATATTGTCAGAATTCGAAGTAATCATGACTACTGGGTTGCCACACTCTTAGATCCCCCAAACTTTTCGATCAACCTTTTCATAATAATAAAGACCCAAAAAATGGTCATTTTTGAAATTATAAGCATTAGCAGGTTATTAGAAACTGAAATCAAACAGTTTTCAACTCAAAACTTTATTCTAGGTGATGTTACACTTTCACATAGGACCCCTTGTTCGAAAGGAGCTTCTGAACTCTCTCGTCCATTGAACTTGTCAGGTTTTGGATGGTTTCTGCTTCAATTGTTTTGCATGAGGACAGAATACCCTCCCAGAGCTGTTGCTTAGATGTGAACTGCCTCCCGCCATCATAGACACTCCTTTTGATGATGCTCCAGAGGTTCTGAATGGGGTAGAGGTCAGGGGAGCATGGGGGTCACACCATAAGTTTGTCCCCTTTTATGCCCATATCAGCCAGAGATGCAGATGTTTTATGTGCAGCATGAGATGGTGCATTATCATGCAAAAAAATGATCTTGCTGTGAAATACACGGTTCTTCTTCTTGAACCATGGCAGGAAGTGCTGTTTGAGAAAATCCACATACATTATGGAGTTCATCTTTAGCACCTTCAGGGATCCTAAAGGGGCCGACAATCTCTCTCCCCATGATTCCAGCCCAAAACATTACTCCACCTCCTCCTTGTTGGCGCTGTAGCCGTGTTTGCGTGGGGTGTCCATCAACCAGCCATCCTCAACTCCATCCATCTGGACCATCGAGCGCTGCAAGGCACTCATCCGTGAACAAAACAGTTTTGAAATCAGTCTTCATGTAATGTTTGGCCCACTGGAGCCGTTTCTGCTTGTGTGAAGTGGATAGAGGAGGTCGACAGGATGGCGTATGCACAGCTGCAAACCTCTGAAGGACCCTGCATCTTGTTGTTCGGGGGACGTTGGAGGCACCAGCAGCTTCAAAAACGTGTCTGCTGCTATGACAAGGCTTTTTTGCCACTGCTCTTTTAACCTGACGTAATTGCCTGTAGGAAAGAGTCCTCAATTTGCCCTTATCAGCACGCACACGTGTGTACTGTGAATCAGCTACATACTTCTTGATTGCCAAGACACTTCATCCTGATCATCGCACAATGTTGTTTGTAGTCATGCCTTGACCTAAACACTCCACAATTTGTTGCTTCTCAGCAGCCGACACATCCTTTTTCTTTCCCATTTTGGCAGAAAATGTAGGCTGCTTAATAATGTGAGACAGCCTTCTTAAGTAGTCTTGCCTTTCATTGGACACACCTGCCAAACTAATTAGCACAGGTGTCTGCAATTGCTTACAGTGATATAAAGAGCCCTGACACACATCGCCATCAATGAGTTTAATTGACAAACAAACAAATTCTTCCCTTATCACTCCTAAACACTTTTTGCATAATAATTTGGAACACAGTGTACATGTGCTTTTCCACAAAACACCAGTGGTTCACGTAGTGAATCTTACAGTTCTAACTTGCCAACCGTGGTCTGTATGGAGTTGTTCAATAAAGGGCCCAAAATTAAGATAACTTAGATGGGAGAGGTCTCTATGAATAGGAATTCCTAAGTATTTGATACCCTGTGAGGGCCAGGCAAAGGGAAAGTTGGACTGGATGGAATCCTATATGGATTTGGGGAGGGAGACATCGAGGGCCTCAGACTTCGCTGCATTGATTTTAAAATTTGACCATGTAACAAAGTGATCTATTTCAGCCATAACAGCATGGATGGATATATGTGATTGAGTGATATATACTAGGACATCATCAGCAAATAGAGAGCACTTGTACTCGGTGACTCCCACCTCAATCCACCTAATATTGGGGTTATGGCGAATTGATGAGAGCAGGTGCTCCGTCACTAGGATGTATAAGAGAGGGGACAGAGGACATCCCTGCCTTGTCCCATTGGTGATTGTGAAAGGTGATGAAAATGTTCTGATGCACCCCCTGGGCCTTGGGACACCCGGAGCCGGACCCTTTTTGGTGGATGCTGGTGGTTGTAGTCTTCGTGGCGGCGACCCGGTTCCGTGGCTCAGGGTGGTCAAACCAGTGGCGGAACTATTTATGTGGTTTTGATGTTTAAATGTCCGACTACACCACCCGTGGATTGCGGTCAGAGTGAACCGCCGCTGCAGGGCAGACCGCTGAGGCTGGTGTTGTGGGTGCAGCAGAGCATAGCATAACTCCCTACGGGAGGAGTATAGCCTCAGGGCAGTGTATGCGGAGGATGGGGGTGATGGTGCAGGGCAGCAGCAGTAACGACACGGAGTCAGTGATGCAGTCGAGGGCCTTTACTCACAGTTCTTATTATCCAGACCACGTCTGCAGGTAACGGCTGCCCACGTCGTACTGTGCTCACCAGCTGAGGGGCTCAGACAACTCCCAGATAACTTTGGAGCGCTTCACAGGACCCCCTTTGTGTGTCCTTTGTCTGGCCTTTCTTACCAACCCTTCTGTCCGGCTGCCTCGGGCCTCCTCTTGGTTAACTTGGCGCCAATTTCCCTGACCCTATGTGGTGCCTTCCTAGCGGGTGTAGCGAGGGGCTGGGCCACATAAAATGTCACAGCCTCCAGTTTCTAGCTGAGGGTCATTTCCTGCCTCCACTAGTTTCGGGGACCGGTCTCCCCCTTTGACCTGACCCCTCCACGCAGGTGGATTCGGGCGTGCGGTGGCGACTCGCCCGTCCGCACCCCTGGGATCCCTTCATTCCTTGTTCCTGGAGCCTTCTCCGCTCCTCTTCCTTCCTTCTCCCTCTTCCAGGCCTGGGCCTCTGTTACTAGGCCCGCCTCCGGAGCAGAGCTCATGCAGAGCCCCTGCTCCCTGCCACTTCTGCTCAGACTTCTCTGCACTGAACTAAGATGGTGCCCACCTTTTATACTCCCTTCTAAATGCACCCAGGTACTGCTTCCTCCCTGCTCCTGCACAACAGGGTTCCCCTTCCTCAGTGTTCCCTCCCCACACTCCAGCCAGGGACAGGGACTGTCGTGCCCATCTCAGAGGCATATTGGTCGCCCTGCCCCACGGCAATGTGGTGTAATGCATGCAGGTGTCGGGTCCTGATCCACACTCCATCCTTACCTGAGAGTGAGATATCACACCTCTGGGTGAGGTGCAATACCTCTGTAGCAACCGAGCCCTCAGGGTGCTACAGTTCCATTTATCTTCAGCCTAGGTGACGTATTGTGATACAGGGCCGTGATTTTGGCTATAAAAGGGTCCCCTAGACCCCTACCCCAAGCTTTTTAAGAGAATCATATATGGCGTGCCAGGAGACTCTATGGAATGCTTTCTCAGCATCCACCGAGAGTATCTAATTACAAATTTTTAAATTCATCTAGCCCAGGAAATACTTTGTGCCTAGTAGCAGTGTCTGCTAGTCAGCGGATTATCCCGGCTGTTAAGCAAGCTACACCACCTGTAGTTTGGACACTTAATTTTTTCAAAGGAAATGCTTCGGGACCACGGGATACTCAGTGAAGAGCATCAGGAGGCACCCCAAGGCATAGGGGCTGGGACTGGCAGTAGGATGCCTTGCGGTGGACAGCCGAGCTCGATCCTGATAAAAGCTTTTTAACTGTAGCAGCTTTAGTGGACGCTACTGGAGCTGGAATTACGCGGCTGCTTGCATGAGACTTGCCCTCCAATAGATCCTTGTAAATGGATTTAAAGTGTATTCATTCAAATTAGAGAGACAATTTAAATTAAAAAGCTTAGAGCTGCCTCCACCACAGGGGGGCTCGCTCAACCCACCAGCGGACAGGCACCAGTATTGGGAGAGGGGGGCTGGCCGTCAGGGTTCACCGCGGCTCTGGCACAAACCCGGCGACAAGGAGGTGGCACGGGCAGGAACCGACTGAACGTGTCGGCTTCTCACTTTTTGGATTTTAGAAGGGCATGACATGCCTATATCTGTGTCTCCCCCTCCTTTTACTCCTCCACCTCTTTTCTTTTCGCATGACTATACATACTTGTCACTTTTCCATGTGTTAGTTGTGTCTTCTGAGCAGTTTGTCAGCTTTTGGACACATTTGAAGGTGTTTCTATGTGTTTTTGTTTGCCTGCCATTGGTTTTAACGGTGTTCGACGAACCGAACCGAACTCGAACACTACGGGTTGGCTCAACACTAGTTAGAATTTAATAACAAAAATGCAAATGACAATAGCAGCAGCCAAAATGTCAACGGAACAAGGGATTCCCAGCTAGTTTCCCATGCCTGTACTTGCCCAGCCCCAAGCTGCGTAGCGGCTGCGATCTGACGAGGGCAGGCACATTCATCTTAGAATGGCTGTTGACTTGCAGATGACAGATGTGCACATCTTTTCAAAAGGAATATTATGGGGAGGGAAAGGCTAGATTTTAAAAACAAAAATCTAAATGACAATAGCAGCAGCCAAATTGTCAATGGAACTGGGGATTCCCAGCCAGTCTCCCATGCCAGTACTTGCCCAGCCTCAAGCTGCGTAGGGGCTGCGATCTGATGAGAGCAGGCACATTAAGCTTAGAATGGCTGCTAACATGTAGATTTCACATGTGCGTGTCTTTTCAAATGGAATAAAATGGGGAGGGAAAGGTAATATATTAAAAACAAAAATTCAAATGACAATAGCAGCAGCCAAAATGTCAATGGAATTGGGGATTCACAGCCAGTCTCCCATGCAAGTACTTGCCCAACCTCAATCTGTGTAGCGGCTATGATCTGATGAGGGAAGGCACATTCAGCTTAGAATGGCCCTTGACATGCAGATGTCACATGTGTGCGTCTTTTTAAAAGGAATAAAATGGGGAGGGAAATATGAGATTTTAAAAACAAAAATCCAAATGACAATAGCAGAAGCCAAAATGTAAATGTAACCAGGGATTCCCAGCCAGTCTCCCATGCTGGAACTTGCCTTGCCTCAAGCTGCACAGCAGCTGCTATCTGACAAGAGGAGGGACATTCAGCTGAGAATGGCCGCTGACTTGCAGATGCTACATGTGCGCGTCTTTTCAAAAGGAATAAAATGGGGAGGGAAAAGTTAGATTTTAAAAATAAAAATCCAAAATCCAAATAACAATAGCAACAGCTAAAAAGTCAACGACAACGGGGATCCCCAGCCAGTCTCCCATGCCAGTACTTGACTGGCCTCAAGCTGCGTTGCGGCTGTGATCTGACGAGGAAAAGCACATTCAGCTTAGAATGGCCGTTGACGTGCAGATGCCACATATGCGCGTCTTTTCAAAAGGAATAAAATGGGGAGGGAAAGGTAAGATTTTAAAAACGAAATTCCAAAAATCCAAATGACAATAGCAGCAGCCAAAATGTTAACAGAAACAGGGATACCCAACAAGTCTCCCATGAAGGTATTTGCCCAGTTTCAAGCTGCACAGCAGCTGCAATTTGACAAGGGAAGGCACATTCAGCTTAGAATAGCTGCTGATGTGCAGATATTACATGTGTGCGTCTTTTCAAAATGAATAAAATGGGGCGAGAGAGGTTAGATTTTAAAAACAAAAATACAAAAATCCAAATAACAATAGCAGCAGCCAAATTGTCAAAGGAAACATGGGATCCCAGCCAGTCTCCCATAATGGTACTGCCCAGCCTCAAGCTGCGTAGTGGCTGCGATCTGACGAGGGAAGGTACATTCAGCTTAGAATGGCCGTTGACGTGCAAATGTCACATGTGCGTGTCATTTCAAAAGGAATAAAATGGGGAGGGAGAGGTTAGATTTGAAAAACAAAAATCCAAATGACAATAGCAGCAGCCAAAACGTCAATGGAACTGGGAATTCCCAGCCAGTTTCCCATTCCAGTACTTGCCTGGCCTCCAGCTACATAGTAGCTGCAAGCTGACAAGGGCAGGCATATTCAGCTTAGAATTGCCGTTGATGTGCAGATGTCACATGAGCGCCTCTTTTCAAAAGGAATAAAATGGGGAGGGAAAGGTTAGATTTTAAAAACAAATATCCAAATGACAATAGCAGCAGCCAAAATGTCAACGGAATTGGGGATTCCCAGCCAGTTTCCCATACCATGCACTTGCCTGGCCTCAAGCTGCGTAGCAGCTGCAATCTGGCAAGAGAAGGCACATTCAGCTTAGAATTCCCGTTAAGGTGCAGATGTCACATGTGAGTGTCTTTTCGAAAGGAATAAAATGGGGAGGGAAAGATTAGATTTAAAAAAAAAAATTCCAAAAATCCAAATGACAATAACAGCAGCCAATATGTCAATGGAACCAGGGATTCCCAGCCATTCCCCCATGCTCGTACTTGCCCAGCCTAAAGCTGCATAGCAGCTGTGATCTGACAAAGTCAGCCACATTCAGCTTAAAATGGCCGTTGACATGCAGATGTCACATGTGCGCTTCTTTCCAAAAGGAATAAAATGTGGAGGTAAAGGTTAGATTTTAAAAACAAAAATTAAAAAATCCAAATGACAATAGCAGCAGCCAAAATGTCAACGTAACAGGGAAATACCAGCCAGTCTCCCATGCTGGTACTTGCCCAGCCTCAAGCTGTGTAGCAGCTGTGATCTGATGAGGGGAGTCACATTCAGTTTAGAATGGCCGTTGATGTGCAGATGTCACATGTGCGCATCTTTTCAAAAGGAATAAAATGGGGAGAGAAAGGTTAGATTTGAAAGACAAAAATCCAAATGACAATAGCAGCAGCCAAAATGTCAATGGAACCGGGAATTACCAGCTAGTCTCCCATGCCAGTTCTTGCCTGGCCTCAAGCGGCATAGCTGCTGTGATCTGACGAGGGCAGGCACATTCAGCTTAGAATGGCCATTGACGTGCATCTGACACATGTGCGCATCTTTTCAAAAGGAATAAAATGGGGAGGGAAAGGTTAGATTTGAAAAACAAAAATCCAAATGACAATAGCAGCAACCAAAATGTCAATGGAACCAGGTATTCCCAGCCAGTCCCCAATGCTGATACTTGCCTTGCCTCAAGCTGCGCAGCGGCTGCGATCTGATGAGGGCAGGCACATGCAGCTTAGAATGGACGTTGACGTGCAGATGTCACATGTGCGCGTCTTTTCAAAAGGAATAAAATGTGGAGGTAAAGGTTGGATTTTAAAAACAAAAATCCAAATGACATTAGCAGCAGCCAAAATGTCAACAGAACCATGGATTCCAAGATAGTCTCCCATTCTGGTACTTGCCCAGCCTCAAGCTGCATAGCAGCAGCAATCTGACGAGAAAAGGCACATTCAGCTTAGAATGGCCGTTGACGTGCAGATGGCACATGTGCGCGTCTTTTCAAAAGGAATAAAATGGGGAGGGAAAGGTATTATTTAAAAAACAAAAATCCAAGTGACAATAGCAGAAGCCAAAATGTCAACAGAACCATGGATTACCAGATAGTCTCCCATGCTGTTACTTGCCCAGCTGCAAGCTGCATAGCACTGGTGCTCTGATGAGGGAAGGCACATTCAGCTTAGAATGGCCATTGACGTGCAGCTGTCACATGTGCGCGTCTTTTCAAAGGGAATAAAATGGGGAGGGAAAGGTTAGATTTTAAAAACAAAAATCCAAAAATCCAAATGACAATAACAGCAGCCAAAATGTCAATGGAACAGGGGATTCCCAGCCTGTCTCTCATGCCAGTACTTGCCTGGCCTCAAGCTGCATAGCAGATGCAATCTGACAAGGGCAGGCACATTCTGCTTAGAATGGCAGTTGTCAAGCTGCTGTCACATGTGCGCGTCTTTTCAAAAGGAATAAAATGGGGAGGGAAATGTTAGATTTTAAAAACAAAAATCCAAATGACAATAGCAGCAGCCAAAAAGTTAATGGAACCGGGGATTCCCAGCCAGTCTCCCATGACTGTTCTTGCCCAGCCTCAAGCTGCATAACAGCTGCAATCTGACGAGGGCAGGCACATTCAGCTTAGAATGGCTGTTGATGTGCAAATGTCACATGTGCGTGTCTTTTCAAAAGGAAGAAAATGGGGAGGGAAAGGTTAGATTTTAAAAACAAAAATCCAAATGACAATAGCAGCAGACAAAATATGAAGGAACCTGAGATTCCCAGCCAGTCTCCCACGCTGGTACTTGCCCAGCCTCAAACAGCATAGTAGCTGCAATTTGGCGAGGGAAGGCACAATCAGCTTAGAATGTCCGTTGACATGCAGATGTCACATGTGCGCGTCTTTTCAAAAGGAATCAAATGGGGAGGGAAAGGTTAAATTTTAAAAACAAAAATCCAAATGACAATAGCAGCAGCCAAAAAGTCAACGAAACTGGGAATTCCCAGCCAGTCTCCCATGCTGGTACTAGCCCAAACTCAAGCTGCGTAGCTATTGTTACCTGACGAGAACAGGCACATTCAACTTAGAATTGCCATTGATGTGCAGATGTCACATGTGCGCGTCTTTTCAAAAGGAATAAAATGGGGAGGGAAAGCTTAGAATTTAAAAACAAAACAAATGACAATAGCAGCAGCCAAAATGTGAACGGAACTAGGGATTCCCAGCCATACTCCCATTTTGGTATTTGCCTGACCTCAAGCTGCACAGCAGCTGCAATCTGACGCGGGCAGACACATTCAGATTAGAATGGCCATTGACGTGCAGGAGTCACATGTGCGTGTCTTTTCAAAAGGAAGAAAATGGGGAGGGAAAGGTTAGATTTTAAAAACAAAAATCCAAATGACAATAACAGCAGCCAAAATGTCAACAGAACCGGGGATTCCCAGCCTGTCTCCCAAGCCAGTACTTGCCCAGCCTCAAGCTGCGTTGCGGCTGCGATCTGACGAAGGCAGGAACATTCAGCTTAGAATGTCCGCTGACGTTCAGATGTGACATGTGCGCGTCTTTTCAAAAGGAATAAAATGGGGAGGGAAAAGTTAGATTTTAAAAACAAAAATCCAAATGACAATAGCAGCAGCCAAAATGTTAACAGAGCTGGGGATATGGAGCCGGGTAATCCAAGCCAGTCTCCCATGCTAGTACTTGCCTAGCCTCAAGCTGCTGCGATCTGACGAGAGCAGGAACATACAGCTTAGAATGGCCGTTGACAAGCAGATGTCACATGTGCGCGTCTTTTGAAAAGGAATAAAATGGGGAGGGAATGGTTAGATTTTAAAAACAAAAATCCAAATGACAAAAGCTGCAGCCAAAATGTCAACGGAACCATGAATTCCAGCCAGTCTCCCATGCCGATACTTGCCAAGCCTCAAACTGCATAGAGCTGCGATCTGACGAAGACATATTCAGCTTAGAATGGCCGTTGATGTGCAAATGTCACATGTGCGCGTCTTTTCAAAAGGAATAAAATGGGGAGGGAAAGGTTAAATTTTAAAAACAAAAATCCAAATGACAATAGCAGCAGCCAAAAAGTCGACGAAACTGGGAATTCGCAGCCAGTCTCCCATGCTGGTACTAGCCCAAACTCAAGCTGCGTAGCTGCTGTTATCTGACGAGAACAGACACATTCAACTTAGAATTGCCATTGATGTGCAGATGTCACATGTGCGCGTCTTTTCAAAAGGAATAAAATGGGGAGGGAAAGCTTAGGTTTTAAAAACAAAAATCCAAATGACAATAGCAGCAGCCAAAATGTCAACGGAGCCAGGGATTCCCAGCCAGTCTCCCATGCAGGTACTTACCCAGCATCAAGGTGCATAGCAGCTGTGATCTGAAGAGAGCAGGCACAATCAGCTTAGAATGGCCGTTGACGTGCAGATGTCACATGTGCGCGTGTTTTCAAAAGGAATAAAATCGGGAGGGAAAGGTTAGAATTTAAAAACAAAAATCCAAAAATCCAAATGACAATAGCAGCAGCTAAGATGTCAACGGAACCAGGGATTTCCAGCCAGTCTCCCATGCCGGTACTTGCCCAGCCTCAAGCTGTGTAGCAGCTGCGATCTGAAGAGGGCAGGCACAATCAGCTTAAAATGAATGCTGACGTGCAGAAGTCACATGTGCGTGTCTTTTCAAAAGGAATAAAATGGGGAGGGAAAGGTTAGATTTTAAAAACAAAAATCCAAATGACAATAGCAGCAGCCAGTCTTCCATGCCAGTAGTTGCCTGACCTCAAGCCGCGTAGCAGCTGCGATTTGACAAGTTAAGGCACATTCATCATAGAATGGCTGTTGACGTACTGATGTCACATGTGCGCGTCTTTTCAAAAGGAATAAAATGGGAGGGAAAGGTTAGATTTTAAAAACAACAATCCAAATGACAATAGCAGCAGCCAAGATGTCAACAGAACAAGCGATTCTCAGCGAGTCTCCCATGCCGGTACTTGCCCAGCCTCAAGCTGTTTAGCAGCTGCAATCTGACAAGGGCAGGCACATTCAGCTTAGAATGGCCGTTGACAGACAGATGTCAAATGTGCACGTCTTTTCAAAAGGAATAAAATGGGGAGGGAAAGGTTAGATTTTAAAAACAAAAATCCAAATGACAATAGCAGCAGCCAGTCTTCCATGCCAGTACTTGCCTGACCTCAAGCCGCGTAGCAGCTGCGATTTGACAAGTTAAGGCACATTCATCATAGAATGGCTGTTGACGTACTGATGTCACATGTGCGCGTCTTTTCAAAAGGAATAAAATGGGAGGGAAAGGTTAGATTTTAAAAACAAAAATCCAATTGACAATAGCAGCAGCCAAAATGTCAACGTAACTGGGGACTCCCATCTAGTCTCCCACAAAGGTACATGCCTGGCCTCCAGCTGCATAGCAGCTGCGATCTGACGAGGGAAGGCACATTCAGCTTAGAATGGCAGTTGACCTGCAGATGTCACATGTGCGCGTCTTTTCACAAGGAATAAAATGGGGAGGGAAAGGTTAGATTTTAAAAACAAAAATCCAAAAATCCAAATGACAATAGCAGCAGCCAAAATGTCAATGGAATCACCCATGCTGGTACTTGCCCAGCCTCAATCTGCATAGCAGCTGTGCTGTGATGAGGGAAGGCACATTCAGCTCAGAATGGCCGTTGATGAGCAGATGTCACATGTGCGTGTGACACCCCAGGGGTCTGGTTGCCACAGTAATAGAGATATTATGTCTGAGAGCAAGTGGGAGGTTTCTCTGGTCAGGAGCCCTAAGCATGCAACACTGCCCGCCCAGACCTGGGAGGGGAGGAATCTGCCCTTATAAACTGGGTCTGGGGCGGGATTAGGTGAGACAGAGACAGAGCCTGCAGAACAAGCAGAGCAGTCAGAGCCTAGAGTGAAGCTGCAGACACAGGAAAAGATACATCAGGAGCTCTGTAGGAGCAGAGGCAGAAGGCCAGGGGCTGTGAGCAGAGATATAGCTCGCCCTGGCTGAAGTTACTAAAACCGGACACAGGAGTCCGAGGCTGTTGGGACTGATATATACCCAGCAGCAGAAACCAGCCGGCAGGGGATTCCAGGTCCTCTGGCCATAGAAGCCCGGAGGCTCAGTCACAAAGAAGGGACCAGCGCCACCATCCAGGAGCGGAGGCTAACAGAAGGCCCCAAGTCTCCAGCCATACGGGTGAGCACCACACGGTATACTCAGGGACGTGGGCTACTTGTAACCACTGACAGCAAGGTAGCCAGGAAGAGTGCAGATAAATGGGGAGGCCTACAACTCCACCTGGCCAGGGGAACTCCTGCTTGCTCGCAGACTGACCAGGCCCCTTATACTAGCCAGTACTCCCGGGAGGGTCTGCCTTGTACCATCAGTAAAGACCCTGAACTGCACCTCACGTCTCTGTGATTCCTTGACGCACCAGCACCATTAGCACTGGGACCCTCACACCATCACTCCCATCATCTCTCACATTAGCTGCCCTGAGGCAATACTTCTCCCGTGGGGAGTTATCCCATACTCGGCTGCGCAAACAACATCAGCCTCAGCGGTCGGCAGCGCAGCGGCGGTCCCCACTGACCGCAATCCACGGGTGGTGTAGTCGGACATTTGCTATACATTAAGACTGCCACTGGTTTGACAACCCTGGGCACGGACCGGGTCACCACCACACGGAGACTACAACCTCCAGCATTCTACAACAGGCCCGGTTCCGGGTTCCCCTGCACAACACAGGCCCAGGGGGCGCGTCAACTTTGGCGTAGTCGGCAGGATTTCGTGCCCGCAACCACCGGGTACTGCGTGCCTGAAAAAGAGACTTTTATACTTACCTGTGGTGAAGTTTCCCGCCGTCCGGAGTCGTTTCCTGCCATCCGGAGCCGATTCCCGCCATCAGATGCCATCTTGGACCGTTTCCCGCCGTCTTCTCCCTTCTTCCCGCCATCCGCAGCTGCTTCCCGCCTTCGGACGCCATCTTCGGGACGCCACACGGGAAGAAGAGGGGCGTGGACGCCGAAAGCGCGCGAGATCCGAAGCTCCGCCCCACGCTCTGACGCTGCGCAAGGTCCTGGAAGGGAGGAAGAGCGACGCTGACGTCATCGGAGTGCGACGCCAGGTCCTCAACCCCGACGATCGACTGCGGAGCCGCGGCCTACGGAAGAAGAGCATCGCAAGGTAGGCCACGGTCCACTAGGGGGGAGGAGGATGCCGGATACCGAGGGGAGCTCCACTGCCACAGCCACCGCCAGCGCAACCGCTGCAGCAGTCATGCCATTCACCATGCCCTATATCCCGGGGGCAACCTGGCTACCCCAGTACTCAGGGGAGTCACATACTCTAAATGACTTTAGGGAAAGACTGGATAGCCTCTTCCAGGTGTACCCACTCACAGAAGAGCAAAAAGTGAGCATCCTGGTGGCCCAATTAATTGGGGCAGCCCAAAGGGAGGTAAAGTCCTGGCCACCTGGGAGGAAGAGGACTGTCAGAGAAATACTAGCCCGGCTGAAAGACACATTTGATACCCACACCTCAGCCGAAATAAAGCTCAGATTTTACGGGTGTAAACAGCGGGCACATGAGAGTATAAGAGACTATGCTCTAAACCTACAAGAGGCCCTGAGAGCCATTAAGCAGGCAGACCCTGGCAGCGTGGGAAATGAAGATAAGCTGTTGACTGAACAATTTATTGAGGGTCTACTGTGCAATGCCCACCGAACCCAGTTGCGGGCAATGGCCTTACAGGACCCTGACCTGGACTTTGCACAGTTCAAGGACAGAGCCATCCGGGTGCTCCGAGAACCGGCACCAGGTGGCGCTGTGACCCACAGGCGCCCTGCTATCACTTACCACCAGGAGACGGCGCCCTTGTCTGCAGGGCCTGTGGGAGCTGATGCGCAGGCTTTGAACATTAACCGGGCAAAAGACCTGCACCATCAGGTCCAAGAGCTGACTAAGAGCGTTGCCGCGCTAACCAGAACTGTGCAGTCTTTACAGGTCTCTTCTCCAGGAAAGATCCAGCTGGAATCAGGACCGGAGGACGTCCCGTGGCACCGACTGAGGAGGACCCCACCGGCTAGAGGAAGACCCAGCGACAGATACAACGAGGACGGACGACCCATCTGCCACCGCTGCAATCAACCCGGACATGTGGCAAGGTGCTGTCATTTAAACGGGCACAAACTGGGGTAGAGGGCCAACTCCCAGGCATAAGACCATCAGGCCCATCAAACTGGCGTGATAAATACGTTGGGGGACGTCCAATCTTGCCTGTGGTACTCGATGGCATTCCTATGAGTGCCCTACTAGACACTGGGTCACAGGTGACCACCATCCCGTACGTGCTCTTTAAACAGTAATGGAATGACTCGGACATAACCCGCTACCCAGATGACGACCTGAGTATCATCGCCAGCAATGGTCAGCCCATGCCGCAGGTGGGATTCAAAGAGGTGACCATTAAGATCGGTAAATTCGAACTGGCGGCACAAGGACTGATTATAGTGGACATAGACCGTCATGAGAGTCACCCTAGAATAACCTTGGGAACTAATGTGATTGAAAATTGTCTTGCAGAGGTGATTCTCATTTTACAGCAGATTGCCAAGAACGCCAGTTCCGGCCAGCAGCGTGTGCTCCAAAAAGAGATCCGGGCACTGATGAAGCGGCAACAGGTGGAACTATCTGGTGGTGAGATAGGTAGCGTGAGAATGTGTGACCCGTTCCCTATTGCCATGCCCCCAAAAAGTGAGATGATGATTTGGTGCCGGGCAGCTATTGGTCTAAGAGTTAGAGACTACCAAGAAATGGTAGAACCCGTCTACTCAGACAGTAGGCCCACCATTTTGACAGCACGGGGGGTGGTCGATGTAAGCCATGGGAAGGTGCCCGTTCGCATCATAAATATCGGGGAGAGAGAAGTACACCTGCCCCGGTATGCCACGCTAGCCAAATTGTTTACCATCAACCAGAACTCTGTACAGGCCGTGGAACCCTTGCCTCCATCTCAACCAGAGGAAGGTAACGGCTCTAAGAAACCAATGGAGGACTGTTGTCAGCAACTACATTTGGGTACTGACTCCACTCCCTCACACCAGAAACAGGGAGTCTATCGGGTGGTTCGAGAGTACGAGAGAGTGTTTAGTAAACACCCGCTAGACTGCGGGCGAGTAAAGGGGGTAGAACACCACATCCCCACGGGAGACCATCCTCCCATAAAGGAGAGATACCGACCCGTACCCCCGGCACACTACCAACACGCCAA
The DNA here is from genome assembly GCF_046119375.1 of Phyllobates terribilis. Lineage (NCBI taxonomy): Eukaryota > Metazoa > Chordata > Amphibia > Anura > Dendrobatidae > Phyllobates > Phyllobates terribilis. The sequence continues at coordinate 4,283,661 of NW_027362813.1, forward strand.
GGGGATGCTTAGAGACATGAAGGAGGCTGGGGTAATCAAGGACAGCTGTAGACCCTGGGCAGCTCCAGTAGTCTTAGTGAAAAAGAAAGATAACACCATGAGAATGTGTGTAGACTACAGGAAGGTCAACCGTATCACACACAAAGATGCGTACCCGTTACCAAGTATAGAAGAGTCCTTAGCTGCATTAAAATCTGCTAACTTCTTCTCTACTTTGGATCTCACTAGCGGGTACTGGCAGGTTCCTGTAGCAGAGGCGGACCGGGAGAAGACTGCATTCACCACCCCGATGGGTCTCAGCGAATTTAACTGTATGCCGTTCGGGCTCTGCAACGCACCAGGAACCTTCCAACGGTTGATGGAATGCTGTCTGGGACACCGGAACATCGAGACGGTCCTGTTATATCTCGACGATGTCATCGTCTATTCCAAGACCTACGAGGACCACCTGAAACACCTGGCAGAAGTGTTCGAAGCTCTGGCAAACTACGGCCTAAAGGTGAAACCCTCCAAGTGTCACCTCCTGAAACCAAAGGTGCAATACCTGGGACACGTGGTGAGTGCTGACGGAGTAGCTACTGACCCTGATAAGATCACCGTGATTAAGGACTGGCCAAGACCCTCCAGCATAAAGGAAGTGCGGCAGTTCCTCGGGTTGGTAGGCTACTACCGAAGATTCATTCCCGGTTTCACCAAAATGGCAGCCCCTATGCAGGACCTCCTGATAGGTCAATCTCGGAAAGCCAAAAACCAGAAGCCGCCCTTTAGGTGGGAAAAGCTGGAAGAGGAGTCCTTCTGCCAGCTGAAGATGGCCCTCACGGGGGATGAAATCCTGGCATATCCAGACTACAGCCAGCCCTTTATCCTCCACACGGACGCAAGCAACATCGGGCTAGGAGCCGTACTGTCCCAGATCCAGCAAGGGAAAGAACGGGTAATCGCTTACGCCAGCCGAAAGCTATGGCCCACGGAGAGGAACCCTGAGAATTATAGCTCATTCAAGCTGGAGTTCCTGGCAGTAGTTTGGGCAGTGACCGAACGTTTCAAGCATTACCTTGCCTCCTTCAAATTCACCGTGTACACGGATAACAACCCGTTGACACACCTGGACACTGCAAGGCTCGGTGCCCTGGAACAGAGATGGATGGCCCGCCTGTCCAACTTTGAATTCACCATCAAATACCGGGCAGGAACCTCAAATGCCAACGCGGATGCCCTGTCTAGAATACCGAACTTACCGGACGTAGGGGAAGAGCCAGAAGATCTGGAAGAAGTTGAGCTCCCTGCGTTCCACCGTCATGGGATTACCCTGTATTCCCACCGTGTGAAGGACAGGCGCTCCGTGACGTTCAATCCCTTGCCCCACTACAACTGGGCAGAGACGCAAGACATTGATCCCGCAGTCCATTTGGTGAAGGAAATTCTGACCCAGGCCGATGCCCGTCTTGACCCAGATGCTCCGGAGGAGACCAAGCAACTGTGGAAGGAGAAAAGTAAGCTGTTCCTCTACAGGGAGAAGCTGTGCCGGAGAATGGTTAACTCTCGAACACATGAGTTGACCTGGCAGGTAGTGGTCCCAAGACGAGACGCGGCTATGGTTCTGGAGGCATACCACAACGGAGCAGGGCATTTCGGATGGAAGAAGCTGGAGTTCTTGTTGCGTGAACGGTTCTACTGGGTAGGCATGAGAGGAGCCATCGAGAGGTGGTGCAGAGACTGTGGCCCGTGCCACCTGAGAAGAAAAGATCGAGCCAGCCAGAAGACTCCCCTGCAGCCCATCATCACCAGACAGCCACTGGAACTGGTAGCCCTGGACCATGTGAAACTGGCTCCAAGCAGATCTGGGTATGTCTACGCCCTCACAATCGTAGATCATTACTTCCGGTTCCTGGTGGTGGTCCCGGTCAAGGACTTAACGGCTCAAACAGCAGCTAGAGCCTTCCAGCAGCACTTCTGCCGTCCACACGGGTACCCGGACCAAGTGTTGACAGACCAAGGACCAGCCTTCGAAGCGGAGGTCTTCCAGGAGTTCTGCAACCTGTATGGCTGCAAGAAGATAAGAACAACGCCCTATCACCCTCAAACCAATGGACTCTGCGAAAAGATGAACCAGGTGGTGATAGATCTGCTAAAAACATTGCCCCTGGAAGAACACAGTCTGTGGCCTGAGAAACTGCCCGATCTGGTGGACCTGTATAACCACATCCCTGTAGGTTCCACCAACTGTACCCCGGCTTACCTAATGAGAGCAAGACATGGTAAGCTGCCTATTGACCTGGATATGGGAGTCCTGACGCCTGAGGACACCTCGCCAGAGGCAGACTGGGATACAGAACGGCAGCAGCAGTATCGGAAAGTACAGGAGAGCGTCGAACGAAGTCTGTCTCAAGCTAGAGAAAGGCAAGAGAAGGCTTATAACCAGTATGCTCCCGCTGTTCCCCTGGTACCTGGAGAGCAGGTCTTGAAGAGGAAGAGGCGGCTCCACAAGTTGGACGACCAGTGGGAGAAGGACCCATACACCGTACTGCCATCAAGCCATGAGAACCCAAAAATCTGCGTAATCAGTAAGGATGGAGGAGAAACCACAGCCATTGTCTCCAGAGACCACCTGAAGAAGTGTCCCGAGCAGCTGCAAAGCCCTGAAGAAGATCAAGGAAACCCTCAACCCGCAGAGGAAAGGGGAGAAATGATCAGTACCGTACTCGGAGACTTCCCCCGGTCTTGGACACAAGTAAACGGCGCTGTCATGGTACCCGTCCTCACCTTTCTCCAGCCAGCCCTGCAAGTGCCTACAGAGGAACCGGTAGAGCTGGAAGAGCAGCCGGCCCAAGAGGCAGAAGAGTCCACACCAGCAGTACAGGAGGATCAACCTTCTGCTAGTAGTGAGCCTGCCGTGCCCCTAGTGAGCCAAAGAGTGCGCAGACAGCTGCCCAGCTTACCCATAACACCTCCTACACCCTGTAGTGCAGAACCAGTTAGTGAGCTCCGTAGGTCCACTAGAGTCACTAGAGGTCAGATGCCCGCTCGCTGGAGAATCTAAACTAATGCACTGTGAATTTATCTGCTATCTGTTTATGGTTTATGTTTGTTGCCTGTTATTAATTATGTTTCTCAGTTACCCTGCAGATTTTTATGGACTAACAGGTTATGGATGCTAGATAACCGGAACAGTTTTGTAGATAGTTGCACCTTGGTGCCTCTTGCGAAGACGGCCGCGTAAGAGAAAACCTGTCTGGCGTGGCCTCCTTGCGGCTCAAAGTAGTTAGTCTACTCTTGCAGCCACGCCCAAGGACAACGCAAGGGGTTTGCTTTGGACAGGTCCCCTACTTCGCTTAAAGCTTCACCTTGGGTGATATGGACACCCGGTTGCGGACACGCCGTGACCTTTAAAGAACTAAAGCTTCTTGTAAATATGTTATTGTATTATTGTTATACCCTGTTATTATGTTTTAAAAATGTGTTTAGTCCCGGACTACTAAAATTTACTAGGGGGGAATGTGACACCCCAGGGGTCTGGTTGCCACAGTAATAGAGATATTATGTCTGAGAGCAAGTGGGAGGTTTTTCTGGTCAGGAGCCCTAAGCATGCAACACTGCCCGCCCAGACCTGGGAGGGGAGGAATCTGCCCTTATAAACTTGGTCTGGGGCGGGATTAGGTGAGACAGAGCCTGCAGAACAAGCAGAGCAGTCAGAGCCTAGAGTGAAGCTGCAGACACAGGAAAATATACATCAGGAGCTCTGTAGGAGCAGAGGCAGAATGCCAGGGGCTGTGAGCAAAGATATAGCTCGCCCTAGCTGAAGTTACTAAAACCAGACACAGGAGTCCGAGGCTGTGGGGACTGATATATACCCAGCAGCAGAAACCAGCCGGCAGGGGATTCCAGGTCCTCTGGCCATAGAAGCCCGGAGGCTCAGTCATAAAGAAGGGACCATTTAGAAAAAAACGCAGCACTACTGGACCTGGGTGCATGAGTTGGGTCCAAAGCCTTGAAATGTCGCGATAACCTCAGCACACCAAATGGTATAATAAGATACTTTTATTTGCAGTCCACACTAAAGACGTTTCGGTCGACAAGACCTTCATCAGTGTACTGCATGTAAACAAAATGAACAGATATAGAATACAAACATTATAGTGATTATAAAGTCACAGATTATGTATACAAAACATATAAATAAAGGTCTATGTGTCTATGTAACCTTTTGTCCAACAGTGAAGCAAAAAAAGGGGGCAACCTACCAAGTTACTGGGATGGGAGCAGGAAAAGAGAAGGAGATGGGACCCAATACAGGGATTCCTATGGAGAAAGTGCATACTATGAGGTAATGGAAGGATATATGGGGCTATAATGGGGTGAGGACTATAAGGGAGGTAGACATACCGTTTGTGCCATGAAGTATAGGAGAGGTGCTGCATCGATCGCGGTATCCACCGCTGGATGTGAGCAGTGGGCACGACTTGGAGACTGGCTACAAATATTATTAGAGGAGAGGAGGGTTTGGCTGCCAGCCAATGAGGAAGTTTGAATGTGCTGGTAATTAGCGCTCGATGCGGTGACGTCACAGGAAGTGACGCGAAAAAGGGAGTGCCGGCATCTGATTGGTCCGGCGCCGCGCATGCGCACGTGCGTGCGTGTCAGCCGACGTGTAGGTGCGTTCCAGGGACCAGGAAGTGGTTTCTGTATCGAAGTGATGTGTTCCACTGCCGGAAAAGAATGGCAAGGAGCGTTCCACCATCGAGAGAAGGGGTTGCAGAGTGCAGGAGGGATATAGGAGAATGAGGATGGGTATGGATCCTTCATCTGAAATATGAAATACAATGTTAAATCGAGTTATAAGACACAGTGCAGTAAAACACACAGGAATACTGCGATGATACCCTTATACAGCCAATCGCCACATTATAGATAAGCATACATGAATCTTGGTCCCTATTAATAAATGGCAAATGAATATCGGATTGCGGGTGTTAACTCCTTGTAAAGTAAAAAGTATAAACATATAAATAAACCTAGGTCCCTATTGGGACGGATTGGGACCAGGTAGGTTTAGATGAATGAATGCAGATCATAGTCCTTGTTAAGTCCTTTGGGATGAAGGGACTGCAGTTCATGAATCCAGAATGCCTCTCTCTGCTTGAGGGTCTGGATTCGATTACCCCCACGACGGGGTGGTTTAATTTGCTCTATAACTTGAAACCGCAATTGGGACACATTGTGTCCTGCTGCCGTGAAGTGTTGGGGGAGAGGTAGAAGTAAATTTTTGCATCTGATGGTAGATTTGTGCTTCGAGATTCTATCTTTAATGGGTTGGGTCGTTTCCCCAACGTAGACAAGGCTGCAAGGGCACTTAACTAGGTATACGACAAAATTTGTATCACAGGTGTAGTAATCCTTAATTGTATATTTTCTGCCTGTTTGTGGATGATGAATAGTATCGCCTCTAAGGATGTTATGGCACTGATGGCAATGGAGACATGGGAAGGTTCCTTTCTTAGGAGTTTGTAGAAATCTTTGGCGGGAACCAAGGGACGTTGTCCTTATGTCAGCTCGGACTAATGAGTCTCTGATGTTTGGTGCTCTTTTGAAGCACGGTAAGAAGGGTTGATGAAAGGATTTGATGGTCGGGTAACCTGTTTGGAGAATATTCCAATGTTTCCGTATCGTACGGTGTATAGTGTAAGCTAGGGGGTGATATGTGTGGACAAATGGAATGAGATCAGATGTGTCTGGTCGTGGTTGTGTGCGGCTGTCCTGTGATTCACGTAGAAGATACTGAGGGTATCCTCTTTCTTCAAATTTCCGCGTCATTTCTTGTAATCTGACTTCACGTAATGTTGTATCGGACACAATGCGTTCAACCCTCTGAAATTGCGATTTGGGGATAGCATGTTTCATAGGGGCTGGGTGGTTGCTTGAAAAATGTAGTAATGTGTTGCGATCTGTGGGTTTCCTGTAGATGTCAGTGGTTAATAGTCCTTAGCCATCTTTGATGACTAAAGTATCTAGGAAGTTGATCTGGTGTGGGTGATAGTTCAGTTTGAAATGTAGACCAGGGCAGGCGGTGTTGAGGGACCTGCAGAATTCATCTAAGGTGTCCTGGGAACCTGTCCAGATGCAAAAGATATCGTCTATGTAACGCTTCCATAAAATGGAATGCTCTTGGAACAGTTGATTCTTGTATACAAACTGTGTCTCAAAAGTAGACATGTAACAGTTTGCGTAAGGGGGGGCTACATTTGAGCCCATTGCGGTCCCCTTGGTCTGCACGTAAAATGTATCCTGAAAGAGGAAGTAATTGTGTGTAAGAACTATTGTTAGTAGTTCTACGGCTAGATCTATAATCGATGGATTGGTGTTTGAGTCCTTCAGCATTTGTTCAACCGCTTGGATACCCCGGTCATGGGGAATCGATGTATAGAGACTTGTGACATCTAGGGACACTAAGATGGCTTCTGGAGGAACTTGTTTGAGTGCTTTCATAGTCTCTAAAAAGGCCCCTGTGTCTAATAGATAAGATGGACTTTTTTGGGTAAGTGGTGTAAGAATCTTTTCTAAGAAAATTGCAAGGGGTGATAAAATAGAATCCGTGGAGGCCACTATGGGGCGCCCAGGAGGTTGGGTGAGACTTTTGTGGATTTTGGGTAGGACATAAAATACCGGTATGATTGGATGTGGATTAATTAAATACTCGTACGTTTTCAAGTCAATCACCTTGGCTGTTAAAAACCTTTGTAGTGTCGAAATGATGAGTGTCTGTGTTTTTGTAGTCGGGTCCGTAGAGAGTTTACGGTATGTGGACTCATCACTAAGTTGTCTCAAAATTTCCGAGATGTAATCGCACTTGTTCATGACTACTATCGCTCCACCTTTGTCAGCTGGCTTTATAATCAAATCTTTGTCCTCTTACAGACTCCGTAGGGCCTGTCGATCAAGGGGAGAGAGATTGGTCTGATAATGTGCCCTTCCCTAGTCGATATTGGAGCGTAATTGTTGAAACGCCCCATCCACGAATCCTATAAAGGTTTCCAGTGGATGTGTGCCTCGAGGAGGCCTATATTTGCTCTTAGAGCGGAGACCTAAGTCTTGGGCTGTGATGTCGGCCATGGATTCTGGAGGGGTGACGCTGAAAGGATTATTAGCAAAATGGGTTTTCAAGCGTAGGGTACGGTAAAAGCGTTGTACTTCCATATCTAGTTTAAAAGTGTTGTATTTGTATGTGGGGCAGAAAGAGAGTCCCTTTTGTAAAACTGATGTTTGTGCAACGCTGAGAGTTTTGGAAGAGATATTTACCACCATTTGTGGGTCTGCGATCGGGTGATTCGTGTGAAGTCCAGAAGTCCAGCGCCGCCATCCAGGAGCGGAGGCTAACAGAAGGCCCCAAGTCACCAGCCATACGGGTGAGCACCACACGGTATACTCAGGGACGTGGGCTACTTGTAACCGCTGACAGCAAGGTAGCCAGGAAGAGTGCAGATAAACGGGGAGGCCTACAACTCCACCTGGCCAGGGGAACTCCTGCTTGCTCGCAGACTGACCAGGCCCCTTATACTAGCCTGTACTCCCGGGAGGGTCTGCCTTGTACCATCAGTAAAGACCCTGAACTGCACCTCACGTCTCTGTGATTCCTTGCCGCACCAGCACCATTAGCACTGGGACCCTCACACCATCACTCCCATCATCTCTCACATTAGCTGCCCTGAGGCAATACTTCTCCCGTGGGGAGTTATCCCATACTCGGCTGCGCAAACAACATCAGCCTCAGCGGTCGGCAGCGCAGCGGCGGTCCCACCTGACCGCAATCCACGGGTGGCGTAGTCGGACATTTCCTATACATTAAGACTGCCACTGGTTTGACCACCCTGGGCACGGACCGGGTCACCACCACACGGAGACTACAACCCCCAGAATTCTACAACAGGCCCGGTTCCGGGTTCCCCTGCACAACACAGTCCCAGGGGGCGCGTCAACTTTGGCGTAGTCGGCAGGATTTCTTGCCCGCAACCACCGGGTACTGCGTGCCTGAAAAAGAGACTTTTATACTTACCTGTGGTGAAGTTTCCCGCCGTCCGGAGTCGTTTCCCGCCATCCGGAGCCGATTCCCGCCATCAGACGCCATCTTGGACCGTTTCCCACCGTCTTCTGCCTTCTTCCCGCCATCCGCAGCTGCTTCCCGCCTTCGGACGCCATCTTCGGGACGCCGCACGGGAAGAAGAGGGGCGTGGACGCCGAAAGCGCGCGACATCCGAAGCTCCGCCCCATGCTCTGACGCTGCGCAAGGTCCTGGAAGGGAGGAAGAGCGACGCTGACGTCATCAGAGCGCGACGCCAGGTCCTCAACCCCGACGATCGACTGCAGAGCCGCGGCCTACGGAAGAAGAGCATCGCAAGGTAGGCCACGGTCCACTAGGGGGGAGGAGGATGCCGGACACCGAGGGGAGCTCCACTGCCACAGCCACCGCCAGTGCAACCGCTGCAGCAGTCATGCCATTCACCATGCCCTATATCCCGGGGGCAACCTGGCTACCCCAGTACTCAGGGGAGTCACATACTCTAAATGACTTTAGAGAAAGACTGGATAGCCTCTTCCAGGTGTACCCCCTCACAGAAGAGCAAAAAGTGAGCATCCTGGTGGCCCAATTAATCGGGGCAGCCCAAAGGGAGGTAAAGTCCTGGCCACCTGGGAGGAAGAGGACTGTCAGAGAAATACTAGCCCGGCTGAAAGACACATTTGATACCCGCACCTCAGCCGAAATAAAGCTCAGATTTTACTGGTTTAAACAGCGGGCACATGAGAGTATAAGAGACTATGCTCTAAACCTACAAGAGGCCCTGAGAGCCATTAAGCAGGCAGACCCTGGCAGCGTGGGAAATGAAGATAAGCTGTTGACTGAACAATTTATTGAGGGTCTACTGTGCAATGCCCACCGAACCCAGTTGCGGTCAATGGCCTTACAGGACCCTGACGTGGACTTTGCACAGTTCAAGGACAGAGCCATCCGGGTGCTCCGAGAACCGGCACCAGATGGTGCTGTGACCCACAGGCGCCCTGCTATCACTTACCACCAGGAGACGGCGCCCTTGTCTGCAGGGCCTGTGGGAGCTGATGCGCAGGCTTTGAACAATAACCCAGCAACAGACCTGCACCATCATGTCCAAGAGCTGACTAAGAGCGTTGCCGCGCTAACCAGAACTGTGCAGTCTTTACAGGTCTCTTCTCCAGGAAAGATCCAGCTGGAATCCGGACCGGAGGACGTCCCGTGGCACCGACTGAGGAGGACCCCACGGGCCAGAGGAAGACCCAGCGACAGATACAACGAGGACGGACGACCCATCTGCCGCCGCTGCAATCAACCCGGACATGTGGCAAGGTACTGTCATTTAACCCCTTCCCGACCCATGTCACACCGTTTGTGACATGGAAAACAGTTCCTTCCCGACCCATGTCACAGCGTCTGTGACATGGAGGGAAAGAGCCCCTGCAGCGCCTGCGAGCGGGGTCGCTCAGGTTTCACAGTTGCTACTGCAACTGGACATCCTGAAGTCGACCCCCCGGGGGGTGGATTAACCCCCCCGTGCCTGGGACCCCTCCGATTGGCTGTTTCATTTTCACTTTTAATGAAACTGCCAATCGGTATGAATTAAATATTTCACCAATGAAAATTGGTGTAATATTTAAATCTGGGCATGGCCTGATGCTTACAGCATCAGCCATTGGCTGGGGGGAGTGTCACCTCTGCCCCCCCCCTCCCCCCAGATCTGATTGGGGGGCTAGCGTCACATGGATACTAGCCCCAATCAGATGTGGAGGGAGTTTTTAATGATAGCCGCAACTGCCCATCCATGGATCGTGTGCCGGCCGTTGTGGACCCTCTGCTGCTGCCCCCTGTGGACCCTCTGCTGCTGCCCCCCCGTGGACCCTCTGCTGCTGAGCTCGTGGATCGCTTCTGCCGCCGCTGATCGCCTGCTGCCGCCGCTGATCTGCATCAGGTAGTATTGCCCCCGCTCCCCCCCGACCCCCCCTCCACTCCACCCTGCCCCCCCTCCACCCCCCCTCCACTTTCATACCTGCACCCCGACCTCCGCTCCCTCTGCTCCCTCTCCCACGTCTTCATCCACCGGCTGCTGCTCTCCTTCTGACAGCCGGTGGACTGTGATCACAGCAGCAGCAGGCTCAGTGTAAATGCCCTGCTCCTGTGATCAAGCCCACCATCCCCCAGTCCCAGTGATATCACCCCCCACCTCCCAATAATCACCCCTCCCCCCAGTGTTCACCCCCCCTGTCCCCAGTGTTCACCCCCCAGTGTTCACCCCCCCCTGTCCCCAGTGTTCACCCCCCCTGTCTCCAGTGTTCACCCCCCCTGTCCCCAGTGTTCACCCCCACCTATCTCCAGTATTCACTCCCCATCCCCAGTGTGCACCCCCCCATCCCAGTGATCACCCCCCTGCTGCTGGCTCCTGCACCGCTTTCTGCCCCAGTAATCACCCCCCTGATGCTGCCGGCCTCCTACCCCCCTTGCTGCTGCCGGCTCCTGCCCCAGTGATCACCCCCCTTGCTGCTGCCGGCTCCTGCCCCAGTGATCACCCCCCTTGCTGCTGCCGGCTCCTGCCCCAGTGATCACCCCCCTTGCTGCAGCTGCTGGCTCCTCCATCTCTTCAGCCCCCCCCTACGCCTGACAGCCTCCTACGCCTGACAGCCCCCTACGCCTGACAGCCCCCACACGTGACTGCAGAAGGTTACACCAAGCACACACGCACACACGTACACTCACACTATAATAAAGTTTCGATTTTTTTTTTTTTACACACGCACACAGCACACAAAATGTCCCGCCCGTCCCACTGATCCCAGTCTAGGGCGTAGTCAGCTTAGGAGGCTATGTCAGGTTGTAGTGTGTGTGTGTGTGTGTGGTGTATACACTACAATATACCACACCGCACACCAACCTGACATACACTACACAATGGTGTCCACTAACAAATTGGAACCATGTTGCGTTTGGAGAGTCCCTGTGTGCCCAAACATTGGAGCTCCCCAACAAGTGACCCCATTTTGGAAACTAGACCCCCCAAGGCACCTATCTAGATGCATAGTGAGCACTTGGAACCCCCAGGTGCTTCACAAATTGATTCATAAAAATGAAAAAGTGGAAAAAAAAACACTTTTTTATTTTTACGGATTAATTTGTGAAGGACCTGGGGGTTCCAAGTGCTCACTATGCATCTAGATAGGTGCCTTGGGGGGTCTAGTTTCAAAGTGGGGTCACTTGTGGGGAAGCTCCAATGTTTGGGCACACAGCGGCTCTCCAAACGCAACATGGTGTCTTCTAACAATTTGAGCCGACAATTTGTTAGCCGACACCATGTTGCTTTTGGAGAGCCGCTGTGTGCCCAAACATTGGAGCTCCCCCACAAGTGACCCCATTTTGGAAAATAGACCCCCCAAGGCACCTATCTAGATGCATAGTGAGCACTTGGAACCCCCAGGTGCTTCACAAATTGATTCATAAAAATGAAAAAGTGGAAAAAAAACACTTTTTTATTTTTACGGATTAATTTGTGAAGGACCTGGGGGTTCCAAGTGCTCACTATGCATCTAGATAGGTGCCGTGGGGGGTCTAGTTTCCAAAATGGGGTCACTTGTGGGGGAGCTCCAATGTTTGGCCACACAGCGGCTCTCCAAACGCAACATGGTGTCTTCTAACAATTTGAGCTGACAATTTGTTAGCGGATACCATGTTGCGTTTGGAGAGCCGCTGTGTGGCCAAACATTAGAGCTTCCCCACAAGTGACCCCATTTTAGAAACTAGACCCCCCAAGGCACCTATCTAGATGCACAGTGAGCACTTGGAACACCCATGTGCTTCACAAATTGATTCATAAAAATGAAAAAGTGGAAAAAAAAACACTTTTTTATTTTTACGGATTAATTTGTGAAGGACCTGGGGGTTTCAAGTGCTCACTATGCATCTAGATAGGTGCCTTGGGGGGTCTAGTTTCCAAAATGGGGTCACTTGTGGGGGAGCTCCAATGTTTGGCCACACAGCGGCTCTCCAAACGCGACATGGTGTCCGCTAACAAAATGAATGGAAAATCGGCTCAAAATGTAAGCGGACACCATGTTGCGTTTGGAGAGCCCCTAATGTGCCTAAACAGTGGAGCTCCCCCACAAGTAACCCCATTTTGGAAACTAGACCCCCCAAGGCACCTATCTAGATGCATAGTGAGCACTTGCAACCCCCAGGTGCTTCACAAAATGATTTGTGAAAACAAAAAAGTACTTTTTTTTTCACAAAAATTTTCTTTTAGCCTAATTTTTTTAATTTTCACATGGGTAACAGGATAAAATGCATCCTAAATTGTATTGGTCAATTTCTCCTGAGTACACTGATACCTCATATGTGGTCATAAACCACTGTTTGGGCGCATGGCAGGGCTCAGAAGAGAAGGAGCGCAATTTGACTTTTGGAGCTAATTTTCCATTCAAAAAGTAAAATGGCGCTCCTTCCCTTCTGAGCCCTGCCGTGTGCCCAAACAGTGGTTTATGACAACATATGAGGTATCAGTGTACTAAGGAGAAATTCACCAACAAATTTTAGGATGCATTTTATCCTGTTACCCATGTGAAAATTAAAAAATTTAGGCTAAAAGAAAATTTTTGTTAGAAAAATAAAAATGTTCATTTTTTTCTTCCATGTGGCTTTAGTTCCTGTGATGCACCTGAAGGGTTAATAATCTTCTTGAATGTAGTTTTGAGTAGCTTGAGGGGTGCAGTTTTTGGAATGGTGTCACTTTTGGGTGTTTTCTGTCATAAAGACCCCTCAAAGGGACTTCAAATGTGATGTGGTCACTAAAAAAATGGTTTTGTAAATTTTGCTGGAAAAAAGATAAATTGCTGATGATCTTTGAACCCTTCAAACTTCCTACCAAATTTTTTTTTTTTTCCAAAATTGTGCTGATGTAAAGTAGACATGTGGGAAATGTTATTTATTAACTATTTTGTGTCACATCACTCTCTGGTTTAGTAGAATAAAAATTCAAAATTTGAAAATTGCAAAATTTTCAAATTTTTTCCCATATTTTTGATTTTTTCACAAATAAACGCAAATATTATCGACCTAAATTTAATACTAACATGAAGCCCAATATGTCACGAAAAAACAGTCTCAGAATCGCTAGGATCCGTTGAAGTGTTCCAGAGAGTTCCAGGGACACTGGTCAGAATTGACAAAAATGCCAAGGTCTTTAGGGTCAAAATAGGCTGGGTCCTGAAGGGGTTAAACGGGCACAACCTGGGGTAGAGGGCCAACTCCCAGGCATAAGACCATCAGGCCCATCAAACTGGCGTGATAAATACGTAGGGGGACGTCCAATCTTGCCTGTGGTGCTGGATGGCATTCCTATGAGTGCCCTACTAGACACTGGGTCACAGGTGACCACCATCCCGTACGTGCTCTTTAAACAGTACTGGAATGACTCGGACATAACCCGCTACCCAGATGACGACCTGAGTATCATCGCCAGCAATGGTCAGCCCGTGCCACAGGTGGGATTCAAAGAGGTGACCATTAAGATCGGTAAAGTCGAACTGGCGGCACAAGGACTGATTATAGTTGACACAGACCGTCATGAGAGTCACCCTAGAATAACCTTGGGAACTAATGTGATTGAAAATTGTCTTGCAGAGGTGATTCTCATTTTACAGCAGGTTGCCAAGAATGCCAGTTCCGGCCAGCAGCGTGTGCTCCAAAAAGAGATCCGGGCACTGATGAAGCGGCAACAGGTGGAACTATCTGGTGGTGAGATAGGTAGCGTGAGAATGTGTGACCCGTTCCCTTTTGCCATGCCCCCAAAAAGTGAGATGATGATTTGGTGCCGGGCAGCTATTGGTCTAAGAGGTAGAGACTACCAAGCAATGGTAGAACCCGTCTACTCAGACAGTAGGCCCACCATTTTGACAGCACGGGGGGTGATCGATGTACGCCATGGTAAGGTGCCCGTTTGCATCATAAATATCGGGGAGAGAGAAGTACACCTGCCCCGGTATGCCACGCTAGCCAAATTGTTTACCATTAACCAGAACTCTGTACAGGCCGTGGAACCCTTGCCTCCATCTCAACCAGAGGAAGGTAACGGCTCTAAGAAACTAATGGAGGACTGGTGTCAGCAACTACATTTGGGTACTGACTCCACTCCCTCACACCAGAAACAGGGAGTCTATCGGGTGGTTGGAGAGTACGAGAGAGTGTTTAGTAAACACCCGCTAGACTTCGGGCGAGTAAAGGGGGTAGAACACCACATCCCCACGGGAGACCATCCTCCCATAAAGGAGAGATACCGACCCGTACCCCCGGCACACTACCAACACGCCAAGGGGATGCTTAGAGACATGAAGGAGGCTGGGGTAATCAGGGACAGCTGTAGCCCCTGGGCAGCTCCACTAGTCTTAGTGAAAAAGAAAGACAACACCATGAGAATGTGTGTAGACTACAGGAAGGTCAACCGTATCACACACAAAGATGCGTACCCGCTACCAAGGATAGAAGAGTCCTTAGCTGCATTAAAATCTGCTAACTTCTTCTCTACTTTGGATCTCACTAGCGGGTACTGGCAGGTTCCTGTAGCAGAGGCGGACCGGGAGAAGACCGCATTCACCACCCCGATGGGTCTCAGCGAATTTAACTGTATGCCGTTCGGGCTCTGCAACGCACCAGGAACCTTCCAACGGTTGATGGAATGCTGTCTGGGACACCGGAACTTCGAGACGGTCCTGTTATATCTCGACGATGTCATCGTCTATTCCAAGACCTACGAGGACCACCTGAAACACCTGGCAGAAGTGTTCGAAGCTCTGGCAAACTACAGCCTAAAGGTGAAACCCTCCAAGTGTCACGTCCTGAAACCAAAGGTGTAATACCTGGGACACGTGGTGAGTGCTGACGGAGTGGCTCCTGACCCTGATAAGATCACCGTGATTAAGGACTGGCCAAGACCCTCCAGCATAAAGGAAGTGCGGCAGTTCCTCGGGTTGGTAGGCTACTACCGAAGATTCATTCCCGGTTTCACAAAAATGGCAGCCCCTATGCAAGACCTCCTGATAGGTCAATCTCGGAAAGCCAAAAACCAGAAGCCGCCCTTTAGGTGGGAAAAGCTGGAAGAGGAGTCCTTCTGCCAGCTGAAGATGGCACTCACGGGGGATGAAATCCTGGCATATCCAGACTACAGCCAGCCCTTTATCCTCCACACGGACGCAAGCAACATCGGGCTAGGAGCCGTACTGTCCCAGATCCAGCAAGGGAAAGAACGGGTAATCGCTTACGCCAGCCGAAAGCTACGGCCCACGGAGAGGAACCCTGAGAATTATAGCTCATTCAAGCTGGAGTTCCTGGCAGTAGTGTGGGCAGTGACCGAACGTTTCAAGCATTACCTTGCCTTCTCCAAATTCACCGTGTACACGGATAACAACCCGTTGACACACCTGGACACTGCAAGGCTCGGTGCCCTGGAACAGAGATGGATGGCCCGCCTGTCCAACTTTGAATTCACCATCAAATACCGGGCAGGACGCTCAAATGCCAACGCGGATGCCCTGTGTGGAATGCCGAACTTACCGGACGTAGGGGAAGATCCTGAAGATCTGGAAGAAGTTGAGCTCCCTGCGTTCCACCGTCATGGGATTACCCTGTATTCCCACCGTGTGAAGGACAGGCGCTCTGTGATGTTCATTCCCTTGCCCCACTACAACTGGGCGGAGACGCAAGACAGTGATCCCGCAGTCCATTTGGTGAAGGAAATGCTGACCCAGGCCGATGCCCATCTTGACCCAGATGCTCCGGAGGAGACCAAGCAACTGTGGAAGGAGAAAAGTAAGCTGTTCCTCTACAGGGAGAAGCTGTGCCGGAGAATGGTTAACTCTCGAACACATGAGTTGACCTGGCAGGTAGTGGTCCCAAGACGAGACGCGGCTATGGTTCTGGAGGCATACCACAACGGAGCAGGGCATTTCGGATGGAAGAAGCTGGAGTTCTTGTTGCGTGAACGGTTCTACTGGGTAGGCATGAGAGGAGCCATCGAGAGGTGGTGCAGAGACTGTGGCCCGTGCCACCTGAGAAGAAAAGACCGAGCCAGCCAGAAGACTCCCCTGCAGCCCATCATCACCAGACAGCCACTGGAACTGGTAGCCCTGGACCATGTGAAACTGGCTCCAAGCAGATCTGGGTATGTCTACGCCCTCACAATCGTAGATCATTACTCCCGGTTCCTGGTGGTGGTCCCGGTCAAGGACTTAACGGCTCAAACAGCAGCTAGAGCCTTCCAGCAGCACTTCTGCCATCCACACAGGTACCCGGACCAAGTGTTGACAGACCAAGGACCAGCCTTCGAAGCGGAGGTCTTCCAGGAGTTCTGCAACCTGTATGGCTTCAAGAAGATAAGAATAACGCCCTATCACCCTCAAACCAATGGACTCTGCGAGAAGATGAACCAGGTGGTGATAGATCTGCTAAAAACATTGCCCCTGGAAGAATGCAGTCTGTGGCCTGAGAAACTGCCCGATCTGGTGGACCTGTATAACCACATCCCTGTAGGTTCCACCAACTGTACCCTGGTTTACCTAATGAGAGCAAGACCTGGTAAGCTGCCTATTGACCTGGATATGGGAGTCCTGACGCCTGAGGACACCTTGCCAGAGGCAGACTGGGATACAGAACGGCAGCAGCAGTATCGGAAAGTACAGGAGAGCATCGAGCGAAGTCTGTCTCAAGCTAGAGAAAGGCAAGAGAAGGCTTATAACCAGTATGCTCCCGCTGTTCCTCTGGTAGCTGGAGAGCAGGTCTTGCAGAGAAAGAGGTGGCTCCACAAATTGGACGACCAGTGGGAGAAGGACCCATACACCGTACTGCCATCAAGCCATGAGAACCCAAAAATCTGCGTAATCAGTAAGGATGGAGGAGAAACCACAGCCATTGTCTCCAGAGACCACCAGAAGAAGTGTCCCGAACAGCTGCAAAGCCCTGAAGAAGATCAAGGAAACCCTCAACCTGCAGAGGAAAGGGGAGAAATGATCAGTACCATACTCGGAGACTTCCCCCGGTCTTGGACACAAGTAAATGGCGCTGTCGTTGTACCCGTCCTCACCTTTCTCCAGCCAGCCCCTCAAGTGCCTACAGAGGAATCGGTAGAGCTGGAAGAGCAGCCGGCCCAAGAGGCAGAAGAGTCCACACCAGCAGTACAGGAGGATCAACCCTCTGCTAGTAGTGAGCCTGCCGTGCCCCTAGTGAGCCAAAGAGTGCACAGACAGCTGCCCAGCTTACCCATAACACCTCCTACACCCTGTAGTGCAGAACCAGTTAGTGAGCTCCGTAGGTCCACTAGAGTCACTAGAGGTCAGATGCCCGCTCGCTGGAGAATCTAAACTAATGCACTGTGAATTTATCTGCTATCTGTTTATGGTTTATGTTTGTTGCCTGTTACTAATTATGTTTCTCAGTTGCCCTGCAGATTTTTATGGACTAACAGGTTATGGACGCTAGATAACCGGAACAGTTTTGTAGATAGTTGCACCTTGGTGCCTCTTGCGAAGACGGCCGCAGAAGAGAAAACCTGTCTGGCGTGGCATCCTTGCGGCCCAAAGTAGTTAGTCTACCCTTGCAGCCACGCCCAAGGACAACGCAAGGGGTTTGCTTTGGACAGGTCCCCTACTTCGCTTAAAGCTTCACCTTGGGTGATATGGACACCCGGTTGCGGACACGCCGTGACCTTTAAAGAACTAAGGCTTCTTGTAAATATGTTATTGTATTATTGTTATACCCTGTTATTATGTTTTAAAAATGTGTTTAGTCCCGGACTACTAAAATTTACTAGGGGGGTAATGTGACACCCCAGGGGTCTGGTTGCCACAGTAATAGAGATATTATGTCTGAGAGCAAGTGGGAGGTTTCTCTGGTCAGGAGCCCTAAGCATGCAACACTGCCCGCCCAGACCTGGGAGGGGAGGAATCTGCCCTTATAAACTGGGTCTGGGGCGGGATTAGGTGAGACAGAGACAGAGCCTGCAGAACAAGCAGAGCAGTCAGAGCCTAGAGTGAAGCTGCAGACACAGGAAAAGATACATCAGGAGCTCTGTAGGAGCAGAGGCAGAAGGCCAGGGGCTGTGAGCAGAGATATAGCTCGCCCTGGCTGAAGTTACTAAAACCAGACACAGGAGTCCGAGGCTGTGGGGACTGATATATACCCAGCAGCAGAAACCAGCCGGCAGGGGATTCCAGGTCCTATGGCCATAGAAACCCGGAGGTTCAGTCACAAAGAAGGGACCAGCGCCGCCATTCAGGAGCGGAGGCTAACAGAATGCCCCAAGTCACCAGCCATACGGGTGAGCACCACACGGTATACTCAGGGACGTGGGCTACTTGTAACCGCTGACAGCAAGGTAGCCAGGAAGAGTGCAGATAAACGGGGAGGCCTACAACTCCACCTGGCCAGGGGAACTCCTGCTTGCTCGCAGACTGACCAGGCCCCTTATACTAGCCAGTACTCCCGGGAGAGTCTGCCTTGTAACATCAGTAAAGACCCTGAACTGCACCTCACGTCTCAGTGATTCCTTGCCGCACCAGCACCATTAGCACTGGGACCCTCACACCATCACTCCCATCATCTCTCACATTAGCTGCCCTGAGGCAATACTTCTCCCGTGGGGAGTTATCCCATACTCGGCTGCGCAAACAACATCAGCCTCAGCAGTCGGCAGCGCAGCGGCGGTCCCCACTGACCGCAATCCACGGGTGGCGTAGTCGGACATTTGCTATACATTAAGACTGCCACTGGTTTGACCACCCTGGGCACGGACCGGGTCACCGCCATACGGAGACTATAACCCCCAGCATTCTACAACAGACCCGGTTCCGGGTTCCCCTGCACGAAACAGGCCCAGGGGGCGCGTCATGCGCGTCTTTTCAAAAGGAATAAAATGGGGAGGGAAAGGTTAGATTTTAAAAACAAAAATCCAAATGACAATAGCAGCAGCCAAAGTTTCAACAGAACTGGGGATTCACAGAGAGTCTCCCTTTCCAGTACTTGCCCAACCTCAAGCTGTGTAGCAGCTGTGATCCGACAAGGGAAGGCACATTCAGCTTTGTATGGCCATTAACATGCAGATGTCACATGTGCGCGTCTTTTCAAAAGGAATAAAATGGGGAGGTAAAGGTTAGATTTTAAAAACAAAAATCCAAATGACAATAGCAGAAGCGAGAATGTCAATGGAACTCGGGATTCCCATCTAGTCTCCCATGCTGGTACTTGCCCAACCCCAAGCTGCATAGCATCTGCGATCTGACGAAGGTTAGCACATTCAGCTTAGAATGGCCGATGACGAGCAAATGGTCCATGTGCGCGTCTTTTCAAAACGAATAAAATGGGGAGGGAAAAGTTAGATTTTAAAGGCAAAGATCCAAATAACAACAGCAGCAGCCAAAATGTCAATGGAAGAGGGGATTCCCAGCCAGTCTCCCATGCTGGGACTTGCCCAGGCTCAAGCTGCATAGCGGTTGTGATCTGACGAGGGTAAGCACATTCAGCTTAGAATGGCCGTTGATTTACAGATGTCTCATGTGCACGTCTTTTCAAAAGGAAGAAAATGGGGAGGGAAATGTTAGATTTTAAAAACAAAAATCCAGAAATCCAAATGACAATAGCAGCAGCCAAAATGCCAACAGAACAAGGCATTCTCAGCCAGTCTCCCATGCAGGTACTTGCCTAGCCTCAAGCTGTGTAGCGGCTACGATCTGACGATGGCAGGCACATTCGGTTTAGAATAGCTATTGACGTGCAGATGTCACATGTGCGCGACTTTTCAAAAGGAATAAAATGCGGAGGGAAAGGTTACATTTTAAAAACAAAAATCCAAATGACAATAGCAGCAGCCAAAATGGCAATGGATGCAGTGATTTGCAGCCAGTCTCCCATGTCAGTACTTGCCCAGCCTTAAGCTGCATAGCAGCTGCAATCTGACAAGGGTAAGCACATTCAGCTTAGACTGCCTGTTTACATGCAAATGTCACTTGTGCGCGTCTTTTCAAAAGGAATAAAATGGGGAGGGAAAGTTTAGATTTTAAAAACAAAAATCAATTCACAATAGCAGCAGCCAATAGGTCAACGGAACTATGGATTCCTAGCCTGTCTCCCATGCCAGTACTTTCCCAGCATCAAGCTGCATAGCAATCACGATCTGACGAGGGCAGGAACATTCAGCTTAGAATGGCCATTGATGTGCTGATGTCTCCCACAAAGGTACTTGCCTGACCTCCAGCTGCATAGCAGCTGCGATCTGACGAGGGAAGGCACATTCAGCTTAGAATGGCAGTTGACCTGCAGATGTCACCTGTGCGCGTCTTTTCAAAAGGAATAAAATGGGGAGGGAAAGGTTAGATTTTAAAAACAAAAATCCAAAAATCCAAATGACAATAGCAGCAGCCATAATATTAACAGAACCGGAGATACCCAGCCAGTCTCCCAAGCCGGTACTTGCTCGGCCTCAAGTTGCATAGCGGCTGCGATCTGACGATGGCAGGCACATTCAGCTTAGAATGGCCGTTGACTTGTGGATGTCACATATGCGCTTTTTTTCAAAAGGAATAAAATGGGGAGGGAAAGGTTAGATTTTAAAAACAAAAATCCAGAAATCCAAATGACAATAGCAGCAGCCAAAATGCCAACAGAACAAGGTATTCCCAGCCAGTCTTCCATGCAGGTACTTGCCTTGCCTCAAGCTGTGTAGCGGCTACGATCTGACGATGGCAGGCACATTCGGTTTAGAATAGCTATTGACGTGCAGATGTCACCTGTGCGCGTCTTTTCAAAAGGAATAAAATGGGGAGGGAAAGGTTAGATTTTAAAAACAAAAATCCAAATGACAATAGCAGCAGCCAAAATGGCAATGGAACCGGGGATTCACAGCCAGTCTCCCATGCTGGTACTTGCCCAGCCTCAAGCTATGTAGCGGTGGCAATCTGATGAGGGCAGGCACATTCAGCTTGGAATGGTAGTTGAAATGCAGATGTCACAAGTGCGTGTCTTTTCAAAAGGACTATAATGGGTAGGGAAATGTTAGATTTTAAAAACAAAAATCCAAATGACAATAGCAGCAGCCAAAATGCTAACGGAACTGGGCATTCCCAGCCTGTCTCCCATGCCAGTACAAGCCCAACCTCAAGCTGCGTAGCAGCTGCGATCTGACAAGGGCAGGCACATTTAGCTTAGAATAGCTGTTGATGTGCCGATGGCACATGTGCGTGTCTTTTAAAAAGGAGTAAAATGGGGAGTGAAAGGTTAGATTTTAAAAACAAAAATCCAAATGAGAAAAGCAGCCTAAATGTTAACAGAACTGGTGATTCCCTTTCAGTCTCACATGCTGGTACTTGCCTGGCCTCAAGCTGCATAGTGGCTGTGATCTGCCGAGGGCAGGTACATTCAGCTTAAAATGGCCGGTGATGTGCAGATGTCACATGTGCGTGTCTTCTCAAAAGGAATAAAATGGGGAGGGAAAAGTTAGATTTTAAAAACAAAAATGCAAAAATCCAAATGACAATAGCAGCAGCCAAAATGTCAACAGAACGGGGATTCCGAGCCACTCTCCCATGCCGTTACTTGCCCTGCCTCAAGCTGCGTAGTGATGAGGGCAGGCACATTCAGCTTAAAATGGCCGTTGACAAGCAATTGTCACATGTGCGCATCTTTTCAAAAGGAATAAAATGGGGAGGGAAAGGTTAGATTTTAAAAACAAAAATCCAAATGACAATAGCAGCAGCCAAAATGTCAACGCAACTGCGGATTCCCAGCCAGTCTCCCTTGCCAGTACTTGACCAGCTTCAAGATGCATAGCAGCTGTGATATGACAATGGTAGGCACATTCAGCTTAGAATAGCCACTGACATTCAGATGTCACATGTGCGAGTCTTTTCAAAAGGAATAAATTGGGGACAGAAAGGTTATGTTTTAAAAACAAAAATCAAAAAGACAATAGCAGCAGCCAAAATGTTAACAGAACTGGCGATTACCAGCCAGTCTCCCATGCTGGTACTTGCCCAGCCTCAAGCTGTCTAACAACTGTAATCTGATGAGGGCATGCACATTCAGCTTAGAATGGCCATTGACGTGCAGATATCACATGTGCGTGTGACGCGCCCCTGGGCCTGTGTCGCGCTGCGTTGCGCACGCGGGAGCTTACCCGGAGCCGGATCTGTTGAGGGTTGTAGTCTCGTGGCGGTGACCCGGTCCGTGCCCAGGGAGTCAAACTGGACGGCAGTCTATTAGCAGTAAATGGTTGATGACTACGCCACCCGTTGAGTGCTGCCAGGGGGCTGCTGCTGCAGGGCAGACCGCTGAGGCCGATGGTAGGATTGTGCAGCGCGATAGTATAACCCCCAACGGGAGGGGTATGGCCTCAGGGCAGCCGACGTGGATGATGCGGGTAGCAGGAACCACTCAGAGACGGTACGGTGTAGTTCAGGGTCTTTACTGGTAACAACGATAGACCCTCCCGGAGTACTTGCTAGCGAATGGGGCCTGGTCAGTCCTTGAGCATATGGGATCTCCCCTGGCCAGGCGTAGTTGTAGGCCTCCCAAACTGACTGTACTCTTCTGGCTACCTTGCTAGAAGCTGATGTAAGTAGCCCACGTCCCTGAGTGTACCGTGTGGTGCTCACCCGTATGGCCGGTGACTCGGGGCCTTCTAATGGCTTCCGCTCCACGATGGCGGTGCTGGTCCCACGCGTGTGACCGTGCCTTCGGGCTTCTTGGCCAGAGGACCTGAAATCCCCTGCCTGACGGATTCTGCTGCTGGGTAGAAGTTAGTCCCCTCAGCCTCGGACTCCGGGTCCGGTTAGAAATTTTCTCAGTCAGGGCGAGCTCTGCTGCTGCCAGCCCCTGACTCCTTGTAACTCTGCTGTTTCCTATGCTGCTTCTTGTCTCTACTCTTCCTTGACTCACTAACCCTGCTTCAGCCCCGGGTTTATATAGGGGAAGTTCTTCCCCTCCCAAGACTGGGCAGGAGGTGTGGCATGCACAGGATACCTGACCAAAGGACCTCCCACCTGCTCTCAGACATAACATTACGTTACTGTGGAAACCAGACCCCTGGGGTGCCACATTCCCCCCTAGTAAAATTTAGTACTCCGGGACTAAACACATTTTAGAAAAACATAACAAGGTAAAAACAGTAATAATACAATAAGAAAAACATGTAAAGATGGTTACGGCATGTCCGTAACCGGGTGCAGTCTTTGAGGAGAAGCAAGGTGTCCATTTCACCAAAACAGGGAGACGTAACCAGGTAGGGGTCTGTCCTACCCCGAGTCCTTAACAGTCTCTAGTCCATCCTGGGTTACGCTCCAACTATGTACAAGGATTCCCGGTAAATCCACCAAGGATTCCTAAAAATAACTGGAAACACAAAATTATACACAAGCAACAAGACACAGATAAACATAAGTAAAACAATTTATACATTTCAAATTCTCCAGCGTGCAGGTAACTGGCCTCTAGTGGCCCTAGTGGACCTACGGAGCTGACTGTCTGGCCCTGAACTACAGGGTGTAGGAGTTGTCAAGGGTAAACTGGGCAGCTGTCTACCGGCTCTTTGTCTCACTAGGGGTACGGCAGGCTCACTATAAGCAGAGGGTTGATCCTCCTGTTCTGCTTGTGTGGAGTCTTCTGCCTCCTGGACCGGCTGTTCTTCCAGCTCTACCTGTTGCTCCGTAGGTGCTTGGGATGCTGGTTGGAGGAAGGTGAGTACGGGTACCACAACTGCACCATTGACTTGAGTCCAAGACCGAGGGAAGTCCCCGAGCACGGTACTAACCATATCTTCCCTTTCTTCTACGGGTCGATGGTCTTCTTGTTCCTCTTCAGGGTTCCTCAGTTGTTCGGGACACTTCTTCAGGTGGTCCCGGGATACAACGGCTGTGGTTTCCCCTCCGTCTTTACTGATGGTACAGACCTTCGGGTTCTCGTGGCTTGAGGGCAGTACGGTGTACGGGTCCTTCTCCCACTGGTCATCCAACTTGTGGAGCCGTCTCTTCCTCTTCAAGACCTGCTCTCCGGGTACCAGGGGAACAGCGGGAGCATACTGGTTTGTAAGTTTTCTCTTGTCTTTCCCTAGCCTGACAGAGACTTCGCTCCACGCTCTCCTGTACTCTCCGGTACTGCTGCTGCCTCTCTGTGTCCCAGTCTGTTTCTGGTGAAGTGTCCTCGGGTGTCAGGACTCCCATTTCCAGGTCAACAGGTAACTTACTAGGTCTTGCCCTCATTAGGTAAGCCGGGGTACAGTTGGTGGAACCTACCGGGATGTGGTTGTATAGGTCCACCAGATCGGGCAACTTCTCAGGCCACAGACTGCGTTCTTCCAGGGGCAACGTTTTTAGAAGATCCATTACCACCTGGTTCATTTTCTCACAAAGTCCATTAGTTTGCGGATGGTAGGGTGTCGTCCTTATCTTCCGGCAGCCATACAGATTGCAGAATTCCTGGAAGACCTCCGCTTCAAAGGCAGGTCCCTGGTCCGTCAGCACTTGGTCCGGGTACCCGTGTGGACGGCAGAAGTGCTGCTGGAAGGCTCTAGCTGCTGTTTGAGCCGTTAAGTCCTTGACGGGGACGACAACCAAGAATCGGGAGTAATGATCCACGATGGTTAACGCGTAGACGTAGCCACTTCTGCTTGGGGTCAGTTTTACATGATCCAAGGCTACCAGTTCCAACGGTTGCCGGGTGACGATGGACTGCAGGGGAGTCTTCTGGCTGGCGCGGTCCTTCCTTCTCAGGTTGCACAGGCCACAATCTCTGCACCACTTCTCAATGGTTCCCCTCATGCCTACCCAGTGGAATCGCTCGCGCAGCATGAACTCCAGCTTCTTCCACCCGAAGTGTCCAGCTCCGTCGTGGTATGCCTCCATCACCATGGCTGCGTCTCTTCGTGGCACCACTACTTGCCAGAGTAGTTCATGCGTCCGGGAGTTAACCATTCTGCGGCACAACTTCCCCTTGTAAAGGAACAGTCGACTCTTCTCTGCCCATAGTTGTTTGGCTTCCTCCGGAGCGTCTGGTTCAAGGCAAGCCTCCGGGCGAGTCAGCATCTCCTTCACCAGTCGGACGGCAGGGTCGCTGTCTTGCGTTTCCGCCCAGTTGTAGTGAGGCAAGGGGTTCAACGTAACAGCCTGCTTACTCCTTACCCGGTGGGAATACTGGATAGTCCCATGACGGTGGAACGCAGGGAGTTCAACTTCTTCCAGTCCCTCCGGATCTTCTCCTCCGTCCGGCAGGTTGGGCATCCTGGACAGGGCGTCCGCGTTGGTATTGGAGCGCCCTGCCCAGTATTTGATTGTGAACTCGTAGTTGGACAGACGGGCCATCCACCTCTGCTCCAGGGCACCGAGTCTTGCCGTGTCCAGGTGTGTCAGCGGGTTGTTATCCGTGTACACGGTGAACCGGGAAGAAGCGAGGTAATGCTTAAAGCGCTCAGTGATTGCCCATACTACGGCCAGGAACTCTAGCTTAAATGAGCTGTAATTCTCGGGGTTCCTTTCGGTGGGTCGCAGTTTTCGGCTGGCGTAGGCGATTACTCGTTCCTTCCCCTGCTGGATCTGGGACAGTACGGCTCCTAGCCCGATGTTACTGGCGTCGGTGTAGAGGATAAAAGGCTGGCTATAATCCGGGTACGCCAGGATTTCGTCCCCCGTGAGGGCCATCTTCAGCTGGCGGAAGGACTCTTCTTCCAGCTTCTCCCATTTGAAGGGCGGCTTCTGGTTCTTGGCCTTCCGGGACTGGCCTATCAGGAGGTCCTGCATAGGTGCTGCCTTTTTGGTGAAACCGGGAATAAACCTTCGGTAGTAGCCTACCAACCCGAGGAACTGCCGCACTTCTTTTACGCTGGAGGGGCTTGGCCATTCCTTAATTGCGGTGATCTTATCAGGGTCGGGAGCCACTCCGTCAGCGCTCACCACGTGTCCCAGGTACTGCACCTTTGGTTTCAGGAGGTGACACTTGGAGGGTTTCACCTTTAGGCCGTAACTCGCCAGAGACTCGAACACTTCCGCCAGGTGTTTCAGGTGGTCCTCATACGTCTTGGAATATACGATGACATCGTCCAGGTACAACAGGACCGTCTCGAAGTTTCTGTGGCCCAGACAACACTCCATTAGGCGTTGGAAGGTTCCTGGTGCGTTGCAGAGTCCGAACGGCATGCAGGTGAACTCGCTAAGTCCCATCGGGGTGGTGAATGCGGTCTTCTCCCGGTCCGCCTCTGCTACAGGAACCTGCCAGTACCCGCTAGTGAGATCCAAGGTAGAGAAGAAGTTAGCAGATCTTAAAGCAGCCAATGACTCCTCTATCCTTGGCAAGGGGTACGCATCCTTGTGTGTGATACGGTTGATTTTCCGGTAATCTACACACATCCTCATGGTGTTGTCTTTCTTTTTGACTAAAACTAGTGGGGCTGCCCAGGGGCTACAGCTATCCCGGATTACCCCAGCCTCCTTCATGTCTCTAAGCATCCCCTTGGCGTGTTGGTAATGTGCAGGGGGTACGGGTCGATACCTCTCTTTTATGGGAGGATGATCTCCCGTGGGGATGCGGTGTTCTACCCCCTTGACTCGCCCGAAGTCTAACGGGTGTTTACTAAACACTCTCTCATACTCTTGAACTACCCGATAGACTCCTTGTTTCTGGTGTGAGGGAGTGGAGTCAGTACCCAAATGTAGTTGCTGACACCAGTCCTCCATGTCTTTCTTAGAGCCGTTACCTTCCTCCGGGTGAGATGGAGGCAAGGGTTCCACAGATTGTATAGAATTTTGATTAGTGGTATATAATTTGGCTAGCGTGGCATACCGGGGCAGGTACACTTCCCTCTCCCCGATATTTATTATGCGAACGGGCACCCTCCCATGGCGTACATTGACCACCCCCCGTGCTGTCAAAATGGTGGGCCTACTGTCTGAGTAAACTGGTTCTACCATTGCCTGGTAATCTCTACCTCTCAGACCAATAGCTGCCCGGCACCAAATCATCATTTCACTTTTTGGGGGCATGGCAATAGGAAAAGGGTCACACATTCTTACGCTACCAATCTCACCGCCGGAAAGTTCCACTTGTTGCCGTTGCATCAGTGCCCGGATTTCTTTCTGGAGCACCCGCTGCTCGCCGGAGCTGGCATTCTTGGCAACCTGCTGTAAAAGGAAAATCACCTCTGCAAGACAATTTTCAATTACATTAGTTCCTAGAGTTATTTTTGGGTGACTCTCATGTTTGTCAATATCTACAATGATCAGTCCCTGTGCGGCCAGTTCGACTCTACCAATTTTGATGGTCACCTCTTTAAATCCGATCTGTGGCACGGGCTGACCATTGCTGGCGATGATACTCAAGTCGTCGTCAGGGTAGCGGGTAATATCCGAGTCATTCCAGTACTGCTTGAAGAGCACGTACGGGATGGTGGTGACCTGTGACCCGGTGTCCAGTAGGGCACTCATAGGAATGCCATCCAGTACCACAGGCAAGACTGGACGTCCTCCCACATATCTGTCGCGCCAGTTCGATGGGCCTGGTGATCTTTTTCCTGGGGGTTGGCCCTCTACCCCAGGTTGTGCCCGTTTAAAGAACAGTACCTTGCCATATGTCCGGGTTGATTGCAGCGGCGGCAGATGGGTCGTCCGTCCTCACTGTATTGGTCACTGGGTCTTCCTCTGGCCGGTGGGGTCCTCCTTGGTCGACGCCACGGGATGTCCTCCGGTCCGGATGCCAGCTGGATCTTCCCTGGGGTGGAAGCCTGTAAAGACTGCACAGTTCGGGTTAGCGCAGCAACGCTCTTAGCTAGCTCTTGGACCTGATGGTGTAGGTCTGGAGCCGGGTCATTGTCCAAAGCCTGCGCATCAGCTCCCACAGGCCCTGCTGACAAGGGCGCCGCCTCCCGGTAGTAAGTGGTAGTGGGGCGTCTGTGGGTCACAACGCCACCTGGTGCCGGTTCTCGGAGCACCCGGATGGCTCTGTCCTTGAACTGTGCAAATTCCAGATGAGGGTCCTGTAAGGCCATTGCCCGCAACTGGGTTCGGTGGGCATTGCAATATAAACCCTCTATAAATTGTTCGGTCAACAGCCTGTCCTCGTTTCCCACTCCATTAGGGTCGGTCTGCTTAATGGCCCTCAGGGCCTCTTGTAGATTTAGTGCATAGTCCCTTATACTCTCATGCGCTCGCTGCTTGCACCCGTAGAATCTAAGCTTAATCTCGGCTGAGGTGCGGGTATCAAAGGTGTCCTTCAGCCGGGTTAGTATCCCTGCGACAGTCTTCCTCCCAGGTGGCCAGGATTTTACTTCCCTTTTGGCTGCCACCAGGATGCCACCAGGATGCTCACCTTTTGCTCTTCTGTGAGGGGGTACACCTGGAAGAGGCTATCCAGCTTTTCTCTAAAGTCATGCAGGGTATGTGACTCCCCTGAGTACTGGGGTAGCCAAGCTGCTCCCGGGATATAGGGCATGGTGAAGGGCATAACTGCAGCAGCGGTGGCGCTAGCGGGGGTTGAGGCAGTGAAGCTCTCCTCCGTATCCGACATCTTCCTCCCCCCTAGTGGACCGTGGCCTACCTTGCGATGATCCTGTTCCGTAGGCCGCGGCTCCGCAGTGGATCGTCAGGGTTGAGGACCTTCCGTCGCGCTCCTGTGACGTCGGCGTCTGCTGGGCTCCTTCCAGGACCTTACGCAACGTCCGGACGTGAGGCGGGGCTTCAGTTCTCGCGCGCTTTCGGAGTCCACGCCCCTCTTCTTCCCGCGCGGCGTCCTCAAGATGGCGTCCAATGGCGGGAAAACTCCACGGATGGCGGGAAGAAGGCAGAAGATGGCGCCGGATGGCGGGAAACTTCACCGATGGCGGGAAGAAGGATGAAGATGGCGCCGGATGGCGGGAATCTTCACCGATGGCGGGAATCTTCACCACTGGTAAGTTTGAAAAGTCTCTTTTTCAGGCACGCAGTACCCAGGGGTTGCGGGCACGAGATCCTGCCGACTACGCCAAAGTTGACGCGCCCCTGGGCCTGTGTCGCGCTGCGTTGCGCACGCAGGAGCTTACCCGGAGCCGGATATGTTGAGGGTTGTAGTCTCGTGGCGGTGACCCGGTCCGTGCCCAGGGAGTCAAACTAGACGGCAGTCTATTAGCAGTAAATGGTTGATGACTACGCCACCCGTTGAGTGCAGCCAGGGAGCTGCTGCTGCAGGGAAGACCGCTGAGACCGATGGTAGGATTGTGCAGCGTGATAGTATAACCCCCAACGGGAGGGGTATGGCCTCAGGGCAGCCGACGTGGATGATGGGGGTAGCAGGAACCACTCAGAGACGGTAAGGTGTAGTTCAGGGTCTTTACTGGTAACAACGATAGACCCTCCCGGAGTACTTGCTAGCGAACGGGGCCTGGTCAGTCCTTGAGCAGATGGGATCTCCCCTGGCCAGGCGTAGTTGTAGGCCTCCCAAACTGACTGTACTCTTCTGGCTACCTTGCTAGAAGCTGATGTAAGTAGCCCACGTCCCTGAGTGTACCGTGTGGTGCTCACCCGTATGGCCGGTGACTCGGGGCCTTCTAATGGCTTCCGCTCCACGATGGCGGTGCTGGTCCCACGCGTGTGACCGTGCCTTCGGGCTTCTGGGCCAGAGGACCTGAAATCCCCTGCCTGACGGATTCTGCTGCTGGGTAGGAGTTAGTCCCCACAGCCTCGGACTCCGGGTCCGGTAAGAAATCTTCTTAGTCAGGGCGAGCTCTGTAGCTGCCAGCCCTGACTCCTTGTAACTCTGCTGATTCCTATGCTGCTTCTTGTCTCTACTCTTCCTTGACTGACTAACCCTGCCTCAGCCCCGGGTTTATACAGGGGAAGTTCTTCCCCTCCCAAGGCTGGGCAGGAGGTGTGGCATGCACAGGATACCTGACCAAAGGACCTCCCACCTGCTCTCAGACATAACATTACGTTACTGTGGAAACCAGACCCCTGTGGTGCCACACAGGTACTTGCCTAGCCTCAAGCTGTGTAGCGGCTATGATCTGACGATGGCAGGCACATTCGGTTTAGAATAGCTATTGACATGCAGATGTCACATGTGCGCGTCTTTTCAAAAGGAATAAAATGCGGAGGGAAAGGTTAGATTTTAAAAACAAAAATCCAAATGACAATAGCAGCAGCCAAAATGGCAATGGAACCGTGGATTCCCAGCCAGTCTCCCATGCTGGTACTTGCCCAGCCTCAAGCTATGTAGCAGTGGCAATCTGATGAGGGCTGGCACATTCAGCTTGGAATGGCAGTTGAAATGCAGATGTCACAAGTGCGTGTCTTTTCAAAAGGACTATAATGTGGAGGGAAATGTTAAATTTTAAAAACAAAAATCCAAATGACAATAGCAGCAGCCAAAATGCTAACGGAACTGGGGATTCCCAGCCAGTCTCCCATGCCAGTACAAGCCCAGCCTCAAGCTGCGTAGCAGCTGCGATCTGACGAGGGCAGGCACATTTAGCTTACAATAGCTGTTGATGTGCAGATGGCACATGTGCGTGTCTTTTAAAAAGGAGTAAAATGGGGAGGGAAAGGTTAGATTTTAAAAACAAAAATCCAAATGAGAAAAGCAGCCTAAATGTTAACAGAACTGGTGATTCCTTTTCAGTCTCACATGCTGGTACTTGCCCAGCCTCAAGCTGCATAGCCGAAGCGATCTGCTGAGAGCAGGTACATCTTAAAAATGGCCGGTGATGTGCAGATGTCGCATGTGCGTGTCTTCTCAAAAGGAATAAAATGGGGAGGGAAAAGTTAGATTTTAAAAACAAAAATGCAAAAATCCAAATAACAATAGCAGCAGCCAAAATGTCAACAGAACGGGGATTCCGAGCCACTCTCCCATGCCGTTACTTGCCCTGCCTCAAGCTGCGTAGTGATGAGGGCAGGTACATTCAGCTTAAAATGGCCGTTGACAAGCAATTGTCACATGTGCGCGTCTTTTCAAAAGGAATAAAATGGGGAGGGAAAGGTTAGATTTTAAATATAAAAATCAAAAATCCAAATGACAATAGTAGCAGCCAAAATGTCAAAGGAACCAGGGTTTCCCAGCTAGTCTCCCATGCTGATACTGGTCTCAAGCTGCATAGCAGCTGCAATCTGACAAGAGAAAGCACATTCAGCTTAGAATGGCTGCTGACGTGCAAATGTGACATGTGCGCGTCTTTTCAAAAGGAATGAAATGGGGAGGGAAAGGTTAGATTATAATAACAAAAATCAAAAAATCCAAATGACAATAGCAGCAGCCAAAATGTTAACTGAACTGGGAATTCCCAGCCAGTCTCCCCTGCCAGCTTTGGCCCGGCCTCAAGCTGTGTAGCAGTTGCTATCTGATGAGGGCAGGCACATTCAGCTCAGAATGGCGGAGAACATACAGATGTCACATGTGCGCGTCTTTTCAAAAGGAATAAAATGGGGAGGGAAAGGTTAGATTTTAAAAACAAAAATCCAAATGACAATAGCAGAAGCCAAAATGTCAATGGAACTGGGAGTTACCAGCCAGTCTCCCATGCTGGTAATTGTCCAGCCTCAAGCTGCGCAGCAGATACGATCTGACAAGGGCAGGCACATTCGGCTTAGAATGGCCGTTGACATGCAGATGTCACATGTGCGCGTCTTTTCAAAAGGAATAAAATGGGGAGGGAAAAGTTAGATTTTAAAAACAAAAATCTAACAATCCAAATGACAATAGCAGCAACCAAAATGTCAACAGAAACAGGGATTCCCAGCCAGTCTCCCATGCAGGTACTTGCCCAGCCTCAAGCTGTGTAGCAGCTGCAACCTGACAAGCGAAGCACATTCAGCTTAGAATGGCCATTAACATTCAGATGTCACATGTGTGTGTCTTTTCAAAAGGAATAAAATGGGGAGGGAAAGGTTAGATTTTAAAAACAAAAGTCCAAATGACAAGAGCAGCAGCCGATATGTCAGCGGAACTGAAAATTCCCAGCCTGTCTCCCATGCCAGTACTTGCCCAGCCTCAAGCTGTGTAACAACTGTAATCTGATGAGGAAAGGCACATTCAGCTTAGAATAGCCGCTGATGTGCAGCTATCACTATGTGCGTGTTTTTTCAAAAGGAATAAAATGGGGAGGGAAAGGTTAGATTTTAAAAACAAAAATTCAAATGACAATAGCAGCAGCCAAAATGTTAATGGAACCTGGGATTCCCAGCCAGTCACCCATGCCGGTACTTGCCTGGCCTCAAACTGCATTGCAGCAGCGATCTGACAAGGGAAGGCACATTCAGCTTAGAATGGCTGCTGATGTGCAAATATCACATGTGCGTGTCTTTTCAAAAGGAATGAAATGGGGAGGGAAAGGTTAGATTTTAATAACAAAAATCAAAAAACACAAATGACAATAGCAGCAGCCAAAATGTTAACGGAACAGGGGATTCCCAGCCATTCTCCCCTGCCAGTACTGGCCCAGCCTCAAGCTGTGTAGCAGCTGTGATCTGATGAGGGCAGCCACATTCAGCTTAGAATGGCCGTTGAAATGCTTATGTCAAATGTGCACGTCTTTTCAAAAGGAATAAAATGCGGAGGGAAAGGTAAGATTTTAAAAACAAAAATCCAAATGACAAAAGCAGCAGCCAGAATATCAATGGATCTGTGGATTCCCAGCCTGTCTCCCGTGCCAGTACTTAGACTGCCTCAAGCAGCGTAGCAGCTGCAATCTGACGAGGTCAGGAACATGCAGCTTAGAATGGCCGTTGACATGGAGATGTCACATGTGCGCGTCTTTTCAAAAGGAATAAAATTGGGAGGGAAAGGTTAGATTTTAAAAACTAAAATCCAAATGACAATGGCAGCATCCAAATAATCAATTGAATTGGGGATTCCCAACCAGTCATCCATGCCGGTACTTGCCCGGCCTCAAGCTGCGTAGCAGCTGCAATTTGACAAGGGAAGCCACATTCAGCTTAGAATAGCTGTTGTCATGCTGATGTGACATGTACGCGTCTTTTCAAAAGCAATAAAATGAGGAGGGAAAGGTAAGATTTAAAAACAAAAATCCAAAAATCCAAATGACAATAGCAGCAGCCAAAATGTCATCAGAACTGGGGATTCCCAGCCTGTCTCCCATGGTGGTATTTGCCCAGCATCAAGCTGCATAGCGGCTGCGATAAAATGAGGGCAGGCGCATTCAGCTTAGAATGGCCATTGACGTGAAGATTTCACATGTGCACGTCTTTTCAAAAGGAATAAAATGGGGAGGGAAAGGTAATATTTAAAAACAAAAATCCAAAAATCCAAATGACAATAACAGCAGCCAAAATGTCTACGGAAACAGGAATTCCCAGCCAGTCTCTCATGCCGGTACATGCCTGGCCTCACACTGCGTAGCAACTGCAATCAGATGAGGGTAGGCACATTCAGCTTAGAATGACTATTGACGTACAAATGTCACATGTGCGCGTCTTTTCAAAAGGAATAAAATGGGGAGGGAAAGGTTAGATTTTAAAAACAAAAATCCAAAAATCCAAATGACAATAGCAGCAGCCAAAATGTCAACGGAACCAGGGATTCCCAGCCAGTCTCCCACGCTGGTATTTGCTCGGCCTCAAGCTGCCTAGCTGCAGCGATTTGACAAGAGGCAGGCAAATTCAGCTTCGATTGGCCATTAACGTGCAGAAGTCACATATGCGCGTCTTTTCAAAAGGAATAAAATGGGGAGGGTAAGGTTATATTTTAAAAACAAAAATCCAAATGACAATAGCAGCAGCCATAATGTCAATGGAAGCAGGGATTCCCAGCCAGTCTCCCACGCTGGTATTTGCCCAGCCTCAAGCTGCCTAGCTGCAGCGATTTGACAAGAGGCAGGCAAATTCAGCTTAGATTTGCCGTTGACATGCAGAGGTCACATGTGCACGTCTTTTCAAAAGGAATAAAATATGGAGGGAAAGGTAAGTTTTTAAAAACAAAAATCCAAATGACAATAGCAGCAGCCAAAATGTCAACGGAACTGGGGATTCCCAGCAAGGCTCCCATGCCTGTTCTTGCCTGGCCTCAAGCTGTGTAGCGGCAGCAATCTGACAAGGGCTGGCATATTCAGATTAGAATTGCTGTTGACATGCAAATGTCACATGTGCGCGTCTTTTCAAAATGAATAAAATGGGGAGGGAAAGGTTAGATTTTAAAAACAAAAATCCAAATGACAATAGCAGCAGCCAAAATGTCAATGGAAACAGGGATTCCCAGCCAGTCTCCCATGCCAGTACTTGCCCAGTCTCAAGCTGCATAGCAGCTGCGATCTGACGATGGCATGAATTCATCTTAGAAGGGCCGTCGACATACAGATGCCACATGTGCTCGTCTTTTCAAAAGGAATAAAATGGGGAGGGAAAGGTTCAATTTTAAAAACAAAAATGCAAATGACAATAGCAGCAGCCAAAATGTCAACGGAACCTGAGATTCCCAGCCACTGTCCTATGCTGTTTCTTGCCCGGCCTCAAGCTGTGTAGCGGCTGCAATCTGACGAGGGAGGGCACATTGAGCTTAGAATGGCCTTTGATGTGCAAATGTCACATGTGCGCGTCTTTTCAAAAGGAATAAAATGGGGAGGGAAACGTTAAATTTTAAAAACAATAATCCTAAAATCCAAATGACAATAGGAGATGCCAAAATGTCAATGGAACCGGGGATTCCCATCAAGTCTCCCATGACAGTACTTGCCCAGCCTCAAGCTGCATAGCTGCTGCAATCTAACAAGGGCAGGCACATTCAGCTTAGAATGGCCTTTGATGTGCAGCTGTCACATGTGCGCGTCTTTTCAAAAGGAATGAAATGGTTAGGTAAAAGTTAGATTTTAAAAACAAAAATCCAAATGACAATAGCAGCAGCCAAAATGTCAATGGAACCAGGGATTCCCAGCCAGTCTCCAATGCTGGTACTTGCCTGGCCTCAAGCTGCGTAGCGGCTGTGATCTGACGAGAGCAGGCACACTCAGCTTAGAATGGTCTTTGACAAGCAGATGTCTCTTGTGCACGTCTTTTCAAAAGGAATAAAATGGGGAGGGAAAGATTAGATTTTAAAAACAAAAATCCAAAAATCCAAACGACAATAGCAGCAGCCAAAATGTCAACGGAACCAGGGATTCCCAAACAGTCTCCAATGCCAGTACTTGCCCGGCCTCAAGCTGCATAGCGGCTGTGATCTGAAGAGGGAAGGTACATTCAGCTTAGCAAAGGCCGCTGATGTCCAGATGTCCAGATGTCACATGTGTACGTCTTTTCAAAAAGGAATAAAATGGAGAGGGAAAGGTTAGATTTTAAAAACAAAAATCCAAAGGACAATAGCAGCAGCCAATATGTCAATGGAACCAAGTACTCCCAGCCCATCTCCCATGCCAGTACTTGCCAGGCATCAAGCAGTGTAACAGCTGCCATCTGGCAAGGGAAGGCACATTGAGCTAAGAATGTCCATTGATTTGTAGATGTCACATGTGCGCGTCTTTTCAAAAGGAATAAAATGGGGAGGGAAACGTTGGATTTTAAAAACAAATATCCAAAAATCCAAATGACAATAGCAGCAGCCAAAATGTCAACGGAACTGAGGATTCCCAGCTAATCTGCCAAGCTGGTACTTGCCCGGCCTCAAGCTGCGTAGCGGCTGCGATCTGACGAGGGCAGGCACATAAAGCTTAGAATGGCTGTTGACGTGCAGATGTCACATGTGCACGTCTTTTCAAAAGGAATAAAATGAGGAGGGAAAGGTTAGATTTTAAAAACAAGAATCCAAAAATCCAAATGAAAATAGCAGCAGCCAAAATGTCAATGGAACTGGTGATTCCCAGCCAGTCTCCCATGGTGGTACTTGCCTGGTCTCACGCTGAGTAGCAGCTGTGATCTGACAATGGCAGGTACATTCAGCTTAGAATGGTCGATGACATGCAGATGTCACATGTGCGCATCTTTTCAAAAGGAATAAAATGGGGAGGGAAAAGTTAGATTTTTAAAACAAAAATCCAAAATCCAATAGCAGCAGCCATAATGTCAACAGAAACAGGTATTCCCAGCCCGTTTCCCATACCAGTACTTGCCCGGCTTCAAGCTTCGTAGCGGCTGCGATCTGACGAGGGCAGGCAGAATCGGCTTAGAATGGCCGTTGACATGCAGATGTCACATGTGCGCGTCTTTTCAAAAGGAATAAAATGGGGAGCGAAATGTTAGATTTTAAAAACAAAAATCCAAAAATCCAAAAATCCAAAATACAATAGCAGCAGCCAAAATGTCAATGGAACCAGGGATTCCCAACCAATCTCCGATGCCAGTACTTGGCCGGCCTCAAGCTGCGTAGCGGCTGTGATCTGAAGAGGTTAGGCACATTCAGCTTAGAAAGGCCGTTGACGTTCAAATCTCACATGTGCGCGTCTTTTAAAAAGGAATAAAACGGGGAGGGAAAGGATAGATTTTAAAAACAAAAATCATAAAATCCAAATGACAATAGCAGCAACCAAAATGTCAATGTAACCGGGGATTCCCAGCCAGTCTCCCATGCTGGAACTTGTCCAACCTCAAACTGCGTTGCAGCTGTGATCTGAGGAGGACAGGCACATTCAGCTTAGAATGGCCAATGACATGCAGCTGTCACATGTGCGTGTCTTTTCAAAAGAAATAAAATGGGGAGGGAAAGCTTAGATTTTAAAAACAAAAATCCAAATGACAATAGCAGCAGCCAAAATGTCTATGGAACCAAGGATTCCAAGCCAGTCTCCTAAGCCGGTACTTGCCCAGCCTCAAGGTGCGTAGCAGCTGCGATCTGACGAGGTCAGGCACATTCAACTTAGAATGGCCGTTGATGTGTGGATGTCACCTGTGCGCGTCTTTTCAAAAGGAATAAAGTTTGGAGGGAAAAGTTGGATTTCAAAAACAAAAATCCAAATGACAATAGCAGCAGCCGAAATGTCAGTGGATCTGGGGATTCCCAGCCAGTTTCCCATGCTGGTACTTGCCCAGCCTCAATCGGTGTAGCAGCTTTGATCTGACAAGAGCAGGCACATTTAGCTTAGAATGGCCGCTGACGTGTGCATGTCACATGTGCACGTCTTTTCAAAATAAATAAAATGGGGAGGGAAAGGTTAGATTTTAAAAACAAAAATCCAAATGACAATAGCAGCAGCCAAAATGTCAATGGAAGGGTGGATTCCAAGCCAGTCTCCCATGCCAGTACTCACCCAGCCTCAAGCTGCATAGCAGCTATAATCTGACGATGGAAGTCGTATTCAGTTTAGAATGGCTGTTGACGTGCAAGGGTAACATGTGCACGTCTTTTCAAAAGGAATAAAATGGGGATTGAAAGGTTAGATTTTAAAAACAAAAATCCAAAAATCCAAATGACAATAACAGCAGCCAAAATGTCAACGGAACAAGGAATTCCCAGCCAGTCTCCCATGCAGATACTTGCCCAGCCTCAAACTGCATAGCAGCTGCAATCTGACGAAGGAAGGCAAATTGTGCTTAGTATGGCCGCTGACATGCAGATGTCACATGTGCGCATCTTTTCAAAAGGAATAAAATGGGGAGGGAAAGGTTAGATTTTAAAAACAAAAATCTCAAAATCCAAATAACAATAGCAACAACCAATATGTTAACAGAACCTGGGATTCCCAGCTAGTCTTCCATGCCGGTACTTGCCCGACCTCAAGCTGCGTATCGGCTGCAATCTGATGAGAGCAGGCACATTCAGCTTAGAATG
This sequence comes from Phyllobates terribilis, assembly GCF_046119375.1. Lineage (NCBI taxonomy): Eukaryota > Metazoa > Chordata > Amphibia > Anura > Dendrobatidae > Phyllobates > Phyllobates terribilis. The sequence continues at coordinate 4,321,420 of NW_027362813.1, forward strand.
GCCGCTGACATGCAGATGTCACATGTGCGCATCTTTTCTAAAGGAATAAAATGGGGAGGGAAAGGTTAAATTTAAAAAAAAAAATCCAAATGACAATAGCAGCAGCCAAAATGTCAATGGAACTGGGGATTCCCAGCCAGTCCCCCACGTTGGTACTTGCCCGGCCTCAAGCTGTATAGCAGCTGCAATATGACGAGGGCAGGAACATTCAGTTTAGAATGGCCGTTGACATGTAGATGTCACATGTGCGCGTCTTTTCAAAAGGAATAAAATTGGGAGGGAAAGGTTAGATTTTAAAAACAAATATCCAAATAATAATAGCTGCAGCAAAAATGTCAACTGAACAGGGGATTCCCAGCCAGTCTCCCAAGCCAGTACTTGCACGACCTCAAGCAGAGTAGCGTGTGCGATATGATGAGGGCAGGCACAATCAGCTTAGAATGGCTGCTGATAAGCAGATGTCACATGTGCACGTCTTTTCAAGAGTAATAAAATGGAGAGGGAAAGGTTAGATTTTAAAAACAAAAATCCAAAAATCCAAATGACAATAGCAGCAGCAAAAATGTCAACGGAACCAGGGATTCCCAGCCTGTCTCCCATGCTGGTACTTGCCCAGCCTCAAGCTGCATAGCAGCTGTGATCTGATGAAGGAATGCACATTCAGCTTAGAATGGACATTGACTTGCAGAAATCACATGTGCGCGTCTTTTCAAAAGGAATAAAACGGGGAGGGAAAGGTTAGATTTTAAAAACAAACATCCCAAAATCAAAATGACAATAGCAGCAGCAAAAATGTCAACGGAACCAGGGATTCCCAGCCAGTCTCCCATGCCGATACTTGCCCGGCCTCAAGCTGCTGCAATCTGAGGATAGCAGGCACATTAAAGCTTAGAATATCCGTTGACGTGCAGATTTCACATGTGCTCGTCTTTTCAAAAGGAATAAAATGGGGAGGGAATGTTAGATTTTAAAAACAAAAATCCAAAAATGCAAATGAAAATAGCAGCAGCCAAAATGTCAATGGAACCAGGGATTCCCAGCCAGTCTCCAATGCCAGTACTTGCCTGATCTCAAGCTGTGTAACAGATGTGATCTGATGAGGAGCAGGTACATTCAGCTTAGAACGGACGTTTACGCGCAGATGCCACATTTGCACGTCTTTTCAAAAGGAATAAAATGGGGAGGGAAAGATAAGATTTTAAAAACAAAAATCCAAATGACAATAGCAGCAGCCAAAATGTCAACAGAACCGAGGATTCCCAGCCAGTCTCCCATGCCTGTACTTTCCCATCCTCAAGCTTCATAGCAGCTGCAACCTGACAAGAGAAGGCACATTCAACTAAGAATGGCCATTGACGTGCAGATGTCAAATGTGCGCGTCTTTTCAAAAGGAATAAAATGGGGAGGGAAATGTTAGATTTTAAAAACAAAAATCCAAATGACAATAGCAGCAGCCAAAATGTCAACGGAACCAAGAATTCCCAGCCAGTCTCCCATGCTGGTACTTGCCCAGCCTCAAGCTGCATAGCAGCAGAGATCTGATGAGGGCAGGCACATTCTGCTTAGAATGGCCGTTGACGTGCAAAGGTCACATGTGCGCGTCTTTTCAAAATGAATAAAATGAGGAGGGAAAGGTTAGATTTTAAAAACAAAATCCAAAAATCCAAATGACAATAGCAGCAGCCAAAATGTCGACGGAATACGGGATTCCCAGCCAGTCTCCCATGCCGGTACTTGCCCAGCCTCAAACGCGAAGCGGCTGCAATCTGACGAGGGCAAGCACATTCAGCTTAGAATTGCTGCTGACATGCAGATGTCACATTTGCGCGTCTTTTCAAAAGGAATAAAATGGGGAGTGAAAGGTTAGATTTTAAAAGCAAAAATCCAAATGACAATAGCAGCAGCCAAAATGTCAACGGAACCAGGGATTCCCAGCCAGTCTCCCATGCCAGTTCTTGCCCAGGGTCAAACTGCATAGTTGCTGCAATCTGATGAATGCAGGAACATTCAGCTTAGAATAGCCATTGATGTGCAGATGTCACATGTGCGCGTCTTTTCAAAAGGAATAAAATGGGGAGGAAAAGGATAGATTTAAATACAAAAATCCAAAAATCCAAAAATCTAAATGACAATAGCAGCAGCCAAAATATCAACGGAACTGGGGATTAGTGTTGAGCCACCCCCGTAGTGTTCAAGTTCGGTTCGGTTCATTGAACACCCGTGTATTCGTCGAACTGTTTGTCGAACACCTTTGAACACCATTAAAACCAATGGCAGGCAAACAAAAACACATAGAAACACAAAGAAAACACCTTCAAATGTGTCCAAAAGCTGACAAACTGCTCAGAAGACACAACTAACACATGGAAAAGTGACAAGTACATATAGTCATGCGAAAAGAAAAGAGGTGGAGGAGTAAAAGGAGGGGGAGACACAGATATAGGCATGTCATGCCCTTCTAAAATCCAAAAAGTGAGAAGCCGACACATTCAGTCTGCTCCTGCCCGTGCCACCTCCATGTCGCCGGGTTTGTGCCAGAGCCGCAGTGAACCCTGACAGCCAGCCCCCCTCTCCCAATACTGGTGCCTGTCTGCCGTTGGGTCGAGCGAGCCCCCCTGTAGTGGAGGCAGCTCTAAGCTTTTTAATTTAAATTGTCTCTCTAATTTGAATGAATACACTTTAAATCCATTTACAAGGATCTATTGGAGGGCAAGTCTCATGCCAGCAGCCGCGTAATTCCAGCTCCAGTAGCGTCCACTAAAGCTGCTGCAGTTAAAAAGCTTTTATAAAGCTCGGCTATCCACCGCAATGCATCCTACTGCCAGTTCCAGCCCCTATGCCTTGGGGTGCCTCCTGATGCTCTTCACTGAGTATCCCGTGGTCCCGAAGCATTTCCTTTGAAAAAATTAAGTGTCCAAACTACAGGTGGTGTAGCTTGCTTAACAGCCGGGATAATCCGCTGACTAGCAGACACTGCTACTAGGCACAAAGTATTTCCTGGGCTAGATGCAGTTAAAAATTTGTAATTAGATACTCTCGTTGGATGCTGAGAAAGCATTCCATAGAGTCTCCTGGCACGCCATATATGATTCTCTTAAAAAGCTTGGGGTAGGGGTCTAGGGGACCCTTTTATAGCCAAAATCACGGCCCTGTATCACAATACGTCACCTAGGCTGAAGATAAATGGAACTGTAGCACCCTGAGGGCTCGGTTGCTACAGAGGTATTGCACCTCACCCAGAGGTGTGATATCTCACTCTCAGGTAAGGATGGAGTGTGGATCAGGACCCGACACCTGCATGCATTACACCACATTGCCGTGGGGCAGGACAACCAATATGCCTCTGAGATGGGCACGACAGTCCCTGTCCCTGGCTGGAGTGGGGGGAGGGAACACTGAGGAAGGGGAACCCTGTAGTGCAGGAGCAGGGAGGAAGCAGTTCCTGGGTGCATTGAGAAGGGAGTATAAAAGGTGGGCACCATCTTAGTTCAGTGCAGAGAAGTCTGAGCAGAAGCGGTAGGGAGCAGGGGCTCTGCATGAGCTCTGCTCCGGAGGCTTGCCTAGTTACAGAGGCCCAGGCCTGGAAGAGGGAGAAGGAAGGAAGAGGAGCAGAGAAGGCTCCAGGAACGAGGAATGAAGAGATACCAGGGGTGCGGACGGGCGAGTCGCCACCGCACGCCCGAATCCACCTGCGTGGAGGGGTCAGGCCAAAGGGGGAGACCGGTCCCCGAAACTAGTGGAGGCAGGAAACGACCCTCAGCTAGAAACCGGAGGCTGTGACATTTTATGTGGCGCAGCCCCTCGCTACACCCGCTAGGAAGGCATCACATAGGGTCAGGGAAACTGGCGCCAAGTTTACCAAGAGGAGGCCCGAGGCAGCCGGACAGAAGGGTTGGTAAGAAAGGCCAGACAAAGGACACACAAAGGGGGTCCTGTGAAGCGCTCCAAAGTTATCTGGGAGTTGTCTGAGCCCCTCACCTGGTGAGCACAGTATGACGTGGGCAGCCGTTACCTGCAGACGTGATCTGGATAATAAGAACTGTGAGTAAAGGCCCTGGACTGCATCACTGACTCCGTGTCGTTACTGCTGCTGCCCTGCACCATCACCCCCATCCTCCGCATACACTGCCCTGAGGCTATACTCCTCCCGTGGGGAGTTATGCTACGCTCTGCTGCACCCACAACACCAGCCTCAGCGGTCTGCCCTGCAGCGGCGGTTCACTCTGACCGCAATCCACGGGTGGCGTAGTCGGACATTTAAACATCAAAACCACATAAATAGTTCCGCCACTGGTTTGACCGCCCTGAACCACGGAACCGGGTCGCCGCCACGAAGACTACAACCACCAGCATCCACCAAAAAGGGTCCGGCTCCGGGTGTCCCAAGGCCCAGGGGGTGCATCAGAACATTTTCATCACTAGAGATGAGCGGTGTTCGACTAGAACTGTTCGCCAATCTCAAATTCGAGCTGTTTTGGGCGGTGTTCGAGTTGTTCGACGAACCCGAACGATTTGCAAAAAATTCGGCTGTTCGAGGTTATGTTCGATAACTGTTCGTGCACCAAAAGCGTGTCCTGCATGTCTGGCGCTATTTAGAGCACCAATCATGCAGGGATTGTCTGCCACTCACTGTAATGCCACAGCCATGGTGGTTGTGGCATTAGAGTGATTGCCCAAATCGATGGGAACTGTTCTCACAGTGAAACATGAAAAGCCGGCAATTCATCAGCGGCATACACCGGTACCCGACAATTTAGAACCGAAAGAATAGAGCATCACACATAGATTAGATAGATAGAAACATGTCAGTCACATATATATGAAGTACAGTGACAGTGTTGATTACTGTACTTGTCATTTAGTGTAAAGGATTTATAAAAAAAAATATTAGTGTTTTCATGCACCGTCTCTTTAAAAAAGCCGGCCGGCAATTCAGCAGCGGTACCCGACAATTTAGAATAGAAGGAATAGAGAATCACACATAGATTAGATAGATAGAAACATGTCAGTCACATATATAAGAAGTACAGTGACAGTGTTGATTACTGTACTTGCCATTTAGTGTAAAGAATTTATTAAAAAAAATAATAGTGTTTTCATGCACTGTCTCTTTAAAAAAGCCGGCCGGCATTTCAGCATCTGTACCCGACAATTTAGAATGAAAGCAATAGAGCATCACACTTAGATTAGATAGATAGAAACATGTCAGTCACATATATATGAAGTACAGTGACAGTGTTGCTTACTGTACTTGTCATTTAGTGTTAAAATAAAGGATTTATTTAAAAAAAAATTGGCGTGGGATCCCCCATAATTTTAGTCTCTAGCGGAGGTTAAGCAGACGGCTGGGGCAGATGTTTGAAGCCTGGGAAGGGGTAATACCCACGGAGCTTCCCAGGCTACTAATATCAGCCCCCAGCTGAATGCCTAGCCTTTACTAGCTATTAAAATGGGGGACCCCCCAAAAAATTGACGAGGGGTCCCCCCTATTTTAATAGCTAGCAAAGGCTAGGCAGACAGCTGGGGGCTGATATTAATAGCCCAGGAAGGGAGCCATGAATATTGGCCCCCTCCCAGGCTAGAAACACCAGCCGTCAGCCGCCCCAGAAATGGCACATCCATAGGATGCGCCAATTCTGGCACTTAGCCTCGCTCTTCCCACTGCCCTGTAGCGGTGGCAGTGGGGTAATAGGGCTGGGGGTTGATGTCAGCTTATAATGCCAGCTGACATCAAGCCCAGGTTAGTAATGGAGAGGCGTCTATGAGACACCCCCATTACTAACCCCATAGTCAAAGTTAAAAAAAAACACAAACACCCAGAATAAAGTCCTTTAATTGAAATAAAGACACAATTCTTTATTGTTCTAAATTAAACCATACTTACAATCACGCCCATTCCAGCTGAAGCCAACGATCTCCTGCAATAAAAGAAAAATAATAAAGCAACATAATCCTTACCTTCCCATGGTTCCCACGACAGCTTCAGCTCTGCTACATCGAGATGACAGGCTGGACCGCAGCAGAAAGCTTCCATCCAGCCTGTCATCCCGCAGACACTGAGAAGCGCAGGCTTGCTTGCGCTGCTCAGCGTCTCTCTGTGACGGCATCCAGAAGAGCCGAGTTCATGTCCAATGAACTCGGCTCACCTCATGCACGTCACTGACAGCGTGGGAAAATTCTCACGCTGAAGCGCTGAGTGCAGGAGAATTCTCCCACGCTGTCAGTGACGTGCATAAGGTGAGCTCATGTCCAATGAACTCAGCTTACCTCCTGCACGTCACTGACAGCGTGGGAGAATTCTCCTGCACTCAGCGCTTCAGCGTGAGAATTCTCCCACGCTGAAGCGCTGAGTGCAGGAGAATTTTCCCACGCTGTCAGTGACGTGCATAAGGTGAGCTCATGTCCAATGAACTCAGCTCACCTCCTGCACGTCACTGACAGCGTGGGAGAATTCTCCTGCACTCAGTGCTTCAGTGTGAGAATTCTCCCACGCTGAAGCGCTGAGTGCAGGAGAATTTTCCCACGCTGTCAGTGACGTGCATGAGGTGAGCCGAGTTCATTGGACATTAACTCGGCTCATCTGGATGCCCTCACAGAGAGACACTGTGGAGCGCAAGCAAGCCTGCGCTTCTCAGTGTCTGCGGGATGACAGGCTGGATGGCAGCGTTCTGCTGCGGTCCAGCCTGTCATCTCGATGTAGCAGAGCTGAAGCTGTCATGGGAACCATGGAAAGGTAAGGATGATGTTGCTTTATTATTTTTCTTTTATTTCAGGAGATCGTTGGCTTCAGCTGGAATGGGCGTGATGGTAAGTATGGTTTAATTTAGAACAATAAAGAATTGTGTGTTTATTTCAATTAAAGGACTTTTTTCTGGGTGTTGTGTTTTTTTTAAATACTTTACTAGAAATTCATGGTGGTCATGTCTAATATTGGCGTGACCCCATGAATTTCGGGCTTAGGGCCAGCTGATAATGCCAAGCTGGCCTTAACCCCTTTATTACCCAGTGAGCCACCGCACCAGGGCCCTGGATGAGTTGGGTACAGCGCCAGAAGATGGCGCTTCTATGAACGCACCATTTTCCGGGGTGGCTGCGGACTGCAATTTGCAGCGGGGGTGGCCCAGAAAGCTTGGGCCTCCCTGCGCTGCGGATTCCAGCCCCCAGCTGCCTAGTTGTATCTGGCTGGACACAAAAACAGGGCGAAGCCCCACGTCAATTTTCTTTAAATTATTTCATGAAATAATTAGGTAAAAAAGGGCTTCCCTATATTGTTGTGTCCGGCCAGGTACAAATAGGCAGCTGGTGGTTGGGGGCAGCCCGTTCCTGCCTGCTGCACCTGACTGGACACAAATATAGTGCGAAGCCCCACGTCAATTTTTTTTTAATTATTTCATGAATTTCCTGAAATAATTTAAAAAAATTGAAGTGGGGCTTCGCACTATATTTGTGTCCAGCCAGGTACAGCAGGCAGGAACGGGCTGCCCCCAACCACCAGCTGCCTATTTGTACCTGGCCGGGCACAACAATATAGAGAAGGCCTTTTTTTCTTAATTATTTCATGAATTTCATGAAATAATTAAAAAAAATTGAAGTGGGGATTCGCACTATATTTGTGTCCAGCCAAGTACAGCAGGCAGGAACGGGCTGCCCCCAACCACTAGCTGCCTATTTGTACCTGGCCGGACACAACAATATAGGGAAGACCTTTTTTTCTTAACTATTTCATGAATTTCATGAAATAATTAAAAAAAATTAAAGTGGGGCTTCGCACTTTATTTGTGTCCAGCCAGGTACAGCAGGCAGGAACGGGCTGACCCCAAACACCAGCTGACTATTTGTACCTGGCCGGACACAACAATATAGGGAAGGCCTTTTTTTCTTAATTATTTCATGAATTTCATGAAATAATTAAAAAAAAAATACGTGGGGCTTCGCCCTATTTTTGTGTCCAGCCAGGTACAACTAGGCAGCTGGGGGCTGGAATCTGCAGCGCAGGGAGGTCCAAGCTTTCTGGGCCCCCCCCCGCTGCAAATTGCAGTCCGCAGCCACCCCGGAAAATGGCACGTTCATAGAAGCGCCTTCTTTTGGCGCTGTACCCAACTCATCCAGGGCCCTGGTGCGGTGGCTCACTGGGTAATAAAGGGGTTAGGGCCAGCTTGGTATTATCAGCTGGCCCCAAGCCCAAAATTCATGGGGTCACGCCAGTATTAGACATGACCACCATGAATTTCTTGTAAAGTATTTAAAAAAAACACAACACTCAGAATAAAGTCCTTTAATTGAAATAAACGCACATTTCTTTATTGTTCTAAATTAAACCATACTTACCATCACACGCATTCCAGCTGAAGCCAACGATCTCCTGCAATAAAAGAAAAATAATAAACCAACCTCATCCTTACCTTTCCATGGTTCCCACGACAGCTTCAGCTCTGCTACATCGAGATGACAGGCTGGACCGCAGCAGAACGCTGCCATCCAGCCTGTCATCCCGCGGACACTGAGAAGCGCAGGCATGCTTGTGCTCCTCAGTGTCAGACTGTGACGGCATCCAGATGAGCCGAGGTCATGTCCAATGAACTCAGCTCACCTCATGCACCTCACTGACAGCGTGGGAAAATTCTCCTGCACTCAGCGCTTCAGCGTGAGAATTTTCCAACGCTGTCAGTGACGTGCATGAGGTGAGCCGAGTTCATTGGACATGACCTCGGCTCATCTGGATGCCGTCACAGCGAGACAGTGAGGAGAGCAAGCATGCCTGCGCTTCTCAGTGTCCGCGGGATGACAGGCTGGATGGCAGCGTTCTGCTGCGGTCCAGCCAGTCATCTCGATGTAGCAGAGCTGGAGCTGTTCTGGGAACCATGGAAAGGTAAGGATGATGTTGGTTTATTATTTTATTTTTACTACAGGAGATCGTTGGCTTCAGCTGGAATGGGCGTGACGGTAAGTATGGTTTAATTTAGAACAATAAAGAATTGTGTGTTTATTTCAATTAAAGGACTTTATTCTGGGTGTTTGTGTTTTTTTTAACTTTGACTATGGGGTTAGTAATGGAAGTGTCTTATAGACGCCTCTCCATTACTAACCTGGGCTTGATGTCAGCTGGCATTATAAGCTGACATCAACCCCAGCCCTATTATCCCACTGCCACCGCTACAGGGCAGTGGGAAGAGCGAGGCTAAGTGCCAGAATTGGCGCATCCTATGGATGCGCCATTTCTGGGGCGGCTGACGGCTGGTGTTTCTAGCCTGGGAGGGGGCCAATATTCATGGCACCCTTCCTGGGCTATTAATATCAGCCCCCAGCTGTCTGCCTAGCCTTTTCTAGCTATTAAAATGGGGGGACCCCACGTCATTTTTTTTGGGGGGTCCCCCATTTTAATAGCTAGTAAAGGCTAGGTATTTAGCTGGGGGCTGATATTAGTAGCCTGGGAAGCTCCATGGGTATTACCCCCTTCCGAGGCTTCAAACATCTGCCCCAGCCGTCTGCTTAACCTCCGCTAGAGCCTAAAATTATGGGGGATCCCACGCCAATTTTTATTTTAATAAATCCTTTATTTTAACACTAAATGACAAGTACAGTAACCAACACTGTCACTGTACTTATTATAAATGTGACTGACATGTTTCTATCTATCTAATCTATGTGTGATGCTCTATCTTTCTGTTCTAAATTGTCGGGTACCGCTGCTGAATTGCCGGCCGGCTTTTTTAAAGAGACAGTGCATGAAAACACTATTATTTTTTTAAATAAATCCTTTACACTAAATGACAAGTACAGTAAGCAACACTGTCACTGTACTTCATATATATGTGACTGACATGTTTCTATCTATCTAATCTATGTGTGAAGCTCTATTCTTTCTGTTCTAAATTGTCGGGTACAGATGCTGAATTGCCGGCCGGCTTTTTTAAAGAGACGGTGCATGAAAACACTAAATTTTTTTTAATAAATCCTTTACACTAAATGACAAGTGCAGTAACCAACACTGTCACTGTGCTTCTTATATGTGTGACTGACATGTTTCTATCTATCTAATCTATGTGTGATGCTCTATTCCTTCTTGTCTAAATTGTCGGGTACCGGTGTATGCCGCTGCTGAATTTGCCGGCCGGCTTTTTTAAAGAGAGTGTCTTCAGAGCAGTTTGTCAGCTTTTGGACACCTTTGCAGGTGTTTTCTATGTGTTTCTATGTGTTTTTGTTTGCCTGCCTTTGGTTTTAACGGTGTTCGACGGTGTTCTAAGGTGTTCGACGAACAGTTCGACGAACAGTTCCTCGAACATCCCGGTGTTCGACGAACCGAACCGAACCCGAACACTACGGGGGTGGCTCAACACTATTCATCACCTTTCACAATCACCAATGGGACAAGGCAGGGATGTCCTCAGTCTCCTCTCTTATACATCCTAGTGACGGAGCACCTGCTCTCATCAATTCGCCATAACCCCAATATTAGGTGGATTGAGGTGGGAAGCACCGAGTACAAGTGCTCTCTATTTGCTGATGATGTCCTAGTATATATCACTCAATCACATATATCCATCCATGCTGTTATGGCTGAAATAGATCACTTTGTTACATGGTCAAATTTTAAAATCAATGCAGCGAAGTCTGAGGCCCTCGATGTCTCCCTCCCCAAATCCATATAGGATTCCATCCAGTCCAACTTTCCCTTTGTCTGGCCCTCACAGGGTATCAAATACTTAGGAATTCCTATTCATAGAGACCTCTCCCATCTATGTTATCTTAATTTTGGGCCCTTTATTGAACAACTCCATACAGACCACGGTTGGCAAGTTAGAACTGTAAGATTCACTACGTGAACCACTGGTGTTTTGTGGAAAAGCACATGTACACTGTGTTCCAAATTATTATGCAAAAAGTGTTTAGGAGTGATAAGGGAAGAATTTGTTTGTTTCTCAGTTAAACTCATTGATGGTGATGTGTGTCAGGGCTCTTTATTAGTGTTGAGCAACCCCCGTAGTGTTCGGGTTCGGTTCGGTTCGTCGAACACCGGGATGTTCGAGGAACTGTTCGTCGAACTGTTCGTCGAACACCTTAGAACACCGTCGAACACCGTTAAAACCAATGGCAGGCAAACAAAAACACATAGGAACACATAGAAAACACCTGCAAAGGTGTCCAAAAGGTCACAAACTGCTCAGAAGACGCTTTCTTTAAAAAAGCCGCCGGCAATTCAGCAGCGGTATACACCGGTACCCGACAATTTAGACATGAAGGAATAGAGCATCACACATAGATTAGATAGATAGAAACATGTCAGTCACATATATATGAAGTACAGTGACAGTGTTGCTTACTGTCATTTAGTGTAAAGGATTTATTAAAAAATATAATAGTGTTTTCGTGCACTGTCTCTTTAAAAAAGCCGGCCGGCAATTCAGCAGCGGTACCCAACAATTTATAACAGACAGAATAGAGCTTCACACATAGATTAGATAGATAGAAACATGTCAGTCACATATATATGAAGTACTGTGACAGTGTTGCTTACTGTACTTGTCATTTACTGCAAAGGATTTATTAAAAAAAATAATAGTGTTTTCATGCAACGTCTCTTTAAAAAAGCCGGCTGGCAATTCAGCATCTGTACCCGACAATTTATAATAGAAGGAATAGAGAATCACACATAGATTAGATAGATAGAAACATGTCAGTCACATATATATGAAGTACAGTGACAGTGTTGCTTACTGTAATTGTCATTTAGTGTAAAGGATTTATCAAAAAAAATAATAGTGTTTTCATGCACCGTCTCTTTAAAAAAGCCGGCCGGCAATTCAGCAGCGGTACCCGACAATTTATAACAGAAAGAATAGAGCATCGCACATAGATTAGATAGATAGAAACATGTCAGTCACATTTATATGAAGTACAGTGATAGTGTTGGTTACTGTACTTGTCATTTAGTATTAAAATAAAGGATTTATTATTAAAAAAAATTGGCGTGGGGTTCCCCGTAATTTTAGTCTCTAGCGGAGGTTAAGCAGACAGCTGGGGCAGATGTTTGAAGCCTGGGAAGGGGTAATACCCACGGAGCTTCCCAGGCTACTAATATCAGCCCCCAGCTGAATGCCTAGCCTTTACTAGCTATTAAAATGGGGGACCCCCCAAAAAATTGACGTGGGGTCCCCCCTATTTTAATAGCTAGCAAAGGCTAGGCAGACAGCTGGGGGCTGATATTAATAGCCCAGGAAGGGAGCCATGAATATTGGCCCCCTCCCAGGCTAGAAACACCAGCCGTCAGCCGCCCCAGAAATGGCGCATCCTTAGGATGCGCCAATTCTGGCACTTAGCCTCGCTCTTCCCACTGCCCTGTAGCGGTGGCAGTGGGGTAATAGGGTTGGGGTTGATGTCAGCTTATAATGCCAGCTGACATCAAGCCCAGGTTAGTAATGGAGAGGCGTCTATAAGACACCTCCATTACTAACCCCATAGTCAAAGTTAAAAAAAAAACACAAACACCCAGAATAAAGTCCTTTAATTGAAATAAAGACACAATTCTTTATTGTTCTAAATTAAACCATACTTACCATCACGCCCATTCCAGCTGAAGCCAACGATCTCCTGCAATAAAAGAAAAATAATAAAGCAACCTCATCCTTACCTTTCCATGGTTCCCACGACAGCTTCAGCTCTGCTACATCGAGATGACAGGCTGGACCGCAGCAGAACGCTGCCATCCAGCCTGTCATCCCACAGACACTGAGAAGCGCAGGCTTGCTTGCGCTCCTCAGTGTCTGACTGTGACGGCATCCAGATGAGCCGACAATGAACTCGGCGCACCTCATGTACGTCACTGACAGCGTGGGAAAATTCTCCTGCACTCAGCGCTTCAGCGTGAGAATTTTCCCACGCTGTCAGTGACGTGCATGAGGTGAGCCGAGTTCATTGGACATGACCTCGGCTCATCTGGATGCCGTCACAGCCTGACACTGAGGAGCACAAGCATGCCTGCGCTTCTCAGTGTCTGCGGGATGACAGGCTGGATGGCAGCTTTCTGCTGCGGTCCAGCCTGTCATCTCGATGTAGCAGAGCTGAAGCTGTCGTGGGAGCCATGGAAAGGTAAGGATGAGGTTGCTTTATTATTTTACTTTTATTGCAGGAGATCATTGGCTTCAGCTGGAATGGGCGTGATGGTAAGTATGGTTTAATTTAGAACAATAAAGAATTGTGTGTTTATTTCAATTAAAGGACTTTATTCTGGGTGTTTGTGTTTTTTTTAACTTTGACTATGGGGTTAGTAATGGGGGTGTCTCATAGACGCCTCTCCATTGCTAACCTGGGCTTGATGTCAGCTGGCATTATAAGCTGACATCAACCCCAACCCTATTACCCCACTGCCACCGCTACAGGGCAGTGGGAAGAGCGAGGCTAAGTGCCAGAATTGGCGCATCCTAAGGATGCGCCATTTCTGGGGCGGCTGACGGCTGGTGTTTCTAGCCTGGGAGGGGGCCAATATTCATGGCTCCCTTCCTGGGCTATTAATATCAGCCCCCAGCTGTCTGCCTAGCCTTTGCTAGCTATTAAAATAGGGGGGACCCCACGTCATTTTTTTGGGGGGTCCCCCATTTTAATAGCTAGTAAAGGCTAGGTATTCAGCTGGGGGCTGATATTAGTAGCCTGGGAAGCTCCGTGGGTATTACCCCCTTCCCAGGCTTCAAACATCTGCCCCAGCTGTCTGCTTAACCTCCGCTAGAGACTAAAATTACGGGGAACCCCACGCCAATTTTTTTTAAAATAAATCCTTTATTTTAACACTAAATGACAAGTACAGTAATCAACACTATCACTGTACTTCATATATATGTGACTGACATGTTTCTATCTATCTAATCTATGTGTGATTCTCTATTCCTTCTATTCTAAATTGTCGGGTACAGATGCTGAATTGCCGGCCGGCTTTTTTAAAGAGACAGTGCATGAAAACACTATTATTTTTTTTAATAAATCCTTTATACTAAATGACAAGTACAGTAAGCAACACTGTCACTGTACTTCATATATATGTGGCTGACATGTTTCTATCTACCTAATCTATGTGTGATTCTCTATTCCTTCTATTCTAAATTGTCGGGTACAGATGCTGAATTGCCGGCCGGCTTTTTTAAAGAGACGGTGCATGAAAATACTATTATTTTTTTTTAATAAATCCTTTACACTAAATGACAAGTACAGTAATCCACACTGTCAATGTACTTCATATATATGTGACTGACATGTTTCTATCTATCTAATCTATGTGTGAAGCTCTATTCTGTCTGTTATAAATTGTCGGGTACCGCTACTGAATTGCCGGCCGGCTTTTTTAAAGAGACGGTGCATGAAAACACTATTATTTTTTTTGATAAATCCTTTACACTAAATGACAAGTACAGTAAGCAACACTGTCACTGTGCTTCATATATGTGTGACTGACATGTTTCTATCTATCTAATCTATGTGTGAAGCTCTATTCTTTCGGTTCTAAATTGTCGGGTACCTGTGTACGCCGCTGATAAATTGCCGGCTTTTCATGTTTCACTGTTGGCACTGTTCCATCGATTTGGGCAATCACTGAAATGCCACAACCACCATGGCTGTGGCATTACAGTGAGTGGCAGACAATCCCTGCATGATTGGTGCTCAAAATAGCGCCAGACATGCAGGACAAGCTTTTGGTGCACGAACAGTTATCGAACATAACCTCGAACAGCCGAATTTTTTGCAAATCGTTCGGGTTCGTCGTACAACTCGAACACCGCCCAAAACAGCTCGAATTTGAGATTGGCGAACAGTTCTAGTCGAACACCGCTCATCTCTACTCTTTATATCACTGTAAGCAATTGCAGGCACCTGTGCTAATTAGTTTGGCAGGTGTGTCCAATGAAAGGCAAGACTACTTAAGAAGGCTGTCTCACATTATTAAGCAGCCTACATTTTCTGCCAAAATGGGAAAGAAAAAGGATGTGTCGGCTGCTGAGAAGCAACAAATTGTGGAGTGTTTAGGTCAAGGCATGACTACAATCAACATTGTGCGATGATCAGGATGAAGTGTCTTGGCAATCAAGAAGTATGTAGCTGATTCACAGTACACACGTGTGCGTGCTGATAAGGGCAAATTGAGGACTCTTTCCTACAGGCAATTACGTCAGGTTGAAAGAGCAGCGGCAAAAAAGCCTTGTCATAGCAGCAGACAAGTTTTTGAAGCTGCTTGTGCCTCCAACGTCCCCCGAACAACAAGATGCAGGGTCCTTCAGAGGTTTGCAGCTGTGCAAACGCCATCCTGTCGACCTCCTCTATCCACTTCACACAAGCAGAAACGGCTCCAGTGGGCCAAACATTACATGAAGACTGATTTCAAAACTGTTTTGTTCACGGATGAGTGCCGTGCAGCGCTCGATGGTCCAGATGGATGGAGTGGAGGATGGCTGGTTGATGGACACCCCACGCAAACACGGCTACAGCGCCAACATGGAGGAGGTGGAGTAATGTTTTGGGCTGGAATCATGGGGAGAGAGATTGTCGGCCCCTTTAGGATCCCTGAAGGCGCTAAAGATGAACTCCATAATGTATGTGGATTTTCTCAAACAGCACTTCCTGCCATGGTTCAAGAAGAAGAACTGTGTATTTCACAGCAAGATCATTTTTCTGCATGATAATGCACCATCTCAAGCTGCACATAAAACATCTGCATCTCTGGCTGATATGGGCATAAAAGGGGACAAACTTATGGTGTGACCCCCATGCTCCCCTGACCTCTACCCCATTCAGAACCTTTGGAGCATCATTAAAAGGAGTGTCTATGATGGCGGGAGGCAGTTCACATCTAAGCAACAGCTCTGGGAGGGTATTCTGTCCTCATGCAAAACAATTGAAGCAGAAACCATCCAAAACCTGACAAATTCAATGGACGAGAGAGTTCAAAAGCTCCTTTCGAACAAGGGGTACTATGTGAAAATGTAACATCACCTAGAATAAAGTTTTGAGTTGAAAACTGTTTGATTTCAGTTTCTAACAACCTGCTAATGCTTATAATTTCAAAAATGACAATTTTTTTGGTCTTTATTAAAATGAAAAGGTTGATCGAAAAGTTTGGGGGATCTAAGAGTGTGGCAACCCAGTAGTCATGATTACTTCGAATTCTGACAATATGAGGGTCATGCTGCAGGTAGTGCTGCAAGAAGGCACTTATGTGTCTTGCGCATCTCGGAGCCCCAAAATTATTTTCCGGGCTAGATGCAGCTAAAAATTATTATTAATTTTAAATCTGGTGAAGCTTTAGTATAGATGGCCTAATAGGATCAGTGCTGCACACTGCTACAAAGCCCAAATTATTTTCCAGTCAAGATACAGATAAACATAATTAGTAATTTTAAATCTGGTGGAGCTTATTATAGATGGCCTAATAGAATCAGTGCTGCACACTGCTACAAAGCCCAAATTATTTTCCAGCCAAGATACAGATAAACATGATTAGTAATTTGAAAGCTTAAAATGGTTGGTAGGGTGATTTTAACCAATCATCAAGCTTTTACTCTCCCCAGGATGACACAGGGGTAGAAAAGTCGTTTCGGATCCATGATTTGTTCATCTTTATGAACGTGAGTCTGTCTACATTATCAGTGGAGAGCCGCGTGCGCTTATCTGTCAGCACACCACCAGCAGCGCTGAACACACGTTCAGACAGAACGCTGGCTGCGGGGCATGACAAGATCTCCAAGGCGTAAGTGGCTAGCTCCGGCCATTTATCCAGATTGGAAGCCCAAAAAGAGCAAGGGTCCAGTGACACAGTCGTGGCTTCAATGTTTACTTGGAGATACTCCTGTACCATCGTCTCTAGGCGTTGACTATGTGTCAGACTTCTTGTCTCCTGTGGCCTTGCAAAGGATGGGCTAAAAAAGTGGTGAAATGATTCCGCAAAATTGATGTTACCAGCAGATACTGTGGTTCTGTTACGGTTTGAGTGCTGAACACTTGACGGTCCCACGGTTGGCAAGTTGGAACTGTGAGATTCACTACGTGCACCACTGGTATTTTGTGGAAAAGCACATGTAAGATTCTGCAACAGTCTCTGCTGATACTCCTGCATGCGTGCATCCCTTTCTATGGCAGGAATAATTTCTGCAAATTTACTTTTGTACCGGGGATCTAACAGTGTGGCAACCCAGTAGTCAGGATTATTTCTAATTCTCACAATTCGAGGGTCATGTTGCAGGTAGTGCAGCAAGAAGGCACTCATGTGTGTTGCGCATCCAGGAGCACCAAGTCCCTGTTGTGTTGGTGGCGAGGTAACAATCATGCTTCCTTCCTCTGTCGTCTCCCCCCAACCTCGCACAACAGAAATGTGATCAAGGTCTCCCTCATCTGATGAGTCTTCCATCAGTTCGTCCTCCACTTCTTCCTGGGCTCCTGCACCTTCCTCACTAGTTTGGCTGCTACCATGCGCCCTGGTAAAACCATCTCCCCACCCTCACATGCCTGCCGTCTTGGTGCTGCCGACCATCTGGACCTTGCAGATGTTAGCCCTTCCGCATACAACTCCTCCTCCTCTACTTCCTCCACCTCCTCTTGTGCCACCACCTGACTCCGAATTCTGTTTAACATGTTCTCCAGCATGTAAATCACCGGAATAGTCATGCTGATAATGGCATCGTCAGCACTAAACATCTTCGTCGCCATTTCAAAACTGTGCAGAAGGGTGCATAGGTCCCTGATCTGAGACCACTCCTCCAGCGTGATTTGCCCCACCTCTGGATCTCGTTGGCCCAGGCTATACGTCAGAACATATTGCACCAGGGCTTGTCGGTGCTGCCACAGTCGCTGCAACATGTGCAGAGTTGAATTCCACCGGGTAGGCACATCGCATTTTAGCCGGTGAAGTGGCAGGCCCAACGACTTCTGTAGAGATGTAAGTCGCTGAGCTGCGGGATGCGAACGGTGGAAGTGAGCACACAGCGACCGTGCCCTCTGCAGAAGGCCATCTAGTCTGGGATAGTGGGCTAAAAATTGCTGGACAACCAGGTTCAACACGTGAGCCATACAAGGCACGTGTGTGACATTGCCCCGGCGAAGGGCCGCACCCAGGTTTGCAGCATTGTCGCACACGGGCTTCCCTGGTTTCAGGTCCAGTGGAGACAACCAATCATGAAATTGGTTCTCCAGAGCTGACCACAACTCCTCAGCTGTGTGACTCACATTTCCCAGACATTTCAATGTAAAAACCGCCTGATGACGTTGAGCCCTACTGCCAGCATAGTAAGGAGGTGTGCAGGATCCCTTCTGCGCAGTTAGAAAGCTTGTGGCATGGCCAGACAGGCTTTGGGTGCAGGTGGAAGACCGAGAGGAGGTTGAGGAGGCAGAAGCAGTGGAGGAACTTTGACATAAAGAGGATTGACGCACAACTCGTGGGGACGGCAAGACTTGGACAGCAGCCCCTTGTCCTGCTGTCACCATAGTTACCCAGTGCCCAGTCAGCGACATGTAACGCCCCTGTCCATGCCAACTCATCCAAGTGTCTGTGGTGAAATGCACCCTGTCACACACAGAGTTTCTCAAAGAAGCGGTGATGTTGTGTGCGACATGCTGGTGGAGCACAGGCACACCTTTCTTTGAGAAGTAGTGCCGACTGGGCATCTGGTACTGGCGCACTGCGACCGACATAAGGTCTCGAAAATCCTCTGTGTCTACCAGGCGGAAAGGCATCATTTCTGTAGCCAAGAGCTTGCAGATGGTGAAATTCAACCTCTTAGCTTTCTCATGGCTAGGAGGAAATGGTCTTTTACTTGTCCACATCTGAGGGACCGAGGGCTGGCTATTGTGCTTAGATGGGGTTGATAAGGGTGTCCCCGGCAAACTGCCCGTCTGTGAGGAAGATGCAGGCTGACATGTTAGGTTGCCTTGATCCAAAGGTGGTGCTATTGATGTCGGAGAGTGCTCAACACCAGCTGGTGTTACCAGCTCCAAAGAAAATGATGACCTGCCAATCACGCTGGCTGTTGCGGGTAAAGAGGTGGCAGGTCTGCGCCCCAAAACAGGTGTGACTGCTGTCCCCCCAGTCACAGAGGATGAAGAGGCCGCGGATGCACAAGATATGGCAGACGGTGGTTGGCCCGGCCGGCTAGGCCGCATTGTAGCACACTGAGCTTCCCACTGCAACTTATGCTTCATGTCCATGTGCCGGTTCATGCATGGAGTACTCAAACTATGTATTTTTTGGCCTCTACTTAGCTTTTGCTGACAAATGTTACAGATAACACGAGTTGGGTCATCATTTTCGATCTGAAAAAATGCCCAGGCTATGCAAGGCTTAGCACCCATGCGACCTGAAGAGCCACCACGACTTGTGGTGAGAGGCAGAGTTGTGTTTGAGGATGCAGTTGTTGACGTGCTTCCAGTACTACGTCTCTGTCCAGGAAGGCGCAACCTGACCTCGTCGTCACTAGCATCTTCCTCCACCTCCTCCGCTGACCTCATCTCTTGGTTGACTGTGGGTTGACAGTAAGTGGGATCTCCAACCTCATCATCATCACCCTGTGCGTTATCACACCCGTCGTCCTCAGAGCCAACCTGTTCCTGCCCTGACAAAAAACTAAAGTTGTCGCTCCAATCAGGTATTTGAGTCTCATCATCGTCTTCCTCATTGTCTCCACCAACAGGAGTTACAGTTTGGGAATGAGGGTCTACATTATGGTCAGAACATTCTGCGTCTGGTCCTGGATCCGACTCATAAAGATTCTGGGCATCAGTGCAGATCATTTCCTCGTCTGGATTCACAGAAGCGTTGGAGTCGACCTTTGATTCCCAGGCTATAGTATGAGTAAACAGCTCTGCAGACTCAACCATCTGTTCTACCTCATACTCAGACGGGCAGCTGGAGATTTGGGAGCTGTGAGGAAGCAAGTGCGATTGGGGTGACACCTTTAAGGACTGGAGTATTTGTGATGTTGAAGTTGATGTGGAGGAGAGCCCACTTAAAGGAGCACTTGATATCCGTTGAAGCACCTGCTGTTTTTGTGCCTCATCTGGAATTTGTAGCGATTGGCGTGGCCGTAAGAAAGGGATCTTATCACATTGTCGGCTAAAAGAAGTAGACATTTTAGTTTGGCTGGAAGATGGTCTTTCTTCTGCAGATGTTACTGTTGCTTTAACACTTACCCCACGGACACAACCTTTTTTCCCCTTCCCAACTCGCCTATTCCCCTTTCCACCAGCAGCAGGCCTTTTTCCACTCATTTTGGTGGTTAACTAATTCACAACTCTGGAGTTGTTTGCACAAAAAAACAATGGATGGGAACCGAGCAGAGCTGAGTGGCCAAACTGTGGTATTAGGCCAAAACTATTGGCTGGGTTAGATGCAGAAAAAAATTATATTCAATTTGCAACCTGATGGAGGTCAGTATAGATGGACTAATAGAACAAGTCGCACACACAGCTAGAAGCCCAAACATTTTTTCAGAGGTAGATGCAGAAAAAAATTGTATTCAGTTTGCAACCTGATGGAGGTCAGTATAGATGGACTAATAGAACAAGTCCTACACACAGCTAGAAGCCCAAATATTTTTTCAGAGGTAGATGCAGAAAAAAATTATATTCAGTTTGCAACCTGATGGAGGTCAGTATAGATGGACTAATAGAACAAGTCCCACACACAGCTAGAAGCCCAAATATTTTTTCAGAGGTAGATGCAGAAAAAATATATATTCAGTTTGCAACCTGATGGAGGTCAGTATAGATGGACTAATAGAGAAAGTCCCACACACTGCTAGAAGGCCAAATATTTTTTCAGAGCTAGATGCAGACAAAAAATTATTTTTAATTTGCAACCTGATGGAGGTCAGTATAGATGGACTAATAGAGAAAGTCCCACACACTGCTAGAAGGCCAAATATTTTTTCAGAGCTAGATGCAGACAAAAAATTTTTTTTAATTTGCAACCTGATGGAGGTCAGTATAGATGGACTAATAGAGAAAGTCCCACACACTGCTAGAAGGCCAAATATTTTTTCAGAGCTAGATGCAGAAAAAAATTATATTCAGTTTGCAACCTGATGGAGGTCAGTATAGATGGACTAATAGAACAAGTCCCACACACAACTAGAAGCCCAAATTTTTTTCAGAGGTAGATGCAGATAAAAATTATTTTTACTTTGCAACCTGATGGAGGTCAATATAGATGGACTAATAGAGAAAGTCCCACACACTGCTAGAAGGCCAAATATTTTTTCAGAGCTAGATGCAGAAAAAAATTATATTCAGTTTGCAACCTGATGGAGGTCAGTATTGATGGACTAATAGAACAAGTCCCACACACTGCTAGAAGCCCAAATATTTTTTCAGAGCTAGATGCAGAAAAAAATTATATTCAATTTGCAACCTGATGGAGGGCAGTATAGATGGACTAATAGAATGATGCTATGCCCAAAAGATTTTACTCCACTAGGTGCAGTAAAAAAATTGGTATTCTATACACAGGTGGTATATCTTGCAACACAGATAGGCTACTCCACTGACTAACACACTCTGCAATAGGCCAAAAAGGATTAGCTTTGCTAGATTCAGCCAAATGCTGTGAAAAAAACTTGCACAGCACTGGCACAGACCTGCCTGGCAAAAACTGATAGGAACTGATGTAACCTAGTCCTGAAAAGAACTGCAATTACAATTATTCTTTACTCCCACAATCTATCTATTTAAGAGCACAGACCTGCCTGATAAAAGTCGTAGGAAATGCTGTAACCTAGTCCTTAAAAGGACTGCAATCACAACTATTCCCTACTCCCAAGCTATCTGTATATTTGTGCGAAAATTGGCTTGAAATTAACAAGGTATAGCGCACACAGCAACAGCGGTGCCGTCTAACACACAGCTGCAGCAGTGAGAAAATGGTGGCGACGGGGAAAATGGCTTGGTCTTATAGGGCAAGGATATGTGACATACACTGCCAATAACACATGCCCTTGCTTGTGTGAAAAAAAGCACTTCGCTCTGTGTGTGCGCTGCTGATAGGCTGACAGATTGCACCTCCCCACTGTAAATGCGGGAAAGAGAAAAAAAAATGGAGTTCTTCATTATTCTTGCAGAGATCCATCCCCTGCCCCTCCCCCCACCCCGCTGTACACTCAAACTGCGTATTAACATTAATTTTCATCATTACTGAGAAAAAATCCAGTTATGATTTTGGTGCACGAACAGTTATCGAACATAACCTCGAACAGCCGAATTTTTCTCAAATCGTTTGTGTTCGCCGAACACCGCCCAAAACAGCTCGAATTTGAGATTGGCGAACAGTTCAAGTCGAACAACGCTCATTTCTAATTCTAAGCTGAATGTGCCTGCTCTTGTCAGATCTCAGCTGCTTCACAGCTTGAGGCTGGGCAAGTACTGGTATGGGAGACTGGCTGGGAATCCCCAGTTCCGATAACATTTTGGCTGCTGCTATTGTCATTTGGATTTTTGGATTTTTGCTTTTAAAATCTAACCTTTCCCTCCCCATTTTAATTCTTTTGAAAAGACACGCACATGTGACATCTGCACATCAGTGGCCGTTCTAAGCTGAATGTGCCTGCCCTTGTCAGATTGCAGCTGCTACACAGCTTGAGGCCAGGTAAGTACCAGCATGGGAGATTGGCTGGGAATCCCCAATTCTGTAGAAATTTTGGCAGCTGCTATTGTCATTTGGATTTTTGTTTTTAAAATCTAACCTGTCTCTCCCCATTGTATTCCTTTTGAAAAGACGCTCACATGTGACATCTGCACGTCAATGGCCATTCCAAGCTGAATGTTCTAACCCTCGTCAGATTGCAGCTGCTATGCAGCCTGAGGCCAGGCAAGTACTGGTGTGGGAGACTGGCTGGGAAACCCCAGTTCCGATAACATTTTGGCTGCTGCTATTGTCATTTGGATTTTTGGATTTTTGTTTTTAAAATCTAACCTTTCCCTCCCCATTTTATTCCTTTTGAAAAGACACACACATGTGACAGCCACACATCAACAGCCATTCTAAGCTGAATATGCCTTCCTTTGTCAGATCGCAGCGGCTACGCAGCCTGAGGCTGGGCAAGTACCGGTATGGGAGACTGGTTGGGAGTTCCCAGTTCCGTTGACGTTTTGGCTGCTGCTATTGTCATTTGGATTTTTGTTTTTAAAATGTTACCATTCCCTCCCTATTTTATTTATTTAGAAAAGACGCGCACATGTGACATCTGTATGTCGACCGCCACGCTAAGCTGAATGTTCCTGCCATTGTCACGTTGCAGCAGCTATGCAGCTTGAGGCCAGGCAAGTACCTGCATGGGAGACTGGCTGGGAATCGTTTCTTCTGTTGACGCTTTGGCTGCTGCTATTGTCATTTGGATTTTTGTTTTTAAAATCTAACCTTTCCCTCCCCATTTTATTCCTTTAGAAAAGAGGCGCACATGTGACATCTGCATGTCGAACGCCATTCTAAGCTGAATGTTCCTGCCCTTGTCAAATTGCAGCAACTACGCAGTTTGTGGCTGGGCCAGTACCAGCATGGGAAACAGTCTGCGAATCTTTGGTTCTGTTAACATTTTGGCTGCTGATATTGTTATTTGGATTTTTGTTTGAAAAATGTAATCTTTCCCTCCCCATTTTATTCCTTTTGAAGAGACGCGCACATGTGACGTCTGCTCGTCAACGTCCATTTTGAGCTTAATGTGCCTTCTCTTGTCAGATTGCAGGTGCTATGCAACTTGAGGCTGGGCAAGTACCAGCATGGGAGACTAGATTGGAATCCCTGGTTCCATTAACATTTTGGCTGCTGCTATTGTCATTTGGATTTTTGGATTTTTGTTTTTAAATTCTAACCTTTCCCTCCCCATTTTATTCCTTTTGAAAAGACACACACATGTAACATCTGTACGTCAATGGCCATTCTAAGCTGAATGTGCCTGCCCACATCAGATTGCAGCCATTATGCAGCTTGTGTCCGGGCAAGTACTGGCATGGGAGATTGGCGGGGAATCCCCTGTTCCGTTGACATTTTGGCTGCTGCTATTGTCATTTGGATTTTTGGATTTTTGGATTTTGGTTTTTAAGTACCTGCATGGGAGACTGGCTGGGAATCGTTTCTTCTGTTGACGCTTTGGCTGCTGCTATTGTCATTTGGATTTTTGTTTTTAAAATCTAACCTTTCCCTCCCCATTTTATTCCTTTTGAAAAGACGCGCACATGTGCCATCTGCATGTCAACGGCCATTCTAAACTGAAAGTTTCTGCACTTGTCAGATCATAGCCCCTATGCAGCTTTTGGCTGGGCAAGTACCAGCATAGTAGACTGTCTGGAAATCCCCAGTTCCATTGACCTTTTGGCTGCTGCTATTGTTATTTGGATTTTTGTTTTTAAAATCTAACCTTTCCCTCCCCATTTTATTCCTTTTGAAAAGACGCGCACATGTGCCATCTGCATGTCAACGGCCATTCTAAGCTAAAAGTTTCTGCACTCGTCAGATCATAGCCCCTATGCAGCTTTTGGCTGGGCAAGTACCAGCATAGTAGACTGGCTGGAAATCCCCAGTTCCATTGACATTTTGGCTGCTGCTATTGTTATTTGGATTTTTGTTTTTAAAATCTAACCTTTTCCTCCCCATTTTATTCCTTTCGAAAAGACACGCACATGTGACTTCTGCATGTCAACGGCCATTCTAAGCTGAATGTGCCTTCCCTCGTCAGATCGCAGCCACTATGCAGCTTGAGGCCGGAAAAGTACCGGCATGGGAGATTGGCTGGGAATCCCCGATCACGTTGACATTTTGGCTGCTGCTGTTGTCATTTGTTTTTTAAAATCTGACCTTTCCCTCCCTATTTTATTCCTTTTGAAAAGACACGCACATGTGACAGTTGCACGTCAACGGCCATTCTAAGCAGAATGTGCTTGCCCTCATCAGGTCACAGCTCCTACACAGATGGAGGATGGGCAAGCACTGGCATGGGAGACTGGCCTGGATTCCTGGTTCCCTCAACATTTTGGCTGCTGCTATTGTTATTTGGATTTTTGGATTTTTGTTTTTAAAATCTAACCTTTCTCTCCCCATTTTATTCCTTTTGAAAAGACACGCACATGTGACTTCTGCTCATCAGCAGCCACTCTAAGTTGTATGTGCCTACCCTTGTCACATTGCAGCTGCTATGCAGCTTGAAGCTGGGCAAGCGCCTGCATGGGAGACTAGCTGGGAATCGCTGGTTCCATTGACATTTTGGCTGCTGCTACTGTCATTTGGATTTTTGGATTTTTGTTTTTAAAATCTAACCTTTCCCTCCCCCTTTTATTCCTTTTGAAAAGATGCGCACATATGACATTTGTTCATTAATGGCCATTCTAAGCTGAATGTGCCTTCCCTCGTTAGATTGCAGTCACTACGCAGCTTGAGGCTGTGCAAGTACCATCATGGGAGACTAGCTAGGAATCCTCGGTTCTGTTGACATTTTGGCTTCTGCTATTGTCATTTGGATTTTTGTTTTTAAAATCTAATCTTTCCCTCCCCATTTTATTCCTTTTGAAATGACACGCACATGTGACATCTGTCCTTTAACGGCCTTTCTAAGTTGAATGTGCATACCCTCAACAGTTCACAGTTGCTATGCCCTTTGAGGCCAGGCAAGTACCAGCATGGGAGAATGGCTGGGAATCCATGGTTTCGTGGACATCTAAGCTGCTGCTATTGTCTTTGGGTTTTTGTTTTTAAAATCTAACCTTTCCCTCCCCATTTTATTCATTTTGAAAAGACGCGCACATGTGACATCTGTACGTCAATGGCCATTCTAAGCTGAATGTTTCTGCCCTTGTCAGAACACAACTGCTACGCAGCTTGAGGCTGGGCAAGTACAGGCATGGGAGACTGTCTGTTAATCAACTGTTCTGTTAACATTTTGACTGCAGCTAATTTTATTTGGATTTTTGTTTTTAAAATCTAAGCTTTCCCTCCCCATTTTATTCCTTTTGAAAAGACGCGCAGATGTGACATCTGCATGTCAATGGCCATTCTAAGACAAATGTACCTTACCTCATCACATCACAGCTGCTATGCAGCTTGAGGCCAGGCAAGTACCGGTATGGGAGACTGGCTGAGAATCCCTGGTTCCGTTGACATTTTGGCTGCTGCTATTGTCATTTGGATTTTTGGATTTTTGTTTTTAAAATCTAACTTTTCCCTCCCCATTTTGTTCCCTTTGAAAAGACACGCACATGTGACTTCTGCTTGTCAAAAGCCATTCTAAGCTGAATGTGCCTGCCCTCATCAGATTGCAGCTGCTATGTATCTTTGGGCTGGGCAAGTACCAGCATGGGAGACAAGATGTGAATCCTGGTTCCATTAACATTTTAGCTGCTGCTATTGTCATTTTGATTTTTGGATTTTTGTTTTTAAAATCTAACCTTTCCCTCCCCATTTTATTCCTTTTGAAAAGACGCACACATGTGACATCTGCACGTCAACAGCCATTCTAAACTGAATGTGCCTTCCCTCATCAGATCGTAGCCGCTATGCAGCTTGAGGCCTGGCAAGTATCGGCATTGGAGACTTGCTGGTAATCACCGGTTCTGTTGACATTTTGGCTGCTGTTATTTTCATTTGGATTTTTAAATTTTTGTTTTTAAAATCTAACCTTTCCCTCCCCATTTTATTCCTTTTGAAAAGACACGCACATGTGACATCTGTATGTCAATGTCCATTCTATGCTGAATGTGCCTGACCTTGTCTGATTGAAGTCGCTTCTCAGCTTGAGGTCAGGAAGTACCAGCATGATAGACTGGTTGAGAGTCCCTAACATTTTGGCTTCTGCTATTGTCATTTGGATTTTTGTTTTTAAAATCTAACCTTTCCCTCCCCATTTTATTCCATTTGAAAAGACGCGCACATGTGACATCTGCATGCCAATGTCCATTCTAAGCTGAATGTGCCTGGTCTCATCAGATCACAGCTTGAGGCTGGGCAAGTACCCGCATGGGAGACTGGCTGGGAATCCCCGGTTCCATTGACTTTTTGGCTGCTGCTATTGTCACTTCGATTTTGGATTTTTGTTTTTAAAATCTAATCTTTTCCTCCCAATTTTATTCCTTTTGAAAAGATGTGCACATGTGCGCTCTGCATGTCAACAGCCTATCTAAGCTGAATGTGACTTTTCTTGTCAGATTGCAGCCGCTATGCAGCTTGAGGCCAGGCAAGTACTGGCATGGGAGACTGGCTGGAAATACTCGCTTCCGTTGATATTTTGGCTGCTGCTATTGTCATTTGGATTTTTGTTTTTAAAATCTAACCTTTCCCTCCCCATTTTATTCCTTTTGAAAAGCCGCGCACATGTGACATCCGTACGTCATCAGCCATTCTAAGGTGAATGTGCTTTCTCTTTTCTGATTGCAGCAGCTATGTAGCTTGAGACCGGGGAAGTACAGGCATGGGAGACTGGCTGGGAATCCTCTGTTCCGTTGACATTCTGGCTGCTGCTATTGTCATTTGGATTTTTGTTTTTAAAATGTAACCTTTCCCTCCCCATTTTATTCCTTTTGAAAACACACACATGTGACATATGCTTATCAATGGCCATTCTAAGCCAAATGTGCCTTCTCTCATCAGAATGCAGCCGCTACGCAGCTTGAGAATGGGCAAGTACCAGCATGGGAAACTGGCTGAGAATCCACAGTTCCATTGACATTTTGGCTGCTGCTATTGTCATTTGGATTTTTGAATTTTTGGATTTTTGTTTTTAAAATCTTACCTTTCCCTCCTCATTTTATTCCTTTTGAAAAGACGAGCACATGTGACCTCTACACGTCAACGGCCATTCTAACTTGAGTGTGCCTGCACTCATCAGATTGCAGATGCTATGCAGCTTTAGGCTGGGCAAATACTGACATGGGAGACTGGCTTGGAATCCCTGATTCCATTGACATTTCGGCTGCTGCTATTGGCATTTGGATTTTTGTTTTTAAAAGTTAACCATTCCCTCCCCATTTTATTCCTTTTGAAAAGACACGCACATGTGACATCTGCACGTCAATGGCCATTTTAAGCTAAATGTGCCTGCCCTAGTCAGATCACAGCTGCTATGCAGCTTGAGACTGTGCAAGTACTGGCATGGAAGACTGGCTGGTAATCCCCAGTTCCGTTGTCATTTTGGTTGCTGCTATTGTCATTTGGATTTTTGGATTTTTGTTTTTAAAATCTATCCTTTCCCTCCCCATTTTATTCCTTTTGAAAAGACATGCACATCTGACTTCCATTCTTCAACGAACATTCAAAGCTGAATGTGCTTTCCCTTTTCAGATTGCAGCTACTATGCAGCTTGAGGCTGGGTAAGTACTGGCATGGGAGACTGGCTGGGAATCCCATATTCCGTTGACATTTTGGCTGCTGCTATTGTCATTTGGATTTTTGTTCTTAAATGCATGTTCTTTCACTCCCCATTTTATTCCTTTTGAAAAGATACGCACATGTGACACCTGCACGTCAACTGCCATTCTAAGCTGAATGTGCTTTCTCTCATCAGATTGCAGCCGCTACGCAGCTTGAGGCTGGGCCAGTATCAACATGGGAGACTGGCTGGGAATCCCTGGTTCCATTGACATTTTGGCTGCTGCTATTGTCATTTGGATTTTTGGATTTTTTTTTAAAAATCTAACCTTTCCCTCCCCATTTTATTCCTTTTGAAAAGACGTGCACATGTGACATCTGTACCTCAACGGCCATTCTAAGCTGAATGTGCTTTCCCTCGTCAGATCATAGCCACTAAGCAGCTTGAGGCTGGGCAAGTATTGACATGGGAGGCTGGCTGGGAATCCTTGGTTCCATTGACATTTTGGCTGCTGCTATTGTCATTTGGATTTTTGGTTTTAAAAATTAATGCTTTCCCTCCCCATTTTATTCCTTTTGAAAAGACGTGCAAATGTAACATTTGCATGTCAACGGCCATTCAAAGCTGAATGTGCCTGCCTTTGTCAGATCACAACCGCTATGCAGCTTCAGCCTGGGCAAGTACCGGCATGGGAGACTGGCTGGGAATCCCCTCTTCCATCGACATTTTGGCTGCTGCTGTTGTTATTTGGATCTTTGCCTTTAAAATCTAACTTTTCCCTCCCCATTTTATTCCTTTTGAAAAGATGCGCACATGGACCATTTGCTCGTCAACAGCTATTTTAAGCTGATTGTGCTAGCCTTCATCAGATCACAGATGCTATGCAACTTGGGGTCAAGCAAGTACCAGCATGGGAGACTGGCTGGGATTCCCTAGTTCCATTGACATTCTCGCTTCTGCTATTGTTATTTGGATTTTTGTTTTTAAAATCTAACCTTTCCCTCCCCATTTTATTCCTTTTGAAAAGACGCGCACATGTGACATCTGCACGTTAATGGCCATACAAAGCTGAATGTGCCTTCCCTCGTCAGATCACATCTGCTACACAGCTTGAGGTTGGGCAAGTACTGGAATGGGAGACTCTCTGTGAATCCCCAGTTCTGTTGAAACTTTGGCTGCTGCTTTTGTCATTTGGATTTTTGTTTTTAAAATCTAACCTTTCCCTCCCTATTTTATTCCTTTTGAAAAGACGCGCATGACGCACCCCCTGGGCCTGTGTTGTGCAGGGGAACCTGGAACCGGGCCTGTTGTAGAATACTGGGGGTTATAGTCTCCGTATGGCGGTGACCCGGTCCGTGTCCAGGGTGGTCAAGCCAGTGGCAGTCTTAATGTATAGCAAATGTCCGACTACGCCACCCGTGGATTGCGGTCAGTGGGGACCGCCGCTGCGCTGCCGACCGCTGAGGCTGATGTTGTTTGCGCAGCCGAGTATGGGATAACTCCCCACGGGAGAAGTATTGCCTCAGGGCAGCTAATGTGAGAGATGATGGGAGTGATGGTGTGAGGGTCCCAGTGCTAATGGTGCTGGTGCGGCAAGGAATCACAGAGACGTGAGGTGCAGTTCAGGGTCTTTACTGATGGTACAAGGCAGACCCTCCCGGGAGTACTGGCTAGTATAAGGGGCCTGGTCAGTCTGCGAGCAAGCAGGAGTTCCCCTGGCCAGGTGGAGTTGTAGGCCTCCCCGTTTATCTGCACTCTTCCTGGCTACCTTGCTGTCAGCGGTTACAAGTAGCCCACGTCCCTGAGTATACCGTGTGGTGCTCACCCGTATGGCTGGTGACTTTGGGCCTTCTGTTAGCCTCCGCTCCTGGATGGCGGCGCTGGACTTCTGGACTTCACACGAATCACCCGATCGCAGACCCACAAATGGTGGTAAATATCTCTTCCAAAACTCTCAGCGTTGCACAAACATCAGTTTTACAAAAGGGACTCTCTTTCTGCCCCACATACAAATACAACACTTTTAAACTAGATATGGAACTACAACGCTTTTACCGTACCCTACGCTTGAAAACCCATTTTGCTAATAATCCTTTCAGCGTCACCCCTCCAGAATCCATGGCCGACATCACAGCCCAAGACTTAGGTCTCCGCTCTAAGAGCAAATATAGGCCTCCTCGAGGCACACATCCACTGGAAACCTTTATAGGATTCGTGGATGGGGCGTTTCTGTTAGAACCTTGCTGTTAGGTTTTTTTTCCTTTGCTGGTCTCATGACCTTGTTGGTCTATTTAAGCCTGCTCCGCCCTTCTGGCTTTGCTGGACTTCATTGTATATCTACTTTCTAGCTAGCCTGTGCTCTGTATCTAACTCTGTTAGTTTGCTTGGTCTACGGACCTCTATGTTCTATCTATTTTGTTTGTTCGTCTGTCTGTTACTATTTCTGTTAGGAGGTGTCCCATATTCCTCCCAGTCCTTAGTACTTGTAGGGATTCCCTCCCCACATCTATAGGTCTCCGTACAGACTAGATTAGGACTTTAGCAGGTCTGATCGCAGGATCAGGTTCCCTGTTACATCGTAGGGTTTCAGCTGAGTCCTATAGTAGGGACAGATCTCCTCTCTTTCCTTAGCTTTGGTAGCAGAACATAACAGTAAGTCCAGCCTGCAAATTCTCTAAGGAAAGATTTTTCTGTTCCATCATGGTGTCGGTTCAGGATTTGGCTAAACACCTGCAGGGACTCTCTCTGGAAGTGGCCGAGCTCCGTCAGCACGTGAGTAACTGTCCTGGAGCATATTTCTTGGAGCCTAAGGTATGTTTGCCGGATTTAGTTTTTGGTGAACATCGAGAATTTTTTTCATTTAAAAATGCTTGCTTATTGTATTTTTGTTTGAGACCCAAGTCCTCTGGGGATGAATCCCAGCGCGTAGGGTCCATAATGTCACTTTTGCGCAAAGAGCCTCAGGAGTGGGCCTTTTCTTTGCAACCTAGTGATACATGCTTCAGATCAGTGGATAGTTTTTTTTCTGCTTTAGGACTATTATATGATGATCCTGACCGTGTCGCATCAGCTGAGACTGAGTTGAGACGTTTAAAACAAGGATCAGGTAATGTGGAAAAATATTGTACTCATTTTCGTCGTTGGTCCACTCAAACAGGGTGGAACGATTCTGCTCTGAAAAGTCTATTTCTTGCTGGGCTCAGTGAAAGGGTTAAAGACCTGCTAATTGCTTATCCTACACCTGAAGATTTGCAACAGGCTATGCAATTAGCTATACGGGTGGATAGAAGACTGCGTGCTAGGGTTAATGAGAGCAAATCCTCTGCTATGTCAGTTTCTGGTTATGATAATGTGTGTACTAACAGTGGTGAACCGATGGAGATTGGATCGGTGACACCTCGCTCTCAAGAAAAAGACCGTCGTTTTTCGGAAGGCTTGTGTTTCTATTGCGGAAAATCTGGTCGTTTGATTAAAGGCTGTGAGCTTCGTATGAAGAAAGAAAAAAAAATGGTCAGTCACGCCCGTATTGCCTGTTTAAATTCCAAGGGTATATTTTTAGCTGCTTCCACGATTGCTCAGGAAAAATTAATGGAATTTCGGGTGTTTGTTGATTGCGGGTCTACACTGAATGTAATTGATGGGGGATTCGTGGAAAAACTCAATTTAAAACCTGAACCTTTATCATTCCCCATTGCTGTGGTTTCTGTGGATGGCTCCCCTTTGAAGAATATTACTCTCAAGGTCAGTGAATTTCCTCTCACTATTAATGGTGTTCACCATGAGAAATTGGATTTGGTAGTGTTGAATAACTTGCCTTCTCCAGTAATATTGGGTTTGCCCTGGTTAAAATTTCACAATCCTGTACTGGATTGGTCTACCAGTGAAATTAAATCCTGGAGCCATAAATGTTATGACAAGTGTTGTAACGGGCGTATTGCAGCATTGGATAGGGGAGAATTGCCTGTTCCTATTCAGGATTTTTGGAGAGTTTTTTCTGAGAAGGAATCGCAGGTTTTGCCTCCCCATAGAGACTATGATTGCTCTATTGAATTTGTCCCTGGAGCGACTCTTCCTAAAAGTCGTTTATTTAACCTTACTATTCCTGAGAGGAAGGCTTTGGAGGAATACATACAGACAAGTTTGGCCGCCGGTCACATTAGGCCCTCTAAGTCTCCTGTGGCGGTTGGATTTTTTTTTGTAAAAAAAAAGGACGGCGGTTTACGTCCTTGTCTGGATTTTCGTGAGATTAACAAAATTACGGTACGCAATCCTTACCCACTGCCATTGATTCCTGATCTGTTTAACCAGTTAATGGGGGCCAAGTGGTTCTCTAAAATTGACCTTAAGGGGGCATACAATCTGTTGCGCATGAAGGAGGGTGACGAATGGAAGACTGCTTTTAACACTCCTGTGGGTCATTTTGAGAATCTGGTTATGCCTTTTGGTCTTACTAATGCTCCTGCATTTTTTCAGAATCTGATTAATGACATCCTTAGACCTTTGATCGGTAAAAATGTGGTTGTATATTTGGATGACATTTTGATTTATTCGCCAGATCTGGAGTCTCATTGGCGGAGCGTGCGTGAGGTATTACAGTTATTAATGGACAATTCGCTTTTTGCTAAGCTGGAGAAATGTGAGTTTGCTGTACAGAGAATTAGTTTTTTGGGCTACATTATCTCCAGCAAAGGTTTTGAGATGGATCCGATTAAGGTTCAGGCTGTGCAGGAATGGCCTAGGCCTATTGGTTTGAAATCGATACAGAGGTTTTTGGGTTTCGCCAATTACTATAGAAAATTCACAAAAAATTTTTCTAGTATTGTCAAACCTCTGACTGATCTCACCAGGAAAGGTGCTGATGCGGTTCAGTGGTCTTCTGAGGCCATTGAAGCTTTTGTGTATCTCAAGGAGAGGTTCACCTCTGCTCCCATCCTTATGCAGCCTGATGTTACTAGGCCGTTTTTGGTTGAGGTTGATGCTTCCTCTGTGGGGGTTGGCACAGTATTGTCTCAGGATAACGGGGATGGATTACATCCCTGTGCCTTTTTTTCAAAAAAATTTTCGGAGACTGAACTGAATTACGATATTGGTAATCGGGAATTATTGGCTATTTAACTCGCATTTGAACACTGGCGCCACTTCTTGGAAGGTGCGGAATTTCCCGTTCAGGTTCTTACGGATCATAAAAATCTGATATATCTTGATGCTGCCAAGCGCCTGAATGCCCGTCAGGCTAGGTGGGCACTGTTTTTCTCGCGGTTTAATTTCTCCGTTACTTACATCCCTGGTACTAAGAATGTTAAGGCGGATGCCTTGTCTCGCAGTTTTTCTCCCATAGTCGGTGCTGAGAAAGAGGAGAACATTTTACAAGAAGGTGTTGTGATAGCTGCTTTGGACTCCGTTTTGGAAGATGAGATTCTTAAAGCTCAGGAGAATGCCCCATCTAACACTCCTCATGGGAGGTTGTTTGTGCCTGGGACCTTTAGGAGAGATTTGTTTGTTGAGTGTCACGAATCTCGGTTGGCAGGTCATCCCGGAATCTCTGAGACCAAGAGACTGGTGGGTCGCAGTTTTTGGTGGCCTGGATGGCAGAAGGAAGTCATTAAGTGGGTGCGCCAATGTACTATATGTGCTAGATCTAAGTCCTCACATACTCCTGCTGCGGGGTTGCTTTGTCCTTTGGAGGTCCCCAGTGCTCCTTGGACACATTTGGCTATAGACTTTATAACTGACCTTCCCCCCTCTGAGGGTTTTACTGTCATCTGGGTGGTCGTGGACCGTTTTAGCAAGATGTGTCACTTGGTTCCCTTTGTCAAACTGCCCTGCGCGAAAACTCTCGCTAAGGCCTTTGTCAAGGAAATTGTCAGACTTCATGGCGTTCCTACTGACATTGTTTCTGATAGGGGTCCTCAATTCGTGGCTCGTTTTTGGCGTGCCTTTTGTGACAGGTTGGGAATTCATTTGTCGTTTTCGTCCGGATATCATCCTGAATCTAATGGCCAGACAGAAAGGAAAAACCAGGATGTTGAGCAGTTCTTGCGTTGTTTTGTGGCAGACAATCAAGAGGGGTGGTCTGAGTTTCTGCCACTTGCCGAATTTGCTCTGAACAATCATACATCTTCTTCTGCTGGTTGTTCGCCTTTTTTTTTGTTGTTCTGGGAGACATCCATCGTTTGGGTCATTCTCCAAGTTGGGATCTGCCGTGCCTGAGGAGGAGAATTTTTCCGGTGATTTGGAAAGAGTTTGGACTGATGTGCGTGGTAATCTTCAGGAGGCCAACAGAAAATCTAAAGACTACTTTGATAGGAAACGACAGGAGGTTTTGTTCGCTGTTGGTGACATGGTTTGGTTGTCCTCTA
This sequence comes from Phyllobates terribilis, assembly GCF_046119375.1. NCBI lineage: Eukaryota > Metazoa > Chordata > Amphibia > Anura > Dendrobatidae > Phyllobates > Phyllobates terribilis. Next base: position 4,356,089 of record NW_027362813.1, read on the forward strand.
GGAATCTGCGGTTGAGGATTCCTTCTAAGAAATTGGGTCCCAAGTTTGTAGGGCCCTTTAAGGTGCTTCAGGTTGTCAACCAATCTGCTGTTAGGTTGGAGGTTCCTACCTCCTGGAGAATTAATCCGGTATTTCATGTCTCTCTGTTAAGAAAGCTGTTGTGTCGGATGGTGACGCCTCTGCCTCTGTTCCTCCGGTGGTGGAGGACGGGGAATATGAAATTTCTCGCATCCTTGACTCTAGACGGTATAGAGGTAGTTTGCAGTATCTTGTGGCCTGGAAAGGTTTCGGACCCGAGGATAACTCTTGGGTGAGGTCAGATGATGTTTCCGCGTCCAGACTTATCAGAGCGTTTCACAGGAGATTTCCTGATAAGCCTGGTCCTAGGGGATCCGGAGGATCCTCTTAGAAGGGGGGGTACTGTTAGAACCTTGCTGTTAGGTTTTTTTTCCTTTGCTGGTCTCATGACCTTGTTGGTCTATTTAAGCCTGCTCCGCCCTTCTGGCTTTGCTGGACTTCATTGTATATCTACTTTCTAGCTAGCCTGTGCACTGTATCTAACTCTGTTAGTTTGCTTGGTCTATGGACCTCTATGTTCTATCTATTTTGTTTGTTCGTCTGTCTGCTACTATTTCTGTTAGGAGGTGTCCCATATTCCTCCCAGTCCTTAGTACTTGTAGGGATTCCCTCCCCACATCTATAGGTCTCCGTACAGACTAGATTAGGACTTTAGCAGGTCTGATCGCAGGATCAGGTTCCCTGTTACATCGTAGGGTTTCAGCTGAGTCCTATAGTAGGGACAGATCTCCTCTCTTTCCTTAGCTTTGGTAGCAGAACATAACAGTTTCACCAATTACGCTCCAATATCGACTAGGGAAGGGCACATTATCAGACCAATCTCTCTCCCCTTGATCGACAGGCCCTACGGAGCCTGCAAGAGGACAAAGATTTGATTATAAAGCCAGCTGACAAAGGTGGAGCGATAGTAGTCATGAACAAGTGCGATTACATCTCGGAAATTTTGAGACAACTTAGTGATGAGTCCACATACCGTAAACTCTCTACGGACCTGACTACAAAAACACAGACACTCATCATTTCGACACTACAACGGTTTTTAACAGCCAAGGTGATTTGACTTGAAAACGTACGAGTATTTAATTAATCCACATCCAATCATACCGGTATTTTATGTCCTACCCAAAATCCACAAAAGTCTCACCAAACCTCCTGGGCGCCCCATAGTGGCCTCCACGGATTCTATTTTATCACCCCTTGCAATTTTCTTAGAAAAGATTCTTACACCACTTACCCAAAAAAGTCCATCTTATCTATTAGACACAGGGGCCTTTTTAGAGACTATGAAAGCACTCAAACAAGTTCCTCCAGAAGCCATCTTAGTGTCCCTAGATGTCACAAGTCTCTATACATCGATTCCCCATGAACCGGGGTATCCAAGCGGTTGAACAAATGCTGAAGGACTCAAACACCAATCCATCGATTATAGATCTAGCCGTAGAACTACTAACAATAGTTCTTACACACAATTACTTCCTCTTTCAGGATACATTTTACGTGCAGACCAAGGGGACCGCAATGGGCTCAAATGTAGCCCCCCCTTACGCAAACTGTTACATGTCTACTTTTGAGACACAGTTTGTATATAAGAATCAACTGTTCCAAGAGCATTCCATTTTATGGAAGCGTTACATAGACGACATCTTTTGCATCTGGACAGGTTCCCAGGACACCTTAGATGAATTCTGCAGGTCCCTCAACACCGCCTGCCCTGGTCTACATTTCACTCTGAACTATCACCCACACCAGATCAACTTCCTAGATACTTTAGTCATCAATGATGGCTAAGGACTATTAACCACTGACATCTACAGGAAACCCACAGATCGCAACACATTACTACATTTTTTCAAGCAACCACCCAGCCCCTATGAAACATGCTATCCCCAAATCGCAATTTCAGAGGGTTGAACGCATTGTGTCCGATACAACATTACGCGAAGTCAGATTAAAAGAAATGACACGGAAATTTGAAGAAAGAGGATACCCTCAGTATCTTCTACGTGAGTCACAGGACAGCCGCACACAACCACGACCAGACACAACTGATCGCATTCCATTTGTCCACACATATCACCCCCTAGCTTACACTATACACCGTACGATACGGAAACATTGGAATATTCTCCAAACAGGTTACCCGACCATCAAATCCTTTCATTAACCCTTCTTACCGTGCTTCAAAAGAGCACCAAACATCAGAGACTCATTAGTCCGTGCTGACATAGGGACAACGTCCCTTGGTTCCCGCCAAAGATTTCTACAAACTCCTAAGAAAGGAATCTTCCCATGTCTCCAATGCCATCAGTGCCATAACATCCTTAGAGGCGATACTATTCATCATCCACAAACAGGCAGGAAATATACAATTAAGGATTACTACACCTGTGATACAAATTTTGTCGTATACCTAGTTAAGTGCCCTTGCGGCCTTGTCTACGTGGGGGAAACGACCCAACCCATTAAAGATAGAATCTCCAAGCACAAATATACCATCAGATGCAAAAATTTACTTCTACCTCTCCCCCAACACTTCACGGCAGCAGGACACAATGTGTCCCAATTGCGGTTTCAAGTTATAGAGCAAATTAAACCACCCCGTCGTGGGGGTAATCGAATCCAGACCCTCAAGCAGAGAGAGGCATTCTGGATTCATGAACTGCAGTCCCTTCATCCCAAAGGACTTAACAAGGACTATGATCTGCAATCATTCATCTAAACCTACCTGGTCCCAATCCGTCCCAATAGGGACCTAGGTTTATTTATATGTTTATACTTTTTACATTACAAGGAGTTAACACCCGCAATCCGATATTCATTTGCCATTTATTAATAGGGACCAAGATTCATGTATGCTTATCTATAATGTGGCGATTGGCTGTATAAGGGTATCATAGCAGTATTCCTGTGTGTTTTACTGCACTGTGTCTTATAACTCGATTTAACATTGTATTTCATATTTCAGATGAAGGATCCATACCCATCCTCATTCTCCTATATCCCTCCTGCACTCTGCAACCCCTTCTCTCGATGGTGGAACGCTCCTTGCCATTCTTTTCCGGCAGTGGAACACATCACTTCGATACAGAAACCACTTCCTGGTCCCTGGAACGCACCTACACGTCGGCTGACACGCACGCACGTGCGCATGCGCGGCGCCGGACCAATCAGATGCCGGCACTCCCTTTTTCGCGTCACTTCCTGTGACGTCACCGCATCGAGCGCTAATTACCAGCACATTCAAACTTCCTCATTGGCTGGCAGCCAAACCCTCCTCTCCTCTAATAATATTTGTAGCCAGTCTCCAAGTCGTGCACACTGCTCACATCCAGCGGTGGATACCGCGATCGATACAGCACCTGTCCTATACTTCATGGCACAAACGGTATGTCTACCTCCCTTATAGTCCTCACCCCATTATAGCCCCATATATCCTTCCATTACCTCATAGTATGCACTTTCTCCATAGGAATCCCTGTATTGGGTCCCATCTCCTTCTCTTTTCCTGCTCCAATCCCAGTAACTTGGTAGGTTGCCCCCTTTTTTTGCTTTACTGTTGGACAAAAGGTTACATAGACACATAGACCTTTATTTATATGTTTTGTATACATAATCTGTGACTTTATTATCACTATAATGTTTGTATTCTATATCTGTTCATTTTGTTTACATGCAGTACACTGATGAAGTTCTTGTCGACCGAAACGTCTTTAGTGTGGACTGCAAATAAAAGTATCTTATTATAACATTTGGTGTGCTGAGGTTATCGCGACATTTCAAGGCTTTGGACCCAACTCATGCACCCAGGTCCAGTAGTGCTGCGTTTTTTTCTAAATGGTCCCTTCTTTGTGACTGAGCCTCCGGGCTTCTATGGCCAGAGGACCTGGAATCCCCTGCCAGCTGGTTTCTGCTGCTGGGAATATATCAGTCCCCACAGTCTCGGACTCCTGTGTCCGGTTTTAGTAACTTCAGCCAGGGCGAGCTATATCTCTGCTCACAGCCCCTGGCCTTCTGCCTCTGCTCCTACAGAGCTCCTGATGTAGCTTTTCCTGTGTCTGCAGCTTCATTCTAGGCTCTGACTGCTCTGCTTGTTCTGCAGGCTCTATCTCTGTCTCACCTAATCCCGCCCCAGACCCAGTTTATAAGGGCAGATTCCTCCCCTCCCAGGTCTGGGCGGGCAGTGTTGCATGCTTATGGCTCCTGACCAGAGAAACCTCCCACTTGCTCTCAGACATAATATCTCTATTACTGTGGCAACCAGACCCCTGGGGTGTCACACGCACATGTGACATCTGCTCATCAACGGCCATTCTGAGCTGAGTGTGCCTTCCCTCATCAGAGCGCAGCTGTTATGCAGATTGAGGCTGGGCAAGTATCAGCATGGGTGACTGGTTGGGAATCCCCGATTCCATTGACATTTTGGCTGCTGGTAATGTCATTTGGATTTTTGTTTTTAAAATCTAACCTTTCCCTCCCCATTTTATTCCTTGTGAAAAGACGCGCACATGTGACATCTGCAGGTCACGGGCCATTCTAAGCTGAATGTGACTTCCCTCGTCAGATCGCAGCTGCTATGCAGCTTGAGGCTGGGCAAGTACCTTTGTGGGAGACTAGATAGGAATCCCCGGTTCCGTTGACATTTTGGCTGCTGCTATTGTCATTTGGATTTTTGTTTTTAAAATCTAACCTTTCCCTCCCCATTTTATTCCATTTGAAAAGACGCGCACATGTGACATCTTCATGTCAACGGTCATTCTAAGCAGTATGTGCTTTCCCTCGTCAGATCGCAGTCGCTACACAGCTTGAGGCTAGGCAAGTACGGGCCTGGGAGAGTGGTTGAGAATCCCCGATTCCGTAGACATTTTGGCTGCTGCTATTGTAATTTGATTTTTGTTTTTAAAATCTAACCTTTCCCTCCCCATTTAATTCTTTTGAAAAGATGCGCACATGTGACATCTGCAAGTCAACGGCCATTCTAAGCTGAATGTGCCTACCCTCGTCAGATCGCAGCTGCTGCGGAGCTAAAGGGTGGGCAAGTACAGGCATGGGAGACTGGATGGGAATCCCCGGTTCCGTGGAAATTTTGGCTGCTGCTATTGTCATTTGGATTTTTGTTTTTAAAATCTAACTTTTCCCTCCCCATTTTATTCCTTTTGAAAAGACGCGCACATGTGACATCCACATGCCAATGGCAATTCTAAGCTGAATATGCTTCCCTCATCAGATCGCAGCTGCTAAGCACTTTTAGGCCGGGCAAGTGCCGGCATGGGAGACTGGCTGGGAGTCCCTGGTTCTGTTGACACTTTGGCTGCTGATATTGTCATTTGGAATTTTGTTTTTAAAATCTAACCTTTCCCTCCCCATTTTATTCATTTTGAAAAGACGTGCCATTTTGGCTGGTGCTATTGTCATTTGTATTTTTTTAATTTTTGCTTTTAAAATCTAACTTTTCCCTCCCCATTTTATTCTTTTTGAAAAGATGCGCACATGTGACATCTGCATGTCACCTGCCATTCTAAGCTGAATGTGTCTTCCTTCTTCAGATCACAGCCGCTTTGAGGCCGGGCAAGTACCGGCATGGCAGACTGGCCTGGAATCCCTGCTTCCATTGAGATTTTGGCTGCTTCTGTTGTCATTTGGATTTTTGTATTTAAAATCTAACGTTTCCCTCCCCATTTTATTCCTTTTGAAAAGACGCGCACATGTGACTTATACACGTCAATGGCCATGCTAAGCTGAATGTGCCTACCCTCGTCAGATTGCAAATGCTACGCAGCTTAAGGCTGGGCAAGTTCTGGAATGGGAGGCTGGCTGGGAATCCTCAGTACCGTTAACATTTTGGCTACTGCTATTGTTATTTGGATTTTTGTTTTTAAAATCTAACCTTTCCCTCCCCATTTTATTACTTTTGAAAAGACGCGCACATGTGACATCTGCACTTCAATGGCCATTCTAAGCTGAAGGTGTCTGCACTCCTCAGTTTGCAGCTGCTATGCAGCTTGAGGCTGGGCAAGTACCATCATGGGAGACTGGCTGGGAATCCTTGGTTCCATTGACATTTCGGCTGCTGTTATTGTCATTTTTATTTTTAAAATCTAACCTTTCGCTCCTCATTTTATTCCTTTTCAAAAGATGCGCACATGTGACATTTGCACATCAACAGCTATTCTAAGCTGAATGTGCCTGCTCTCGTTAGATTGCAGCCGCTACACAGCTTGAGGCTGGGCAAGTACTGGCATGCGAGACTGGCTGGGAATCCACTGTTCCGTTGCCATTTTGGCTTCTGCTATTGTAATTTGGATTTTTGTTTTTAAAATCTAACCTTTCCCTCCACATTTTATTCCTTTTAAAAAGACGCACACATGTGACATCTGCACATCAACGGCCATTCTAAGCTGAATGTTCTTTCCCTTGTCATGTTGCAGCCGATATACATATTGAGACCAGGCAAGTACTGGCATGGGAGACTGGCTGGGAATCCTCAGTTCTGTTGACATTTTGGCTTCTGCTATTGTAATTTGGATTTTTGTTTTTAAAATCTAACCTTTCCCTCCACATTTTATTCCTTTTAAAAAGACGCACACATGTGACATCTGCACGTCAGTGGCCATTCTAAGCTGAATGTGCCTGCCCTCATCAGATGGCAGCTGCTTCGCAGCTTGAGGCTGGGCTATTTCCGGCATGTGAGAATAGCTGGGAATCCTCGGTTCTGTTGACATTTTGGCTGCTGCTATTGTCATTTGGATTTTTCAATTTTTGGATTTTTGTTTTTATAATCTAACTTTTCCCTCCCCATTTTATTCCTTTTGAAAAGACGCGCACATGTGACATCTGTACGTCAGCGGGTATTCTAAGCTGAATGTGCCTACCCTTGTCAGATTGTAGCTGCTACACAGCTTGAGGCTGGGCAAGTACCCACATGGGAGACTGGCTTGGAATCACCGGTTGCGTTGATATTTTGGCTGCTGCTATTGTCATTTGGATTTTTGGATTTTTGTTTTTAAAATCTAACCTTTCCCTCCCCATTTTATTCCTTTTGAAAAGAAGCGCACATGTGTCATCCACACATCGACAGCCATTCTTAGCTGAATGTGCTTTCCCTCATCAGATTGCAGCTGCTATGCAGCTTGAGGCTGGGCAAGTACTGGCATGGGAGACTGGCTGGGAATCCTCGGTTCCGTTGCCATTTTGGCTGCTGCTATTGTCATTTGGATTTTTGTTTTTAAAATGTAACTTTTCCCTCCCCATTTTATTCCTTTTGAAAAGACACGCACATGTGACACCTCCACATTAGCAGCCACTCTAAGCTGAATGTGCCTGCCCTCATCAGATTGCAGTCACTACACAGCTTGAGGCTGGGCAAGAACTGGCATTGGAGACTTGCTGGGAATCCCTGGTTCCATTGAAATTTTGGCTGCTGCTATTGTCACTTGGATTTTTGGATTTTTTTTTATAATCTAACCTTTCCCTCCCCATTTTATTCCTTTTGAAAAGACGTGCACATGTGACATCTGTACGTCAATGGCCATTCTAAGCTGAATGTGCCTGCCCTCATCAGATTGCAGCTGCTTAGCAGCTTGAGGCTGGGCAAGTAGTGCCATGGGAGACTGGCTGGTAATTCTTGTTTACATTGACATTTTGGCTGCTGTTATTGTCATTTGGATTTTTGATTTTAATAATCTAACCATTCCCTCCCCATTTTAATCCTTTTGAAAAGACGTGCAAATGTGACATCTGCATGTCAACGGCCATTCAAAGCTTAATGTTCCTGCCCTTGTCAGATCACAACCGCTATGCAGCTTGAGGCCAGGCAGGTACTGGCATGTTAGACTGGCTGGGAATCCCTTCTTCTGTTGACATTTTGACTGCTGGTGTTGTTATTTGGATTTTTGTTTTTAAAATCTAACCTTTCCCTCCCCATTTTATTCCTTTTGAAAAGACGCGCACATGTGACATCTGCACGTTATTGGCCATTCTAAGCTGAATGTGCTAGCCTTTGTCAGATTGTAGCTGCTATGCAGCTTGAGGTCAGGCAAGTACTGGCATGGGAGACTGGCTTGGAATCCCCAGTTCTGTTGACATTTTGGCTGCTGATATTGTCATTTGAATTTTTGGATTTTTGTTTTTAAAATCTAACATTTCCCTTCCCATTTTATTCCTTTTGAAAAGACGCGCACATGTGACATCTGCATGTTAAAGGCCATATTAAGCTGAATGTGCCTGCCTTCATCAGATCACAGCTGCTACACACCTTGAAGCTGGGCAAGTACCAGCATGGGAGACAGGCTGGGAGTCCCTGGCTCCGTTGACATTTTGGCTGCTGCTATTGTCATTTGGATTTTTGTTTTTAAAATTTAACCTTTCCCTCCCCATTTTATTCCTTTTGAAAAGACGCGCACATGTGACATCTGTACGTCAAAGGCTATTCTAAGCTGAATGTGCCTTCCCTTGTCAGATCGCAGCTGCTACGCAGTTTGAGGTTGGGCAAGTACCAGCATGGGAGACTGGCTGGGAATCCAAGGTTCTGTTGACATTTTGGCTGCTGCTATTGCCATTTGGATTTTTGGATTTTTGTTTTTAAAAACATGACCCTTCCCTCCCCATTTTATTCCTTTTGAAAAGACACGCACATGTGACAACTTCTCATCAACAGCCATTCTAAGCTGAATGTGCTTACTCTCGTCAAATTGCAGCCGCTAGGCATCTTGAGGCCACGAAGTAATGGCATGGGAGACTGGCTGGGAATCCCTGATTCCGTTGACATTTTGGCTGCTGCTATTGTCATTTGGATTTTTGGATTTTTTTTTTTAAAATCTAACTTTTTCCTCCCCATTTTATTCCTTTTAAAAAGACGCGCACATGTGACAGCTGCACGTCAATGGCCATTCTAAGCTGAATGTTCCTTCCCTGGTCGGATTGCAGCTGCTACACAACTTGAGGCTGGGCAAGTACTGGCATGGGAGACTGGCTGGGAATCCACGCTTCCGTTAACTTTTTGGCTGCTGCTATTGTCATTTGGATTTTTTTTTTTTTTTTTTTTAAATCTAACTTTTTCCTCCCCATTTTATTCCTTTTGAAAAGACATGCACATATGACATCTGTATATCAACGGCCATTCTAAGCTGAATGTGCCTGCCCTTGTCAGATTGCAGCTGCTAAGCAGCTTGAGGCTGGGCCAGTACTGGCATGGGAGAGTGGCTGGGAATGCTTGGTTCCATTGACATTTTGGCTGCTGCTATTGTCATTTGGATTTTTGGATTTTTGTTTTTAAAATCTAACCTTTCCCTCCCTATTTTGTTCCTTTTGAAAAGACACGCACATATGACATCTGTATGTTAACGTCCATTCTAAGCTAAATGTGCCTGCACTCATCAGGTTGCAGCTGCTATGCACCTTGAGGCCAGGCAAGTACTGGCATGGGAGACTGGCTGGGAATCCCTGGTTCTGTTGACATTTTGGCAGCTGCTATTGTCATTTGGATTTTTGAATTTTTGTTTTTAAAATCTTAACTTCCCCTCCCCATTTTATTCCTTTTGAAAAGATGCGCACATGTGACATTTGCACATCAAAGGCCATTTTAAGCTGAAAGTACCTACCCTCGTCAGTTCACAGCCACTATGCAGTTTGAGGCCAGGCAAGTACTGGCATGGGAGACAGGCTGGGAATCCCCTGTTCCGTTGATATTTTGGCTGCTGCTATTGTCATTTGGACTTTTGGATTTTTGTTTTTAAAATCCAACCTTTCCCTCCCCATTTTATTCCTTTTGAAAAGACGCGCACAAGTGACATCTGCACGTCAACGGCTATTTTAAGCTGAATGTGCCTACCCTCGTCAGATCACAGCTGCTATACAGCTTGAGGCCGGGTAAGTACTGGCATGGGAGTCTGGCTGGGAATCCCTGGTTCCGTTGACATTTTGGCTGCTGCTATTGTCATTTGGATTTTTGTTTTTAAAATCTTTCCTTTCCCTCCCCATTTTTTTCCTTTTGAAAAGACGTGCACATGTGACATCTGCATATCAACGGTAGAGATGAGCGTTGTTCCACTTGAACTGTTCGCCAATCTCAAATTCGAGCTGTTTTGGGCTGTGTACAAGCCGTTCGGCGAACACGAACGATTTGAGAAAAATTCGGCTGTTCGAGGTTATGTTCGATAACTGTTCGTGCACCAAAATCATAACTGGATTTTTTCTCAGTAATGATGAAAATTAATGTTAATACGCAGTTTGAGTGTACAGCGGGGTGGGGGGAGGGGCAGGGATGGATCTCTGCAGGAATAATGAAAAACTCCATTTTTTTTCTCTTTCCCGCATTTGCAGTGGGGAGGTGCAATCTGTCAGCCTATCAGCAGCGCACACACGGAGCGAAGTGCTTTTTTTCACACAAGCAAGGGCATGTGTCATTGGCAGTGTATGTCACATGTCCTTGCCCTATAAGACCCAGCCATTTTCCCCGTCGCCACCATTTTCTCACTGCTGCAGCTGCGTGTCAGACGGCACCGCTGTTGCTGTGTGCGCTATACCTTGTTAATTTCAAGCCAATTTTCGCACAAATCTACAGATAGCTTGGGAGTAGGGAATAGTTGTGATTGCAGTCCTTTTAAGGACTAGGTTACAGCATTTCCTACGACTTTTATCAGGCAGGTCTGTGCTCTTAAATAGATAGATTGTGGGAGTAAAGACTAATTGTAATTGCAGTCCTTTTCAGGACTAGGTTACATCAGTTCCTATCAGTTTTTGCCAGGCAGGTCTGTGCCAGTGCTGTGCAAGTTTTTTTCACAGCATTTGGCTGAATCTAGCAAAGCTAATCCTTTTTGGCCTATTGCAGAGTGTGTTAGTCAGTGGAGTAGCCTATCTGTGTTGCAAGATATACCACCTGTGTATAGAATAACAATTTTTTTACTGCACCTAGTGAAGTAAAATCTTTTGGGCATAGCATCATTCTATTGGTCCATCTATACTGACCTCCATCAGGTTGCAAATTAAAAATAATTTATATTTGCATCTAGCTCTGAAAAAATATTTGGCCTTCTAGCAGTGTGTGGGACTTTCTCTATTAGTCCATCTATACTGACCTCCATCAGGTTGCATATTAAAAATAATTTTTTGTCTGCATCTAGCTCTGAAAAAATATTTGGCCTTCTAGCAGTGTGTGGGACTTTCTCTATTAGTCCATCTATACTGACCTCCATCAGGTTGCAAATTCAAAATATTTTTTTGTCTGCATCTAGCTCTGAAAAAATATTTGGCCTTCTAGCAGTGTGTTGGACTTTCTCTATTAGTCCATCCATACTGAACTCCATCAGGCTGCAAATTAAAAATAATTTTTTTCTGCATCTACCTCTGAAAAAATATTTGGGCTTCTAGCTGTGTGTGGGACTTGTTCTATTAGTCCATCTATACTGACCTCCATCAGGTTGCAAATTGAATATAATTTTTTTCTGCATCTCACCCAGCCAATAGTTTTGGCCTAATACCACAGTTTGGTCACTCAGCTCTGCTCGGTTCCCATCCATTGTTTTTTTGTGCAAACAACTCCAGAGTTGTGAATTAGTTAACCACCAAAATGAGTGGAAAAAGGCCTGCTGCTGGTGGAAAGGGGAATAGGCGTGTTGGGAAGGGGAAAAAAGGTTGTGTCCGTGGGGTAGGAGTTAAAGCAACAGCAACATCTGCAGAAGAAAGACCATCTTCCAGCCAAGCTAAAATGTCTACTTCTTTTAACGGACAATGTGATAAGATCCCTTTCTTACGGCCACGCCAATCGCTACAAATTCCAGATGAGGCACAAAAACAGCAGGTGCTTCAACGGATATCAAGTGCTCCTTTAAGTGTGCTCTCCTCCACATCAACTTCAACATCACAAATACTCCAGTCCTCAAAGGTGTCACCCCAATCGCACTTGCTTCCTCACAGCTCCCAAATCTCCAGCTGCCCGTCTGAGTATGAGGTAGAACAGATGGTTGAGTCTGCAGAGCTGTTTACTCATACTATAGCCTGGGAATCAGAGGTCGACTCCAGGACTTCTGTGAATCCAGACGATGAAATGATCTGCACTGATGCCCAGAATCTTTATGAGTCGGATCCAGGACCAGACGCAGAAGGTTCTGACCATAATGTAGACCCTCATTCCCAAACTGTAACTCCTGTTGGTGGAGACAATGAGGAAGACGATGATGAGACTCAAATACCTGATTGGAGCGACAACTTTAGTTTTTTGTCAGGGCAGGAACAGGCTGGCTCTGAGGACGACGAGTGTGATAACGCACAGGGTGATGATGATGAGGTTGGAGATCCCACTTACTGTCAACCCACAGTCAGCCAAGAGATGAGGTCAGCAGAGGAGGTGGAGGAAGATGCTAGTGACGATGAGGTCAGGTTGCGCCTTCCTGGACAGAGACATTTTACTGGAAGCACGTCAACAACTGCATCCTCAAACACAACTCTGCCTCTCACCAAAAATCGTGGTGGCTCTTCAGGTCGCATGGGTGCTAAGCCTTGCATAGCCTGGGCATTTTTTCAGATCGATAAAGATGACCCAGCTCGTGTTATCTGTAACATTTGTCAGCAAAAGCTAAGTAGAGGCCAAAAAATACATAGTTTGAGTACTTCATGCATGAACCGGCACATGGACATGAAGCATAAGTTGCAGTGGGAAGCTCAGTGTGCTACAATGCGGCCTAGCCGGCCGGGCCAACCACCGTCTGCCATATCTTGTGCATCCGCGGCCTCTTCATCCTCTGTGACTGGGGGGACAGCAGTCACACCTGTTTTGAGGCGCAGATCTAAGAGGTTGAATTTCACCATCTGCAAGCTCTTGGCTACAGAAATGCTGCCTTTCCGCCTGGTGGACACAGAGGATTTTCGAGACCTTATGTCCGTCGCAGTGCCCCAGTACCAGATGCCCAGTCGGCACTACTTCTCAAAGAAAGGTGTGCCTGCGCTCCACCAGCATGTCGCACACAACATCACCGCTTCTTTGAGAAACTCTGTGTGACAGGGTGCATTTCACCACAGACACTTGGATGAGTAGGCATGGACAGGGGCGTTACATGTCGCTGACTGGGCACTGGGTAACTATGGTGACAGCAGGACAAGGGGCTGCTGTCCAAGTCTTGCCGTCCCCACGAGTTGTGCGTCAATACTCTTTATGTCAAAGTTCCTCCACTGCTTCTGCCTCCTCAACCTCCTCTCGGTCTTCCACCTGCACCCAAAGCCTGTCTGGTCATGCCACAAGCTTTCTAACTGCGCAGAAGGGATCCTGCACACCTCCTTACTATGCTGGCAGTAGGGCTCAACGTCATCAGGCGGTTTTTACTTTGAAATGTCTGGGAAATGTGAGTCACACAGCTGAGGAGTTGTGGTCAGCTCTGGAGAACCAATTTCATGAATGGTTGTCTCCACTGGACCTGAAACCAGGGAAGGCCGTGTGCGACAATGCTGCAAACCTGGGTGCGGCCCTTCGCCGGGGCAATGTCACACACGTGCCTTGTATGGCTCACGTGTTGAACCTGGTTGTCCAGCAATTTTTAGCCCACTATCCCAGACTAGATGGCCTTCTGCAGAGGGCACGGTCGCTGTGTGCTCACTTCCGCCGTTCGCATCCCGCAGCTCAGCGACTTACATCTCTTCAGAAGTCGTTGGGCCTGCCACTTCACCGGCTAAAATGCGATGTGCCTACCCAGTGGAATTCAACTCTGCACATGTTGCAGCGACTGTGGCAGCACCGACAAGCCCTGGTGCAATACGTTCTGACGTATAGCCTGGGCCAACGAGATCCAGAGGTGGGGCAAATCACGCTGGAGGAGTGGTCTCAGATCAGGGACCTATGCACCCTTCTGCACAGTTTTGAAATGGCGACGAAGATGTTTAGTGCTGACGATGCCATTATCAGCATGACTATTCCGGTGATTTACATGCTGGAGCACATGTTAAACAAAATTCCGAGTCAGCTGGTGGCACAAGAGGAGGTGGAGGAAGTAGAGGAGGAGGAGTTGTATGCGGAAGGGCTAACATCTGCAAGGTCCAGACGGTCGGCAGCACCAAGGCGGCAGGCATGTGAGGGTGGGGGAGATGGTTTTACCAGGGCGCATGGTAGCAGCCAAACTAGTGAGGAAGGTGCAGGAGCCCAGGAAGAAGTGGAGGACGAACTGATGGAAGACTCATCAGATGAGGGAGACCTTGATCACATTTCTGTTGTGCGAGGTTGGGGGGAGAGGACAGAGGAAGGAAGTATGATTGCTACCTCGCCACCAACACAACAGGGACTTGGTGCTCTTGGATGCGCAACACACATCAGTGCCTTCTTGCTGCACTACCTGCAACATGACCCTCGAATTGTGAGAATTAGAAATAATCCTGACTACTGGGTTGCCACACTTTTAGATCCCCGGTACAAAAGTAAATTTGCAGAAATTATTCCTGCCATAGAAAGGGATGCACGCATGCAGGAGTATCAGCAGAGTCTGTTGCAGAATCTTACATGTGCTTTTCCACAAAACACCAGTGGTGCACGTAGTGAATCTCACAGTTCCAACTTGCCAACCGTGGGACCGTCAAGTGTTCAGCACTCAAACTGTAACAGAACCACAGTATCTGCTGGTAACATCAATTTTGCGGAATCATTTCACCACTTTTTTAGCCCATCCTTTGCAAGGCCACAGGAGACAAGAAGTCTGACACATAGTCAACGCCTAGAGACAGGAGTATCTCCAAGTAAACATTGAAGCCATGACTGTGTCACTGGACCCTTGCTCTTTTTGGGCTTCCAATCTGGATAAATGGCCAGAGCTAGCCACTTACGCCTTGGAGATCTTGTCATGCCCCGCAGCCAGCGTTCTGTCTGAACGTGTGTTCAGCGCTGCTGGTGGTGTGCTGACAGATAAGCGCACGCGGCTCTCCACTGATAATGTACACAGACTCACGTTCATAAAGATGAACAAATCATGGATCCGAAACGACTTTTCTACCCCTGTGTCATCCTGGGGAGAGTAAAAGCTTGATGATTGGTTAAAATCAACTCACCAACCATTTTAAGCTTTCAAATTACTAATCATGTTTATCTGTATGTTGGCTGGAAAATAATTTGGGCTTTGTAGCAGTGTGCAGCACTGATTCTATTAGGCCATCTATAATAAGCTCCACCAGATTTAAAATTACTAATCATGTTTATCTGTATCTTGGCTGGAAAATAATTTGGGCTTTGTAGCAGTGTGCAGCACTGATCCTATTTGGCCATCTATACTAAGCTCCACCAGATTTAAAATTAATAATAATTTTTAGCTGCATCTAGCCCGGAAAATAATTTTGGGGCTCCGAGATGCGCAAGACACATAAGTTCCTACTTGCTGCACTACCTGCAACATGACGCTCTTATTGTCAGAATTCAAAGTAATCATGACTACTGGGTTGCCACACTCTTAGATCCCCCAAACTTTTCGATCAACCTTTTCATTTTAATAAAGACCAAAAAAATGGTCATTTTTGAAATTATAAGCATTAACAGGTTATTATAAACTGAAATCAAACAGTTTTCAACTCAAAACTTTATTCTAGGTGATGTTACATTTTCACATCGGACCACTTGTTTGAAAGGAGCTTCTGAACTCTCTCGTCCATTGAATTTGTCAGGTTTTGGATGGTTTCTGCTTCAATTGTTTTGCATGAGGACAGAATACCCTCCCAGAGCTGTTGCTTAGATGTGAACTGCCTCCCGCCATCATAGACACTCCTTTTGATGATGCTCCAGAGGTTCTGAATGGGGTAGAGGTCAGGGGAGCATGGGGGTCACACCATAAGTTTGTCCACTTTTATGCCCATATCAGGCAGAGATGAAGATGTGTTATGTGCAGCATGAGATGGTGCATTATCATGCATAAAAATGATCTTGCTGTGAAATACACGGGTATCTTCTTGAACCATGGCAGGAAGTGCTGTTTGAGAAAATCCACATACATTATGGAGTTCATCTTTACCCCTTCAGGGATCCTAAAGGGGCCGACAATCTCTCTCCCCATGATTCTAGCCCAAAACATTACTCCTCCTCTTCCTTGTTGGCGCTGTAGCCGTGTTTGCGTGGGGTGTCCATCAACCAGCCATCCCCCACTCCATCCATCTGGACCATCGAGCGCTGCACGGCACTCATCCGTGAACAAAACAGTTTTGAAATCAGTCTTCATGTAATGTTTGGCCCACTGGAGCCGTTTCTGCTTGTGTGAAGTGGATAGAGGAGGTCGATAGGATGGCGTATGCACAGCTGCAAACCTCTGAAGGACCCTGCATCTTGTTGTTTGGGGGACGTTGGAGGCACCAGCAGCTTCAAAAACTTGTCTGCAGCTATGACAAGGCTTTTTTGCCACTGCTCTTTTAACCTGACGTAATTGCCTGGAGAAAAGAGTCCTCAATTTGCCCTTATCAGCATGCACACGTGTGTACTGTGAATCAGCTACATACTTCTTGATTGCCAAGACACTTCATCCTGATCATCGCACAATGTTGTTTGTAGTCATGCCTTGACCTAAACACTCCACAATTTGTTGCTTCTCAGCAGCCGACACATCCTTTTTCTTTCCCATTTTGGCAGAAAATGTAGGCTGCTTAATAATGTGAGACAGCCTTCTTAAGTAGTCTTGCCTTTCATTGGACACACCTGCCAAACTAATTAGCACAGGTGTCTGCAATTGCTTACAGTGATATAAAGAGCCCTGACACACATCACCATCAATGAGTTTAACTGACAAACAAACAAATTCTTCCCTTATCACTCCTAAACACTTTTTGCATAATAATTTGGAACACAGTGTACATGTGCTTTTCCACAAAACACCAGTGGTTCACGTAGTGAATCTTACAGTTCTAACTTGCAGCCATAACAGCATGGATGGATATATGTGATTGAGTGATATATACAAGGACATCATCAGCAAATAGAGAGCACTTGTACTCGGTGCCTCCCACCTCAATCCACCTAATATTGGGGTTATGGCGAATTGATGAGAGCAGGTGCTCCGTCACTAGGATGTATAAGAGAGGGGACAGAGGACATCCCTGCCTTGTCCCATTGGTGATTGTGAAAGGTGATGAAAATGTTCTGATGCACCCCCTGGGCCTTGGGACACCCGGAGCCGGACCCTTTTTGGTGGATGCTGGTGGTTGTAGTCTCCATGGCGGCGACCCGGTTCCGTGGCTCAGGGCGGTCAAACCAGTGGCGGAACTATTTATGTGGTTTTGATGTTTAAATGTCCGACAACGCCACCAGTGGATTGCGGTCAGAGTGAACCGCCGCTGCAGGGCAGACCGCTGAGGCTGGTGTTGTGGGTGCAGCAGAGCGTAGCATAACTCCCCACGGGAGGAGTATAGCCTCAGGGCAGTGTATGCGGAGGATGGGGGTGATGGTGCAGGGTAGCAGCAGTAACGACACGGAGTCAGTGATGCAGTCCAGGGCCTTTACTCACAGTTCTTATTATCCAGACCACATCTGCAGGTAACGGCTGCCCACGTCGTACTGTGCTCACCAGGTGAGTGGCTCAGACACTCCCAGATAACTTTGGAGCGCTTCACAGGACCCCCTTTGTGTGTCCTCTGTCTGGCCTTTCTTACCAACCCTTCTGTCCGGCTGCCTCGGGCCTCCTCTTGGTAAACTTGGCGCCAGCTTCCCTGACCCTATGTGGTGCCTTCCTAGCGGGCGTAGCGAGGGGCTGCGCCACATAAAATGTCACAGCCTCCGGTTTCTAGCTGAGGGTCGTTTCCTGACTCCACTAGTTTCGGGGACCGGTCTCCCCCTTTGGCCTGACCCCTCCACGCAGGTGGATTCGGGCGTGCGGTGGCGACTCGCCCGTCCTCACCCCTGGGATCCCTTCATTCCTCGTTCCTGGAGCCTTCTCCGCTCCTCTTCCTTCCTTCTCCCTCTTCCAGGCCTGGGCCTCTGTTACTAGACCCGCCTCCGGAGCAGAGCTTATGCAGAGCCCCTGCTCCCTGCCACTTCTGCTCAGACTTCTCCGCACTGAACTAAGATGGTGCCCACCTTTTATACTCCCTTCTCAATGCACCCAGGAACTGCTTCCTCCCTGCTCCTGCGCTACAGGGTTCCCCTTCCTCAGTGTTCCCTCCCCCCACTCCAGCCAGGGACAGGGACTGACGTGCCCATCTCAGAGGCATATTGATCGCCCTGCCCCATGGCAATGTGGTGTAATGCATGCAGGTGTCGGGTCCTGATCCACACTCCATCCTTACCTGAGAGTGAGATATCACACCTCTGGGTGAGTTGCAATACCTCTGTAGCAACCGAGCCCTCAGGGTGCTACAGTTCCATTTATCTTCAGCCTAGGTGACGTATTGTGATACAGGGCCGTGATTTTGGCTATAAAAGGGTCCCCTAGACCCCTACCCCAAGCTTTTTAAGAGAATCATATATGGCGTGCCAGGAGACTCTATGGAATGCTTTCTCAGCATCCAACGAGAGTATCTAATTACAAATTTTTAACTGCATCTAGCCCAGGAAATACTTTGTGCCTAGTAGCAGTGTCTGCTAGTCAGCGGATTATCTCGGCTGTTAAGCAAGCTACACCACCTGTAGTTTGGACACTTAATTTTTTCAAAGGAAATGCTTCGGGACCACGGGATACTCAGTGAAGAGCATCAGGAGGCACCCCAAGGCATAGGGGCTGGGACTGGCAGTAGGATGCCTTGCGGTGGACAGCCGAGCTTGATCCTTATAAAAGCTTTTTAACTGCAGCAGCTTTAGTGGACGCTACTGGAGCTGGAATTACGCGGCTGCTGGCATGAGACTTGCCCTCCAATAGATCCTTGTAAATGGATTTAAAGTGTATTCATTCAAATTAGAGAGACAATTTAAATTAAAAAGCTTAGAGCTGCCTCCACCACAGGGGGGCTCGCTCGACCCACCAGCGGACAGGCACCAGTATTGGAAGAGGGGGGCTGGCCGTCAAGGTTCACCATGGCTCTGGCACAAACCTGGCGACATGGAGGTGGCATGGGCAGGAGCGGACTGAACATGTTGGCTTCTCACTTTTTGGATTTTAGAAGGGCATGACATGCCTATATCTGTGTCTCCCCCTCCTTTTACTCCTCCACCTCTTTTCTTTTCGCATGACTATATGTACTTGTCACTTTTCCATGTGTTAGTTGTGTCTTCTGAGCAGTTTGTCAGCTTTTGGACACCTTTGAAGGTGTTTTCTATGTGTTTCTATGTGTTTTTGTTTGCCTGCCATTGGTTTTAACGGTGTTCGAAGGTGTTCGACGAACCGAACCGAACTTGAGCACTATGGGGGTGGCTCAACACTAGTACAGACATGGGAGACTGGCTGGGAATTCCTGGTTGCATTGACATTTTGGCTGCTGCTTTTGTCATTTGGATTTTTGTTTTTAAAATCTAACCTTTCCATCCCCATTTTATTCCTTTTGAAAAGACGTGCACATGTGACATCTGCATGTCAACGGCAATTCAAAGCTGAATGTGCCTTCAATCGGCAGATTGCAGATACTACGCAGCTTGAAGCTGGGTAAGTAATAGCATGGGAGACTGGCTGAGAATCACATGTGACATCCACACTTCAACAGCCATTCTAAGTTGAGTGTGCCTGACCTTGTCAGATCACCGACGCTGTACAGCTTGCGGCCGAGGAAGTACCGGCAAGGGAGACAGGCTGGGAATCCCCTCTTTCGTTGACATTTTGGCTGCTGCTATTGTCATTTGGATTTTTGTTTTTAAAATCTAACCTTTCGCTCACCATTTTATTGCTTTTGAAAAGACGAGTACATGTGACATCTGTGACATCTGTATGTCAATGACCATTCTAAGCTGAATGTACCTGCCTTCATCAGATCGCAGCCTCTACGCAGCTTGAGACAGGGCAATTACCGGCATGGGAGACTGGCTGGGAATCCCCGGTACCTTTGACATTTTGGCTGCTGCTATTGTCATTTGGATTTTGAAAACACGCACACATGTGACATCTGTGACATCTGTATGTCAATGACCATTCTAAGCTGAATGTGCCTACCCTCTTCAGATTGCAGCTTGAAGCTGGGCAAGTACCAGCATGGGAGACTGGCTGAGAATCCCATTTTCATTAACATATTGGCAGCTGCTATTGTCATTTCGATTTTTGGATTTTTTGTTTTTAAAATCTAACCTTTCCCTCCCCATTTTATTCCTTTTTGAAAAGACACACACATGTGACATCTGCATATCAATGGCCATTCTAAGCTGAGTGTGCCTTCTCTCATCAGATCGCCAGCCGCTACGCAGCTTAAGTATGGGCAAGTACCAGCATGGGAAACTGGCTGAGAATCCGCAGTTCCATTGACATTTTGGCTGCTGCTATTGTCATTTGTATTTTTGAATTTTTGGATTTTTGTTTTTAAAATCTAACCTTTCCCTCCTCATTTTATTCCTTTTGAAAAGACGAGCACATGTGACATCTGCACGTCAACGGCCATTCTAAGCTGATTGTGCCTGCCCTCGTCAGATTGCAGCCACTACACAGCTTGAGGCCAGGCAAGTACCAGCATGGTTAACTAGCTGGGAATCCCCTGTTCCGTTGACATTTTGGCTGGTCCTATTGTCATTTGGATTTTTGGATTTTTTATTTAAAATCTAACCCATCCCTCCCAATTTTATTCCTTTTGAAAAGACACGTACATGTGACTTTTGCACGTCAACCGCCATTCTAAGCGGAATGTGGCTCCCCTTGTCAGATTGCAGCTGCTATGCAGCTTGAGGCTGCGCAAGTACCAGCATGGGGGACTGGCTGGGAATCCCCGGGTCTGTTCACATTTTGGCTGCTGCTATTGTCATTTGGATTTTTGGATTTCTGTTTTTAAAATCTAACCTTTCCCTCCCCATTATATTCCTTTTGAAAAGACACGCACATGTGACATCTTCATGTCAATGGCCATTCTAAGCCGAATGTGCCTTCTCTCATAAGAACGCAGCCGCTACGCAGCTTGAGGTCGGGAAAGTACCTGCATGGGAAATTGGCTGAGAATTCCCGATTACGTTGACATTTTGGCTGCTGCTATTGTCTTTTGGATTTTTTTTTTTTTTAATCTAACCTTTCCCTCCCCATTTTATTCCTTTTGAAAAGACACGCACATGTGACATCTGCACATCAACGGCCATTCTAAGCTGAATGTGCCTGCCCTTGTCAGATTGCAGCCGCTACACAGCTTGAGGCTGGGCAAGTACCAGCATGGGAGACTGGCTGGGAATTCCTGGATCCATTGACATTTTGGCTGCTGCTATTGTCATTTGGATTTTTGTTGTTTAATGTATAACCTTTCTCTCCCCATTTTATTCCTTTTGAAAAGACGCGCACATGTGACTCTTGCACGTGCCTTCTCTCCTCAGATTGCAGCAGCTACGCAGCTTGAGGGAGACTGGCTGGGAATCCCCAGGGAATTGTCATTTGGATTTTTGTTTGTAAAATCTTACATTTCCCTCCCCATTTCATTCCTTTTGAAAAGAAGCGCACATGTGACATCTGCATGTTAATGGCCATACAAAGCTGAATGTGCCTTCCCTCGTCAGATCACAGCCGCTAAACAGCTTGAGGTTGGGCAAGTACTGGAATGGGAAACTGGCTGGGAATCCCCAGTTCTGTTGAAACTTTGGCTGCTGCTATTGTCATTTGGATTTTTCTTTTTAAAATCTAACCTTTCCCTCCCCATTTTATTCCTTTTGAAAAGACGCGCATGACGCGCCCCCTGGGCCTGTGTTGTGCAGGGGAACCTGGAACCGGGCCTGTTGTAGAATGTTGGGGGTTGTAGTCTCCGTGTGGCGGTGACCCGGTCCGTGCTCAGGGTGGTCAAACCAGTGGCAGTCTTAATGTATAGCAAATGTCCGACTACGCCACTTGTGGATTGCGGTCATTGGGGACCGCCGCTGCGCTGCCGACTGCTGAGGCTGATGTTGTTTGCGAAGCCGAGTATGGGATAACTCTCCACGGGAGAAGTATTGCCTCAGGGCAGCTAATGTGAGAGATGATGGGAGTGATGGTGTGATGGTCCCAGTGCTAATGGTGCTGGTGCGGCAAGGAATCACAGAGACGTGAGGTGCAGTACAGGGTCTTTACTGATGGTACAAGGCAGACCCTCCCGGGAGTACTGGCTAGTATAAGGGGGCCTGGTCAGTCTGCGAGCAAGCAGGAGTTCCCCTGGCCAGGTGGAGTTGTAGGCCTCCCCGTTTATCTGCACTCTTCCTGGCTACCTTGCTGTCAGCGGTTACAAGTAGCCCACGTCCCTGAGTATACCGTGTGGTGCTCACCCATATGGCTGGTGACTTGGGGCCTTCTGTTAGCCTCCGCTCCTGGATGGCGGCGCTGGTCCCTTCTTTGTGACTGAGCCTCCGGGCTTCTATGGCCAGAGGACCTGGAATCCCCTGCCGGCTGGTTTCTGCTGCTGGGTATATATCAGTCCCCACAGCCTCGGACTCCTGTGTCCGGTTTTAGTAACTTCAGCCAGGACGAGCTATATCTCTGCTCACAGCCCCTGGCCTTCTGCCTCTGCTCCTACAGAGCTCCTGATGTATCTTTTCCTGTGTCTGCAGCTTCACTCTAGGCTCTGACTGCTCTGCTTGTTCTGCAGGCTCTGTCTCTGTCTCACCTAATCCCGCCCCAGACCCAGTTTATAAGGGCAGATTCCTCCCCTCCCAGGTCTGGGCGGGCAGTGTTGCATGCTTAGGGCTCCTGACCAGAGAAACCTCCCACTTGCTCTCAGACATAATATCTCTATTACTGTGGCAACCAGACCCCTGGGGTGTCACATTACCCCCTAGTAAATTTTAGTAGTCCGGGACTAAACACATTTTTAAAACATAATAACAGGGTATAACAATAATACAATAACATATTTACAAGAAGCTTTAATTCTTTAAAGGTCACGGCGTGTCCGCAACCGGGTGTCCATATCACCCAAGGTGAAGCTTTAAGCGAAGTATGGGACCTGTCCAAAGCAAACCAATTGCGTTGTCCTTGGGCGTGGCTGCAAGGGTAGACTAACTACTTTGGGCCGCAAGGAGGCCACGCCAGACAGGTTTTCTCTTCCGCGGCCATCTTCGCAAGAGGCACCAAGGTGCAACTATCTACAAAACTGTTCCGGTTATCTAGCGTCCATAACCTGTTAGTCCATAAAAATCTGCAGGGTAACTGAGAAACATAATTAATAACAGGCAACAAACATAAACCATAAACAGCTAGCAAATAAATTCACAGTGCATTAGTTTAGACTCTCCAGCGAGCGGGCATCTGACCTCTAGTGACTCTAGTGGACCTACGGAGCTCACTAACTGGTTCTGCACTACAGGGTGTAGGAGCTGTTATGGGTAAGCTGGGCAGCTGTCTGCTCACTCTTTGGCTCACTAGGGGCACGGCAGGCTCACTACTAGCAGAGGGTTGATCCTCCTGTACTGCTGGTGTGGACTCTTTTGCCTCTTGGGCCAGCTGCTCTTCCAGCTCTACCGGTTCCTCTGTAGGCACTTGCAGGGCTGGCTGGAGAAAGGTGAGGACGGGTACCATGACAGCGTCGTTTACTTGTGTCCAAGACCGGGAGAAGTCTCCGAGTACGGTACTGATCATTTCTCCCTTTTCCTCTGCGGGTTGAGGGTTTCCTTGATCTTCTTCAGGGCTTTGCAGCTGCTCGGGACACTTCTTCAGGTGGTCTCTGGAGACAATGGCTGTGGTTTCTCCTCCATCCTTACTGATTACGCAGATTTTTGAGTTCTCATGGCTTGATGGCAGTACGGTGTACGGGTCCTTCTCCCACTGGTCGTCCAACTTGTGGAGCCGCCTCTTCCTCTTCAAGACCTGCTCTCCAGGTACCAGGGGAACAGCGGGAGCATACTGGTTATAAGCCTTCTCTTGCCTTTCTCTAGCTTGAGACAGACTTCGCTCGACGCTCTCCTGTACTTTCCGTTTCTGCTGCTGCCGTTCTGTATCCCAGTCTGCCTCTGGCGAGGTGTCCTCAGGCGTCAGGACTCCCATATCCAGGTCAAAAGGCAGCTTACCAGGTCTTGCTCTCATTAGGTAAGCCTACAGTTGGTGGAACCTACAGGGATGTGGTTATACAGGTCCACCAGATCGGGCAGTTTCTCAGGCCACAGACTGCGTTCTTCCAGGGGCAATGTTTTTAGCAGATCTATCACCACCTGGTTCATCTTCTCGCAGAGTCCATTGGTTTGAGGGTGATAGGGCATTATTCTTATCTTCTTGCAGCCATACAGTTTGCAGAACTCCTGGAAGACCTCCGCTTCGAAGGCTGGTCCTTGGTCTGTCAACACTTGGTCCGGGTACCCGTGTGGACGGCAGAAGTGCTGCTGGAAGGCTCTAGCTGCTGTTTGAGCCGTTAAGTCCTTGACCGGGACCACCACCAGGAACCGGAAGTAATGATCTACGATTGTGAGGGCGTAGACATACCCAGATCTGCTTGGAGCCAGTTTCACATGGTCCAGGGCTACCAGTTCCAGTGGCTGTCTGGTGATGATGGGCTGCAGGGGAGTCTTCTGGCTGGCTCGGTCTTTTCTTCTCAGGTGGCATGGGCCACAGTCTCTGCACCACCTCTCGATGGCTCCTCTCATGCCTACCCAGTAGAACCGTTCACGCAACAAGAACTCCAGCTTCTTTCATCCGAAATGCCCTGCTCCATTGTGGTATGCCTCCAGAACCATAGCCGTGTCTCGTCTTGGGACCACTACATGCCAGTTCAACTCATGTGTTCGAGAGTTAACCATTCACCGGCACAGCTTCTCCCTGTAGAGGAACAACTTACTTTTCTCCTTCCACAGTTGCTTGGTCTCCTCCGGAGCATCTGGGTCAAGACGGGCATCGGCCTGGGTCAGCATTTCCTTCACCAAATGGACTGCGGGATCATTGTCTTGCGTCTCCGCCTAGTTATAGTGGGGCAAGGGATTGAACGTCACGGAGCGCCTGTCCTTCACACGGTGGGAATACAGGGTAATCCCATGACGGTGGAACGCAGGGAGCTCAACTTCTTCCAGATCTTCTGGATCTTCCCCTACGTCCGGTAAGTTCGGCATTCTAGACAGGGCATCCGCGTTGGCATTTGAGCGTCCTGCCCGGTATTTGATGGTGAATTCAATGTTGGACAGGCGGGCCATCCATCTCTGTTCCAGGGCACCGAGCCTTGCAGTGTCCAGGTGTGTCTGTCACGCTGTCTCTGTGTACTGGAGGTAGGGGGCCTAAGCTGACCCTAAGCTGGGCCCTGACTAATCCCTCTACCTGGAGGTACTGTTGAAGGTACAGAGGTTCAGGCCGCCAGCGTAACCCCTACCTCCTGAGGATCCCTGAACCTAAGTAATCTAGTCCTGAGAAGGACCCCTGATCACAACAAAAGGGGACAGGTAATAATATGCCCACACTCAGTACTTAGACGAACGAGACAGTACAAGGGTAAAACCAAAACCACCTTGCATACAAAAACTACACAACTACAACAGAGGGAACACCAACGGGAAAGGAGATAAATGAAGGGAAAAAACACTCCAAATACACTTAGCTCTGAAACTCCAAATACCACGATCCGCTCTGTTAGTCTGCATGAAATGCTTTCACTGACACTTCCCTAACAGACCGGCAGGCATTTGAAGGAGTTCCACTACAGCAACATTGATTGCAGCTGGGCGAGGCGTCTAGCAGAGAGAGAGAGAGAGTTAACTCCCTTACTGCCGAAAAACACAAAGCACCAAAAACTCAGCTGCGAGAAGTCAGGCTGTGTAATCGTGACGATCTTCGTGGCGACACACCCGTGACAGTACCCCCCCTTCTACGAGGGGCCTCCGGACCCTCAGGGTCAGGTTTATCCGGGTGAGTCGTGCGGAAGGCCCGAACTAATCGGTCTGCGTTAATATCCGACGCAGGAACCCACATCCTCTCCTCAGGACCATACCCCTTCCAATGAACCAGGTACTGAAGGGACCGGCGATTAAAGCGTGAATCGATGACCCTCGATACCTGGAACTCCAAGTTACCATTGACCACAACTGGAGGAGGAGGTAAAGATGACGGTACCACAGGCGCCACATACCTCTTAAGCAATGATCTGTGGAACACGTTGTGAATTTTAAACGTAGGGGGGAGGTCAAGACGGAATGCCACCGGATTAATTATAGAACTGATCCTGTACGGCCCGATGAACCTGGGACCCAGTTTCCAGGAGGGAACCTTAAGTTTTATATTCCTGGTAGACAACCGTACCCGATCGTTCACACTTAGGTCCGGACCATACACTCTCCTCCTATCAGCCATACGTTTGTATCGGTTCCCCATAGTATTCAGATTCTTCAGCACCCCTCTCCATACTGAAGCGAGTGATGAGGAAAATCGTTCCTCCTCAGGAACCCCCGAAGAGCCCCCCCTACTGAAAGTACAAAACTGGGGGTGAAAACCATATGCCCCAAAAAACGGGGACTTACCAGTGGACTCGCTCCGCCTATTATTAAGAGCAAACTCTGCCAGAGGTAAGAAAGAAGCCCAGTCCTCCTGGTTCTCTGACACAAAACACCGGAGATATGTCTCCAAGCTCTGGTTCATACGCTCCGTCTGACCATTGGTCTGAGGATGAAAAGCCGATGAGAACGATAAATGCATCCCCCGCCGTGTACAAAACGCCTTCCAGAATTTGGACACAAACTGAGACCCCCGATCTGACACCACCTCGGATTGTACCCCGTGAAGCCTCACAATCTCCCCAATGAACACCTGCGCAAGAGTTTTAGCATTAGGAAGAGCAGGAAGAGCGATAAAATGTGCCATCTTGCTGAACCTGTCCACTACAACGAGTATGACCGTTTTACCCGAAGACGGAGGGAGGTCCGTAATAAAGTCCATAGACAGATGAGTCCAAGGACGCTCCGGGATCTTCAAAGGTAAGAGGGCCCCAGACGGACGGGTATGTGAGGTCTTAGAGCGCGCACAAACCCCACAGGACGCGACAAAAGTTACCACCTCCTTATGTAAGTTAGGCCACCAAAACCGACGCGAGAGGAGATCCACAATTGCTTTACTCCCCGGGTGTCCTGCAAAAACTGAGTTATGGTGTGCCTCGATCACCTTTTGTCGCAACTGATCTGGAACAAACAGTCTCCCCGGAGGTCCAACAGGGGTGTCCCCCTGAGCCTCCAATACCTCCTCCTCAAGCTCAGAGCATACTGCCGAAACCACCACCCCTTCCTGAAGGATAGGAATCGGGTCGTCCGTATTCCCGGCCCCAGGGAAACTACGAGATAAGGCATCCGCCTTTACATTTTTTGACCCAGG
This sequence comes from Phyllobates terribilis, assembly GCF_046119375.1. NCBI lineage: Eukaryota > Metazoa > Chordata > Amphibia > Anura > Dendrobatidae > Phyllobates > Phyllobates terribilis. The sequence continues at coordinate 4,383,451 of NW_027362813.1, forward strand.
ACGATATGTAACGACAAAATTAAACCTGGTAAAAAACAATGACCACCTAGCTTGTCTGGGATTCAGACGTTTCGCAGACTCCAGTTATAGCAGGTTCTTCTGATCGGTGATGACGGTGACCGGATGGACTGGCCCCTCTAAAAAATGGCGCCACTCCTCAAAAGCTAACTTAATGGCCAAGAGTTCCCCATTGCCGACATCGTAATTCCTCTCAGCGGACGACAATTTTTTAGTGAAAAAGGCGCACGGATGCCACTTACCAGGGGACGAACCTTGTGACAATACAGCTCCCACCCCTAGCTCGGAAGCGTCTACCTCTACAATGAATGGCTGTGACGCATCAGGTTGAATGAGTATGGGTGCCGAGGCAAAACATTTTTTCAAGGAGGAGAATGCTTGACAAGCCTTGTCAGACCACCTAGAAAAATCCGTCCCCTTTTTAGTCATGTCTGTGAGAGGCTTAACCATGGACGAGAAATTACGAATAGAGATGAGCATTGTTCGACTCGAACTGTTCGCCAATCTCAAATTCGAGCTGTTTTGGTCGGTGTTCGAGCCGTTCGGCGAACACGAACGATTTGAGAAAAATTCGGCTGTTCGAGGTTATGTTCGATAACTGTTTGTGCACCAAAATCATAACTGGATTTTTTCTCAGTAATGATGAAAATTAATGTTAATACGCAGTTTGAGTGTACAGCGGGGTGGGGGGAGGGGCAGGGGATGGATCTCTGCAGGAATAATGAAGATCTCCATTTTTTTTTCTCTTTCCCGCATTTACAGTGGGGAAGTGCAATCTGTCAGCCTATCAGCAGGGCACACACGGAGCGAAGTGCTTTTTTTCACACAAGCAAGGGCATGTGTCATTGGCAGTGTATGTCACATGTCCTTGCTGTTATGCACACGCCCGGGCTGAGCGGCGTGTGCGTGTGATTGAAGTGATTCCACTGGACCGTGCCGGAGAGTGAATGCCTGGAGGGGCGTAACTAGGTATTCACCCGATCCGACCAGGGTCGCACGACGGCATACGATGCCAGTGCACCAAGGAGGAACCGAGCAGAGGGACCAGGTGCTACTTCAGGACAGACCCCGGACACGGCTGTTGACCCACACAGGGGAATACAGGAACAGACTGGTAGGCTGGCACACAGACTGGTGGGTATAGGCAGGCACGACTGGTATGCAGGCAGGTGGGTATGCAGGCCGGGGGTACAGGCAAGCACAGCTAGAGTGCAGACAGGGAGGCACTAGCAGGTAGGAACACAGGCGGGATAGGACCCAGTACACACTGGGACTCAGGAACAATACAGGCAGAGGGGTACAGGCAAGCAAAGCTAGAGTGCAGACAGGGAGGCACTAGCAGGTAGGGACACTGGCGGGATAGGACCCAGTACACACTGAGACTCAGGAACAGAACCACAGATGTGGCGGACAAACACAGCAGAGTGAGGCCGCCCAGAGAGGTGAGCGAGAACAGGGCAGGACAAGGCCGCCTGGAGCGGTGAGCAAAGGATCAGAGCTGAGCGAGACTGCCGGAGCAGTGAGCAAGAGTAAAGCAGGACGAGACCGCCTGGAGCGGTGAGCAAGAGTGGAGCAAGACTGCCGGAGCAGTGAGCAAAAGGATAAGAGCGGAGCGAGACTGCCGGAGCAGTGAGCAAAAGGGTCAGAGCGGAGCAAGGCTGCCGGAGCAGCGAGCAAAGGAGTCAGAGCAGGCTAGAACCGCCGGAGCGGTGAGCAAAGGAGTCAGAGCAGGCTAGAACCGCCAGAGCGGTGAGCAAAGGAGTCAGAGCAGGCTAGAACCGCCGGAGCGGTGAGCAAAGGAGTCAGAGCAGGCTAGAACCGCCGGAGCGGTGAGCAAAGGAGTCAGAGCAGGCTAGAACCGCCGGAGCGGTGAGCAAAGGAGTCAGAGCAGGCTAGAACCGCCGGAGCGGTGAGCAAAGGAGTCAGAGCTGGCAAGGCTGAGCAGGGGGAACAGGGCTCTGTTCACACGGAACAGACAGGAAGGGAAAGGCAGAGCCAGATACTCACAGAGTACTTGCAGAGAAGTAGCGAGTGGACCACAAACTCACAAACGGGAGTACAGAGACAACAAGCAGGAGTTAGGTACGAGTTCAGACTCTGCAGAAAAAGGAAGGGAACGGACATAGAGGCAAAACAGGTAAAGGATAGGAGAGAGTTCAGACTGGAACTGAGTGTACGGAGGAGACCGACACTGCAGCAAAATACAGGAGCGGGTCTGGGAATACGGCCCCCAGAGAGGCAGGACGAACAGGCAAGGAGTGTGTTCAGACAGGACAGACAAGATACAGGAGCGGGTCTAGGTAATCGGCCCCTAGAAGGCGGGAGGAACAGGCTAGGCGCGTGTTCAGACAGGTCAGACAAGATACAGGAACAGGTCTAGGTAATCGGCCCCTAGAAGGCAGGAGGAACAGGCTAGGAGCGTGTTCAGACAGGCCTGGAAATACAGCCTCCAGGATAGGCAGAAAAGAGAACACAGAACAGGACCTGGCACCTTCAGAGTGCAAGCACACACTGAAAGAAACACTATGCTCAGGCAGGAATAGATGGGAGCAGCTGAGCTATATACCAGGTGACAGACAGCAATAGGCTGAGGACGCACAAGGGGTGTGACCCACAGCAGGTACAAAAAGCAGGAAGTCATCGGGCGCCGCCCTTAAGCAGCAGAAACAGACACAAACAGACAGCATGGAGGGAAGCCAGAGAGACATTCTGGACAGGAGATCAAGTGCGCGCTCTTGCACAGTGGGAGATGGACCACTATGCAAGGACGCCGCCAGGTATGTTACACTTGCCCTATAAGACCAAGCCATTTTCCCCGTCGCCACCATGTTCTCACTGCTGCAGCTGCGTGTTAGACGGCACCGCTGTTGCTGTGTGCGCTATACCTTGTTACCTTCAAGCCAATTTTCGCACAAATCTACAGATAGCTTGGGAGTAGGGAATAGTTGTAATTGCAGTTCTTTTAAGGACTAGGTTACAGCATTTCCTATGACTTTTATAAGGCAGGTCAGTGCTCTTAAATAGATAGATTGTGGGAGTAAAGACTAATTGTAATTGCAGTCCTTTTCAGGACTAGGTTACATCAGTTCCTATCAGTTTTTGCCAGGCAGGTCTGTGCCAGTGCTGTGTAAGTTTTTTTCACAGCATTTGGCTGAATCTAGCAAAGCTAATCCTTTTTGGCCTATTGCAGAGTGTGTTAGTCAGTGGAGTAGCCTTTCTGCGTTGCAAGATATACCACCTGTGTATAGAATACCAATTTTTTTACTGCACCTAGTGAAGTAAAATCTTTTGGGTATAGCATCATTCTATTAGTCCATCTATACTGACCTCCATCAGGTCGCAAATTGAATATAATTTTTTTCTGCATCTAGCTCTGAAAAAATATTTGGGCTTCTAGCTGTGTGTGGGACTTGTTCTATTAGTCCATCTATACTGACCTCCATCAGGTTGCAAACTGAAAATAATTTTTTTCTGCAACTAGCTCTGAAAAAATATTTGGCCTTCTAGCAGTCTGTGGGACTTGTTCTATTAGTCCATCTATATTGACCTCCATCAGGCTGCAAATTAAAAATAATGTTTAGCTGCATCTACCTCTGAAAAAATATTTGGCCTTCTAGCTGTGTGTGGGACTTGTCTATTAGTCCATCTATACTGACCTCCATCAGGTTGCAAACTGAATATAATTTTTTCCTGCATCTAGCTCTGAAAAAATATTTGGCCTTCTAGCAGTGTGTGGGACTTTCTCTATTAGTCCATCTATACTGACCTCCATCAGGTTGCAAATTAAAAATAATTTATATCTGCTTCTAGCTCTGAAAAAATATGTGGCCTTCTAGCAGTGTGTGGGACTTTCTCTATTAGTCCATCTATACTGACCTCCATCAGGTTGCAAATTAAAAATAATTTTTTGTCTGCATCTAGCTCTGAAAAAATATTTGGCCTTCTAGCAGTGTGTGGGACTTTCTCTATTAGTCCATCTATACTGACCCCCATCAGGTTGCAAATTCAAAATAATTTTTTGTCTGCATCTAGCTCTGAAAAAATATTTGGCCTCCTAGCAGTGTGTGGGACTTTCTCTATTAGTCCATCTATACTGACCTCCATCAGGCTGCAAATTAAAAATAATTTTTATCTGCATCTACCTCTGAAAAAATATTTGGCCTTCTAGCTGTGTATGGGACTTGTTCTATTAGTCCATCTATACTGACCTCCAGCAGGTTGCAAACTGAATATAATTTTTTTCTGCATCTAGCTCTGAAAAAATATTTGGCCTTCTAGCAGTGTGTGGGACTTTCTCTATTAGTCCATCTATACTGACCTCAATCAGGTTGCAAACTGAATATAATTTTTTTCTGCATCTAGCTCTGAAAAAATATTTGGCCTTCTAGCAGTGTGTGGGACTTTCTCTATTAGTCCATCTATACTGACCTCCATCAGGTTGCAAATTAAAAATAATTTTTTGTCTGCATCTAGCTCTGAAAAAATATTTGGCCTTCTAGCAGTGTGTGGGACTTTCTCTATTAGTCCATCTATACTGACCTCCATCAGGTTGCAAATTCAAAATAATTTTTTGTCTGCATCTATCTCTGAAAAAATATTTGGCCTTCTAGCAGTGTGTGGGACTTTCTCTATTAGTCCATCTATACTGACCTCCATCAGGTTGCAAACTGAATATATTTTTTTTCTGCATCTACCTCTGAAAAATATTGGGCTTCTAGCTGTGTGTGGGACTTGTTCTATTAATCCATCTATACAGACCTCCATCAGGTTGCAAACTGAATATAATTTTTTCTGCATCTACCTCTGTAAAAATATTTGGGCTTCTAGCTGTGTGTGGGACTTGTTCTATTAGTCCATCTATACAGACCTCCATCAGGTTGCAAACTGAATATAATTTTTTTCTGCATCTAGCTCTGAAAAAATATTTGGCCTTCTAGCATTGTGTAACGGGTCTGGGAGGCGGAACCTCTGAGCTACTATACAAGGGGGCGGTCCTTGTAAGGGAGCGGGTGGCGACCAGGGAAGACGGGCAGGCAGTCACAGCAGGTGACCGGGACAGTCTCTGAGTGAACGGGCTGGAGGTCACGGCAAGTGACCGGGGCAGTCTCTGAATGAACGGGCAGAAGGTCACGGCAAGTGACCGGGGCAGTCTCTGAATGAACGGGCAGGAGGTCACGGCAAGTGACCGGGGCAGTCTCTGAATGAACGGGCAGGAGGTCACGGCAAGTGACCGGGGCAGTCTCTGAATGAACGGGCAGGAGGTCACGGCAAGTGACCGGGGCAGTCTCTGGGTAAAGGGTAGGTACGACCTGTGGTAGCAGAGCCTCCAGGTAGGCTAGCAGGCAGATGGTTGATGTATGCTCCCAGGTGAGCAAGCGAGAGTCTCTGGAATGGCAGGTGGTCACAGCACGTGACGGCGGAGCCTCCAGGTAGGCTAGCGGGCAGGTAACAGGCGTGCGCTCCCAGGTGAGCGGGCAGGAGTCTCTGGAATGGCAGGTGGTCACAGCACGTGACGGCGGAGCCTCCAGGTAGGCTAGCAGGCAGGTAGCAGGAGTGCGCTCCCAGGTGAGCGGGCAAGCTGGTCCATAGACAGACAGACAGGAGTAGTAGGGCTGACCGTCGGACCTCTGGCAAGCAGGCAGGTAGCTGATGTGAGCTCCCAGGTGAGCGGGCAGGCTGGTCCTTAGACAGACTGACAGGTGTAGTAAGGCAGACCGTCGGACCTCTGGCAAGCAGGCAGGTAGCAGGAATAACAGGCAGGAAGCAGACAGCAAACTGGCAGGAATCTGGCAGGAATCAGGCAGGTAACTGACAGGTAACTGGCAACGGGACCTGAGGGCTGAAGCAGAGTAGTGAACAGTGCAACAACATTGCTCGGGCACCTCCATTTTGGAGGAGGTACCTTATATATGATGATGTCCTCCGGCCATTGGCCGGGGACTCCTTAGGACGGCGCGCGCGGCCCCTTTAAGAGGAAGGGAGCGCGCGCGCGCGCGCCATAAGCACAGTGGCCGGGAAGGAGAGCGCGCTGCCAGCAGAGCGGGAGGAGGACGCCGGGCTCGGAGCAGAAAGGAGAGGGGAACAGCGTCCCTGCCTAGCAGAGGGCAGGGACGCTGACGCTACAGTACCCCCCCCTTTAGGCCCCCCCTTTTTTAGGCCAGACAGAAATTTAGCAAGGATGAGAGGGGCATGGATGTTCTCCCGGGGCTCCCATGTTCTCTCTTCAGGACCAAACCCCTTCCAATCTACTAGAAAAAAGGTCTTCCCTCTTACCCTTTTGGTGGCCAGAATGTTCTCTACCTCAAATTCGTTTTCAGCGGAAACCGGAGCAGGAGGCGTACCTGTAGACTTGGAGAAAGAGTTAAGTACCACGGGTTTGAGGAGAGATACATGGAAGGAGTTAGGGATCCGCAAGTTGGCCGGGAGTTTCAATTTATAGGCCACCGGGTTGATCTGACTGATGACCTCCAGAGGACCGATGAACCGAGGCCCTAACTTATAGGAAGGAATCTTGAGCCGGACATACTTGGACGAGAGCCAGACTTTATCCCCAGGACGGAATTGAGGAGGATCCAGACGTTTTTTGTCTGCATGTCTTTTCATACGCTCGGATAACAGAAGGAGTGCGGACCGGGTACTCTCCCATATAGAGGAAAATTTGTTAACAAGAGATTCCGCAGCCGGATTGTCCACCGAGGTGGAGACGGGAAACGGGAACCGAGGATGTTGACCGAAGACTACAAAAAACGGGGATTTGGAGGAAGATTCGCTCTCGCGATTGTTGTACGAGAATTCGGCCCATGGCAGGAGATCCACCCAGTCAGAATGGTGGGCATTAACGAAGTGCCGGAGGTAACTGGTCAGGTTCTGATTGATCCGCTCCACTTGACCATTAGACTGTGGGTGGTAAGAGGAGGAGAAGTCCAGGGTGACGTCTAGCAATTTACAAGTGGCTCTCCAGAAACGAGAAGTGAACTGTACCCCACGATCCGACACGATGTGACGGGGCAGGCCATGAAGACGGAAGATGTGGCGGATAAAGTCTTTAGCCAGCTCAGGTGCAGACGGGAGGCCTGGCAGGGGAATGAAGTGAGCCATCTTGGAAAAGCGGTCAGCGACCACCCAAATGACCGTACAACCGGCAGAAACGGGCAGATCAGTTATGAAGTCCATCGCTATATGCTGCCAGGGGGCAGCAGGTACTGGCAGAGGAAGGAGGCGACCGGCTGGCAGGTGTCTCGGAACTTTGTTGCGGGCGCAGGACACACAGGCAGAAACAAAGTCTATTACATCCTTGTGCAGGTTAGGCCACCAGTAGTGCCGGGTAATAAGCTGGAGGGTCTTTTTCTGACCAGCGTGGCCAGCTAGTTTAGACGAATGACCCCAGTGTAGGATCTTCTCCCGATCAGGAACCGATACGAACGTTTTACCAGGAGGAAGACGATTTAGACTCACGGGAGCCACCTGCATTACTCTGGCGGGATCGATGATATGTTTAGGTTCTTCCTCGAGGTCAGATACCAGAAAGGATCGGGACAAGGCGTCCGCTTTGATGTTCTTGTCAGCCGGGCGAAAATGTAGAACGAAATCAAAGTGAGCAAAAAACAAGGACCACCGGGCTTGGCGCGGGTTAAGTCTCTGGGCACGCTGGAGATAAGCCAAGTTCTTGTGGTCAGTGTAAATTATTACCGGATGAAGAGCCCCCTCGAGCAGGTAACGCCACTCCTCCAATGCCAGCTTGATGGCCAATAACTCTCGGTCTCCTATGGAATAATTGCGCTCAGAAGAGGAGAAGAGTTTGGAGAAGAAGCCGCAAGTTACCATCCTCCCGGAAGATGATTTTTGAGTAAGTACAGCTCCGGCTCCAGAGGAGGAAGCGTCAACCTCCAGGAAGAACTGCTTGTTGCCATCCAGACGATGCAGCACCGGGGCGGAAGAGAAGGCCTGTTTTAAGGAAAGAAAGGCCTCCTCTACTTCGGGCGGCCACTCTTTGGGGTTAGTACCCTTACGGGTGAGCGCGGAAATTGGGGCAGTCCGGGAAGAGAAGTGTGGTATGAAGAGGCTGTAGTAGTTGGCGAAGCCCAGGAACCGCTGAATGGCCTTCAACCCCTCCGGTCGGGGCCATTTCTCGATGGCAGACAGTTTCTCTGGATCCATTCGTAGGCCGGTCTGAGAAATAATGTAGCCCAAAAACGGAAGCGAGGTCTGCTCAAAGAGGCACTTCTCATATTTAGCGAAGAGGTGATTCTGCCTGAGCCTGAGCAGGACCTGACGAACGTCCCTCCGGTGAGTCTGGAGATCCGGAGAGAAGACCAAGATGTCATCCAGGTACACCACAACGCAGAAGTAGAGAAGGTCCCGGAAGATGTCATTGACCAACTCTTGAAAGACGGCAGGAGCGTTACAGAGACCAAAGGGCATTACCAGATATTCATAGTGGCCGTCCCGGGTGTTGAATGCAGTCTTCCATTCATCCCCTTGACGGATACGGACCAGGTTGTACGCCCCACGGAGGTCAAGTTTGGTGAAGACTCTAGCCCCCCTCAGGCGATCAAATAATTCTGGAATGAGCGGAAGGGGGTACTTATTCTTCACCGTGATCTGGTTAAGGCCTCTATAGTCAATACAGGGACGGAGAGAGCCGTCCTTCTTTTTTACGAAGAAGAAGCCTGCTCCCGCCGGGGAGGTAGATTTCCGGATGAATCCCCTGGCCAAATTCTCCTCAATATATTCGGACATCGACCGGGTCTCAGCAGCGGACAATGGGTAAATGCGCCCACGGGGAGGAGTAGTACCGGGTAACAGGTCGATAGGACAGTCGTATGGTCTATGAGGGGGTAATGTCTCTGCCTCCTTTTTATTAAAGACATCAGCAAATGACCAATAGGGAATCGGAAGTCCAGGTAGATTAGTTGGGGTAGGAGAAGGACGGACGGGATGAACAGGAACCAAACAAGTCTTATGACAGTGCTGTCCCCAGCGAAGGACTTCTCTGGTCTGCCAGTCAAGCACGGGTGCATGTCTCTGGAGCCAAGGTAGACCTAGTAAGAGGGCGTGAGAGAGTCCAGGCAGAACATGAAAAGAGATACTCTCAGAATGCAGCATTCCCACCTGCAGGGTTATGGATTCGGTGATGAGTTGGATGGGACGTGGTAAGAGGCCCCCATCCACAGCAGCGACAGATAATGGTGCAGGCAGAGGTTTGGTGGGAATGCGGTATTTTTCTACCAGGGACTGTGAAATAAGATTCCCGGCTGCTCCAGAGTCAAGTTGGGCTAGTTCGAAATAACGGTTCTCCCCGCAGATGATTGAGACTGACAGTAGCAGAGATGGAGAGGATTTATTCTTGTCTAGGTCGACCTCTCTGAGCGAACCTAGACACAGGCGTTTCCCGACCTCTCCGGGCAGGCACGGATCCGGTGCTCCTTACTGCCACAGTAGAAGCAGCTCCCCTCGGCACGGCGTAAGTCCTGACGGGTTTTGACCATCTTGGTCTGGTCGACCTGCATAGGCCCAGGAGAGTGTACCTGGGTAGAGACGGAGGGAGTGACGGGTTTCTGAAAAGTAGGAGCTAGACGTGGTAACCTCTTCTCACGGGTGACCTCTCTGGCACGCTCCTGGAACCGTAGGTCAATCCGGGTGGCAAGAGTTATTAAGTCATCGAGAGTGGTAGGAATGTCCCGACCGGCAAGTTCATCTTTAATACGGCCGGACAGACCCTCCCAGAAGACGGATACCAGAGCGTCGTTATCCCAGGCCAGCTCCGAGGCAAGGGTACGGAATCGTATGGCGTATTGGCCCACGGTGAGACTTTCCTGACGGAGGCGTAGCAGTGATGATGCGGATAAGGTCTTCCGTCCGGGTTCGTCGAAGACTTTCCGGAAAGCCGTGAGGAAAGCAGGCAAGTTGGACACCAGGGGGTCTCCTCTCTCCCATAGAGGATTTAGCCAGGCCAGGGCCTCCCCGGTGAGATGGGACATGATGAATGCAATTTTGGCTCGGTCGGAGTTAAACTGGTGGGACAATAGTTCAAAGTGCAGGGTGCACTGATTTATGAAGCCCCGAGCCTGGGCGGAGTCGCCTCCGAAGCGAGGAGGTGCAGAAAGCCGGGGTCCGGGGTAGGATATCATGGTATTAGTGGGCAGCGGAGCTGCCGGATTGCGAGACATGGCACTGGCGGAGGTTGCTGGTGGAGCAGTCAGAGTGTCCAGACGAGTATTGACATTCCGCAGGTGACCCAGGATGGACTCCTGTTGGGACCTTTGACGGGACAGTTCATGACACAGGTCCGAGAGCGAGGGAGCTTGGGTGCCACCGGGTTCCATGCCCGAGCAAACTGTAACGGGTCTGGGAGGCGGAACCTCTGAGCTACTATACAAGGGGGGGCAGTCCTTGTAAGGGAGCGGGTGGCGACCAGGGAAGACGGGCAGGCAGTCACAGCAGGTGACCGGAGAAAGAAGAAAATCCCGGCACTCACGTGTTGATAATCAGTTGATTTATTCCACAACTCACACAAGACGTTTCAGCCTGTCCAAGGCTTTTTTCAATTGAAAAAAGCCTTGGACAGGCTGAAACGTCTTGTGTGAGTTGTGGAATAAATCAACTGATTATCAACACGTGAGTGCCGGGATTTTCTTCTTTCTACAGACATTGTTTTCCACGTGCACCACCCTAACTAGACGGAGTGCCGACTATTCCTTTTTGATACAGCAGGTGACCGGGACAGTCTCTGAGTGAACGGGCTGGAGGTCACGGCAAGTGACCGGGGCAGTCTCTGAATGAACGGGCAGAAGGTCACGGCAAGTGACCGGGGCAGTCTCTGAATGAACGGGCAGGAGGTCACGGCAAGTGACTGGGGCAGTCTCTGAATGAACGGGCAGGAGGTCACGGCAAGTGACCGGGGCAGTCTCTGAATGAACGGGCAGGAGGTCACGGCAAGTGACCGGGGCAGTCTCTGGGTAAAGAGTAGGTACGACCTGTGATGGCAGAGCCTCCAGGTAGGCTAGCAGGCAGATGGTTGATGTATGCTCCCAGGTGAGCAAGCGAGAGTCTCTGGAATGGCAGGTGGTCACAGCACGTGACGGCGGAGCCTCCAGGTAGGCTAGTGGGCAGGTAACAGGCGTGCGCTCCCTGGTGAGCGGGCAGGAGTCTCTGGAATGGCAGGTGGTCACAGCACGTGACGGCGGACCCTCCAGGTCGGCTAGCAGGCAGGTAGCAGGAGTGCGCTCCCAGGTGAGCGGGCAAGCTGGTCCATAGACAGACAGACAGGAGTAGTAGGGCTGACCGTCGGACCTCTGGCAAGCAGGCAGGTAGCTGATGTGCGCTCCCAGGTGAGCGGGCAGGCTGGTCCTTAGACAGACTGACAGGTGTAGTAAGGCAGACCGTCGGACCTCTGGCAAGCAGGCAGGTAGCAGGAATAACAGACAGGAAGCAGACAGCAAACTGGCAGGACTCTGGCAGGAATCAGGCAGGTAACTGACAGGTAACTGGCAACGGGACCTGAGGGCTGAAGCAGAGTAGTGAACAGTGCAACAACATTGCTCGGGCACCTCCATTTTGGAGGAGGTGCCATATATATGATGAAGTCCTCCGGCCATTGGCCGGGGACTCCTTAGGACGGCGCGCGCGGCCCCTTTAAGAGGGAGGGAGCGCGCGCGCGTCCTAAGCACAATGGCCCGGAAGGAGCGCACGCTGCCAGCAGAGCGGGAGGAGGACGCCGGGCTCGGAGCAGAGAGGTGAGGGGAACAGCGTCCCTGCCTAGCAGAGGGCAGGGACGCCGACGCTACACATTGTGTGGGACTTTCTCTATTAGTCCATCTATACTGACCTCCATCAGGTTGCAAATTAAAAATAATTTATATCTGCATCTAGCTCTGAAAAAATATTTGGCCTTCTAGCAGTGTGTGGGACTTTCTCTATTAGTCCATCTATACTGACCTCCATCAGGCTGCAAATTAAAAATAATTTTTATCTGCATCTACCTCTGAAAAAATATTTGGCCTTCTAGCTGTGTGTGGGACTTTCTCTATTAGTCCATCTAAACTGACCTCCATCAGGCTGCAAATTAAAAATAATTTTTATCTGCATCTACCTCTGAAAAAATATTTGGCCTTCTAGCTGTGTGTGGGACTTTCTCTATTAGTCCATCTATTTTGACCTCCATCAGGTTGCAAATTAAAAATAATTTTTTGTCTGCATCTAGCTCTGAAAAAATATTTGGCCTTCTAACAGTGTGTGGGACTTTCTCTATTAGTCCATCTATACTGACCTCCATCAGGTTGCAAACTGAATATAATTTTTTTCTGCATCTAGCTCTGAAAAAATATTTGGCCTTCTAGCAGTGTGTGGGACTTTCTCTATTAGTCCATCTATACTGACCTCCATCAGGTTGCAAATTAAAAATAATTTATATCTGCATCTAGCTCTGAAAAAATATTTGGCCTTCTAGCAGTATGTGGAACTTTCTCTATTAGTCCATCTATACTGACCTCCATCAGGTTGCAAACTGAATATATTTTTTTTCTGCATCTACTTCTGAAAAAATATTGGGCTTCTAGCTGTGTGTGGGATTTGTTCTATTAATCCATCTATACAGACCTCCATCAGGTTGCAAACTGAATATATCTTTTTTCTGCATCTACCTCTGAAAAAATATTTGGCCTTCTAGCAGTGTATGGGACTTGTTCTATTAGTCCACCTATACTGACCTCCATCAGGTTGCAAATTCAAAATAATTTTTTGTCTGCATCTAGCTCTGAAAAAATATTTGGCCTTCTAGCAGTGTGTGGGACTTTCTCTATTAGTCCATCTATACTGACCTCCATCAGGTTGCAAACTGAATATATTTTTTTTCTGCATCTACCTCTGAAAAAATATTTGGGCTTCTAGCTGTGTGTGGGATTTGTTCTTTTAGTCCATCTATACTGACCTCCATCAAGTTGCAAACTGAATATAATTTTTTTCTGCATCTACCTCTGAAAAAATATTTGGGCTTCTAGCTGTGTGTAGGACTTGTTCTATTAGTCCATCTATACTGACCTCAATCAGGTTGCAAACTGAATACAATTTTTTTCTGCTTCTACCTCTGAAAAAATATTTGGGCTTCTAGCTGTGTGTGGGACTTGTACTATTAGTCCATCTATACTAACCTCCATCAGGTTGCAAATTGAATATAATTTTTTTCTGCATCTAACCCAGCCAATAGTTTTGGCCTAATACTACAGTTTGGCCACTCAGCTCTGCTCGGTTCCCATCCATTGTTTTTTTGTGCAAACAACTCCAGAGTTGTGAATTAGTTAACCACCAATATGAGTGGAAAAAGGCCTGATGCTGGTGGAAAGGGGAATAGGCGTGTTGGGAAGGGGAAAAAAGTTTGTGTCCTTGGGGTAGGTGTTAAAGCAACAGTAACATCTGCAGAAGAAAGACCATCTTCCAGCCAAACTAAAATGTCTACTTCTTTTAGCGGACAATGTGATAAGATCCCTTTCTTACGGCCACGCCAATCGCTACAAATTCCAGATGAGGCACAAAAAGAGCAGGTGCTTCAACGGATATCAAGTGCTCATTTAAGTGGGCTCTCCTCCACATCAACTTCAACATCACAAATACTCCAGTCCTCAAAGGTGTCACCCCAATCGCACTTGCTTCCTCACAGCTCCCAAATTTCCAGCTGCCCGTCTGAGTATGAGTCACAGTCAGCCAAGAGATGAGGTCAGCAGAGGAGGTGGAGGAAGATGCTAGTGACGACGAGGTCAGGTTGCGCCTTCCTGGACAGAGACGTAGTACTGGAAGAACGTCAACAACTGCATCCTCAAACACAACTCTGCCTCTCACAACAAGTCGTGGTGGCTCTTCAGGTCGCATGGGTGCTAAGCCTTGCATAGCCTGGGCATTTTTTCAGATCGATAAAGATGACCCAACTCGTGTTATCTGTAACATTTGTCAGCAAAAGCTAAGTAGAGGCCAAAAAATACATAGTTTGAGTACTTCATGCATGAACCGGCACATGGACATGAAGCATAAGTTGCAGTGGGAAGCTCAGTGTGCTACAATGCGGCCTAGCTGGCCGGGCCAACCACCGTCTGCCATATCTTGTGCATCCGCGGCCTCTTCATCCTCTGTGACTGGGGGAACAGCAGTCACACCTGTTTTGGGGCGCAGACCTGCCACCTCTTTACCCGCAACAGCCAGCGTGATTGGCAGGTCATCATTTTCTTTGGAGGTGGTAACACCAGCTGGTGTTGAGCGCTGTCCGACATCGATAGCACCACCTTTGGATCAAGGCAACCTAACATGTCCGCCTGCATCTTCCTCACAGACGGGCAGTTTGCCGGGGACACCCTTATCAACCCCGTCTAAGCACAATAGCCAGCCCTCGGTCCCTCAGATGTGGACAAGTAAAAGACCATTTCCTCCTAGCCATGAGAAAGCTAAGAGGTTGAATTTCACCATCTGCAAGCTCTTGGCTACAGAAATGCTGCCTTTCCGCCTGGTGGACACAGAGGATTTTCGAGACCTTATGTCCGTCGCAGTGCCCCAGTACCAGATGCCCAGTCGGCACTACTTCTCAAAGAAAGGTGTGCCTGCGCTCCACCAGCATGTCGCACACAACATCACCGCTTCTTTGAGAAACTCTGTGTGTGACAGGGTGCATTTCACCACAGACACTTGGACGAGTAGGCATGGACAGGGGCGTTACATGTCGCTGACTGGGCACTGGGTAACTATGGTGACAGCAGGACAAGGGGCTGCTGTCCAAGTCTTGCCGTCCCCATGAGTTGTGCGTCAATCCTCTTTATGTCAAAGTTCCTCCACTGCTTCTGCCTCCTCAACCTCCTCTCGGTCTTCAACCTGCACCCAAAGCCTGTCTGGTCATGCCACAAGCTTTCTAACTGCGCAGAAGGGATCCTGCACACCTCCTTACTATGCTGGCAGTAGGGCTCAACGTCATCAGGCGGTTTTTACTTTGAAATGTCAGGGAAATGTGAGTCACACAGCTGAGGAGTTGTGGTCAGCTCTGGAGAACCAATTTCATGAATGGTTGTCTCCACTGGACCTGAAACCAGGGAAGGCCGTGTGCGACAATGCTGCAAACCTGGGTGCGGCCCTTCGCAGGGGCAATGTCACACACGTGCCATGTATGGCTCACGTGTTGAACCTTGTTGTCCAGCAATTTTTAGCCCACTATCCCAGACTAGATGGCCTTCTGCAGAGGGCACGGTCGCTGTGTGCTCACTTCCGCCGTTCGCATCCCGCAGCTCAGCGACTTACATCTCTACAGAAGTCGTTGGGCCTGCCACTTCACCGGCTAAAATGCGATGTGCCTACCCGGTGAAATTCAACTCTGCACATTTTGCAGCGACTGTGGCAGAACCGACAAGCCCTGGTGCAATACGTTCTGACGTATAGCCTGGGCCAACGAGATCCAGAGGTGGGGCAAATCACGCTGGAGGAGTGGTCTCAGATCAGGGACCTATGCACCCTTCTGCACAGTTTTGAAATGGCGACGAAGATGTTTAGTGCTGACGATGCCATTATCAGCATGACTATTCTGGTGATTTACATGCTGGAGCACATGTTAAACAGAATTCGGAGTCAGGTGGTGGTACAAGAGGAGGTGGAGGAAGTAGAGGAGGAGTTGTATGCGGAAGGGCTAACATCTGCAAGGTCCAGACGGTCGGCAGCACCAAGGCGGCAGGCATGTGAGGGTGGGGGAGATGGTTTTACCAGGGCGCATGGTTGCAGTCAAACTAGTGAGGAAGGTGCAGGAGCCCAGGAAGAAGTGGAGGACGAACTGATGGAAGACTCAACAGATGAGGGAGACCTTGATCACATTTCTGTTGTGCGAGGTTGGGGGGAGAGGACAGAGGAAGGAAGCATGATTGTTACCTCGCCACCAACACAACAGGGACTTGGTGCTCCTGGATGCGCAACACACATGAGTGCCTTCTTGCTGCACTACCTGCAACATGACCCTCGAATTGTGAGAATTAGAAATAATCCTGACTAATGGGTTGCCACACTGTTAGATCCCCGGTACAAAAGTAAATTTGCAGAAATTATTCCTGCCATAGAAAGGGATGCACGCATGCAGGAGTATCAGCAGAGACTGTTGCAGAATCTTACATGTGCTTTTCCACAAAACACCAATGGTGCACGTAGTGAATCTCACAGTTCCAACTTGCCAACCGTGGGACCGTCAAGTGTTCAGCACTCAAACCGTAACAGAACCACAGTATCTGCTGGTAAAATCAATTTTGCGGAATCATTTCACCACTTTTTTAGCCCATCCTTTGCAAGGCCACAGGAGACAAGAAGTCTGCCACATAGTCAACGCCTAGAGACGATGGTACAGGAGTATCTCCAAGTAAACATTGAAGCCATGACTGTGTCTTTGGACCCTTGCTCTTTTTGGGCTTCCAATCTGGATAAATGGCCAGAGCTAGCCACTTACGCCTTGGAGATCTTGTCATGCCCCACAGCCAGCGTTCTGTCTGAACGTGTGTTCAGCGCTGCTGGTGGTGTGCTGACAGATAAGCGCACTCGGCTCTCCACTGATAATGTAGACAGACTGACGTTCATAAAGATGAACAAATCATGGATCCGAAACGACTTTTCTACCCCTGTATCATACTGGGGAGAGTAAAAGCTTGATGATTGGTTAAAATCACCCTACCAACCGTTTTAAGCTTTCAAATTACTAATCATGTTTATCTGTATCTTGGCTGGAAAATAAACTGGGCTTTGTAGCAGTGTGCAGCACTGATTCTATTAGGCCATCTATAATAAGCTCCACCAGATTTAAAATTACTAATCATGTTTATCTGTATCTTGACTGGAAAATAATTTGGGCTTTGTAGCAGTGTGCAGCACTGATCCTATTAGGCCATCTATACTAAGCTCCACCAGATTTAAAATTAATAATAATTTTTAGCTGCATCTAGCCCGGAAAATAATTTTGGGGCTCCGAGATGCGCAAGACACATAAGTGCCTTCTTGCTGAACTACCTGCAACATGACCCTCATATTGTCAGAATTCGAAGTCGTCATGACTACTGGGTTGCCACACTCTTAGATCCCCCAAACTTTTCGATCAACCTTTTCACTTTAATAAAGACCAAAAAAATGGTCATTTTTGAAATTATAAGCATTAGCAGGTTATTAGAAACTGAAATCAAACAGTTTTCAACTCAAAACTTTATTCTAGGTGATGTAACATTTTCACATAGGACCCCTTGTTCGAAAGGAGCTTCTGAACTCTCTCGTCCATTGAATTTGTCAGGTTTTGGATGGTTTCTGCTTCAATTGTTTTGCATGAGGACAGAATACCCTCCTAGAGCTGTTGCTTAGATGTGAACTGCCTCCTGCCATCA
Source organism: Phyllobates terribilis (assembly GCF_046119375.1). Lineage (NCBI taxonomy): Eukaryota > Metazoa > Chordata > Amphibia > Anura > Dendrobatidae > Phyllobates > Phyllobates terribilis. The sequence goes on from NW_027362813.1 coordinate 4,400,841, forward strand.
TAGACACTCCATTTGATGATGCTCCAGAGGTTCTGAATCGGGTAGAGGTCAGGGGAGAATGGGGGTCACACCATAAGTTTGTCCCCTTTTATGCCCATATCAGCCAGAGATGCAGATGTTTTATGTGCAGCATGAGATGGTGCATTATCATGCAAAAAAATGATCTTGCTGTGAAATACACGGTTCTTCTTCTTGAACCATGGCAGGAACTGCTGTTTGAGAAAATCCACATACATTATGGAGTTCATCTTTAGTGCCTTCAGGGATCCTAAAGGGGCCGACAATCTCTCTCCCCATGATTCCAGCCCAAAACATTACTCCACCTCCTCCTTGTTGGCGCTGTAGCTGTGTTTGCGTGGGGTGTCCATCAACCAGCCATCCTCCACTCCATCCATCTGGACCATCGAGCGCTGCACGGCACTCATCCGTGAACAAAACAGTTTTGAAATCAGTCTTCATGTAATGTTTGGCCCACTGGAGCCATTTCTGCTTGTGTGAAGTGGATAGAGGAGGTCGACAGGATGGCGTATGCACAGCTGCAAACCTCTGAAGGACCCTGCATCTTGTTGTTCGGGGGACGTTGGAGGCACCAGCAGCTTCAAAAACTTGTCTGCTGCTATGACAAGGCTTTTTTGCCGCTGCTCTTTTAACCTGATGTAATTGCCTGTAGGAAAGAGTCCTCAATTTGCCCTTATCAGCACGCACACATGTGTACTGTGAATCAGCTACATACTTCTTGATTGCCAAGACACTTCATCCTGATCATCGCACAATGTTGATTGTAGTCATGCCTTGACCTAAACACTCCACAATTTGTTGCTTCTCAGCAGCCGACACATCCTTTTTCTTTCCCATTTTGGCAGAAAATGTAGGCTGCTTAATAATGTGAGACAGCCTTCTTAAGTAGTCTTGCCTTTCATTGAACACACCTGCCAAACTAATTAGCACAGGTGTCTGCAATTGCTTACAGTGATATAAAGAGCCCTGACACACATCACCATCAATGAGTTTAACTGACAAACAAACAAATTCTTCCCTTATCACTCCTAAACACTTTTTGCATACTAATTTGGAACACAGTGTACATGTGCTTTTCCACAAAACACCAGTGGTTCACGTAGTGAATCTTACAGTTCTAACTTGCCAACCGTGGTCTGTATGGAGTTGTTCAATAAAGGGCCCAAAATTAAGATAACTTAGATGGGAGAGGTCTCTATGAATAGGAATTCCTAAGTATTTGATACCCTGTGAGGGCCAGGCAAAGGGAAAGTTGGACTGGATTGAATCCTATATGGATTTGGGGAGGGAGACATCGAGGGCCTCAGACTTCGCTGCATTGATTTTAAAATTTGACCATGTAACAAAGTGATCTATTTCAGCCATAACAGCATGGATGGATATATGTGATTGAGTGATATATACTAGGACATCATCAGCAAATAGAGAGCACTTGTACTCGGTGCCTCCCACCTCAATCCACCTAATATTGGGGTTATGGCGAATTGATGAGAGCAGGTGCTCCGTCACTAGGATGTATAAGAGAGGGGACAGAGGACATCCCTGCCTTGTCCCATTGGTGATTGTGAAAGGTGATGAAAATGTTCTGATGCACCCCCTGGGCCTTGGGACACCCGGAGCCGGACCCTTTTTGGTGGATGCTGGTGGTTGTAGTCTTCGTGGCGGTGACCCGGTTCCGTGGCTCAGGGTGGTCAAACCAGTGGCGGAACTATTTATGCGGTTTTGATGTTTAAATGTCCGACTACGCCACCCGTGGATTGCGGTCAGAGTGAACCGCCGCTGCAGGGCAGACCGCTGAGGCTGGTGTTGTGGGTGCAGCAGAGCGTAGCATAACTCCCCACGGGAGGAGTATAGCCTCAGGGCAGTGTATGCGGAGGATGGGGGTGATTGTGCAGGGCAGCAGCAGTAACGACACTGAGTCAATGATGCAGTCCAGGGCCTTTACTCACAGTTCTTATTATCCAGACCACGTCTGCAGGTAACGGCTGCCCACGTCGTACTGTGCTCATCAGGTGAGGGGCTCAGACAACTCCCAGATAACTTTGGAGTGCTTCACAGTACCCCCTTTGTCTGTCCTTTGTCTGGCCTTTCTTACCAACCCTTCTGTCCTGCTGCCTCGGGCCTCCTCTTGTTAAACTTGGCGCCAGTTTCCCTGACCCTCCTAGCGAGTGTAGCGAGGGGCTGCGCCACATAAAATGTCACAGCCTCCGGTTTCTAGCTGAGGGTCGTTTCCTGCCTCCACTAGTTTCGGGGACCAGTCTCCCCCTTTGGCCTGACCCCTCCACGCAGGTGGATTCGGGCGTGCGGTGGCGACTCGCCCGTCCGCACCCCTGGGATCCCTTCATTCCTCGTTCCTGGAGCCTTCTCCGCTCCTCTTCCTTCCTTCTTCCTCTTCCAGGCCTAGGCTTCTGTTACTAGGCCTGCCTCCGGAGCAGAGCTCATGCAGAGCCCCTGCTCCCTGCCACTTCTGCTCAGACTTCTCTGCACTGAACTAAGATGGTGCCCACCTTTTATACTCCCTTCTCAATGCACCCAGGAACTGCTTCCTCCCTGCTCCTGCACTACAGGGTTCCCCTTCCTCAGTGTTCCCTCCCCCCACTCCAGCCAGGGACAGGGACTGTCGTGCCCATCTCAGAGGCATATTGGTCGCCCTGCCCCACGGCAATGTGGTGTAATGCATGTAGGTGTCGGGTCCTGATCCACACTCCATCCTTACCTGAGAGTGAGATATCACACCTCTGGGTGAGGTACAATACCTCTGTAGCAACTGAGCCTTCAGGGTGCTACAGTTCCATTTATCTTCAGCCTAGGTTACGTATTGTGATACAGGGCCGTGATTTTGGCTATAAAAGGGTCTCCTAGACCCCTACCCCAAGCTTTTTAAGAGAATCATATATGGCGTGCCAGGAGACTCTATGGAATGCTTTCTCAGCATCCAACGAGAGTATCTAATTACAAATTTTTAACTGCATCTAGCCCAGGAAATACTTTGTGCCTAGTAGCAGTGTCTGCTAGTCAGCGGATTATCCCGGCTGTTAAGCAAGCTACACCACCTGTAGTTTGGACACTTAATTTTTTCAAAGGAAATGCTTCGGGACCACGGGATACTCAGTGAAGAGCATCAGGAGGCACCCCAAGGCATAGGGGCTGGGACTGGCAGTAGGATGCCTTGCGGTGGACAGCCGAGCTCGATCCTTATAAAAGCTTTTTAACTGCAGCAGCTTTAGTAGACGCTACTGGAGCTGGAATTACGCGGCTGCTGGCATGAGACTTGCCCTCCAATAGATCCTTGTAAATTGATTTAAAGTGTATTCATTCAAATTAGAGAGACAATTTAAATTAAAAAGCTTAGAGCTGCCTCCACCACAGGGGGGCTCGCTCGACCCACCAGCGGACAGGCACCAGTATTGGGAGAGGGGGGCTGGCCATCAGGGTTCACCGCAGCTCTGACACAAACCCGGTGTCACGGAGGTGGCACGGGCAGGAGCGGACTGAACGTGTCGGCTTCTCACTTTTTGGATTTTAGAAGGGCATGACATGCCTATATCTGTGTCTCCCCCTCCTTTTACTCCTCCACCTCTTTTCTTTTCGCATGACTATATGTACTTGTCACTTTTCCATGTGTTAGTTGTGTCTTCTGAGCAGTTTGTCAGCTTTTGGACACCTTTGAAGGTGTTTTCTATGTGTTTCTATGTGTTTTTGTTTGCCTGCCATTGGTTTTAACGGTGTTCGAAGGTGTTCGACGAACAGTTCAACGAACAGTTCGGCGAACACACGGGTGTTCGACGAACCGAACCGAACTCGAACACTACGGGGGTGGCTCAACACTAATTACGAATGAACTTCCGGTAATAATTAGCAAACCCCAGGAAACGTTGTAGTGCCTTAAGATTCTCTGGCCGATCCCACTCAGGAACTGCCCGCACTTTCCCAAGGTCCATACGAAAACCGGACGCTGAAACCAGGAAGCCTAAAAACTGGAGTTCCTGTACGGCGAACACACACTTTTCCCATTTGGCATACAGTTTATTATCCCGCAAGATCTGTAACACCTGCCTAACGTGCTCCTGATGAAACACCAGATCCGGCGAGTAAATTAAGATATCATCCAGATATATGACAACAAACTGTCCCACCAGGCGGCGAAAAATGTCATTAACAAAGTGTTGGAACACCGCCGGGGCATTAGTCAGACCGAATGGCATGACAAGGTTCTCATAATGCCCCTCCGGAGTGTTAAACGCCGTCTTCCACTCATCCCCCTCCTTCATCCTAATCAGATTGTACGCCCCCCTGAGATCCAACTTAGAGAACCATTTGGCGCTCACGATCTGATTAAAGAGATCGGGAATAAGTGGGAGCGGATACGGATCTCGGACCGTAATCCTATTAAGTTCACGGAAATCCAGGCAAGGGCGTAGGCCTCCATCTTTCTTCTTAACAAAGAAGAACCCCGCGGCCACCGGTGAAGATGAAGGTCTAATATGCCCCTTAGCCAGACTTTCTGAAATATAATCCTTCATGGCCTGCCTCTCAGGACCAGAAATGTTATACAACCTAACTTTAGGTAACTTGGCCTCAGGGAGCAGTTTTACAGAACAGTCATACTCGCGATGAGGAGGTAGTTCCTGACACCCTTTCTCCGAGAATACATCCTCAAAGTCCCCAGAAATGGAGGTAAGACCCTAGGAGTAACCGCACCGATGACCGTATTCATGCAGTTTTTATTACAGAATTTACTCCATTGGTTTATCTCTCTGGATTGCCAATTAATAACAGGGTTATGCTTAGTTCACAAAGGAAGGCCCAACACTATAGGAGTGGGAAGACCCTCCAACACGTAGCAAGACAACAGTTCCTTATGTATCGCCCCCACTTGAAGTTTTACGTTATGCACAGCTTGCAAAAAACTTCCCTGACCGAGAGGCCTGGCATCGATCGAGAATATGGGGATGGGTTTCGCCAACTCACTCAATCACATACCTTGAACCCGGGCAAACCGAGCGTCCACCAGATTAGCCCCGGCCCCACTATCCAGAAGAACAGATATCCTCTCAGTTCTCGTACCCACCACCACCTCCGCCGGAACGAGAAACTGAGACGAACCTAGGGACGAAATACCTACTCCCAGATTGCCGTCCACCACACAACCTGGGATCAACAGTTTTCCGACGACTCTTCACACTGCAAGGGACGGGATGGACACCCCCCAATAAAATGTCCCTTTCTCCCGCAGAAGAAACACCTTCCTGTCTTATGGCGCACCACCGGTCCCCTCCCCCGAAATGATGCCCCTCCTAATTGCATAGGCTCCTCTGGACTGACCAGGGGAACCACCATATGAGGGGACCTTGTAGGAGGTGGAGTCATCACAGGGGGTGGAGTTATCCCGCACCTCTGCCGAAGCCGTCTGTCAATGCGAATAGCAAGGGCCATAGCGGCTTCCAGTGACGCGGGAAAGTCATACTGTGCCAACACATCCTGTAATTTGTTGGATAAACCTTGACAAAACTGGCTCCTAAGAGCCGGATCATTCCACTGGGTGTCAGTGGCCCACCTACGGAACTCCGAACAGAATTCCTCCGCCGGACGTTCTCCCTGCTGGATCCTACGTAATTTAGATTCAGCAAGGGAGATCCGATCCGGGTCATCATATACAAGACCCAGAGCAGCAAAAAACCTATCCACTGACTGGAGAGCCGGGGAGCCCGGGGGAAGAGAGAACGCCCAAGATTGTGGGTCCCCTTGTAGGAGCGAGATGACAATTCCCACCCTTTGTTCTTCACTCCCCGATGACCGAGGCTGCAGCCGAAAGTACAACTTGCACGCCTCCCGGAAAACAAAAAGCTTGTCCCGCCCCCCAGTGAACCTGTCAGGGAGAGCTACTTTAGGTTCTGGTCCGGCTTCCTCCTGAGGATTCAAAATCTTGGACCTAACGTCCGCCAGCTCCATGGACAAACTCTGCAACTGCCGAGCTAGACCGACTACTGGATCCATGGTAGCTGGAGAAAATCTAAGTGGTCGGTGAAAATGTCACGCTGTCTCTGTGTACTGGAGGTAGGGGGCCTAAGCTGACCCTAAGCTGGGGCCCTGACTAATCCCTCTACCTGGAGGTACTGTTAAAGGCACAGAGGTCCAGGCCGCCAGCGTAACCCCTACCTCCTGAGGATCCCTGCACCTAAGTAATCTAGTACACAACTACAACAGAGGGAACACCAACGGGAAAGGAGATAAATGATAAAGCGAGGAAGGGAAAAAAACACTCCAAATACACTTAGCTCTGAAACTCCAAATACCACGATCTGCTCTGTTAGTCTGCATGAAATGCTTTCACTGACACTTCCCTAACAGACCGGCAGGCATTTGAAGGAGTCCCACAACAGCAACATTGATTGCAGCTGGGCGAGGCTGGACCTCGTCTAGCACAGAGAGAGAGAGAGTTAACTCCCTCACTGCCGAAAAACACAAAGCACCAAAAACTCAGCTGTGAGAAGTCAGGCTGTGTAAGCGTGACGATCTTCGTGGCGACACACCCGTGGCAGTGTCAACGGGTTGTTATCTGTGTACACGGTGAATTTGGAGGAGGCAAGGTAATGCTTGAAACGTTCGGTCACTGCCCACACTACTGCCAGGAACTCCAGCTTGAATGAGCTATAATTCTCAGGGTTCCTCTCCGTGGGCTGTAGCTTTCGGCTGGCATAAGCGATTACCCGTTCTTTCCCTTGCTGGATCTGGGACAGTACGGCTCCTAGCCCGATGTTGCTTGCGTCCGTGTGGAGGATAAAGGGCTGGCTGTAGTCTGGATATGACAGGATTTCATCCCCCGTGAGGGCCATCTTCAGCTGGCAGAAGGACTCCTCTTCCAGCATTTCCCACCTAAAGGGCGGCTTCTGGTTTTTGGCTTTCCGAGATTGACCTATCAGGAGGTCCTGCATAGGGGCTGCCAATTTGGTGAAACCGGGAATGAATCTTCGGTAGTAGCCTACCAACCCGAGGAACTGCCGCACTTCCTTTATGCTGGAGGGTCTTGGCCAGTCCTTAATCACGGTGATCTTATCAGGGTCAGGAGCCACTCCGTCAGCACTCACCACGTGTCCCAGGTATTGCACCTTTGGTTTCAGGAGGTGACAATTGGAGGGTTTCACCTTTAGGCCGTAGTTTGCCAGAGCTTCAAACACTTCTGCCAGGTGTTTCAGGTGGTCCTCGTAGGTCTTGGAATAGACGATGACATCGTCCAGATATAACAGGACCGTCTCGAATTTCCGGTGTCCCAGACAGCATTCCATCAACCGTTGGAAGGTTCCTGGTGTGTTGCAGAGCCCGAACGGCATACAGTTAAATTCGCTGAGACCCATCGGGGTGGTGAATGCGGTCTTCTCCCGGTCCGTCTCTGCTACAGGAACCTGCCAGTACCCGCTAGTGAGATCCAAAGTATAGAAGAAGTTAGCAGATTTTAATGCAGCTAAGGACTCTTCTATCCTTGGTAACGGGTACGCATCTTTGTGTGTGATACGGTTGACCTTCCTGTAGTCTACACACATTCTCATGGTGTTGTCTTTCTTTTTCACTAAGACTAGTGGAGCTACCCAGGGGCTACAGCTGTCCCTGATTACCCCAGCCTCCTTCATGTCTCTAAGCATCCAATTGGCGTGTTGGTAGTGTGCCAGGGGAACGGGTCGGTATCTCTCCTTTATGGGAGGATGGTCTCCTGTGGGGATGTGGTGTTCTACCCCCTTTACTCGCCCGAAGTCTAGCGGGTGTTTACTAAACACTCTCTCGTACTCTCGAACCACCCGATAGACTCCCTGTTTCTGGTGTGAGGGAGTGGAGTCAGTACCCAAATGTAGTTGCTGACACTAGTCCTCCATTGGTTTCTTAGAGCCGTTACCTTCCTCTGGTTGAGATGGAGGCAAGGGTTCCACGGCCTGTACAGAGCTCTGGTTGATGGTGAACAATTTGGCTAGCGTGGCATACCAGGGCAGGTGTACTTCTCTCTCCCCGATATTTATGATGCGAACGGGCACCCTCCCATGGCGTACATCGACCACCCCCCGTGCTGTCAAAATGGTGGGCCTACTGTCTGAGTAGACGGGTCCTACCATTGCTTGGTAGTCTCTACCTCTTAGACCAATAGCTGCCCGGCACCAAATCATCATCTCACTTTTTGGGGGCATGGCAATAGGGAACGGGTCACACATTCTCACGCTACCTATCTCACCACCAGATAGTTCCACCTGTTGCCGCTTCATCAGTGCCCGGATCTCTTTTTGGAGCACACGCTGCTGGCCGGAACTGGCGTTCTTGGCAACCTGCTGTAAAATGAGAATCACCTCTGCAAGACAATTTTCAATCACATTAGTTCCCAAGGTTATTCTAGGGTGACTCTCATGACGGTCTATGTCCGCTATAATCAGTCCTTGTGCCGCCAGTTCGACTTTACCAATCTTAATGATCACCTCTTTGAATCCCACCTGCGGCACGGGCTGACCATTGCTGGCGATGATACTCAGGTCGTCATCTGGGTAGCGGGTTATGTCCGAGTCATTCCAGTACTGTTTAAAGAGCACGTACGGGATGGTGGTCACCTGTGACCCAGTGTCTAGTAGGGCACTCATAGGAATGCCATTCAGTACCACAGGCAAGATTGGACGTCCCCCTACGTATTTATCATGCCAGTTTGATGGGCCTGATGGTCTTATGCCTGGGGGTTGGCCCTCTACCCCAGGTTGTGCCCGTTTAAATGACAGTACCTTGCCACATGTCCGGGTTGATTGCAGCGGTGGCAGATGGGTCGTCCGTCCTTGTTGTATCTGCCGCTGGGTCTTCCTCTGGCCTGTGGGGTCCTCCTCAGTCGGTGCCACGGGACGTCCTCCGGTCCGAATTCCAGCTGGATCTTTCCTGGAGAAGAGACCTGTAAAGACTGCACAGTTCTGGTTAGCGTGGCAATGCTCTTAGTCAGCTCTTGGACCTGATGGTGCAGGTCTGTTGCCGGGTTATTGTTCAAAGCCTGCGCATCAGCTCCCACAGGCCCTGCAGACAAGGGCGCCGTCTCCTGGTGGTAAGTGATAGCAGGGCGCCTGTGGGTCACAGCGCCACCTGGTGCCGGTTCTCGGAGCACCCGGATGGCTCTGTCCTTGAACTGTGCAAAGTCCAGGTCAGGGTCCTGTAAGGCCATTGCCCGCAACTGGGTTCGGTGGGCATTGCACAGTAGACCCTCAATAAATTGTTCAGTCAACAGCTTATCTTCATTTCCCACGCTGCCAGGGTCTGCCTGCTTAATGGCTCTCAGGGCCTCTTGTAGGTTTAGAGCATAGTCTCTTATACTCTCATGTGCCCGCTGTTTACACCCGTAAAATCTGAGCTTTATTTCGGCTGAGGTGCGGGTATCAAATGTGTCTTTCAGCCGGGCTAGTATTTCTCTGACAGTCCTCTTCCTCCCAGGTGGCCAGGACTTTACCTCCCTTTGGGCTGCCCCGATTAATTGGGCCACCAGGATGCTCACTTTTTGCTCTTCTGTGAGGGGGTACACCTGGAAGAGGCTATCCAGTCTTTCTCTAAAGTCATTTAGAGTATGTGACTCCCCTGAGTACTGGGGTAGCCAGGTTGCCCCCGGGATATAGGGCATGGTGAATGGCATGACTGCTGCAGCGGTTGCACTGGCGGTGGCTGTGGCAGTGGAGCTCCCCTCGGTATCCGGCATCCTCCTCCCCCCTAGTGGACCGTGGCCTACCTTGCGATGCTCTTCTTCCATAGGCCGCGGCTCCGCAGTCGATCGTCGGGGTTGAGGACCTGGCGTCGCGCTCCGATGACGTCAGCGTCGCTCTTCCTCCCTTCCAGGACCTTGCGCAGCGTCAGAGCGTGGGGCGGAGCTTCGGATCTCGCGCGCTTTCGGCGTCCACGCCCCTCTTCTTCCCGTGCGGCGTCCCGAAGATGGCGTCCGAAGGCGGGAAGCAGCTGCGGATGGCGGGAAGAAGGCAGAAGACGGCGGGAAACGTCCAAGATGGCGTCTGATGGCGGGAATCGGCTCTGGATGGAGGGAAACGACGCCGGACGGAGGGAAACTTCACCACAGGTAAGTATAAAAGTCTCTTTTTCAGGCACGCAGTACCCGGTGGTTGCGGGCACGAAATCCTGCCGACTACGCCAAAGTTGACGCGGCCCCTGGGCCTGTGTTGTGCAGGGGAACCCGGAACCGGGCCTGTTGTAGAATGCTGGGGGTTGTAGTCTCCGTGTGGTGGCGACCCGGTCCGTGCCCAGGGTGGTCAAACCAGTGGCAGTCTTAATGTATAGCAAATGTCCGACTACGCTACCCGTGGATTGCGGTCAGTGGGGACCGCCGCTGCGCTGCCGACCCCTGAGGCTGATGTTGTTTGCGCAGCCGAGTATGGGATAACTCCCCACGGGAGAAGTATTGACTCAGGGTAGCTAATGTGAGAGATGATGGGAGTGATGGTGTGAGGGTCCCAGTGCTAATGGTGCTGGTGCGGCAAGGAATCACAGAGACGTGAGGTGCAGTTCAGGGTCTTTACTGATGGTACAGGGCAGACCCTCCCGGGAGTACTGGCTAGTATAAGGGGCCTGGTCAGTCTGCGAGCAAGCAGGAGTTCCCCTGGCCAGGTGGAGTTGTAGGCCTCCCCATTTATCTGCACTCTTCCTGGCTACCTTGCTGTCAGCAGTTCCAAGTAGCCCACGTCCCTGAGTATACCGTGTGGTGCTCACCCGTATGGCTGGAGACTTGGGGCCTTCTGTTAGCCTCCGCTCCTGGATGGCAGCGCTGGTCCCTTCTTTGTGACTGAGCCTCCGGGCTTCTATGGCCAGAGGACCTGGAATCCCCTGCCGGCTGGTTTCTGCTGCTGGGTATATATCAGTCCCCACAGCCTCGGACTCCTGTGTCCAGTTTTAGTAACTTCAGCCAGGGCGAGCTATATCTCTGCTCACAGCCCCTGGCCTTCTGCCTCTGCTCCTACAGAGCTCCTGATGTATCTTTTCCTGTGTCTGCAGCTTCACTCTAGGCTCTGACTGCTCTGCTTGTTCTGCAGGCTCTGTCTCTGTCTCACCTAATCCCACCCCAGACCCAGTTTATAAGGGCAGATTCCTCCCCTCCCCGGTCTGGGCGGGCAGTGTTGCATGCTTAGGGCTCCTGACCAGAGAAACCTCCCACTTGCTCTCAGACATAATATCTCTGTTACTGTGGCAACCAGACCCCTGGGGTGTCACACGCACATGTGACATTAGCTCATCAACGGCCATTCTGAGCTGAATGTGCCTTCACTCATCAGAGCGCAGCTGCTATGCAGATTGAGGCTGGGCAAGTACCGGCATGGGTGACTGGCTGGGAATCCCCGATTCCGTTGATATTTTGGCTGCTGGTAATGTCATTTGGATTTTTGTTTTTAAAATCTAACCTTTCCCTCCCCATTTTATTCCTTTTGAAAAGACGCGCACATGTGACATCTGCAGGTCAACGGCCATTCTAAGCTAAATGTGCCTTCCCTTGTCAGATCGCAGCTGCTATGCAGCTTGAGACCAGGCAACTACCGGCATGGCAGACATGCTGGGAGTCCCCTATTCTGTTGACATTTTGGCTGCTGCTATTGTCATTTGGATTTTTGCATTTTTGTTTTTAAAATCTAACCTTTCCCTCCCCATTTTATTCCTTTTGAAAAGACGCGCACATGTGACATCTGCACGTCAACAGCTATTTTAAGCTGAATGTGCCTGCTCTCGTTAGATCGCAGCCACTAAACAGCTTGAGGCTGCGCAAGTAAGGGCATGGGAGACTGGCTGGGATTTAAAATTTCCGTTGACATTTTGGCTGCTGCTACTGTCATTTGGATTTTTGTTTTTAAAATCTAACTTTTCCCTCCCCATTTTATTCATTTTGAAAAGACGTGCACATATGACATCCACACATCTAAGGCAATTCTAAGCTGAATGTTCCTTCCCTCGTCAGATTGCAGCTGCTATGCAGCTTGAGGTTGGGCAAGTACCAGCATGGGAGACTGGCTGGGAATCCACAGTTCCGTTGACATTTTGGCTGCTGCTATTGTCATTTGGATTTTTGGTTTTCAAATCTAATCTTTCCCTCCCCATTTTATTCCTTTTGAAAAGACGCGCACATGTGACTTTTGTACGTCAACGGTCATTCTAAGCTGTATGTACCTACCCTTGTTAGATCGCAGCTGCTACGCAGCTTGAGGCTTGGGAAGAACCAGCAAGGGAGACTGGTTGGGAATCACCGATTCCGTTAACGTTTCGGTTGCTGCTATTGTCATTTGTATTTTTGTTTTTAAAATCTTACCTTTCCCTCCCCATTTTATTCCTTTTGAAAAGACACGCACATGTGACACCTGCACGTCAATCGCCATTCTAAGCTGAATGTGCCTACCCTGGTCAGATTGCAGCTGCTACGCAGCTTGAGGTCAGGCAAGTGCCGGCATGGGAGTCTGGGTCAGAATCCCTAGTTCTGTCGACAATTTTGCCGCTGCTATTGTCATTTGGATTTTTGTTTTTAAAATCTAACTTTTCCCTCCCCATTTTATTCCTTTTGAAAAGACGTGCACATGTGACATCCACAAGTCATCCGCCATTCTAAGCTGAATGTGGCTGCCCTCTTCAGATCACAGCTGCTACGCAACTTAAAGCAGGGCAAGTACAGGCATGGGTGACTGGTTGAGTATCCTCTGTTCCATTGACATTTTGGCTGCTGCTATTGTCATTTGGATTTTTGGAATTTTGTTTTTAAAATCTAACTTTTCCCTCCCCATTTTATTCCTTATGAAAAGACGCGCACATGTGCCACCTGTATGTCAACGGCCATTCTAAGCTGAATGTGCATGCACTCGTCAGATCGCAGCCACTACGCAGCTTGAGGCTGGACTAGTTCTGGCATGGGAGACTGGCTGGGAATCCCCTTTTCTGTTGACATTTTGGCTGCTTCTATTGTCATTTTTGTTTTTAAAATCTAACCTTACCCTTCCCATTTTATTCATTTTGAAAAGACGCGCACATGTGCCATTTGCACGTCAGTGGCCATTCTAAGCTGAATGTGCCTGCCCTTGTCTGATTGCAGCTGATATGCAGCTTGAGGCCGAGCAAGTACAGGCATGGGAGACTGGCTGGGAATCCTAGGTTCTGTCGACATTTTGGCTGCTGCTATTTTTATTTGGCTTTTTGGATTTTTGTTTTTTCTAACTTTTCCCTCCCCATTTTATTCCTTTTGAAAAGACGTGCACATGTGACATCCACAAGTCATCGGCCATTCTAAGCTGAATGTGCCTGCCTTCTTCAGATCACAGCAGCTATACAGCTTGAGGTTGGGCAAGTATCAGCATGGGAGACTGGCTGGGAATCACTGGTTCTGCTGACATTTTGGCTGCTGCTATTGACATTTGGATTTTTGTTTTTAAAATCTAATGTTTCCCTCCCCCATTTTATTCCTTTTGAAAAGACATGCACATGTGACACTTGCATGTCAACGGCCATTCTTAGTTGAATGTGCCTTCCCTCGTCAGATAGCAGCTGCTATGCAGTTTGAGGCCGGGCAATTACTGGCATTGGAGACTGGCTGGGAATCCCCAGTTTTGTTGACATTTTAGCTGCTGCTATTGTCATTTGGATTTTTGGATTTTTGTTTTTAAAATCTAACCTTTACCTCCCCATTTTATACCTTTTGAAAAAATGCGCAAATGTGACATCTGCACGTCAATGGCCATTCTAAGTTGAATGTGCCTTCCCTTGTAAGATCATAGCTGCTTTGCACCTTGAGGCTGTTTGAATACCAGCATGGGAGACTGGCTGGGAATCCCCGTTTCCGTTGACATTTTGACTGCTGCTATTGTCATTTGGATTTTTGTTTTTAAAATCTAACCTTTCCCTCCCCATTTTATTCCTTTAGAAAAGACGTGCACATGTGACATCCACATGTCAATGGCCATTCTAAGCTGAATGTGCCTTCCCTCTTCAGATCACAACTGCTACGCAGCTTGAGGCTTGGTAAGAACTGGCATGGGAGACTGGCTGGGAATCCCCAGTTCCTTTAACACTTTGGCTGCTGCTATTGTCATTTAGATTTTTGTTTTTAAAATCTAACCTTTCCCTCCCTCCCCATTTTATTTCTTTTGAAAAGACGCACATATGTGACATCTGCACGTCAACGGCAATTCTAAGCTGAATGTGCCTGCCCTTGTCAGATTGCTGACCCTACACAGTTTGAGGCTGGGCAATTACCAGCATGGGAGACTGGCTGGGAATCCCCGGTTTTGTTGACATTTTGGCTGCTGCTTTTGTCATTTGTTTTTTTTTTTTAAAATCTAACCTTTCCCTCCCCATTTTATTCCTTTTGAAAAGACGTGCACATGTGACATCCACATGTCATTGGCCATTCTAAGCTGAATGCGCCTGCCTTCTTCAGATCACAGCAGCTATGCAGCTTGAGGCTGGGCAACTATCAGCATGGGAGACTGGCTGGGAATCCCCGGTTTTGTTGACATTTTGGCTGCTGCTTTTGTCATTTGGATTTTTGTTTTTAAAATCTAACCTTTCTCTCCCCATTCTATTCCTTTTGAAAAGACACACACATGTGACATCTGCACGTCAACGGCCACACTAAGCTTAATGTGCCTACCCTTGTTAGATCATAGCAGCTATACAGCTTAAGTCTGGGCAAGTACCTGCATGGGAAACTGGTTGGGAATCAATGATTCTGTTAACATTTTGGCTGCTGCTATTGTCAATTGGATTTTTGTTTTTAAAATCTTACCTTTCCCTCCCTATTTTATTCCTTTTGAAAAGATGCGCACATGTGACATCTGCACGTCAATAGCCATTCTGAGTTGGATGTGCCTGCCCTTGTCAGATCACAGCTGCTACGCAGCTTGAGGCTGGGCAAGTACAGGCATGGCAGACTGGCTGGGAATCCCTGGTTCAGTTGACATTATGGCTGCTGCTATTGTCATTTGGATTTTTGTTTTTAAAATCTAACCTTTCCCCCCCATTTTATTCCTTTTGAAAAGACACGCACATCGACATATCAGCGGCCATTCTAAGCTGATTGTGCCTTCCCTCATCAGATCGCAGCTGCTATACAGCTTGAGGCTGGGCAAGTAATAGCATGGGAGACTGGCTGGGAATCCCCAGTTCCATTGATATTGTGGCTGCTGCTATTGTCATTTGGATTTTTGTTTTTAAAATCGAACTTTTCCCTCCCCATTTTATTCCTTTTGAAAAGACGCGCACATGTGACATCTGCTGCTCAATGGCCATTCTAAGCTGAATGTGTCTACCCTCGTTAGATCGCAACCACTACGCAGCTTGAGGCTAGGTAAGTACCAGCATGGGAGATTGGCTGGGAATCCCTGTTTACGTTAACAATTTGGTTGCTGCTATTGTCATTTGGATTTTTTTTTTAAATCTAACCTTTCCCTCTCCATTTTATTCCTTTTGAAAAGACCCGCACAGGTGACATCTGCACGTCAACGGCCATTCTGAGCTGAGTGTGCCTGCCCTTGTCAGATCACAGCTGCTATGCAGCTTGAGGCTGGGCAAGTATCAACATGGGAGACTAGCTGGGAATCCAAGGTTACATTGACATTTTGGCTGCTGCTATTGTCATTTGGATTTTTGAATTTAAAATCTAACTTTTCCCTCCCCATTTTATTCCTTTTGAAAAGACGTGCACATGTGACATCTGCTCCTCAACGGCCATTCTAAGCTGAATGTGTCTACCCACGTTAGATCGCAGCCACTACGCAGCTTGAGGCTAGGTAAGTACCAGCATAGGAGATTGGTTGGGAATCCCCGGTTACGTTAACATTTTGGTTGCTGCTATTGTCATTTGGATTTTTGGATTTTTGTTTTTAAAATCTAACCTTTCCCTCCCCATTTTATTCTTTTTGAAAACATGCGCACAGGTGACATCTACAGGTCAACGGCCATTCTAAGCTGAATGTTCCTTCCCTGATCAGATTGCTGCCGCTACGCAGTTTGAGGTTGGGCAAGTACTGGCATGGGAGTCTGGCTGGGAATCCCTGGATCCATCAACATTTTTGCTGCTTCTATTGTCCTTTGGATTTTTGGATTTTTGTTTTTAAAATCTAACTTTTCCCTCCCCATTTTGTTTCTTTTGAAAAGACGTGCACATGTGACATCCACACGTCATCGGTCATTCTAAGCTGAGTGTGCCTGACTTCTTCAGATCACAGCCGATACGCAACTTGAGGCCGGGCAAGTAATGGCATGGGAGACTGGCTGGGAATACCTGGTTCAGTTGATATTTTGGCTGCTGCTATTGTCATTTGGATTTTTGTTTTTAAAATCTAACCTTTCCCCCCATTTTATTCCTTTTGAAAAGACGCGCACATGTGACATCTACATATCAGCGGCCATTCTAAGCTGAATGTGCCTTCTCTTGTCAGATTGCAGCTGTTATACAGCTTGAGGCTGAGTAAGTAACGGCATGGGAGACTGGCTGGGAATCTCCAGTTCCATTGATATTTTGGCTGCTGCTATTTTCATTTGGATTTTTGGATTTTTGTTTTTAAATTCTAACTCTTCCCTCCCCATTTTATTCCTTTTGAAAAGACGTGCACATGTGACATCTGCATCTCAACGGCCATTCTAAGCTGAATGTGCCTACCCTAGTTAGATTGCATCCACTACGCGGCTTAATGCTGGGTAAGTACCAGCATGGGAGACTGGCTGGGAATCCCCGGTTACGTTAACATTTTGGTTGCTGCTATTGTCATTTGGATTTTTTTTTTAAATCTAACCTTTCCCTCCCCATTTTATTCCTTTTGAAAAGATGCGCACATTTGACATCCTCACGTCAAAGGCCTTTCTAAGCTAAATGTGCCTGCCCTAGTCTGTTCGCAGCTGCTACGCAGCTTGAGGTTGGGCAAGTACCAACATTGGAGACTGGCTGGGAATTCCTTGTTCTGTTGACATTTTGGCTGCTGCTATTGTCGCTTGGATTTTTCGATTTTTGTTTTTAAAATCTAACCTTTCCCTCCCCATTTTATTCCTTTTGAAAAGATGCGCACATTTGACATCCTCACGTCAAAGGCCTTTCTAAGCTGAATGTGCCTGCCCTCGTCAGATCGCAGCTGCTACGCAGCTTGAGGCCATTCAAGAACCGGCATGCGAGACTGGCTGGGAATCCCCAGTTCCATTGACATTTTGGCTGTTGCTATTGTCATTTGGATGTTTGTTTTTAAAATATATCCTTTCCCTCCCTATTTTATTCCTTTTGAAAAGACGTGCACATGAGGAATCTGCACATCAACGGCCATTTTAAGCTGAATGTGCCTGCCCTCGGCAAATCGCAGCCACTTCGCAGCTTGAGGCTGGGCAAATACAGCCATGGGAGACTGGCTGGGAATTCCCACTTCCGTTAACATTTTGGCTGCTGCTATTGTCATTTGGATGTTTGTTTTTAAAATTAAATTTTTCCCTCCCCATTTTATTACTTTTGAAAAGACGCGCACATGTGACAGCTGCACATCAACAGCCTTTCTTAGCTGAATGTTTCTGTTATTGTCAGATTACAGCAGCTACGCAGCTTGAGGCTGGGCAAGTAGCATCATGGGAGACAGGCTGGTATTCCCGGCTTTCTTTAACATTTTGGCTGCTGCTATTGTCATTTGGATTTTTGTTTTTAAAATCTAACCTTTCCCTCCCCATTTTATTCCTTTTGAAAAGACGCGCACATGAGACATCTGCATGCCAGCGGCCATTCTAAGTACAATGTGCCTGCCCTTGTCTGATCTTAGCCGTTATGCAGCTTGAGGCTGGGCAAGTACCAGCATGAGAGACTGTCTGGGAATCCCCTGTTCCTTTGACATATTGGCTGCTCTTATTGTCATTTGGATTTTTCTTTTTAAAATCTAACTTTTCCCTCCCCATTTTATTCCTTTTGAAAAGACGCGCACATGTGACATCTGTACATCAACGCTCATTCTAAGAAGAATGTATCTGTCTTCATCAGTTGCCAGCCGCTACGCAGCTTGAGGCTGGGCAAGTACCGGCATGGGAGAGTGGCAGGGAATCCTTGGTTCCGTTGACATTTTGGCTGCTGCTATTGTCATTTGGATTTTTGTTTTTAAAATCTAACCTTTCTCTCCCCATTTTATTCCTTTTGAAAAGACGCGCACATAAAACTTCTGTACGTCAACGCTCATTCTAAGATGAATGTGCTTGTATTTGTCAATTGGCAGCTGCTATGCAGCTTGATGCGGGGCAAGTACCAGCATGGTAGACTGGCTGGGAATCCCCGGTTCCGTTGACATTTTGGCTGCTGCTATTGTCATTTTGATTTTTGTTTTTAAAATCTAACCTTTCCCACCCCAATTTATTTCTTTTGAAAAGACACGCACATGTGACATCTGCGAGTCAACGGCCATTCTAAGCTGAATGTGCCTACCCTTATCAGATCACAGCTTCTACACTGCTTGAGGCCAGGCAAGTACTGGCATGGGAGACAGGCTGGCAATCCCTGGTTCAGTTGACATTTTGGCTGCTGCTATGGTCATTTGGATTTTTGGAATTTGTTCTTAAAATCTAAACTTTCCCTCCCCATTTTATTTCTTTTTAAAAAACGCACACATGTGTCTTCTGCTCGGCAACGGCCATTCTGAGCTGAATGTACCTGCTATCATCAGATCGCAGCAGCTATGCAGCTTGAGGCTGAGCAAGTACCGGCATGGTAGAATGACTGGGAGTCCCTGGTTCCGTTGAAATTTTGGCTGCTGCTCTTGTCATTTGGATTTTTGTTTATAAAATCTAACCTTTCCCTCCTCATTTTATTCCTTTTGAAAAGACGCGCACATGTGACATTTGCATGTTAACGGCCATTCTAAGCTGCATGTGCCTTCCCTCGTCAGATCGCAGCCACTACGCAGCTTGAGACCGGGCAAGTACCGATTTGGGAGACACGCTGAGAATCCCTGTCTCCGTTGCCATTTTGGCTGCTGCTATTGTCATTTGGATTTTTGGATTTTTGTTTTTTAAATCTAACCTTTCCCTCCCCATTTTATTCCATTTGAAAAGACGCGCACATGCGACATCTGAACGTTAATGGACATTATAAGCTGAATGTGCCTTGCCTTGTGAAATCGCAGCCGCTACACACCTCTAGGCTGGGCAAGTACCAGCATGGAAGACTGGCTGGGAATCCCGTGTTCCGTTGCCATTTCGGCTCCTGCTATTGTCATTTGTATTTAAAATCTTACCTTTCCCTCCCCATTTTATTCCTTTTTAAAAGACGCTCACATGTGACATTTGCTTGTTAACGGCCATTCTAAGCTGAATGTGCCTTCCCTCATCAGATCGCAGCTGCAATGCAGCTTGTGGCAGAGCAAGTAACGGCATGAGAGACTGACTGGGAATCCCCTGTTCCATTGATATTTCGGCTGCTGCTATTGTCATTTGGATTTTTGTTTTTAAAATCAAACCTTTCCCTCCCCATTTTATTCCTTTTGAAAAGACGCGCACATGTCACATCTGCACGTCAATGGCAATTCTAAGTTGAATGTACCTGCCCTTGTCAGATCACAGCCGCTATGCAGCTTCAGGCTGGGCAAGTACCAGCATGGGAGACTCAAAGGGAATCACCATTTCCGTTAACTTTTAGGCTGCTTTTCTCATTTGGATTTTTGTTTTTAAAATCTAACCTTTCCCTCCCCATTTTATTCCTTTTGAAAAGACGCGCACATGTAACATTCTCACGTAAACAGCTATTCTAAGCTGAATGTGCCTGCCATCGTCAGATCGCAGCTACTACGCAGCTTGAGGCAAGGCAAGTACCTGCATGGGAGACTGGCTGGGAATACCTGGTTCCATTGACATTTTGGCTGCCGCTATTGTCATTTGGATTTCTGTATTTTTGTTTTTAAAATCTAAGCTTTCCCTCCCCATTTTATTCCTTTTGAAAAAAAGCGCATATGTGACATCCGCAAGTCAACGGCCATTCTAAGCTGAATGTGCCTCCCCGCATCAGATCACAGCCGCTATGTAGCTTGAGGCTGGGCAAGTACCAGCATGGGAGACTGGATGGGAATCCCCAGTTCCATTGACATTTTGGCTGCTGCTATTGTCATTTGGATTTTTGGGTTTTTGTTTTTAAAATCTAACCTTTCCCTCCCCATTTTATTCCTTTTGAAAAGACACGCACATGTGACATCTGCACGTCAACAGCCATTCTATGCTGAATCTGCCTGCCCTCGACAGATTGCAGCTGCTATGCAGCTTGTGGAAGGGCAAGTACCAGCATGGGAGACTGGCTAGGAATCCTCAGCTCCCTTGCCATTTTGGCTGCTCCCATTGTCATTTGAATTTTTGTTTTTAAAATCTATCCTTTCCCTCCCCATTTTATTCCTTTTGAAAAGACGCGCACATGTGACATTTGCATATCAGCAGCCTTTCTAAGCTGAATGTGCCTTCCCTTGTCATATTACAGCAGCTATGCAGCTTGAGGCAAGGCAAGTACTGGCATGGGAGACTAGCTGGGAATCCCCAGCTCTGTTGACTCTTTGGCTGCTGCTATTGTTATTTGGATTTTTGTTTTTAAAATCAAACCTTTCACTCCCCATTTTATTCCTTTTGAAAAGACTCGCACATGCGACATCTGTATATCAACAGGTTTTATAAGCTGAATGTTCCTGCTCTCATCAGATCACGCTCACTACGCAGCTTGAGGCCAGGCAAGTACCGGCATGGGAGACTGGCTGGGAATCCCTGGTTCTATTTTGTCTGCTGCTATTGTCATTTGGATTTTTGGATTTTTGTTTTAAAAATCTAACCTTTCCGTCCCCGTTTTATTCCTTTTGAAAAGATGCGCACATGTGACATCTGCATGTCAACAGCCATTCTAAGCTGTATGTGCCTACTCTTGTCAGATCGCAGCTGCTGCACAGCTTGAGGCCAGGCCAGTACTGGCATGGGAGACTAGCTGGGAATCCCCGGTTCTGTTGACGCTTTGGCTGCTGCTATTGTCATTTGGATTTTTGTTTTTAAAATCTAACCTTTCCCTCCCCATTTTATTCCTTTTGAAAAGACGCGCACATGTGACATCTGCGCATCAACAGCCATTCTAAGTTGAATGTACCTGCCCTCATTAGATCACAACTGCTATGCTGCTTGAGGTTGGGCAAGTACCAGCATGGGAGATTGGAAGGGTTCCACTAGTTCCGTTAACATTTAGGCTGCTGCTATTCTCATTTGGATTTTTGTTTATAAAATCAAACCTTTCCCTCCCCATTTTATTCCTTTTGAAAAGACGCGCACATGTGTCATCTGCATGTCAATGCCATTCTAAGTTGAATGTATCTTCCTTTGTCAGATCTCAGCTGCTATGCAGCTTGAGGCTGGGCAAGTACCAGCATGGGAGACTGGAAGGGTTTCATCAGTTCCGTTAACATTTAGGCTGCCTCTATTCTCATTTGGATTTTTGTTTTTAAAATCTAACATTTCCTTCCCCATTTTAGTCCTTTTGAAAAGACACGCACATGTGACATCAGCATGACAACGGCCATTCTAAGCTGAATGTGCCTGCCCTTGTCAAATCACAGCCGCTACGCAGTTTGAGGCTGGGCAAATACCAACTTGGGAGGCTGGCTGGGAATCCCTGGCTCCATTGACATTTTGGCTGCTGCTATTGTCATTTGGATTTTTGGATTTTTGTTTTTAAAATCTAACCTTTCCCTCCCCATTTTATTACTTTTGAAAAGACACGCACATGTGACTTCTGCACATCAACAGTTATTCTAAACTGATTGTGCCTTCCATCGTCAGATTGCAGCTGCTACGCAGCTTGAGGCCAGGTAAGTACCAGCATGGGAGACTGGCTGGGAATCCCTTGTTCTGTTGTCATTTTGGCTGCTGCTATTGTCATTTGGATTTTTGAATTTTTGTTTTTAAAATCTAACATTTCCCTCCTCATTTTATTCCTTTTGAAAAGACGCGCACATGTGATATATCTACGTCAATGGCCATTCTAAGCTGAATGTGCCTGCCCTCATCAGATCATAACTGCTTCACAGCTTGAGGCTTGGCAAGTACTGGCATGGGAGACTGGCTGGGAATCCCCGGTACAGTTGGCATTTTGGCTGCTGCTATTGTCATTTGGATTTTTGTTTTTAAAATCAAAACTTTCCCTCCCCCATTTTATTCCTTTTGAAAAGACATACACATGTGACATCTGCACATCAATGGACATTCTAAGCTGAATGTTCCTGTCCTCATCAGATCGCAACTGTTATGCAGCTTGAGGCTGGCCTATTACCAGCATGGGAGACTGGCTGGGAATCCCCAGTTCCATTGACATTTTGGCTGCTGCTATTGTCATTTGGATTTATGTTTTTAAAATCTAACCTTTCCCTCCCCATTTTATTCCTTTTGAAAAGACACGCACATGTGACATTGGCACATCAACGGCCATTCTAAGCTGAATGTGCCTGCCCTCGTCAGATCGCAGCCACTATGCAGCTTGAGGCTGGGTAAGTACCAGCATGGGAGATTGGAAGGGTTTCACCAGTTCCGTTAACATTTAGGCTGCCTCTATACTCATTTGGATTTTTGTTTTTAAAATCTAACATTTCCCTCCCCATTTTAGTCCTTTTGAAAAGATGCGCACATTTGACATCAGAATGACAACGGCCATCCTAAGCTGAGTGTGCCTGCCCTTGTCAGATCACAGCCGCTACGCAGTTTGAGGCTGGGCAAATACCGGCTTGGGAGACTGGTTGGGAATCCCTGCTTCCGTTGATATTTTGGCTGCTGCTATTGTCATTTGGATTTTTGGGTTTTTGTTTTTAAAATCAAACCTTTCCCTCCCTATTTTATTCCTTTTGAAAAGACGCGCACATGTGACACTTGCACATCAACGGCCATTCTAAGTTCAATGTACCTGCTCTCGTCAGATTGCAGCCGCTATGCAGCTTGAGGCTGGGCAAGTACCAGCATGGGAGACTGCAAGGGAATCACTAGTTCTATTAACATTTTGGCTGCTGCTATTGTCATTTGGATTTTTGGATTTTTTTCTTTTAAATCTAACCTTTCCCTCCCCATTTTGTTCCTTTTGAAAAGACACGAACATGTGACTTCTACTTCTCAACTGCCATTCTAAGCTGAATGTGCATGCTTTCATCAGAATACAGCTGCTACGCAGCTTGAGGCTGGGCAAATACTGGCATGGGAGGACTGGCTGGGAATCCCCGCTTCCATTCTCATTTTGGCTGCTGCTGTTGTCATTTGGATTTTTGTTTTTAAAATCTAACCTTTCCCTCTTCGTTTTATTCCTTTTGAAAAGACGCGCACATGTGACATCTGTACGTGAATGGCCATTCTATGCTGAATGTGCCTTCCCTCATCAGATCGCAGCCGCTACACAGCTTGAGGCCGAGCAAGTACCGCGTGGGAGACTGGCTGGGAATCTTTGGTTCTGTTGACATTTTGGCTGCTGCTATTGTCATTTGGATTTTTGGATTTTTGTTTTTAAAATCTAACCTTTCCCTCCCCATTTTATTCCTTTTGAAAAGACGCTCACATGTGACAACTGTACGTCAATGGCCATTCTAAGTTGAATGTGCCTGCCATTGTCAGATCGCAGCCGCTACGCAGCTTGAGGCCGGTCAAGTACCGGCATGTGAGACTGGCTGGGAATCCACGGTTCCATTGACATTTTGGCTGCTGCTATTGTCATTTGGATTTTTGGATTTTTGGATTTTTGTTTTTAAAATCTAACCTTTCCCTTCCCATTTTATTCCTTTTGAAAAGACGCGCACATGTGACATCTGCACATCAACGGCCAATTTAAGCTGAATGTGCCTGCTCTCGTAAGATCGCAGCTGCTACGCAGTTTGAGGCTGGGCAAGTACTGGCTTGGGAGACAGGCGAGGAATCCCTAGTTCCGATGACATTTTGGCTGCAGCTATTGTCATTTGAATTTTTGGATTTTTGTTTTTAATATCTAGCCTTTCCCTTCCCATTTTATTCATTTTGAGAAGACGTGCACATGTAACATCTGCATATCAACTGCCATTATAAGCTTAATGAGCCCGCACTTGTCATATCGTAGCCACTATGCAGCTTGAGGCCAGGCAAGTACCAGCATGGGAGACTGGCTGGGAACCCCTGTTTCCATTGACATTTTGGCTGCTGCTATTGTCATTTAGATTTTTGGATTTTGGTTTTTAAAATCTAACCTTTCCCTCCATATTTTATTCCTTTTGAAAAGATGCGCACATGTGACATCTGCACGTCAATGGCCATTCCAAGCTGAATGTTCTAGCCCTCGTCAGATCGCAGCTGCTATGCAGCCTGAGGCCAGGCAAGTACTGGTTTAGGAGACTGGCTGGGAAACCCCAGTTCCATTGACATTTTGGCTGCTGCTATTGTCATTTGGATTTTTGGATTTTGGTTTTTAAAATCTAACCTTTCCCTCCCCATTTTATTCCTTTTGAAAAGACGCGCACATGTGATATCTGCTCGTGAACAGCTATTCTAAGGTGAATGTGCCAGCCCTCGTAAGATTGCAACAGCTATGCAGCTTGAGGCTGCGCAAGTACTGGCATGGGAGACTGGCTGGGAATCCCCGGTTCTGATGACATTTTGGCTGCTGCTATTGTCATTTGGATTTTTGGATTTTTGTTTTTAAAATTTAACCTTTACCTCCCCATTTTATTCCTTTTGAAAAGACGCGCACATGTGACATCTGCGTGTCACCGGCCATTCTAAGCTGAATGTACCTTCCCTCGTTAGATTGCAGCAGCTGTGCAGCTTGAGGTCAGGCAAGTACCGGCATGGGAGACTGGTTGGGAATCCCTGGTACGGTTGACATTTTGGCTGCTGCTATTGTCTTTTGGATTTTTGGGATTAAAATCTAACCTTTCCCTCCCCATTTATTCCTTTTGAAAAGACGCGCACATGTGGCATCAGTTTGTTAACCGCCATTCTAAGCTAAATGTTCATTCCCTTGTCAGATTGCTGCTGCTATGCAGCTTGAGGCCAGGCAATTAGTGACATGGGAGACTGGATGGGAGCCCCTGGTTCTGTTAACATTTTGGTTGCTGCTATTGTCATTTGGATTTTTGGAATTCTGTTTTTAAAATCTAACCTTTCCCTCCATATTTTATTCCTTTTGAAATGATGCACACATGTGACATCTGCACGTCAATGGCCATTCCAAGCTGAATGTTCTAGCCCTCGTCAGATCGCAGCTGCTACGCAGCCTGAGGCCAGGCAAGTACTGGTATAGGAGGCTGGCTGGGAAACCCCAGTTCCATTGACATTTTGGCTGCTGCTATTGTCATTTTGATTTTTGGATTTTTGTTTTTAAAATCTAACCTTTCCCTCCCCATTTTATTCCTTTTGAAAAGACACGCACATGTGACAGCCACACATCAACAGCCATTCTAAGCTGAATATGCCTTCCTTCGTCAGATCGCAGCCACTATGCAGCCTGAGGCTGGGCAAGTACCAGCATGGGAGACTAGTTGGGAGTCCCCAGTTCCGTTGACATTTTGGCTGGTGCTATAGTCATTTGGATTTTTGTTTTTAAAATCTAACCTTTCCCTCTACATTTTATTCCTTTTGAAAAGACATGCACATGTGCCATTAGCACGTCAACGGCCATTCTAAGATGAATGTGCCTACCCTTGTCATATCACAGCCACTACGCAGCTTGAGGCTGGGCAAGTACCGTCATGGGAGGCTGGCTGGGAAACCCCGGTTCCGTTGACAATTTGGCTGCTGCAATTGTCAATTGAATTTTTGTTTTTAAAATCTAACCTTTCCCTCCCCATTTTATTCATTTTGAAAAGACGCGCACATGTGACATCTGCACGTCAAAGGCAATTCTAAACTGAATGTGCCAGCCCTCAACAGATCGCAGCTGCTACGCAGCTTGAGGTTGGGAAAATACCAGCATGGGAGACAGGCTGGGAATCCCAGGTTCCATTAACATTTTGGTTGCTGCTATTGTCATTTGGATTTTTGGATTTTTGTTTTTAAAATCTTACTTTTCCCTCCCTATTTTATTCATTTAGAAAAGAGGCGCACATGTGACATCTGTATGTCCACCGCCACTCTAAGCTGAATGTGCCTGCCATTGTCACATTGCAGCAGCTACGCAGCTTGAGGTTGGGAAAATACCAGCATGGGAGAATGGCTGGGAATCCTTTCTTCCGTTGACATTTTTGCTGCTGCTATTGTCATTTGGATTTTTGTTTTTAAAATCTTACCTTTCCCTCACCATTTTATTCATTTTGAAAAAACGCACACATGTGACATCTGCATGTCAATGGCTGTTCTAAGCTGAATGTGCCAGCCTTCGACAGACGGCAGCCGCTACACGGCTTGAGGTTGGGAAGATACCAGCATGGGTGACTGGCTGGGAGTCCCAGGTTCTGTTGACATTTTGGCTGCTGCTATTGTCATTTGGATTTTTGGATTTTTGTTTTTAAAATCTTACCTTTCCCTCACTATTTTATTCCTTTAGAAAAGAGGCGCGCATGTGACATCGGCATTTCGAACGCCATTCTAAGCTGAATGTGCCTGCCCTCGTCAAATTGCAGCAGCTATGCAACTTGAGGCTGGGCAAGTACCGGCATAGGAAACTAGTTGGGAATCCCTGGTTCCATTGACTTTTTGGCTGCTGCAATTGTCATTTGGATTTTTGGATTTTTGTTTTTAAATTCTAACCTTTCCCTCCCCATTTTATTCATTTTGAGAAGACACGCACATGCAACATCTGTGCGTCAATGGCCATTCTAAGCTGAGTGTGCCTGCCCACATCAGATTGTAGCCATTATGCAGCTTGTGTCCGGGCAAGTACTGGCATGGGAGATTGGCGGGGAATCCCCTGTTCCGTTGACATTTTGGCTGCTGCTATTGTCATTTGGATTTTTGGATTTTTGGATTTTGGTTTTTAAAATCTAACCTTTCCCTCCCCATTTTATTCCTTTTGAAAAGACACGCACATGTGACAACTGCACGTCAACGGCCATTCTAAGCTGTATGTGCCTGATCTCGTCAGGTTGCAGCTTGAGGCTTGGCAATACAGGTCGCTATTCCCCTCTTCTGTTGACATTTTGGCTGCTGCTATTGTCTTTTGGATTTTTTTTTTTAAAATCTAAAATTTCCTTCCGCATTTTATTCGTTTTGAAAAGACACGCACTTCTGATATCAGCAAGTCAACGGCCTTTCTAAGCTGTATGTGGCTGCCCTCGTCAGATCTCAGCCATGGCACGGCTTGAGGCCGCGCAAGTACTGGCGTGGGAGACTGGCTGCGATTCCGCGCTTCCGATTACATTTTGGCTGCAGCTATTGTCATTTGGATATTTGAATTTTTGTCTTTAAAATGGAACCTTTCCCTCCCCATTTTATTCCTTTTGAAAAAATGCGCACATGTAACATCTGCACATAAACGGCCATTCCAAGCTGAATGTGACTTCCCTCGTCAGATCGCAGCAGCTACGTAGCTTGAGGAGAGGCAAGTACCGTCATGGAAGACTGGCTGGGAATCCCCGATTCTGTTGACATTTTGGATGCTGCTATTGTCATTTGAATTTTTGTCTTTAAAATGGAACCTTTCCCTCCCCATTTTATTCCTTTTGAAAAGATGCGCACATGTGACATCTGCAAGTCAACAGCCATTTTAAACTATATGTGCCTGCACTTGTCAGATCGCAGCTGCTATGCAGCTTGAGACTGGGCAATTACTGGCATGTGAGACTGGCTGGGAATCTCCGGTTCTATTGCATTTTGGTTGCTGCTATTGTCTTTTGGATTTTTGTTTTTATAATCCAACCTTTCCCTCCCCATTTAATTCCTTTTGAAAATACACGCACATGTGAAATTGGCTTGTCAACAGCCTTTCTAAGCTGAATGTACCTGCCCTTGTCAGATTGCAGCCATTATGCAGCTTGAGGCTGGGCTAGTACAGACTTGGGTGACTAACTGGGAATCTCCAGATCCGTTGACATTTTGGCTGCTGCTATTGTCATTTGGATTTTTGTTTTTAAAATCTAACTTTTCCCTCCCCATTTTATTCCTTTCGAAAAGACATGCACATGTGACATCTGCACATCAATGGCCATTCTAAGCTGAATGTGCTTGCCCTCATCATATTGCAGCTGCTATGCAGCTTGAGCCTGGGCAAGTACCATCATGGGAGACTGGCTGGGAGTCACTGGTTCCGGTGACATTTTCGCAGCCGCTATTGTAATTTGGATTTTTGTTTATAAAATCTAATCTTTCCCTCCTCATTTTATTCCTTTCGAACAGACACGCACATGTGACAGCTGCACAACAACAGCCATTCTAAGCTGAATGTGCCTGCCCTCGTCAGATTGCAGCCGCTACGCAGTTTGAGACTGAGCAAGTACAAGCATGGGAGACTGGATGGGAATCCCCAGTTCCGTTAATATTTTGGCTGCTGCTATTGTCATTTGGATTTTTGGATTTTTGTTTTTAAAATCTAACCTTTCTCTCCCCATTTTATTCCTTTTGAAAAGACGCGCACATGTGACATCTGCATGTTAATGACCATACTAAGCTGAATGTGACTGCCCACGTCAGATCACAGCTGCTATACAGTTTGAGTCAGGACAAGTCCTGGAATGGGAGATTGGCTGGGAATCCCCAGTTCCATTGATGTTTTGGCTGCTGCTATTGTCATTTGGATTTTTGTTTTTAAAATCTAACCTTTCCCTCCCCATCTTATTCCTTTTGAAAAGACGCGCACATATGATAACAGCACGTCAACGTCCATTCTAAGCTGAATGTGCCTTCCCTCGTCAGATTGCAGCCGATATGCAGCGTGAGGCTGGGCAAGTACTGGCATGGGAGACTGGCTGGGAATCCCTAGTTCTGTTGATTTTTCGGCTGCTGCTATTGTCATTTGGATTTTTGGATTTTTTTTTTTAAAATCTAACTTTTCCCTCCCCATTTTATTCCTTTTGAAAATACACGCACATGTGACATCTGTATGTCAGTGGCCGTTCTAATCTGAATGTGCCTGCCCTCATCAAATCGCAGCAGCAATGCAGCTTGAGGCCGGGCAAGTACCGGCATGGGAGATTTGCTGGGAATCTCTGGTTCCGTAGACATTTTGGCTGCTGCTATTGTCATTTGGATTTTTCTTTTTATAATCAAACCTTTCCCTCCCCATTTTTTTCCTTTTGAAAAGACGCGTACATGTGACTTCTGTATGTCAACGGCCATTCTAAGCTGAATGAGCCTTCCCTTGTCAGATCGCAGCAGTTTTGCAGCTTGAGGCCGGGTAAGTAACGGCATGGGAGACTAGTTTGGAATGCCCGGTTCCGTTGACATTTTTGCTGCTGCTATTGTCATTTGGATTTTTGGATTTTTGTTTTTAAAATCTAACGTTCCCTCCCCATTTTATTCCTTTTGAAAAGACGCGCACATGTGACATCTGCACCTTAGCGGCCATTCTAAATGGAATGTTCCTTCTCTCATCAGATTGCAGCCGCTATGCAGCTTGAGGTGGGGCAAGTACTGGCTGGGAATCCCCGATTCTGTTAACATTTTGGCTGCTGCTATTGTCATTTGGATTTTTGTTTTTAAAATGTAGCCTTTTCCTCCCCATATTATTCCTTTTGAAAAGACGCGCACATGTGATATCTGTACATGTGACATCTACACATCAACGGCCGTTCTACGCCAAATGTGCCTTCCCTCATCAGATCACAGCAGCTTGAGGCTGGGCCAGTACCGGCATGGGAGACTGGCTGGGAATCCTTGGTTCCATTGACATTTTGGCTGCTGCTATTGTCATTTGGATTTTTGGATTATTATTTTTAAAATTTAACCTTTTCGTCCCCATTTTATTCCTTTTGAAAAGACGCGCACATGTGAGATCAGCACGTTAACGGCCATTCTAAGCTGAATGTGATTGCCATCGTCTGATCGCAGCCACTACGCAGCTTGAGGCTGGGCAAGTACAAGCATGGGAGACTGGTTTGGAATACCTGGTTCCGTTGACATTTTGGCTGCTCCTATTGCCATTTGGATTTTTTGGATTTTTTGGATTTTTGTTTTTAAAATCTAACCTTTCCCTACCCATTTTATTCCTTTTGAAAAGACGCGCACATGTTACAGGTGCACGTCAACGGCCATTCTAAGCTGAATGTGACTTCCCTTCTCAGATCACAGCAGCTACGCAGCTTGAGGTCAGGCAAGTACCGGCTTGGGAGATTGTCTGGGAATCCCCAGTTCCGTTGATATTTATACTGCTGCTTTTGTCATTTGGATTTTTGTTTTTAAAATCTGACCTTTCAATCCCCATTTTATTCCTTTTGAAAAGACACGCACATGTGACATGTGCACGTCAACGGCCAGTCTAAGCTGAGTGTGCCTTCCCTCATCAGATCGCAATCGCTACGCAGCTTGAGGCCAGGCAAGTACCTGCATGGCAGACTAGCAGACTAGCTGGGAATCACTGGTTCCATTGACATTTTGGCTGCTGCTATTGTCATTTGGATTTTTGATTTTAAAATCCAAACTTTCCCTCACCATTTTATTCCTTTTGAAAAGACGCGCACATGTGACATCTGTGACATCTGTATGTCAATGACCATTCTAAGCTGAATGTGCCTGCCTTCATCAGATCACAGCCTCTACGCAGCTTGAGACAGGGCAATTACCGGCATGGGAGACTGGCTGGGAATTCCCGGTACCTTTGACATTTTGGCTGCTGCTATTGTCATTTGGATTTTGAAAAGACGCACACATGTGACATCTGTGACATCTGTATGTCAATGACCATTCTAAGCTGAACGTGCCTACCCTCTTCAGATCGCAGCTTGAAGCTGGGCAAGTACCAGCATGGGAGACTGGCTGGGATTCCCCAGTTCCGTTGACATTTTGGCTGCAGCTATTGTCATTTGGATTTTTGGATTTTTGGATTTTTGTTTTTAAAATCTAACCTTTCCCTCCCCATTTTATTCCTTTTGAAAAGACGCGCACATGTGTCAACTGCACGTCAATGGCCATTTTAAGCCAAGTGTGCCTTCCCTCATCAGATTGCAGCTGCTATGCAGCTTGAGACTGGGCAAGTACCAGCATGGGAGACTGGCTGAGAATCCCCATTTTCGTTAACATATTGGCAGCTGCTATTGTCATTTCGATTTTTGGATTTTTTATTTTTAAAATCTAACCTTTCCCTCCCCATTTTATTCCTTTTGAAAAGACGCGCACATGTGATATCTGCACGTCAATGGCCATTCTAAGCTGAGTGTGCCTGCCTTTGTCAGATTGCAGCCACTACGCAGCTTGAGGCTGGGCAAGTGCTTGCATGAGAGACTGGCTGGGAATCCCAGGTTCTGTTGACATGTTGGCTGCTGGTATTGTCATTTGGATTTTTGTTTTTAAAATGTAACCTTTCCCTCCCCATTTTATTCATTTTTGAAAAGACGCGCACATGTGACATCTGCATATCAATGGCCATTCTAAGCCAAATGTGCTTTCTCTCATCAGATCGCCAGCCGCTACACAGCTTGAGTATGGGCAAGTACCAGCCTGGGAAACTGGCTGAGAATCCGCGGTTCCGTTGACATTTTGGCTGCTGCTATTGTCATTTGGATTTTTGAATTTTTGGATTTTTGTTTTTAAAATCTAACCTTTCCCTCCTCATTTTATTCCTTTTGAAAAGACGAGCACATGTGACATCTGCACGTCAACGGCCATTCTAAGCTGATTGTGCCTGCCTTCATCAGATTGCAGTCGCTACACAGCTTGAGGCCAGGCAAGTACCAGCATGGTTAACTAGCTGGGAATCCCCTGTTCCGTTGACATTTTGGCTGGTCCTATTGTCATTTGGATTTTTGGATTTTGGTTTTTAAAATCTAACCTTTCCCTCCCCATTTTATTCCTTTTGAAAAGACAAGCACATGTGAGATCTGCACATCAACGGCCATTCTAAGCTGAATGTGCCTTCCCTTGTCAGATCGCAGCTGCTACGCAGCTTAAGTTCAGGCATGGGATATTGGCTGGGAATCCCTGATTCGTTACCATTTTGGCTGAAGCTATTGTCATTTGGATTTTTTATTTAAAATCTAACCCATCCCTCCCATTTTATTCCTTTTGAAAAGACAGGCACATGTGACATCTGCACATCAATGGCCATTCTAAGCAGAATGTGGCTCCCCTTGTCAGATTGTAGCTGCTATGCAGCTTGAGGCTGGGCAAGCACCAGCATGGGAGACTGGCAGGGAATCCCTGGTTCCATTCACATTTTGGCTGCTGCTATTGTCATTTGGATTTTTGTTTTTAAAATCTAACCTTTCCCTCCCCATTTTATTCCTTTTGAAAAGACACACACATGTGACATCTGCACGTCAACGGCCATTCTAAGTTGAGTGTGCCTTCCCTCATCAGATTGCAGATGCTATGCAGCTTTAGGCTGGGCAAGTACTGGCATGGGAGACTGGCTTGGAATCCCTGATTCCATTGACATTTTGGCTGCTGCTATTGTCATATGGATTTTTGTTTTTAAAATCTAAACTTTCCCTCCCCATTTTATTCCTTTTGAAAAGACACGCACATGTGACATCTGCACGTCAATGGCCATTCTAAGCTCAATGTACCTCCACTCGTCAGATCACAGCTGCTACGCAGCTTGAGACCATGCAAGTACTGCCATGGGAGACTGGCTGGTAATCCCCAGTACTTTCGACATTTTAACCTCTGCTATTGTCATTTGGATTTTTGTTTTTAAAATCTAACCTTTCCCTCCCCATTTTATTCCTTTTGAAAAGATGCGCACATGTGACATCTGCTCGTCAACGGCCATTCTAAGCTGAATGTGCCTGCCCTCGTCAGATCGCAGCTGCTACACAGCTTGAGGCTGGGCAATTACCAGCATGGGAGACTGGCTGGGAATCCCTGTTCCATTGACATTTTGGCTGCTGCAATTGTCATTTGGATTTTTGTTGTTAAATGTATAACCTTTCTCTCCCCATTTTATTCCTTTTGAAAAGACGCGCACATGTGACACTTGCACGTCAACGGCCATTCTAAGTTGAATGTGCCTTCTCTCATCAGATTGCAGCTGCTACGCAGCTTGAGGCTGGGCCAGTACCAGCATGGGAGACTGGCTGGGAATCCCTGGATCCGTTGACATTTTGGCTGCTGCTATTGTCATTTGGATTTTTTGATTTTTTTTTTTAAATATAACCTTTCCCTCCCCATTTTATTCCTTTTGAAAAGATGTGCACATGTGACATCTGTAAGTCAATGGCCATTCTAAGCTGAATGTGCCTACCTCGTCAGATCGTAGCCGCTAAGCAGCTTGAGGCTTGGGAAGTAGTGACATGGGAGGTTGGCTGGGAATCCTTGGTTCCATTGACATTTTGGCTGCTGCTATTGTCATTTGGATTTTTGATTTTAAAAATCTAACCTTTCCCTCCCCATTTTATTCCTTTTGAAAAGACGTGCAAATGTAACATTTGCATGTAAACGGCTATTCAAAGCTGAATGTGCCTGCCTTTGTCAGATCACAACCGCTATGCAGCTTGAGGCTGGGCAAGTACCAGCATGGGAGACTGGCTGGGAATCCCCGCTTCCATTGACATTTTGGCTGCTGTTATTGTCCTTTGGATTTTTGCCTTTAAAATCTAACTTTTCCCTCCCCATTTTATTCCTTTTGAAAAGACGCGCATGACGCGCTCCCTGGGCCTGTGTTGTGCAGGGGAATCCGAAACCGGGCCTGTTGTAGAATGTTGGGGGTTGTAGTCTCCGTGTGGCGGTGACCCGGTCCGTGCTTAGGGTGGTCAAACCAGTGGCAGTCTTAATGTATAGCAAATGTCCGACTACGCCACCCGTGGATTGCGGTCAGTGGGGACCGCCGCTGCGCTGCCGACTGCTGAGGCTGATGTTGTTTGCAAAGCCGAGTATGGGATAACTTCCCACGGGAGAAGTATTGCCTCAGGGCAGCTAATGTGAGAGATGATGGGAGTGATGGTGTGAGGGTCCAAGTGCTAATGGTGCTGGTGCAGCAAGGAATCACAGAGACGTGAGGTGCAGTACAGGGTCTTTACTGATGGTACAAGGCAGACCCTCCCGGGAGTACTGGCTAGTATAAGGGGCCTGGTCAGTCTGCGAGCAAGCAGGAGTTCCCCTGGCCAGGTGGAGTTTTAGGCCTCCCCGTTTATCTGCACTCTTCCTGGCTACCTTGCTGTCAGCGGTTACAAGTAGACCATGTACCTGAGTATAACGTGTAGTGCTCACCTGTATGGCTGGTGACTTGGGGCCTTCTGTTAGCCTCCGCTCCTGGATGTCGGCGCTGGTCCCTTCTTTGTGACTGAGCCTCCGGGCTTCTATGGCCAGAGGACCTGGAATCCCCTGCCAGCTGGTTTCTGCTGCTGGGTATATATCAGTCCCCACAGCCTCGGACTCCTGTGTCCGGTTTTAGTAACTTCAGCCAGGGTGAGCTATATGTCTGCTCACAGCCCCTGGCCTTCTGCCTCTGCTCCTACAGAGCTCCTGATGTATCTTTTCCTGTGTCTGCAGCTTCACTCTAGGCTCTGACTGCTCTGCTTGTTCTGCAGGCTCTGTCTCTGTCTCACCTAATCCCGCCCCAGACCCAGTTTATAAGGGCAGATTCCTCCCCTCCCAGGTCTGGGCGGGCAGTGTTGCATGCTTAGGGCTCCTGACCAGAGAAACCTCCCACTTGCTCTCAGACATAATATCTCTATTACTGTGGCAACCAGACCCCTGGGGTGTCACATTCCCCCCTAGTAAAGTTTAGTACTCCGGGACTAAACACATTTTTAAAACATAATAACAGGGTATAACAATAATACAATAACATATTTACAAGAAGCTTTAGTTCTTTAAAGGTCACGGCGTGTCCGCAACCGGGTGTCCATATCACCCAAGGTGAAGCTTTAAGCGAAGTAGGGGTCCTGTCCAAAGCAAACCAATTGCGTTGTCCTTGGGCGTGGCTGCAAGGGTAGACTAACTACTTTGGGCCGCAAGGAGGCCACGCCAGACAGGTTTTCTCTTTCGCGGCCGTCTTCGCAAGAGGCACCAAGGTGCAACTATCTACAAAACTGTTCCGGTTATCTAGCGTCCATAACCTGTTAGTCCATAAAAATATGCAGGGTAACTGAGAAACATAATTAATAACAGGCAACAAACATAAACCATAAACAGTTAGCAGATAAATTCACAGTGCATTAGTTTAGATTCTCCAGAGAGCGGGCATCTGACCTCTAGTGACTCTAGTGGACCTACGGAGCTCACTAACTGGTTCTGCACTACAGGGTGTAGGAGGTGTTATGGGTAAGCTGGGCAGCTGTCTGCTCACTCTTTGGCTCACTAGGGGCACGGCAGGCTCACTACTAGCAGAGGGTTGATCCTCCTGTACTGCTGGTGTGGACTCTTCTGCCTCTTGGGCCGGCTGCTCTTCCAGCTCTACCGGTTCCTCTGTAGGCACTTGCAGGGCTGGCTGGAGAAAGGTGAGGATGGGTACGACGACAGCGCCGTTTACTTGTGTCCAAGACCGGGGGAAGTCTCCGAATACGGTACTGATCATTTCTCCCCCTTCCTCTGCGGGTTGAGGGTTTCCTTGATCTTCTTCAGGGCTTTGCAGCTGCTCGGGACACTTCTTCAGGTGGTCTCTGGAGACAATGGCTGTGGTTTCTCCTCCATCCTTACTGATTACACAGATTTTTGGGTTCTCATGGCTTGTTGGCAGTACGGTGTACGGGTCCTTTTCCCACTGGTCGTCCAACTTGTGGAGCCGCCTCTTCCTCTTCAAGACCTGCTCTCCAGGTACCAGGGGTGTTATGTTCTGCTACCAAAGCTAAGGAAAGAGAGGAGATCTGTCCCTACTATAAGACTCAGCTGAATCCCTACGATGTAACAGGGAACCTGATCCTGCGATCAGACCTGCTAAAGTCCTAATCTAGTCTGTACGGAGACCTATAGATGTGGGGAGGGAATCCCTACAAGTACTAAGGACTGGGAGGAATATGGGACACCTCCTAACAGAAATAGTAGCAGACAGAAGAACAAACAAAATAGATAGAACATAGAGGTCCGTAGACCAAGCAAACTAACAGAGTTAGATACAGAGCACAGGCTAGCCAGAAAGTAGATATACAATGAAGTCCAGCAAAGCCAGAAGGGCGGAGCAGGATTAAATAGGCCAACAAGGTCATGTGACCAGCAAAGGAAAAAAAAACTAACAGCAAGGTTCTAACAGTACCCCCCCTTCTAAGAGGATCCTCCGGATCCCCTAGGACCAGGCTTATCAGGAAATCTCCTGTGAAACGCTCTGATAAGTCTGGACGCGGAAACATCATCTGACCTCACCCAAGAGTTATCCTCGGGTCCGAAACCTTTCCAGGCCACAAGATACTGCAAACTACCTCTATACCGTCTAGAGTCAAGGATGCGAGAAATTTCATATTCCCCGTCCTCTACCACCGGAGGAACAGAGGCAGAGGTGTCACCATCTGACACGACAGCTTTTTTTAACAGAGAGACATGAAAGACCGGATTAATTCTCCAGGAGGTAGGAACCTCCAACCTAACAGCAGATTGGTTGACAACCTGAAGCACCTTAAAGGGCCCTACAAACTTGGGACCCAATTTCTTAGAAGGAATCCTCAACCGCAGATTCCTAGAGGACAACCAAACCATGTCACCAACAGCGAACAAAACCTCCTGTCGTTTCCTATCAAAGTAGTCTTTAGATTTTCTGTTGGCCTTCTGAAGATTACCACGCACATCCGTCCAAACTCTTTCCAAATCACCGGAAAAATTCTCCTCCTCAGGCACGGCAGATCCCAACTTGGAGAACGACCCAAACGACGGATGTCTCCCAGAACAACAAAAAAAAGGCGAACAACCAGCAGAAGAAGATGTATGATTGTTCAGAGCAAATTCGGCAAGTGGCAGAAACTCAGACCACCCCTCTTGATTGTCTGCCACAAAACAACGCAAGAACTGCTCAACATCCTGATTTTTCCTTTCAGTCTGGCCATTAGATTCAGGATGGTATCCGGACGAAAACGACAAATGAATTCCCAACCTGTCACAAAAGGCACGCCAAAAACGAGCCACGAACTGAGGACCCCTATCAGAAACAATGTCAGTAGGAACGCCATGAAGTCTGACAATTTCCTTGACAAAGGCCTTAGCGAGAGTTTTAGCGCAGGGCAGTTTGACGAAGGGAACCAAGTGACACATCTTGCTAAAACGGTCCACGACCACCCAGATGACAGTAAAACCCTCAGAGGGGGGAAGGTCAGTTATAAAGTCCATAGCCAAATGTGTCCAAGGAGCACTGGAGACCTCCAAAGGACAAAGCAACCCCGCAGCAGGAGTATGTGAGGACTTGGATCTAGCACATATAGTACATTGGCGCACCCACTTAATGACTTCCTTCTGCCATCCAGGCCACCAAAAACTGCGACCCACCAGTCTCTTGGTCTCAGAGATTCCGGGATGACCTGCCAACCGAGATTCGTGACACTCAACAAACAAATCTCTCCTAAAGGTCCCAGGCACAAACAACCTCCCATGAGGAGTGTTAGATGGGGCATTCTCCTGAGCTTTAAGAATCTCATCTTCCAAAACGGAGTCTAAAGCAGCTATCACAACACCTTCTTGTAAAATGTTTTCCTCTTTCTCAGCACCGACTATGGGAGAAAAACTGCGAGACAAGGCATCCGCCTTAACATTCTTAGTACCAGGGATGTAAGTAACGGAGAAATTAAACCGCGAGAAAAACAGTGCCCACCTAGCCTGACGGGCATTCAGGCGCTTGGCAGCATCAAGATATATCAGATTTTTATGATCCGTAAGAACCTGAACGGGAAATTCCGCACCTTCCAAGAAGTGGCGCCAGTGTTCAAATGCGAGTTTAATAGCCAATAATTCCCGATTACCAATATCGTAATTCAATTCAGTCTCCGAAAATTTTTTGGAAAAAAAGGCACAGGGATGTAGTCCATCCCCGTTATCCTGAGACAATACTGCGCCAACCCCCACAGAGGAAGCATCAACCTCAACCAAAAACGGCCTAGTAACATCAGGCTGCATAAGGATGGGAGCAGAGGTGAACCTCTCCTTGAGATACACAAAAGCTTCAATGGCCTCAGAAGACCACTGAACAGCATCAGCACCTTTCCTGGTGAGATCAGTCAGAGGTTTGACAATACTAGAAAAATTTTTTATGAATTTTCTATAGTAATTGGCGAAACCCAAAAACCTCTGTATCGATTTCAAACCAATAGGCCTAGGCCATTCCTGCACAGCCTGAACCTTAACCGGATCCATCTCAAAACCTTTGCTGGAGATAATGTAGCCCAAAAAACTAATTCTCTGTACAGCGAACTCACATTTCTCCAGCTTAGCAAAAAGCGAATTGTCCATTAATAACTGTAATACCTCACGCACGCTCCGCCAATGAGACTCCAGATCTGGCGAATAAATCAAAATGTCATCCAAATACACAACCACATTTTTACCAATCAAAGGTCTAAGGATGTCATTAATCAGATTCTGAAAAAATGCAGGAGCATTAGTAAGACCAAAAGGCATAACCAGATTCTCAAAATGACCCACAGGAGTGTTAAAAGCAGTCTTCCATTCATCACCCTCCTTCATGCGCAACAGATTGTATGCCCCCTTAAGGTCAATTTTAGAGAACCACTTGGCCCCCAATAACTGGTTAAACAGATCAGGAATCAATGGCAGTGGGTAAGGATTGCGTACCGTAATTTTGTTAATCTCACGGAAATCCAGACAAGGACGTAAACCGCCGTCCTTTTTTTTTACAAAAAAAAATCCAACCGCCACAGGAGACTTAGAGGGCCTAATGTGACCGGCGGCCAAACTTGTCTGTATGTATTCCTCCAAAGCCTTCCTCTCAGGAATAGTAAGGTTAAATAAACGACTTTTAGGAAGAGTCGCTCCAGGGACAAATTCAATAGAACAATCATAGTCTCTATGGGGAGGCAAAACCTGTGATTCTTTCTCAGAAAAAACTCTCCAAAAATCCTGAATAGGAACAGGCAATTCTCCCTTATCCAAAGCTGCAATACGCCCGTTACAACACTTGTCATAAAATTTACGGCTCCAGGATTTAATTTCACTGGTAGACCAATCCAGTACAGGATTGTGAAATTTTAACCAGGGCAAACCCAATATTACTGGAGAAGGCAAGTTATTCAACACTACCAAATCCAATTTCTCATGGTGAACACCATTAATAGTGAGAGGAAATTCACTGACCTTGAGAGTAATATTCTTCAAAGGGGAGCCATCCACAGAAACCACAGCAATGGGGGATGATAAAGGTTCAGGTTTTAAATTGAGTTTTTCCACGAATCCCCCATCAATTACATTCAGTGTAGACCCGCAATCAACAAACACCCGAAATTCCATTAATTTTTCCTGAGCAATCGTGGAAGCAGCTAAAAATATACCCTTGGAATTTAAACAGGCAATACGGGCGTGACTGACCATTTTTTTTTCTTTCTTCATACGAAGCTCACAGCCTTTAATCAAATGACCAGATTTCCCGCAATAGAAACACAAGCCTTCTGAAAAACGACGATCTTTTTCTTGAGAGCGAGGTGCCACCGATCCAATCTCCATCGGTTCACCACTGTTAGTACACACATTATCATAACCAGAAACTGACATAGCAGAGGATTTGCTCTCATTAACCCTAGCACGCAGTCTCCTATCCACCCGTATAGCTAATTGCATAGCCTGTTGCAAATCCTCAGGTGTAGGATAAGCAATTAGCAGGTCTTTAACCCTTTCACTGAGCCCAGCAAGAAATAGACTTTTCAGAGCAGAATCGTTCCACCCTGTTTGAGTGGACCAACGACGAAAATGTGTACAATATTTTTCTACATTACCTGATCCTTGTTTTAAACGTCTCAACTCAGTCTCAGCTGATGCGACACGGTCAGGATCATCATATAATAGTCCTAAAGCAGAAAAAAAACTATCCACTGATCTGAAGCATGTATCACTAGGTTGCAAAGAAAAGGCCCACTCCTGAGGCTCTTTGCGCAAAAGTGACATTATGAACCCTACGCGCTGGGATTCATCCCCAGAGGACTTGGGTCTCAAACGAAAATACAATAAGCAAGCATTTTTAAATGAAAAAAATTCTCGATGTTCACCAAAAAATAAATCCGGCAAACATACCTTAGGCTCCAAGAAATATGCTCCAGGACAGTTACTCACGTGCTGACGGAGCTCGGCCACTTCCAGAGAGAGTCCCTGCAGGTGTTTAGCCAAATCCTGAACCGACACCATGATGGAACAAAAAAAAAAAAAAAAAAATCTTTCCTTAGAGAATTTGCAGGCTGGACTTACTGTTATGTTCTGCTACCAAAGCTAAGGAAAGAGAGGAGATCTGTCCCTACTATAAGACTCAGCTGAATCCCTACGATGTAACAGGGAACCTGATCCTGCGATCAGACCTGCTAAAGTCCTAATCTAGTCTGTACGGAGACCTATAGATGTGGGGAGGGAATCCCTACAAGTACTAAGGACTGGGAGGAATATGGGACACCTCCTAACAGAAATAGTAGCAGACAGAAGAACAAACAAAATAGATAGAACATAGAGGTCCGTAGACCAAGCAAACTAACAGAGTTAGATACAGAGCACAGGCTAGCCAGAAAGTAGATATACAATGAAGTCCAGCAAAGCCAGAAGGGCGGAGCAGGATTAAATAGGCCAACAAGGTCATGTGACCAGCAAAGGAAAAAAAAACTAACAGCAAGGTTCTAACAAGGGGAACAGCGGGAGCATACTGGTTATAAGCCTTCTCTTGCCTTTCTCTAGCTTGAGACAGACTTCGCTCGACGCTCTCCTGTACTTTCCGATACTGCTGCTGCCGTTCTGTATCCCAGTCTGCCTCTGGCGAGGTGTCCTCAGGCGTCAGGACTCCCATATCCAGGTCAAAAGGCAGCTTACCAGGTCTTGCTCTCATTAGGTAAGCCTACAGTTGGTGGAACCTACAGGGATGTGGTTATACAGGTCCAGCAGATCGGGCAGTTTCTCAGGCCACAGACTGCGTTCTTCCAGGGGCAATGTTTTTAGCAGATCTATCACCACCTGGTTCATCTTCTCACAGAGTCCATTGGTTTGAGGGTGATAGGGCGTTATTCTTATCTTCTTGCAGCCATACAGGTAGCAGAACTCCTGGAAGACCTCCGCTTCGAAGGCTGGTCCTTGGTCTGTCAACACTTGGTCCGGGTACCCGTGTTGATGGCAGAAGTGCTGCTGGAAGGCTCTAGCTGCTGTTTGAGCCGTTAAGTCCTTGACCGGGACCACCACCAGGAACCGGGAGGAATGATCTACGATTGTGAGGGCGTAGACATACCCAGATCTGCTTGGAGCCAGTTTCACATGGTCCAGGGCTACCAGTTCCAGTGGCTGTCTGGTGATGATGGGCTGCAGGGGAGTCTTCTGGCTGGCTCGGTCTTTTCTTCTCAGGTGGCACGGGCCACAGTCTCTGCACCACCTCTCAATGGCTCCTCTCATGCCTACCCAGTAGAACCGTTCACGCAACAAGAACTCCAGCTTCTTCCATCCGAAATGCCCTGCTCCGTTGTGGTATGCCTCCAGAACCATAGCCGCGACTCGTCTTGGGACCACTACCTGCCTGTTCATCTCATGTGTTCGAGAGTTAACCATTCTCCGGCACAGCTTCTCCCTGTAGAGGAACAGCTTACTTTTCTCCTTCCACAGTTGCTTGGTCTCCTCCGGAGCATCTGGGTCAAGACGGGCATCGGCCTGGGTCAGCATTTCCTTCACCAAATGGATTGCGGGATCACTGTCTTACGTCTCCGCCCAGTTATAGTGGGGCAAGGGATTGAACGTCACGGAGCGCCTGTCCTTCACACGGTGGGAATACAGGGTAATCCCATGACGGTGGAACGCAGGGAGCTCAACTTCTTCCAGATCTTCTGGATCTTCCCCTACGTCCGGTAAGTTCGGCATTCTAGACAGGGCATCCGCGTTGGCATTTGAGCGTCCTGCCCGGTATTTGATGGTGAATTCAATGTTGGACAGGCGGGCCATCCATCTCTGTTCCAGGGCACCGAGCCTTGCAGTGTCCAGGTGTGTCTGTCACGCTGTCTCTGTGTACTGGAGGTAGGGGGCCTAAGCTGACCCTAAGCTGGGGCCCTGACTAATCCCTCTACCTGGAGGTACTGTTGAAGGTACAGAGGTTCAGGCCGCCAGCGTAACCCCTACCTCCTGAGGATCCCTGCACCTAAGTAATCTAGTCCTGAGAAGGACCCCTGATCACAACAAAAGGGGACAGGTAATAATATGCCCACACTCAGTACTTAGACGAACGAGACAGTACAAGGGTAAAACCAAAACCACCTTGCATACAAAAACTGCACAACTACAACAGAGGGAACACCAACGGGAAAGGAGATAAATGATAAAGCGAGGAAGGGAAAAAACACTCCAAATACACTTAGCTCTGAAACTCCAAATACCACGATCCGCTCTGTTAGTCTGCATGAAATGCTTTCACTGACACTTCCCTAACAGACCGGCAGGCATTTGAAGGAGTTCCACTACAGCAACATTGATTGCAGCTGGGCGAGGCGTCTAGCACAGAGAGAGAGAGAGTTAACTCCCTCACTGCCGAAAAACACAAAGCACCAAAAACTCAGCTGCGAGAAGTCAGGCTGTGTAATCATGACGATCTTCGTGGCGACACACCCGTGACAGTACCCCCCCCTTCTACGAGGGGCCTCCGGACCCTCAGGGCCAGGTTTATCCGGGTGAGTCGTGTGGAAGGCCCGAACTAATCGGTCTGCGTTAATATCCGACGCAGGAACCCACATCCTCTCCTCAGGACCATACCCCTTCCAATGAACCAGGTACTGAAGGGACCGGCGATTAAACCGTGAATCGATGACCCTCGATACCTGGAACTCCAAGTTACCATTGACCACCACTGGAGGGGGAGGTAAAGGTGACGGTACCACCGGCGCCACATACCTCTTAAGCAATGATCTGTGGAACACGTTGTGAATTTTAAACGTAGGGGGGAGGTCAAGACGGAATGCCACCGGATTAATTATAGAACTGATCCTGTATGACCCGATGAACCTGGGACCCAGTTTCCAGGAGGGAACCTTAAGTTTTATATTCCTGGTAGACAACCATACCCGATCGTTCACACTTAGGTCCGGACCAGACACTCTCCTCCTATCAGCGTTTGTATCGGTTCCCCATAGTATTCAGATTCTTCAGCACCCCTCTCCATACTGAAGCGAGTGATGAGGAAAATCGTTCCTCCTCAGGAACCCCCGAAGAGCCCCCCCTACTGAAAGTACAAAACTGGGGGTGAAAACCATATGCCCCAAAAAACGGGGACTTACCAGTGGACTCGCTCCGCCTATTATTAAGAGCAAACTCTGCCAGAGGTAAGAAAGAAGCCCAGTCCTCCTGGTTCTCTGACACAAAACACCGGAGATATGTCTCCAAGCTCTGTTTCATACGTTCCGTCTGACCTTTGGTCTGAGGATGAAAAGCCGATGAGAACGATAAATGCATCCCCCGCCGTGTACAAAACGCCTTCCAGAATTTGGACACAAACTGAGACCCCCGATCTGACACCACCTCGGAGGGTACCCCGTGAAGCCTCACAATCTCCCCAATGAACACCTGCGCAAGAGTTTTAGCATTAGGAAGAGCAGGAAGAGCGATAAAATGTGCCATCTTGCTGAACCTGTCCACTACAACGAGTATGACCGTTTTACCCGAAGACGGAGGGAGGTCCGTAATAAAGTCCATAGACAGATGAGTCCAAGGACGCTCCGGGATCTTCAAAGGTAAGAGGGCCCCAGACGGACGGGTATGTGAGGTCTTAGAGCGCGCACAAACCCCACAGGACGCGACAAAAGTTACCACCTCCTTATGTAAGTTAGGCCACCAAAACCGACGCGAGAGGAGATCCACAATTGCTTTACTCCCCGGGTGTCCTGCAAAAACTGAGTTATGGTGTGCCTCGATCACCTTTTGTCGCAACTGATCTGGAACAAACAGTCTCCCCGGAGGTCCAACAGGGGCGTCCCCCTGAGCCTCCAATGCCTCCTCCTCAAGCTCAGAGCATACTGCCGAAAACACCACCCCCTCCTGAAGGATAGGAATCGGGTCGTCCGTATTCCCTGTCCCAGGGAAACTACGAGATAAGGCATCCGCCTTTACATATTTTGACCCAGGACGATATGTAACGACAAAATTAAACCTGGTAAAAAACAATGACCACCTAGCTTGTCTGGGATTCAGACGTTTCGCAGACTCCAGATATAGCAGGTTCTTGTGATCGGTGATGACGGTGACCGGATGGACTGCCCCCTCTAAAAAATGGCGCCACTCCTCAAAAGCTAACTTAATGGCCAAGAGTTCCCTATTGCCGACATCGTAATTCCTCTCAGCGGACGACAATTTTTTAGAGAAAAAGGCGCACGGATGCCACTTACCAGGGGACGAACCTTGTGACAATACAGCTCCCACCCCTACCTCGGAAGCATCTACCTCTACAATGAATGGCTGTGACGCATCAGGTTGAATGAGTATGGGTGCCGAGGCAAAACATTTTTTCAAAGAGGAGAATGCTTGACAAGCCTTGTCAGACCACCTAGAAAAATCCGTCCCCTTTTTAGTCATGTCTGTGAGAGGCTTAACCATGGACGAGAAATTACGAATAGAGATGAGCATTGTTCGACTCGAACTGTTCGCCAATCTCAAATTCGAGCTGTTTTGGTCGGTGTTCGAGCCGTTCGGCGAACACGAACGATTTGAGAAAAATTCGGCTGTTCGAGGTTATGTTCAATAACTGTTCGTGCACCAAAATCATAACTGGATTTTTTCTCAGTAATGATGAAAATTAATGTTAATACGCAGTTTGAGTGTACAGCGGGGTGGGGGGAGGGGCAGGGGATGGATCTCTGCAGG
Organism: Phyllobates terribilis; assembly: GCF_046119375.1. NCBI lineage: Eukaryota > Metazoa > Chordata > Amphibia > Anura > Dendrobatidae > Phyllobates > Phyllobates terribilis. Next base: position 4,445,838 of record NW_027362813.1, read on the forward strand.
AATAATGAAGATCTCCATTTTTTTTTCTCTTTCCCGCATTTACAGTGGGGAAGTGCAATCTGTCAGCCTATCAGCAGCGCACACACGGAGCGAAGTGCTTTTTTTCACACAAGCAAGGGCATGTGTCATTGGCAGTGTATGTCACATGTCCTTGCCCTATAAGACCAAGCCATTTTCCCCGTCGCCACCATGTTCTCACTGCTGCAGCTGCGTGTTAGACGGCACCGCTGTTGCTGTGTGCGCTATACCTTGTTACTTTCAAGCCAATTTTCGCACAAATCTACAGATAGCTTGGGAGTAGGGAATAGTTGTGATTGCAGTCCTTTTAAGGACTAGGTTACAGCATTTCCTACGACTTTTATAAGGCAGGTCTGTGCTCTTAAATAGATAGATTGTGGGAGTAAAGACTAATTGTAATTGCAGTCCTTTTCAGGACTAGGTTACATCAGTTCCTATCAGTTTTTGCCAGGCAGGTCTGTGCCAGTGCTGTACAAGTTTTTTTCACAGCATTTGGCTGAATCTAGCAAAGCTAATCCTTTTTGGCCTATTGCAGAGTGTGTTAGTCAGTGGAGTAGTCTATCTGCGTTGCAAGATATACCACCTGTGTATAGAATACCAATTTTTTTACTGCACCTAGTGAAGTAAAATCTTTTGGGCATAGCATCATTCTATTAGTCCATCTATACTGACCTATATCAGGCTGCAAATTAAAAATAATTTTTAGCTGCATCTACCTCTGAAAAAATATTTGGCCTTCTAGCTGTGTGTGGGACTTGTCTATTAGTCCATCTATATTGACCTCCATCAGGTTGCAAACTGAATATAATTTTTTTCTGCATCTAGCTCTGAAAAAATATTTGGCCTTCTAGCAGTGTGTGGGACTTTCTCTATTAGTCCATCTATACTGACCTCCATCAGGTTGCAAATTAAAAATAATTTATATCTGCTTCTAGCTCTGAAAAAATATTTGGCCTTCTAGCAGTGTGTGGGACTTTCTCTATTAGTCCATCTATACTGACCTCCATCAGGTTGCAAATTAAAAATATTTTTTTGTCTGCATCTAGCTCTGAAAAAATATATGGCCTTCTAGCAGTGTGTGGGACTTTCTCTATTAGTCCATCTATACTGACCCCCATCAGGTTGCAAATTCAAAATTCTTTTTTGTCTGCATCTAGCTCTGAAAAAATATTTGGCCTCCTAGCAGTGTGTGGGACTTTCTCTATTAGTCCATCTATACTGATCTCCATCAGGCTGCAAATTAAAAATATTTTTTATCTACATCTACCTCTGAAAAAATATTTGGCCTTCTAGCTGTGTGTGGGACTTGTTCTATTAGTCCATCTATACTGACCTCCATCAGGTTGCAAACTGAATATAATTTTTTTCTGCATCTAGCTCTGAAAAAATATTTGGCCTTCTAGCAGTGTGTGGGACTTTCTCTATTAGTCCATCTATACTGACCTCTATCAGGTTGCAAATTAAAAATAATTTTTTGTCTGCATCTAGCTCTGAAAAAATATTTGGCCTTCTAGCAGTGTGTGGGACTTTCTCTATTAGTCCATCTATACTGGCCTCCATCAGGTTTCAAACTGAATATATTTTTTTTCTGCATCTACCTCTGAAACAATATTGGGCTTCTAGCTGTGTGTGGGACTTGTTCTATTAATCCATCTATACAGACCTCCATCAGGTTGCAAACTGAATATAATTTTTTTCTGCATCTACGTCTGAAAAAATATTTGGGCTTCTAGCTGTGTGTGGGACTTGTTCTATTAGTCCATCTATACTGACCTCCATCAGGTTGCAAACTGAATATAATTTTTTCTGCATCTAGCTCTGAAAAAATATTTGGCCTTCTAGCTGTGTGTGGGACTTTCTCTATTAGTCCATCTATACTGACCTCCATCAGGTTGCAAATTAAAAATAATTTTTTGTCTGCATCTAGCTCTGAAAAAATATTTGGCCTTCTAGCAGTGTGTGGGACTTTCTCTATTAGTCCATCTATACTGACCTCCATCAGGTTGCAAATTCAAAATATTTTTTTGTCTGCATCTAGCTCTGAAAAAATATTTGGCCTTCTAGCTGTGTGTGGGGCTTGTTCTATTAGTCCATCTATACTTACCTCCATCAGGTTGCAAACTGAATATAATTTTTTTCTGCATCTACCTCTGAAAAAATATTTGGCCTTCTAGCAGTGTGTGGGACTTTCTCTATTAGTCCATCTATACTGACCTCCATCAGGTTGCAAATTAAAAATAATTTATATCTGCATCTAGCTCTGAAAAAATATTTGGCCTTCTAGCAGTGTGTGGGACTTTCTCTATTAGTCCATCTATACTGACCTCCATCAGGTTGCAAATTAAAAATAATTTTTTGTCTGCATCTAGCTCTGAAAAAATATTTGGCCTTCTAGCAGTGTGTGGGACTTTCTCTATTAGTCCATCTATACTGACCTCCATCAGGCTGCAAATTAAAAATAATTTTTATCTGCATCTAACTCTGAAAAAATATTTGGCCTTCTAGCTGTGTGTGGAACTTTCTCTATTAGTCCATCTAAACTGACCTCCATCAGGCTGCAAATTAAAAATAATTTTTATCTTCATCTACCTCTGAAAAAATATTTGGCCTTCTAGCTGTGTGTGGGACTTTCTCTATTAGTCCATCTATACTGACCTCCATCAGGTTGCAAATTAAAAATATTTTTTTGTCTGCATCTAGCTCTGAAAAAATATTTGGCCTTCTAGCAGTGAGTGGGACTTTCTCTATTAGTCCATCTATACTGACCTCCATCAGGTTGCAAACAGAATATGTTTTTTTTCTGCATCTACCTCTGAAAAATATTGGGCTTCTAGCTGTGTGTGGGACTTTTTCTATTAATCCATCTATACTGACCTCCATCAGGTTGCAAACTGAATATAATTTTTTCTGCATCTACCTCTGAAAAAATATTTGGGCTTCTAGCTGTGTGTGGGACTTTCTCTATTAGTCCATCTATACTGACCTCCATCAGGTTGCAAATTAAAAATAATTTATATCTGCATCTAGCTCTGAAAAAATGTTTGGCCTTCTAGCAGTGTGTGGGACTTTCTCTATTAGTCCATCTATACTGACCTCCATCAGGTTGCAAATTAAAAATAATTTTTTGTCTGCATCTAGCTCTGAAAAAATATTTGGCCTTCTAGCAGTGTGTGGAACTTTCTCTATTAGTCCATCTATACTGACCTCCATCAGGTTGCAAACTGAATATAATTTTTTTCTGCATCTACCTCTGAAAAAATATTTGGGCTTCTAGCTGTGTGTGGGACTTGTTCTATTAGTCCATCTATACTGACCTCCATCAGGTTGCAAACTGAATATAATTTTTTTCTGCATCTATATCTGAAAAAATATTTGGCCTTCTAGCAGTGTGTGGGACTTGTTCTATTAGTCCACCTATACTGACCTCCATCAGGTTGCAAATTCAAAATATTTTTTTGTCTGCATCTAGCTCTGAAAAAATATTTGGCCTTCTAGCAGTGTGTGGGACTTTCTCTATTAGTCCATCTATACTGACCTCCATCAGGTTGCAAACTGAATATATTTTTTTTCTGCATCTACCTCTGAAAAAATATTTGGGCTTCTAGCTGTGTGTGGGATTTGTTCTATTAGTCCATCTATACTGACCTCCATCAGGTTGCAAACTGAATATAATTTTTTTCTGCATCTACCTCTGAAAAAATATTTGGGCTTCTAGCTGTGTGTAGGACTTGTTCTATTAGTCCATCTATATTGACCTCCATCAGGTTGCAAACTGAATACAATTTTTTTCTGCATCTACCTCTGAAAAAATATTTGGGCTTCTAGCTGTGTGTGTGACTTGTTCTATTAGTCCATCTATACTAACCTCCATCAGGTTGCAAATTGAATATAATTTTTTTCTGCATCTAACCCAGCCAATAGTTTTGGCCTAATACCACAGTTTGGCCACTCAGCTCTGCTCGGTTCCCATCCATTGTTTTTTTGTGCAAACAACTGCAGAGTTGTGAATTTGTTAACCACCAAAATGAGTGGAAAAAGGCCTGCTGCTGGTGGAAAGGGGAATAGGCGTGTTGGGAAGGGGAAAAAAGGTTGTGTCCTTGGGGTAGGTGTTAAAGCAACAGTAACATCTGCAGAAGAAAGACCATCTTCCAGCCAAACTAAAATGTCTACTTCTTTTAGCGGACAATGTGATAAGATCCCTTTCTTACGGCCACGCCAATCGCTACAAATTCCAGATGAGGCACAAAAACAGCAGGTGCTTCAGCGGATATCAAGTGCTCATTTAAGTGGGCTCTCCTCCACATCAACTTCAACATCACAAATACTCCAGTCCTCAAAGGTGTCACCCCAATCGCATTTGCTTCCTCACAGCTCCCAAATCTCCAGCTGCCCGTCTGAGTATGAGTCACAGTCAGCCAAGAGATGAGGTCAGCAGAGGAGGTGGAGGAAGATGCTAGTGACGGCGAGGTCAGGTTGCGCCTTCCTGGACAGAGACGTAGTACTGGAAGCATGTCAACAACTGCATTCTCAAACACAACTCTGCCTCTCACCACAAGTCGTGGTGGCTCTTCAGGTCGCATGGGTGCTAAGCCTTGCATAGCCTGGGCATTTTTTCAGATCGATAAAGATGACCCAACTCGTGTTATCTGTAACATTTGTCAGCAAAAGCTAAGTAGAGGCCAAAAAATACATAGTTTGAGTACTTCATGCATGAACCGGCACATGGACATGAAGCATAAGTTGCAGTGGGAAGCTCAGTGTGCTACAATGCGGCCTAGCCGGCCGGGCCAACCACCGTCTGCCATATCTTGTGCATCCGCGGCCTCTTCATCCTCTGTGACTGGGGGGACAGCAGTCACACCTGTTTTGGGGCGCAGACCTGCCACCTCTTTACCCGCAACAGCCAGCGTGATTGGCAGGTCATCATTTTCTATGGAGGTGGTAACACCAGCTGGTGTTGAGCGCTGTCCGACATCGATAGCACCACCTTTGGATCAAGGCAACCTAACATGTCCGCCTGCATCTTCCTCACAGACCGGCAGTATGCCGGGGACACCCTTATCAACCCCGTCTAAGCACAATAGCCAGCCCTCGGTCGCTCAGATGTGGACAAGTAAAAGACCATTTCCTCCTAGCCATGAGAAAGCTAAGAGGTTGAATTTCACCATCTGCAAGCTCTTGGCTACAGAAATGCTGCCTTTCCGCCTGGTGGACACAGAGGATTTTCGAGACCTTATGTCCGTCGCAGTGCCCCAGTACCAGATGCCCAGTCGGCACTACTTCTCAAAGAAAGGTGTGCCTGCGCTCCACCAGCATGTCGCACACAACATCACCGCTTCTTTGAGAAACTCTGTGTGTGACAGGGTGCATTTCACCACAGACACTTGGACGAGTAGGCATGGACAGGGGCGTTACATGTCGCTGACTGGGCACTGGGTAACTATGGTGACAGCAGGACAAGGGGCTGCTGTCCAAGTCTTGCCGTCCCCATGAGTTGTGCGTCAATCCTCTTTATGTCAAAGTTCCTCCACTGCTTCTGCCTCCTCAACCTCCTCTCGGTCTTCCACCTGCACCCAAAGCCTGTCTGGTCATGCCACAAGCTTTCTAACTGCGCAGAAGGGATCCTGCACACCTCCTTACTATGCTGGCAGTAGGGCTCAACGTCATCAGGCGGTTTTTACTTTGAAATGTCTGGGAAATGTGAGTCACACAGCTGAGGAGTTGTGGTCTGCTCTGGAGAACCAATTTCATGAATGGTTGTCTCCACTGGACCTGAAACCAGGGAAGGCCGTGTGCGACAATGCTGCAAACCTGGGTGCGGCCCTTCGCCGGGGCAATGTCACACACGTGCCATGTATGGCTCACGTGTTGAACCTGGTTGTCCAGCAATTTTTAGCCCACTATCCCAGACTAGATGGCCTTCTGCAGAGGGCACGGTCGCTGTGTGCTCACTTCCGCCGTTCGCATCCCGCAGCTCAGCGACTTACATCTCTACAGAAGTCGTTGGGCCTGCCACTTCACCGGGTAAAATGCGATGTGCCTACCCGGTGGAATTCAACTCTGCACATGTTGCAGCGACTGTGGCAGCACCGACAAGCCCTGGTGCAATACGTTCTGACGTATAGCCTGGGCCAACGAGATCCAGAGGTGGGGCAAATCACGCTGGAGGAGTGGTCTCAGATCAGGGACCTATGCACCCTTCTGCACAGTTTTGAAATGGCGACGAAGATGTTTAGTGCTGACGATGCCATTATCAGCATGACTATTCTGGTGATTTACATGCTGGAGCACATGTTAAACAGAATTCGGAGTCAGGTGGTGGCACAAGAGGAGGTGGAGGAAGTAGAGGAGGAGGAGTTGTATGCGGAAGGGCTAACATCTGCAAGGTCCAGACGGTCGGCAGCACCAAGGCGGCAGGCATGCGAGGGTGGGGGAGATGGTTTTACCAGGGCGCATGGTTGCAGCCAAACTAGTGAGGAAGGTGCAGGAGCCCAGGAAGAAGTGGAGGACGAACTGATGGAAGACTCAACAGATGAGGGAGACCTTGATCACATTTCTGTTGTGCGAGGTTGGGGGGAGAGGACAGAGGAAGGAAGCATGATTGTTACCTCGCCACCAACACAACAGGGACTTGGTACTCCTGGATGCGCAACACACATGAGTGCCTTCTTGCTGCACTACCTGCAACATGACCCTCGAATTGTGAGAATTAGAAATAATCCTGACTACTGGGTTGCCACACTGTTAGATCCCCGGTACAAAAGTAAATTTGCAGAAATTATTCCTGCCATAGAAAGGGATGCACGCATGCAGGAGTATCAGCAGAGACTGTTGCAGAATCTTACATGTGCTTTTCCACAAAACACCAGTGGTGCACGTAGTGAATCTCACAGTTCCAACTTGCCAACCGTGGGACCGTCAAGTGTTCAGCACTCAAACCGTAACAGAACCACAGTATCTGCTGGTAACATCAATTTTGCGGAATCATTTCACCACTTTTTTAGCCCATCCTTTGCAAGGCCACAGGAGACAAGAAGTCTGACACATAGTCAACGCCTAGAGACGATGGTACAGGAGTATCTCCAAGTAAACATTGAAGCCATGACTGTGTCACTGGACCCTTGCTCTTTTTGGGCTTCCAATCTGGATAAATGGCCGGAGCTAGCCACTTACGCCTTGGAGATCTTGTCATGCCCCGCAGCCAGTGTTCTGTCTGAACGTGTGTTCAGCGCTGCTGGTGGTGTGCTGACAGATAAGCGCACGCGGCTCTCCACTGATAATGTAGACAGACTCACGTTCATAAAGATGAACAAATCATGGATCCGAAACGACTTTTCTACCCCTGTATCATACTGGGGAGAGTAAAAGCTTGATGATTGGTTAAAATCACCCTACCAACCGTGTTAAGCTTTCAAATTACTAATCATGTTTATCTGTATCTTGGCTGGAAAATAAATTGGGCTTTGTAGCAGTGTGCAGCACTGATTCTATTAGGCCATCTATAATAAGCTCCACCAGATTTAAAATTACTAATCATGTTTATCTGTATCTTGACTGGAAAATAATTTGGGCTTTGTAGCAGTGTGCAGCACTGATCCTAATAGGCCATCTATACTAAGCTCCACCAGATTTAAAATTATTAATAATTTTTAGCTGCATCTAGCCCGGAAAATAATTTTGGGGCTCCGAGATGTGCAAGACACATAAGTGCCTTCTTGCTGCACTACCTGCAACATGACCCTCATATTGTCAGAATTCGAAGTAATCATGACTACTGGGTTGCCACACCCTTAGATCCCCCAAACTTTTCGATCAACCTTTTCATTTTAATAAAGACCAAAAAAATGGTCATTTTTGAAATTATAAGCATTAGCAGGTTATTAGAAACTGAAATCAAACAGTTTTCAATTCAAAACTTTATTCTAGGTGATGTTACATTTTCACATAGGACCCCTTGTTCGAAAGGAGCTTCTGAACTCTCTCGTCCATTGAATTTGTCAGGTTTTGGATGGTTTCTACTTCAATTGTTTTGCATGAGGACAGAATACCCTCCCAGAGCTGTTGCTTAGATGTGAACTGCCTCCCGCCATCATAGACACTCCTTTTGATGATGCTCCAGAGGTTCTGAATGGGATAGAGGTCAGGGGAGAATGGGGGTCACACCATAAGTTTGTCCCCTTTTATGCCCATATCAGCCAGAGATGCAGATGTTTTATGTGCAGCATGAGATGGTGCATTATCATGCAAAAAAATGATCTTGCTGTGAAATACACGGTTCTTCTTCTTGAACCATGGCAGGAAGTGCTGTTTGAGAAAATCCACATACATTATGGAGTTCATCTTTAGCGCCTTCAGGGATCCTAAAGGGGCCGACAATCTCTCTCCCCATGATTCCAGCCCAAAACATTACTCCACCTCCTCCTTGTTGGCGCTGTAGCCGTGTTTGCGTGGGGTGTCCATCAACCAGCCATCCTCCACTCCATCCATCTGGACCATCGAGCGCTGCACGGCACTCATCCGTGAACAAAACAGTTTTGAAATCAGTCTTCATGTAATGTTTGGCCCACTGGAGCCATTTCTGCTTGTGTGAAGTGGATTGAGGAGGTCGTGTTAAAATAATGGGTCAGCTTCGAATCATTGCCTTTAAGAAGACTTGTTTTTCAGTTAGATAATCCTTATTTAGCAATACTTTTGTTTGTTCTATTTTCTTGTAGTGTTCTCATGACCTTTATAAGAATTGGCTCATTGGTTTATAATTATCATACTTGTCCTATGTCTGTACACAAAATAAAGTCCCAATATATCACCACCAGGAAACTCCCTAAGTTCACCATGACCTGGACTGTATTCAGTACTATCAGTGAGAAAGGATGTTGGGAGTATCATACATCATGAATATCCTGCAGATGTATTGACAAGCACCTGTTATTTAATTATTCTGCGCCAAAGATAACATATTACTTACATCATCTCATACGCATGTATCAAAGCACAACCCACGTTGATTGGGGTATATAATTATATTACATCTTAAAATAAACAGAATCATTCTCTTGAGACAGTCTGTAGTGAGTGTCTTATTTGAAGTGTCATTCCTATAGGAAATCTATATAGGTAATCTCTTTTGTCTACCTGAGAAGAAGTGAGATCCCCTCACGTCTTTAACAGCTGGAGGCCCTTCAGCGAGATCTATTTTTTTTCCTTTTAATTTCATCTGAGACTGAACAACAGCTTTACCCCTATCCCGAACAGAAACAAACCCCGGCCGGGTAAGTGAGTGGCCTTAACACTCTGAGCAAATTTCTCTCCGGGAGAGGTGGGGTCGACCTAGGTCAGTCTCCAGGGATCTTGAACGGGAAACCCTCAGGTAGCAATTTTATTATTATTATTATTATTAATTTCCTTTAATATATATATTATTACTAAATATTTCACATAACTGGAAAAATTACTAATTCAAATACTATATCGTATTTCTGCACTTTTGCATGCATTAACTATTTCATATAATATATATATAGTACTTCTACCTCAGCTAATCCCCAATCATTGCTGCTTCCAACTTAACTAACGTTCATACTAAGTGTAACTGTGTTAAGTTCATGCTTATTATAGCAAAAATGTACGAGATATAAGTGATTAGATGACGTGTGCTGAATGCGAGTGTAGTACTCTGGTTAGCAAATACAACAATGGAGCTGTCACGCATTTTAGGAAGCTGCGAGATTAGTGTGGAATCTGAAGGTTGGGGGCTACGGGAGGAAGATAATACATTCCTTACGTTAGTATATGTGAATATTAACAGTCATTGTTTTGTTGAACCTTATACCATTTATGAATATTGTGATATTGATTCAGCTAGAGCAATAAATAGAATCCAGGATTCACAGGATATAAAGTTATTTTGCCCAGTTGCCCTAGAAAATTTTAATAGGAATTGGAGTACGAGAAGTGCTGTGGTGGAGAATGAGGAGGTGTTAATGACTGAAGTGGTGATTAAGAGAAATGAATAATTGATAGGCTGCAAAAGCATACATGACTTGTGAAAAGTGTTTGTGCTCGGTTACAGTAGTGAGAAAGCGAAAGCCTCATGGTAGGGATACTGCTTCGTTTCTGGAAAGGATACATTTGTACCCTGTAAGTGCACACCAGTATAGGAGAAGTAACGTTACATACCGAGTTTTCCCTGCCATATTGTTCCACATCCACACACTATAGGTAAAGAGTGGCAGTATATTATAGAAAACAGATGGTATATGCCTGTGTGACAGGATATTATTACTCATAATAATTATCTTGCCAATATTGGCACGGACTCAGGAATAGACGTAGGATATTCTTCAAGTGAGGACTCTGACCCAGATGTATGAAGAATATATAGCGATTGTTTTTGGAACGGTTTTTGTTTATAATAGTCTACATTTATTTGTTTAGACGAACTTGTCTCAGCATCAGAGCAGAGCAAAGAGTTGCAGTTCAGCTTAAGGCCCTCGAATCAGGGGTAACTGGCTAACGTACTTGACCAGTTGACCCAGCTGATTGAATCAGGGGTAACCAGCTAACGTATCTGACTGGTTGACCCAGCTGATTATATAGCAGGATACTGAAGATAGGGATCGCAACCCTTGACAAATCCTGTTATGGGTGCTCGAATCTCCAGATCAAGGAACAAGGATCCGAGGTGCACCATGTGTGATCTGGTGAGAATGGAGCATGGCAGGGCAGCTGTAAAAGATGCAACAAAGATATTGAAAAGGGCTGGTATGCCAGCCAAGGGATGCCTAGATGCTGAGAGATGGAAACGGTTTAGTCAGGAACATTCACAATGGATTGATAAGCATGATTACGGAGCACAGGTTGCAGCCTGGTTGAGAACTAGTGAGAGACATCATCCCCTTTTAATTCCCGATGATGATGAAACTGATCAGGTAGTGATCAGAAGCAGATCTCATGTCATACAACCCCCGACACCTAGTCGGGAACAAGGTCCAATCCAGGCTGCGCCCTCCGCTCATTGGTTTATAATTATCATACTTGTCCTATGTCTGTACACAAAATAAAGTCCCAATATATCACCACCAGGAAACTCCCTAAGTTCACCATGACCTGGACTGTATTCAGTACTATCAGTGAGAAAGGATGTTGGGAGTATCATACATCATGAATATCCTGCAGATGTATTGACAAGCACCTGTTATTTAATTATTCTGCGCCAAAGATAACATATTACTTACATCATCTCATACGCATGTATCAAAGCACAACCCACGTTGATTGGGGTATATAATTATATTACATCTTAAAATAAACAGAATCATTCTCTTGAGACAGTCTGTAGTGAGTGTCTTATTTGAAGCGTCATTCCTATAGGAAATCTATATAGGTAATCTCTTTTGTCTACCTGAGAAGAAGTGAGATCCCCTCCCGTCTTTAACAGTCGACAGGATGGCGTATGCACAGCTGCAAACCTCTGAAGGACCCTGCATCTTGTTGTTCGGGGGACGTTGGAGGCACCAGCAGCTTCAAAAACTTGTCTGCTGCTATGACAAGGCTTTTTTGCCGCTGCTCTTTTAACCTGACGTAATTGCCTGTAGGAAAGAGTCCTCAATTTGCCCTTATCAGCACGCACACGTGTGTACTGTGAATCAGCTACATACTTCTTGATTGCCAAGACACTTCATCCTGATCATCGCACAATGTTGATTGTAGTCATGCCTTGACCTAAACACTCCACAATTTGTTGCTTCTCAGCAGCCGACACATCCTTTTTCTTTCCCATTTTGGCAGAAAATGTAGGCTGCTTAATAATGTGAGACAGCCTTCTTAAGTAGTCTTGCATTTCATTGGACACACCTGCCAAACTAATTAGCACAGGTGTCTGCAATTGCTTACAGTGATATAAAGAGCCCTGACACACATCACCATCAATGAGTTTAACTGACAAACAAACAAATTCTTCCCTTATCACTCCTAAACACTTTTTGCATAATAATTTGGAACACAGTGTACATGTGCTTTTCCACAAAACACCAGTGGTTCACGTAGTGAATCTTACAGTTCTAACTTGCCAACCGTGGTCTGTATGGAGTTGTTCAGTAAAGGGCCCAAAATTAAGATAACATAGATGGGAGAGGTCTCTATGAATAGGAATTCCTAAGTATTTGATACCCTGTGAGGGCCAGGCAAAGGGAAAGTTGGACTGGATGGAATCCTATATGGATTTGGGGAGGGAGACATCGAGGGCCTCAGACTTCGCTGCATTGATTTTAAAATTTGACCATGTAACAAAGTGATCTATTTCAGCCATAACAGCATGGATGGATATATGTGATTGAGTGATATATACTAGGACATCATCAGCAAATAGAGAGCACTTGTACTCGGTGCCTCCCACCTCAATCCACCTAATATTGGGGTTATGGCGAATTGATGAGAGCAGGTGCTCCGTCACTAGGATGTATAAGAGAGGGGACAGAGGACATCCCTGCCTTGTCCCATTGGTGATTGTGAAAGGTGATGAAAATGTTCTGATGCACCCCCTGGGCCTTGAGACACCCGGAGCCGGACCCTTTTTGGTGGATGCTGGTGGTTGTAGTCTTCGTGGCGGTGACCCGGTTCCGTGGCTCAGGGTGGTCAAACCAGTGGCGGAACTATTTATGTGGTTTTGATGTTTAAATGTCCGACTACGCCACCCGTGGATTGCGGTCAGAGTGAACCGCCGCTGCAGGGCAGACCGCTGAGGCTGGTGTTGTGGGTGCAGCAGAGCGTAGCATAACTCCCCACGGGAGGAGTATAGCCTCAGGGCAGTGTATGCGGAGGATGGGGGTGATGGTGCAGGGCAGCAGCAGTAACGACACTGAGTCAGTGATGCAGTCCAGGGCCTTTACTCACAGTTCTTATTATCCACACCACGTCTGCAGGTAACGGCTGCCCACGTCGTACTGTGCTCATCAGGTGAGGGGCTCAGACAACTCCCAGATAACTTTGGAGTGCTTCACAGTACCCCCTTTGTGTGTCCTTTGTCTGGCCTTTCTTACCAACCCTTCTGTCCGGCTGCCTCGGGCCTCCTCTTGGTAAACTTGGCGCCAGTTTCCCTGACCCTATGTGATGCCTTCCTAGCGGGTGTAGCGAGGGGCTGCGCCACATAAAATGTCACAGCCTCCGGTTTCTAGCTGAGGGTCGTTTCCTGCCTCCACTAGTTTCGGGGACCGGTCTCCCCCTTTGGCCTGACCCCTCCACGCAGGTGGATTCGGCCGTGCGGTGGCGACTCGCCCGTCCGCACCCCTGGGATCCCTTCATTCCTCGTTCCTGGAGCCTTCTCCGCTCCTCTTCCTTCCTTCTCCCTCTTCAAGGCCTGGGCCTCTGTTACTAGGCCCGCCTCCGGAGCAGAGCTCATGCAGAGCCCCTGCTCCCTGCCACTTCTGCTCAGACTTCTCTGCACTGAACTAAGATGGTGCCCACCTTTTATACTCCCTTCTCAATGCACCCAGGAACTGCTTCCTCCCTGCTCCTGCACTACAGTGTTCCCTCCCCCCACTCGAGCCAGGGACAGGGACTGTCGTGCCCATCTCAGAGGCATATTGGTCGCCCTGCCCCACGGCAATGTGGTGTAATGCATGCAGATGTCGGGTCCTGATCCACACTCCATCCTTACCTGAGAGTGAGATATCACACCTCTGGGTGAGGTGCAATACCTCTGTAGCAACCGAGCCCTCAGGGTGCTACAGTTCCATTTATCTTCAGCCTAGGTGACGTATTGTGATACAGGGCCGTGATTTTGGCTATAAAAGGGTCCCCTAGACCCCTACCCCAAGCTTTTTAAGAGAATCATATATGGCGTGCCAGGAGACTCTATGGAATGCTTTCTCAGCATCCAATGAGAGTATCTAATTACAAATTTTTAACTGCATCTAGCCCAGGAAATACTTTGTGCCTAGTAGCAGTGTCTGCTAGTCAGCGGATTATCCCGGCTGTTAAGCAAGCTACACCACCTGTTGTTTGGACACTTAATTTTTTCAAAGGAAATGCTTCGGGACCACGGGATACTCAGTGAAGAGCATCAGGAGGCACCCCAAGGCATAGGGGCTGGGACTGGCAGTAGGATGCCTTGCGGTGGACAGCCGTGCTCGATCCTTATAAAAGCTTTTTAACTGCAGCAGCTTTAGTGGACGCTACTGGAGCTGGAATTACGCGGCTGCTGGCATGAGACTTGCCCTCCAATAGATCCTTGTAAATGGATTTAAAGTGTATTCATTCAAATTAGAGAGACAATTTAAATTAAAAAGCTTAGAGCTGCCTCCACCACAGGGGTGCTCGCTCGACCCACCAGCGGACAGGCACCAGTATTGGGAGAGGGGGGCTGGCCGTCAGGGTTCACCGCGGCTCTGGCACAAACCCGGTGTCACGGAGGTGGCACGGGCAGGAGCGGACTGAACGTGTCGGCTTCTCACTTTTTGGATTTTAGAAGGGCATGACATGCCTATATCTGTGTCTCCCCCTCCTTTTACTCCTCCACCTCTTTTCTTTTCGCATGACTATATGTACTTGTCACTTTTCCATGTGTTAGTTGTGTCTTCTGTGCAGTTTGTCAGCTTTTGGACACCGTTGAAGGTGTTTTCTATGTGTTTCTATGTGTTTTTGTTTGCCTGCCATTGGTTTTAACGGTGTTCGAAGGTGTTCGACGAACAGTTCGGCGAACAGTTCGGCGAACACACGGGTGTTCGACAAACCGAACCGAACTCGAACACTACGGGGGTGGCTCAACACTAATTACGAATGAACTTCCGGTAATAATTAGCAAACCCCAGGAAACGTTGTAGTGCCTTAAGATTCTCTGGCCGATCCCACTCAGGAACTGCCCGCACTTTCCCAGGGTAGATTCGAAAACCGGACGCTGAAACCAGGAAGCCTAAAAACTGGAGTTCCTGTACGGCGAACACACACTTTTCCCATTTGGCATACAGTTTATTATCCCGCAAGATCTGTAACACCTGCCTAACGTGCTCCTGATGAAACACCTGATACGGCGAGTAAATTAAGATATCATCCAGATATATGACAACAAACTGTCCCACCAGGCGGCGAAAAATGTCATTAACAAACTGCTGGAACACGGCCGGGGCATTAGTCAGACCGAATGGCATGACAAGGTTCTCATAATGCCCCTCCGGAGTGTTAAACGCCGTCTTCCACTCATCCCCCTCCTTCATCCTAATCAGATTGTACGCCCCCCTGAGATCCAACTTAGAGAACCATTTGGCGCCCACGATCTGTTTAAAGAGATCGGGAATAAGTGGGAGCGGATACGGATCTCGGACCGTAATCCGATTAAGTTCACGGAAATCCAGGCAAGGGCGTAGGCCTCCATCTTTCTTCTTAACAAAGAAGAACCCCGCGGCCACCGGTGAAGATGAAGGTCTAATATGCCCCTTAGCCAGACTTTCTGAAATATAATCCTTCATGGCCTGCCTCTCAGGACCAGAAATGTTATACAACCTAACTTTAGGTAACTTGGCCTCAGGGAGCAGTTTTACAGAACAGTCATACTCGCGATGAGGAGGTAGTTCCTGACACCCTTTCTCAGAGAATACATCCTCAAAGTCCGCCAGAAATGGAGGTAAGACCCTAGGAGTAACCGCACCGATGACCGTATTCATGCAGTTTTTATTACAGAATTTACTCCATTGGCTTATCTCTCTGGATTGCCAATTAATAACAGGGTTATGCTTAGTTCACCAAGGAAGGCCCAACACTATAGGAGTGGGAAGACCCTCCAACACGTAGCAAGACAACAGTTCTTTATGTATCGCCCCCACTTGAAGTTTTACGTTATGCACAGCTTGCAAAAAACTTCCCTGACAGAGAGGCCTGGCATCGATCGAGAATATGGGGATGGGTTTAGCCAACTCACTCAATCGCATACCTTGAAAACGGGCAAACCGAGCGTCCACCAGATTAGCCCCGGCCCCACTATCCAGAAGAACAGATATCCTCTCAGTTCTCGTACCCACCACCACCTCCGCCGGAACGAGAAACTGAGACGAACCTAGGGACGAAATACCTACTCCCAGATTGCCGTCCACCACACAACCTGGGATCAACAGTTTTCCGACGACTCTTCACACTGCAAGGGACGGGATGGACACCCCCCAATAAAATGTCCCTTTCTCCCGCAGAAGAAACACCTTCCTGTCTTATGGCGCACCACCGGTCCCCTCCCCCGAAATGATGCCCCTCCTAATTGCATAGGCTCCTCTGGACTGACCAGGGGAACCACCATATGAGGGGACCTTGTAGGAGGTGGAGTCATCACAGGGGGTGGAGTTATCCCGCACCTCTCCCGAAGCCGTCTGTCAATGCGAATAGCAAGGGCCATAGCGGCTTCCAGTGACGCGGGAGAGTAATACTGTGCCAACACATCCTGCAATTTGTCGGATAAACCTTGACAAAACTGGCTCCTAAGAGCCGGGTCATTCCACTGGGTGTCAGTGGCCCACCTACGGAACTCCGAACAGAATTCCTCCGCCGGACAATCTCCCTGCTGGAGCCTATGTAACTTAGATTCAGCAAGGGAGATCCGATCCGGGTCATCAGATACAAGACCCAGAGCAGCAAAAAACCTATCCACTGACTGGAGAGCCGGGGAGCCCGGGGGAAGAGAGAACGCCCAAGATTGTGGGTCCCCTTGTAGGAGCGAGATGACAATTCCCACCCTTTGTTCTTCACTCCCCGATGACCGAGGCCGCAGCCGAAAGTACAACTTGCCGCCTCCCGGAAAACAAAAAACTTGTCCCGCCCCCCAGTGAACCTGTCAGGGAGAGCTACTTTAGGTTCTGGTCCGGCTTGCTCTTGAGGATTCAAAACCTTGGACCTAACGTCCGCCAGCTCCATAGACAAACTCTGCAACTGCCGAGCTAGACCGACTACTGGATCCATGGTAGCTGGAGAAAATCTACAGTAAGTGGTCGGTGAAAATGTCACGCTGTCTCTGTGTACTGGAGGTACGGGGCCTAAGCTGACCCTAAGCTGGGGCCCTGACTAATCCCTCTACCTGAAGGTACTGTTAAAGGTACAGAGGTCCAGGCCGCCAGCGTAACCTCTACCTCCTGAGGATCCCTGCACCTAAGTAATCCAGTCCTGAGAAGGACCCCTGATCACAACAAAAGGGGACAGGTAATAATATGCCCACACTCAGTACTTAGACGAACGAGACAGTACAAGGGTAAAATCAAAACCACCTTGCATACAAAAACTACACAACTCCAACAGAGGGAACACCAACGGGAAAGGAGATAAATGATAAAGCGAGGAAGGGAAAAAACACTCCAAATACACTTAGCTCTGAAACTCCAAATACCACGATCCGCTCTGTTAGTCTGCATGAAATGCTTTCACTGACACTTCCCTAACAGACCGGCAGGCATTTGAAGGAGTCCCACAACAGCAACATTGATTGCAGCTGGGCGAGGCTGGACCTCGTCTAGCACAGAGAGAGAGAGAGTTAACTCCCTCACTGCCGAAAAACACAAAGCACCAAAAACTCAGCTTCGAGAAGTCAGGCTGTGTAAGTGTGACGATCTTCGTGGCGACACACCCGTGACAGTGTCAACGGGTTGTTATCTGTGTACACGGTGAATTTGGAGGAGGCAAGGTAATGCTTGAAACGCTCGGTCACTGCCCACACTACTGCCAGGAACTCCAGCTTGAATGAGCTATAATTCTCAGGGTTCCTCTCCGTGGGCTGTAGCTTTCGGCTGGCGTAAGCGATTACCCGTTCTTTCCCTTGCTGGATCTGGGACAGTACGGCTCCTAGCCCGATGTTGCTTGCGTCCGTGTGGAGGATAAATGGCTGGCTGTAGTCTGGATATGCCAGGAATTCATCCCCCGTGAGGGCCATCTTCAGCTGGCAGAAGGACTCCTCTTCCAGCTTTTCCCACCTAAAGGGCGGCTTCTGGTTTTTGGCTTTCCGAGATTGACTTATCAGGAGGTCCTGCATAGGGGCTGCCATTTTGGTGAAACCGGGAATGAATCTTCGGTAGTAGCCTACCAACCCGAGGAACTGCCGCACTTCCTTTATGCTGGAGGGTCTTGGCCAGTCCTTAATCACGGTGATCTTATCAGGGTCAGGAGCCACTCCGTCAGCACTCACCACGTGTCCCAGGTATTGCACCTTTGGTTTCAGAAGGTGACACTTGGAGGGTTTCACCTTTAGGCCGTAGTTTGCCAGAGCTTCAAAGACTTCTGCCAGGTGTTTCAGGTGGTCCTCGTAGGTCTTGGAATAGACGATGACATCGTCCAGATATAACAGGACCGTCTCGAAGTTCCGGTGTCCCAGACAGCATTCCATCAACCGTTGGAAGGTTCCTGGTGCGTTGCAGAGCCCGAACGGCATACAGTTAAATTCGCTGAGACCCATCGGGGTGGTGAATGCGGTCTTCTCCCGGTCCGCCTCTGCTACAGGAACCTGCCAGTACCCGCTAGTGAGATCCAAAGTATAGAAGAAGTTAGCTGATTTTAATTCAGCTAAGGACTCTTCTATCCTTGGTAACGGGTACGCATCTTTGTGTGTGATACGGTTGACCTTCCTGTAGTCTACACACATTCTCATGGTGTTGTCTTTCTTTTTCACTAAGACTAGTGGAGCTGCCCAGGGGCTACAGCTGTCCCTGATTACCCCAGCCTCCTTCATGTCTCTAAGCATCCCCTTGGCGTGTTGGTAGTGTGCCAGGGGAACGGGTCGGTATCTCTCCTTTATGGGAGGATGGTCTCCCGTGGGGATGTGGTGTTCTACCCCCTTTACTCGCCCGAAGTCTAGCGGGTGTTTACTAAACACTCTCTCGTACTCTCCAACCACCCGATAGACTCCCTGTTTCTGGTGTGAGGGAGTGGAGTCAGTACCCAAATGTAGTTGCTGACACTAGTCCTCCATTGGTTTCTTAGAGCCGTTACCTTCCTCTGGTTGAGATGGAGTAAAGGGTTCCACGGCCTGTACAGAGTTCTGGTTGATGGTGAACAATTTGGCTAGCGTGGCATACCAGGGCAGGTGTACTTCTCTCTCCCCGATATTTATGATGCGAACAGGCACTCTCCCATGGCGTACATCGACCACCCCCCGTGCTGTCAAAATGGTGGGCCTACTGTCTGAGTAGACGGGTTCTACCATTGCTTGGTAGTCTCTTCCTCTTAGACCAATAGCTGCCCGGCACCAAATCATCATCTCACTTTTTGGGGGCATGGCAATAGGGAACGGGTCACACATTCTCACGCTACCTATCTCGCCACCAGATAGTTCCACCTTTTGCCGCTTCATCAGTGCCCGGATCTCTTTTTGGAGCACACGCTGCTGGCCGGAACTGGCATTCTTGGCAACCTGCTGTAAAATGAGAATCACCTCTGCAAGACAATTTTCAATCACATTAGTTCCCAAGGTTATTCTAGGGTGACTCTCATGACGGTCTATGTCCGCTATAATCAGTCCTTGTGCCGCCAGTTCGACTTTACCGAACTTAATGATCACCTCTTTGAATCCCACCTGCGGCACGGGCTGACCATTGCTGGCGATGATACTCAGGTCGTCATCTGGGTAGCGGGTTATGTCCGAGTCATTCCAGTACTGTTTAAAGAGCACGTACGGGATGGTGGTCACCTGTGACCCAGTGTCTAGTAGGGCACTCATAGGAATGCCATCCAGTACCACAGGCAAGATTGGACGTCCCCCTACGTATTTATCACGCCAGTTTGATGGGCCTGATGGTCTTATGCCTGGGGGTTGGCCCTCTACCCCAGGTTGTGCCCGTTTAAATGACAGTACCTTGCCACATGTCCAGGTTGATTGCAGCGGTGGCAGATGGGTCGTCCGTCCTCGTTGTATCTGCCGCTGGGTCTTCCTCTGGCCTGTGGGGTCCTCCTCAGTCGGTGCCACGGGACGTCCTACGGTCCGGATTCCAGCTGGATCTTTCCTGGAGAAGAGACCTGTAAAGACTGCACAGTTCTGGTTAGCGTGGCAACGCTCTTAGTCAGCTCTTGGACCTGATGGTGCAGGTCTGTTGCCGGGTTATTGTTCAAAGCCTGCGCATCAGCTCCCACAGGCCCTGAAGACAAGGGCGCCGTCTCCTGGTGGTAAGTGATAGCAGGGCGCCTGTGGGTCACAGCGCCACCTAGTGCCGGTTCTCGGAGCACCCGGATGGCTCTGTCCTTGAACTGTGCAAAGTCCAGGTCAGGGTCCTGTAAGGCCATTGCCCGCAACTAGGTTCGGTGGGCATTGCACAGTAGACCCTCAATAAATTGTTCAGTCAACAGCTTATCTTCATTTCCCACGCTGCCAGGGTCTGCCTGCTTAATGGCTCTCAGGGCCTCTTGTAGGTTTAGAGCATAGTCTCTTATACTCTCATGTGCCCGCTGTTTACACCCGTAAAATCTGAGCTTTATTTCGGCTGAGGTGCGGGTATCAAATGTGTCTTTCAGCCGGGCTAGTATTTCTCTGACAGTCCTCTTCCTCCCAGGTGGCCAGGACTTTACCTCCCTTTGGGCTGCCCCGATTAATTGGGCCACCAGGATGCTCACTTTTTGCTTTTCTGTGAGGGGGTACACCTGGAAGAGGCTATCCAGTCTTTCTCTAAAGTCATTTAGAGTATGTGACTACCCTGAGTACTGGGGTAGCCAGGTTGCCCCCGGGATATAGGGCATGGTGAATGGCATGACTGCTGCAGCGGTTGCACTGGCGGTGGCTGTGGCAGTGGAGCTCACCTCGGTATCCGGCATCCTCCTCCCCCCTAGTGCACCGTGGCCTACCTTGCGATGCTCTTCTTTCATAGGCCGCAGCTCCGCAGTCGATCGTCGGGGTTGAGGACCTGGCGTCGCGCTCCGATGACGTCAGCGTCGCTCTTCCTCCCTTCCAGGACCTTGCGCAGCGTCAGAGCGTGGGGCGGAGCTTCGGATCTCACGCGCTTTCGGCGTCCACGCCCCTCTTCTTCCCGTGCGGCGTCCCGAAGATGGCGTCCGAAGGCGGGAAGCAGCTGCGGATGGCGGGAAGAAGGCAGAAGACGGCGGGAAACGGTCCAAGATGGCGTCTGATGGCGGGAATCGGCTCCAGATGGCGGGAAACTTCACCACAGGTAAGTATAAAAGTCTCTTTTTCAGGCACGCAGTACCCGGTGGTTGCGGGCACGAAATCCTGCCAACTACGCCAAAGTTGACGCGCCCCCTGGGCCTGTGTTGTGCAGGGGAACCCGGAACCGGGCCTGTTGTAGAATGCTGGGGGTTGTAGTCTCCGTGTGGTGGTGACCCGGTCCGTGCCCAGGGTGGTCAAACCAGTGGCAGTCTTAATGTATAGCAAATGTCCGACTACGCCACCCGTGGATTGCGGTCAGTGGGGACCGCCGCTGCGCTGCCGACCGCTGAGGCTGATGTTGTTTGCGCAGCCGAGTATGGGATAACTCCCCACGGGAGAAGTATTGACTCAGGGCAGCTAATGTGAGAGATGATGGGAGTGATGGTGTGAGGGTCCCAGTGCTAATGGTGCTGGTGCGGCAAGGAATCACAGAGACGTGAGGTGCAGTTCAGGGTCTTTACTGATGGTACAAGGCAGACCCTCCCGGGAGTACTGGCTAGTATAAGGGGCCTGGTCAGTCTGCGAGCAAGCAGGAGTTCCCCTGGCCAGGTGGAGTTGTAGGCCTCCCCGTTTATCTGCACTCTTCCTGGCTACCTTGCTGTCAGCGGTTCCAAGTAGCCCACATCCCTGAGTATACTGTGTGGTGCTCACCCGTATGGCTGGAGACTTGGGGCCTTCTGTTAGCCTCCGCTCCTGGATGGCAGCGCTGGTCCCTTCTTTGTGACTGAGCCTCCGGGCTTCTATGGCCAGAGGACCTGGAATCCCCTGCCAGCTGGTTTCTGCTGCTGGGTATATATCAGTCCCCACAGCCTCGGACTCCTGTGTCCAGTTTTAGTAACTTCAGCCAGGGTGAGCTATATCTCTGCTCACAGCCCCTGGCCTTCTGCCTCTGATCCTACAGAGCTCCTGATGTATCTTTTCCTGTGTCTGCAGCTTCACTCTAGGCTCTGACTGCTCTGCTTGTTCTGCAGGCTCTGTCTCTGTCTCACCTAATCCCGCCCCAGACCCAGTTTATAAGGGCAGATTCCTCCCCTCCCCGGTCTGGGCAGGCAGTGTTGCATGCTTAGGGCTCCTGACCAGAGAAACCTCCCACTTGCTCTCAGACATAATATCTCTGTTACTGTGGCAACCAGACCCCTGGGGTGTCACTTGCACATGTGACATCTGCTCATCAACAGCCATTCTGAGCTGAATGTGCCTTCCCTCATCAGAGCGCAGCTGCTATGCAGATTGAGGCTGGGCAAGTACTGGCATGGGTGACTGGCTGGGAATCCCCGATTCCATTGACATTTTGGCTGCTGGTAATGTCATTTGGATTTTTGTTTTTAAAATCTAACCTTTCCCTCCCCATTTTATTCCTTTTGAAAAGACACGCACATGTGACATCTGCAGGTCAACAACCATTCTAAGCTGAACGTGCCTTCCCTTGTCAGATCGCAGCCGCTACGCAGCTTTAGGTTGGGCAAGTACCAGCATGGGAGACTGGCTTGGAGTCCCCTGTTCCATTGACATTTTGGCTGCTGCTATTGTCATTTGGATTTTTGAATTTTTGTTTTTAAAATCAAACCTTTCCCTCCCCATTTTATTCCTTTTGAAAAGACGCGCACATGTGACATCTGAAGGTCAACGGCCATTCTAAGCTGAATGTGCCTTCCCTTGTCAGATTGCAACTGCTACACATTTTGAGGTTGGGCAAGTACCGGCATGGGTGGCAGGCTGGGAATACCCTGTTCCAAAAACATTTTGGCTGCTGCTATTGTTATTTGAATTTTTGTTTTTAAACTCTAATCTATCCCTCCCCATTTTATTCCTTTTGAAAAGACGCGCACATGTAGCATTTGCATGTCAACGGGCATTATAAGCTAAATGTGCCTGTCCGTGTCAGATTGCAGCCGCTACGCACTTTGAGGCTGGGCAAGTAACGGCATGGGAGATAAGCTGGGAATGCCCAGTTCCATTGACATTTTGGCTGCTGCTGCTGTTATTGTCATTTGGATTTTTGTTTTTAAAATCTAACCTTTCCCTCCCCATTTTATTCCTTTTGAAAAGACGCTCACATGTGAATTCTGCACATCAACGGCCATTCTAAGCTGAATTTGCCTACCCTTGTCAAATTGCAGCCACTACACAGCTTGAGGCAGGGCAAGTACCGGCATGGGTGGCTGGCTGTGAATCCCCAGTTCCGTAGACATTTTGGCCTCTGCTATTGTCATTTGGATTTTTAGATTTTTGTTTTTAAAATCTAACTTTTCCCTATCCATTTTATTCCTTTTGAAAAGACGCGCACATGTGACATCTGCATATCAACAGCCATTCTAAGCTGAATGTGCTTACACTTGTCAAATTGCAGCTGCTGTGCAGCTTGAGGATGGGCAAGTACATGCATGGGAGACTGGCTGGGAATCCCCGCTTCAATTAACATTTTGGCTGCTGCTATTGTAATTTGGATTTTTGGTTTTTAAAATCTAACTTTTCCCTCCCCATTTTATTCCTTTTGAAAAGACGCGCACATGTGATATCTGCACGTCACCGGCCATTCTAAACTGAATGTGCCTGCCCTTGTCAGATCACAGCCGTTACACAGCTTGAGGCCAGGCAAGTACTGGCATGGAAGACTAGCTGGGAATTCCCTGTTTCGTTGACATTTTGGCTGCTGCTATTGTCATTTGGATTTTTGGATTTTTGTTTTTAAAATCTAACTTTTCCCTCCCCATTTTATTCCTTTGGCAAAGACACTCACATGTGACATCTGCACATCTACGGCCATTCTAAGCTGAATGTGCCTTCCCTCATCAGATCGCAGCCGCTACGCAGCTTGTGGCTGGGCAAGTACAGTCATAGGAGACTGGCTGGGAATCACCGTTTCCATTGACATTTTGGCTGCTGCTACTGTCATTTGGATTTTTGGATTTTTGAGTTTAAAATCTAACCTTTCCCTCCCCATTTTATTCCTTTTGAAAAGACGCGCACATGTGACATCTGCCCGTCAACAGCCATTCTGAGCTGAATGTGCCTGCCCTCATCAGATCGCAGCTGCTACGCAGCTTGAGGCCGGGCAAGTACCGGCATGGGAGAATGGCTGGGAATCCCTGATTCCGTTGACATTATGGATGCTGCTATTGTCATTTGGATTTTTGTTTATAAAATCTAACCTTTCCCTCCCCATTTTATTCCTTTTGAAAAGACACGCACATGTGACATCTGCACGTCAACGGCCATTCTAAGCTGAATGTGTCTGCCCTTGTCAGATCGCAGCCACTACGCACCTTGTGGCTGGGCAAGTACAGGCATAGGAGGCAGGCATGGAATCACCTCTTCCGTGGACATTTTGGCTGCTGCTATTGTCATTGGGATTTTTGGATTTTTGTTTTTAAAATCTAACCTTTCCCTCCCCATTTTATTCCTTTTGAAAAGACGCGCACATGTAACATTTGTACGTCAACGGCCTTCTAAGCTGAATGTTCCTTCTTGGGTCAGATCACAGCCACTACGAAGCTTGAGGTTGGGCAAGTACCGGCATGGGAGACTGGCTGGGAATCACCTGTTTCTTTGACAATTTGGCTGCTGCTATTGTCATTTGGATTTTTGGTTTAAAAATCTAACCTTTCCCTCCCCGTTTTATTCCTTTTGAAAAGACGCGCACTTGTGATATTTGCATGTCAACGGCCATTCTAAGTTGAATGTGCCTGCCCTTGTCAGATTGCAGCTGCTATGCACCTTGAGGCTGGGCAAGTACCAGCATGGGAGACTGGCTGGGAATCCCCAGTTCCTTCGACATTTTTGCTGCTGCTATTGTCATTTGGATTTTTGGATTTTTGTTTTTAAAATCTAACTTTTCCCTCCCCATTTTATTCCTTTTGAAAAGACGTGCACATGTGACATCCACATGTCATTGGCCATTCTAAGCTGAATGTACCTACCCTCTTCAGATCACAGCTGCTATGCATCTTGAGGCCGGGCAAGTGCTGGTATGGGTGACTGGCTGAATATCCTCGGTTCCAATGACATTATGGTTGCTGCTATTGTCATTTGGGTTTTTGTTTTTAAAATCTAACCTTTCCCTCCCCATTTTATTCCTTTTGAAAAGACACGCACATGTGACATTGGCACATCAACGGCCATTCTAAGCTGAATGTGCCTGCCCTCGTCAGATCACAGCTGCAATGCAGCTTGAGGCTGGGCAAGTACCAGCATGGGACACTGGCTGGGAATCCCCAGTTTTGTTGAAATTTTGGCAGCTGCTTTTGTCATTTGGATTTTTGTTTTTGAAATCTAACTTTTCCCTCCCCAATTTATTCCTTTTGAAAAGACACGCACATGTGACATCCACACATCAACGGCCACACTCAGCTTAATGTGTCTACCCTCGTTAGATCACAGCAGCTATGCAGCTTGTTTCTGGGCAAGTACCAGCATGGGAGACTGGCTGGGAATCCTGGTTCTGTTAACATTTTGGCTGGTGCTATTGTCATTTGGATTTTTGGCTTTTTGCGTTTAAATTCTAACTTTTCCCTCCCCATTTTATTCCTTTTGAAAAGACACGCACATGTGACATTGGCACATCAACGGCCATTCTAAGCTGAATGTGCCTGCCCTCGTCAGATCACAGCTGCAATGCAGCTTGAGGCTGGGCAAGTACCAGCATGGGAGAGTGGCTGGGAATCTTCGGTCCTGTTGACATTTTGGCAGCTGCTATTGTCATTTGGATTTTTGGCTTTTCGTTTTTAAATTCTAACTTTTCCCTCCCCATTTTATTCCTTTTGAAAAGACGCCCACATGTGACATCTGCACGTCAATGGCCATTCTAAACTGAATGTGCCTATCCTTGTCAGATAACAGCCGCAATGCAGCTTGAGGCTGGGTATGTAGCAGCATGGAAGAGTGGCTGGGAATCCCTGTTTCCATTGACATTTTGGCTGCTGCTATTGTGATTTGGATTTTTGTTTTTAAAATCTAACCTTTCCCTCCCCAATTTATTCCTTTTGAAAAGACGTGCACATGTGACATCCACATGTCAACAGGCATTCTAAGCTGAATGTGCCTGCTCTTGTTAGATCACAGCTTCTATGCCAATTGTGGCTGGGCAAGTACCATCATGGGAGACTGTCTGGGAGTCCCCTGTTCTGTTGACATTTTGGCTGCTTCTATTGTCATTTGGATTTTTGTTTTTAAAATCTAACTTTTCCCTCCCCATTTTATTCCTTTTGAAATGACACGCACATGTGACAACTACACGTCAGCGGCCATTCTAAGCTGAATGTGCTTGCCCATGTCAGATCACAGCTGCTACGCAACTTGAGGCAGGGCAAGTGCTGGTATGGGTGACTGGCTGAATATCCTCGGTTACAATGACAGTTTGGCTGCTGCTATTGTCATTTGGATTTTTGTTTTTAAAATCTAACCTTTCCCTCCCCATTTTATTCCTTTTGAAAAGTCGCGCACATGTGTCATCTATACGTTAACGGCCACACTCAGCTTAATGTGCCTAACCTTGTTAGATCACAGCAGCTACGCAGCTTGAGTCTGGGTAAGTACCAGCATGGGAGGCTGGCTGGGAATCAATGGTTCCGTTAACATTTTGGCTGGTGCTATTGTCATTTGGCTTTTTGCTTTTAAATTCTAACTTTTCCCTCCCCATTTTATTCCTTTTGAAAAGACACGCACATGTGACATTGGCATGTCAGCGGCCATTCTAAGCTGAATGTGCCTGCCCTCGTCAGAACACAGCCGCAACGCAGCTTGAGGATGGGCAAGTACCTGCATGGGAGACTGGCTGGGAATCCCTGGTTCTGTTGAAATTTTGGCAGCTGCTATTGTCATTTGGATTTTTGGATTTTTCTTTTTAGAATCCAACCTTTCCCTCCCCATTTTATTCCTTTTGAAAAGACACGCACATGTGACATCTGCACGTCAATGGCCATTCTAAGCTGAATGTACCTGCCCTTGTCATATCGCAGCCTTTATGCAGCTTGAGGCTGAGCAAGTAGAGACATGGGTGACTAACTGGGAATCCCCCGTTCCAGTGACATTTTCGCAGCCGCTATTGTAATTTGGATTTTTGTTTATAAAATCTAAAATTTCCCTCCCCATTTTATTCATTTTGAAAAGACACGCACATGTGACATCTGCACATCAACGGCCTTTCTAAGCTGAATGTGCTTGTCCTCGTCAGATTGCAGCCGCTACGTAGCTTGAGATTGGGCAATTACCATCATGGGAGACTGGCTGGGAATCCCAAGTAGAGGTGAGCGTTGTTCTACTCTAACTGTTCGCCAATCTCAAATTCGAGGTGTTCGAGCCGTTCGGCAAACACAAACGATTTGAGAAAAATTCGGCTGTTCGATAACTGTTCGTGCACCAAAATCATAACTGGATTTTTTCTCAGTAATGATGAAAATTAATGTTAATACGCAGTTTGAGTGTACAGCGGGGTGGGGGGAGGGGCATTGGATGCATCTCTGCAGGAACAATGAAGACCTCCATCAGGTTGCAAACTGAATATATTTTTTTCTGCATCTACCTCTGAAAAAATATTGGGCTTCTAGCTGTGTGTGGGACTTGTTGTATTAGTCCATCTATACTGACCTCCATCAGGTTGCAAACTGAATATATTTTTTTCTGCATCTACCTCTGAAAAAATATTGGGCTTCTAGCTGTGTGTGGGACTTGTTGTATTAGTCCATCTATACTGACCTCCATCAGGTTGCAAACTTAATATATTTTTTTCTGCATCTACCTCTGAAAAAATATTGGGCTTCTAGCTGTGTGTGGGACTTGTTGTATTAGTCCATCTATACTGACCTCCATCAGGTTGCAAACTGAATATATTTTTTTCTGCATCTACCTCTGAAAAAATATTGGGCTTCTAGCTGTGTGTGGGACTTGTTCTATTAATCCATCTATACAGACCTCCATCAGGTTGCAAATTGAATATATTTTTTTGTGTAGACTACAGGAAGGTCAACCGTATCACACACAAAGATGCGTACCCGTTACCAAGTATAGAAGAGTCCTTAGCTGCATTAAAATCTGCTAACTTCTTCTCTACTTTGGATCTCACTAGCGGGTACTGGCAGGTTCCTGTAGCAGAGGCGGACCGGGAGAAGACTGCATTCACCACCCCGATGGGTCTCAGCGAATTTAACTGTATGCCGTTCGGGCTCTGCAACGCACCAGGAACCTTCCAACGGTTGATGGAATGCTGTCTGGGACACCGGAACATCGAGACGGTCCTGTTATATCTCGACGATGTCATCGTCTATTCCAAGACCTACGAGGACCACCTGAAACACCTGGCAGAAGTGTTCGAAGCTCTGGCAAACTACGGCCTAAAGGTGAAACCCTCCAAGTGTCACCTCCTGAAACCAAAGGTGCAATACCTGGGACACGTGGTGAGTGCTGACGGAGTAGCTACTGACCCTGATAAGATCACCGTGATTAAGGACTGGCCAAGACCCTCCAGCATAAAGGAAGTGCGGCAGTTCCTCGGGTTGGTAGGCTACTACCGAAGATTCATTCCCGGTTTCACCAAAATGGCAGCCCCTATGCAGGACCTCCTGATAGGTCAATCTCGGAAAGCCAAAAACCAGAAGCCGCCCTTTAGGTGGGAAAAGCTGGAAGTGGAGTCCTTCTGCCAGCTCAGGAGATGGACCTCAGGGGGGATGAAATCCTGGCATATCCAGACTACAGCCAGCCCTTTATCCTCCACACGGACGCAAGCAACATCGGGCTAGGAGCCGTACTGTCCCAGATCCAGCAAGGGAAAGAACGGGTAATCGCTTACGCCAGCCGAAAGCTATGGCCCACGGAGAGGAACCCTGAGAATTATAGCTCATTCAAGCTGGAGTTCCTGGCAGTAGTTTGGGCAGTGACCGAACGTTTCAAGCATTACCTTGCCTCCTCCAAATTCACCGTGTACACGGATAACAACCCGTTGACACACCTGGACACTGCAAGGCTCGGTGCCCTGGAACAGAGATGGATGGCCCGCCTGTCCAACTTTGAATTCACCATCAAATACCGGGCAGGAACCTCAAATGCCAACGCGGATGCCCTGTCTAGAATGCCGAACTTACCGGACGTAGGGGAAGATCCAGAAGATCTGGAAGAAGTTGAGCTCCCTGCGTTCCACCGTCATGGGATTACCCTGTATTCCCACCGTGTGAAGGACAGGCGCTCCGTGACGTTCAATCCCTTGCCCCACTACAACTGGGCAGAGACGCAAGACATTGATCCCGCAGTCCATTTGGTGAAGGAAATTCTGACCCAGGCCGATGCCCGTCTTGACCCAGATGCTCCGGAGGAGACCAAGCAACTGTGGAAGGAGAAAAGTAAGCTGTTCCTCTACAGGGAGAAGCTGTGCCGGAGAATGGTTAACTCTCGAACACATGAGTTGACCTGGCAGGTAGTGGTCCCAAGACGAGACGCGGCTATGGTTCTGGAGGCATACCACAACGGAGCAGGGCATTTCGGATGGAAGAAGCTGGAGTTCTTGTTGCGTGAACGGTTCTACTGGGTAGGCATGAGAGGAGCCATCGAGAGGTGGTGCAGAGACTGTGGCCCGTGCCACCTGAGAAGAAAAGACCGAGCCAGCCAGAAGACTCCCCTGCAGCCCATCATCACCAGACAGCCACTGGAACTGGTAGCCCTGGACCATGTGAAACTGGCTCCAAGCAGATCTGGGTATGTCTACGCCCTCACAATCGTAGATCATTACTTCCGGTTCCTGGTGGTGGTCCCGGTCAAGGACTTAACGGCTCAAACAGCAGCTAGAGCCTTCCAGCAGCACTTCTGCCGTCCACACGGGTACCCGGACCAAGTGTTGACAGACCAAGGACCAGCCTTCGAAGCGGAGGTCTTCCAGGAGTTCTGCAACCTGTATGGCTGCAAGAAGATAAGAACAACGCCCTATCACCCTCAAACCAATGGACTCTGCGAAAAGATGAACCAGGTGGTGATAGATCTGCTAAAAACATTGCCCCTGGAAGAACACAGTCTGTGGCCTGAGAAACTGCCCGATCTGGTGGACCTGTATAACCACATCCCTGTAGGTTCCACCAACTGTACCCCGGCTTACCTAATGAGAGCAAGACCTGGTAAGCTGCCTATTGACCTGGATATGGGAGTCCTGACGCCTGAGGACACCTCGCCAGAGGCAGACTGGGATACAGAACGGCAGCAGCAGTATCGGAAAGTACAGGAGAGCGTCGAGCGAAGTCTGTCTCAAGCTAGAGAAAGGCAAGAGAAGGCTTATAACCAGTATGCTCCCGCTGTTCCCCTGGTACCTGGAGAGCAGGTCTTGAAGAAGAAGAGGCGGCTCCACAAGTTGGACGACCAGTGGGAGAAGGACCCATACACCGTACTGCCATCAAGCCATGAGAACCCAAAAATCTGCGTAATCAGTAAGGATGGAGGAGAAACCACAGCCATTGTCTCCAGACACCACCTGAAGAAGTGTCCCGAGCAGCTGCAAAGCCCTGAAGAAGATCAAGGAAACCCTCAACCCGCAGAGGAAAGGGGAGAAATGATCAGTACCGTACTCGGAGACTTCCCCCGGTCTTGGACACAAGTAAACGGCACTGTCATGGTACCCATCCTCACCTTTCTCCAGCCAGCCCTGCAAGTGCCTACAGAGGAACCGGTAGAGCTGGAAGAGCAGCCGGCCCAAGAGGCAGAAGAGTCCACACCAGCAGTACAGGAGGATCAACCTTCTGCTAGTAGTGAGCCTGCCGTGCCCCTAGTGAGCCAAAGAGTGCGCAGACAGCTGCCCAGCTTACCCATAACACCTCCTACACCCTGTAGTGCAGAACCAGTTAGTGAGCTCCGTAGGTCCACTAGAGTCACTAGAGGTCAGATGCCCGCTCGCTGGAGAATCTAAACTAATGCACTGTGAATTTATCTGCTATCTGTTTATGGTTTATGTTTGTTGCCTGTTATTAATTATGTTTCTCAGTTACCCTGCAGATTTTTATGGACTAACAGGTTATGGACGCTAGATAACCGGAACAGTTTTGTAGATAGTTGCACCTTGGTGCCTCTTGCGAAGACGGCCGCGTAAGAGAAAACCTGTCTGGCGTGGCCTCCTTGCGGCTCAAAGTAGTTAGTCTACTCTTGCAGCCACGCCCAAGGACAACGCAAGGGGTTTGCTTTGGACAGGTCCCCTACTTCGCTTAAAGCTTCACCTTGGGTGATATGGACACCCGGTTGCGGACACGCCGTGACCTTTAAAGAACTAAAGCTTCTTGTAAATATCTTATTGTATTATTGTTATACCCTGTTATTATGTTTTAAAAATGTGTTTAGTCCCGGACTACTAAAATTTACTAGGGGGGAATGTGACACCCCAGGGGTCTGGTTGCCACAGTAATAGAGATATTATGTCTGAGAGCAAGTGGGAGGTTTTTCTGGTCAGGAGCCCTAAGCATGCAACACTGCCCGCCCAGACCTGGGAGGGGAGGAATCTGCCCTTATAAACTTGGTCTGGGGCGGGATTAGGTGAGACAGAGCCTGCAGAACAAGCAGAGCAGTCAGAGCCTAGAGTGAAGCTGCAGACACAGGAAAATATACATCAGGAGCTCTGTAGGAGCAGAGGCAGAATGCCAGGGGCTGTGAGCAAAGATATAGCTCGCCCTAGCTGAAGTTACTAAAACCGGACACAGGAGTCCGAGGCTGTGGGGACTGATATATACCCAGCAGCAGAAACCAGCCGGCAGGGGATTCCAGGTCCTCTGGCCATAGAAGCCCGGAGGCTCAGTCATAAAGAAGGGACCATTTAGAAAAAAACGCAGCACTACTGGACCTGGGTGCATGAGTTGGGTCCAAAGCCTTGAAATGTCGCGATAACCTCAGCACACCAAATGGTATAATAAGATACTTTTATTTGCAGTCCACACTAAAGACGTTTCGGTCGACAAGACCTTCATCAGTGTACTGCATGTAAACAAAATGAACAGATATAGAATACAAACATTATAGTGATTATAAAGTCACAGATTATGTATACAAAACATATAAATAAAGGTCTATGTGCCTACGTAACCTTTTGTCCAACAGTGAAGCAAAAAAAGGGG
This sequence comes from Phyllobates terribilis, assembly GCF_046119375.1. NCBI lineage: Eukaryota > Metazoa > Chordata > Amphibia > Anura > Dendrobatidae > Phyllobates > Phyllobates terribilis. The sequence continues at coordinate 4,478,034 of NW_027362813.1, forward strand.
GCAACCTACCAAGTTACTGGGATGGGAGCAGGAAAAGAGAAGGAGATGGGACCCAATACAGGGATTCCTATGGAGAAAGTGCATACTATGAGGTAATGGAAGGATATATGGGGCTATAATGGGGTGAGGACTATAAGGGAGGTAGACATACCGTTTGTGCCATGAAGTATAGGAGAGGTGCTGCATCGATCGCGGTATCCACCGCTGGATGTGAGCAGTGGGCACGACTTGGAGACTGGCTACAAATATTATTAGAGGAGAGGAGGGTTTGGCTGCCAGCCAATGAGGAAGTTTGAATGTGCTGGTAATTAGCGCTCGATGCGGTGACGTCACAGGAAGTGACACGAAAAAGGGAGTGCCGGCATCTGATTGGTCCGGCGCCGCGCATGCGCACGTGCGTGCGTGTCAGCCGACGTGTAGGTGCGTTCCAGGGACCAGGAAGTGGTTTCTGTATCGAAGTGATGTGTTCCACTGCCGGAAAAGAATGGCAAGGAGCGTTCCACCATCGAGAGAAGGGGTTGCAGAGTGCAGGAGGGATATAGGAGAATGAGGATGGGTATGGATCCTTCATCTGAAATATGAAATACAATGTTAAATCGAGTTATAAGACACAGTGCAGTAAAACACACAGGAATACTGCGATGATACCCTTATACAGCCAATCGCCACATTATAGATAAGCATACATGAATCTTGGTCCCTATTAATAAATGGCAAATGAATATCGGATTGCGGGTGTTAACTCCTTGTAAAGTAAAAAGTATAAACATATAAATAAACCTAGGTCCCTATTGGGACGGATTGGGACCAGGTAGGTTTAGATGAATGAGTGCAGATCATAGTCCTTGTTAAGTCCTTTGGGATGAAGGGACTGCAGTTCATGAATCCAGAATGCCTCTCTCTGCTTGAGGGTCTGGATTCGATTACCCCCACGACGGGGTGGTTTAATTTGCTCTATAACTTGAAACCGCAATTGGGACACATTGTGTCCTGCTGCCGTGAAGTGTTGGGGGAGAGGTAGAAGTAAATTTTTGCATCTGATGGTAGATTTGTGCTTCGAGATTCCATCTTTAATGGGTTGGGTCGTTTCCCCAACGTAGACAAGGCTGCAAGGGCACTTAACTAGGTATACGACAAAATTTGTATCACAGGTGTAGTAATCCTTAATTCTATATTTTCTGCCTGTTTGTGGATGATGAATAGTATCGCCTCTAAGGATGTTATGGCACTGATGGCAATGGAGACATGGGAAGGTTCCTTTCTTAGGAGTTTGTAGAAATCTTTGGCGGGAACCAAGGGACGTTGTCCTTATGTCAGCTCGGACTAATGAGTCTCTGATGTTTGGTGCTCTTTTGAAGCACGGTAAGAAGGGTTGATGAAAGGATTCGATGGTCGGGTAACCTGTTTGGAGAATATTCCATTGTTTCCGTATCGTACGGTGTATAGTGTAAGCTAGGGGGTGATATGTGTGGACAAATGGAATGAGATCAGATGTGTCTGGTCGTGGTTGTGTGCGGCTGTCCTGTGATTCACGTAGAAGATACTGAGGGTATCCTCTTTCTTCAAATTTCCGTGTCATTTCTTGTAATCTGACTTCGCGTAATGTTGTATCGGACACAATGCGTTCAACCCTCTGAAATTGCGATTTGGGGATAGCATGTTTCATAGGGGCTGGGTGGTTGCTTGAAAAATGTAGTAATGTGTTGCGATCTGTGGGTTTCCTGTAGATGTCAGTGGTTAATAGTCCTTAGCCATCTTTGATGACTAAAGTATCTAGGAAGTTGATCTGGTGTGGGTGATAGTTCAGAGTGAAATGTAGACCAGGGCAGGCGGTGTTGAGGGACCTGCAGAATTCATCTAAGGTGTCCTGGGAACCTGTCCAGATGCAAAAGATGTCGTCTATGTAACGCTTCCATAAAATGGAATGCTCTTGGAACAGTTGATTCTTGTATACAAACTGTGTCTCAAAAGTAGACATGTAACAGTTTGCGTAAGGGGGGGCTACATTTGAGCCCATTGCGGTCCCCTTGGTCTGCACGTAAAATGTATCCTGAAAGAGGAAGTAATTGTGTGTAAGAACTATTGTTAGTAGTTCTACGGCTAGATCTATAATCGATGGATTGGTGTTTGAGTCCTTCAGCATTTGTTCAACCGCTTGGATACCCCGGTCATGGGGAATCGATGTATAGAGACTTGTGACATCTAGGGACACTAAGATGGCTTCTGGAGGAACTTGTTTGAGTGCTTTCATAGTCTCTAAAAATGCCCCTGTGTCTAATAGATAAGATGGACTTTTTTGGGTAAGTGGTGTAAGAATCTTTTCTAAGAAAATTGCAAGGGGTGATAAAATAGAATCCGTGGAGGCCACTATGGGGCGCCCAGGAGGTTGGGTGAGACTTTTGTGGATTTTGGGTAGGACATAAAATACCGGTATGATTGGATGTGGATTAATTAAATACTCGTACGTTTTCAAGTCAATCACCTTGGCTGTTAAAAACCGTTGTAGTGTCGAAATGATGAGTGTCTGTGTTTTTGTAGTCGGGTCCGTAGAGAGTTTACGGTATGTGGACTCCTCACTAAGTTGTCTCAAAATTTCCGAGATGTAATCGCACTTGTTCATGACTACTATCGCTCCACCTTTGTCAGCTGGCTTTATAATCAAATCTTTGTCCTCTTGCAGACTCCGTAGGGCCTGTCGATCAAGGGGAGAGAGATTGGTCTGATAATGTGCCCTTCCCTAGTCGATATTGGAGCGTAATTGTTGAAACGCCCCATCCACGAATCCTATAAAGGTTTCCAGTGGATGTGTGCCTCGAGGAGGCCTATATTTGCTCTTAGAGCGGAGACCTAAGTCTTGGGCTGTGATGTCGGCCATGGATTCTGGAGGGGTGACGCTGAAAGGATTATTAGCAAAATGGGTTTTCAAGCGTAGGGTACGGTAAAAGCGTTGTAGTTCCATATCTAGTTTAAAAGTGTTGTATTTGTATGTGGGGCAGAAAGAGAGTCCCTTTTGTAAAACTGATGTTTGTGCAACGCTGAGAGTTTTGGAAGAGATATTTACCACCATTTGTGGGTCTGCGATCGGGTGATTCGTGTGAAGTCCAGAAGTCCAGCGCCGCCATCCAGGAGCGGAGGCTAACAGAAGGCCCCAAGTCTCCAGCCATACGGGTGAGCACCACACGGTATACTCAGGGACGTGGGCTACTTGTAACCGCTGACAGCAAGGTAGCCAGGAAGAGTGCAGATAAATGGGGAGGCCTACAACTCCACCTGGCCAGGGGAACTCCTGCTTGCTCGCAGACTGACCAGGCCCCTTATACTAGCCAGTACTCCCGGGAGGGTCTGCCTTGTACCATCAGTAAAGACCCTGAACTGCACCTCACGTCTCTGTGATTCCTTGCCGCACCAGCACCATTAGCACTGGGACCCTCAAACCATCACTCCCATCATCTCTCACATTAGCTGCCCTGAGGCAATACTTCTCCCGTGGGGAGTTATCCCATACTCGGCTGCGCAAACAACATCAGCCTCAGCGGTCGGCAGCGCAGCGGCGGTCCCACCTTACCGCAATCCACGGGTGGCGTAGTCGGACATTTCCTATACATTAAGACTGCCACTGGTTTGACCACCCTGGGCACGGACCGGGTCACCACCACACGGAGACTACAACCCCCAGAATTCTACAACAGGCCCGGTTCCGGGTTCCCCTGCACAACACAGGCCCAGGGGGCGCGTCAACTTTGGCGTAGTCGGCAGGATTTCTTGCCCGCAACCACCGGGTACTGCGTGCCTGAAAAAGAGACTTTTATACTTACCTGTGGTGAAGTTTCCCGCCGTCCGGAGTCGTTTCCCGCCATCCGGAGCCGATTCCCGCCATCAGACGCCATCTTGGACCGTTTCCCACCGTCTTCTGCCTTCTTCCCGCCATCCGCAGCTGCTTCCCGCCTTCGGACGCCATCTTCGGGACGCCGCACGGGAAGAAGAGGGGCGTGGACGCCGAAAGCGCGCGAGATCCGAAGCTCCGCCCCACGCTCTGACGCTGCGCAAGGTCCTGGAAGGGAGGAAGAGCGACGCTGACGTCATCGGAGCGCGACGCCAGGTCCTCAACCCCGACGATCGACTGCGGAGCCGCGGCCTACGGAAGAAGAGCATCGCAAGGTAGGCCACGGTCCACTAGGGGGGAGGAGGATGCCGGACACCGAGGGGAGCTCCACTGCCACAGCCACCGCCAGCGCAACCGCTGCAGCAGTCATGCCATTCACCATGCCCTATATCCCGGGGGCAACCTGGCTACCCCAGTACTCAGGGGAGTCACATACTCTAAATGACTTTAGAGAAAGACTGGATAGCCTCTTCCAGGTGTACCCCCTCACAGAAGAGCAAAAAGTGAGCATCCTGGTGGCCCAATTAATCGGGGCAGCCCAAAGGGAGGTAAAGTCCTGGCCACCTGGGAGGAAGAGGACTGTCAGAGAAATACTAGCCCGGCTGAAATAAAGCTCAGATTTTACTGGTTTAAACAGCGGGCACATGAGAGTATAAGAGACTATGCTCTAAACCTACAAGAGGCCCTGAGAGCCATTAAGCAGGCAGACCCTGGCAGCGTGGGAAATGAAGATAAGCTGTTGACTGAACAATTTATTGAGGGTCTACTGTGCAATGCCCACCGAACCCAGTTGCGGTCAATGGCCTTACAGGACCCTGACCTGGACTTTGCACAGTTCAAGGACAGAGCCATCCGGGTGCTCCGAGAACCGGCACCAGATGGTGCTGTGACCCACAGGCGCCCTGCTATCACTTACCACCAGGAGACGGCGCCCTTGTCTGCAGGGCCTGTGGGAGCTGATGCGCAGGCTTTGAACAATAACCCAGCAACAGACCTGCACCATCATGTCCAAGAGCTGACTAAGAGCGTTGCCGCGCTAACCAGAACTGTGCAGTCTTTACAGGTCTCTTCTCCAGGAAAGATCCAGCTGGAATCCGGACCGGAGGACGTCCCGTGGCACCGACTGAGGAGGACCCCACGGGCCAGAGGAAGACCCAGCGACAGATACAACGAGGACGGACGACCCATCTGCCGCCGCTGCAATCAACCCGGACATGTGGCAAGGTACTGTCATTTAACCCCTTCCCGACCCATGTCACACCGTTTGTGACATGGAAAACAGTTCCTTCCCGACCCATGTCACAGCGTCTGTGACATGGAGGGAAAGAGCCCCTGCAGCGCCTGCGAGCGGGGTCGCTCAGGTTTCACAGTTGCTACTGCAACTGGACATCCTGAAGTCGACCCCCCGGGGGGTGGATTAACCCCCCCGTGCCTGGGACCCCTCCGATTGGCTGTTTCATTTTCACTTTTAATGAAACTGCCAATCGGTATGAATTAAATATTTCACCAATGAAAATTGGTGTAATATTTAAATCTGGGCATGGCCTGATGCTTACAGCATCAGCCATTGGCTGGGGGGAGTGTCACCTCTGCCCCCCCCCTCCCCCCAGATCTGATTGGGGGGCTAGCGTCACATGGATACTAGCCCCAATCAGATGTGGAGGGAGTTTTTAATGATGGCCGCAACTGCCCATCCATGGATCGTGTGCCGGCCGTTGTGGACCCTCTGCTGCTGCCCCCTGTGGACCCTCTGCTGCTGCCCCCCCGTGGACCCTCTGCTGCTGAGCTCGTGGATCGCTTCTGCCGCCGCTGATCGCCTGCTGCCGCCGCTGATCTGCATCAGGTAGTATTGCCCCCGCTCCCCCCCGACCCCCCCTCCACTCCACCCTGCCCCCCCCTCCACCCCCCCTCCACTTTCATACCTGCACCCCGACCTCCGCTCCCTCTGCTCCCTCTCCCACGTCTTCATCCACCGGCTGCTGCTCTCCTTCTGACAGCCGGTGGACTGTGATCACAGCAGCAGCAGGCTCAGTGTAAATGCCCTGCTCCTGTGATCAAGCCCACCATCCCCCAGTCCCAGTGATATCACCCCCCACCTCCCAATAATCACCCCTCCCCCCAGTGTTCACCCCCCCTGTCCCCAGTGTTCACCCCCCAGTGTTCACCCCCCCCTGTCCCCAGTGTTCACCCCCCCTGTCCCCAGTGTTCACCCCCACCTGTCTCCAGTATTCACTCCCCATCCCCAGTGTGCACCCCCCCATCCCAGTGATCACCCCCCTGCTGCTGGCTCCTGCACCGCTTTCTGCCCCAGTAATCACCCCCCTGATGCTGCCGGCCTCCTACCCCCCTTGCTGCTGCCGGCTCCTGCCCCAGTGATCACCCCCCTTGCTGCTGCCGGCTCCTGCCCCAGTGATCACCCCCCTTGCTGCTGCCGGCTCCTGCCCCAGTGATCACCCCCCTTGCTGCAGCTGCTGGCTCCTCCATCTCTTCAGCCCCCCCCTACTCCTGACAGCCTCCTACGCCTGACAGCCCCCTACGCCTGACAGCCCCCACACGTGACTGCAGAAGGTTACACCAAGCACACACACACACACACGCACACACGTACACTCACACTATAATAAAGTTTCGATTTTTTTTTTTTTTTTTTACACACGCACACAGCACACAAAATGTCCCGCCCGTCCCACTGATCCCAGTCTAGGGCGTAGTCAGCTTAGGAGGCTATGTCAGGTTGGTGTGTGTGTTGTAGTGTGTGTGTGTGTGTGTGGTGTATACACTACAATATACCACACCGCACACCAACCTGACATACACTACACAATGGTGTCCACTAACAAATTGGAACCATGTTGCGTTTGGAGAGTCCCTGTGTGCCCAAACATTGGAGCTCCCCAACAAGTGACCCCATTTTGGAAACTAGACCCCCCAAGGCACCTATCTAGATGCATAGTGAGCACTTGGAACCCCCAGGTGCTTCACAAATTGATTCATAAAAATGAAAAAGTGGAAAAAAAAACACTTTTTTATTTTTACGGATTAATTTGTGAAGGACCTGGGGGTTCCAAGTGCTCACTATGCATCTAGATAGGTGCCTTGGGGGGTCTAGTTTCAAAGTGGGGTCACTTGTGGGGAAGCTCCAATGTTTGGGCACACAGCGGCTCTCCAAACGCAACATGGTGTCTTCTAACAATTTGAGCCGACAATTTGTTAGCCGACACCATGTTGCTTTTGGAGAGCCGCTGTGTGCCCAAACATTGGAGCTCCCCCACAAGTGACCCCATTTTGGAAACTAGACCCCCCAAGGCACCTATCTAGATGCATAGTGAGCACTTGGAACCCCCAGGTGCTTCACAAATTGATTCATAAAAATGAAAAAGTGGAAAAAAAACACTTTTTTATTTTTACGGATTAATTTGTGAAGGACCTGGGGGTTCCAAGTGCTCACTATGCATCTAGATAGGTGCCGTGGGGGGTCTAGTTTCCAAAATGGGGTCACTTGTAGGGGAGCTCTAATGTTTGGCCACACAGCGGCTCTCCAAACGCAACATGGTGTCTTCTAACAATTTGAGCTGACAATTTGTTAGCGGATACCATGTTGCGTTTGGAGAGCCGCTGTGTGGCCAAACATTAGAGCTTCCCCACAAGTGACCCCATTTTAGAAACTAGACCCCTCAAGGCACCTATCTAGATGCACAGTGAGCACTTGGAACACCCATGTGCTTCACAAATTGATTCATAAAAATGAAAAAGTGGAAAAAAAAACACTTTTTTATTTTTACGGATTAATTTGTGAAGGACCTGGGGGTTTCAAGTGCTCACTATGCATCTGGATAGGTGCCTTGGGGGGTCTAGTTTCCAAAATGGGGTCACTTGTGGGGGAGCTCCAATGTTTGGCCACACAGCGGCTCTCCAAACGCGACATGGTGTCCGCTAACAAAATGAATGGAAAATCGGCTCAAATTGTAAGCGGACACCATGTTGCGTTTGGAGAGCCCCTAATGTGCCTAAACAGTGGAGCTCCCCCACAAGTAACCCCATTTTGGAAACTAGACCCCCCAAGGCACCTATCTAGATGCATAGTGAGCACTTGGAACCCCCAGGTGCTTCACAAAATGATTTGTGAAAACAAAAAAGTACTTTTTTTTTCACAAAAATTTTCTTTTAGCCTAAATTTTTTAATTTTCACATGGGTAACAGGATAAAATGCATCCTAAATTGTATTGGTCAATTTCTCCTGAGTACACTGATACCTCATATGTGGTTATAAACCACTGTTTGGGCGCATGGCAGGGCTCAGAAGAGAAGGAGCGCAATTTGACTTTTGGAGCTAATTTTCCATTCAAAAAGTAAAATGGCGCTCCTTCCCTTCTGAGCCCTGCCGTGTGCCCAAACAGTGGTTTATGACCACATATGAGGTATCAGTGTACTAAGGAGAAATTCACCAACAAATTTTAGGATGCATTTTATCCTGTTACCCATGTGAAAATTAAAAAAATTAGGCTAAAAGAAAATTTTTGTTAGAAAAATAAAAATGTTCATTTTTTTCTTCCATGTGGCTTTAGTTCCTGTGATGCACCTGAAGGGTTAATAATCTTCTTGAATGTAGTTTTGAGTAGCGTGAGGGGTGCAGTTTTTGGAATGGTGTCACTTTTGGGTGTTTTCTGTCATAAAGACCCCTCAAAGGGACTTCAAATGTGATGTGGTCACTAAAAAAATGGTTTTGTAAATTTTGCTGGAAAAAAGATAAATTGCTGATGATCTTTGAACCCTTCAAACTTCCTACCAAAATTTTTTTTTTTTCCAAAATTGTGCTGATGTAAAGTAGACATGTGGAAATGTTATTTATTAACTATTTTGTGTCACATCACTCTCTGGTTTAGTAGAATAAAAATTCAAAATTTGAAAATTGCAAAATTTTCAAATTTTTTCCCATATTTTTGATTTTTTCACAAATAAACGCAAATATTATCGACCTAAATTTAATACTAACATGAAGCCCAATATGTCACGAAAAAACAGTCTCAGAATCGCTAGGATCCGTTGAAGTGTTCCAGAGAGTTCCAGGGACACTGGTCAGAATTGACAAAAATGCCAAGGTCTTTAGGGTCAAAATAGGCTGGGTCCTGAAGGGGTTAAACGGGCACAACCTGGGGTAGAGGGCCAACCCCCAGGCATAAGACCATCAGGCCCATCAAACTGGCGTGATAAATACGTAGGGGGACGTCCAATCTTGCCTGTGGTGCTGGATGGCATTCCTATGAGTGCCCTACTAGACACTGGGTCACAGGTGACCACCATCCCGTACGTGCTCTTTAAACAGTACTGGAATGACTCGGACATAACCCGCTACCCAGATGACGACCTGAGTATCATCGCCAGCAATGGTCAGCCCGTGCCACAGGTGGGATTCAAAGAGGTGACCATTAAGATCGGTAAAGTCGAACTGGCGGCACAAGGACTGATTATAGTTGACATAGACCGTCATGAGAGTCACCCTAGAATAACCTTGGGAACTAATGTGATTGAAAATTGTCTTGCAGAGGTGATTCTCATTTTACAGCAGGTTTGCCAAGAATGCCAGTTCCGGCCAGCAGCATGTGCTCCAAAAAGAGATCCGGGCACTGATGAAGCGGCAACAGGTGGAACTATCTGGTGGTGAGATAGGTAGCGTGAGAATGTGTGACCCGTTCCCTATTGCCATGCCCCCAAAAAGTGAGATGATGATTTGGTGCCGGGCAGCTATTGGTCTAAGAGGTAGAGACTACCAAGCAATGGTAGAACCCGTCTACTCAGACAGTAGGCCCACCATTTTGACAGCACGGGGGGTGATCGATGTACGCCATGGTAAGGTGCCCGTTCGCATCATAAATATTGGGGAGAGAGAAGTACACCTGCCCCGGTATGCCACGCTAGCCAAATTGTTTACCATTAACCAGAACTCTGTACAGGCCGTGGAACCCTTGTCTCCATCTCAACCAGAGGAAGGTAACGGCTCTAAGAAACTAATGGAGGACTGGTGTCAGCAACTACATTTGGGTACTGACTCCACTCCCTCACACCAGAAACAGGGAGTCTATCGGGTGGTTGGAGAGTACGAGAGAGTGTTTAGTAAACACCCGCTAGACTTCGGGCGAATAAAGGGGGTAGAACACCACATCCCCACGGGAGACCATCCTCCCATAAAGGAGAGATACCGACCCGTACCCCCGGCACACTACCAACACGCCAAGGGGATGCTTAGAGACATGAAGGAGGCTGGGGTAATCAGGGACAGCTGTAGCCCCTGGGCAGCTCCACTAGTCTTAGTGAAAAAGAAAGACAACACCATGAGAATGTGTGTAGACTACAGGAAGGTCAACCGTATCACACACAAAGATGCGTACCCGCTACCAAGGATAGAAGAGTCCTTAGCTGCATTAAAATCTGCTAACTTCTTCTCTACTTTGGATCTCACTAGCGGGTACTGGCAGGTTCCTGTAGCAGAGGCGGACCGGGAGAAGACCGCATTCACCACCCCGATGGGTCTCAGCGAATTTAACTGTATGCCGTTCGGGCTCTGCAACGCACCAGGAACCTTCCAACGGTTGATGGAATGCTGTCTGGGACACCGGAACTTCGAGACGGTCCTGTTATATCTCGACGATGTCATCGTCTATTCCAAGACCTACGAGGACCACCTGAAACACCTGGCAGAAGTGTTCGAAGCTCTGGCAAACTACAGCCTAAAGGTGAAACCCTCCAAGTGTCACGTCCTGAAACCAAAGGTGTAATACCTGGGACACGTGGTGAGTGCTGACGGAGTGGCTCCTGACCCTGATAAGATCACTGTGATTAAGGACTGGCCAAGACCCTCCAGCATAAAGGAAGTGCGGCAGTTCCTCGGGTTGGTAGGCTACTACCGAAGATTCATTCCCGGTTTCACAAAAATGGCAGCCCCTATGCAAGACCTCCTGATAGGTCAATCTCGGAAAGCCAAAAACCAGAAGCCGCCCTTTAGGTGGGAAAAGCTGGAAGAGGAGTCCTTCTGCCAGCTGAAGATGGCCCTCACGGGGGATGAAATCCTGGCATATCCAGACTACAGCCAGCCCTTTATCCTCCACACGGACGCAAGCAACATCGGGCTAGGAGCCGTACTGTCCCAGATCCAGCAAGGGAAAGAACGGGTAATCGCTTACGCCAGCCGAAAGCTACGGCCCACGGAGAGGAACCCTGAGAATTATAGCTCATTCAAGCTGGAGTTCCTGGCAGTAGTGTGGGCAGTGACCGAACGTTTCAAGCATTACCTTGCCTTCTCCAAATTCACCGTGTACACGGATAACAACCCGTTGACACACCTGGACACTGCAAGGCTCGGTGCCCTGGAACAGAGATGGATGGCCCGCCTGTCCAACTTTGAATTCACCATCAAATACCGGGCAGGACGCTCAAATGCCAACGCGGATGCCCTGTGTGGAATGCCGAACTTACCGGACGTAGGGGAAGATCCTGAAGATCTGGAAGAAGTTGAGCTCCCTGCGTTCCACCGTCATGGGATTACCCTGTATTCCCACCATGTGAAGGACAGGCGCTCTGTGACGTTCATTCCCTTGCCCCACTACAACTGGGCGGAGACGCAAGACAGTGATCCCGCAGTCCATTTGGTGAAGGAAATGCTGACCCAGGCCGATGCCCATCTTGACCCAGATGCTCCGGAGGAGACCAAGCAACTGTGGAAGGAGAAAAGTAAGCTGTTCCTCTACAGGGAGAAGCTGTGCCGGAGAATGGTTAACTCTCGAACACATGAGTTGACCTGGCAGGTAGTGGTCCCAAGACGAGACGCGACTATGGTTCTGGAGGCATACCACAACGGAGCAGGGCATTTCGGATGGAAGAAGCTGGAGTTCTTGTTGCGTGAACGGTTCTACTGGGTAGGCATGAGAGGAGCCATTGAGAGGTGGTGCAGAGACTGTGGCCCGTGCCACCTGAGAAGAAAAGACCGAGCCAGCCAGAAGACTCCCCTGCAGCCCATCATCACCAGACAGCCACTGGAACTGGTAGCCCTGGACCATGTGAAACTGGCTCCAAGCAGATCTGGGTATGTCTACGCCCTCACAATCGTAGATCATTACTCCCGGTTCCTGGTGGTGGTCCCGGTCAAGGACTTAACGGCTCAAACAGCAGCTAGAGCCTTCCAGCAGCACTTCTGCCATCCACACAGGTACCCGGACCAAGTGTTGACAGACCAAGGACCAGCCTTCGAAGCGGAGGTCTTCCAGGAGTTCTGCAACCTGTATGGCTTCAAGAAGATAAGAATAACGCCCTATCACCCTCAAACCAATGGACTCTGCGAGAAGATGAACCAGGTGGTGATAGATCTGCTAAAAACATTGCCCCTGGAAGAATGCAGTCTGTGGCCTGAGAAACTGCCCGATCTGGTGGACCTGTATAACCACATCCCTGTAGGTTCCACCAACTGTACCCTGGCTTACCTAATGAGAGCAAGACCTGGTAAGCTGCCTATTGACCTGGATATGGGAGTCCTGACGCCTGAGGACACCTTGCCAGAGGCAGACTGGGATACAGAACGGCAGCAGCAGTATCGGAAAGTACAGGAGAGCGTCGAGCGAAGTCTGTCTCAAGCTAGAGAAAGGCAAGAGAAGGCTTATAACCAGTATGCTCCCGCTGTTCCTCTGGTAGCTGGAGAGCAGGTCTTGAAGAGGAAGAGGCGGCTCCACAAATTGGACGACCAGTGGGAGAAGGACCCATACACCGTACTGCCATCAAGCCATGAGAACCCAAAAATCTGCGTAATCAGTAAGGATGGAGGAGAAACCACAGCCATTGTCTCCAGAGACCACCAGAAGAAGTGTCCCGAACAGCTGCAAAGCCCTGAAGAAGATCAAGGAAACCCTCAACCCGCAGAGGAAAGGGGAGAAATGATCAGTACCATACTCGGAGACTTCCCCCGGTCTTGGACACAAGTAAACGGCGCTGTCGTTGTACCCGTCCTCACCTTTCTCCAGCCAGCCCCTCAAGTGCCTACAGAGGAATCGGTAGAGCTGGAAGAGCAGCCGGCCCAAGAGGCAGAAGAGTCCACACCAGCAGTACAGGAGGATCAACCCTCTGCTAGTAGTGAGCCTGCCGTGCCCCTAGTGAGCCAAAGAGTGCACAGACAGCTGCCCAGCTTACCCATAACACCTTCTACACCCTGTAGTGCAGAACCAGTTAGTGAGCTCCGTAGGTCCACTAGAGTCACTAGAGGTCAGATGCCCGCTCGCTGGAGAATCTAAACTAATGCACTGTGAATTTATCTGCTAACTGTTTATGGTTTATGTTTGTTGCCTGTTATTAATTATGTTTCTCAGTTGCCCTGCAGATTTTTATGGACTAACAGGTTATGGACGCTAGATAACCGGAACAGTTTTGTAGATAGTTGCACCTTGGTGCCTCTTGCGAAGACGGCCGCGGAAGAGAAAACCTGTCTGGCGTGGCATCCTTGCGGCCCAAAGTAGTTAGTCTACCCTTGCAGCCACGCCCAAGGACAACGCAAGGGTTTTGCTTTGGACAGGTCCCCTACTTCGCTTAAAGCTTCACCTTGGGTGATATGGACACCCGGTTGCGGACACGCCGTGACCTTTAAAGAACTAAGGCTTCTTGTAAATATGTTATTGTATTATTGTTATACCCTGTTATTATGTTTTAAAAATGTGTTTAGTCCCGGACTACTAAAATTTACTAGGGGGGTAATGTGACACCCCAGGGGTCTGGTTGCCACAGTAATAGAGATATTATGTCTGAGAGCAAGTGGGAGGTTTCTCTGGTCAGGAGCCCTAAGCATGCAACACTGCCCGCCCAGACCTGGGAGGGGAGGAATCTGCCCTTATAAACTGGGTCTGGGGCGGGATTAGGTGAGACAGAGACAGAGCCTGCAGAACAAGCAGAGCAGTCAGAGCCTAGAGTGAAGCTGCAGACACAGGAAAAGATACATCAGGAGCTCTGTAGGAGCAGAGGCAGAAGGCCAGGGGCTGTGAGCAGAGATATAGCTCGCCCTGGCTGAAGTTACTAAAACCGGACACAGGAGTCCGAGGCTGTGGGGACTGATATATACCCAGCAGCAGAAACCAGCCGGCAGGGGACTCCAGGTCCTATGGCCATAGAAACCCGGAGGTTCAGTCACAAAGAAGGGACCAGCGCCGCCATTCAGGAGCGGAGGCTAACAGAATGCCCCAAGTCACCAGCCATACGGGTGAGCACCACACGGTATACTCAGGGACGTGGGCTACTTGTAACCGCTGACAGCAATGTAGCCAGGAAGAGTGCAGATAAACGGGAAGGCCTACAACTCCACCTGGCCAGGGGAACTCCTGCTTGCTCGCAGACTGACCAGGCCCCTTATACTAGCCAGTACTCCCGGGAGAGTCTGCCTTGTAACATCAGTAAAGACCCTGAACTGCACCTCACGTCTCAGTGATTCCTTGCCGCACCAGCACCATTAGCACTGGGACCCTCACACCATCACTCCCATCATCTCTCACATTAGCTGCCCTGAGGCAATACTCCTCCCGTGGGGAGTTATCCCATACTCGGCTGCGCAAACAACATCAGCCTCAGCAGTCAGCAGCGCAGCGGCGGTCCCCACTGACCGCAATCCACGGGTGGCGTAGTCGGACATTTGCTATACATTAAGACTGCCACTGGTTTGACCACCCTGGGCACGGACCGGGTCACCGCCATACGGAGACTATAACCCCCAGCATTCTACAACAGACCCGGTTCCGGGTTCCCCTGCACGACACAGGCCCAGGGGGCGCGTCATGCGCGTCTTTTCAAAAGGAATAAAATGGGGAGGGAAAGGTTAGATTTTAAAAACAAAAATCCAAAAATCCAAATGACAATAGCAGCAGCTAAAATGTTGACGGAACCAAAGATTCTCAGCCTGTCTCCCATGCTGGTACTTGCCCAGCCTCAAGCTGCATAGCAGCTGCGATCTGATGAGGGAATGCACATTCAGCTTAGAATGGGCATTGACTTGCAGAAATCACATGTGCGCGTCTTTTCAAAAGGAATAAAATGGGTAGGGAAAGGTTAGATTTTAAAAACAAACATCCCAAAATCAAAATGACAATAGCAGCAGCAAAAATGTCAACGGAACCAGGGATTCCCAGCCAGTCTCCCATGCCGATACTTGCCCGGCCTCAAGCTGCTGCGATCTGAGGATAGCAGGCACATTAAAGCTTAGAATATCCGTTGACGTGCAGATTTCACATGTGCTCGTCTTTTCAAAAGGAATAAAATGGGGAGGGAATGTTAGATTTTAAAAACAAAAATCCAAAAATGAAAATAGCAGCAGCCAAAATGTCAGCGGAAACAGGGTTTCTCAGCCTGTTTTCCTTTCTGGTACTTGCCCGACCTCAAGCTGCATAGCTGCAGCGATCTGATGAGGGAAGGCACATTCGGCTTCGATTGACCGTTGACATAGTGATGGCACATGTGCGCGTCTTTTCAAAAGGAATAAAATGGGGAGGAAAAGGATAGATTTAAATACAAAAATCCAAAAATCTAAATGACAATAGCAGCAGCCAAAATATCAACGGAACTGGGGATTAGTGTTGAGCCACCCCCGTAGTGTTCAAGTTCGGTTCGGTTCGTTGAACACCCGTGTGTTCGTCGAACACCTTCGAACACCGTTAAAACCAATGGCAGGCAAACAAAAACACATAGAAACACATAGAAAACACCTTCAAAGGTGTCCAAAAGCTGACAAACTGCTCAGAAGACACAACTAACACATGGAAAAGTGACAAGTACATATAGTCATGCGAAAAGAAAAGAGGTGGAGGAGTAAAAGGAGGGGGAGACACAGATATATGCATGTCATGCCCTTCTAAATTCCAAAAAGTGAGAAGCCAACACATTCAGTCCGCTCCTGCCCGTGCCACCTCCATGTCGCTGGGTTTGTGCCAGAGCCGCAGTGAACCCTGACAGCCAGCCCCCCTCTCCCAATACTGGTGCCTGTCTGCCGTTGGGTCGAGCGAGCCCCCCTGTAGTGGAGGCAGCTCTAAGCTTTTTAATTTAAATTGTCTCTCTAATTTGAATGAATACACTTTAAATCCATTTACAAGGATCTATTGGAGGGCAAGTCTCATGCCAGCAGCCGCGTAATTCCAGCTCCAGTAGCGTCCACTAAAGCTGCTGCAGTTAAAAAGCTTTTATAAAGCTCGGCTATCCACCGCAATGCATCCTACTGCCAGTCCCAGCCCCTATGCCTTGGGGTGCCTCCTGATGCTCTTCACTGAGTATCCCGTGGTCCCGAAGCATTTCCTTTGAAAAAATTAAGTGTCCAAACTACAGGTGGTGTAGCTTGCTTAACAGCCGGGATAATCCGCTGACTAGCAGACACTGCTACTAGGCACAAAGTATTTCCTGGGCTAGATGCAGTTAAAAATTTGTAATTAGATACTCTCGTTGGATGCTGAGAAAGCATTCCATAGAGTCTCCTGGCACGCCATATATGATTCTCTTAAAAAGCTTGGGGTAGGGGTCTAGGGGACCCTTTTATAGCCAAAATCACGGCCCTGTATCACAATACGTCACCTAGGCTGAAGATAAATGGAACTGTAGCACCCTGAGGGCTCGGTTGCTACAGAGGTATTGCACCTCACCCAGAGGTGTGATATCTCACTCTCAGGTAAGGATGGAGTGTGGATCAGGACCCGACACCTGCATGCATTACACCACATTGCCGTGGGGCAGGACAACCAATATGCCTCTGAGATGGGCACGACAGTCCCTGTCCCTGGCTGGAGTGGGGGGAGGGAACACTGAGGAAGGGGAACCCTGTAGTGCAGGAGCAGGGAGGAAGCAGTTCCTGGGTGCATTGAGAAGGGAGTATAAAAGGTGGGCACCATCTTAGTTCAGTGCAGAGAAGTCTGAGCAGAAGCGGTAGGGAGCAGGGGCTCTGCATGAGCTCTGCTCCGGAGGCTTGCCTAGTAACAGAGGCCCAGGCCTGGAAGAGGGAGAAGGAAGGAAGAGGAGCAGAGAAGGCACCAGGAACGAGGAATGAAGAGATACCAGGGGTGCGGACGGGCTAGTCGCCACCGCACGCCCGAATCCACCTGCGTGGAGGGGTCAGGCCAAAGGGGGAGACCGGTCCCCGAAACTAGTGGAGGCAGGAAACGACCCTCAGCTAGAAACCGGAGGCTGTGACATTTTATGTGGCGCAGCCCCTCGCTACACCCGCTAGGAAGGCACCACATAGGGTCAGGAAACTGGCGCCAAGTTTACCAAGAGGAGGCCCGAGGCAGCCGGACAGAGGGGTTGGTAAGAAAGGCCAGACAAAGGACACACAAAGGGGGTCCTGTGAAGCGCTCCAAAGTTATCTGGGAGTTGTCTGAGCCCCTCACCTGGTGAGCACAGTATGACGTGGGCAGCCGTTACCTGCAGACGTGATCTGGATAATAAGAACTGTGAGTAAAGGCCCTGGACTGCATCACTGACTCCGTGTCGCTACTGCTGCTGCCCTGCACCATCACCCCCATCCTCCGCATACACTGCCCTGAGGCTATACTCCTCCCGTGGGGAGTTATGCTACGCTCTGCTGCACCCACAACACCAGCCTCAGCGGTCTGCCCTGCAGCGGCGGTTCACTCTGACCGCAATCCACGGGTGGCGTAGTCGGACATTTAAACATCAAAACCACATAAATAGTTCCGCCACTGGTTTGACCGCCCTGAACCACGGAACCGGGTCGCCGCCACGAAGACTACAACCACCAGCATCCACCAAAAAGGGTCCGGCTCCGGGTGTCCCAAGGCCCAGGGGGTGCATCAGAACATTTTCATCACTAGAGATGAGCGGTGTTCGACTAGAACTGTTCGCCAATCTCAAATTTGAGCTGTTTTGGGCGGTGTTTGAGTTGTTCGACGAACCCGAATGATTTGCAAAAAATTCGGCTGTTCGAGGTTATGTTCGATAACTGTTCGTGCACCAAAAGCGTGTCCTGCATGTCTGGCGCTATTTAGAGCACCAATCATGCAGGGATTGTCTGCCACTCACTGTAATGCCACAGCCATGGTGGTTGTGGCATTAGAGTGATTGCCCAAATCGATGGGAACTGTGCTCACAGTGAAACATGAAAAGCCGGCAATTCATCAGCGGCATACACCGGTACCCGACAATTTAGAACCGAAAGAATAGAGCATCACACATAGATTAGATAGATAGAAACATGTCAGTCACATATATATGAAGTACAGTGACAGTGTTGATTACTGTACTTGTCATTTAGTGTAAAGGATTTATAAAAAAAAATATTAGTGTTTTCATGCACCGTCTCATTAAAAAAGCCGGCCGGCAATTCAGCAGCGGTACCCGACAATTTAGAATAGAAGGAATAGAGAATCACACATAGATTAGATAGATAGAAACATGTCAGTCACATATATAAGAAGTACAGTGACAGTGTTGATTACTGTACTTGCCATTTAGTGTAAAGGATTTATTAAAAAAAATAATAGTGTTTTCATGCACTGTCTCTTTAAAAAAGCCGGCCGGCATTTCAGCATCTGTACCCGACAATTTAGAATGGAAGCAATAGAGCATCACACTTAGATTAGATAGATAGAAACATGTCAGTCACATATATATGAAGTACAGTGACAGTGTTGCTTACTGTACTTGTCATTTAGTGTTAAAATAAAGGATTTATTTAAAAAAAAATTGGCGTGGGATCCCCCATAATTTTAGTCTCTAGCGGAGGTTAAGCAGACGGCTGGGGCAGATGTTTGAAGCCTGGGAAGGGGTAATACCCACGGAGCTTCCCAGGCTACTAATATCAGCCCCCAGCTGAATGCCTAGCCTTTACTAGCTATTAAAATGGGGGACCCCCCAAAAAATTGACGTGGGGTCCCCCCTATTTTAATAGCTAGCAAAGGCTAGGCAGACAGCTGGGGGCTGATATTAATAGCCCAGGAAGGGAGCCATGAATATTGGCCCCCTCCCAGGCTAGAAACACCAGCCGTCAGCCGCCCCAGAAATGGCACATCCATAGGATGCGCCAATTCTGGCACTTAGCCTCGCTCTTCCCACTGCCCTGTAGCGGTGGCAGTGGGGTAATAGGGCTGGGGGTTGATGTCAGCTTATAATGCCAGCTGACATCAAGCCCAGGTTAGTAATGGAGAGGCGTCTATGAGACACCCCCATTACTAACCCCATAGTCAAAGTTAAAAAAAAACACAAACACCCAGAATAAAGTCCTTTAATTGAAATAAAGACACAATTCTTTATTGTTCTAAATTAAACCATACTTACAATCACGCCCATTCCAGCTGAAGCCAACGATCCCCTGCAATAAAAGAAAAATAATAAAGCAACATAATCCTTACCTTCCCATGGTTCCCACGACAGCTTCAGCTCTGCTACATCGAGATGACAGGCTGGACCGCAGCAGAAAGCTGCCATCCAGCCTGTCATCCCGCAGACACTGAGAAGCGCAGGCTTGCTTGCGCTGCTCAGCGTCTCTCTGTGACGGCATCCAGAAGAGCCGAGTTCATGTCCAATGAACTCGGCTAACCTCATGCACGTCACTGACAGCGTGGGAAAATTCTCACGCTGAAGCGGTGAGTGCAGGAGAATTCTCCCACGCTGTCAGTGACGTGCATAAGGTGAGCTCATGTCCAATGAACTCAGCTCACCTCCTGCACGTCACTGACAGCGTGGGAGAATTCTCCTGCACTCAGCGCTTCAGCGTGAGAATTCTCCCACGCTGAAGCGCTGAGTGCAGGAGAATTTTCCCACGCTGTCAGTGACGTGCATAAGGTGAGCTCATGTCCAATGAACTCAGCTCACCTCCTGCACGTCACTGACAGCGTGGGAGAATTCTCCTGCACTCAGTGCTTCAGTGTGAGAATTCTCCCACGCTGAAGCGCTGAGTGCAGGAGAATTTTCCCACGCTGTCAGTGACGTGCATGAGGTGAGCCGAGTTCATTGGACATTAACTCGGCTCATCTGGATGCCCTCACAGAGAGACACTGTGGAGCGCAAGCAAGCCTGCACTTCTCAGTGTCTGCGGGATGACAGGCTGGATGGCAGCGTTCTGCTGCGGTCCAGTCTGTCATCTCGATGTAGCAGAGCTGAAGCTGTCATGGGAACCATGGAAAGGTAAGGATGATGTTGCTTTATTATTTTTCTTTTATTTCAGGAGATCGTTGGCTTCAGCTGGAATGGGCGTGATGGTAAGTATGGTTTAATTTAGAACAATAAAGAATTGTGTGTTTATTTCAATTAAAGGACTTTTTTCTGGGTGTTGTGTTTTTTTTAAATACTTTACTAGAAATTCATGGTGGTCATGTCTAATATTGGCGTGACCCCATGAATTTCGGGCTTAGGGCCAGCTGATAATGCCAAGCTGGCCTTAACCCCTTTATTACCCAGTGAGCCACCGCACCAGGGCCCTGGATGAGTTGGGTACAGCGCCAGAAGATGGCGCTTCTATGAACGCACCATTTTCCGGGGTGGCTGCGGACTGCAATTTGCAGCGGGGGTGGCCCAGAAAGCTTGGGCCTCCCTGCGCTGTGGATTCCAGCCCCCAGCTGCCTAGTTGTATCTGGCTGGACACAAAAACAGGGCGAAGCCCCACGTCAATTTTCTTTAAATTATTTCATGAAATAATTAGGTAAAAAAGAGCTTCCCTATATTGTTGTGTCCGGCCAGGTACAAATAGACAGCTGGTGGTTGGGGGCAGCCCGTTCCTGCCTGCTGCACCTGACTGGACACAAATATAGTGCGAAGCCCCACGTCAATTTTTTTTTAATTATTTCATGAATTTCCTGAAATAATTTAAAAAAATTGAAGTGGGGCTTCGCACTATATTTGTGTCCAGCCAGGTACAGCAGGCAGGAACGGGCTGCCCCCAACCACCAGCTGCCTATTTGTACCTGGCCGGACACAACAATATAGAGAAGGCCTTTTTTTCTTAATTATTTCATGAATTTCATGAAATAATTAAAAAAAATTGAAGTGGGGATTCGCACTATATTTGTGTCCAGCCAAGTACAGCAGGCAGGAACGGGCTGCCCCCAACCACTAGCTGCCTATTTGTACCTGGCCGGACACAACAATATAGGGAAGACCTTTTTTTCTTAATTATTTCATGAATTTCATGAAATAATTAAAAAAAATTAAAGTGGGGCTTCGCACTTTATTTGTGTCCAGCCAGGTACAGCAGGCAGGAACGGGCTGACCCCAAACACCAGCTGACTATTTGTACCTGGCCGGACACAACAATATAGGGAAGGCCTTTTTTTCTTAATTATTTCATGAATTTCATGAAATAATTAAAAAAAAAATACGTGGGGCTTCGCCCTATTTTTGTGTCCAGCCAGGTACAAGTAGGCAGCTGGGGGCTGGAATCTGCAGCGCAGGGAGGCCCAAGCTTTCTGGGCCCCCCCGCTGCAAATTGCAGTCCGCAGCCACCCCGGAAAATGGCACGTTCATAGAAGCGCCTTCTTTTGGCGCTGTACCCAACTCATCCAGGGCCCTGGTGCGGTGGCTCACTGGGTAATAAAGGGGTTAGGGCCAGCTTGGTATTATCAGCTGGCCCCAAGCCCAAAATTCATGGGGTCACGCCAGTATTAGACATGACCACCATGAATTTCTAGTAAAGTATTTAAAAAAAACACAACACTCAGAATAAAGTCCTTTAATTGAAATAAACGCACATTTCTTTATTGTTCTAAATTAAACCATACTTACCAACACACGCATTCCAGCTGAAGCCAACGATCTCCTGCAATAAAAGAAAAATAATAAACCAACCTCATCCTTACCTTTCCATGGTTCCCACGACAGCTTCAGCTCTGCTACATCGAGATGACAGGCTGGACCGCAGCAGAACGCTGCCATCCAGCCTGTCATCCCGCGGACACTGAGAAGCGCAGGCATGCTTGTGCTCCTCAGTGTCAGGCTGTGACGGCATCCAGATGAGCCGAGGTCATGTCCAATGAACTCGGCTCACCTCATGCACGTCACTGACAGCGTGGGAAAATTCTCACGCTGAAGTGCTGAGTGCAGGAGAATTCTCCCACGCTGTCAGTGACGTGCATGAGGTGAGCTCATGTCCAATGAACTCAGCTCACCTCATGCACCTCACTGACAGCGTGGGAAAATTCTCCTGCACTCAGCGCTTCAGCGTGAGAATTTTCCCACGCTGTCAGTGACGTGCATGAGGTGAGCCGAGTTCATTGGACATGACCTCGGCTCATCTTGATGCCGTCACAGCGAGACAGTGAGGAGAGCAAGCATGCCTGCGCTTCTCAGTGTCCGCGGGATGACAGGCTGGATGGCAGCGTTCTGCTGCGGTCCAGCCAGTCATCTCGATGTAGCAGAGCTGGAGCTGTTCTGGGAACCATGGAAAGGTAAGGATGATGTTGGTTTATTATTTTATTTTTATTACAGGAGATCGTTGGCTTCAGCTGGAATGGGCGTGACGGTAAGTATGGTTTAATTTAGAACAATAAAGAATTGTGTGTTTATTTCAATTAAAGGACTTTATTCTGGGTGTTTGTGTTTTTTTTAACTTTGACTATGGGGTTAGTAATGGAGGTGTCTTATAGACGCCTCTCCATTACTAACCTGGGCTTGATGTCAGCTGGCATTATAAGCTGACATCAACCCCAGCCCTATTACCCCACTGCCACCGCTACAGGGCAGTGGGAAGAGCGAGGCTAAGTGCCAGAATTGGCGCATCCTATGGATGCGCCATTTCTGGGGCGGCTGACGGCTGGTGTTTCTAGCCTGGGAGGGGGCCAATATTCATGGCACCCTTCCTGGGCTATTAATATCAGCCCCCAGCTGTCTGCCTAGCCTTTGCTAGCTATTAAAATGGGGGGACCCCACGTCATTTTTTTGGGGGGGTCCCCCATTTTAATAGCTAGTAAAGGCTAGGTATTTAGCTGGGGGCTGATATTAGTAGCCTGGGAAGCTCCATGGGTATTACCCCCTTCCGAGGCTTCAAACATCTGCCCCAGCCGTCTGCTTAACCTCCGCTAGAGCCTAAAATTATGGGGGATCCCACGCGAATTTTTATTTTAATAAATCCTTTATTTTAACACTAAATGACAAGTACAGTAACCAACACTGTCACTGTACTTATTATAAATGTGACTGACATGTTTCTATCTATCTAATCTATGTGTGATGCTCTATCTTTCTGTTCTAAATTGTCGGGTACCGCTGCTGAATTGCCGGCCGGCTTTTTTAAAGAGACAGTGCATGAAAACACTATTATTTTTTAAATAAATCCTTTACACTAAATGACAAGTACAGTAAGCAACACTGTCACTGTACTTCATATATATGTGACTGACATGTTTCTATCTATCTAATCTATGTGTGAAGCTCTATTCTTTCTGTTCTAAATTGTCGGGTACAGATGCTGAATTGCCGGCCGGCTTTTTTAAAGAGACGGTGCATGAAAACACTAAATTTTTTTTAATAAATCCTTTACACTAAATGACAACTGCAGTAACCAACACTGTCACTGTGCTTCTTATATGTGTGACTGACATGTTTCTATCTATCTAATCTATGTGTGATGCTCTATTCCTTCTTGTCTAAATTGTCGGGTACCGGTGTATGCCGCTGCTGAATATGCCGGCCGGCTTTTTTAAAGAGAGTGTCTTCAGAGCAGTTTGTCAGCTTTTGGACACCTTTGCAGGTGTTTTCTATGTGTTTCTATGTGTTTTTGTTTGCCTGCCATTGGTTTTAACGGTGTTCGACGGTGTTCTAAGGTGTTCGACGAACAGTTCGACGAACAGTTCCTCGAACATCCCGGTGTTCGACGAACCGAACCGAACCCGAACACTACGGGGGTGGCTCAACACTATTCATCACCTTTCACAATCACCAATGGGACAAGGCAGGGATGTCCTCTGTCTCCTCTCTTATACATCCTAGTGACGGAGCACCTGCTCTCATCAATTCGCCATAACCCCAATATTAGGTGAATTGAGGTGGGAAGCACCGAGTACAAGTGCTCTCTATTTGCTGATGATGTCCTAGTATATATCACTCAATCACATATATCCATCCATGCTGTTATGGCTAAAATAGATCACTTTGTTACATGGTCAAATTTTAAAATCAATGCAGCGAAGTCTGAGGCCCTCGATGTCTCCCTCCCCAAATCCATATAGGATTCCATCCAGTCCAACTTTCCCTTTGCCTGGCCCTCACAGGGTATCAAATACTTAGGAATTCCTATTCATAGAGACCTCTCCCATCTATGTTATCTTAATTTTGGGCCCTTTATTGAACAACTCCATACAGACCACGGTTGGCAAGTTAGAACTGTAAGATTCACTACGTGAACCACTGGTGTTTTGTGGAAAAGCACATGTACACTGTGTTCCAAATTATTATGCAAAAAGTGTTTAGGAGTGATAAGGGAAGAATTTGTTTGTTTCTCAGTTAAACTCATTGATGGTGATGTGTGTCAGGGCTCTTTATTAGTGTTGAGCAACCCCCGTAGTGTTCGGGTTCGGTTCGGTTCGTCGAACACCGGGATGTTCGAGGAACTGTTCGTCGAACTGTTCGTCGAACACCTTAGAACACCGTCGAACACCGTTAAAACCAATGGCAGGCAAACAAAAACACATAGGAACACATAGAAAACACCTGCAAAGGTGTCCAAAAGGTCACAAACTGCTCAGAAGACGCTTTCTTTAAAAAAGCCGCCGGCAATTCAGCAGCGGTATACACCGGTACCCGACAATTTAGACATGAAGGAATAGAGTATCACACATAGATTAGATAGATAGAAACATGTCAGTCACATATATATGAAGTACAGTGACAGTGTTGCTTACTGTACTTGTCATTTAGTGTAAAGGATTTATTAAAAAATATAATAGTGTTTTCGTGCACTGTCTCTTTAAAAAAGCAGGCCGGCAATTCAGCAGCGGTACCCGACAATTTAAAACAGACAGAATAGAGCTTCACACATAGATTAGATAGATAGAAACATGTCAGTCACATATATATGAAGTACTGTGACAGTGTTGCTTACTGTACTTGTCATTTACTGCAAAGGATTTATTAAAAAAAATAATAGTGTTTTCATGCACCGTCTCTTTAAAAAAGCCGGCTGGCAATTCAGCCTCTGTACCCGACAATTTATAATAGAAGGAATAGAGAATCACACATAGATTAGATAGATAGAAACATGTCAGCCACATATATATGAAGTACAGTGACAGTGTTGCTTACTGTAATTGTCATTTAGTGTAAAGGATTTATCAAAAAAAATATTAGTGTTTTCATGCACCGTCTCTTTAAAAAAGCCGGCCGGCAATTCAGCATCTGTACCCGACAATTTATAACAGAAAGAATAGAGCATCGCACATAGATTAGATAGATAGAAACATGTCAGTCACATTTATATGAAGTACAGTGATAGTGTTGGTTACTGTACTTGTCATTTAGTATTAAAATAAAGGATTAATTATTAAAAAAAATTGGCGTGGGGTTCCCCGTAATTTTAGTCTCTAGCGGAGGTTAAGCAGACAGCTGGGGCAGATGTTTGAAGCCTGGGAAGGGGGTAATACCCACGGAGCTTCCCAGGCTACTAATATCAGCCCCCAGCTGAATGCCTAGCCTTTACTAGCTATTAAAATGGGGGACCCCCCAAAAAATTGACGTGGGGTCCCCCCTATTTTAATAGCTAGCAAAGGCTAGGCAGACAGCTGGGGGCTGATATTAATAGCCCAGTAAGGGAGCCATGAATATTGGCCCCCTCCCAGGCTAGAAACACCAGCCGTGAGCCGCCCCAGAAATGGCGCATCCATAGGATGCGCCAATTCTGGCACTTAGCCTCGCTCTTCCCACTGCCCTGTAGCGGTGGCAGTGGGGTAATAGGGTTGGGGTTGATGTCAGCTTATAATGCCAGCTGACATCAAGCCCAGGTTAGTAATGGAGAGGATTCTATAAGACACCTCCATTACTAACCCCATAGTCAAAGTTAAAAAAAACACAAACACCCAGAATAAAGTCCTTTAATTGAAATAAAGAGACAATTCTTTATTGTTCTAAATTAAACCATACTTACCATCACGCCCATTCCAGCTGAAGCCAACGATGTCCTGCAATAAAAGAAAAATAATAAAGCAACCTCATCCTTACCTTTCCATGGTTCCCAGGACAGCTTCAGCTCTGCTACATCGAGATGACAGGCTGGACCGCAGCAGAACGCTGCCATCCAGCTTGCCATGCCGCACACACTGAGAAGCGCAGGCATGCTTGCGCTCCTCAGTGTCTGACTGTGACGGCATCCAGATGAGCCGACAATGAACTCGGCGCACCTCATGTACGTCACTGACAGCGTGGGAAAATTCTCCTGCACTCAGCGCTTCAGCGTGAGAATTTTCCCACGCTGTCAGTGACGTGCATGAGGTGAGCCGAGTTCATTGTCGGCTCATCTGGATGCCGTCACAGTCAGACACTGAGGAGCGCAAGCAAGCCTGCGCTTCTCAGTGTCCGCGGGATGACAGGCTGGATGGCAGCGTTCTGCTGCGGTCCAGCCTGTCATCTCGATGTAGCAGAGCTGAAGCTGTCGTGGGAGCCATGGAAAGGTAAGGATGAGGTTGCTTTATTATTTTACTTTTATTGCAGGAGATCATTGGCTTCAGCTGGAATGGGCGTGATGGTAAATATGGTTTAATTTAGAACAATAAAGAATTGTGTGTTTATTTCAATTAAAGGACTTTTTTCTGGGTGTTTGTGTTTTTTTTAAATACTATAATAGAAATTCATGGTGGTCATGTCTAATATTGGCGTGACCCCATGAATTTCGGACTTAGGGCCAGCTGATAATGCCAAGCTGGCCTTAACCCCTTTATTACCCAGTGAGCCACCACACCAGGGCCCTGGATGAGTTGGGTACAGCGCCAGAAGATGGCGCTTCTATGAACGCGCCATTTTCCGGGGCGGCTGCGGACTGCAATTTGCAGCGGGTGGGGCCCAGAAAGCTTGGGCCTCCCTGCGCTGCAGATTCCAGCCCCCAGCTGCCTAGTTGTACCTGGCTGGACACAAAAATAGGGCGAAGCTCCACTTATTTTTTTTTTAAATTCATGAAATTCATGGAATAATTAAGAAAAAAAGGGCTTCCCTATATTGTTGTGTCCGGCCAGGTACAAATAGGCAGCTGGTGGTTGGGGGCAGCCCGTTCCTGCCTGCTGTACCTGACTGGACACAAATATAGGGCGAAGCCCCACATCAATTTTTTGTTGTCCAGCCTGTCATCTCGATGTAGCAGAGCTGAAGCTGTCGTGGGAACCATGGAAAGGTAAGGATGAGGTTGCTTTATTATTTTTCTTTTATTGCAGGAGATCGTTGGCTTCAGCTGGAATGGGCGTGATGGTAAGTATGGTTTAATTTAGAACAATAAATGAATGTGTCTTTATTTCAATTAAAGGACTTTATTCTGGGTGTTTGTGTTTTTTTTAACTTTGACTATGGGGTTAGTAATGGGGGTGTCTTATAGACGCCTCTCCATTACTAACCTGGGCTTGATGTCAGCTGGCATTATAAGCTGACATCAACCCCAACCCTATTACCCCACTGCCACCGCTACAGGGCAGTGGGAAGAGCGAGGCTAAGTGCCAGAATTGGCGCATCCTAAGGATGTGCCATTTCTGGGGCGGCTGACGGCTGGTGTTTCTAGCCTGGGAGGGGGCCAATATTCATGGCTCCCTTCCTGGGCTATTAATATCAGCCCCCAGCTGTCTGCCTAGCCTTTGCTAGTTATTAAAATAGGGGGGACCCCACGTCATTTATTTGGGGGGTCCCCCATTTTAATAGCTAGTAAAGGCTAGGTATTCAGCTGGGGGCTGATATTAGTAGCCTGGGAAGCTCCGTGGGTATTACCCCCTTCCCAGGCTTCAAACATCTGCCCCAGCTGTCTGCTTAACCTCCGCTAGAGACTAAAATTACGGGGAACCCCACGCCAATTTTTTTTAAAATAAATCCTTTATTTTAACACTAAATGACAAGTACAGTAATCAACACTATCACTGTACTTCATATATATGTGACTGACATGTTTCTATCTATCTAATCTATGTGTGATTCTCTATTCCTTCTATTCTAAATTGTCGGGTACAGATGCTGATTTGCCGGCCGGCTTTTTTAAAGAGACAGTGCATGAAAACACTATTATTTTTTTTAATAAATCCTTTATACTAAATGACAAGTACAGTAAGCAACACTGTCACTGTACTTCATATATATGTGGCTGACATGTTTCTATCTACCTAATCTATGTGTGATTCTCTATTCCTTCTATTCTAAATTGTCGGGTACAGATGCTGAATTGCCGGCCGGCTTTTTTAAAGAGACGGTGCATGAAAACACTATTATTTTTTTTTAATAAATCCTTTACACTAAATGACAAGTACAGTAATCCACACTGTCAATGTACTTCATATATATGTGACTGACATGTTTCTATCTATCTAATCTATGTGTGAAGCTCTATTCTGTCTGTTATAAATTGTCGGGTACCGCTTCTGAATTGCCGGCCGGCTTTTTTAAAGAGACGGTGCATGAAAACACTATTATTTTTTTTGATAAATCCTTTACACTAAATGACAAGTACAGTAAGCAACACTGTCACTGTGCTTCTTATATGTGTGACTGACATGTTTCTATCTATCTAATCTATGTGTGAAGCTCTATTCTTTCGGTTCTAAATTGTCGGGTACCAGTGTATGCCGCTGATGAATTGCCGGCTTTTCATGTTTCACTGTTGGCACTGTTCCATCGATTTGGGCAATCACTGTAATGCCACAACCACCATGGCTGTGGCATTACAGTGAGTGGCAGACAATCCCTGCATGATTGGTGCTCAAAATAGCGCCAGACATGCAGGACAAGCTTTTAGTGCACGAACAGTTATCGAACATAACCTCGAACAGCCGAATTTTTTGCAAATCGTTCGGGTTCGTCGAACAACTCGAACACCGCCCAAAACAGCTCGAATTTGAGATTGGCGAACAGTTCTAGTCGAACACCGCTCATCTCTACTCTTTATATCACTGTAAGCAATTGCAGGCACCTGTGCTAATTAGTTTGGCAGGTGTGTCCAATGAAAGGCAAGACTACTTAAGAAGGCTGTCTCACATTATTAAGCAGCCTACATTTTCTGCCAAAATGGGAAAGAAAAAGGATGTGTCGGCTGCTGAGAAGCAACAAATTGTGGAGTGTTTAGGTCAAGGTATGACTACAATCAACATTGTGCGATGATCAGGATGAAGTGTCTTGGCAATCAAGAAGTATGTAGCTGATTCACAGTACACACGTGTGCATGCTGATAAGGGCAAATTGAGGACTCTTTCCTACAGGCAATTACGTCAGGTTGAAAGAGCAGCGGCAAAAAAGCCTTGTCATAGCAGCAGACAAGTTTTTGAAGCTGCTTGTGCCTCCAACGTCCCCCGAACAACAAGATGCAGGGTCCTTCAGAGGTTTGCAGCTGTGCAAACGCCATCCTGTCGACCTCCTCTATCCACTTCACACAAGCAGAAACGGCTCCAGTGGGCCAAACATTACATGAAGACTGATTTCAAAACTGTTTTGTTCACGGATGAGTGCCGTGCAGCGCTCGATGGTCCAGATGGATGGAGTGGAGGATGGCTGGTTGATGGACACCCCACGCAAACACGGCTACAGCGCCAACATGGAGGAGGTGGAGTAATGTTTTGGGCTGGAATCATGGGGAGAGAGATTGTCGGCCCCTTAAGATCCCTGAAGGCGCTAAAGATAAACTCCATAATGTATGTGGATTTTCTCAAACAGCACTTCCTGCCATGGTTCAAGAAGAAGAACTGTGTATTTCACAGCAAGATCATTTTTCTGCATGATAATGCACCATCTCAAGCTGCACATAAAACATCTGCATCTCTGCCTGATATGGGCATAAAAGGGGACAAACTTATGGTGTGACCCCCATGCTCCCCTGACCTCTACCCCATTCAGAACCTTTGGAGCATCATTAAAAGGAGTGTCTATGATGGCGGGAGGCAGTTCACATCTAAGCAACAGCTCTGGGAGGGTATTCTGTCCTCATGCAAAACAATTGAAGCAGAAACCATCCAAAACCTGACAAATTCAATGGACGAGAGAGTTCAAAAGCTCCTTTCGAACAAGGGGTACTATGTGAAAATGTAACATCACCTAGAATAAAGTTTTGAGTTGAAAACTGTTTGATTTCAGTTTCTAACAACCTGCTAATGCTTATAATTTCAAAAATGACAATTTTTTTGGTCTTTATTAAAATGAAAAGGTTGATCGAAAAGTTTGGGGGATCTAAGAGTGTGGCAACCCAGTAGTCATGATTACTTCGAATTCTGACAATATGAGGGTCATGCTGCAGGTAGTGCTGCAAGAAGGCACTTATGTGTCTTGCGCATCTCGGAGCCCCAAAATTATTTTCCGGGCTAGATGCAGCTAAAAATTATTATTAATTTTAAATCTGGTGAAGCTTTAGTATAGATGGCCTAATAGGATCAGTGCTGCACACTGCTACAAAGCCCAAATTATTTTCCAGTCAAGATACAGATAAACATGATTAGTAATTTTAAATCTGGTGGAGCTTATTATAGATGGCCTAATAGAATCAGTGCTGCACACTGCTACAAAGCCCAAATTATTTTCCAGCCAAGATACAGATAAACATGATTAGTAATTTGAAAGCTTAAAATGGTTGGTAGGGTGATTTTAACCAATCATCAAGCTTTTACTCTCCCCAGGATGACACAGGGGTAGAAAAGTCGTTTCGGATCCATGATTTGTTCATCTTTATGAACGTGAGTCTGTCTACATTATCAGTGGAGAGCCGCGTGCGCTTATCTGTCAGCACACCACCAGCAGCGCTGAACACACGTTCAGACAGAACGCTGGCTGCGGGGCATGACAAGATCTCCAAGGCGTAAGTGGCTAGCTCCGGCCATTTATCCAGATTGGAAGCCCAAAAAGAGCAAGGGTCCAGTGACACAGTCGTGGCTTCAATGTTTACTTGGAGATACTCCTGTACCATCGTCTCTAGGCGTTGACTATGTGTCAGACTTCTTGTCTCCTGTGGCCTTGCAAAGGATGGGCTAAAAAAGTGGTGAAATGATTAAGCAAAATTGATGTTACCAGCAGATACTGTGGTTCTGTTACGGTTTGAGTGCTGAACACTTGACAGTCCCACGGTTGGCAAGTTGGAACTGTGAGATTCACTACGTGCACCACTGGTATTTTGTGGAAAAGCACATGTAAGATTCTGCAACAGTCTCTGCTGATACTCCTGCATGCGTGCATCCCTTTCTATGGCAGGAATAATTTCTGCAAATTTACTTTTGTACCGGGGATCTAACAGTGTGGCAACCCAGTAGTCAGGATTATTTCTAATTCTCACAATTCGAGGGTCATGTTGCAGGTAGTGCAGCAAGAAGGCACTCATGTGTGTTGCGCATCCAGGAGCACCAAGTCCCTGTTGTGTTGGTGGCGAGGTAACAATCATGCTTCCTTCCTCTGTCCTCTCCCCCCAACCTCGCACAACAGAAATGTGATCAAGGTCTCCCTCATCTGATGAGTCTTCCATCAGTTCGTCCTCCACTTCTTCCTGGGCTCCTGCACCTTCCTCACTAGTTTGGCTGCTACCATGCGCCCTGGTAAAACCATCTCCCCACCCTCACATGCCTGCCGTCTTGGTGCTGCCGACCATCTGGACCTTGCAGATGTTAGCCCTTCCGCATACAACTCCTCCTCCTCTACTTCCTCCACCTCATCTTGTGCCACCACCTGACTCCGAATTCTGTTTAACATGTGCTCCAGCATGTAAATCACCGGAATAGTCATGCTGATAATGGCATCGTCAGCACTAAACATCTTCGTCGCCATTTCAAAACTGTGCAGTAGGGTGCATAGGTCCCTGATCTGAGACCACTCCTCCAGCGTGATTTGCCCCACCTCTGGATCTCGTTGGCCCAGGCTATACGTCAGAACATATTGCACCAGGGCTTGTCGGTGCTGCCACAGTCGCTGCAACATGTGCAGAGTTGAATTCCACCGGGTAGGCACATCGCATTTTAGCCGGTGAAGTGGCAGGCCCAACGACTTCTGTAGAGATGTAAGTCGCTGAGCTGCGGGATGCGAACGGTGGAAGTGAGCACACAGCGACCGTGCCCTCTGCAGAAGGCCATCTAGTCTGGTATAGTGGGCTAAAAATTGCTGGACAACCAGGTTCAACACGTGAGCCATACAAGGCACGTGTGTGACATTGCCCCGGCGAAGGGCCGCACCCAGGTTTGCAGCATTGTCGCACACGGGCTTCCCTGGTTTCAGGTCCTGTGGAGACAACCATTCATGAAATTGGTTCTCCAGAGCTGACCACAACTCCTCAGCTGTGTGACTCACATTTCCCAGACATTTCAATGTAAAAACCGCCTGATGACGTTGAGCCCTACTGCCAGCAAAGTAAGGAGGTGTGCAGGATCCCTTCTGCGCAGTTAGAAAGCTTGTGGCATGACCAGACAGGCTTTGGGTGCAGGTGGAAGACCGAGAGGAGGTTGAGGAGGCAGAAGCAGTGGAGGAACTTTGACATAAAGAGGATTGACGCACAACTCGTGGGGACGGCAAGACTTGGACAGCAGCCCCTTGTCCTGCTGTCACCATAGTTACCCAGTGCCCAGTCAGCGACATGTAACGCCCCTGTCCATGCCAACTCATCCAAGTGTCTGTGGTGAAATGCACCCTGTCACACACAGAGTTTCTCAAAGAAGCGGTGATGTTGTGTGCGACATGCTGGTGGAGCACAGGCACACCTTTCTTTGAGAAGTAGTGCCGACTGGGCATCTGGTACTGGGGCACTGCGACCGACATAAGGTCTCGAAAATCCTCTGTGTCTACCAGGCGGAAAGGCATCATTTCTGTAGCCAAGAGCTTGTAGATGGTGAAATTCAACCTCTTAGCTTTCTCATGGCTAGGAGGAAATGGTCTTTTACTTGTCCACATCTGAGGGACCGAGGGCTGGCTATTGTGCTTAGATGGGGTTGATAAGGGTGTCCCCGGCAAACTGCCCGTCTGTGAGGAAGATGCAGGCTGACATGTTAGGTTGCCTTGATCCAAAGGTGGTGCTATTGATGTCGGACAGTGCTCAACACCAGCTGGTGTTACCACCTCCAAAGAAAATGATGACCTGCCAATCACGCTGGCTGTTGCGGGTAAAGAGGTGGCAGGTCTGCGCCCCAAAACAGGTGTGACTGCTGTCCCCCCAGTCACAGAGGATGAAGAGGCCGCGGATGCACAAGATATGGCAGACGGTGGTTGGCCTGGCCGGCTAGGCCGCATTGTAGCACACTGAGCTTCCCACTGCAACTTATGCTTCATGTCCATGTGCCGGTTCATGCATGAAGTACTCAAACTATGTATTTTTTGGCCTCTACTTAGCTTTTGCTGACAAATGTTACAGATAACACGAGTTGGGTCATCATTATCGATCTGAAAAAATGCCCAGGCTATGCAAGGCTTAGCACCCATGCGACCTGAAGAGCCACCACGACTTGTGGTGAGAGGCAGAGTTGTGTTTGAGGATGCAGTTGTTGACGTGCTTCCAGTACTACGTCTCTGTCCAGGAAGGCGCAACCTGACCTCGTCGTCACTAGCATCTTCCTCCACCTCCTCCGCTGACCTCATCTCTTGGTTGACTGTGGGTTGACAGTAAGTGGGATCTCCAACCTCATCATCATCACCCTGTGCGTTATCACACCCGTCGTCCTCAGAGCCAACCTGTTCCTGCCCTGACAAAAAACTAAAGTTGTCGCTCCAATCAGGTATTTGAGTCTCATCATCGTCTTCCTCATTGTCTCCACCAACAGGAGTTACAGTTTGGGAATGAGGGTCTACATTATGGTCAGAACATTCTGCGTCTGGTCCTGGATCCGACTCATAAAGATTCTGGGCATCAGTGCAGATCATTTCCTCGTCTGGATTCACAGAAGCGCTGGAGTCGACCTTTGATTCTCAGGCTATAGTATGAGTAAACAGCTCAGCAGACTCAACCATCTGTTCTACCTCATACTCAGACGGGCAGCTGGAGATTTGGGAGCTGTGAGGAAGCAAGTGCGATTGGGGTGACACCTTTAAGGACTGGAGTATTTGTGATGTTGAAGTTGATGTGGAGGAGAGCCCACTTAAAGGAGCACTTGATATCCGTTGAAGCACCTGCTGTTTTTGTGCCTCATCTGGAATTTGTAGCGATTGGCGTGGCCGTAAGAAAGGGATCTTATCACATTGTCGGCTAAAAGAAGTAGACATTTTAGTTTGGCTGGAAGATGGTCTTTCTTCTGCAGATGTTACTGTTGCTTTAACACTTACCCCACGGACACAACCTTTTTTCCCCTTCCCAACTCGCCTATTCCCCTTTCCACCAGCAGCAGGCCTTTTTCCACTCATTTTGGTGGTTAACTAATTCACAACTCTGGAGTTGTTTGCACAAAAAAACAATGGATGGGAACCGAGCAGAGCTGAGTGGCCAAACTGTGGTATTAGGCCAAAACTATTGGCTGGGTTAGATGCAGAAAAAAATTATATTCAATTTGCAACCTGATGGAGGTCAGTATAGATGGACTAATAGAACAAGTCGCACACACAGCTAGAAGCCCAAATATTTTTTCAGAGGTAGATGCAGAAAAAAATTGTATTCAGTTTGCAACCTGATGGAGGTCAGTATAGATGGACTAATAGAACAAGTCCTACACACAGCTAGAAGCCCAAATATTTTTTCAGAGGTAGATGCAGAAAAAAATTATATTCAGTTTGCAACCTGATGGAGGTCAGTATAGATGGACTAATAGAACAAGTCCCACACACAGCTAGAAGCCCAAATATTTTTTCAGAGGTAGATGCAGAAAAAATATATATTCAGTTTGCAACCTGATGGAGGTCAGTATAGATGGACTAATAGAGAAAGTCCCACACACTGCTAGAAGGCCAAATATTTTTTCAGAGCTAGATGCAGACAAAAAATTATTTTTAATTTGCAACCTGATGGAGGTCAGTATAGATGGACTAATAGAGAAAGTCCCACACACTGCTAGAAGGCCAAATATTTTTTCAGAGCTAGATGCAGACAAAAAATTATTTTTAATTTGCAACCTGATGGAGGTCAGTATAGATGGACTAATAGAGAAAGTCCCACACACTGCTAGAAGGCCAAATATTTTTTCAGAGCTAGATGCAGAAAAAAATTATATTCAGTTTGCAACCTGATGGAGGTCAGTATAGATGGACTAATAGAACAAGTCCCACACACAGCTAGAAGCCCAAATTTTTTTCAGAGGTAGATGCAGATAAAAATTATTTTTACTTTGCAACCTGATGGAGGTCAATATAGATGGACTAATAGAGAAAGTCCCACACACTGCTAGAAGGCCAAATATTTTTTCAGAGCTAGATGCAGACAAAAAATTATTTTGAATTTGCAGCGTGATGGAGGTCAGTATAGATGGACTAATAGAACAAGTCCTAAACACAGCTAGAAGTCCAAATATTTTTTCAGAGCTAGTTGCAGAAAAAAATTATATTCAGTTTGCAACCTGATGGAGGTCAGTATAGATGGACTAATAGAACAAGTCCCACACACTGCTAGAAGCCCAAATATTTTTTCAGAGCTAGATGCAGAAAAAAATTATATTCAATTTGCAACCTGATGGAGGGCAGTATAGATGGACTAATAGAATGATGCTATGCCCAAAAGATTTTACTTCACTAGGTGCAGTAAAAAAATTGGTATTCTATACACAGGTGGTATATCTTGCAACACAGATAGGCTACTCCACTGACTAACACACTCTGCAATAGGCCAAAAAGGATTAGCTTTGCTAGATTCAGCCAAATGCTGTGAAAAAAACTTGCATAGCACTGGCACAGACCTGCCTGGCAAAAACTGATAGGAACTGATGTAACCTAGTCCTGAAAAGAACTGCAATTACAATTAGTCTTTACTCCCACAATCTATCTATTTAAAAGCACAGACCTGCCTGATAAAAGTCGTAAGGAAATGCTGTAACCTAGTCCTTAAAAGGACTGCAATCACAACTATTCCTTACTCCCAAGCTATCTGTATATTTGTGCGAAAATTGGCTTGAAATTAACAAGGTATAGCGCACACAGCAACAGCGGTGCCGTCTAACACGCAGCTGCAGCAGTGAGAAAATGGTGGCAACGGGGAAAATGGCTTGGTCTTATAGGGCAAGGATATGTGACATACACTGCCAATGACACATGCCCTTGCTTGTGTGAAAAAAAGCACTTCGCTCTGTGTGTGCGCTGCTGATAGGCTGACAGATTGCACCTCCCCACTGTAAATGCGGGAAAGAGAAAAAAAAATGGAGATCTTCATTATTCCTGCAGAGATCCATCCCCTGCCCCTCCCCCCACCCCGCTATACACTCAAACTGCGTATTAACATTAATTTTCATCATTACTGAGAAAAAATCCAGTTATGATTTTGGTGCACGAACAGTTATCGAACATAACCTCGAACAGCCGAATTTTTCTCAAATCGTTTGTGTTCGTCGAACACCGCCCAAAACAGCTCGAATTTGAGATTGGAGAACAGTTCAAGTCGAACAACGCTCATTTCTAATTCTAAGCTGAATGTGCCTGCTCTTGTCAAATCTCAGCTGCTTCACAGCTTGAGGCTGGGCAAGTACTGGTATGGGAGACTGGTTGGGAATCCCCAGTTCCGATAACATTTTGGCTGCTGCTATTGTCATTTGGATTTTTGGATTTTTGTTTTTAAAATTTAACCTTTCCCTCCCCATTTTATTCCTTTTGAAAAGACACACACATGTGACAGCCACACGTCAACAGCCATTCTAAGCTGAATATGCCTTCCTTTGTCAGATTGCAGGTGCTTCGCAGCTTGAGGCCAGGTAAGTACCGGTATGGGAGACTGGTTGGGAGTTCCCAGTTCCTTTGACATTTTTGCTGCAGCTATTATTATTTGGATATTTGTTTTTAAAATCTAACCTTTCCCTCCCAATTTTATTCCTTTTGAAAAGACGTGCACATGTGACATCTGCACGTCAAAGGCAATTCTAAACTGAATGTGCCAGCCCTCAACAGATCGCAGCTGCTACGCAGCTTGAGGTTGGGAAAATACCAGCATGGGAGACTGGCTGGGAATCCCAGGTTCCGTTGACATTTTGGTTGCTGCTATTGTCATTTGGATTTTTGTTTATAAAATGTTACCTTTCCCTCCCTATTTTATTTATTTAGAAAAGAGGCGCACATGTGACATCTGTATGTCGACCGCCACGCTAAGCTGAATGTGCCTGCCATTGTCACATTGCAGCAGTTATGCAGCTTGAGGCCAGGCAAGTACCTGCATGGGAGACTGGCTGGGAATCCTTTCTTCTGTTGACATTTTGGCTGCTGCTATTGTCATTTGGATTTTTGTTTTTAAAATCTAACCTTTCCCTCACTATTTTATTCCTTTAGAAAAGAGGCGCACATGTGACATCTGCATGTCGAACGCCATTCTAAGCTGAATGTTCCTGCCCTTGTCAAATTGCAGCAGCTACGCAGTTTGTGGCTGGGCAAGTACCAGCATGGGAAACAGTCTGGGAATCCACGGTTCTGTTAACATTTTGGCTGCTGATATTGTTATTTGGATTTTTGTTTGAAAAATGTAAACTTTCCCTCCCCATTTTATTCCTTTTGAAGAGACGCGCACATGTGACATCTGCTTGTCAATGTCCATTTTGAGCTGAATGTGCCTTCTCTTGTCAGATTGCAGGTGCTATGCAACTTGAGGCTGGGCAAGTACCAGCATGGGAGACTAGATTGGAATCCCTGGTTCCATTAACATTTTGGCTGCTGATATTGTTATTTGGATTTTTGTTTTTAAATTCTAACCTTTCCCTCCCCATTTTATTCCTTTTGAAAAGACGCGCACATGTAACATCTGTACGTCAATGGCCATTCTAAGCTGAATGTGCCTGCCCACATCAGATTGCAGCCATTATGCAGCTTGTGTCCGGGCAAGTACTGGCATGGGAGATTGGCGGGGAATCCCCTGTTCCGTTGACATTTTGGCTGCTGCTATTGTCATTTGGATTTTTGGATTTTTGGATTTTTGGATTTTGGTTTTTAAAATCTAACCTTTCCCTCCCCATTTTATTCCTTTTGAAAAGACGCGCACATGTGCCATCTGCATGTCAACGGCCATTCTAAGCTGAAAGTTTCTGCACTCGTCAGATCATAGCCCCTATGCAGCTTTTGGCTGGGCAAGTACCAGCATAGTAGACTGGCTGGAAATCCCCAGTTCCATTGACATTTTGGCTGCTGCTATTGTTATTTGGATTTTTGTTTTTAAAATCTAACCTTTCCCTCCCCATTTTATTCCTTTTGAAAAGACGCGCACATGTGATGCCTGCACGTCAACAGCCATTGTAAAATGAATGTGCCTACCCTTGTCGAATCACAGCCACAATGCAGTTTGAGGCAGGGCAAGTACCGGCATGGGAGGCTGGCTGGGAAACCCCAGTTCCGTTGACATTTTTGGCTGCTGCTATTGTCATTTTTATTTTTGGATTTTTGGATTTTTGTTTTTAAAATCTAACCTTTTCCTCCCCATTTTATTCCTTTTGAAAAGACACGCACATGTGACTTCTGCACGTCAACGGCCATTCTAAGCTGAATGTGCCTTCCCTTGTCAGATCGCAGCCACTATGCAGCTTGAGGCCGGAAAAGTACCGGCATGGGAGATTGGCTGGGAATCCCCGATCACGTTGACATTTTGGCTGCTGCTGTTGTCATTTGGATTTTGTTTTTTAAAATCTGACCTTTCCCTCCCTATTTTATTCCTTTTGAAAAGACACGCACATGTGACAGCTGCACGTCAACAGCCATTCTAAGAAGAATGTGCCTGCCCTCATCAGATCACAGCTGCTACACAGATGGAGGATGGGCAAGCACTGGCATGGGAGACTGGCCTGGATTCCTGGTTCCCTCAACATTTTGGCTGCTGCTATTGTTATTTGGATTTTTGGATTTTTGTTTTTAAAATCTAACCTTTCCCTCCCCATTTTATTCCTTTTGAAAAGACACGCACATGTGACTTCTGCTCATCAGCAGCCATTCTAAGTTGTATGTGCCTACCCTTGTCAGATTGCAGCTGCTATACAGCTTGAAGCTGGGCAAGCACCTGCATGGGAGACTAGCTGGGAATCCCTGGTTCCATTGACATTTTGGCTGCTGCTACTGTCATTTGGATTTTTGGATTTTTGTTTTTAAAATCTAATCTTTCCCTCCCCCTTTTATTCCTTTTGAAAAGATGCGCACATATGACATTTGTTCATTAATGGCCATTCTAAGCTGAATGTGCCTTCCCTCGTTAGATTGCAGTCACTACGCAGCTTGAGGCTGTGCAAGTACCATCATGGGAGACTAGCTAGGAATCCTCGGTTCTGTTGACATTTTGGCTTCTGCTATTGTCATTTGGATTTTTGTTTTTAAAATCTAATCTTTCCCTCCCCATTTTATTCCTTTTGAAAAGACACGCACATGTGACATCTGTCCTTTAACGGCCTTTCTAAGTTGAATGTGCATACCCTCAACAGTTCACAGTTGCTACGCCCTTTGAGGCCAGGCAAGTACCAGCATGGGAGACTGGCTGGGAATCCATGGTTTCGTGGACATCTAAGCTGCTGCTATTGTCTTTGGATTTTTGTTTTTAAAATATAACCTTTCCCTCCCCATTTTATTCATTTTGAAAAGACGCGCACATGTGACATCTGTACGTCAATGGCCATTCTAAGCAGAATGTTTCTGCCCTTGTCAGAACACAACCACTACGCAGCTTGAGGCAGGGCAAGTACAGGCATGGGAGACTGGCTGAGAATCCCTGGTTCCGTTGACATTTTGGCTGCTGCTATTGTCATTTGGATTTTTGGATTTTTGTTTTTAAAATCTAACCTTTCCCTCCCCATTTTATTCCTTTTGAAAAGACGCGCACATGTGACATCTGCATGTCAACGGCCATTCTAAGACAAATGTACCTTCCCTCATCACATCACAGCTGCTATGCAGCTTGAGGCCAGGCAAGTACCAGTATGGGAGACTGGCTGAGAATCCCTGGTTCCGTTGACATTTTGGCTGCTGCTATTGTCATTTGGATTTTTGGATTTTTGTTTTTAAAATCTAACCTTTCCCTCCCCATTTTATTCCTTTTGAAAAGACA
This sequence comes from Phyllobates terribilis, assembly GCF_046119375.1. Lineage (NCBI taxonomy): Eukaryota > Metazoa > Chordata > Amphibia > Anura > Dendrobatidae > Phyllobates > Phyllobates terribilis. The sequence continues at coordinate 4,518,179 of NW_027362813.1, forward strand.
CGCACATGTGACATCTGAATGTCAACGTCCATTCTATGCTGAATGTGCCTGACCTTGTCTGATTGAAGTCGCTACGCAGCTTGAGGTCAGGAAGTACCGGCATGATAGACTGGCTGAGAGTCCCTAGTTCCATTAACATTTTGGCTTCTGCTATTGTCATTTGGATTTTTGTTTTTAAAATCTAAGCTTTCCCTCCCCATTTTATTCCATTTGAAAAGACGCGCACATGTGACATCTGCACATCAACAGCCATTCTAAGCCGAATGTGCCTTCTCTCAACAGATTGCAGCTGCTCTGCAGCTTGTGGCTGGGCATGGGAGACTGGCTGGGAATCCCCAGTTACATTGACATTTTGGTTGCTGTTATTGTCATTTGCATTTTTGGATTTTTGTTTTTAAAATCTAACCTTTCCCTCCCAATTTTATTCCTTTTGAAAAGATGTGCACATGTGCCCTCTGCATGTTAACGGCCATTCTAAGCTGAATGTGCCTACCCTCATCAGATTGTAGCCGCTCTGAAGCTTGAGGTTGGGCAAGTACTGGCATGGGAGAATGGCTGGAAATTCCTGGTTCCGTTGACATTCTGGCTGCTTCTCTTATCATTTGGATTTTTGTTTTTAAAATCTAACCTTTCCCTCCCCATTTTATTCCTTTTGAAAAGACGTGCACATGTGACATCTGCACATCAATGGCCATTCTAAGCTGAATGTGCCTGCCCTTGTCAGATCACAGCCACTACGCAGCTTGAGGACGGGCAAGTGCCAGCATGGGAGACTAGCTGGGAATCCTTGTTTCCTCGCTTCTGTTGACATTTTGGCTGCTGCTATTGTCATTTGGATTTTTGTTTTTAAAATCTAACCTTTCCCTCCCCATTTTATTCCTTTTGAAAAGACACGCACATGCGACATCTGCATGTCAATGTCCATTCTAAGCTGAATGTGCCTGGTCTCATCAGATCGCAGCTTGAGGCTGGGCAAGTACTCGCATGGGAGACTGGCTGGGAATCCCCGGTTCCATTGACTTTTTGGCTGCTGCTATTGTCACTTCGATTTTGGATTTTTGTTTTTAAAATCTAATCTTTTCCTCCCAATTTTATTCCTTTTGAAAAGATGTGCACATGTGCGCTCTGCATGTCAACAGCCTATCTAAGCTGAATGTGCCTTTTCTTGTCAGATTGCAGCCGCTATGCAGCTTGAGGCCAGGCAAGTACTGGCATGGGAGACTGGCTGGAAATACTCGCTTCCGTTGATATTTTGGCTGCTGCTATTGTCATTTGGATTTTTGTTTTTAAAATCTAACCTTTCCCTCCCCATTTTATTCCTTTTGAAAAGCCGCGCACATGTGACATCCGTACATCATCAGCCATTCTAAGGTGAATGTGTTTCTCTTGTCTGATTGCAGCAGCTATGTAGCTTGAGACCGGGGAAGTACAGGCATGGGAGACTGGCTGGGAATCCCTTTTTCTGTTGACATTTTGGCTGCTGCTATTGTTATTTTGATTTTTGGATTTTAGTTTTTAAAATCTTACCTTTCCCTCCCCATTTTATTCCTTTTGAAAAGACACAGACATGTGACACCTGCACGTCAACGGCCATTCTAAGCCGAATGTGCCTTCTCTCATCAGATCGCAGCCACTTCGCAGCTTGAGGCTGGGCAAGTACCGGCATGGGAGACTGGCTGAGAATCCCCGGTTCAGTTGACATTTTGGCTGCTGCTTTTGTCATTTGGATTTTTGTTTTTAAAATCTTAACTTTCCCTCCCCATTTTATTCCTTTTGAAAAGACACAGACATGTGACACCTGCACGTCAGATGCCATTCCAAGCTGGATGTGCCTTCCCTCGTCAGATTACAGCAGCTACACAGCTTGAGGCCAGGCAAGTACAGGCATGGGAGACTGCCTGGGAATCCCTGGTTCCGTTGACATTTTGGCTGTTAGTGTCATTTGGATTTTTGGATTTTTTATTTTAAAATGTAACCTTTCCATCCCCATTTTATTCATTTTGAAAAGACACGCACAAGGATCATCTGCATGACTACAACAATTCTAAGCTGAAAGTTCTATCCTTCGTCAGATTGCAGTCGCTATTCACCTTGAAGCAGGGCAAGTAATAGCATGGGAGACTGGCTGGGAATTCCTGGTTCCATTGACATTTTGGCTGCTGCTATTGTCATTTGGATTTTTGGATTTTCGTTTTTAAAACTAACCTTTCCCTCCCCATTTTATTCCTTTTGAAAAGATGTGCACATGTGACATTTGCATGTCAACGGCAATTCTAAGCTGAATGTGCCTTCCATCAGCAGATTGCGGATGCTACACAGCTTGAGGCTGGGCAAGTAATAGCATGGGAGACTGCCTGAGAAACCTCAGATTCCTTGACATTCAGGCTGCTGCTCTCGTTATTTGGATTTTTGGTTTTAAAATCTAACTTTTCCCTCCCCATTTTATTCCTTTTGAAAAGACGCGCACATGTGATATCTGCATGTCGAAGGCCATTCTAAGCTGAATGTGCCTGCCATTGTCAGATTGCACCTGCTATGCAGCTTGAGGCTGGTCAAGTACCAGCATGGAAGACTGGCTGGGAATCGCTGCTTCCGTTGACAATTTGGCTGCTGCTAATGTCATTTGGATTTTTGTTTTTAAAATCTAACCTTTCCCTCCCCATTTTATTCCATTTGAAAAGACATGCACATGTGACAACTGCAGGTCAATGTCCATTCTAAGCTGGATGTGCTTGGTCTCATCAGATTGCAACTGCTGCACAGCTTAAGGCTGGGCAAGTACCCACATGGGAGACTGGCTGGGAATCCCCGCTTGTGTTGAGGTTTTGGCTGCTGCTATTGTCATTGGGATTTTTGGATTTTTGTTTTTAAAATCTAACCTTTCCCTCCCCATATTATTCCTTTTGAAAAGACACGCACATGTGACATCGGCATGTCAACAGCCATTCTAAGCTGAATGTTCCTGAATTCATCAGATTGCAGCCTCAACACAGCATGAGGCCGGGCAAGTACCAGCATGGGAGACTGGATGGGAATTCCCGTTTCCATTGACATTTTGGCTGCTGCTTTTGTCATTTGGATTTTTGGATTTTTGTTTTTAAAATCTAACCTTTCCCTCCCCATTTTATTCCTTTTGAAAAGACGTGCACATGTGACTTCTGCACGTCAACGGCCATTCTAAGCTGAATGTAGCTGCTCTCATCAGATTGCAGCCGCTGCGCAGGTTTAGACCGTGCAATTACCAGCATGGGAGACTGGCTGGGTATCCCCGGTTCCATTGACATTTTGGCTGCTGCTATTGTCATTTGGATTTTTGGATTTTTGTTTTTAAAATCTAACCTTTCCCTCCCCATTTTATTCCTTTTGAAAAGACGCGCACATGTGACATCTGCATCTCAATGGCCATTCTAAGCTGAATGTCCCTTCCCTTGTCAGATTGCAGCTGCTACGCAGCTTGAGGCTGTGCAAGTATTGGCATGGGAGACTAGCTGGGAATCCCCAGTTCCATTGACATTTTGGCTTCTGCTATTGTCATTTGGATTTTTGGTTTTAAAATCTAACCTTTCCCTCCCCATTTTATTCCTTTCGAAAAGACACGCACATGTGACATCTGCACATCAACGGCAATTCTAAGTTGAATGTGCTTGCCGTTGTCAGATTGCAGCCGCTACTCATCTTGAGGCTGGGCAAGTATTGGCATGGGAGACTAGCTGGGAATCGCCAGTTCCATTGACATTTTGGCTTCTGCTATTGTCATTTGGATTTTTGGTTTTAAAATCTCTTTCCCTCCCCATTTTATTCCTTTCGAAAAGACACGCACATGTGACATCTGCACATCAACGGCAATTCTAAGTTGAATGTGCCTGCCGTTGTCAGATTGCAGCTGCTACTCATCTTGAGGCTGGGCCAGTATTGGCATGGGAGACTAGCTGGGAATCCCCAGTTCCATAGACATTTTGGCTTCTGCTATTGTCATTTGGATTTTTGGTTTTAAAATCTAACCTTTCCCTCCCCGTTTTATTCATTTTGAAAAGACGTGCATATGTGACATCTATTCGTTAACGGCCATTCTAAGCTGAATGTTCCTGCCCTTGTCAGATTGCAGTCGCTGCGCAGCTTGAGGCTGGGCAAGTACTGGCATGGGAGACTGCCTGGGAATCCTCTGTTCCGTTGACATTCTGGCTGCTGCTATTGTCATTTGGATTTTTGTTTTTAAAATGTAACCTTTCCCTCCCCATTTTATTCCTTTTGAAAACACACACATGTGACATCTGCTTATCAATGGCCATTCTAAGCCAAATGTGCCTTCTCTCATCAGAATGCAGCCACTACGCAGCTTGAGAATGGGCAAGTACCAGCATGGGAAACTGGCTGAGAATCCACGGTTCCATTGACATTTTGGCTGCTGCTATTGTCATTTGGATTTTTGAATTTTTGGATTTTTGTTTTTAAAATCTTACCTTTCCCTCCTCATTTTATTCCTTTTGAAAAGACGAGCACATGTGACCTCTGCACGTCAACGGCCATTCTAACTTGAGTGTGCCTGCACTCATCAGATTGCAGATGCTATGCAGCTTTAAGCTGGGCAAATACTGGCATGGGAGACTGGCTTGGAATCCCTGATTCCGTTGACATTTTGGCTGCTGCTATTGGCATTTGGATTTTTGTTTTTAAAAGTTAACCATTCCCTCCCCATTTTATTCCTTTTGAAAAGACACGCACATGTGACATCTGCACGTCAATGGCCATTTTAAGCTAAATGTGCCTGCCCTAGTCAGATCACAGCCGCTATGCAGCTTGAGACTGTGCAAGTACTGGCATGGAAGACTGGCTGGTAATCCCCAGTTCCGTTGTCATTTTGGTTGCTGCTATTGTCATTTGGATTTTTGGATTTTTGGATTTTTGTTTTTAAAATCTAACCTTTCCCTCCCCATTTTATTCCTTTTGAAAAGACATGCACATCTGACTTCTATTTATCAACGAACATTCAAAGCTGAATGTGCTTGCCCTTTTCAGATTGCAGCTACTACGCAGCTTGAGGCTGAGCAAGTACTGGCATGGGAGACTGGCTGGGAATCCCATATTCCGTTGACATTTTGGCTGCTGCTATTGTCATTTGGATTTTTGTTCTTAAATGCATGTTCTTTCACTCCCCATTTTATTCCTTTTGAAAAGATACGCACATGTGACACCTGCACGTCAACTGCCATTCTAAGCTGAATGTGCTTTCTCTCATCAGATTGCAGCTGCTACGCAGCTTGAGGCTGGGCCAGTATCAGCATGGGAGACTGGCTGGGTATCCCTGGTTCCATTGACATTTTGGCTGCTGCTATTGTCATTTGGATTTTTGGATTTTTTTTTAAAAATCTAACCTTTCCCTCCCCATTTTATTCCTTTTGAAAAGATGTGCACATGTGACATCTGTACATCAATGGCCATTCTAAGCTGAATGTGCTTTCCCTCGTCAGGTCATAGCCACTAAGCAGCTTGAGGCTGGGCAAGTATTGACATGGGAGGCTGGCTGGGAATCCTTGGTTCCATTGACATTTTGGCTGCTGCTATTGTCATTTGGATTTTTGGTTTTAAAAATCGATGCTTTCCCTCCCCATTTTATTCCTTTTGAAAAGACATGCAAATGTAACATTTGCATGTCAACGGCTATTCAAAGCTGAATGTGCCTTCCTTTGTCAGATCACAACCGCTATGCAGCTTCAGCCTGGGCAAGTACCGGCATGGGAGACTGGCTGGGAATCCCCTCTTCCATCGACATTTTGGCTGCTGCTGTTGTTATTTGGATCTTTGCCTTTAAAATCTAACTTTTACCACCCCATTTTATTCCTTTTGAAAAGATGCGCACATGGACCATTTGCTCGTCAACAGCTATTCTAAGCTGAATGTGCTAGCCTTCGTCAGATCACAGATGCTATGCAACTTGGGGTCAAGCAAGTACCAGCATGGGAGACTGGCTGGGTTTCCCTAGTTCCATTGACATTCTCGCTTCTGCTATTGTTATTTGGATTTTTGTTTTTAAAATCTAACCTTTCCCTCCCCATTTTATTCCTTTTGAAAAGACGCGCACATGTGACATCTGCACGTTAATGGCCATACAAAGCTGAATGTGCCTTTCCTCGTCAGATCACATCTGCTACACAGCTTGAGGTTGGGCAAGTACTGGAATGGGAGACTCTCTGTGAATCCCCAGTTCTGTTGAAACTTTGGCTGCTGCTTTTGTCATTTGGATTTTTGTTTTTAAAATCTAACCTTTCCCTCCCTATTTTATTCCTTTTGAAAAGACGCGCATGACGCACCCCCTGGGCCTGTGTTGTGCAGGGGAACCTGGAACCGGGCCTGTTGTAGAATACTGGGGGTTATTGTCTCCGTATGGCGGTGACCCGGTCCGTGCCCAGGGTGGTCAAACCAGTGGCAGTCTTAATGTATAGCAAATGTCCGACTACGCCACCCGTGGATTGCGGTCAGTGGGGACCGCCGCTCCGCTGCCGACCGCTGAGGCTGATGTTGTTTGCACAGCCGAGTATGGGATAACTCCCCACGGGAGAAGTATTGCCTCAGGGCAGCTAATGTGAGAGATGATGGGAGTGATGGTGTGAGGGTCCCAGTGCTAATGGTGCTGGTGCGGCAAGGAATCACAGAGACGTGAGGTGCAGTTCAGGGTCTTTACTGATGGTACAAGGCAGACCCTCCCGGGAGTACTGGCTAGTATAAGGGGCCTGGTCAGTCTGCGAGCAAGCAGGAGTTCCCCTGGCCAGGTGGAGTTGTAGGCCTCCCCGTTTATCTGCACTCTTCCTGGCTACCTTGCTGTCAGCGGTTACAAGTAGCCCACGTCCCTGAGTATACCGTGTGGTGCTCACCCGTATGGCTGGTGACTTTGGGCCTTCTGTTAGCCTCCGCTCCTGGATGGCGGCGCTGGACTTCTGGACTTCACACGAATCACCCGATCGCAGACCCACAAATGGTGGTAAATATCTCTTCCAAAACTCTCAGCGTTGCACAAACATCAGTTTTACAAAAGGGACTCTCTTTCTGCCCCACATACAAATACAACACTTTTAAACTAGATATGGAAGTACAACGCTTTTACCGTACCCTACGCTTGAAAACCCATTTTGCTAATAATCCTTTCAGCGTCACCCCTCCAGAATCCATGGCCGACATCACAGCCCAAGACTTAGGTCTCCGCTCTAAGAGCAAATATAGGCCTCCTCGAGGCACACATCCACTGGAAACCTTTATAGGATTCGTGGATGGGGCGTTTCTGTTAGAACCTTGCTGTTAGGTTTTTTTTCCTTTGCTGGTCTCATGACCTTGTTGGTCTATTTAAGCCTGCTCCGCCCTTCTGGCTTGCTGGACTTCATTGTATATCTACTTTCTAGCTAGCCTGTGCTCTGTATCTAACTCTGTTAGTTTGCTTGGTCTACGGACCTCTATGTTCTATCTATTTTGTTTGTTCGTCTGTCTGCTACTATTTCTGTTAGGAGGTGTCCCATATTCCTCCCAGTCCTTAGTACTTGTAGGGATTCCCTCCCCACATCTATAGGTCTCCGTACAGACTAGATTAGGACTTTAGCAGGTCTGATCGCAGGATCAGGTTTCCTGTTACATCGTAGGGTTTCAGCTGAGTCCTATAGTAGGGACAGATCTCCTCTCTTTCCTTAGCTTTGGTAGCAGAACATAACAGTAAGTCCAGCCTGCAAATTCTCTAAGGAAAGATTTTTCTGTTCCATCATGGTGTCGGTTCAGGATTTGGCTAAACACCTGCAGGGACTCTCTCTGGAAGTGGCCGAGCTCCGTCAGCACGTGAGTAACTGTCCTGGAGCATATTTCTTGGAGCCTAAGTTATGTTTGCCGGATTTATTTTTTGGTGAACATCGAGAATTTTTTTCATTTAAAAATGCTTGCTTATTGTATTTTTGTTTGAGACCCAAGTCCTCTGGGGATGAATCCCAGCGCGTAGGGTTCATAATGTCACTTTTGCGCAAAGAGCCTCAGGAGTGGGCCTTTTCTTTGCAACCTAGTGATACATGCTTCAGATCAGTGGATAGTTTTTTTTCTGCTTTAGGACTATTATATGATGATCCTGACCGTGTCGCATCAGCTGAGACTGAGTTGAGACGTTTAAAACAAGGATCAGGTAATGTGGAAAAATATTGTACTCATTTTCGTCGTTGGTCCACTCAAACAGGGTGGAACGATTCTGCTCTGAAAAGTCTATTTCTTGCTGGGCTCAGTGAAAGGGTTAAAGACCTGCTAATTGCTTATCCTACACCTGAAGATTTGCAACAGGCTATGCAATTAGCTATACGGGTGGATAGAAGACTGCGTGCTAGGGTTAATGAGAGCAAATCCTCTGCTATGTCAGTTTCTGGTTATGATAATGTGTGTACTAACAGTGGTGAACCGATGGAGATTGGATCGGTGACACCTCGCTCTCAAGAAAAAGACCGTCGTTTTTCGGAAGGCTTGTGTTTCTATTGCGGAAAATCTGGTCATTTGATTAAAGGCTGTGAGCTTCGTATGAAGAAAGAAAAAAAAATGGTCAGTCACGCCCGTATTGCCTGTTTAAATTCCAAGGGTATATTTTTAGCTGCTTCCACGATTGCTCAGGAAAAATTAATGGAATTTCGGGTGTTTGTTGATTGCGGGTCTACACTGAATGTAATTGATGGGGGATTCGTGGAAAAACTCAATTTAAAACCTGAACCTTTATCATTCCCCATTGCTGTAGTTTCTGTGGATGGCTCCCCTTTGAGGAATATTACTCTCAAGGTCAGTGAATTTCTTCTCACTATTAATGGTATTCACCATGAGAAAGTGGATTTGGTAGTGTTGAATAACTTGCCTTCTCCAGTAATATTGGGTTTGCCCTGGTTAAAATTTCACAATCCTGTACTGGATTGGTCTACCAGTGAAATTAAATCCTGGAGCCATAAATGTTATGACAAGTGTTGTAACGGGCGTATTGCAGCTTTGGATAGGGGAGAATTGCCTGTTCCTATTCAGGATTTTTGGAGAGTTTTTTCTGAGAAGGAATCGCAGGTTTTGCCTCCCCATAGAGACTATGATTGCTCTATTGAATTTGTCCCTGGAGCGACTCTTCCTAAACGTCGTTTATTTAACCTTACTATTCCTGAGAGGAAGGCTTTGGAGGAATACATACAGACAAGTTTGGCCGCCGGTCACATTAGGCCCTCTAAGTCTCCTGTGGCGGTTGGATTTTTTTTTGTAAAAAAAAAGGACGGCGGTTTACGTCCTTGTCTGGATTTTCGTGAGATTAACAAAATTACGGTACGCAATCCTTACCCACTGCCATTGATTCCTGATCTGTTTAACCAGTTAATGGGGGCCAAGTGGTTCTCTAAAATTGACCTTAAGGGGGCATACAATCTGTTGCGCATGAAGGAGGGTGACGAATGGAAGACTGCTTTTAACACTCCTGTGGGTCATTTTGAGAATCTGGTTATGCCTTTTGGTCTTACTAATGCTCCTGCATTTTTTCAGAATCTGATTAATGACATCCTTAGACCTTTGATCAGTAAAAATGTGGTTGTGTATTTGGATGACATTTTGATTTATTCGCCAGATCTGGAGTCTCATTGGCGGAGCGTGCGTGAGGTATTACAGTTATTAATGGACAATTCGCTTTTTGCTAAGCTGGAGAAATGTGAGTTTGCTGTACAGAGAATTAGTTTTTTGGGCTACATTATCTCCAGCAAAGGTTTTGAGATGGATCCGGTTAAGGTTCAGGCTGTGCAGGAATGGCCTAGGCCTATTGGTTTGAAATCGATACAGAGGTTTTTGGGTTTCGCCAATTACTATAGAAAATTCACAAAAAATTTTTCTAGTATTGTCAAATCTCTGACTGATCTCACCAGGAAAGGTGCTGATGCGGTTCAGTGGTCTTCTGAGGCCATTGAAGCTTTTGTGTATCTCAAGGAGAGGTTCACCTCTGCTCCCATCCTTATGCAGCCTGATGTTACTAGGCCGTTTTTGGTTGAGGTTGATGCTTCCTCTGTGGGGGTTGGCGCAGTATTGTCTCAGGATAACGGGGATGGATTACATCCCTGTGCCTTTTTTTCAAAAAATTTTTCGGAGACTGAACTGAATTACGATATTGGTAATCGGGAATTATTGGCTATTAAACTCGCATTTGAACACTGGCGCCACTTCTTGGAAGGTGCGGAATTTCCCGTTCAGGTTCTTACGGATCATAAAAATCTGATATATCTTGATGCTGCCAAGCGCCTGAATGCCCGTCAGGCTAGGTGGGCACTGTTTTTCTCGCGGTTTAATTTCTCCGTTACTTACATCCCTGGTACTAAGAATGTTAAGGCGGATGCCTTGTCTCGCAGTTTTTCTCCCATAGTCGGTGCTGAGAAAGAGGAGAACATTTTACAAGAAGGTGTTGTGATAGCTGCTTTGGACTCCGTTTTGGAAGATGAGATTCTTAAAGCTCAGGAGAATGCCCCATCTAACACTCCTCATGGGAGGTTGTTTGTGCCTGGACCTTTAGGAGAGATTTGTTTGTTGAGTGTCATGAATCTCGGTTGGCAGGTCGTCCCGGAATCTCTGATACCAAGAGACTGGTGGGTCGCAGTTTTTGGTGGCCTGGATGGCAGAAGGAAGTCATTAAGTGGGTGCGCCAATGTACTATATGTGCTAGATCTAAGTCCTCACATACTCCTGCTGCGGGGCTGCTTTGTCCTTTGGAGGTCCCCAGTGCTCCTTGGACACATTTGGCTATGGACTTTATAACTGACCTTCCCCCCTCTGAGGGTTTTACTGTCATCTGGGTGGTCGTGGACCGTTTTAGCAAGATGTGTCACTTGGTTCCCTTTGTCAAACTGCCCTGCGCGAAAACTCTCGCTAAGGCCTTTGTCAAGGAAATTGTCAGACTTCATGGCGTTCCTACTGACATTGTTTCTGATAGGGGTCCTCAATTCGTGGCTCGTTTTTGGCGTGCCTTTTGTGACAGGTTGGGAATTCATTTGTCGTTTTCGTCCGGATATCATCCTGAATCTAATGGCCAGACAGAAAGGAAAAACCAGGATGTTGAGCAGTTCTTGCGTTGTTTTGTGGCAGACAATCAAGAGGGGTGGTCTGAGTTTCTGCCACTTGCCGAATTTGCTCTGAACAATCATACATCTTCTTCTGCTGGTTGTTCGCCTTTTTTTTTGTTGTTCTGGGAGACATCCGTCGTTTGGGTCATTCTCCAAGTTGGGATCTGCCGTGCCTGAGGAGGAGAATTTTTCCGGTGATTTGGAAAGAGTTTGGACTGATGTGCGTGGTAATCTTCAGGAGGCCAACAGAAAATCTAAAGACTACTTTGATAGGAAACGACAGGAGGTTTTGTTCGCTGTTGGTGACATGGTTTGGTTGTCCTCTAGGAATCTGCGGTTGAGGATTCCTTCTAAGAAATTGGGTCCCAAGTTTGTAGGGCCCTTTAAGGTGCTTCAGGTTGTCAACCAATCTGCTGTTAGGTTGGAGGTTCCTACCTCCTGGAGAATTAATCCGGCATTTCATGTCTCTCTGTTAAAGAAAGCTGTTGTGTCGGATGGTGACGCCTCTGCCTCTGTTCCTCCGGTGGTGGAGGACGGGGAATATGAAATTTCTCGCATCCTTGACTCTAGACGGTATAGAGGTAGTTTGCAGTATCTTGTGGCCTGGAAAGGTTTCGGACCCGAGGATAACTCTTGGGTGAGGTCAGATGATGTTTCCACGTCCAGACTTATCAGAGCGTTTCACAGGAGATTTCCTGATAGCCTGGTCCTAGGGGATCCGGAGGATCCTCTTAGAAGGGGGGGTACTGTTAGAACCTTGCTGTTAGGTTTTTTTTCCTTTGCTGGTCTCATGACCTTGTTGGTCTATTTAAGCCTGCTCCGCCCTTCTGGCTTTGCTGGACTTCATTGTATATCTACTTTCTAGCTAGCCTGTGCACTGTATCTAACTCTGTTAGTTTGCTTGGTCTACGGACCTCTATGTTCTATCTATTTTGTTTGTTCATCTGTCTGCTACTATTTCTGTTAGGAGGTGTCCCATATTCCTCCCAGTCCTTAGTACTTGTAGGGATTCCCTCCCCACATCTATAGGTCTCCGTACAGACTAGATTAGGACTTTAGCAGGTCTGATCGCAGGATCAGGTTCCCTGTTACATCGTAGGGTTTCAGCTGAGTCCTATAGTAGGGACAGATCTCCTCTCTTTCCTTAGCTTTGGTAGCAGAACATAACAGTTTCACCAATTACGCTCCAATATCGACTAGGGAAGGGCACATTATCAGACCAATCTCTCTCCCCTTGATCGACAGGCCCTACGGAGCCTGCAAGAGGACAAAGATTTGATTATAAAGCCAGCTGACAAAGGTGGAGCGATAGTAGTCATGAACAAGTGCGATTACATCTCGGAAATTTTGAGACAACTTAGTGATGAGTCCACATACCGTAAACTCTCTACGGACCCGACTACAAAAACACAGACACTCATCATTTCGACACTACAACGGTTTTTAACAGCCAAGGTGATTTGACTTGAAAACGTACGAGTATTTAATTAATCCACATCCAATCATACCGGTATTTTATGTCCTACCCAAAATCCACAAAAGTCTCACCCAACCTCCTGGGCGCCCCATAGTGGCCTCCACGGATTCTATTTTATCACCCCTTGCAATTTTCTTAGAAAAGATTCTTACACCACTTACCCAAAAAAGTCCATCTTATCTATTAGACACAGGGGCCTTTTTAGAGACTATGAAAGCACTCAAACAAGTTCCTCCAGAAGCCATCTTAGTGTCCCTAGATGTCACAAGTCTCTATACATCGATTCCCCATGACCGGGGTATCCAAGCGGTTGAACAAATGCTGAAGGACTCAAACACCAATCCATCGATTATAGATCTAGCCGTAGAACTACTAACAATAGTTCTTACACACAATTACTTCCTCTTTCAGGATACATTTTACGTGCAGACCAAGGGGACCGCAATGGGCTCAAATGTAGCCCCCCCTTACGCAAACTGTTACATGTCTACTTTTGAGACACAGTTTGTATATAAGAATCAACTGTTCCAAGAGCATTCCATTTTATGGAAGCGTTACATAGACGACATCTTTTGCATCTGGACAGGTTCCCAGGACACCTTAGATGAATTCTGCAGGTCCCTCAACACCGCCTGCCCTGGTCTACATTTCACTCTGAACTATCACCCACACCAGATCAACTTCCTAGATACTTTAGTCATCAAAGATGGCTAAGGACTATTGACCACTGACATCTACAGGAAACCCACAGATCGCAACACATTACTACATTTTTCAAGCAACCACCCAGCCCCTATGAAACATGCTATCCCCAAATCGCAATTTCAGAGGGTTGAACGCATTGTGTCCGATACAACATTACGCGAAGTCAGATTAAAAGAAATGACACGGAAATTTGAAGAAAGAGGATACCCTCAGTATCTTCTACGTGAGTCACAGGACAGCCGCACACAACCACGACCAGACACATCTGATCGCATTCCATTTGTCCACACATATCACCCCCTAGCTTACACTATACACCGTACGATACGGAAACATTGGAATATTCTCCAAACAGGTTACCCCACCATCAAATCCTTTCATTAACCCTTCTTACCGTGCTTCAAAAGAGCACCAAACATCAGAGACTCATTAGTCCGTGCTGACATAGGGACAACGTCCCTTGGTTCCCGCCAAAGATTTCTACAAACTCCTAAGAAAGGAATCTTCCCATGTCTCCAATGCCATCAGTGCCATAACATCCTTAGAGGCGATACTATTCATCATCCACAAACAGGCAGGAAATATACAATTAAGGATTACTACACCTGTGATACAAATTTTGTCGTATACCTAGTTAAGTGCCCTTGCGGCCTTGTCTACGTGGGGGAAACGACCCAACCCATTAAAGATAGAATCTCCAAGCACAAATCTACCATCAGATGCAAAAATGTACTTCTACCTCTCCCCCAACACTTCACGGCAGCAGGACACAATGTGTCCCAATTGCGGTTTCAAGTTATAGAGCAAATTAAACCACCCCGTCGTGGGGGTAATCGAATCCAGACCCTCAAGCAGAGAGAGGCATTCTGGATTCATGAACTGCAGTCCCTTCATCCCAAAGGACTTAACAAGGACTCTGATCTGCAATCATTCATCTAAACCTACCTGGTCCCAATCCGTCCCAATAGGGACCTAGGTTTATTTATATGTTTATACTTTTTACATTACAAGGAGTTAACACCCGCAATCCGATATTCATTTGCCATTTATTAATAGGGACCAAGATTCATGTATGCTTATCTATAATGTGGCGATTGGCTGTATAAGGGTATCATAGCAGTATTCCTGTGTGTTTTACTGCACTGTGTCTTATAACTCGATTTAACATTGTATTTCATATTTCAGATGAAGGATCCATACCCATCCTCATTCTCCTATATCCCTCCTGCACTCTGCAACCCCTTCTCTCGATGGTGGAACGCTCCTTGCCATTCTTTTCCGGCAGTGGAACACATCACTTCGATACAGAAACCACTTCCTGGTCCCTGGAACGCACCTACACGTCGGCTGACACGCACGCACGTGCGCATGCGCGGCGCCGGACCAATCAGATGCCGGCACTCCCTTTTTCGCGTCACTTCCTGTGACGTCACCGCATCGAGCGCTAATTACCAGCACATTCAAACTTCCTCATTGGCTGGCAGCCAAACCCTCCTCTCCTCTAATAATATTTGTAGCCAGTCTCCAAGTCGTGCCCACTGCTCACATCCAGCGGTGGATACCGCGATCGATGCAGCACCTGTCCTATACTTCATGGCACAAACGGTATGTCTACTTCCCTTATAGTCCTCACCCCATTATAGCCCCATATATCCTTCCATTACCTCATAGTATGCACTTTCTCCATAGGAATCCCTGTATTGGGTCCCATCTCCTTCTCTTTTCCTGCTCCAATCCCAGTAACTTGGTAGGTTGCCCCCTTTTTTTGATTAACTGTTGGACAAAAGGTTACATAGACACATAGACCTTTATTTATATGTTTTGTATACATAATCTGTGACTTTATTATCACTATAATGTTTGTATTCTATATCTGTTCATTTTGTTTACATGCAGTACACTGATGAAGTTCTTGTCGACCGAAACGTCTTTAGTGTGGACTGCAAATAAAAGTATCTTATTATAACATTTGGTGTGCTGAGGTTATCGCGACATTTCAAGGCTTTGGACCCAACTCATGCACCCAGGTCCAGTAGTGCTGCGTTTTTTTCTAAATGGTCCCTTCTTTGTGACTGAGCCTCCGGGCTTCTATGGCCAGAGGACCTGGAATCCCCTGCCAGCTGGTTTCTGCTGCTGGGAATATATCAGTCCCCACAGCCTCGGACTCCTGTGTCCGGTTTTAGTAACTTCAGCCAGGGCGAGCTATATCTCTGCTCACAGCCCCTGGCCTTCTGCCTCTGCTCCTACAGAGCTCCTGATGTAGCTTTTCCTGTGTCTGCAGCTTCATTCTAGGCTCTGACTGCTCTGCTTGTTCTGCAGGCTCTGTCTCTGTCTCACCTAATCCCGCCCCAGACCCAGTTTATAAGGGCAGATTCCTCCCCTCCCAGGTCTGGGCGGGCAGTGTTGCATGCTTATGGCTCCTGACCAGAGAAACCTCCCACTTGCTCTCAGACATAATATCTCTATTACTGTGGCAACTAGACCCCTGGGGTGTCACACGCACATGTGACATCTGCTCATCAACGGCCATTCTGAGCTGAGTGTGCCTTCCCTCATCAGAGCGCAGCTGTTATGCAGATTGAGGCTGGGCAAGTATCAGCATGGGTGACTGGTTGGGAATCCCCGATTCCATTGACATTTTGGCTGCTGGTAATGTCATTTGGATTTTTGTTTTTAAAATCTAACCTTTCCCTCCCCATTTTATTCCTTGTGAAAAGACGCGCACATGTGACATCTGCAGGTCACCGGCCATTCTAAGCTGAATGTGACTTCCCTCGTCAGATCGCAGCTGCTATGCAGCTTGAGGCTGGGCAAGTACCTTTGTGGGAGACTAGATAGGAATCCCCGGTTCCGTTGACATTTTGGCTGCTGCTATTGTCATTTGGATTTTTGTTTTTAAAATCTAACCTTTCCCTCCCCATTTTATTCCTTTTAAAAAGACGCGCACATGTGACATCAGTACGTCAACGGCCATTCTATGCTGAATGTGCCTTAATTCGTCAAATCGCAGCTGCTACGTGGCTTGAGGTCAGGCAAGTACTGGCATGGAAGACTGGCTGCTGCTATTGTCATTTGGATTTTTGTTTTTAAAATCTAACCTTTCCCTCCCCATTTTATTCCTCTTGAAAAGACGTGCACATTTGAAATCTTCCAATCAACGGCCATTCTAAGCTGAGTGTGCCTTCCTTCATCAGATCGCAGCTGCTACATAGCTTGAGGCTGGGCAAGTACCATCATGGGAGACTGGCTGAGAATCCCTGGTTCCATTGACATTTTGGCTGCTGGTATTGTCATTTGGATTTTTGGATTTTTGTTTTTAAAAACATGAGCTTTCCCTCCCCATTTTATTCCTTTTGAAAAGATGCGCACATGTGACATCTGCACATCGACGGCCATTCTAAGCTGAATGTGCCTTCCCTCATTAGATAGCAGCCGCTATGCAGCTTGTGGCTGAGCAAGTACTGGTATGGGAGACTCTCTGGGAATCCCTGGTTCCGATGACAGTTTGGCTGCAGCTATTGTCATTTGGATTTTTGTTTTTAAAATCTAACTTTTCCCTACCCATTTTATTCCTTTTGAAAAGACGGGCACATGTGACATTTGCATGTCTACGGCCATTCTAAGCTGAATGTGCCTGCCCTCATCAGATTGCAGCCGCTGCGCACCTTGAGGCTGGGCAAGTACCGGCATGGGAGACTGGCTGGGAATCCCAGGTTCTGTTGACATTTTGGCTGCTGCTAATGTCATTTGGATTTTTGGAATTTGTTTTTAAAATTTAACCTTTCCCTCCCCAATTTATTCCTTTTGAGAAGACACGCACATGTGACATCTGCACATCAACGGCCATTCTAAGCTGAATGTACCTGGCCTTGTCAGATTGCAGCTGCTATGCAGCTTGAGGCCAGGCAAGTACTGGCGTGGGAGACTGGCTGGGAATCCCTGGTTCTGTCGACATTTTGGCTGCTGCAATTGACATTTGGATTTATGTTTTTAAAATGGAATCTTTCCCTCCCCATTTTATTCCTTTTGAAAAGATGCGCACATGTGACATCTGCACGTCAACGGCCATTCTAAGCCAAATGTGCCTTCCCTCATCAGATCAAAGCCACTAAGCAGCTTGAGACCGGACAAGTACAGGCATGGGAGAGTGGCTGAGAATCCCTGGTTCCGTTGACATCTTGGATGCTGCTATTGTCATTTGGATTTTTGGATTTTTGTTTTAAAAATCTAACCTTTCCCTCCCGATTTTATTCCTTTTGAAATGACACGCACATGTGACATCTGCACTTCAATGGCCGTTCTAAGCTGAATGTCCCTACCCGCATCCGATCGCAGCCGCTACGCAGCTTGAGGATGTGCAATTACCGGCATGGAGGACTGGCTGGGAATACCCTCTTCTGTTGGCATTTTGGCTTCAGCTGTTGTCATTTGGATTTTTGTTTTTAAAATAGAATCTTTCCCTCCCCATTTTATTCCTTTTGAAAAGATGCGCACATGTGACATCAGCACGTCAACGGCCATTCTTAGCTGATTGTGCCTTCCCTCATTAGATCGCAGCCGCTATGCAGCTTGTGGCTGAGCAAGTACTGGTATGGGAGACTCTCTGGGAATCCCTGGTTCCAATGACAGTTTGGCTGCAGCTATTGTCATTTGGATTTTTGTTTTTAAAATCTAACTTTTCCCTACTAATTTTATTCCTTTTGAAAAGACGGGCACATGTGACATTTGCATGTCTACGGCCATGCTAAGCTGAATGTGCCTGCCCTCATCAGATTGCAGCCGCTGCGCACCTTGAGGCTGGGCAAGTACCGGCATGGGAGACTGGCTGGGAATCCCCAGTTCCAATAACATTTTGGCTGCTGCTATTGTCATTTGGATTTTTGTTTTTAAAATCTAACATTTCCCTCCCCATTATATTCCTTTTGAAAAGACGTGCACATGTGACATCCATACATCAACGGCCATTCTAAGCTGATTGTGCCTGCCATCGTCAGATTGCTGCCGCTATGCAGCTTGAGGCCAGGCAAGTACCGGCATGGTAGACTGGCTGGAAGTCCCCGGTTCCGTTGACATTCTGGCTGCTGCTATTGTCATTTGGATTTTAGTTTTTAAAATCTATCCTTTTTCTCTCCATTTTATTCCTTTTGAAAAGACGCGCACATGTGACATCTGCATGTTAATGGCCATACTAAGCTGAATGTGTCTGCCTTTGTCAGATTGCAGCCGCTACACAGCTTGAGGCTGGGCAAGTACTGGAATGGGAGACTGGCTGGGAATCCCTGGTTCCGTTGATATTTTGGCTGCTGCTATTGTCATTTGGATTTCTGTTTTTAAAATATAACCTTTCCCTCCCCATTTTATTTCTTTTGAAAAGACGCGCACATGTGACATCTGTGCGTCAACGGGCATTCTAAGCTGAATGTGCCTGCCCTTGTCCGATCGCAGCCGCTATGCAGCGTGAGGCTGGGCAAGTATCGGCATGGGAGAGTGGCTGGGAATCACCGGTTCTGTTGACATTTTGGCTGATGCTATTGTCATTTGGATTTTTGTTTTTAAAATTTAACCTTTCTCTCCCCATTTTATTCATTTTGAAAAGACGCGCACATGTGTCATCTGTACGTCATCGGCCATTCTAAGTTGAATGTGACTACCCTCGTCAGATCGCAGCCACTACACAGCTTTTGATCTGGCAAGTACCAGCATGGGAGACTGGTTGGGAATCACCTGATCCATTGACATTATGGCTGCTGCTACTATCATTTGGATTTTTGTTTTTAAAATCTATCTTTCCCTCACTATTTTATTCCTTTTAAAAAGACGCGCACATGTGACAGCTGCACGTCAACGGCCATTCTAAGCTGAATGTGCCTACTCTGGTCAGATTGCAGCAGCTACACAGCTTGAGGCTGGGCAAGTACTGGCTTGGGAGACTGGCTGGGAATCGACAGTTCCGTTGAAATTTTGGCTGCTGCTATTGACATTTGGATTTTTGAATTTTTGTTTTTAAAAACATGACTCTTCCCTCCCCATTTTATTCCTTTTGAAAAGACACGCACATGTGACAACTGCTCATCAACAGCTATTCTAAGCTGAATGTTCTTACCCTCGTCAGATCGCAGCAACTAGGCAGCTTGAGGCCAGGCAAGTAATAGCATGAGAGACTGGCTGGGAATCCCTGATTCCATTAACATTTTGGCTGCTGCTATTGTCATTTGGATTTTTGGATTTTTTTTTTTAAAATCTAACTTTTTCCTCCCCATTTTATTCCTTTTAAAAAGACACACACATGTGACAGCTGCATGTTAATGGCCATTCTAAGCTGAATGTACCTGCCCTGGTCAGATTGCAGCTGCTACACAGCTTGAGGCTGGGCAAGTACTGGCATGGGAGACTGGCTGGGAATCCACGGTTCCATTAATATTTTGGCTGCTGCTATTGTCATTTGGATTTTTTTTTTTTTTTTTTTTAAATCTAACTTTTTCCTCCCCATTTTATTCCTTTTGAAAAGACACGCACATGTGACATCTGCACGTCAACGGCCATTCTAAGCTGAATGTGCATGCCTTTGTCAGATCTCAGCTGCTATGCTGCTTGTGGTTGGTTAAGTACCAGCATAGGAGACTGGCTGGGAATCCCCGATTCTGTTGACATTTCAGCTGCTGCTATTTTCATTTGAATTTTTTTTTTTTTAAATCTAACCTTTCCCTCCCTATTTTATTTATTTTGAAAAGACAAGCACATGTGCCACCTGCACGTCAAAGGCCATTCTAAGTTGAATGTGACTACCCTCGTCAGATCGCAGCCACTAAACAGCTTTTGATCGGGCAAGTACCGGCATGGGAGACTGGCTGGGAATCACCAGATCCATTGTCATTCTGGCTGCTGTTACTATCATTTGGATTTTTGTTTTTAAAATCTAACCTTTTCCTCCCCATTTTATTCCTTTTAAAAAGACGCACACATGTGACAGCTGCACGTAACCGGCCATTCTAAGCTGAATGTGCCTACTCTGGTCAGATTGCAGCAGCTACACAGCTTGAGGCTGGGCAAGTACTGGCTTTGGAGACTGGCTGGGAATCCACAGTTCCGTTGAAATTTTGTCTGCTGCTATTGCCATTTGGATTTTTGGATTTTTGTTTTTAAAAACATGACCCTTCCCTCCCCATTTTATTCCTTTTGAAAAGACACGCACATGTGACAACTGCTCATCAACAGCCATTCTAAGCTGAGTGTGCTTACTCTCGTCAAATCGCAGCCGCTAGGCATGTTGAGGCCAGGCAAGTAATGGCATGGGAGACTGGCTGGGAATCGCTGATTCCGTTGACATTTTGGCTGCTGCTATTGTCATTTGGATTTTTGGATTTTTTTTTTTAAAATCGAACTTTTTCCTCCCCATTTTATTTCTTTTGAAAAGACATGCACATATGACATCTGTACATCAACGGCCTTTCTAAGCTGAATGTGCCTGCCCTTGTCAGATTGCAGCTGCTAAACAGCTTGAGGCTGGGCCAGTACTGGCATGAGAGAGTGGCTGGGAATGCTTGGTTCCATTGACATTTTGGCTGCTGCTATTGTCATTTGGATTTTTGGATTTTTGATTTTAAAATCTAACCTTTCCCTCCCCATTTTATTCCTTTTGAAAAGAAGCGCAAATGTGATATTTGCATGTCAACGGCCAATCAAAGCTGAATGTGCCTGCCTTCGTCAGATTAAATCCGCTGCGCAGCTTGAGGCCGGGCGGGTACCGGCATGGGAAACTGGCTGGGAATCCCTCCTTCCATTGACATTTTGGCTGCTGCTGTTGTCATTTGGATTTTTTTTTTAAAATCTAACCTTTCCCTCCCCATTTTATTCCATTTGAAAAGACGCGCACATGTGAGATCTGCATGCTAATGGCCATACTCTGCTGTATGTGTCTGCCCTCGTCAGATCGCAGCCGCTACACAGCTTGAGGCTGGGCAATTACTGGTATGCGAGACTGGCTGGGAGTTCCCGGTTCCATTGAAATTTTGGCTGCTGCTATTGTCATTTGGATTTTTGGATATTTGTTTTTAAAATCTAAACTTTCCCTCCCTATTTTGTTCCTTTTGAAAAGACACGCACATATGACATCTGTATGTTAACGTCCATTCTAAGCTGAATGTGCCTGCACTCATCAGATTGCAGCTGCTACGCACCTTGAGGCTGGGCAAGTACTGGCATGGGAGACTGGCTGGGAATCCCTGGTTCTGTTGATATTTTGGCTGCTGCTATTGTCATTTGGATTTTTGAATTTTTGTTTTTAAAATCTTAACTTCCCCTCCCCATTTTATTCCTTTTGAAAAGATGCGCACATGTGACATTCGCACATCAAAGGCCATTTTAAGCTGAAAGTACCTAACCTCGTCAGATCACAGCCACTATGCAGTTTGAGGCCAGGCCAGTACTGGCATGGGAGACAGGCTGGGAATCCCCTGTTCCGTTGACATTTTGGCTGCTGCTATTGTCATTTGGACTTTTGGATTTTTGTTTTGAAAATCCAACCTTTCCCTCCCCATTTTATTCCTTTTGAAAAGACGCGCACAAGTGACATCTGCACGTCAACGGCTATTTTAAGCTGAATGTGCCTACCCTCGTCAGATCACAGCTGCTATACAGCTTGAGGCCAGGTAAGTACTGGCATGGGAGA
This sequence comes from Phyllobates terribilis, assembly GCF_046119375.1. Lineage (NCBI taxonomy): Eukaryota > Metazoa > Chordata > Amphibia > Anura > Dendrobatidae > Phyllobates > Phyllobates terribilis. Next base: position 4,540,104 of record NW_027362813.1, read on the forward strand.
CTGGCTGGGAATCCCTGGTTCCGTTGACATTTTGGCTGCTGCTATTGTCATTTGGATTTTTGTTTTTAAAATCTTTCCTTTCCCTCCCCATTTTTTTCCTTTTGAAAAGACGTGCACATGTGACATCTGCATATCAACGGTAGAGATGAGCGTTGTTCCACTTGAACTGTTCGCCATTCTCAAATTCGAGCTGTTTTGGGCTGTGTACAAGCCGTTCGGCGAACACGAACGATTTGAGAAAAATTCGGCTGTTCGAGGTTATGTTCGATAACTGTTCGTGCACCAAAATCATAACTGGATTTTTTCTCAGTAATGATGAAAATTAATGTTAATACGCAGTTTGAGTGTACAGCGGGGTGGGGGGAGGGGCAGGGATGGATCTCTGCAGGAATAATGAAAAACTCCATTTTTTTTCTCTTTCCCGCATTTGCAGTGGGGAGGTGCAATCTGTCAGCCTATCAGCAGCGCACACACGGAGCGAAGTGCTTTTTTTCACACAAGCAAGGGCATGTGTCATTGGCAGTGTATGTCACATGTCCTTGCCCTATAAGACCCAGCCATTTTCCCCGTCGCCACCATTTTCTCACTGCTGCAGCTGCGTGTTAGACGGCACCGCTGTTGCTGTGTGCGCTATACCTTGTTAATTTCAAGCCAATTTTCGCACAAATCTACAGATAGCTTGGGAGTAGGGAATAGTTGTGATTGCAGTCCTTTTAAGGACTAGGTTACAGCATTTCCTACGACTTTTATCAGGCAGGTCTGTGCTCTTAAATAGATAGATTGTGGGAGTAAAGACTAATTGTAATTGCAGTCCTTTTCAGGACTAGGTTACATCAGTTCCTATCAGTTTTTGCCAGGCAGGTCTGTGCCAGTGCTGTGCAAGTTTTTTTCACAGCATTTGGCTGAATCTAGCAAAGCTAATCCTTTTTGGCCTATTGCAGAGTGTGTTAGTCAGTGGAGTAGCCTATCTGTGTTGCAAGATATACCACCTGTGTATAGAATAACAATTTTTTTACTGCACCTAGTGAAGTAAAATCTTTTGGGCATAGCATCATTCTATTGGTCCATCTATACTGACCTCCATCAGGTTGCAAATTAAAAATAATTTATATTTGCATCTAGCTCTGAAAAAATATTTGGCCTTCTAGCAGTGTGTGGGACTTTCTCTATTAGTCCATCTATACTGACCTCCATCAGGTTGCAAATTAAAAATAATTTATATCTGCATCTAGCTCTGAAAAAATATTTGGCCTTCTAGCAGTGTGTGGGACTTTATTAGTACATCTATACTGACCTCCATCAGGTTGCAAATTCAAAATAATTTTTTGTCTGCATCTAGCTCTGAAAAAATATTTGGCCTTCTAGCAGTGTGTGGGACTTTCTCTATTAGTCCATCTATACTGACCTCCATCAGGCTGCAAATTAAAAATAATTTTTTTCTGCATCTACCTCTGAAAAAATATTTGGGCTTCTAGCTGTGTGTGGGACTTGTTCTATTAGTCCATCTATACTGACCTCCATCAGGTTGCAAACTGAATATAATTTTTTTATGCATCTAGCTCTGAAAAAATATTTGGCCTTCTAGCAGTATGTGGGACTTTCTCTATTAGTCCATCTATACTGACCTCCATCAGGTTGCAAATTAAAAATAATTTTTATCTGCATCTAGCTCTGAAAAAATATTTGGCCTTCTAGCAGTGTGTGGGACTTTCTCTATTAGTCCATCTATACTGACCTCCATCAGGTTGCAAATTAAAAATAATTTTTTGTCTGCATCTAGCTCTGAAAAAATATTTGGGCTTCTAGCTGTGTGTGGGACTTGTTCTATTAGTCCATCTATACTGACCTCCATCAGGTTGCAAACTGAATATAATTTTTTTATGCATCTAGCTCTGAAAAAATATTTGGCCTTCTAGCAGTGTGTGGGACTTTCTCTATTAGCCCATCTATACTGACCTCCATCAGGTTGCAAATTAAAAATTATTTTTTGTCTGCATCTAGCTCTGAAAAAATATTTGGCCTTCAAGCAGTGTGTAGGACTTTCTCTATTAGTCCATCTATACTGACCTCCATCAGGTTGCAAATTCAAAATAATTTTTTGTCTGCATCTAGCTCTGAAAAAAAATTTGGCCTTCTAGCAGTGTGTGGGACTTTCTCTATTAGTCCATCTATACTGACCTCCATCAGGTTGCAAATTAAAAATAATTTTTATCTGCATCTAGCTCTGAAAAAATATTTGGCCTTCTAGCAGTGATTGGGACTTTCTCTATTAGTCCATCTATACTGACCTCCATCAGGTTGCAAATTAAAAAGAATTTTTATCTGCATCTAGGTCTGAAAAAATATTTGGCCTTCTAGCAGTGTGTGGGACTTTCTCTATTAGTCCATCTATACTGACCTCCATAAGGTTGCAAATTAAAAATAATTTTTTGTCTGCATCTAGCTCTGAAAAAATATTTGGCCTTCTAGCAGTGTGTGGGACTTTCTCTATTAGTCCATCTATACTGACCTCCATCAGGTTGCAAATTTAAAATAATTTTTTGTCTGCATCTAGCTCTGAAAAAATATTTGGCCTTCTAGCAGTGTGTGGGACTTTCTCTATTAGTCCATCTATACTGACCTCCATCAGGTTGCAAATTAAAAATAATTTTTATCTGCATCTAGCTCTGAAAAAATATTTGGCCTCCTAGCAGTGTTTGGGACTTTCTCTATTAGTCCATCTATACTGACCTCCATCAGGTTGCAAACTGAATATATTTTTTTTCTGCATCTACCTCTGAAAAAATATTGGGCTTCCAGCTGTGTGTGGGACTTGTTCTATTAATCCATCTATACAGACCTCCATCAGGTTGCAAACTGAATATAATTTTTTTCTGCATCTACCTCTGAAAAAAAATTTGGCCTTCTAGCAGTGTGTGGGACTTTCTCTATTAGTCCATCTATACTGACCTCCATCAGGTTGCAAATTCAAAATCATTTTTTGTCTGCATCTAGCTCTGAAAAAATATTTGGCCTTCTAGCAGTGTGTGGGACTTTCTCTATTAGTCCATCTATACTGACCTCCATCAGGTTGCAAATTAAAAATAATTTTTATCTGCATCTAGCTCTGAAAAAATATTTGGCCTTCTAGCAGTGTGTGGGACTTTCTCTATTAGTCCATCTATACTGACCTCCATCAGGTTGCAAATTCAAAATAATTTTTTGTCTGCATCTAGCTCTGAAAAAATATTTGGCCTTCTAGCAGTGTGTGGGACTTTCTCTATTAGTCCATCTATACTGACCTCCATCAGGTTGCAAATTAAAAATAATTTTTTCTGCATCTAGCTCTGAAAAAATATTTGGCCTTCTAGCAGTGTGTGGGACTTTCTCTATTAGTCCATCTATACTGACCTCCATCAGGTTGCAAATTAAAAATAATTTTTTGTCTGCATTTAGCTCTGAAAAAATATTTGGCCTTCTAGCAGTGTGTGGGACTTTCTCTATTAGTCCATCTATACTGACCTCTATCAGGTTGCAAATTAAAAATAATTTTTTGTCTGCATCTAGCTCTGAAAAAATATTTGGCCTTCTAGCAGTGTGTGGGACTTTCTCTATTAGTCCATCTATACTGACCTCCATCAGGTTGCAAATTTAAAATAATTTTTTGTCTGCATCTAGCTCTGAAAAAATATTTGGCCTTCTAGCAGTGTGTGGGACTTTCTCTATTAGTCCATCTATACTGACCTCCATCAGGTTGCAAATTAAAAATAATTTATATCTGCTTCTAGCTCTGAAAAAATATGTGGCCTTCTAGCAGTGTGTGGGACTTTCTCTATTAGTCCATCTATACTGACCTCCATCAGGTTGCAAATTAAAAATAATTTTTTGTCTGCATCTAGCTCTGAAAAAATATTTGGCCTTCTAGCAGTGTGTGGGACTTTCTCTATTAGTCCATCTATACTGACCCCCATCAGGTTACAAATTCAAAATAATTTTTTGTCTGCATCTAGCTCTGAAAAAATATTTGGCCTCCTAGCAGTGTGTGGGACTTTCTCTATTAGTCCATCTATACTGACCTCCATCAGGCTGCAAATTAAAAATAATTTTTATCTGCATCTACCTCTGAAAAAATATTTGGCCTTCTAGCTGTGTGTGGGACTTGTTCTATTAGTCCATCTATACTGACCTCAATCAGGTTGCAAACTGAATATAATTTTTTTCTGCATCTAGCTCTGAAAAAATATTTGGCCTTCTAGCAGTGTGTGGGACTTTCTCTATTAGTCCATCTATACTGACCTCCATCAGGTTGCAAATTAAAAATATTTTTTGTCCGCATCTAGCTCTGAAAAAATATTTGGCCTTCTAGCAGTGTGTGGGACTTTCTCTATTAGTCCATCTATACTGACCTCCATCAGGTTGCAAACTGAATATATTTTTTTTCTGCATCTACCTCTGAAAAAATATTGGGCTTCTAGCTGTGTGTGGGACTTGTTCTATTAGCCCATCTATACTGACCTCCATCAGGTTGCAAACTGAATATAATTTTTTTCTGCATCTAGCTCTGAAAAAATATTTGGCCTTCTAGCAGTGTGTGGGACTTTCTCTATTAGTCCATCTATACTGACCTCCATCAGGTTGCAAATTAAAATAATTTATATCTGCATCTAGCTCTGAAAAAATATTTGGCCTTCTAGCAGTGTGTGGGACTTTCTCTATTAGTCCATCTATATTGACCTCCATCAGGTTGCAAATTAAAAATAATTTTTTGTCTGCATCTAGCTCTGAAAAAATATTTGGCCTTCTAGCAGTGTGTGGGACTTTCTCTATTAGTCCATCTATACTGACCTCCATCAGGCTGCAAATTAAAAATAATTTTTATCTGCATCTACCTCTGAAAAATTATTTGGCCTTCTAGCTGTGTGTGGGACTTGTTCTATTAGTCCATCTATACTGACCTCCATCAGGTTGCAAACTGAATATAATTTTTTTCTGCATCTAGCTCTGAAAAAATATTTGGCCTTCTAGGTGTGTGTGGGACTTTCTCTATTAGTCCATCTATACTGACCTCCATCAGGTTGCAAATTAAAAATAATTTTTTGTCTGCATCTAGCTCTGAAAAAATATTTGGCCTTCTAGCAGTGTGTGGGACTTTCTCTATTAGTCCATCTATACTGACCTCCATCAGGTTGCAAATTCAAAATAATTTTTTGTCTGCATCTATCTCTGAAAAAATATTTGGCCTTCTAGCAGTGTGAGGGACTTTCTCTATTAGTCCATCTATACTGACCTCCATCAGGTTGCAAACTGAATATAATTTTTTCTGCATCTACCTCTGTAAAAATATTTGGGCTTCTAGCTGTGTGTGGGACTTGTTCTATTAGTCCATCTATACTGACCTCCATCAGGTTGCAAACTGAATATAATTTTTTTCTGCATCTAGCTCTGAAAAAATATTTGGCCTTCTAGCATTGTGTAACGGGTCTGGGAGGCGGAACCTCTGAGCTACTATACAAGGGGGCGGTCCTTGTAAGGGAGCGGGTGGTGACCAGGGAAGACGGGCAGGCAGTCACAGCAGGTGACCGGGACAGTCTCTGAGTGAACGGGCTGGAGGTCACGGCAAGTGACCGGGGCAGTCTCTGAATGAACGGGCAGAAGGTCACGGCAAGTGACCGGGGCAGTCTCTGAATGAACGGGCAGGAGGTCACGGCAAGTGACCGGGGCAGTCTCTGAATGAACGGGCAGGAGGTCACGGCAAGTGACCGGGGCAGTCTCTGAATGAACGGGCAGGAGGTCACGGCAAGTGACCGGGGCAGTCTCTGGGTAAAGGGTAGGTACGACCTGTGATAGCAGAGCCTCCAGGTAGGCTAGCAGGCAGATGGTTGATGTATGCTCCCAGGTGAGCAAGCGAGAGTCTCTGGAATGGCAGGTGGTCACAGCACGTGACGGCGGAGCCTCCAGGTAGGCTAGCGGGCAGGTAACAGGCGTGCGCTCCCAGGTGAGCGGGCAGGAGTCTCTGGAATGGCAGGTGGTCACAGCACGTGACGGCGGAGCCTCCAGGTAGGCTAGCAGGCAGGTAGCAGGAGTGCGCTCCCAGGTGAGCGGGCAAGCTGGTCCATAGACAGACAGACAGGAGTAGTAGGGCTGACCGTCGGACCTCTGGCAAGCAGGCAGGTAGCTGATGTGCGCTCCCAGGTGAGCGGGCAGGCTGGTCCTTAGACAGACTGACAGGTGTAGTAAGGCAGACCGTCGGACCTCTGGCAAGCAGGCAGGTAGCAGGAATAACAGGCAGGAAGCAGACAGCAAACTGGCAGGAATCTGGCAGGAATCAGGCAGGTAACTGACAGGTAACTGGCAACGGGACCTGAGGGCTGAAGCAGAGTAGTGAACAGTGCAACAACATTGCTCGGGCACCTCCATTTTGGAGGAGGTGCCTTATATATGATGAAGTCCTCCGGCCATTGGCCGGGGACTCCTTAGGACGGCGCGCGCGGCCCCTTTAAGAGGCAGGGAGCGCGCGCGCGCGCGCCATAAGCACAGTGGCCGGGAAGGAGAGCGCGCTGCCAGCAGAGCGGGAGGAGGACGCCGGGCTCGGAGCAGAGAGGAGAGGGGAACAGCGTCCCTGCCTAGCAGAGGGCAGGGACGCCGACGCTACAGTACCCCCCCCTTTAGGCCCCCCTTTTTTAGGCCAGACAGAAATTTAGCAAGGATGAGAGGGGCATGGATGTTCTCCCGGGGCTCCCATGTTCTCTCTTCAGGACCAAACCCCTTCCAATCTACTAGAAAAAAGGTCTTCCCTCTTACCCTTTTGGTGGCCAGAATGTTCTCTACCTCAAATTCGTTTTCAGCGGAAACCGGAGCAGGAGGCGTACCTGTAGACTTGGAGAAAGAGTTAAGTACCACGGGTTTGAGGAGAGATACATGGAAGGAGTTAGGGATCCGCAAGTTGGCCGGGAGTTTCAATTTATAGGCCACCTGGTTGATCTGACTGATGACCTCCAGAGGACCGATGAACCGAGGCCCTAACTTATAGGAAGGAATCTTGAGCCGGACATACTTGGACGAGAGCCAGACTTTATCCCCAGGACGGAATTGAGGAGGATCCAGACGTTTTTTGTCTGCATGTCTTTTCATACGCTCGGATAACAGAAGGAGTGCGGACCGGGTACTCTCCCATATGGAGGAAAATTTGTTAACAAGAGATTCCGCAGCCGGATTGTCCACCGAGGTGGAGACGGGAAACGGGATCCGAGGATGTTGACCGAAGACTACAAAAAACGGGGATTTGGAGGAAGATTCGCTCTCGTGATTGTTGTACGAGAATTCGACCCATGGCAGGAGATCCACCCAGTCAGAATGGTGGGCATTAACGAAGTGCCGGAGGTAACTGGTCAGGTTCTGATTGATCCGCTCCACTTGACCATTAGACTGTGGGTGGTAAGCGGAGGAGAAGTCCAGGGTGACGTCTAGCAATTTACAAGTGGCTCTCCAGAAACGAGAAGTGAACTGTACCCCACGATCCGACACGATGTGACGGGGCAGGCCATGAAGACGGAAGATGTGGCGGATAAAGTCTTTAGCCAGCTCAGGTGCAGACGGGAGGCCTGGCAGGGGAATGAAGTGAGCCATCTTGGAAAAGCGGTCAGCGACCACCCAAATGACCGTACAACAGGCAGAAACGGGCAGATCAGTTATGAAGTCCATCGCTATATGCTGCCAGGGGGCAGCAGGTACTGGCAGAGGAAGGAGGCGACCGGCTGGCAGGTGTTTCGGAACTTTGTTGCGGGCGCAGGACACACAGGCAGAAACAAAGTCTATTACATCCTTGTGCAGGTTAGGCCACCAGTAGTGCCGTGTAATAAGCTGGAGGGTCTTTTTCTGACCAGCGTGGCCAGCTAGTTTAGACGAATGACCCCAGTGTAGGATCTTCTCCCGATCAGGAACCGATACGAACGTTTTACCAGGAGGAAGACGATTTAGACTCACGGGAGCCACCTGCATTACTCTGGCGGGATCGATGATATGTTTAGGTTCTTCCTCGAGGTCAGATACCAGAAAGGATCGGGACAAGGCGTCCGCTTTGATGTTCTTGTCAGCCGGGCGAAAATGTAGAACGAAATCAAAGCGAGCAAAAAACAAGGACCACCGGGCTTGGCGCGGGTTAAGTCTCTGGGCATGCTGGAGATAAGCCAAGTTCTTGTGGTCAGTGTAAATTATTACCGGATGAAGAGCCCCCTCGAGCAGGTAACGCCACTCCTCCAATGCCAGCTTGATGGCCAATAACTCTCGGTCTCCTATGGAATAATTGCGCTCAGAAGAGGAGAAGAGTTTGGAGAAGAAGCCGCAAGTTACCATCCTCCCGGAAGATGATTTTTGAGTAAGTACAGCTCCGGCTCCAGAGGAGGAAGCGTCAACCTCCAGGAAGAACTGCTTGTTGCCATCCGGACGATGCAGCACCGGGGCGGAAGAGAAGGCCTGTTTTAAGGAAAGAAAGGCCTCCTCTGCTTCGGGCAGCCACTCTTTGGGGTTAGTACCCTTACGGGTGAGCGCGGAAATTGGGGCAGTCCGGGAAGAGAAGTGTGGTATGAAGAGGCTGTAGTAGTTGGCGAAGCCCAGGAACCGCTGAATGGCCTTCAACCCCTCCGGTCAGGGCCATTTCTCGATGGCAGACAGTTTCTCTGGATCCATTCGTAGGCCGGTCTGAGAAATAATGTAGCCCAAAAACGGAAGCGAGGTCTGCTCAAAGAGGCACTTCTCATATTTAGCGAAGAGGTGATTCTGCCTGAGCCTGAGCAGGACCTGACGAACGTCCCTCCGGTGAGTCTGGAGATCCGGAGAGAAGACCAAGATGTCGTCCAGGTACACCACAACGCAGAAGTAGAGAAGGTCCCGGAAGATGTCATTGACCAACTCTTGAAAGACGGCAGGAGCGTTACAGAGACCAAAGGGCATTACCAGATATTCATAGTGGCCGTCCCGGGTGTTGAATGCAGTCTTCCATTCATCCCCTTGACGGATACGGACCAGGTTGTACGCCCCACGGAGGTCAAGTTTGGTGAAGACTCTAGCCCCCCTCAGGCGATCAAATAATTCTGGAATGAGCGGAAGGGGGTACTTATTCTTCACCGTGATCTGGTTAAGGCCTCTATAGTCAATACAGGGACGGAGAGAGCCGTCCTTCTTTTTTACGAAGAAGAAGCCTGCTCCCGCCGGGGAGGTAGATTTCCGGATGAATCCCCTGGCCAAATTCTCCTCAATATATTCGGACATCGACCGGGTCTCAGCAGCGGACAATGGGTAAATGCGCCCACGGGGAGGAGTAGTACCGGGTAACAGGTCGATAGGACAGTCGTATGGTCTATGAGGGGGTAATGTCTCTGCCTCCTTTTTATTAAAGACATCAGCAAATGACCAATAGGGAATCGGAAGTCCAGGTAGATTAGTTGGGGTAGGAGAAGGACGGACGGGATGAACAGGAACCAAACAAGTCTTATGACAGTCCTGTCCCCAGCAAAGGACTTCTCTGGTCTGCCAGTCAAGCACGGGTGCATGTCTCTGGAGCCAAGGTAGACCTAGTAAGAGGGCGTGAGAGAGTCCAGGCAGAACATGAAAAGAGATACTCTCAGAATGCAGCATTCCCACCTGCAGGGTTATGGATTCGGTGATGAGTTGGATGGGACGAGGTAAGAGGCCCCCATCCACAGCAGCGACAGATAATGGTGCAGGCAGAGGTTTGGTGGGAATGCGGTATTTTTCTACCAGGGACTGTGAAATAAGATTCCCGGCTGCTCCAGAGTCAAGTTGGGCTAGTTCGAAATAACGGTTCTCCCCGCAGATGATTGAGACTGACAGTAGCAGAGATGGAGAGGATTTATTCTTGTCTAGGTCGACCTCTCTGAGCGAACCTAGACACAGGCGTTTCCCGACCTCTCCGGGCAGGCACGGATCCGGTGCTCCTTACTGCCACAGTAGAAGCAGCTCCCCTCGGCACGGCGTAAGTCCTGACGGGTTTTGACCATCTTGGTCTGGTCGACCTGCATAGGCTCAGGAGAGTGTACCTGGGTAGAGACGGAGGGAGTGACGGGTTTCTGAAAAGTAGAAGCTAGACGTGGTAACCTCCTCTCACGGGTGACCTCTCTGGCACGCTCCTGGAAACGTAGGTCAATCCGGGTGGCAAGAGTTATTAAGTCATCGAGAGTGGTAGGAATGTCCCGACCGGCAAGTTCATCTTTAATACGGCCGGACAGACCCTCCCAGAAGACGGATACCAGAGCGTCGTTATCCCAGGCCAGCTCCGAGGCAAGGGTACGGAATCGTATGGCGTATTGGCCCACGGTGAGACTTTCCTGACGGAGGCGTAGCAGTGATGATGCGGATGAGGTCTTCCGTCCGGGTTCGTCGAAGACTTTCCGGAAAGCCGTGAGGAAAGCAGGCAAGTTGGACACCAGGGGGTCTCCTCTCTCCCATAGAGGATTTAGCCAGGCCAGGGCCTCCCCGGTGAGATGGGACATGATGAATGCAATTTTGGCTCGGTCGGAGTTAAACTGGTGGGACAATAGTTCAAAGTGCAGGGTGCACTGATTTATGAAGCCCCGAGCCTGGGCGGAGTCGCCTCCGAAGCGAGGAGGTGCAGAAAGCCGGGGTCCGGGGTAGGATATCATGGTATTAGTGGGCAGCGGAGCTGCCGGATTGCGAGACATGGCACTGGCGGAGGTTGCTGGTGGAGCAGTCAGAGTGTCCAGACGAGTATTGACATTCCGCAGGTGACCCAGGTTGGACTCCTGTTGGGACCTTTGACGGGACAGTTCATGACACAGGTCCGAGAGCGAGGGAGCTTGGGTGCCACCGGGTTCCATGGCCCGAGCAAACTGTAACGGGTCTGGGAGGCGAAACCTCTGAGCTACTATACAAGGGGGCGGTCCTTGTAAGGGAGCGGGTGGCGACCAGGGAAGACGGGCAGGCAGTCACAGCAGGTGACCGGGACAGTCTCTGAGTGAACGGGCTGGAGGTCACGGCAAGTGACCGGGGCAGTCTCTGAATGAACGGGCAGAAGGTCACGGCAAGTGACCGGGGCAGTCTCTGAATGAACGGGCAGGAGGTCACGGCAAGTGACCGGGGCAGTCTCTGAATGAACGGGCAGGAGGTCACGGCAAGTGACCGGGGCAGTCTCTGGGTAAAGGGTAGGTAAGACCTGTGATGGCAGAGCCTCCAGGTAGGCTAGCAGGCAGATGGTTGATGTATGCTCCCAGGTGAGCAAGCGAGAGTCTCTGGAATGGCAGGTGGTCACAGCACGTGACGGCGGAGCCTCCAGGTAGGCTAGCGGGCAGGTAACAGGCGTGCGCTCCCAGGTGAGCGGGCAGGAGTCTCTGGAATGGCAGGTGGTCACAGCACGTGACGGCGGAGCCTCCAGGTAGGCTAGCAGGCAGGTAGCAGGAGTGCGCTCCCAGGTGAGCGGGCAAGCTGGTCCATAGACAGACAGACAGGAGTAGTAGGGCTGACCGTCGGACCTCTGGCAAGCAGGCAGGTAGCTGATGTGCGCTCCCAGGTGAGCGGGCAAGCTGGTCCTTAGACAGACTGACAGGTGTAGTAAGGCAGACCGTCGGACCTCTGGCAAGCAGGCAGGTAGCAGGAATAACAGGCAGGAAGCAGACAGCAAACTGGCAGGACTCTGGCAGGAATCAGGCAGGTAACTGACAGGTAACTGGCAACGGGACCTGAGGGCTGAAGCAGAGTAGTGAACAGTGCAACAACATTGCTCGGGCACCTCCATTTTGGAGGAGGTGCCTTATATATGATGAAGTCCTCCGGCCATTGGCCGGGGACTCCTTAGGACGGCGCGCGCGGCCCCTTTAAGAGGGAGGGAGCGCGCGCGCGCCCTAAGCACAATGGCCGGGAAGGAGCACACGCTGCCAGCAGAGCGGGAGGAGGACGCCGGGCTCGGAGCAGAGAGGTGAGGGGAACAGCGTCCCTGCCTAGCAGAGGGCAGGGACGCCGACGCTACACATTGTGTGGGACTTTCTCTATTAGTCCATCTATACTGACCTCCATCAGGTTGCAAATTAAAAATAATTTATATCTGCATCTAGCTCTGAAAAAATATTTGGCCTTCTAGCAGTGTGTGGGACTTTCTCTATTAGTCCATCTATACTGACCTCCATCAGGCTGCAAATTAAAAATAATTTTTATCTGCATCTACCTCTGAAAAAATATTTGGCCTTCTAGCTGTGTGTGGGACTTTCTCTATTAGTCCATCTAAACTGACCTCCATCAGGCTGCAAATTAAAAATAATTTTTATCTGCATCTACCTCTGAAAAAATATTTGGCCTTCTAGCTGTGTGTGGGACTTTCTCTATTAGTCCATCTATTTTGACCTCCATCAGGTTGCAAATTAAAAATAATTTTTTTGTCTGCATCTAGCTCTGAAAAAATATTTGGCCTTCTAACAGTGTGTGGGACTTTCTCTATTAGTCCATCTATACTGACCTCCATCAGGTTGCAAACTGAATATAATTTTTTTCTGCATCTAGCTCTGAAAAAATATTTGGCCTTCTAGCAGTGTGTGGGACTTTCTCTATTAGTCCATCTATACTGACCTCCATCAGGTTGCAAATTAAAAATAATTTATATCTGCATCTAGCTCTGAAAAAATATTTGGCCTTCTAGCAGTATGTGGAACTTTCTCTATTAGTCCATCTATACTGACCTCCATCAGGTTGCAAACTGAATATATTTTTTTTCTGCATCTACCTCTGAAAAAATATTGGGCTTCTAGCTGTGTGTGGGATTTGTTCTATTAATCCATCTATACAGACCTCCATCAGGTTGCAAACTGAATATATCTTTTTTCTGCATCTACCTCTGAAAAAATATTTGGCCTTCTAGCAGTGTATGGGACTTGTTCTATTAGTCCACCTATACTGACCTCCATCAGGTTGCAAATTCAAAATAATTTTTTGTCTGCATCTAGCTCTGAAAAAATATTTGGCCTTCTAGCAGTGTGTGGGACTTTCTCTATTAGTCCATCTATACTGACCTCCATCAGGTTGCAAACTGAATATATTTTTTTTCTGCATCTACCTCTGAAAAAATATTTGGGCTTCTAGCTGTGTGTGGGATTTGTTCTTTTAGTCCATCTATACTGACCTCCATCAGGTTGCAAACTGAATATAATTTTTTTCTGCATCTACCTCTGAAAAAATATTTGGGCTTCTAGCTGTGTGTAGGACTTGTTCTATTAGTCCATCTATACTGACCTCAATCAGGTTGCAAACTGAATACAATTTTTTTCTGCTTCTACCTCTGAAAAAATATTTGGGCTTCTAGCTGTGTGTGGGAGTTGTACTATTAGTCCATCTATACTAACCTCCATCAGGTTGCAAATTGAATATAATTTTTTTCTGCATCTAACCCAGCCAATAGTTTTGGCCTAATACTACAGTTTGGCCACTCAGCTCTGCTCGGTTCCCATCCATTGTTTTTTTGTGCAAACAACTCCAGAGTTGTGAATTAGTTAACCACCAATATGAGTGGAAAAAGGCCTGATGCTGGTGGAAAGGGGAATAGGCGTGTTGGGAAGGGGAAAAAAGGTTGTGTCCTTGGGGTAGGTGTTAAAGCAACAGTAACATCTGCAGAAGAAAGACCATCTTCCAGCCAAACTAAAATGTCTACTTCTTTTAGCGGACAATGTGATAAGATCCCTTTCTTACGGCCACGCCAATCGCTACAAATTCCAGATGAGGCACAAAAAGAGCAGGTGCTTCAACGGATATCAAGTGCTCATTTAAGTGGGCTCTCCTCCACATCAACTTCAACATCACAAATACTCCAGTCCTCAAAGGTGTCACCCCAATCGCACTTGCTTCCTCACAGCTCCCAAATTTCCAGCTGCCCGTCTGAGTATGAGTCACAGTCAGCCAAGAGATGAGGTCAGCAGAGGAGGTGGAGGAAGATGCTAGTGACGACGAGGTCAGGTTGCGCCTTCCTGGACAGAGACGTAGTACTGGAAGCACGTCAACAACTGCATCCTCAAACACAACTCTGCCTCTCACAACAAGTCGTGGTGGCTCTTCAGGTCGCATGGGTGCTAAGCCTTGCATAGCCTGGGCATTTTTTCAGATCGATAAAGATGACCCAACTCGTGTTATCTGTAACATTTGTCAGCAAAAGCTAAGTAGAGGCCAAAAAATACATAGTTTGAGTACTTCATGCATGAACCGGCACATGAACATGAAGCATAAGTTGCAGTGGGAAGCTCAGTGTGCTACAATGCGGCCTAGCCGGCCGGGCCAGCCACCGTCTGCCATATCTTGTGCATCCGCGGCCTCTTCATCCTCTGTGACTGGGGGGACAGCAGTCACACCTGTTTTGGGGCGCAGACCTGCCACCTCTTTACCCGCAACAGCCAGCGTGATTGGCAGGTCATCATTTTCTTTGGAGGTGGTAACACCAGCTGGTGTTGAGCGCTGTCCGACATCGATAGCACCACCTTTGGATCAAGGCAACCTAACATGTCCGCCTGCATCTTCCTCACAGACGGGCAGTTTGCCGGGGACACCCTTATCAATCCCGTCTAAGCACAATAGCCAGCCCTCGGTCCCTCAGATGTGGACAAGTAAAAGACCATTTCCTCCTAGCCATGAGAAAGCTAAGAGGTTGAATTTCACCATCTGCAAGCTCTTGGCTACAGAAATGCTGCCTTTCCGCCTGGTGGACACAGAGGATTTTCGAGACCTTATGTCCGTCGCAGTGCCCCAGTACCAGATGCCCAGTCGGCACTACTTCTCAAAGAAAGGTGTGCCTGCGCTCCACCAGCATGTCGCACACAACATCACCGCTTCTTTGAGAAACTCTGTGTGTGACAGGGTGCATTTCACCACAGACACTTGGACAAGTAGGCATGGACAGGGGCGTTACATGTCGCTGACTGGGCACTGGGTAACTATGGTGACAGCAGGACAAGGGGCTGCTGTCCAAGTCTTGCCGTCCCCATGAGTTGTGCGTCAATCCTCTTTATGTCAAAGTTCCTCCACTGCTTCTGCCTCCTCAACCTCCTCTCGGTCTTCAACCTGCACCCAAAGCCTGTCTGGTCATGCCACAAGCTTTCTAACTGCGCAGAAGGGATCCTGCACACCTCCTTACTATGCTGGCAGTAGGGCTCAACGTCATCAGGCGGTTTTTACTTTGAAATGTCTGGGAAATGTGAGTCACACAGCTGAGGAGTTGTGGTCAGCTCTGGAGAACCAATTTCATGAATGGTTGTCTCCACTGGACCTGAAACCAGGGAAGGCCGTGTGCGACAATGCTGCAAACCTGGGTGCGGCCCTTCGCCGGGGCAATGTCACACACGTGCCATGTATGGCTCACGTGTTGAACCTTGTTGTCCAGCAATTTTTAGCCCACTATCCCAGACTAGATGGCCTTCTGCAGAGGGCACGGTCGCTGTGTGCTCACTTCCGCCGTTCGCATCCCGCAGCTCAGCGACTTACATCTCTACAGAAGTCGTTGGGCCTGCCACTTCACCGGCTAAAATGCGATGTGCCTACCCGGTGAAATTCAACTCTGCACATTTTGCAGCGACTGTGGCAGAACCGACAAGCCCTGGTGCAATACGTTCTGACGTATAGCCTGGGCCAACGAGATCCAGAGGTGGGGCAAATCACGCTGGAGGAGTGGTCTCAGATCAGGGACCTATGCACCCTTCTGCACAGTTTTGAAATGGCGACGAAGATGTTTAGTGCTGACGATGCCATTATCAGCATGACTATTCTGGTGATTTACATGCTGGAGCACATGTTAAACAGAATTCGGAGTCAGGTGGTGGTACAAGAGGAGGTGGAGGAAGTAGAGGAGGAGTTGTATGCGGAAGGGCTAACATCTGCAAGGTCCAGACGGTCGGCAGCACCAAGGCGGCAGGCATGTGAGGGTGGGGGAGATGGTTTTACCAGGGCGCATGGTTGCAGTCAAACTAGTGAGGAAGGTGCAGGAGCCCAGGAAGAAGTGGAGGACGAACTGATGGAAGACTCAACAGATGAGGGAGACCTTGATCACATTTCTGTTGTGCGAGGTTGGGGGGAGAGGACAGAGGAAGGAAGCATGATTGTTACCTCGCCACCAACACAACAGGGACTTGGTGCTCCTGGATGCGCAACACACATGAGTGCCTTCTTGCTGCACTACCTGCAACATGACCCTCGAATTGTGAGAATTAGAAATAATCCTGACTAATGGGTTGCCACACTGTTAGATCCCCGGTACAAAAGTAAATTTGCAGAAATTATTCCTGCCATAGAAAGGGATGCACGCATGCAGGAGTATCAGCAGAGACTGTTGCAGAATCTTACATGTGCTTTTCCACAAAACACCAATGGTGCACGTAGTGAATCTCACAGTTCCAACTTGCCAACCGTGGGACCGTCAAGTGTTCAGCACTCAAACCGTAACAGAACCACAGTATCTGCTGGTAAAATCAATTTTGCGGAATCATTTCACCACTTTTTTAGCCCATCCTTTGCAAGGCCACAGGAGACAAGAAGTCTGCCACATAGTCAACGCCTAGAGACGATGGTACAGGAGTATCTCCAAGTAAACATTGAAGCCATGACTGTGTCACTGGACCCTTGCTCCTTTTGGGCTTCCAATCTGGATAAATGGCCAGAGCTAGCCACTTACGCCTTGGAGATCTTGTCATGCCCCACAGCCAGCGTTCTGTCTGAACGTGTGTTCAGCGCTGCTGGTGGTGTGCTGACAGATAAGCGCACTCGGCTCTCCACTGATAATGTAGACAGACTGACGTTCATAAAGATGAACAAATCATGGATCCGAAACGACTTTTCTACCCCTGTATCATACTGGGGAGAGTAAAAGCTTGATGATTGGTTAAAATCACCCTACCAACCGTTTTAAGCTTTCAAATTACTAATCATGTTTATCTGTATCTTGGCTGGAAAATAAATTGGGCTTTGTAGCAGTGTGCAGCACTGATTCTATTAGGCCATCTATAATAAGCTCCACCAGATTTAAAATTACTAATCATGTTTATCTGTATCTTGACTGGAAAATAATTTGGGCTTTGTAGCAGTGTGCAGCACTGATCCTATTAGGCCATCCATACTAAGCTCCACCAGATTTAAAATTAATAATAATTTTTAGCTGCATCTAGCCCGGAAAATAATTTTGGGGCTCCGAGATGCGCAAGACACATAAGTGCCTTCTTGCTGCACTACCTGCAACATGACCCTCATATTGTCAGAATTCGAAGTCGTCATGACTACTGGGTTGCCACACTCTTAGATCCCCCAAACTTTTCGATCAACCTTTTCACTTTAATAAAGACCAAAAAAATGGTCATTTTTGAAATTATAAGCATTAGCAGGTTATTAGAAACTGAAATCAAACAGTTTTCAACTCAAAACTTTATTCTAGGTGATGTAACATTTTCACATAGGACCCCTTGTTCGAAAGGAGCTTCTGAACTCTCTCGTCCATTGAATTTGTCAGGTTTTGGATGGTTTCTGCTTCAATTGTTTTGCATGAGGACAGAATACCCTCCCAGAGCTGTTGCTTAGATGTGAACTGCCTCCTGCCATCATAGACACTCCTTTTGATGATGATCCAGAGGTTCTGAATCGGGTAGAGGTCAGGGGAGAATGGGGGTCACACCATAAGTTTGTCCCCTTTTATGCCCATATCAGCCAGAGATGCAGATGTTTTATGTGCAGCATGAGATGGTGCATTATCATGCAAAAAAATGATCTTGCTGTGAAATACACGGTTCTTCTTCTTGAACCATGGCAGGAACTGCTGTTTGAGAAAATCCACATACATTATGGAGTTCATCTTTAGTGCCTTCAGGGATCCTAAAGGGGCCGACAATCTCTCTCCCCATGATTCCAGCCCAAAACATTACTCCACCTCCTCCTTGTTGGCGCTGTAGCTGTGTTTGCGTGGGGTGTCCATCAACCAGCCATCCTCCACTCCATCCATCTGGACCATCGAGCGCTGCACGGCACTCATCCGTGAACAAAACAGTTTTGAAATCAGTCTTCATGTAATGTTTGGCCCACTGGAGCCATTTCTGCTTGTGTGAAGTGGATAGAGGAGGTCGACAGGATGGCGTATGCACAGCTGCAAACCTCTGAAGGACCCTGCATCTTGTTGTTCGGGGGACGTTGGAGGCACCAGCAGCTTCAAAAACTTGTCTGCTGCTATGACAAGGCTTTTTTGCCGCTGCTCTTTTAACCTGACGTAATTGCCTGTAGGAAAGAGTCCTCAATTTGCCCTTATCAGCACGCACACATGTGTACTGTGAATCAGCTACATACTTCTTGATTGCCAAGACACTTCATCCTGATCATCGCACAATGTTGATTGTAGTCATGCCTTGACCTAAACACTCCACAATTTGTTGCTTCTCAGCAGCCGACACATCCTTTTTCTTTCCCATTTTGGCAGAAAATGTAGGCTGCTTAATAATGTGAGACAGCCTTCTTAAGTAGTCTTGCCTTTCATTGAACACACCTGCCAAACTAATTAGCACAGGTGTCTGCAATTGCTTACAGTGATATAAAGAGCCCTGACACACATCACCATCAATGAGTTTAACTGACAAACAAACAAATTCTTCCCTTATCACTCCTAAACACTTTTTGCATACTAATTTGGAACACAGTGTACATGTGCTTTTCCACAAAACACCAGTGGTTCACGTAGTGAATCTTACAGTTCTAACTTGCCAACCGTGGTCTGTATGGAGTTGTTCAATAAAGGGCCCAAAATTAAGATAACTTAGATGGGAGAGGTCTCTATGAATAGGAATTCCTAAGTATTTGATACCCTGTGAGGGCCAGGCAAAGGGAAAGTTGGACTGGATTGAATCCTATATGGATTTGGGGAGGGAGACATCGAGGGCCTCAGACTTCGCTGCATTGATTTTAAAATTTGACCATGTAACAAAGTGATCTATTTCAGCCATAACAGCATGGATGGATATATGTGATTGAGTGATATATACTAGGACATCATCAGCAAATAGAGAGCACTTGTACTCGGTGCCTCCCACCTCAATCCACCTAATATTGGGGTTATGGCGAATTGATGAGAGCAGGTGCTCCGTCACTAGGATGTATAAGAGAGGGGACAGAGGACATCCCTGCCTTGTCCCATTGGTGATTGTGAAAGGTGATGAAAATGTTCTGATGCACCCCCTGGGCCTTGGGACACCCGGAGCCGGACCCTTTTTGGTGGATGCTGGTGGTTGTAGTCTTCGTGGCGGTGACCCGGTTCCGTGGCTCAGGGTGGTCAAACCAGTGGCGGAACTATTTATGCGGTTTTGATGTTTAAATGTCCGACTACGCCACCCGTGGATTGCGGTCAGAGTGAACCGCCGCTGCAGGGCAGACCGCTGAGGCTGGTGTTGTGGGTGCAGCAGAGCGTAGCATAACTCCCCACGGGAGGAGTATAGCCTCAGGGCAGTGTATGCGGAGGATGGGGGTGATTGTGCAGGGCAGCAGCAGTAACGACACTGAGTCAGTGATGCAGTCCAGGGCCTTTACTCACAGTTCTTATTATCCAGACCACGTCTGCAGGTAACGGCTGCCCACGTCGTACTGTGCTCATCAGGTGAGGGGCTCAGACAACTCCCAGATAACTTTGGAGTGCTTCACAGTACCCCCTTTGTCTGTCCTTTGTCTGGCCTTTCTTACCAACCCTTCTGTCCTGCTGCCTCGGGCCTCCTCTTGGTAAACTTGGCGCCAGTTTCCCTGACCCTATGTGATGCCTTCCTAGCGAGTGCAGCGAGGGGCTGCGCCACATAAAATGTCACAGCCTCCGGTTTCTAGCTGAGGGTCGTTTCCTGCCTCCACTAGTTTCGGGGACCGGTCTCCCCCTTTGGCCTGACCCCTCCACGCAGGTGGATTCGGGCGTGCGGTGGCGACTCGCCCGTCCGCACCCCTGGGATCCCTTCATTCCTCGTTCCTGGAGCCTTCTCCGCTCCTCTTCCTTCCTTCTTCCTCTTCCAGGCCTAGGCTTCTGTTACTAGGCCTGCCTCCGGAGCAGAGCTCATGCAGAGCCCCTGCTCCCTGCCACTTCTGCTCAGACTTCTCTGCACTGAACTAAGATGGTGCCCACCTTTTATACTCCCTTCTCAATGCACCCAGGAACTGCTTCCTCCCTGCTCCTGCACTACAGGGTTCCCCTTCCTCAGTGTTCCCTCCCCCCACTCCAGCCAGGGACAGGGACTGTCGTGCCCATCTCAGAGGCATATTGGTCGCCCTGCCCCACGGCAATGTGGTGTAATGCATGCAGGTGTCGGGTCCTGATCCACACTCCATCCTTACCTGAGAGTGAGATATCACACCTCTGGGTGAGGTGCAATACCTCTGTAGCAACTGAGCCTTCAGGGTGCTACAGTTCCATTTATCTTCAGCCTAGGTGACGTATTGTGATACAGGGCCGTGATTTTGGCTATAAAAGGGTCTCCTAGACCCCTACCCCAAGCTTTTTAAGAGAATCATATATGGCGTGCCAGGAGACTCTATGGAATGCTTTCTCAGCATCCAACGAGAGTATCTAATTACAAATTTTTAACTGCATCTAGCCCAGGAAATACTTTGTGCCTAGTAGCAGTGTCTGCTAGTCAGCGGATTATCCCGGCTGTTAAGCAAGCTACACCACCTGTAGTTTGGACACTTAATTTTTTCAAAGGAAATGCTTCGGGACCACGGGATACTCAGTGAAGAGCATCAGGAGGCACCCCAAGGCATAGGGGCTGGGACTGGCAGTAGGATGCCTTGCGGTGGACAGCCGAGCTCGATCCTTATAAAAGCTTTTTAACTGCAGCAGCTTTAGTAGACGCTACTGGAGCTGGAATTACGCGGCTGCTGGCATGAGACTTGCCCTCCAATAGATCCTTGTAAATTGATTTAAAGTGTATTCATTCAAATTAGAGAGACAATTTAAATTAAAAAGCTTAGAGCTGCCTCCACCACAGGGGGGCTCGCTCGACCCACCAGCGGACAGGCACCAGTATTGGGAGAGGGGGGCTGGCCGTCAGGGTTCACCGCAGCTCTGACACAAACCCGGTGTCACGGAGGTGGCACGGGCAGGAGCGGACTGAACGTGTCGGCTTCTCACTTTTTGGATTTTAGAAGGGCATGACATGCCTATATCTGTGTCTCCCCCTCCTTTTACTCCTCCACCTCTTTTCTTTTCGCATGACTATATGTACTTGTCACTTTTCCATGTGTTAGTTGTGTCTTCTGAGCAGTTTGTCAGCTTTTGGACACCTTTGAAGGTGTTTTCTATGTGTTTCTATGTGTTTTTGTTTGCCTGCCATTGGTTTTAACGGTGTTCGAAGGTGTTCGACGAACAGTTCAATGAACAGTTCGGCGAACACACGGGTGTTCGACGAACCGAACCGAACTCGAACACTACGGGGGTGGCTCAACACTAATTACGAATGAACTTCCGGTAATAATTAGCAAACCCCAGGAAACGTTGTCGTGCCTTAAGATTCTCTGGCCGATCCCACTCAGGAACTGCCCGCACTTTCCCAAGGTCCATACGAAAACCGGACGCTGAAACCAGGAAGCCTAAAAACTGGAGTTCCTGTACGGCGAACACACACTTTTCCCATTTGGCATACAGTTTATTATCCCGCAAGATCTGTAACACCTGCCTAACGTGCTCCTGATGAAAGACCAGATCCGGCGAGTAAATTAAGATATCATCCAGATATATGACAACAAACTGTCCCACCAGGCGGCGAAAAATGTCATTAACAAAGTGTTGGAACACCGCCGGGGCATTAGTCAGACCGAATGGCATGACAAGGTTCTCATAATGCCCCTCCGGAGTGTTAAACGCCGTCTTCCACTCATCCCCCTCCTTCATCCTAATCAGATTGTACGCCCCCCTGAGATCCAACTTAGAGAACCATTTGGCGCTCACGATCTGATTAAAGAGATCGGGAATAAGTGGGAGCGGATACGGATCTCGGACCGTAATCCGATTAAGTTCACGGAAATCCAGGCAAGGGCGTAGGCCTCCATATTTCTTCTTAACAAAGAAGAACCCCGCGGCCACCGGTGAAGATGAAGGTCTAATATGTCCCTTAGCCAGACTTTCTGAAATATAATCCTTCATGGCCTGCCTCTCAGGACCAGAAATGTTATACAACCTAACTTTAGGTAACTTGGCCTCAGGGAGCAGTTTTACAGAACAGTCATACTCGCGATGAGGAGGTAGTTCCTGACACCCTTTCTCCGAGAATACATCCTCAAAGTCCCCAGAAATGGAGGTAAGACCCTAGGAGTAACCGCACCGATGACCGTATTCATGCAGTTTTTATTACAGAATTTACTCCATTGGCTTATCTCTCTGGATTGCCAATTATTAACAGGGTTATGCTTAGTTCACAAAGGAAGGCCCAACACTATAGGAGTGGGAAGACCCTCCAACACGTAGCAAGACAACAGTTCCTTATGTATCGCCCCCACTTGAAGTTTTACGTTATGCACAGCTTGCAAAAAACTTCCCTGACCGAGAGGCCTGGCATCGATCGAGAATATGGGGATGGGTTTAGCCAACTCACTCAATCACATACCTTGAACCCGGGCAAACCGAGCATCCACCAGATTAGCCCCGGCCCCACTATCCAGAAGAACAGATATCCTCTCAGTTCTCGTACCCACCACCACCTCCGCCGGAACGAGAAACTGAGACGAACCTAGGGACGAAATACCTACTCCCAGATTGCCGTCCACCACACAACCTGGGATCAACAGTTTTCCGACGACTCTTCACACTGCAAGGGACGGGATGGACACCCCCCAATAAAATGTCCCTTTCTCCCGCAGAAGAAACACCTTCCTGTCTTATGGCGCACCACCGGTCCCCTCCCCCGAAATGATGCCCCTCCTAATTGCATAGGCTCCTCCGGACTGACCAGGGGAACCACCATATGAGGGGACCTTGTAGGAGGTGGAGTCATCACAGGGGGTGGAGTTATCCCGCACCTCTCCCGAAGCCGTCTGTCAATGCGAATAGCAAGGGCCATAGCGGCTTCCAGTGACGTGGGAGAGTCATACTGTGCCAACACATCCTGTAATTTGTTGGATAAACCTTGACAAAACTGGCTCCTAAGAGCCGGATCATTCCACTGGGTGTCAGTGGCCCACCTAGGGAACTCCAAACAGAATTCCTCCGCCGGACGATCTCCCTGCTGGATCCTACGTAATTTAGATTCAGCAAGGGAGATCCGATCCGGGTCATCATATACAAGACCCAGAGCAGCAAAAAACCTATCCACTGACTGGAGAGCCGGGGAGCCCGGGGGAAGAGAGAACGCCCAAGATTGTGGGTCCCCTTGTAGGAGCGAGATGACAATTCCCACCCTTTGTTCTTCACTCCCCGATGACCGAGGCTGCAGCCGAAAGTACAACTTGCACGCCTCCCGGAAAACAAAAAGCTTGTCCCGGCCCCCAGTGAACCTGTCAGGGAGAGCTACTTTAGGTTCTGGTCCGGCTTCCTCCTGAGGATTCAAAACCTTGGACCTAACGTCCGCCAGCTCCATGGACAAACTCTGCAACTGCCGAGCTAGACCGACTACTGGATCCATGGTAGCTGGAGAAAATCTAAGTGGTCGGTGAAAATGTCACGCTGTCTCTGTGTACTGGAGGTAGGGGGCCTAAGCTGACCCTAAGCTGGGGCCCTGACTAATCCCTCTACCTGGAGGTACTGTTAAAGGTACAGAGGTCCAGGCCGCCAGCGTAACCCCTACCTCCTGAGGATCCCTGCACCTAAGTAATCTAGTCCTGAGAAGGACCCCTGATCACAACAAAAGGGGACAGGTAATAATATGCCCACACTCAGTACTTAGACGAACGAGACAGTACAAGGGTAAAACCAAAACCACATTGCATACAAAAACTACACAACTACAACAGAGGGAACACCAACGGGAAAGGAGATAAATGATAAAGCGAGGAAGGGAAAAAACACTCCAAATACACTTAGCTCTGAAACTCCAAATACCACGATCTGCTCTGTTAGTCTGCATGAAATGCTTTCACTGACACTTCCCTAACAGACCGGCAGGCATTTGAAGGAGTCCCACAACAGCAACATTGATTGCAGCTGGGCGAGGCTGGACCTCGTCTAGCACAGAGAGAGAGAGAGTTAACTCCCTCACTGCCGAAAAACACAAAGCACCAAAAACTCAGCTGTGAGAAGTCAGGCTGTGTAAGCGTGACGATCTTCGTGGCGACACACCCGTGGCAGTGTCAACGGGTTGTTATCTGTGTACACGGTGAATTTGGAGGAGGCAAGGTAATGCTTGAAACGTTCGGTCACTGCCCACACTACTGCCAGGAACTCCAGCTTGAATGAGCTATAATTCTCAGGGTTCCTCTCCGTGGGCTGTAGCTTTCGGCTGGCGTAAGCGATTACCCGTTCTTTCCCTTGCTGGATCTGGGACAGTACGGCTCCTAACCCGATGTTGCTTGCGTCCGTGTGGAGGATAAAGGGCTGGCTGTAGTCTGGATATGACAGGATTTCATCCCCCGTGAGGGCCATCTTCAGCTGGCAGAAGGACTCCTCTTCCAGCATTTCCCACCTAAAGGGCGGCTTCTGGTTTTTGGCTTTCCGAGATTGACCTATCAGGAGGTCCTGCATAGGGGCTGCCATTTTGGTGAAACCGGGAATGAATCTTCGGTAGTAGCCTACCAACCCGAGGAACTGCCGCACTTCCTTTATGCTGGAGGGTCTTGGCCAGTCCTTAATCACGGTGATCTTATCAGGGTCAGGAGCCACTCCGTCAGCACTCACCACGTGTCCCAGGTATTGCACCTTTGGTTTCAGGAGGTGACACTTGGAGGGTTTCACCTTTAGGCCGTAGTTTGCCAGAGCTTCAAACACTTCTGCCAGGTGTTTCAGGTGGTCCTCGTAGGTCTTGAAATAGACGATGACATCGTCCAGATATAACAGGACCGTCTCGAATTTCCGGTGTCCCAGACAGCATTCCATCAACCGTTGGAAGGTTCCTGGTGTGTTGCAGAGCCCGAACGGCATACAGTTAAATTCGCTGAGACCCATCGGGGTGGTGAATGCGGTCTTCTCCCGGTCCGTCTCTGCTACAGGAACCTGCCAGTACCCGCTAGTGAGATCCAAAGTATAGAAGAAGTTAGCAGATTTTAATGCAGCTAAGGACTCTTCTATCCTTGGTAACGGGTACGCATCTTTGTGTGTGATACGGTTGACCTTCCTGTAGTCTACACACATTCTCATGGTGTTGTCTTTCTTTTTCACTAAGACTAGTGGAGCTACCCAGGGGCTACAGCTGTCCCTGATTACCCCAGCCTCCTTCATGTCTCTAAGCATCCAATTGGCGTGTTGGTTGTGCCAGGGGAACGGGTCGGTATCTCTCCTTTATGGGAGGATGGTCTCCCGTGGGGATGTGGTGTTCTACCCCCTTTACTCGCCCGAAGTCTAGCGGGTGTTTACTAAACACTCTCTCGTACTCTCGAACCACCCGATAGACTCCCTGTTTCTGGTGTGAGGGAGTGGAGTCAGTACCCAAATGTAGTTGCTGACACTAGTCCTCCATTGGTTTCTTAGAGCCGTTACCTTCCTCTGGTTGAGATGGAGGCAAGGGTTCCACGGCCTGTACAGAGCTCTGGTTGATGGTGAACAATTTGGCTAGCGTGGCATACCGGGGCAGGTGTACTTCTCTCTCCCCGATATTTATGATGCGAACGGGCACCCTCCCATGGCGTACATCGACCACCCCCCGTGCTGTCAAAATGGTGGGCCTACTGTCTGAGTAGACGGGTCCTACCATTGCTTGGTAGTCTCTACCTCTTAGACCAATAGCTGCCCGGCACCAAATCATCATCTCACTTTTTGGGGGCATGGCAATAGGGAACGGGTCACACATTCTCACGCTACCTATCTCACCACCAGATAGTTCCACCTGTTGCCGCTTCATCAGTGCCCGGATCTCTTTTTGGAGCACACGCTGCTGGCCGGAACTGGCGTTCTTGGCAACCTGCTGTAAAATGAGAATCACCTCTGCAAGACAATTTTCAATCACATTAGTTCCCAAGGTTATTCTAGGGTGACTCTCATTACGGTCTATGTCCGCTATAATCAGTCCTTGTGCCGCCAGTTCGACTTTACCAATCTTAATGATCACCTCTTTGAATCCCACCTGCGGCACGGGCTGACCATTGCTGGCGATGATACTCAGGTCGTCATCTGGGTAGCGGGTTATGTCCGAGTCATTCCAGTACTGTTTAAAGAGCACGTACGGGATGGTGGTCACCTGTGACCCAGTGTCTAGTAGGGCACTCATAGGAATGCCATCCAGTACCACAGGCAAGATTGGACGTCCCCCTACGTATTTATCACGCCAGTTTGATGGGCCTGATGGTCTTATGCCTGGGGGTTGGCCCTCTACCCCAGGTTGTGCCCGTTTAAATGACAGTACCTTGCCACATGTCCGGGTTGATTGCAGCGGTGGCAGATGGGTCGTCCGTCCTTGTTGTATCTGCCGCTGGGTCTTCCTCTGGCCTGTGGGGTCCTCCTCAGTCGGTGCCACGGGACGTCCTCCGGTCCGGATTCCAGCTGGATCTTTCCTGGAGAAGAGACCTGTAAAGACTGCACAGTTCTGGTTAGCGTGGCAATGCTCTTAGTCAGCTCTTGGACCTGATGGTGCAGGTCTGTTGCCGGGTTATTGTTCAAAGCCTGCGCATCAGCTCCCACAGGCCCTGCAGACAAGGGCGCCGTCTCCTGGTGGTAAGTGATAGCAGGGCGCCTGTGGGTCACAGCGCCACCTGGTGCCGGTTCTCGGAGCACCCGGGTGGCTCTGTCCTTGAACTGTGCAAAGTCCAGGTCAGGGTCCTGTAAGGCCATTGCCCGCAACTGGGTTCGGTGGGCATTGCACAGTAGACCCTCAATAAATTGTTCAGTCAACAGCTTATCTTCATTTCCCACGCTGCCAGGGTCTGCCTGCTTAATGGCTCTCAGGGCCTCTTGTAGGTTTAGAGCATAGTCTCTTATACTCTCATGTGCCCGCTGTTTACACCCGTAAAATCTGAGCTTTATTTCGGCTGAGGTGCGGGTATCAAATGTGTCTTTCAGCCGGGCTAGTATTTCTCTGACAGTCCTCTTCCTCCCAGGTGGCCAGGACTTTACCTCCCTTTGGGCTGCCCCGATTAATTGGGCCACCAGGATGCTCACTTTTTGCTCTTCTGTGAGGGGGTACACCTGGAAGAGGCTATCCAGTCTTTCTCTAAAGTCATTTAGAGTATGTGACTCCCCTGAGTACTGGGGTAGCCAGGTTGCCCCCGGGATATAGGGCATGGTGAATGGCATGACTGCTGCAGCGGTTGCACTGGCGGTGGCTGTGGCAGTGGAGCTCCCCTCGGTATCCGGCATCCTCCTCCCCCCTAGTGGACCGTGGCCTACCTTGCGATGCTCTTCTTCCATAGGCCTCGGCTCCGCAGTCGATCGTCGGGGTTGAGGACCTGGCGTCGCGCTCCGATGACGTCAGCGTCGCTCTTCCTCCCTTCCAGGACCTTGCGCAGCGTCAGAGCGTGGGGCGGAGCTTCGGATCTCGCGCGCTTTCGGCGTCCACGGCCCTCTTCTTCCCGTGCGGCGTCCCGAAGATGGCGTCCGAAGGCGGGAAGCAGCTGCGGATGGCGGGAAGAAGGCAGAAGACGGCGGGAAACGGTCCAAGATGGCGTCTGATGGCGGGAATCGGCTCCGGATGGAGGGAAACGACGCCGGACGGAGGGAAACTTCACCACAGGTAAGTATAAAAGTCTCTTTTTCAGGCACGCAGTACCCGGTGGTTGCGGGCACGAAATCCTGCCGACTACGCCAAAGTTGACGCGGCCCCTGGGCCTGTGTTGTGCAGGGGAACCCGGAACCGGGCCTGTTGTAGAATGCTGGGGGTTGTAGTCTCCGTGTGATGGCGACCCGGTCCGTGCCCAGGGTGGTCAAACCAGTGGCAGTCTTAATGTATAGCAAATGTCCGACTACGCTACCCGTGGATTGCGGTCAGTGGGGACCGCCGCTGCGCTGCCGACCGCTGAGGCTGATGTTGTTTGCGCAGCCGAGTATGGGATAACTCCCCACGGGAGAAGTATTGACTCAGGGTAGCTAATGTGAGAGATGATGGGAGTGATGGTGTGAGGGTCCCAGTGCTAATGGTGCTGGTGCGGCAAGGAATCACAGAGACGTGAGGTGCAGTTCAGGGTCTTTACTGATGGTACAAGGCAGACCCTCCCGGGAGTACTGGCAAGTATAAGGGGCCTGGTCAGTCTGCAAGCAAGCAGGAGTTCCCCTGGCCAGGTGGAGTTGTAGGCCTCCCCATTTATCTGCACTCTTCCTGGCTACCTTGCTGTCAGCGGTTCCAAGTAGCCCACGTCCCTGAGTATACCGTGTGGTGCTCACCCGTATGGCTGGAGACTTGGGGCCTTCTGTTAGCCTCCGCTCCTGGATGGCAGCACTGGTCCCTTCTTTGTGACTGAGCCTCTGGGCTTCTATGGCCAGAGGACCTGGAATCCCCTGCCGGCTGGTTTCTGCTGCTGGGTATATATCAGTCCCCACAGCCTCGGACTCCTGTGTCCAGTTTTAGTAACTTCAGCCAGGGCGAGCTATATCTCTGCTCACAGCCCCTGGCCTTCTGCCTCTGCTCCTACAGAGCTCCTGATGTATCTTTTCCTGTGTCTGCAGCTTCACTCTAGGCTCTGACTGCTCTGCTTGTTCTGCAGGCTCTGTCTCTGTCTCACCTAATCCTACCCCAGACCCAGTTTATAAGGGCAGATTCCTCCCCTCCCCGGTCTGGGCAGGCAGTGTTGCATGCTTAGGGCTCCTGACCAGAGAAACCTCCCACTTGCTCTCAGACATAATATCTCTGTTACTGTGGCAACCAGACCTCTGGGGTGTCACACGCACATGTGACATTTGCTCATCAACGGCCATTCTGAGCTGAATGTGCCTTCACTCATCAGAGCGCAGCTGCTATGCAGATTGAAGCTGGGCAAGTAGCGGCATGGGTGACTGGCTGGGAATCCCCAATTCCGTTGATATTTTGGCTGCTGGTAATGTCATTTGGATTTTTGTTTTTAAAATCTAACCTTTCCCTCCCCATTTTATTCCTTTTGAAAAGACGCGCACATGTAACATCTGCAGGTCAACGGCCATTCTAAGCTGAATGTGCCTTCCCTTGTCAGATCGCAGCTGCTACGCAGCTTGAGGTTGGGCAAGTACCAGCATGGGTGACTGGCTTGGAGTCCCCTGTTCCATTGACATTTTGGCTGCTGCTATTGTCATTTGGATTTTTGAATTTTTGTTTTTAAAATCAAACCTTTCCCTCCCCATTTTATTACTTTTGAAAAGACGCGCACATGTGACATCTGCAGGTCAACGGCCATTCTAAGCTGAATGTGCCTTCCCTTGTCAGATTGCAGCAGCTACACATTTTGAGGTTGGGCAAGTACCAGCATGGGTGGCTGGCTGGGAATACCCTGTTCCAAAAACATTTTGGCTGCTGCAATTGTTATTTAAATTTTTGTTTTTAAACTCTAACCTATCCCTCCCCATTTTATTCCTTTTGAAAAGACGCACACATGTGCCATCTGTATGTCAACGGTCATTCTAAGCTGAATGTTCCTGTCCGTGTCAGATTGCAGATGCTACGCACCTTGAGGCTGGTTAAGTACCGGCATGGGAGAAAATCTGGGAATGCTAAGTTCCATTGACATTTTGGCTGCTGCTGCTATTGTCATTTGGATTTTTGGATTTTTGTTTTTAATATCTATCCTTTCCCTCCCCATTTTATTCCTTTTGAAAAGACGTGCACATGTGAATTCTGCACATCAAAGGCCATTCTAAGCTGAATTTGCCTGCCATCGTCAGATTGCAGCCGCTACACAGCTTGAGGCAGGGCAAGTACCGGCATGGGTTGCTGGCTGTGAATCCCCAGTTCCGTAGACATTTTGGCTGCTGCTGCTATTGTCATTTGGATTTTTAGATTTTTGTTTTTAAAATCTAAATTTTCCCTATCCATTTTATTCCTTTTGGAAAGACGCGCACATGTGACATCTGCATGTCAACTGCCATTCTAAGCTGAATGTGCTTACCCTTGTCAAGTCGCAGCTGCTATGCAGCTTTAGGGTGGGCAAGTACTGGCATGGGAGACTGGCTGGGAATTCCCGGTTCCATTGACTTTTTGGCTGCTGCTATTGTCATTTAGATTTTTGTTTTTAAAATCTAACCTTTCCCTCCCCATTTTATTCCTTTTGAAAAGACACGCACATGTGATGTCTGCATGTCAACGGCCATTCTAAGCTGAATGTGCCTGCCCTTGTGAGATCACAGCCGCTACACAGCTTGAGGCCAGGCAAGCACTGGCATGGAAGACTAGCTAGGAATTCCCTGTTTCGTTGACCTTTTGGCTGCTGCTATTGTCATTTGGATTTTTGGATTTTTGTTTTATAAAATCTAACATTTGCCTCCCCATTTTATTCCTTTGGAAAAGACACTCACATGTGACATCTGCACGTCTACGGCCCTTCTAAGCTGAATGTGCTTGCACTCGTCAGATCACAGCCTTTACGCAGCTTGTGGCTGGGTAAGTACAGTCATGGGAGACTGGCTGGGAATCACTGTTTCCATTGACCTTTTGGCTGCTGCTACTGTCATTTGGATTTTTGAATTTTTGAGTTTAAAATCTAACCTTTCCCTCCCCATTTTATTCCTTTTGAAAAGACGCACACATGTGACATCTGCCCGTCAACAGCCATTCTGAGCTGAAAGTGCCTGCCCTCATCAGATCGCAGCCGCTACGCAGCCTGAGGCCGGGCAAGTACTGGCAAGGTAAAATGACTGGGAATCCTTGATTCCGTTGTCATTTTGACTGCTGCTATTGTCATTTGGATTTTTGTTTTTAAAATCTAACCTTTCCCTCCCCATTTTATTTCTTTTGAAAAGACACGCACATGTGACATCTGCACGACAACGGCCATTCTAAGCTGAATGTGTCTGCCCTTGTCAGATCGCAGCCACTATGCACCTTGTGGCTGGGCAAGTACATGCATAGGAGGCTGGCAGGGAATCACAGCTTCTGTGGACATTTTGGCTGCTGCTATTGTCATTTGGATTTTTGGATTTTTGTTTTTAAAATCTAACCTTTCCCTCCCCATTTTATTCCTTTTGAAAAAACGCGCACATGTAACACCTGCACATCAACGGCCTTCTAAACTGAATGTTCCTTCCAGGGTCAGATCGCAGCCGCTACGCTGCTTGAGGTTGGGCAAGTACTGGCATGGTAGTCTGGCTGGGAGTACCCAGTTCCTTTGACATTTTTGCTGCTGCTATTGTCATTTGGATTTTTGGATTTTTGTTTTTAAAATTTAACTTTTCCCTCCCCTTTTTATTCCTTTTCAAAAGACGTGCACAAGTGACATCTGCAAATCATCGGCCATTCTAAGCTGAATGTACCTGCCCTCTTCAGATCACAGCTGCTACGCAACTTGAGGCCAGGCAAGTGCTGGTATGGGTGACTGGCTGAATATCCTATTTCCAATGACATTTTGGCTGCTGCTATTGTCATTTGGATTTTTGGCTTTTCGTTTTTAAATTCTAACTTTTCCCTCCCCATTTTATTCCTTTTGAAAATACACGCACATGTGACATTGGCATGTTAACGGCCATTCTAAACTGAATGTGCCTATCCTGGTCAGATCGCAGCTACTACGCAGCTTGAGGCTGGGTAAGTACCAGCATAGAAGACTGGCTGGGAATCCTGGGTTCTGTTAACATTTTGGCTGCTGCTATTGTCATTTGGATTTTTGTTTTTAAATCTAACCTTTCCCTCCCCATTTTATTCGTTTTGAAAAGACGCGCACATGTGATATCTGCTCGTCAACAGCAGTTTTGAGCTGAATGTGCCTACCCTCATCAGATTGCTGCAGATGCGCAGCTTGAGACCAGGCAAATACCAGAATGGGAGACTGACTGGAAATCCTGGGTTCTGTTAACATTTCGGCTGCTGCTATTGTTATTTGGATTTTTGTTTTTAAAATCTAATCTTTCCCTCCCCATTTTATTCCTTTTGTAAAGACGCGCACATGTGATATCTTCACGTCAACGGCCATTCTCAAGTGAATGTGCCTGCCCTCATCAGATTGCAGCAGCTCTGCAGCTTGAGGCCAGGTAAGTACTGGCTTGGGAGACAGGCTGGGAATCCCAGGTTCTGTAGACGTTTTGGCTGCTGCTATTGTCATTTGGGTTTTTGTTTTTAAAGTTGAGCTTTTCCCGCCCCATTTTATTCCTTTTGAAAAGACGTGCACATGTGACATCCACTCCTCAATGGCCTTTCTAAGCTGAAAGTGCTTCCCCTTGTTAGATCGCAGCCACTACGCAGCTTGAGGTTAGGTAAGTACCAGCATGGGAGACTGGCTTGGAATCCCAGGTTCTGTAGATGTTTTGGCTGCTGCTATTGTCATTTGGATTATTTTTTTTAAAATCTAACCTTTCCTTCCCCATTTTATTCCTTTTGAAAAGACGCGCACAGGTGACATCTGCATGTCAACAGCAACTATAAGCTGAATGTGCCTGCTCTCGTCAGATCGCAGCCGATACTCAGCTTGAGGTCGGGCAAGTACCAGCATGGAAGGCTAGCTGGGAATCTCGAGTTCTGTTAATATTTTGGCTGCTGCTATTGTTATTTGGATTTTGAGATTTTTGTTTTTAAAATCTAACCTTTCCCTCCCCATTTTATTCCTTTTGAAAAGATGCACACATGTGACATCTGCATGTCAGCGGCCATACTAAGCACAATGTGCCTTCCTTCGTCAGATCGCAGCTGCTATGCAGCTTGAGGCTGGGCAAGTACCTCCATGTGAGACTGGCTGGGAATCCCTTGTTCCGTTGACATTTTGGCTGTTGTTATTGTCATTTGGATTTTTGGATTTTTGTTTTTAAAATCTAACCTTTCAATCCCCATTTTATTCCTTTTGAAAAGACGTGCACATGTTACCTCTGCACGTCAACAGCCATTCTAAACTGAATGTGACTTCCATCATCAGTTCGTAGCTGCTATGCAGCTTGAGGCTGGGCAAGTACTGGCATGGGACACTGGCTGTGAATCCACCCTTCCATTGACATTTTGGCTGCTGCTACTGTCATTTGGATTTTTGTTTTTAAAATCTAACCTTTCCCTCCCCATTTTATTTATTTTGAAAAGACGTGCACATGTGACATCTGCACGTCAGCGGCCATTCTAAGCTAAATGAGACTGCTCTTGTCAGATCACAGCTGCTACGCCGATTGAGGCTGGGCAATTACCAGCATGGGGAAATGGCTGGGAATCCCCAGATCTGCTGACATTTTGGCTGCTGCTATTGTCATTTGGATTTTTGTTTTTAAAATCTAACCCCCCCCCATTTTATTCCTTTTGAAAAGACGCGCACATGTGACATCTGCACATCAATGGCCATTCTAATTTGAATGTGCCTACCCTCGTCTGATCACAGCCGCTGGGCAATTACTGGTGTGGGAGACTGGCTGGGAATCCCTGGTTACTTTGACATTTTGACTGCTGCTATTGTCATTTGGATTTTTGGATTTTTGTTTTAAAATCTAACCTTTCCCTCCAAACTTTATTCCTTTTGAAAAGACGTGCACAGGGGACATCCACACATCAACGGCCATTCTAAGTTGAATGTGCCTTCCCTCGTCAGATCGCAGCTGCTACGCACCTTGTGGCTGGGCAAGTACTATCATGGGAGACTGGCTGGGAATCCACTGTTCCGTTGACATTTTGGCTGCTGCTGATGTCATTTGGATTTTTGGATTTTTGTTTTAAAATCTAACCTTTCCCTCCCCATTTTATTCCTTTTGAAAAGACGCACAGATGTGACATCTGCACGTTAACGGCCATTCTAAGCTGTATGTGCCTGCCCTCATCAGATTGCTGCTGCTGCGCAGCATGAGGCCAGCAAGCATTGACATGGGAGACTGGCTGGGAATCCCCGGTTCTGTTGACAATATGGTTGCTGCTATTGTCATTTGAATATTTGTTTTTAAAATCTAACCTTTCCCTACCATTTTATTCCATTTGAAAAGACGCGCACATGTGGCATCTGCACGTCATTGGCCATTCTAAGCTGAATATACCTGCCCTTGTCAGATCGCAGCCGCTATACAGCCTGAGGCCGGGCAAATGCTGACAGTGGAGACTGGCTGGGAATACCCTGGTTCCATTGACATTTTGGCTGCTGCTATTGTCATTTGGATTTTTGTTTTTAAAATCTAACCTTTACATCCCCATTTTAATCCTTTTTAAAAGACGCGCACATGTGACATCTGCACGTCAATGGCCATTCGAAGCTGAATGTGCCTGACCTTGTTAGATTGCAGCCGCTACGCAGCTTGAGGCCGGGAAAGTACAGTGGAG
Organism: Phyllobates terribilis; assembly: GCF_046119375.1. NCBI lineage: Eukaryota > Metazoa > Chordata > Amphibia > Anura > Dendrobatidae > Phyllobates > Phyllobates terribilis. The sequence goes on from NW_027362813.1 coordinate 4,574,543, forward strand.
ACTGGCTGGGAATCCCCGGTTCCATTGACATTTTGGCTGCTGCTGTTGTCATTTGGATTTTTGGATTTTTGTTTTTAAAATCTAACCTTTCCCTCCCCATTTTATTCCTTTTGAAAAGACATGCACATGTGACATCTGTTTGTCAGTGGCCATTCTAAGCTGAATGGGCCACCCCTTGTCAGATTGCAGCTGCTATGCAGCTTGATGCTGGGCTAGTATTGGCATGGGAGACTGGCTGGGAATCCCAGGTTCTGTTGATATTTTGTCTGCTGCTATTGTCATTTGGATTTTTGTTTTTAAAATCTTTCCTTTCCCTCCCCATTTTATTCCTTTTGAAAAGACACGCACATGTGACATTTACACGTCAACGGCCATTCCAAGGTGAGTGTGCCCGCCCTTGTCAGATTGCATCCGCTACGCAGATTGAGGCTGGGCAAGTGCTGGCATGGGAGATGGGATGGGAATCCCCGGTTGTGTTGACAGTATGGCTGCTGCTATAGTCATTTGGATTTTTGTTTTTAAAATCGAACCTTTCCCTCCCCATTTTATGCCTTTTGAAAATACACGCACATGTGACTTCAGCACATCAGCAGCCAATCTAAGCTGAATGTGCCTGCTGTTGTCAGATTGCAGCCACTACCCAACTTGAGACCAGGCAAGTACCGGCATGGGTGACTGGCTGGGAATCCCTGGTTCCGTTGACATTTTTGCTGTTGCTATTGTCATTTGAATTTTTGGATTTTTGTTTCTAAAATGTAACCTTTCCCTCCCCGTTTTATTCCTTTTGAAAAGACGCGCACATGTAATATCTGCACGTCAACGGCCATTCTAAGCTGAATGTGCCTGCCCTCGTCAGATCGCAGCCGCTATGCAGATTGTGGACGAGCAAGTACCAGCATGGGAGATTGGCTGGGAATCCCTGCTTTCGTTGATATTTTGGCTGCTGCTATTGTCATTTGGATTTTTGGATTTTTGTTTTTAAAATCTAACCTTTCCCTCCCCATTTTATTCCTTTTGAAAAGACGCGCCCATGTAACATCAGCCTGTCAACAGCCATTCTAAGCTGGATGTGCCTTCCCTTGTCAGATTGCAGCCGCTATGCAACTTAAGGCTGGGCAAGAACTGGTATGGGAGACTGGCTGGGAATCCCTGGTTCTGTTGACGTTTTGGTTGCTGCTATTGTCATTTGGATTTTTGATTTTAAAATCTTACCTTTCCCTTCCCGTTTTATTCCTTTTGAAAAGACACGCACATGTGACATCTGCTTATCAACAGCCATTCTAAGCTGAATGTGCATGCCCTTGTCAGATCACAGCTGCTACTCAGCTTGAGGCTGGCAAGTACTGGCATGGGAGACTGGCTGGGAATTCCCGGTTCCATTGACATTTTGGCTGCTGCTATTGTCATTTAGATTTTTGTTTTTAAAATCTAACCTTTCCCTCCCCATTTTATTCCTTTTGAAAAGACGCGCACATGTTATTTTTGCAGATCACTGGCCATTCTAAGCTGAATGTGCATGCCCTTGTCAGATCACAGCCGCTGCGCAGCTTGAGGCTGGCAAGTACCGGCATGGGAGACCAGTAGAGAATCCCTGTTTTTGTTGTTATTTTGGCTGCTGCTATTGTCATTTGGATTTTTGTTTTTAAAATGTTACCTTTCCCTCCCCATTTTATTCATTTTGAAAAGACGCGCACATGTGACAACTGCACGTCAACGGCCTTTCTAAGCTGATTGAGCTTTCCCTTGCCATATTGCAGCTGCTATGCAGCTTTAGGCTGGGAAAGTACTGGCATGGGAGACTGGTTGAGAATCCCTGTTTGTGTTGACATTTTGGCTGCTGCTATTGTCATTTGGATTTTTGGATTTTTGTTTTTAAAATCTAACTTTTCCCTCCCCATTTGATTCCTTTTGAAAAGACGTGCACATGTGACATCTGCATGTCAACGGCCATTCTAAGCTGATTGTGCCTGCCCTCGCCAGATTGCAACCGCTATGCTGCTTGAGGCTGGGCAAGTAACATCATGGGAGACTGGCTGGGAATCCCCAGTTCCATTGACATTTTGGCTGCTGCTATTGTCATTTGGTTTTTTGGATTTTTGTTTTTGAAATCTATCCTTTCCCTCCCCATTTTATTCCTTTTGAAAAGACACGCACATGTGACTTCTGCACGTCAAAGGCCATTCTAAGCTGAATGTGCCCACCCTTGTCAGATCGCAGCCACTACGCAGCTTGTGGCTGGGCAAGTACCTGAATGAGAGACTGGCTGGGAATGCCCGGTCCATTGACATTTCACCGGCTGCTATTGACATTTGGATTTTTGTTTTGAAAATCTTAACTTTCCCTCCCCATTTTATTCCTTTTGAAAAGACGCGCACATCTGACATCTGCACGTCAACGGCCATTCTAAGCTGAATGTGCTTTCCCTCATCAGATCACAGCCAATACGCAGCTTGAGGCTGGGCAAGTACCTGCATGGGAGACTGGCTTGGAATCCACGGTTCCGTTGACATTTTGGCTGCTGCTATTGTCATTTGGATTTTTGTATTTTTGTTTTTAAAATCTAACCTTTCCCTCCCCATTTTATTCCTTTTGAAAAGACGCGCACATCTGACATCTGCAGGTCAACGGCCATTCTAAGCTGAATGTGCTTTCCCTCGTCAGATCACGCCACTACGCAGCTTGAGGCTGGGCAAGTACCAGCATGGGAGACTGGCTGGGAGTCCTTTGTTCCGTTGGTACTTTGGCTGCTGCTATTCTCATTTGGATTTTTGTTTTTAAAATCTAACCTTTCCCTCCACATTTTATTCCTTTTGAAAAGACGCGCACATGTGACATCTGTACGTCAAATGCCTTTCTAAGCTGAATGTGCCTTCCCTCGTCTGATCGCAGCTGCTACGCAGCTTGAAGCTTCGCAAGTACTGGCATAGGAGACTGGCTGGGAACCCCTTGTTCCGTTAACATTTTGGCTGCTGCTATTGTCATTTGGATCTTTGGATTTTTGTTTTTAAAATCTAACCTTTCCCTCTCCATTTTATTCCTTTTGAAAAGATGAATACAAAGAGAGAGAGAGCGCAAAGACCAATAGAGTTTCACCTGTAGACATAGGAATGAATAATAAAAAGGTGGTGCTCACCTGGTTTGGTTGTGTAAGGACACAACCACCATAACGTATAAAAAGCAGCTGCAGCGGATCTCCAATGGGTGTCCCACAGGACCAGAATAAATCCAAAGGCGGTGAAAGTAGAGATATACGTCCACGCCGCTGAAAGATCCTCAAGTCAGGAACATGTAATAATATCCTTGTTTATTGGTAAATGCCTACGCGTTTCTGGGTGTTCCACACCCCTTCATCAGGGCACCAACAGATATATCAATGTATGCACTGAAACACTCCATTTATATACAGACAGCAAATGAAAGAAAAAAAAATAAATGGGTTCAAAAAGGAAGAACAGAAAAAAACCAAACATAACCTTTGCACCTGAGGCCGTGTGCAAAAGAGAGAAAAAAAAAAATAAAGGGGCAAAAAGATAATGTTGGACAGAAAAGTATAAATAATCAAAGGTATCAGTCAAATGGAGTAATTACATAAAAGCAATATTACTTACTAACAAGTAAGTGTACACATTAGGTAAGAACAACATAAATATGTGTATAACATTAAAAACTCTAATGAGAATACACCCATCAGATATCGTTCCATAAAGGGAGATGGAACTGGAAAGAACAAAATAAAATAAAAAAATAAATAAATTAAAAAAAAAAAAAAAAGTACCCCCATATAAAATATAGCTAGTAGTATCCTCTGTCAACGGAGGAATAGTGCAAGGAACAGGTTATCTGACATACGTCATGTAGTGACGTAGAGACCTAATGTGTAGTAATAGGATCCTGACTAAACGCCGCAATGTAGTATAAAGACTGCGGCTTAAATACAGGAGATACACAGACAGGTAGTGAATCACCTGACGTGCGGTGGCGTGGAAGGAGAGAGGTGTGTGATAGTAGCATCCAGCAGAGCGCTGCGATGCGGGTTCGAATTATACTACTCCCAGAAGGAAAACATAAAAGAGGGAATATTTATAATAGCGTACATGATTTTTGAGGAACACCATATTTGTGTCAAAAAACTATGATAAATGTAAAACCAAGGATTTATGTGTATATATGTGAAAAACAATATTATTTATAGATCTTGTGAATAACAATAAAAAGGAATAGTAATACAATAAGGAAGTAATTATGAAAATAGAAAAACTTATACATTAACTATAAAAAAACTTCAGAAACATCATTCAGACCAAAGGGCTTAAGAGTATTCAGTCTGTAAATCCAATAAATTTCCTTTCTGTTTAGTTCTTGGAGCCTATTAGGATAATTCTCGGGAATTTGATCAAAACTAAAAATGCCAAGGAGAGTAATTATTCCTTGAACTTCATAACTTCCTACAACAAATCTCATGGACAAATACGAAAAATACTAGAAGATAATTGGAAAATTCTTCTGGATGATCCCATACTGAAAAAGATCTTGCCTAAAAAACCGGGTATTACTTTTAGGCGTGCCCCCACACTAAGAAACATCATAGCTCCAAGTAGGATAAGGGATACGACAAAGAACAACAGTATGACTCCTGTAACATCCCGTAAAGGGGTTTTTAAATGTGGCAACAAAAATTGTCTATGCTGTAAAAGGATTACGCATGGTCTTACTCACTTTCAATCAAATACTAATATGGAGAGTTTTGAGATCAATAAATATCTCACCTGCAATTCTACCTTTGTTATTTATCTGATAGAATGCAGTTGTAATAAACAATATGTGGGGAGAACGATACAGCCCCTCCACCTACGCCTCAACTCCCATAGGCATAATGTTCTTAAAGGGTTTTTAAAACAAGGTCTTTCTAGACACTGCACAATGGTGCATAATAAAGATTTTCTGAATCTAAAAATCAGCCCTATTGATCAAATTCCCGAGAATTATCCTAATAGGCTCCAAGAACTAAACAGAAAGGAAATTTATTGGATTTACAGACTGAATACTCTTAAGCCCTTTGGTCTGAATGATGTTTCTGAAGTTTTTTTATAGTTAATGTATAAGTTTTTCTATTTTCATAATTACTTCCTTATTGTACTACTATTCCTTTTTATTGTATTATTCACAAGATCTATAAATAATATTGTTTTTCACATATATACACATAAATCCTTGGTTTTACATTTATCATAGTTTTTTGACACAAATATGGTGTTCCTCTAAAATCATGTACGCTATTATAAATATTCCCTCTTTTATGTTTTCCCTTCTGGGAGTAGTATAATTCGAAACCGCATCGCAGCGCTCTGCTGGATGCTACTATCACACACCTCTCTCCTTCCACGCCACCGCACGTCAGGTGATTCACTACCTGTCTGTGTATCTCCTGTATTTAAGCCGCAGTCTTTATACTACATTGTGGCGTTTAGTCAGGATCCTATTACTACACATTAGGTCTCTACGTCACTACATGACATATGTCAGATAACCTGTTCCTTGCACTATTCCTCCGTTGACAGAGGATACTACTAGCTATATTTTATATGGGGGTACTTTTTATTTTTTTTTTATTTATTTATTTTTTTATTTTATTTTGTTCTTTCCAGTTCCATCTCCCTTTATGGAACGATATCTGATGGGTGTATTCTCATTAGAGTTTTTAATGTTATACACATATTTATGTTGTTCTTACCTAATGTGTACACTTACTTGTTAGTAAGTAATATTGCTTTTATGTAATTACTCCATTTGACTGATACCTTTGATTATTTATACTTTTCTGTCCAACATTATCTTTTTGCCCCTTTTTTTTTTTCTCTCTTTTGCACACGGCCTCAGGTGCAAAGGTTATGTTTGGTTTTTTTCTGCTCTTCCTTTTTGAACCCTTTTTTTTTTTTTCTTTCATTTGCTGTCTGTATATAAATGGAGTGTTTCAGTGCATACATTGATATATCTGTTGGTGCCCTGATGAAGGGGTGTGGAACACCCAGAAACGCGTAGGCATTTACCAATAAACAAGGATATTATTACATGTTCCTGACTTGAGGATCTTTCAGCGGCGCGGACGTATATCTCTACTTTCACCGCCTTTTGAAAAGATGCGCACGTGTGACATCTGCATGTCAACGGCCATTCTAAGCTGAATGTGTCTGCCCTCGTCAGATCGCAGCTGCTACGCAGCTTGAGGCTGGGCAAGTACAGGCATGGGAGACAGGCTGAGAATCCCCGATTCCGTTTACATTTTGGCTGCTGCTATTGTCATTTGGATTTTTGGATTTTTGTTTTTAAAATCTAACCTTTCCCTCCCCATTTAATTCCTTTTGAAAATACACGCACATGTGGCATCTGCACATCAATGGCCATTCTAAGCTGAATGTGCCTGCCCTCATCAAATCACAGCAGCTATGCAGCTTGAGGCTGGGCAAGTACCAGCATGGGAGACTGGCTGGGAGTCCCCTGTTCCGCTGAAATTTTGACTGCTGCTATTGTCATTTGGATTTTTGATTTTAAAATTGAAACTTTCCCTTCCCATTTTATTCCTTTTGAAAAGACGCGCACATGAGGCATCTGCACGTTACCGGCTAATCTAAGCTGAAGGTGGCTGCTCTCGTAAGATTGCAGCCGCTATGAAGCTTGAGGCCAGGTAAGTACCGGCATGTGAGACTGGCTGGGAATCCCCAGTTCTGTTAACATTTTCGCTGCTACTGTTGTAATTTGGATTTTTGTTTTTAAAATCTCATCTTTCCTTACCCATTTTATTCCTTTTGAAAAGATACGCACATGTGACATCTGCACATCAGCGGCAATTCTAAGCTGAATGTGCCTGCCCTCGTCAGATCACAGCCGCTACGCAGCTTAAGGCTGGGCAAGTACTTGCATGGGAGACTGGCTGGGAATCCCCTGTTCTGTTGAAATTTTGGCTGCTGCTATTGTCATTTGGATTTTTGTTTTTAAAATCTAATCTTTCCCTCCCTATTTTATTCCTTTTGAAAAGACGCGCACATGTGACCTCTGCACGTCAGTGGCAATTCTAAGCTGAATGTGCCTTCCCTTGTCAGATCGCAGCTGCTATGCAGCTTGAGGCCAGGCAAGTACCGGCATGGGAGACTGGCTCGGAATCTCCGCTTGTGTTGACAATTTGGCTGCTGCTATTTTCATTAGGATTTTTGGTTTATTTCTTTTGAAAAGATGCGCACATGTGACATCTGCTCGTCTACATCTTTTTTAAGCTGAATGTGCCTCCCCTCATCAGATTGCAGCTACTACACAGCTTGAGGCCAGGCAAGTACCAGAATGGGAAACTGGCTGCAAATCCCCAGTTCCGTTGACTTCTTGGCTGCTGCTATTGTTATTTGGATTTTTGTTTTTTTGTTTTTAAAATCTAACCTTTCCCTCCCCATTTTATTCCTTTTGAAAAGACACGCACATGTGACCTCTGCACGTCAGTGGCAATTCTAAGCTGAATGTGCCTCCCCTCGTTAGATCGCAGATGCTACACAGCTTGAGGCCCAGCAGGTATCGGCATGTGAGACTGGCTGGGAATCCCTGTCTCTGTTGACAGTTTGACTGCTGCAATTGTCATGTGGATTTTTGGTTTTTAAAATCCAACTTTTCCCTCCCCATTTTATTCCTTTTGAAAAGACGCGCACATGTGCCATCTGCATGTCAACGGCCATTCTAAGCTGAATGTGCCTGCCCTCGTCAGATCGCAGCAGCTACACAGCTTGAGGCCAGGAAGTACCAGCATGGGAGACTGGCTGGGAATCCCTGGATCCATTGACATTTTTGCTGCTGCTATTGTCATTTGGATTTTTGAATTTTTGTTTTTAAAATCTAACCTTTCCCTCCCCATTTCATTCCTTTTGAAAAGACACGCACATGTGACATCTGCATGTCAACGGCCATTCTAAGCTGATTGTGCCTTCCCTTGTCAGATCGCAGCCGTTACGCAGCTTGAGGCCGAGCAAGTACCGGCACGGGAGACAGGCTGGGAATCCCCACTTCTGTTGACATTTTGGATGCTGCTGTTTTTATTTGGATTTTTGTTTTTAAAATCTAACCTTTCCCTCCCCATTTTATTCCTTTTGAAAAGACGCGCACATGTGACATCTGCATGTTAATGCCTATTCTAAGCTGATTGAGCCTTCCCTTCTCAGATTGCAGCCGCTATGGAGCTTGAGGCTGGGCAAGTACCAGAATAGGAGACTGGCTTGGAATCCCTGCTTCTGTTGAGGATATGGCTATTGTCATTTGGATTTTTCTTTTTAACATCTAACCTTTCCCTCCCCATTTTATTCCTTTTGAAAAGACACGCACATGTGACATCTGCACGTCAATGGCTATTCTAAGCTGAATGTGCCTGCCCTTGTCAAATCGCAGCCACTACACAGCTAGAGGCCGAGTAAGTACTGGCATGGGAGACTGGCTGGGAATCCCCAGTTCTGTTAACATTTTGGCTGCTGCTATTGTCATTTGGATTTTTGGATATTTATTTTTAAAATCTAACCTTTCCCTCCACATTTTATTCCTTTTGAAAAGACGCGCACATGTGACATCTGCATGTCAATGGCCATTCTAAGTTGAATGTGCATGTCCTTGTCAGATCGCAGCTGCTACGCATTTTGAGGCTGGGCAAGTACCGGCATGGGATACTAGCTGAAAATCCACGGTTCCGTTGACATTTTGGCTGCTGCTATTGTCTTTTGGATTTTTGTTTTTAAATCCGAAATTTTACCTCCCCATTTTATTCCTTTTGAAAAGACGCACACATGTGACTTCTGCCCATTAACGGCAATTCTATGCTGAATGTGCCTACCCTCAACAGATCGCACCCGCTACGCAGCTTGAGGCCAGGCAAGTACGGGCATGGGAAACTGGTTGGAATACCCGATTATGTTGATATTTTGGCTGCTGCTATTGTCTTTTGGATTTTTGTTTTTAAAATCTAAACTTTCCCTCCCCATTTTATTCCTTTTGAAAAGACGCGCACATGTGATGTCTGCATGTCAACAGCCATTCTAAGCTGAATGTGCCTTATCTAGTCAGATCGCAGCCGCTACGCAGCTTGAGAGCTTGAGGTCAGGCAAGTATCGGCACGGGAGACTAGCTGGGAATCCCCGGTTCCGTTAACATTTTGGCTGCTGCTATTGTCATTTGGATTTTTGTTTTTAAAATCTAACCTTTCCCTCCCCATTTTATTCCTTTAGAAAAGACATGCCCTTTTGAAAAGACACGCACTTTTGAAAAGACATTTTGGCTGCGGCTGTTGTCATTTGGATTTTTGATTTTAAAATCTAATATTTCCCTCCCCATTTTATTCCTTTTGAAAAGACGCGCACATGTGACATCTGCATGTCAACTGTCATTCTAAGCTGAATGTGCCTTCCCTTATCAGATTGCAGCTGCTACGCAGCATAAGGTTGGGCAAGTACTGGCAATGGAGAATGGCTGCGAATCCCCATTACGTGGACATTTTTGCTGCTGCTATTGTCATTTGGATTTTTGGATTTTTTTTTTTTAAATCGAACCTTTCCCTCCCCATTTTATTCCGTTTGAAAAGACGTGCACATGTGATTTCAACGCGTCAACAGCCTTTCTAAGCTGAGTGTGCCTGCCCTCATCACACCACTGCTGCTACACAGCTTGAGGACAGGCAATTACAGGCATGGGAGACTGGCTGAGAATCCCTGGTTCCATTGACATTTTGACTGCTGCTATTGTCATTTGGATTTTTGTTTTTTTGTTTTTAAAATCTAACCTTTCCCTCCCCATTTTATTCCTTTTGAAAAGACACGCACATGTGACATCTGCACATCAGCGGCATTTCTAAGCTGAATGTGCCTCTCCTTGTCAGATCGCAGCTGCTATGCAGCTTGAGGCTGGGCAAGTACTGCCATGGGAGACTGGCTGGTAATCCGCTCTTCCGTTGATATTTTGGCTGCTGCTATTGTCATTTGGACTTTTGGATTTTTGTTTTTAAAATCCAACCTTTCCCTCCCCATTTTATTCCTTTTGAAAAGACGCGCACAAGTGACATCTGCATGTCAACGGCCATTTTAAGCTGAATGTGCCTACCCTCGTCAGATCACAGCTGCTACACAGCTCGAGGCCAGGTAAGTACTGACATGGGAGACTGGCTGGGAATCCCTGGTTCAATTGACATTTTGGCTGCTGCTATTGTCATTTGGATTTTTGTTTTTAAAATCTTTCCTTTCCCTCCCCATTTTTTTCCTTTTGAAAAGACGTGCACATGTGACATCTGCATATCAACGGTAGAGATGAGCGTTGTTCCACTTGAACTGTTCGCCAATCTCAAATTCGAGCTGTTTTGGGCGGTGTTCGAGCCGTTCGGCGAACACGAACGATTTGAGAAAAATTCGGCTGTTTGAGGTTATGTTCGATAACTGTTCGTGCACCAAAATCATAACTGGATTTTTTCTCAGTAATGATGAAAATTAATGTTAATACGCAGTTTGAGTGTACAGCGGGGTGGGGGGAGGGGCATGGGATGGATCTCTGCAGGAATAATGAAGAACTCCATTTTTTTTTCTCTTTCCCGCATTTACAGTGGGGAGGTGCAATCTGTCAGCCTATCAGCAGCGCACACACGGAGCGAAGTGCTTTTTTTCACACAAGCAAGGGCATGTGTCATTGGCAGTGTATGTCACATGTCCTTGCCTTATAAGACCCAGCCATTTTCCCCGTCGCCACCATTTTCTCACTGCTGCAGCTGCGTGTTAGACGGCACCGCTGTTGCTGTGTGCGCTATACCTTGTTAATTTCAAGCCAATTTTCGCACAAATCTACAGATAGCTTGGGAGTAGGTAATAGTTGTGATTGCAGTCCTTTTAAGGACTAGGTTACAGCATTTCCTACGACTTTTATCAGCCAGGTCTGTGCTCTTAAATAGATAGATTGTGGGAGTAAAGACTAATTGTAATTGCAGTCCTTTTCAGGACTAGGTTACATCAGTTCCTATCAGTTTTTGCCAGGCAGGTCTGTGCCAGTGCTGTGCAAGTTTTTTTCACAGCATTTGGCTGAATCTAGCAAAACTAATCCTTTTTGGCCTATTTCAGAGTGTGTTAGTCAGTGGAGTAGCCTATCTGTGTTGCAAGATATACCACCTGTGTATAGAATACCAATTTTTTTACTGCACCTAGTGAAGTAAAATCTTTTGGGCATAGCATCATTCTATTGGTCCATCTATACTGACCTCCATCAGGTTGCAAATTAAAAATAATTTACATCTGCATCTAGCTCTGAAAAAATATTTGGCCTTCTAGCAGTGTTTGGGACTTTCTCTATTAGTCCATCTATACTGACCTCCATCAGGTTACAAATTAAAAATAATTTTTTGTCTGCATCTAGCTCTGAAAAAATATTTGGCCTTCTAGCAGTGTGTGGGACTTTCTCTATTAGTCCATCTATACTGACCTCCATAAGGTTGCAAATTCAAAATAATTTTTTGTCTGCATCTAGCTCTGAAAAAATATTTGGCCTTCTAGCAGTGTGTGGGACTTTCTCTATTAGTCCATCTATACTGACCTCCATCAGGCTGCAAATTAAAAATAATTTTTTTCTGCATCTACCTCTGAAAAAATATTTGGGCTTCTAGCTGTGTGTGGGACTTGTTCTATTAGTCCATCTATACTGACCTCCATCAGGTTGCAAACTGAATATAATTTTTTTCTGCTTCTAGCTCTGAAAAAATATTTGGCCTTCTAGCAGTGTGTGGGACATTCTCTATTAGTCCATCTATACTGACCTCCATCAGGCTGCAAATTAAAAATAATTTTTTGTCTGCATCTAGCTCTGAAAAAATATTTGGCCTTCTAGCAGTGTGTGGGACTTTCTCTATTAGTCCATCTATACTGACCTCCATCAGGTTGCAAATTAAAAATAATTTTTATCTGCATCTAGCTCTGAAAAAATATTTGGCCTTCTAGCAGTGTGTGGGACTTTCTCTATTAGTCCATCTATACTGACCTCCATCAGGTTGCAAATTAAAAATAATTTTTTGTCTGCATCTAGCTCTGAAAAAATATTTGGCCTTCTAGCAGTGTATGGGACTTTCTCTATTAGTCCATCTATACTGACCTCCATCAGGTTGTAAATTCAAAATAATTTTTTGTCTGCATCTAGCTCTGAAAAAATATTTGGCCTTCTAGCAGTGTGTGGGACTTTCTCTATTAGTCCATCTATACTGACCTCCATCAGGTTGCAAATTAAAAATAATTTTTATCTGCATCTAGCTCTGAAAAAATATTTGGCCTTCTAGCAGTGTGTGGGACTTTCTCTATTAGTCCATCTATACTGACCTCCATCAGGTTGCAAACTGAATATAATTTTTTTTCTGCATCTACCTCTGAAAAAATATTGGGCTTCTAGCTGTGTGTGGGACTTGTTCTATTAATCCATCTATACAGACCTCCATCAGGTTGCAAACTGAATATAATTTTTTTCTGCATCTACCTCTGAAAAAAAATTTGGCCTTCTAGCAGTGTGTGGGACTTTCTCTATTAGTCCATCTATACTGACCTCCATCAGGTTGCAAATTAAAAATAATTTTTTGTCTGCATCTAGCTCTGAAAAAATATGTGGCCTTCTAGCAGTGTGTGGGACTTTCTCTATTAGTCCATCTATACTGACTTCCATCAGGTTGCAAACTGAATATATTTTTTTTCTGCATCTACCTCTGAAAAAATATTGGGCTTCTAGCTGTGTGTGGGACTTGTTCTATTAATCCATCTATACAGACCTCCATCAGGTTGCAAAGTGAATATAATTTTTTTCTGCATCTACCTCTGAAAAAAAATTATGTCTTCTAGCTGTGTGTGGGACTTGTTCTATTAGTCCATCTATACTGACCTCCATCAGGTTGCAAACTGAATATAATTTTTTTCTGCATCTAGCTCTGAAAAATTATTTGGCCTTCTAGCAGTGTGTGGGACTTTCTCTATTAGTCCATCTATACTGACCTCCATCAGGTTGCAAATTCAAAATAATTTTTTGTCTGCATCTAGCTCTGAAAAAATATTTGGCCTTCTAGCAGTGTGTGGGACTTTCTCTATTAGTCCATCTATACTGACCTCCATCAGGTTGCAAATTAAAAATAATTTTTATCTGCATCTAGGTCTGAAAAAATATTTGGCCTTCTAGCAGTGTGTGGGACTTTCTCTATTAGTCCATCTATACTGACCTCCATCAGGTTGCAAATTCAAAATAATTTTTTGTCTGCATCTTGCTCTGAAAAAATATTTGGCCTTCTAGCAGTGTGTGGGACTTTCTCTATTAGTCCATCTATACTGACCTCCATCAGGTTGCAAATTCAAAATAATTTTTTGTCTGCATCTAGCTCTGAAAAAATATTTGGCCTTCTAGCAGTGTGTGGGGCTTTCTCTATTAGTCCATCTATACTGACCTCCATCAGGTTGCAAACTGAATATAATTTTTTTTCTGCATCTACCTCTGAAAAAATATTGGGCTTCTAGCTGTGTGTGGGACTTGTTCTGTTAATCCATCTATACAGACCTCCATCAGGTTGCAAACTGAATATAATTTTTTTCTGCATCTACCTCTGAAAAAAAATTTGGCCTTCTAGCAGTGTGTGGGACTTTCTCTATTAGTCCATCTATACTGACCTCCATCAGGTTGCAAATTAAAAATAATTTTTTGTCTGCATCTAGCTCTGAAAAAATATGTGGCCTTCTAGCAGTGTGTGGGACTTTCTCTATTAGTCCATCTATACTGACTTCCATCAGGTTGCAAACAGAATATATTTTTTTTCTGCATCTACCTCTGAAAAAATATTGGGCTTCTAGCTGTGTGTGGGACTTGTTCTATTAATCCATCTATACAGACCTCCATCAGGTTGCAAAGTGAATATAATTTTTTTCTGCATCTACCTCTGAAAAAAAATTATGGCTTCTAGCTGTGTGTGGCACTTGTTCTATTAGTCCATCTATACTGACCTCCATCAGGTTGCAAACTGAATATAATTTTTTTCTGCATCTAGCTCTGAAAAAATATTTGGCCTTCTAGCAGTGTGTGGGACTTTCTCTATTAGTCCATCTATACTGACCTCCATAAGGTTGCAAATTCAAAATAATCTTTTGTCTGCATCTAGCTCTGAAAAAATATTTGGCCTTCTAGCAGTGTGTGGGACTTTCTCTATTAGTCCATCTATACTGACCTCCATCAGGCTGCAAATTAAAAATAATTTTTTTCTGCATCTACCTCTGAAAAAATATTTGGGCTTCTAGCTGTGTGTGGGACTTGTTCTATTAGTCCATCTATACTGACCTCCATCAGGTTGCAAACTGAATATAATTTTTTTCTGCATCTAGCTCTGAAAAAATATTTGGCCTTCTAGCAGTGTGTGGGACATTCTCTATTAGTCCATCTATACTGACCTCCATCAGGCTGCAAATTAAAAATAATTTTTTGTCTGCATCTAGCTCTGAAAAAATATTTGGCCTTCTAGCAGTGTGTGGGACTTTCTCTATTAGTCCATCTATACTGACCTCCATCAGGTTGCAAATTAAAAATAATTTTTATCTGCATCTAGCTCTGAAAAAATATTTGGCCTTCTAGCAGTGTGTGGGACTTTCTCTATTAGTCCATCTATACTGACCTCCATCAGGTTGCAAATTAAAAATAATTTTTTGTCTGCATCTAGCTCTGAAAAAATATTTGGCCTTCTAGCAGTGTATGGGACTTTCTCTATTAGTCCATCTATACTGACCTCCATCAGGTTGCAAATTCAAAGTAATTTTTTGTCTGCATCTAGCTCTGAAAAAATATTTGGCCTTCTAGCAGTGTGTGGGACTTTCTCTATTAGTCCATCTATACTGACCTCCATCAGGTTGCAAATTAAAAATAATTTTTATCTGCATCTAGCTCTGAAAAAATATTTGGCCTTCTAGCAGTGTGTGGGACTTTCTCTATTAGTCCATCTATACTGACCTCTATCAGGTTGCAAACTGAATATAATTTTTTTTCTGCATCTACCTCTGAAAAAATATTGGGCTTCTAGCTCTGTGTGGGACTTGTTCTATTAATCCATCTATACAGACCTCCATCAGGTTGCAAACTGAATATAATTTTTTTCTGCATCTACCTCTGAAAAAAAATTTGGCCTTCTAGCAGTGTGTGGGACTTTCTCTATTAGTCCATCTATACTGACCTCCATCAGGTTGCAAATTAAAAATAATTTTTTGTCTGCATCTAGCTCTGAAAAAATATGTGGCCTTCTAGCAGTGTGTGGGACTTTCTCTATTAGTCCATCTATACTGACTTCCATCAGGTTGCAAACTGAATATATTTTTTTTCTGCATCTACCTCTGAAAAAATATTGGGCTTCTAGCTGTGTGTGGGACTTGTTCTATTAATCCATCTATACAGACCTCCATCAGGTTGCAAAGTGAATATAATTTTTTTCTGCATCTACCTCTGAAAAAAAATTATGGCTTCTAGCTGTGTGTGGGACTTGTTCTATTAGTCCATCTATACTGACCTCCATCAGGTTGCAAACTGAATATAATTTTTTTCTGCATCTAGCTCTGAAAAATTATTTGGCCTTCTAGCAGTGTGTGGGACTTTCTCTATTAGTCCATCTATACTGACCTCCATCAGGTTGCAAATTCAAAATAATTTTTTGTCTGCATCTAGCTCTGAAAAAATATTTGGCCTTCTAGCAGTGTGTGGGACTTTCTCTATTAGTCCATCTATACTGACCTCCATCAGGTTGCAAATTAAAAATAATTTTTATCTGCATCTAGGTCTGAAAAAATATTTGGCCTTCTAGCAGTGTGTGGGACTTTCTCTATTAGTCCATCTATACTGACCTCCATCAGGTTGCAAATTCAAAATAATTTTTTGTCTGCATCTAGCTCTGAAAAAATATTTGGCCTTCTAGCAGTGTGTGGGACTTTCTCTATTAGTCCATCTATACTGACCTCCATCAGGTTGCAAATTCAAAATAATTTTTTGTCTGCATCTAGCTCTGAAAAAATATTTGGCCTTCTAGCAGTGTGTGGGGCTTTCTCTATTAGTCCATCTATACTGACCTCCATCAGGTTGCAAACTGAATATAATTTTTTTTCTGCATCTACCTCTGAAAAAATATTGGGCTTCTAGCTGTGTGTGGGACTTGTTCTATTAATCCATCTATACAGACCTCCATCAGGTTGCAAACTGAATATAATTTTTTTCTGCATCTACCTCTGAAAAAAAATTTGGCCTTCTAGCAGTGTGTGGGAGTTTCTCTATTAGTCCATCTATACTGACCTCCATCAGGTTGCAAATTAAAAATAATTTTTTGTCTGCATCTAGCTCTGAAAAAATATGTGGCCTTCTAGCAGTGTGTGGGACTTTCTCTATTAGTCCATCTATACTGACTTCCATCAGGTTGCAAACAGAATATATTTTTTTTCTGCATCTACCTCTGAAAAAATATTGGGCTTCTAGCTGTGTGTGGGACTTGTTCTATTAATCCATCTATACAGACCTCCATCAGGTTGCAAAGTGAATATAATTTTTTTCTGCATCTACCTCTGAAAAAAAATTATGGCTTCTAGCTGTGTGTGGGACTTGTTCTATTAGTCCATCTATACTGACCTCCATCAGGTTGCAAACTGAATATAATTTTTTTCTGCATCTAGCTCTGAAAAAATATTTGGCCTTCTAGCAGTGTGTGGGACTTTCTCTATTAGTCCATCTATACTGACCTCCATCAGGTTGCAAATTAAAAAGAATTTTTATCTGCTTCTAGCTCTGAAAAAATATTTGGCCTTCTAGCAGTGTGTGGGACTTTCTCTATTAGTCCATCTATACTGACCTCCATCAGGTTGCAAATTAAAAATAATTTTTTGTCTGCATCTAGCTCTGAAAAAATATTTGGCCTTCTAGCAGTGTGTGGGGCTTTCTCTATTGATCCATCTATACTGACCTCTATCAGGTTGCAAATTCAAAATAATTTTTTGTCTGCATCTAGCTCTGAAAAAATATTTGGCCTTCTAGCAGTGTGTGGGACTTTCTCTATTAGTCCATCTACAGTATACTGACCTACATCAGGTTGCAAACTGAATATATTTTATTTCTGCATCTACCTCTGAAAAAATATTGGGCTTCTAGCTGTGTGTGGGACTTGTTCTTTTAATCCATCTATACAGACCTCCATCAGGTTGCAAACTGAATATAATTTTTTTCTGCATCTACCTCTGAAAAAATATTTGGGCTTCTAGCTGTGTGTGGGACTTGTTCTAATAGTCCATCTATACTGACCTCCATCAGGTTGCAAACTGAATATAATTTTTTTCTGCATCTAGCTGTGAAAAAATATTTGGCCTTCTAGCAGTGTGTGGGACTTTCTCTATTAGTCCATCTATACTGACCTCCATCGGGTTGCAAATTAAAAATAATTTTTTTCTGCATCTAGCTCTGAAAAAATATTTGGCCTTCTAGCAGTGTGTGGGACTTTTTCTATTAGTCCATCTATACTGACCTCCATCAGGTTGCAAATTCAAAATAATTTTTTGTCTGCATCTAGCTCTGAAAAAATATTTGGCCTTCTAGCAGTTTGTGGGACTTTCTCTATTAGTCCATCTATACTGACCTCCATCAGGCTGCAAATTAAAAATAATTTTTATCTGCATCTACCTCTGAAAAAATATTTGGGCTTCTAGCTGTGTGTGGGACTTGTTCTATTAGTCCATCTATACTGACCTCCATCAGGTTGCAAATTGAATATAATTTTTTTCTGCATCTAACCCAGCCATTAGTTTTGGCCTAATACCACAGTTTGGCCACTCAGCTCTGCTCGGTTCCCATCCATTGTTTTTTTGTGCAAACAACTCCAGAGTTGTGAATTAGTTAACCACCAAAATGAGTGGAAAAAGGCCTGCTGCTGGTGGAAAGGGGAATAGGCGTGTTGGGAAGGGGAAAAAAGGTTGTGTCCTTGGGGTAGGTGTTAAAGCAACAGTAACATCTGCAGAAGAAAGACCATCTTCCAGCCAAACTAAAATGTCTACTTCTTTTAGCGGACAATGTGATAAGTTCCCTTTCTTACGGCCACGCCAATCGCTACAAATTCCAGATGAGGCACAAAAACAGCACGTGCTTCAACGGATATCAAGTGCTCCTTTAAGTGTGCTCTCCTCCACATCAACTTCAACATCACAAATACTCCAGTCCTCAAAGGTGTCACCCCAATAGCACTTGCTTCCTCACAGCTCCCAAATCTCCAGCTGCCCGTCTGAGTATGAGGTAGAACTGATGGTTGAGTCTGCAGAGCTGTTTACTCATACTATAGCCTGGGAATCAGAGGTCGACTCCAGCGCTTCTGTGAATCCAGACGAGGAAATGATCTGCACTGATGCCCAAAATCTTTATGAGTCGGATCCAGGACCAGACGCAGAAGGTTCTGACCATAATGTAGACCCTCATTCCCAAACTGTAACTCCTGTTGGTGGAGACAATGAGGAAGACGATGATGAGACTCAAATACCTGATTGGAGCGACAACTTTAGTTTTTTGTCAGGGCAGGAACAGGTTGGCTCTGAGGACGACGGGTTTGATAACGCACAGGGTGATGATGATGAGGTTGGAGATCCCACTTACTGTCAACCCACAGTCAGCCAAGAGATGAGGTCAGCAGAGGAGGTGGAGGAAGATGCTAGTGACGACGAGGTCAGGTTGTGCCTTCCTGGACAGAGACATTTTACTGGAAGCACGTCAACAACTGCATCCTCAAACACAACTCTGCCTCTCACCACAAATCGTGGTGGCTCTTCAGGTCGCATGGGTGCTAAGCCTTGCATAGCCTGGGCATTTTTTCAGATCGATAAAGATGACCCAACTCGTGTTATCTGTAACATTTGTCAGCAAAAGCTAAGTAGAGGCCAAAAAATACATAGTTTGAGTACTTCCTGCATGAACCGGCACATGGACATGAAGCATAAGTTGCAGTGGGAAGCTCAGTGTGCTACAATGCGGCCTAGCCGGCCGGGCCAACCCCCGTCTGCCATATCTTGTGCATCCGCGGCCTCTTCATCCTCTGTGACTGGGGGGACAGCAGTCACACCTGTTTTGAGGCGCAGACCTGCCACCTCTTTACCCGCAACAGCCAGCGTGATTGGCAGGTCATCATTTTCTTTGGAGGTGGTAAAACCAGCTGGTGTTGAGCGCTGTCCGACATCGATAGCACCACCTTTGGATCAAGGCAACCTAACATGTCCGCCTGCATCTTCCTCACAGACCGGCAGTTTGCCGGGGACACCCTTATCAACCCCGTCTAAGCACAATAGCCAGCCCTCGGTCCCTCAGATGTGGACAAGTAAAAGACCATTTCCTCCTAGCCATGAGAAAGCTAAGAGGTTGAATTTCACCATCTGCAAGCTCTTGGCTACAGAAATGCTGCCTTTCCGCCTGGTGGACACAGAGGATTTTCGAGACCTTATGTCCGTCGCAGTGCCCCAGTACCAGATGCCTAGTCGGCACTACTTCTCAAAGAAAGGTGTGCCTGCGCTCTACCAGCATGTCGCACACAACATCACCGCTTCTTTGAGAAACTCTGTGTGTGACAGGGTGCATTTCACCACAGACACTTGGACGAGTAGGCATGGACAGGGGCGTTACTTGTCGCTGACTGGGCACTGGGTAACTATGGTGACAGCAGGACAAGGGGCTGCTGTCCAAGTCTTGCCGTCCCCACGAGTTGTGCGTCAATACTCTTTATGTCAAAGTTCCTCCACTGCTTCTGCCTCCTCAACCTCCTCTCGGTCTTCCACCTGCACCCAAAGCCTGTCTGGTCATGCCACAAGCTTTCTAACTGCGCAGAAGGGATCCTGCACACCTCCTTACTATGCTGGCAGTAGGGCTCAACGTCATCAGGCGGTTTTTACTTTGAAATGTCTGGGAAATGTGAGTCACACAGCTGAGGAGTTGTGGTCAGCTCTGGAGAACCAATTTCATGAATTGTTGTCTCCACTGGACCTGAAACCAGGGAAGGCCGTGTGCGACAATGCTGCAAACCTGGGTGCGGCCCTTCGCCGGGGCAATGTCACACACGTGCCTTGTATGGCTCACGTGTTGAACCTGGTTGTCCAGCAATTTTTAGCCCACTATCCCAGACTAGATGGCCTTCTGCAGAGGGCACGGTCGCTGTGTGCTCACTTCCGCCGTTCGCATCCCGCAGCTCAGCGACTTACATCTCTACAGAAGTCGTTGGGCTTGCCACTTCACCGGCTAAAATACGATGTGCCTACCCTGTGGAATTCAACTCTGCACATGTTGCAGCGACTGTGGCAGCACCGACAAGCCCTGGTGCAATACGTTCTGATGTATAGCCTGGGCCAACGAGATCCAGAGGTGGGGCAAATCACGCTGGAGGAGTGGTCTCAGTTCAGGGACCTATGCACCCTTCTGCACAGTTTTGAAATGGCGACGAAGATGTTTAGTGCTAACGATGCCATTATCAGCATGACTATTCCGGTGATTTACATGCTGGAGCACATGTTAAACAGAATTCGGAGTCAGGTGGTGGCACAAGAGGAGGTGGAGGAAGTAGAGGAGGAGGAGTTGTATGCGGAAGGGCTAACATCTGCAAGGTCCAGACGGTCGGCAGCACCAAGGCGGCAGGCATGTGAGGGTGGGGGAGATGGTTTTACCAGGGCGCATGGTAGCAGCCAAACTAGTGAGGAAGGTGCAGGAGCCCAGGAAGAAGTGGAGGACGAACTGATGGAAGACTCATCAGATGAGGGAGACCTTGATCACATTTCTGTTGTGCGAGGTTGGGGGGAGAGGACAGAGGAAGGAAGCATGATTGTTACCTCGCCACCAACACAACAGGGACTTGGTGCTCCTGGATGCGCAACACACATGAGTGCCTTCTTGCTGCACTACCTGCAACATGACCCTCGAATTGTGAGAATTAGAAATAATCCTGACTACTGGGTTACCACACTGTTAGATCCCCGGTACAAAAGTAAATTTGCAGAAATTATTCCTGCCATAGAAAGGGATGCACGCATGCAGGAGTATCAGCAGAGACTGTTGCAGAATCTTACATGTGCTTTTTCACAAAACACCAGTGGTGCACGTAGTGAATCTCACAGTTCCAACTTGCCAACCGTGGGACCGTCAAGTGTTCAGCACTCAAACCGTAACAGAACCACAGTATCTGCTGGTAACATCAATTTTGCGGAATCATTTCACCACTTTTTTAGCCCATCCTTTGCAAGGCCACAGGAGACAAGAAGTCTGACACATAGTCAACGCCTAGAGACGATGGTACAGGAGTATCTACAAGTAAACATTGAAGCCATGACTGTGTCACTGGACCCTTGCTCTTTTTGGGCTTCCAATCTGGATAAATGGCCGGAGCTAGCCACTTACGCCTCGGAGATCTTGTCATGCCCCGCAGCCAGCGTTCTGTCTGAACGTGTGTTCAGCGCTGCTGGTGGTGTGCTGACAGATAAGCGCACGCGGCTCTCCACTGATAATGTAGACAGACTCACGTTCATAAAGATGAACAAATCATGGATCCGAAACGACTTTTCTACCCCTGTGTCATCCTGGGGAGAGTAAAAGCTTGATGATTGGTTAAAATCACCTCACCAACCGTTTTAAGCTTTCAAATTACTAATCATGTTTATCTGTATCTTGGCTGGAAAATAATTTGGGCTTTGTAGCAGTGTGCAGCACTGATTCTATTAGGCCATCTATAATAAGCTCCACCAGATTTAAAATTACTAATCATGTTTATCTGTATCTTGGCTGGAAAATAATTTGGGCTTTGTAGCAGTGTGCAGCACTGATCCTATTAGGCCATCTATACTAAGCTCCACCAGATTTAAAATTAATAATAATTTTTAGCTGCATCTAGCCCGGAAAATAATTTTGGGGCTCCGAGATGCGCAAGACACATAAGTGCCTTCTTGCTGCACTACCTGCAACATGACCCTCATATTGTCAGAATTCAAAGTAATCACGACTACTGGGTTGCCACACTCTTAGATCCCCCAAACTTTTCGATCAACCTTTTCATTTTAATAAAGACCAAAAAAATGGTCATTTTTGAAATTATAAGCATTAGCAGGTTATTATAAACTGAAATCAAACAGTTTTCAACTCAAAACTTTATTCTAGGTGATGTTACATTTTCACATAGGACCACTTGTTTGAAAGGAGCTTCTGAACTCTCTCTTCCATTGAATTTGTCAGGTTTTGGATGGTTTCTGCTTCAATTGTTTTGCATGAGGACAGAATACCCTCCCAGAGCTGTTGCTTAGATGTGAACTGCCTCCCGCCATCATTGACACTCCTTTTGATGATGCTCCAGAGGTTATGAATGGGGTAGAGGTCAGGGGGGCATGGGGGTCACACCATAAGTTTGTCCCCTTTTATGCCCATATCAGCCAGAGATGAAGATGTGTTATGTGCAGAATGAGATGGTGCATTATCATGCATAAAAATGATCTTGCTGTGGAATACACGGTTCTTCTTCTTGAACCATGGCAGGAAGTGCTGTTTGAGAAAATCCACATACATTATGGAGTTCATCTTTACTCCTTCAGGGATCCTAAAGGGGCTGACAATCTCTCTCCCCATGATTCTAGCCCAAAACATTACTCCACCTCCTCCTTGTTGGCGCTGTAGCCATGTTTGCGTGGGGTGTCCATCAACCAGCCATCCTCCACTCCATCCATCTGGACCATTGAGCGCTGCACGGCACTCATCCGTGAACAAAACAGTTTTGAAATCAGTCTTCATGTAATGTTTGGCCCACTGGAGCCGTTTCTGCTTGTGTGAAGTGGATAGAGGAGGTCGATAGGATGGCGTATGCACAGCTGCAAACCTCTGAAAGACCCTGCATCTTGTTGTTCGGGGGACGTTGGAGACACCAGCAGCTTCAAAAACTTGTCTGCTGCTATGTCAAGGCTTTTTTGCCACTGCTCTTTTAACCTGACGTAATTGCCTGTAGGAAAGAGTCCTCAATTTGCCCTTATCAGCATGCACACGTGTGTACTGTGAATCAGCTACATACTTCTTGATTGCCAAGACACTTCATCCTGATTATCGCACAATGTTGTTTGTAGTCATGCCTTGAGCTAAACACTCCACAATTTGTTGATTCTCAGCAGCCGACACATCCTTTTTCTTTCCCATTTTGGCAGAAAATGTAGGCTGCTTAATAATGTGAGACAGCCTTCTTAAGTAGTCTTGCATTTCATTGAACACACCTGCCAAACTAATTAGCACAGGTGTCTGCAATTGCTTACAGTGATATAAAGAGCCCTGACACACATCACCATCAATGAGTTTAACTGACAAACAAACAAATTCTTCCCTTATCACTCCTTAACACTTTTTGCATAATAATTTGGAACACAGTGTACATGTGCTTTTCCACAAAACACCAGTAGTTCACGTAGTGAATCTTACAGTTCTAACTTGCCATCCGTGGTCTGTATGGAGTTGTTCAATAAAGGGCCCAAAATTAAGATAACATAGATGGGAGAGGTCTCTATGAATAGGAATTCCTAAGTATTTGATACCCTGTGAGGGCCAGACAAAGGGAAAGTTGGACTGGATGGAATCCTGTATGGATTTGGGGAGGGAGACATCGAGGGCCTCAGACTTTGCTGCATTGATTTTAAAATTTGACCATGTAACAAAGTGATCTATTTCAGCCATAACAGCATGGATGGATATATGTGATTGAGTGATATATACAAGGACATCATCAGCAAATAGAGAGCACTTGTACTCGGTGCCTCCCACCTCAATCCACCTAATATTGGGGTTATGGCGAATTGATGAGAGCAGGTGCTCCGTCACTAGGATGTATAAGAGAGGGGACAGAGGACATCCCTGCCTTGTCCCATTGGTGATTGTGAAAGGTGATGAAAATGTTCTGATGCACCCCCTGGGCCTTGCGACACCCGGAGCCGGACCCTTTTTGGTGGATGCTGGTGGTTGTAGTCTTCGTGGCGGCGACCCGGTTCCGTGGCTCAGGGTGGTCAAACCAGTGGCGGAACTATTTATGTGGTTTTGATGTTTAAATGTCCGACAACGCCACCCGTGGATTGCGGTCAGAGTGAACCGCCGCTGCAGGGCAGACCGCTGAGGCTGGTGTTGTGGGTGCAGCAGAGCGTAGCATAACTCCGCACGGGAGGAGTATAGCCTCAGGGCAGTGTATGCGGAGGATGGGGGTGATTGTGCAGGGCAGCAGCAGTAACGACACTGAGTCAGTGATGCAGTCCAGGGCCTTTACTCACAGTTCTTATTATCCAGACCACGTCTGCAGGTAACGGCTGCCCACGTCGTACTGTGCTCACCAGGTGAGTGGCTCAGACAACTCCCAGATAACTTTGGAGCGCTTCACAGGACCCCCTTTGTGTGTCCTTTGTCTAGCCTTTCTTACCAACCCTTCTGTCCGGCTGCCTCGGGCCTCCTCTTGGTTAACTTGGCGCCAGTTTCCCTGACCCTATGTGGTGCCTTCCTAGCGGGTGTATCGAGGGGCTGCGCCACATAAAATGTCACAGCCTCCGGTTTCTAGCTGAGGGTCGTTTCCTGCCTCCACTAGTTTCGGGGACCGGTCTCCCCCTTTGGCCTGACCCCTCCACGCAGGTGGATTCGGGCGTGCGGTGGCGACTCGCCCGTCCTCACCCCCGGGATCCCTTCATTCCTCGTTCCTGGAGCCTTCTCCGCTCCTCTTCCTTCCTTCTCCCTCTTCCAGGCCTGGGCCTCTGTTACTAGGCCCGCCTCCGGAGCAGAGCTCATGCAGAGCCCCTGCTCCCTGCCACTTCTGCTCAGACTTCTCCGCACTGAACTAAGATGGTGCCCACCTTTTATACTCCCTTCTCAATGCACCCAGGAACTGCTTCCTCCCTGCTCCTGCACTACAGGGTTCCCCTTCCTCAGTGTTCCCTCCCCCCACTCCAGCCAGGGACAGGGACTGTCGTGCCCATCTCAGAGGCATATTGGTCGCCCTGCCCCACGGCAATGTGTTGTAATGCATGCAGGTGTCGGGTCCTGATCCACACTCCATCCTTACCTGAGAGTGAGATATCACACCTCTGGGTGAGGTGCAATACCTCTGTAGCAACCAAGCCCTCAGGGTGCTACAGTTCCATTTATCTTCAGCCTAGGTGACGTATTGTGATACAGGGCCGTGATTTTGGCTATAAAAGGGTCCCCTAGACCCCTACCCCAAGCTTTTTAAGAGAATCATATATGGCGTGCCAGGAGACTCTATGGAATGCTTTCTCAGCATCCAACGAGAGTATCTAATTACAAATTTTTAACTGCATCTAGCCCAGGAAATACTTTGTGCCTAGTAGCAGTGTCTGCTAGTCAGCGGATTATCCCGGCTGTTAAGCAAGCTACACCACCTGTAGTTTGGACACTTAATTTTTTCAAAGGAAATGCTTCGGGACCACGGGATACTCAGTGAAGAGCATCAGGAGGCACCCCAAGGCATAGGGGCTGGGACTGGCAGTAGGATGCCTTGCGGTGGACAGCCGAGCTCGATCCTTATAAAAGCTTTTTAACTGCAGCAGCTTTAGTGGACGCTACTGGAGCTGGAATTACGCGGCTGCTGGCATGAGACTTGCCCTCCAATAGATCCTTGTAAATGGATGTAAAGTGTATTCATTCAAATTAGAGAGACAATATAAATTAAAAAGCTTAGAGCTGCCTCCACCACAGGGGGGCTCGCTCGACCCACCAGCGGACAAGCACCAGTATTGGGAGAGGGGGGCTGGCCGTCAAGGTTCACCGTGGCTCTGGCACAAACCCGGCGACACGGAGGTGGCACGGGCAGGAGCGGACTGAACGTGTTGGCTTCTCACTTTTTGGATTTTAGAAGGGCATGACATGCCTATATCTGTGTCTCCCCCTCCTTTTACTCCTCCACCTCTTTTCTTTTTGCATGACTATATGTACTTGTCACTTTTCCATGTGTTAGTTGTGTCTTCTGAGCAGTTTGTCAGCTTTTGGACACCTTTGAAGGTGTTTTCTATGTGTTTTTGTTTGCCTGCCATTGGTTTTAATGGTGTTTGAAGTTGTTCGACGAACTGAACCAAACTCGAACACTACGGGGGTGGCTCAACACTAGTACAGACATGGGAGACTGGCTGGGAATCCCTGGTTCTGTTGACATTTTGGCTGCTGCTATTGTCATTTGGATATTTGGATTTTTGGATTTTTGTTTTTAAAATCTAACCTTTCCCTCCCCATTTTATTCCTTTT
The DNA here is from genome assembly GCF_046119375.1 of Phyllobates terribilis. Taxonomy (NCBI): domain Eukaryota; kingdom Metazoa; phylum Chordata; class Amphibia; order Anura; family Dendrobatidae; genus Phyllobates; species Phyllobates terribilis. The sequence goes on from NW_027362813.1 coordinate 4,600,835, forward strand.
GAAAAGACGCGCACATGTGCCATCTGCATGTCGACGGCCATTCTAAGCTGAATGTGCCTGCTCTTGTCAGAATGCACCTGCTATGCAGCGTGAGGCCAGGCAAATACTGGCATGGGAGACTGGCTGGGAATCCCTGGCTCCATTGACATTTTGGCTGGTGCTATTGTCATTTGGATTTTTGTTTTTAAAATCCATCCTTTCCCTCCCCATTTTATTCCTTTTGAAAAGGCGCGCACATGTGACATCTGCATGTCAACAGCCATTTTAAGCTGGATGTGCCTACATTCGTCAGATCGCAGCCTCTACGCAGCATGAGGCCGGGCATGTACCGGCATAGGAGACTGGCTGGGAATCCCCGTTTCCGTTGACATTTTGGCGGCTCCTATTGTCATTGTTTTTAAAAATTCACCCTTTCCCTCCCCATTTTATTCCTTTTGAAAAGACGCGCACATGTGATATTTGCACGTCAGCTGCCGTTCTAAGCTGAATGAGCCTTCCCTTGTCAGACTGCAGCTGCTATGCAGCTTGAGACAGGGCAAGTAATAGCATGGGAGACTGGCTGGGAATCCCTGGTTCCATTGACATTTTGGCTGCTGCTATTGTCATTTGGATTTTTGGATTTTTGTTTTTAAAATCTAACCTTTCCCTCCCCATTTTATTCCTTTTGAAAAGACACGCACATGTGATATCTGAACATCAACTGCCTTTCTAAGCTGAATGTGCCTGCTCTCGTCACATCGCAGCTGCTACGCAGCTTGAGGACGGGCAATTACCGACATTGGAGACTGGCTGGGAAGCCCAGTTTCCGTTGACATTTTGGCTGCTGGTATTATCATTTGGATTTTTGGATTTTTTGATTTTTGTTTTTAAAATCTAACCTTTCCATCCCCATTTTATTCCTTTTGAAAAGACACATACATGTGACATCTGCAAGACAATGGCCATTCTAAGCTGAATGTGCCTTCCCTCATCAGATTGCAGCCGCTACGCAGCTTGAGGCTGGGCAAGTACTGGCATGGGAGACTGGCTGGGAATCCCCGGTTCCCTTGACATTTTGGCTGCTGATATTGTCAGTTGGATTTTTGGATTTTTTGATTTTTGTTTTTAAAATCTAACCTTTCCCTCCCCATTTTATTCCTTTTGAAAAGACGCGCACATGTGCCATCTGCATGTCGACGGCCATTCTAAGCTGAATGTGCCTGCCCTCGTCAGATAGACGCTGCTACACATCTTGAAGCTGGCCAAATACTGGCATGGGAGACTGGCTTGGAATCCCAGGTTCTGTTGACATTTTGTCTGCTGCTATTGTCATTTGAATTTTTTTTTTTTAAATCTAACCTTTCCCTCCCCATTTTATTCCTTTTGAAAAGACGTGCACATGTGACAACTGTACGTCAACGGCCATTCTAAGCTGAATGTGCCTGCCTTTGTCAGATCGCAGCTTGAGGCTGGGCAAGTGCCAGCATGGGAGACTGAATGGGAATCCCCACTTCTGTTAACATTTTGGCTGCTGCTATTGTCATTTGAATTTATGTATTTTTGTTTTTAAAATCTAACCATTCCCTCCCCATTTTATTCCTTTTGGAAAGCCGCGCACATGTGACATCTGTACATCAACGGCCATTCTAACCTGAAAGTGCCTCCTCTCGTCATATCTCAGCCACGACACAGCTTGAGGCTGGGCAAGCACCGGCATGGGAGACAGGCTGGGAATCCCTGGTTCTGTTGACGTTTTGGCTGCTGCTATTGTCATTTGGATTTTTTGATTTTTGTTTTTAAAATCTAACTTTTCCCTCCCCATTTTATTCCTTTTGAAAAGATGCGCACATATGACATCTGCACCTCAGCGGCCATTCTAAGCAGAATGTACCTACCCTCGTCAGATCGCAGATGCTACGCAGCTTGAGGCTTGGTAAGTATCAGCGTGGGAGACAGGCTTGGAATCCCCAGCTCAGTTGGCATTTTTGCTGCTGCTTTTGTCATTTGGATTTTTGGATTTTTGTTTTTAAAATCTAACCTTTCCTTCCTCATTTTATTCCTTTTGAAAAGACGCGCACATGTGACATCTGCAAGTCAACCGAAATTCTAAGCTGAATGAGCCTGCCATCATCAGATCGCAGCTACTACACAGCTTGAGGCCGTGTAAGTACTGGCAAGGGATCCTGGCTGGGAATCCCCGTCTCTGTTGACATTTTGGCTGCTGCTTTTGTCATTTGGATTTTTGTTTTTAAAATCTAACCTTTCCCTCCCCTTTTTATTCCTTTTGAAAAGACGCACACTTGTGACATCTAAACGTGAAAGGCCGTTCTAAGCTGAATGTGCCTTCCCTCGTCAGATCGCAGCCTCTACGCAGCTTGAGGCCAGGCAAGTACCAACATTGGAGACTGGCTGGGAATTCCTTGTTCTGTTGACATTTTGGCTGCTGCTATTGTCGCTTGGATTTTTCGATTTTTGTTTTTAAAATCTAACCTTTCCCTCCCCATTTTATTCCTTTTGAAAAGACGCGCACATTTGACATCCTCACGTCAAAGGCCTTTCTAAGCTGAATGTGCCTGCCCTCGTCAGATCGCAGCTGCTACGCAGCTTGAGGCCATTCAAGAACCGGCATGGGAGACTGGCTGGGAATCCACAGTTCCATTGACATTTTGGCTGCTGCTATTGTCAATGGATTTTTTGATTTTTGTTTTTAAAATCTAAACTTTCCCTCCCCATTTTATTCCTTTTGAAAAGACGAGCACAAGTAACATCTGCATGTCAACAGCCAGTCTAAGCTGAATGTGCTTACCCTTGTCAGATTGCAGCTGCTATGCAGCTTGAGGCTGGGTGAGTACAGGCATGGGAGACTGGCTGGGAATCACCGCTTCCATTGACATTTTGGCTGCTGTTATTGTCATTTGTATTTTTGTTTTTAAAATAAAACCTTTCCCTCCCCATTTTATTCCTTTTTAAAAGATGCGCACTTGTGACATCTGCACGTCAATGGCCATTCTAAGCTGAACGTGCCTCCCCTCGTCAGATCGCAGCTGCTACGCGGCTTGAGGCCACACAAGTACTGACATGGGAGACTTGCTAGGAATCCATAGTTCCGTTGACATTTTGGTTGCTGCTATTGTCAATGGATTTTTGGATTTTTGTTTTTAAAATCTAAACTTTCCCTCCCCATTTTATTCCTTTTGAAAAGAAGCGCACATGTGACATCTGCACGTCAAAACACATTCTAAGCTGAATGTGCCCACCCTTGAAGGATTACAGATGCTACACAGCTTGAGGCTGGGCAAGTACCAGCATGGGAGACTGGCTTGGAATCCCTGTTTCTGTTCAAATTTTGGCTGCTGCTGTTGTCATTTGGATTTTTGGATTTTTGTTCTTAAAATCTAAACTTTCCCTCCCCATTTTATTTCTTTTTAAAAGACGCACACATGTGTCTTCTGCACGTCAATGGCCATTCTGAGCTGAATGTACTTGCTATCATCAGATCGCAGCAGCTATGCAGCTTGAGGCTGAGCAAGTACCAGCATGGTAGACTGACTGGGAGTCCCTGGTTCCGTTGAAATTTTGGCTGCTGCTATTGTCATTTGGATTTTTGTTTATAAAATCTTACCTTTCCCTCCCCATTTTATTCCTTTTTAAAAGACGCACACATGTGACATTTGCATGTTAACGGCCATTCTAACCTGCATGTGCCTTCCCTCGTCAGATCGCAGCCACTACGCAGCTTCAGACCGGGCAAGTACCGACTTGGGAGACACGCTGAGAATCCCTGTCTCCGTTGCCATTTTGGCTGCTGCTATTGTCATTTGGATTTTTGGATTTTTGTTTTTTAAGTCTAACCTTTCCCTCCCCATTTTATTCCATTTGAAAAGACGCGCACATGTGACATCTGAACGTCAATGGACATTATAAGCTGAATGTGCCTTTCCTTGTGAAATCGCAACCGCTACACACCTCTAGGCTGGGCAAGTACCAGCATGGAAGACTGGTTGGGAATCCCGTGTTCTGTTGCCATTTCGGCTCCTGCTATTGTCATTTGTATTTAAAATCTTACCTTTCCCTCCCCATTTTATTCCTTTTTAAAAGACGCTCACATGTGACATTTGCTTGTTAACGGCCATTCTAAGCTGAATGTGCCTTCCCTCGTCAGATCGCAGCTGCAATGCAGCTTGTGGCAAAGCAAGTAATGGCATGAGAGACTGACTGGGAATCCCCTGTTCCATTGATATTTCGGCTGCTGCTATTGTCATTTGGATTTTTGTTTTTAAAATCAAACCTTTCCCTCCCCATTTTATTCCTTTTGAAAAGACGCGCACATGTGACATCTGCATGTCAATGGCAATTCTAAGTTGAATGTACCTGCCCTTGTCAGATCACAGCCGCTATGCAGCTTGAGGCTGGGCAAGTACCAGCATTGGAGACTGAAAGGGAATCACCATTTCCGTTAGCATATTGGCTGCTGCTATTGTCATTTGGATTTTTGTTTTTAAAATCGAACATTTCCCTCCCCATTATAGTCCTTTTGAAAAGACACGCACTTGTGACATCTGCATTTCAACTGCCATTCCAAGCTGAATGTGCCTGCCCTCATCAGATTGCCACCGCTACATAGCTTGAGGCTGGGCAAGTACCAGCATGGGAGACTGGCTGGGAATCCCCGGTTCCGTTGCCATTTTGGCTGCTGCTATTGTCATTTGGACTTTTGTTATTAAAATCTAACCTTTCCCTCCCCATTTTATTCCTTTTGAAAAGACGCGCACATGTAACATTCGCACGTAAACAGCTATTCTAAGCAGAATGTGCCTGCCATCGTCAGATCGCAGCTACTACTCAGCTTGAGGCTGGGCAAGTACCTGCATGGGAGACTGGCTGGGAATCCCTGGTTCCATTGACATTTTGGCTGCTGCTATTGTCATTTGGATTTCTGGATTTTTGTTTTTAAAATCTAAGCTTTCCCTCCCCATTTTATTCCTTTTGAAGAAAAGCGCATATGTGACATCCACAAGTCAACGGCCATTCTAAGCTGAATGTGCCTCCCCGCATCAGATCACAGCCGCTATGTAGCTTGAGGCTGGGCAAGTACCAGCATGGGAGACTGGATGGGAATCCCCAGTTCCATTGACATTTTGGCTGCTGCTATTGTCATTTGGATTTTTGGATTTTTGGATTTTTGTTTTTAAAATCTAACCTTTCCCTCCCCATTTTATTCCTTTTGAAAAGACACGCACATGTGACATCTGCACGTCAACGGCCATTCTGTGCTGAATCTGCCTGCCCTTGACAGATTGCAGCTGCGATGCAGCTTGTGGCCAGGCAAGTACTGGCATGGGAGACTGGCTAGGAATCCTCAGCTCCCTTGCCATTTTGGCTGCTCCTATTGTCATTTGAATTTTTGTTTTTAAAATCTAACCTTTCCCTCCCCATTTTATTCCTTTTGAAAAGACGCGCACATGTGACATTTGCATGTCAGCGGCCGATCTAAGCTGAATGTGCCTTCCCTTGGTATATTACAGCAGCTATGCAGCTTGAGGCCAGGCAAGTACTGGCATGGGAGACTAGCTGGGAATCCCTGGTTCTGTTGACGCTTTGGCTGCTGCTATTGTAATTTGGATTTTTGTTTTTAAAATCAAACCTTTCACTCCCCATTTTATTCCTTTTGAAAAGACTCGCACATGCGACATCTGTATATCAACAGGTTTTATAAGCTGAATGTTCCTGCCATCGTCAGGTCACGCTCACTACGCAGCTTGAGGCCAGGCAAGTACCGGCATGGGAGACTGGCTGGGAATCCCTCGATCCATTTTGTCTGCTGCTATTGTCATTTGGATTTTTGTTTTTTTGTTTTAAAAATCTAACCTTTCCGTCCCCGTTTTATTCCTTTTGAAAAGATGCGCACATGTGACATCTGCATGTCAACAGCCATTCTAAGCTGTATGTGCCTACCCTTGTCAGATCGCAGCTGCTAAACAGCTTGAGGCCAGGCAAGTACTGGCATGGGAAACTAGCTGGGAATCCCCGGTTCTGTTGACGCTTTGGCTGCTGCTATTGTCATTTGGATTTTTGTTTTTAAAATCTAACCTTTCCCTCCCCATTTTATTCCTTTTGAAAAGACGCGCACATGTGACATCTGCGCATCAACAGCCATTCTAATTTGAATGTACCTGCCCTCATTAGATCACAGCTGCTATGCTGCTTGAGGTTGGGCAAGTACCAGCATGGGAGATTGGAAGGGTTCCACTAGTTCCGTTAACATTTAGGCTGCTGTTATTCTCATTTGGATTTTTGTTTTTAAAATCAAACCTTTCCCTCCTCATTTTATTCCTTTTGAAAAGACGCGCACATGTGTCATCTGCATGTCAATGCCATTCTAAGTTGAATGTATCTTCCTTCGTCAGATCTCAGCCGCTATGCAGCTTGAGGCTGGGCAAGTACCAGCATGGGAGACTGGAAGGGTTTCATCAGTTCCGTTAACATTTAGGTTGCCTCTATTCTCATTTGGATTTTTGTTTTTAAAATCTAACATTTCCTTCCCCATTTTAGTCCTTTTGAAAAGACACGCACATGTGACATCAGCATGACAACGGCCATTCTAAGCTGAATGTGCCTGCCCTTGTCAAATCACAGCCGCTACGCAGCCTGAGGCCAGGCAAGTACTGGTATAGGAGACTGGCTGGGAAACCCCAGTTCCATTGACATTTTGGCTGCTGCTATTGTTATTTGGATTTTTGGATTTTGGTTTTTAAAATCTAACCTTTCCCTCCCCATTTTATTCCTTTTGAAAAGACGCGCACATGTGATATCTGCACGTGAACAGCTATTCTAAGGTGAATGTGCCAGCCCTCGTTAGATTGCAACAGCTATGCAGCTTGAGGCTGCGCAAGTACTGGCATGGGAGACTGGCTGGGAATCCCCGGTTCCGATGACATTTTGGCTGCTGCTATTGTCATTTGGATTTTTGGATTTTTGTTTTTAAAATTTAACCTTTACCTCCCCATTTTATTCCTTTTGAAAAGACGCGCACATGTGACATCTGCTTGTCACCGGCCATTCTAAGCTGAATGTGCCCTCCCTTGGTAGATTGCAGCAGCTGTGCAGCTTGAGGTCAGGCAAGTACCGGCATGGGAGACTGGTTGGGAATCCCTGGTACGGTTGACATTTTGGCTGATGCTATTGTCTTTTGGATTTTTGTGATTAAAATCTAACCTTTCCCTCCCCATTTATTCCTTTTGAAAAGACGCGCACATGTGGCATCAGCTTGTTAACCGCCATTCTAAGCTAAATGTTCATTCCCTAGTCAGCTCGCTGCTGCTATGCAGCTTGAGGCCAGGCAATTAGTGACATGGGAAACCCTGGTTCTGTTGACATTTTGGTTGCTGCTATTGTCATTTGGATTTTTGGAATTCTGTTTTTAAAATCTAACCTTTCCCTCCATATTTTATTCCTTTTGAAAAGATGCACACATGTGACATCTGCACGTCAGTGGCCATTCCAAGCTGAATGTTCTAGCCCTCGTCAGATCGCAGCTGCTACGCAGCCTGAGGCCAGGCAAGTACTGGTATAGGAGGCTGGCTGGGAAACCCCAGTTCCATTGACATTTTGGCTGCTGCTATTGTCATTTTGATTTTTGGATTTTTGTTTTTAAAATCTAACCTTTCCCTCCCCATTTTATTCCTTTTGAAAAGACACGCACATGTGACAGCCACACGTCAACAGCCATTCTAAGCTGAATATGCCTTCCTTCGTCAGATCGCAGCCACTATGCAGCCTGAGGCTGGGCAAGTACCGGCATGGCAGACTGGTTGGGAGTCCCCAGTTCCGTTGACATTTTGGCTGGTGCTATAGTCATTTGGATTTTTGTTTTTAAAATCTAACCTTTCCCTCTACATTTTATTCCTTTTGAAAAGACATGCACATGTGCCATTAGCACGTCAACGGCCATTCTAAGATGAATGTGCCTACCCTTGTCATATCACAGCCACTACGCAGCTTGAGGCTGGGCAAGTACTGTCATGGGAGGCTGGCTGGGAAACCCCGGTTCCGTTGACAATTTGGCTGCTGCAATTGTCAATTGAATTTTTGTTTTTAAAATCTAACCTTTCCCTCCCCATTTTATTCATTTTGAAAAGACGCGCACATGTGACATCTGCACGTCAAAGTCAATTCTAAACTGAATGTGCCATCCCTTGACAGATCGCAGCTGCTACGCAGCTTGAGGTTGGGAAAATACCAGCATGGGAGACAGGCTGGGAATCCCAGGTTCCGTTAACATTTTGGTTGCTGCTATTGTCATTTGGATTTTTGGATTTTTGTTTTTAAAATCTTACTTTTCCCTCCCTATTTTATTCATTTAGAAAAGAGGCGCACATGTGACATCTGTATGTCCACCGCCACTCTAAGCTGAATGTGCCTGCCATTGTCACATTGCAGCAGCTATGCAGCTTGAGGCCAGGCAAGTACCAGCATGGGAGAATGGCTGGGAATCCTTTCTTCCGTTGACATTTTGGCTGCTGCTATTGTCATTTGGATTTTTGTTTTTAAAATCTTACCTTTCCCTCACCATTTTATTCATTTTGAAAAAACGCACACATGTGACATCTGCACGTCAATGGCCGTTCTAAGCTGAATGTGCCAGCCTTCGATAGACGGCAGCCGCTACACGGCTTGAGGTTGGGTAAATACCAGCATGGGTGACTGGCTGGGAGTCCCAGGTTCTGTTGACATTTTGGCTGCTGCTATTGTCATTTGGATTTTTGGATTTTTGTTTTTAAAATCTTACCTTTCCCTCACTATTTTATTCCTTTAGAAAAGAAGCGCGCATGTGACATCGGCATTTCGAACGCCATTCTAAGCTGAATGTGCCTGCCCTCGTCAAATTGCAGCAGCTATGCAACTTGAGGCTGGGCAAGTACCGGCATAGGAAACTAGTTGGGAATCCCTGGTTCCATTGACTTTTTGGCTGCTGCTATTGTCATTTGGATTTTTGGATTTTTGTTTTTAAATTCTAACCTTTCCCTCCCCATTTTATTCCTTTTGAAAAGACACGCACATGTAACATCTGTACGTCAATGGCCATTCTAAGCTGAATGTGCCTGCCCACATCAGACTGCAGCCATTATGCAGCTTGTGTCCGGGCAAGTACTGGCATGGGAGATTGGTGGGGAATCCCTTGTTCCGTTGACATTTTGGCTGCTGCTATTGTCATTTGGATTTTTGGATTTTGGTTTTTAAAATCTAACCTTTCCCTCCCCATTTTATTCCTTTTGAAAAGGCACGCACATGTGACAACTGCACGTCAACGGCCATTCTAAGCTGAATGTGCCTGATCTCGTCAGGTTGCAGCTTGAGGCTTGGCAATACAGGCCGCTATTCCCCTCTTCTGTTGACATTTTGGCTGCTGCTATTGTCTTTTGGATTTTTTTTTTTAAAATCTAAAATTTCCTTCCGCATTTTATTCTTTTTGAAAAGACACGCACTTCTGATATCAGCAAGTCAACGGCCTTTCTAAGCTGTATGTGGCTGCCCTCGTCAGATCTCAGCCATGGCACGGCTTGAGGCCACGCAAGTACTGGCGTGGGAGACTGGCTGCGATTCCCCGCTTCCGATTACATTTTGGCAGCAGCTATTGTCATTTGGATATTTGAATTTTTGTCTTTAAAATGGAACCTTTCCCTCCCCATTTTATTCCTTTTGAAAAAATGCGCACATGTAACATCTGCACATAAACGGCCATTCCAAGCTGAATGTGACTTCCCTCGTCAGATCGCAGCAGCTACGTAGCTTGAGGAGCGGCAAGTACCGTCATGGAAGACTGGCTGGGAATCCCCGATTCTGTTGACATTTTGGATGCTGCTATTGTCATTTGGATTTTTGTTTTTAAAATCTAACTTTTCCCTCCCCATTTTATTCCTTTTGAAAAGATGCGCACATGTGACATCTGCAAGTCAACAGCCATTTTAAACTATATGTGCCTGCCCTTGTCAGATCGCAGCTGCTATGCAGCTTGAGACTGGGCAATTACTGGCATGTGAGACTGGCTGGGAATCTCCGGTTCTATTGCATTTTGGTTGCTGCTATTGTCTTTTGGATTTTTGTTTTTATAATCCAACCTTTCCCTCCCCAATTTATTCCTTTTGAAAAGACGCGCACATGTGACATGTGCACATCGATGGCCATTCTAAGCTGAATGTGCCTTCCCTCGTCAGATCGCAGTCGCTACGCAGCTTGAGGCTGGGCAAGGACCGGTATGGGAAACTGGCTTGGAATACCCGGTTCCGTTGCCATTTTCGCTGCTGCTATTGTCATTTGTATTTTTGTTTATAAAATCTAACCTTTCCCTCCCCATTTAATTTCTTTTGAAAATACACGCACATGTGAAATTGGCTCATCAACAGCCTTTCTAAGCTGAATGTACTTGCCCTTGTCAGATTGCAGCCGTTATGCAGCTTGAGGCTGGGCTAGTACAGACTTGGGTGACTAACTGGGAATCTCCAGATCCGTTGACATTTTGGCTGCTGCTATTGTCATTTGGATTTTTGTTTTTAAAATCTAACCTTTCCCTCCCCATTTTATTCCTTTCGAAAAGACATGCACATGTGACATCTGCACATCAATGGCCATTCTAAGCTGAATGTGCTTGCCCTCATCATATTGCAGCTGCTATGCAGCTTGAGCCTGGGCAAGTACCATGCTGGGAGTCACTGGTTCCGGTGACATTTTCGCAACCGCTATTGTAATTTGGATTTTTGTTTATAAAATCTAACCTTTCCCTCCTCATTTTATTCCTTTCGAAAAGACACGCACATGTGACAGCTGCACAACAGCAGCCATACTAAGCTGAATGTGACTGCCCACGTCAGATCACAGCTGCTACACAGTTTGAGTCAGGGCAAGTCCTGGAATGGGAGACTGGCTGGGAATCCCCAGTTCCATTGACATTTTGGCTGCTGCTATTGTCATTTGGATTTTTGTTTTTAAAATCTAACCTTTCCCTCCCCATCTTATTCCTTTTGAAAAGACGCGCACATGTGATAACAGCACGTCAACGGCCATTCTAAGCTGAATGTGCCTGCCCTCGTCAGAATGCAGCCGATATGCAGCGTGAGGCTGGCTGGGAATCCCTAGTTCTGTTGATTTTTCGGCTGCTGCTATTGTCATTTGGATTTTTGTTTTTAAAATCTAACTTTTCCCTCCCCATTTTATTCCTTTTGAAAATACACACACATGTGACATCTGTATGTCAGTGGCTGTTCTAATCTGAATGTGCCTGCCCTCATCAGATCGCAGCAGCAATGCAGCTTGAGGCCGGGCAAGTACCGGCATGGGAGACTTGCTGGGAATCTCTGGTTCCGTTGACATTTTTGCTGCTGCTATTGTCATTTGGATTTTTGGATTTTTGTTTTTAAAATCTAACGTTCCCTCCCCATTTTATTCCTTTTGAAAAGACGCGCACATGTGACATCTGCACCTTAGCGGCCATTCTAAATGGAATGTTCCTTCTCTCATCAGATTGCAGCCGCTATGCAGCTTGAGGTGGGGCAAGTACCGGCTGGGAGTCTGGCTGGGAATCCCCGATTCTGTTAACATTTTGGCTGCTGCTATTGTCATTTGGATTTTTGTTTTTAAAATGTAACCTTTTCCTCCCCATATTATTCCTTTTGAAAAGACGCGCACATGTGATATCTGTACATGTGACATCTACACATCAACGGCCGTTCTACGCCGAATGTGCCTTCCCTCATCAGATCACAGCAGCTTGAGGCTGGGCCAGTACCGGCATGGGAGACTGGCTGGGAATCCTTGGTTCCATTGACATTTTGGCTGCTGCTATTGTCATTTGGATTTTTGGATTATTATTTTTAAAATTTAACCTTTTCGTCCCCATTTTATTCCTTTTGAAAAGACGCGCACATGTGAGATCAGCACGTTAACGGCCATTCTAAGCTGAATGTGATTGCCATCGTCTGATCGCAGCCACTACGCAGCTTGAGGCTGGGCAAGTACTGGCATGGGTGACTGGCTGGGAATCCCTGGTTCTGTTGACATTTTGGCTGTTGCTATTGTCATTTGGATTTTTAGATTTGTGTTTTTAAAATATAATCTTTCCGTCCCCATTTTATTCCTTTTGAAAAGACGTGCACATGTGACATCTGCACGTCAACAGCTATACTAAGCTAAATTTGCCTGCCATTGTCACATCGCAGCTGCTACGCAGCTTGAGGCTGGGCAAGTACTGTCATGGGAGACCGGCTGGGAATCCCTGTTTCCATTGACATTTTGGCTGCTGCTATTGTCATTTGGATTTTTGTTTTTAAAATCTAACCTTTCCCTCCCTATTTTATTCCTTTTGAAAAGACACGCACATGTGACAGCCACACGTCAACAGCCATTCTAAGCTTAATGTGGATTCCCTCATCAGATTGCAGCTGCTACACAGCTTGAGGCTGGGCAAGTACCAGCATGGGAGACAAGCTGGGAATCCCCATTTTCGTTGACATTATGGCTTCTGCTATTGTCATTTGGATTTTTGTTTTTAAAATCTAACCTTTCCCTCCCCATTTTATTGCTTTTGAAAAGACGCGCACATGTGACATTTGCGCGTCAGCGGGCATTCTAAGCTGAATGTGGATGTCCTCATCCGATCGCAGCCACTACGCAGCTTGAGGCTAGGCAAGTACCAGCATGGGAGACTGGCTGGGAATTCTTGGTTCCGTTAGACATTTTGGCTGCTGCTATTGTCATTTGGATTGTTAGATTTTTGTTTTTAAAAACTAACCTTTCCGTCCCCATTTTATTCCTTTTGAAAAGACGCGCACATGTGACATCAGTACATCAACGGCCATTCAAAGCTGAATGTGCATGCCCTCATCAAATCGCAGCAGCTACGCAGCTTGAGGCTGATCAAGTACCAGCATGGGAGTCTGGTTGGGAATCCTTGGTTCCGTTAGACATTTTGGCTGCTGCTATTGTCATTTGGATTTTTGATTTTAAAATCTTAGCTTTCCGTCCCCGTTTTATTCCTTTTGAAAAGACGCGCACATGTGATATCAGCACGTCAACGTCTATTCTAAGCTGAATGTTCCTGCCTTCGTCAGATCGCAGCTGCTATGCAGCTTGAGGCCAGGCAAGTACCTGCATGGCAAACTAGCAGACTAGCTGGGAATCACTGGTTCCATTGACATTTTGGCTGCTGCTATTGTCGTTTGGATTTTTGATTTTAAAATCTAAACTTTCCCTCACCATTTTATTCCTTTTGAAAAGACGCGCACATGTGACATCTGTGACATCTGTATGTCAATGACCATTCTAAGCTGAATGTGCCTGCCTTCATCAGATCACAGCCTCTACGCAGCTTGAGACAGGGCAATTACCGGCATGGGAGAGTGGTTGGGAATCCCCGGTACCTTTGACATTTTGGCTGCTGCTATTGTCATTTGGATTTTGAAAAGACGCACACATGTGACATCTGTGACATCTGTATGTCAATGACCATTCTAAGCTGAACGTGCCTACCCTCTTCAGATCGCAGCTTGAAGCTGGGCAAGTACCAGCATGGGAGACTGGCTGAGAATCCCCATTTTCGTTAACATATTGGCAGCTGCTATTGTCATTTCGATTTTTGGATTTTTTATTTTTAAAATCTAACCTTTCCCTCCCCATTTTATTCCTTTTGAAAAGACGCGCACATGTGACACCTGCACGTCAACGGCCATTCTAAGCTGAGTGTGCCTTCTCTCATCAGATTGCAGCCGCTACGCAGCTTGAGGCCGGGCAAGTGCTTGCATGAGAGACTGGCTGGGAATCCCAGGTTCCGTTGACATTTTGGCTGCTGGTATTGTCATTTGGATTTTTGGATTTTTGTTTTTAAAATGTAACCTTTCCCTCCCCATTTTATTCCTTTTTGAAAAGACACACACATGTGACATCTGCATATCAATGGCCATTCTAAGCCAAATGTGCCTTCTCTCATCAGATCGCCAGCCGCTACGCAGCTTGAGTATGGGCAAGTACCAGCCTGGGAAACTGGCTGAGAATCCGCGGTTCCGTTGACATTTTGGCTGCTGCTATTGTCATTTGGATTTTTGAATTTTTGGATTTTTGTTTTTAAAATCTAACCTTTCCCTCCTCATTTTATTCCTTTTGAAAAGACGAGCACATGTGACATCTGCACGTCAACGGCCATTCTAAGCTGATTGTGCCTGCCTTCGTCAGATTGCAGTCGCTACACAGTTTGAGGCCAGGCAAGTACCAGCATGGTTAACTAGCTGGGAATCCCCTGTTCCGTTGACATTTTGGCTGGTCCTATTGTCATTTGGATTTTTGGTTTTTAAAATCTAACCTTTCCCTCCCCATTTTATTCCTTTTGAAAAGACAGGCACATGTGACATCTGCACATCAATGGCCATTCTAAGCTGAATGTGCCTTCCCTTGTCAGATCGCAGCTGCTACGCAGCTTAAGTTCAGGCATGGGATATTGGCTGGGAATCCCTGATTCGTTACCATTTTGGCTGAAGCTATTGTCATTTGGATTTTTTATTTAAAATCTAACCCATCCCTCCCAATTTTATTACTTTTGAAAAGACACGCACATGTGACATCTGCATGTTAACCGCCATTCTAAGCAGAATGTGGCTCCCCTTGTCAGATTGCAGCTGCTATGCAGCTTGAGGCTGGGCAAGCACCAGCATTGGAGACTGGCAGGGAATCCCTGGTTCCATTCACATTTTGGCTGCTGCTATTGTCATTTGGATTTTTGTTTTTAAAATCTAACCTTTCCCTCCCCATTTTATTCCTTTTGAAAAGACACACACATGTGACATCTGCACGTCAACGGCCATTCTAAGTTGAGTGTGCCTTCCCTCATCAGATTGCAGATGCTATGCAGCTTTAGGCTGGGCAAGTACTGGCATGGGAGACTGGCTTGGAATCCCTGATTCCATTGACATTTTGGCTGCTGCTATTGTCATATGGATTTTTGTTTTTAAAATCTAAACTTTCCCTCCCCATTTTATTCCTTTTGAAAAGACACGCACATGTGCCATCTGCACGTCAATGGCCGTTCTAAGCTCAATGTGCCTCCACTCGTCAGATCACAGCTGCTACACAGCTTGAGACCATGCAAGTACTGCCATGGGAGACTGGCTGGTAATCCCCAGTACTTTTGACATTTTAACCTCTGCTATTGTCATTTGGATTTTTGTTTTTAAAATCTAACCTTTCCCTCCCCATTTTATTCCTTTTGAAAAGATGCGCACATGTGACATCTGCACGTCAATGGCCATTCTAAGCTGAATGTGCCTGCCCTTGTCAGATCGCAGCTGCTACACAGCTTGAGGCTGGGCAATTACCAGCATGGGAGACTGGCTGGGAATCCCTGTTGCATTGGCATTTTTGCTGTTGCAATTGTCATTTGGATTTTTGTTGTTAAATGTATAACCTTTCTCACCCCATTTTATTCCTTTTGAAAAGACGCGCACATGTGACACTTGCACGTCAACGGCCATTCTAAGTTGAATGTGCCTTCTCTCATCAGATTGCAGCTGCTATGCAGCTTGAGGCTGGGCCAGTACCAGCATGGGAGACTGGCTGGGAATCCCTGGATCCATTGACATTTTGGCTGCTGCTATTGTCATTTGGATTTTTTGATTTTTTTTTTTTAAATATAACCTTTCCCTCCCCATTTTATTCCTTTTGAAAAGACGTGCACATGTGACATCTGTAAGTCAATGGCCATTCTAAGCTGAATGTGCCTACCTCGTCAGATCGTAGCCGCTAAGCAGCTTGAGGCTTGTGAAGTAGTGACATGGGAGGTTGGCTGGGAATCCTTGGTTCCATTGACATTTTGGCTGCTGCTATTGTCATTTGGATTTTTGATTTTAAAAATCTAACCTTTCCCTCCCCATTTTATTCCTTTTGAAAAGACGTGCAAATGTAACATTTGCATGTTAAAGGCTATTCAAAGCTGAATGTGCCTTCCTTTGTCAGATCACAACCGCTATGCAGCTTGAGGCTGGGCAAGTACCAGCATGGGAGATTGGCTGGGCATCCCCGCTTCCATTGACATTTTGGCTGCTGTTATTGTCCTTTGGATTTTTGCCTTTAAAATCTAACTTTTCCCTCCCCATTTTATTCCTTTTGAAAAGACGCGCACATGGGCCATTTGCTCATCAACGGCCATTGTAAGCTGAATGTGCTAGCCCTTGTCAGATTGCAGATGCTATGCAGCTTGAGGTTGGGCAAGTACCAATATGGGAGACTGGCTGGGAATCCCCAGTTCCATTGACATTCTCGCTTCTGCTATTGTCATTTGGATTTTTGTTTTTAAAATCTAACCTTTCCCTCCCCATTTTATTCCTTTTGAAAAGACGCGCATGACGCGCTCCCTGGGCCTGTGTTGTGCAGGGGAATCCGAAACCGGGCCTGTTGTAGAATGTTGGGGGTTGTAGTCTCCGTGTGGCGGTGACCCGGTCCGTGCTCAGGGTGGTCAAACCAGTGGCAGTCTTAATGTATAGCAAATGTCCGACTACGCCACCCGTGGATTGCGGTCAGTTTGGACCGCCGCTGCGCTGCCAACTGCTGAGGCTGAAGTTGTTTGCAAAGCCGAGTATGGGATAACTCCCCACGGGAGAAGTATTGCCTCAGGGCAGATAATGTGAGAGATGATGGGAGTGATGGTGTGAGGGTCCAAGTGCTAATGGTGCTGGTGCAGCAAGGAATCACAGAGACGTGAGGTGCAGTACAGGGTCTTTACTGATGGTACAAGGCAGACCCTCCCGGGAGTACTGGCTAGTATAAGGGGCCTGGTCAGTCTGCGAGCAAGCAGGAGTTCCCCTGGCCAGGTGGAGTTTTAGGCCTCCCCGTTTATCTGCACTCTTCCTGGCTACCTTGCTGTCAGCGGTTACAAGTAGCCCACGTCCCTGAGTATACCGTGTGGTGCTCACCCATATGGCTGGTGACTTGGGGCCTTCTGTTAGCCTCCGCTCCTGGATGTCGGCGCTGGTCCCTTCTTTGTGACTGAGCCTCCGGGCTTCTATGGCCAGAGGACCTGGAATCCCCTGCCGGCTGGTTTCTGCTGCTGGGTATATATCAGTCCCCACAGCCTCGGACTCCTGTGTCCGGTTTTAGTAACTTCAGCCAGGGCGAGCTATATCTCTGCTCACAGCCCCTGGCCTTCTGCCTCTGCTCCTACAGAGCTCCTGATGTATCTTTTCCTGTGTCTGCAGCTTCACTCTAGGCTCTGACTGCTTTGCTTGTTCTGCAGGCTCTGTCTCTGTCTCACCTAATCCCGCCCCAGACCCAGTTTATAAGGGCAGATTCCTCCCCTCCCAGGTCTGGGCGGGCAGTGTTGCATGCTTAGGGCTCCTGACCAGAGAAACCTCCCACTTGCTCTCAGACATAATATCTCTATTACTGTGGCAACCAGACCCCTGGGGTGTCACATTCCCCCCTAGTAAAGTTTAGTACTCCGGGACTAAACACATTTTTAAAACATAATACCAGGGTATAACAATAATACAATAACATATTTACAAGAAGCTTTAGTTCTTTAAAGGTCACGGCGTGTCCGCAACCGGGTGTCCATATCACCCAAGGTGAAGCTTTAAGCGAAGTAGGGGTCCTGTCCAAAGCAAACCAATTGCGTTGTCCTTGGGCGTGGCTGCAAGGGTAGACTAACTACTTTGGGCCGCAAGGAGGCCACGCCAGACAGGTTTTCTCTTTCGCGGCCGTCTTCGCAAGAGGCACCAAGGTGCAACTATCTACAAAACTGTTCCGGTTATCTAGCGTCCATAACCTGTTAGTCCATAAAAATATGCAGGGTAACTGAGAAACATAATTAATAACAGGCAACAAACATAAACCATAAACAGTTAGCAGATAAATTCACAGTGCATTAGTTTAGATTCTCCAGAGAGCGGGCATCTGACCTCTAGTGACTCTAGTGGACCTACGGAGCTCACTAACTGGTTCTGCACTACAGGGTGTAGGAGGTGTTATGGGTAAGCTGGGCAGCTGTCTGCGCACTCTTTGGCTCACTAGGGGCACGGCAGGCTCACTACTAGCAGAGGGTTGATCCTCCTGTACAGCTGGTGTGGACTCTTCTGCCTCTTGGGCCGGCTGCTCTTCCAGCTCTACCGGTTCCTCTGTAGGCACTTGCAGGGCTGGCTGGAGAAAGGTGAGGATGGGTACGACGACAGCGCCGTTTACTTGTGTCCAAAACCGGGGGAAGTCTCCGAATACGGTACTGATCATTTCTCCCCCTTCCTCTGCGGGTTGAGGGTTTCCTTGATCTTCTTCAGGGCTTTGCAGCTGCTCGGGACACTTCTTCAGGTGGTCTCTGGAGACAATGGCTGTGGTTTCTCCTCCATCCTTACTGATTACACAGATTTTTGGGTTCTCATGGCATGATGGCAGTACGGTGTACGGGTCCTTTTCCCACTGGTCGTCCAACTTGTGGAGCCGCCTCTTCCTCTTCAAGACCTGCTCTCCAGGTACCAGGGGAACAGCGGGAGCATACTGGTTATAAGCCTTCTCTTGCCTTTCTCTAGCTTGAGACAGACTTCGCTCGACGCTCTCCTGTACTTTCCGATACTGCTGCTGCCGTTCTGTATCCCAGTCTGCCTCTGGCGAGGTGTCCTCAGGCGTCAGGACTCCCATATCCAGGTCAAAAGGCAGCTTACCAGGTCTTGCTCTCATTAGGTAAGCCTACAGTTGGTGGAACCTACAGGGATGTGGTTATACAGGTCCAGCAGATCGGGCAGTTTCTCAGGCCACAGACTGCGTTCTTCCAGGGGCAATGTTTTTAGCAGATCTATCACCACCTGGTTCATCTTCTCACAGAGTCCATTGGTTTGAGGGTGATAGGGCGTTATTCTTATCTTCTTGCAGCCATACAGGTAGCAGAACTCCTGGAAGACCTCCGCTTCGAAGGCTGGTCCTTGGTCTGTCAACACTTGGTCCGGGTACCCGTGTGGACGGCAGAAGTGCTGCTGGAAGGCTCTAGCTGCTGTTTGAGCCGTTAAGTCCTTGACCGGGACCACCACCAGGAACCGGGAGTAATGATCTACGATTGTGAGGGTGTAGACATACCCAGATCTGCTTGGAGCCAGTTTCACATGGTCCAGGGCTACCAGTTCCAGTGGCTGTCTGGTGATGATGGGCTGCAGGGGAGTCTTCTGGCTGGCTCGGTCTTTTCTTCTCAGGTGGCACGGGCCACAGTCTCTGCACCACCTCTCGATGGCTCCTCTCATGCCTACCCAGTAGAACCGTTCACGCAACAAGAACTCCAGCTTCTTCCATCCGAAATGCCCTGCTCCGTTGTGGTATGCCTCCAGAACCATAGCCGCGACTCGTCTTGGGACCACTACCTGCCTGTTCATCTCATGTGTTCGAGAGTTAACCATTCTCCGGCACAGCTTCTCCCTGTAGAGGAACAGCTTACTTTTCTCCTTCCACAGTTGCTTGGTCTCCTCCGGAGCATCTGGGTCAAGACGGGCATCGGCCTCGGTCAGCATTTCCTTCACCAAATGGATTGCGGGATCACTGTCTTACGTCTCCGCCCAGTTACAGTGGGGCAAGGGATTGAACGTCACGGAGCGCCTGTCCTTCACACGGTGGGAATACAGGGTAATCCCATGACAGTGGAACGCAGGGAGCTCAACTTCTTCCAGATCTTCTGGATCTTCCCCTACGTCCGGTAAGTTCGGCATTCTAGACAGGGCATCCGCGTTGGCATTTGAGCGTCCTGCCCGGTATTTGATGGTGAATTCAATGTTGGACAGGCGGGCCATCCATATCTGTTCCAGGGCACCGAGCCTTGCAGTGTCCAGGTGTGTCTGTCACGCTGTCTCTGTGTACTGGAGGTAGGGGGCCTAAGCTGACCCTAAGCTGGGGCCCTGACTAATCCCTCTACCTGGAGGTACTGTTGAAGGTACAGAGGTTCAGGCCGCCAGCGTAACCCCTACCTCCTGAGGATCCCTGCACCTAAGTAATCTAGTCCTGAGAAGGACCCCTGATCACAACAAAAGGGGACAGGTAATAATATGCCCACACTCAGTACTTAGACGAACGAGACAGTACAAGGGTAAAACCAAAACCACCTTGCATACAAAAACTGCACAACTACAACAGAGGGAACACCAACGGGAAAGGAGATAAATGATAAAGCGAGGAAGGGAAAAAACACTCCAAATACACTTAGCTCTGAAACTCCAAATACCACGATCCGCTCTGTTAGTCTGCATGAAATGCTTTCACTGACACTTCCCTAACAGACCGGCAGGCATTTGAAGGAGTTCCACTACAGCAGCATTGATTGCAGCTGGGCGAGGCGTCTAGCACAGAGAGAGAGAGAGTTAACTCCCTCACTGCCGAAAAACGAAAAGCACCAAAAACTCAGCTGCGAGAAGTCAGGCTGTGTAATCGTGACGATCTTCGTGGCGACACACCCGTGACAGTACCCCCCCTTCTACGAGGGGCCTCCGGACCCTCAGGGCCAGGTTTATCCGGGTGAGTCGTGTGGAAGGCCCGAACTAATCGGTCTGCGTTAATATCCGACGCAGGAACCCACATCCTCTCCTCAGGACCATACCCCTTCCAATGAACCAGGTACTGAAGGGACCGGCGATTAAACCGTGAATCGATGACCCTCGATACCTGGAACTCCAAGTTACCATTGACCACCACTGGAGGGGGAGGTAAAGGTGACGGTACCACCGGCGCCACATACCTCTTAAGCAATGATCTGTGGAACACGTTGTGAATTTTAAACGTAGGGGGGAGGTCAAGACGGAATGCCACCGGATTAATTATAGAACTGATCCTGTATGACCCGATGAACCTGGGACCCAGTTTCCAGGAGGGAACCTTAAGTTTTATATTCCTGGTAGACAACCATACCCGATCGTTCACACTTAGGTCCGGACCAGACACTCTCCTCCTATCAGCCATACGTTTGTATCGGTTCCCCATAGTATTCAGATTCTTCAGCACCCCTCTCCATACTGAAGCGAGTGATGAGGAAAATCGTTCCTCCTCAGGAACCCCCGAAGAGCCCCCCCTACTGAAAGTACAAAACTGGGGGTGAAAACCATATGCCCCAAAAAACGGGGACTTACCAGTGGACTCGCTCCGCCTATTATTAAGAGCAAACTCTGCCAGAGGTAAGAAAGAAGCCCAGTCCTCCTGGTTCTCTGACACAAAACACCGGAGATATGTCTCCAAGCTCTGGTTCATACGTTCCGTCTGACCATTGGTCTGAGGATGAAAAGCCGATGAGAACGATAAATGCATCCCCCGCCGTGTACAAAACGCCTTCCAGAATTTGGACACAAACTGAGACCCCCGATCTGACACCACCTCGGAGGGTACCCCGTGAAGCCTCACAATCTCCCCAATGAACACCTGCGCAAGAGTTTTAGCATTAGGAAGAGCAGGAAGAGCGATAAAATGTGCCATCTTGCTGAACCTGTCCACTACAACGAGTATGACCGTTTTACCCGAAGACGGAGGGAGGTCCGTAATAAAGTCCATAGACAGATGAGTCCAAGGACGCTCCGGGATCTTCAAAGGTAAGAGGGCCCCAGACGGACGGGTATGTGAGGTCTTAGAGCGCGCACAAACCCCACAGGACGCGACAAAAGTTACCACCTCCTTATGTAAGTTAGGCCACCAAAACCGACGCGAGAGGAGATCCACAATTGCTTTACTCCCCGGGTGTCCTGCAAAAACTGAGTTATGGTGTGCCTCGATCACCTTTTGTCGCAACTGATCTGGAACACACAGTCTCCCCGGAGGTCCAACAGGGGCGTCCCCCTGAGCCTCCAATACCTCCTCCTCAAGCTCAGAGCATACTGCCGAAAACACCACCCCCTCCTGAAGGATAGGAATCGGGTCGTCCGTATTCCCGGCCCCAGGGAAACTACGAGATAAGGCATCCGCCTTTACATTTTTTGACCCAGGACGATATGTAACGACAAAATTAAACCTGGTAAAAAACAATGACCACCTAGCTTGTCTGGGATTCAGACGTTTCGCAGACTCCAGATATAGCAGGTTCTTGTGATCGGTGATGACGGTGACCGGATGGACTGCCCCCTCTAAAAAATGGCGCCACTCCTCAAAAGCTAACTTAATGGCCAAGAGTTCCCTATTGCCGACATCGTAATTCCTCTCAGCGGACGACAATTTTTTAGAGAAAAAGGCGCACGGATGCCACTTACCAGGGGACGAACCTTGTGACAATACAGCTCCCACCCCTACCTCGGAAGCGTCTACCTCTACAATGAATGGCTGTGACGCATCAGGTTGAATGAGTATGGGTGCCGAGGCAAAACATTTTTTCAAGGAGGAGAATGCTTGACAAGCCTTGTCAGACCACCTAGAAAAATCCGTCCCCTTTTTAGTCATGTCTGTGAGAGGCTTAACCATGGACGAGAAATTACGAATAGAGATGAGCATTGTTCGACTCGAACTGTTCGCCAATCTCAAATTCGAGCTGTTTTGGTCGGTGTTCGAGCCGTTCGGCGAACACGAACGATTTGAGAAAAATTCGGCTGTTCGAGGTTATGTTCGATAACTGTTCGTGCACCAAAATCATAACTGGATTTTTTCTCAGTAATGATGAAAATTAATGTTAATACGCAGTTTGAGTGTACAGCGGGGTGGGGGGAGGGGCAGGGGATGGATCTCTGCAGGAATAATGAAGATCTCCATTTTTTTTTCTCTTTCCCGCATTTACAGTGGGGAAGTGCAATCTGTCAGCCTATCAGCAGCGCACACACGGAGCGAAGTGCTTTTTTTCACACAAGCAAGGGCATGTGTCATTGGCAGTATATGTCACATGTCCTTACCCTATAAGACCAAGCCATTTTCCCCGTCGCCACCATGTTCTCACTGCTGCAGCTGCGTGTTAGACGGCACCGCTGTTGCTGTGTGCGCTATACCTTGTTACTTTCAAGCCAATTTTCGCACAAATCTACAGATAGCTTGGGAGTAGGGAATAGTTGTGATTGCAGTCCTTTTAAGGACTAGGTTACAGCATTTCCTACGACTTTTATAAGGCAGGTCTGTGCTCTTAAATAGATAGATTGTGGGAGTAAAGACTAATTGTAATTGCAGTCCTTTTCAGGACTAGGTTACATCAGTTCCTATCAGTTTTTGCCAGGCAGGTCTGTGCCAGTGCTGTACAAGTTTTTTTCACAGCATTTGGCTGAATCTAGCAAAGCTAATCCTTTTTGGCCTATTGCAGAGTGTGTTAGTCAGTGGAGTAGCCTATCTGCGTTGCAAGATATACCACCTGTGTATAGAATACCAATTTTTTTACTGCACCTAGTGAAGTAAAATCTTTTGGGCATAGCATCATTCTATTAGTCCATCTATACTGACCTCCATCAGGCTGCAAATTAAAAATAATTTTTAGCTGCATCTACCTCTGAAAAAATATTTGGCCTTCTAGCTGTGTGTGGGATTTGTCTATTAGTCAATCTATACTGACCTCCATCAGGTTGCAAACTGAATATAATTTTTTTCTGCATCTAGCTCTGAAAAAATATTTGGCCTTCTAGCAGTGTGTGGGACTTTCTCTATTAGTCCATCTATACTGACCTCCATCAGGTTGCAAATTAAAAATAATTTTTTGTCTGCATCTAGCTCTGAAAAAATATTTGGCCTTCTAGCAGTGTGTGGGACTTTCTCTATTAGTCCATCTATACTGACCTCCATCAGGTTGCAAATTAAAAATAATTTTTTGTCTGCATCTAGCTCTGAAAAAATATTTGGCCTTCTAGCAGTGTGTGGAACTTTCTCTATTAGTCCATCTATACTGACCTCCATCAGGTTGCAAACTGAATATATTTTTTTTCTGCATCTACCTCTGAAAAAATATTTGGCCTTCTAGCTGTGTGTGGGACTTGTTCTATTAATCCATCTATACAGACCTCCATCAGGTTGCAAACTGAATATAATTTTTTTCTGCATCTACCTCTGAAAAAATATTTGGCCTTCTAGCAGTGTGTGGGACTTTCTCTATTAGTCCATCTATACTGACCTCCATCAGGTTGCAAATTAAAAATAATTTATATCTGCATCTAGCTCTGAAAAAATATTTGGCCTTCTAGCAGTGTGTGGGACTTTCTCTATTAGTCCATCTATACTGACCTCCATCAGGTTGCAAATTAAAAATAATTTTTTGTCTGCATCTAGCTCTGAAAAAATATTTGGCCTTCTAGCAGTGTGTGGGACTTTCTCTATTAGTCCATCTATACTGACCTCCATCAGGCTGCAAATTAAAAATAATTTTTATCTGCATCTACCTCTGAAAAATTATTTGGCCTTCTAGCTGTGTGTGGAACTTTCTCTATTAGTCCATCTAAACTGACCTCCATCAGGCTGCAAATTAAAAATAATTTTTATCTTCATCTACCTCTGAAAAAAATTTTGGCCTTCTAGCTGTGTGTGGGACTTTCTCTATTAGTCCATCTATACTGACCTCCATCAGGTTGCAAATTAAAAATAATTTTTTGTCTGCATCTAGCTCTGAAAAAATATTTGGCCTTCTAGCAGTGTGTGGGACTTTCTCTATTAGTCCATCTATACTGACCTCCATCAGGTTGCAAATTAAAAATAATTTTTTGTCTGCATCTAGCTCTGAAAAAATATTTGGCCTTCTAGCAGTGTGTGGAACTTTCTCTATTAGTCCATCTATACTGACCTCCATCAGGTTGCAAACTGAATATATTTTTTTTCTGCATCTACCTCTGAAAAAATATTTGGCCTTCTAGCTGTGTGTGGGACTTGTTCTATTAATCCATCTATACAGACCTCCATCAGGTTGCAAACTGAATATAATTTTTTTCTGCATCTACCTCTGAAAAAATATTTGGCCTTCTAGCAGTGTGTAGGACTTGTTCTATTAGTCCATCTATATTGACCTCCATCAGGTTGCAAACTGAATACAATTTTTTTCTGCATCTACCTCTGAAAAAATATTTGGGCTTCTAGCTGTGTGTGGGACTTGTTCTATTAGTCCACCTATACTGACCTCCATCAGGTTGCAAATTCAAAATATTTTTTTGTCTGCATCTAGCTCTGAAAAAATATTTGGCCTTCTAGCAGTGTGTGGGACTTTCTCTATTAGTCCATCTATACTGACCTCCATCAGGTTGCAAACTGAATATATTTTTTTTCTGCATCTACCTCTGAAAAAATATTTGGGCTTCTAGCTGTGTGTGGGATTTGTTCTATTAGTCCATCTATACTGACCTCCATCAGGTTGCAAACTGAATATAATTTTTTTCTGCATCTACCTCTGAAAAAATATTTGGCCTTCTAGCAGTGTGTAGGACTTGTTCTATTAGTCCATCTATATTGACCTCCATCAGGTTGCAAACTGAATACAATTTTTTTCTGCATCTACCTCTGAAAAAATATTTGGGCTTCTAGCTGTGTGTGGGACTTGTTCTATTAGTCCATCTATACTAACCTCCATCAGGTTGCAAATTGAATATAATTTTTTTCTGCATCTAACCCAGCCAATAGTTTTGGCCTAATACCACAGTTTGGCCACTCAGCTCTGCTCGGTTCCCATCCATTGTTTTTTTGTGCAAACAACTGCAGAGTTGTGAATTTGTTAACCACCAAAATGAGTGGAAAAAGGCCTGCTGCTGGTGGAAAGGGGAATAGGCGTGTTGGGAAGGGGAAAAAAGGTTGTGTCCTTGGGGTAGGTGTTAAAGCAACAGTAACATCTGCAGAAGAAAGACCATCTTCCAGCCAAACTAAAATGTCTACTTCTTTTAGCGGACAATGTGATAAGATCCCTTTCTTACGGCCACGCCAATCGCTACAAATTCCAGATGAGGCACAAAAACAGCAGGTGCTTCAGCGGATATCAAGTGCTAATTTAAGTGGGCTCTCCTCCACATCAACTTCAACATCACAAATACTCCAGTCCTCAAAGGTGTCACCCCAATCGCACTTGCTTCCTCACAGCTCCCAAATCTCCAGCTGCCCGTCTGAGTATGAGTCACAGTCAGCCAAGAGATGAGGTCAGCAGAGGAGGTGGAGGAAGATGCTAGTGACGACGAGGTCAGGTTGCGCCTTCCTGGACAGAGACGTAGTACTGGAAGCATGTCAACAACTGCATTCTCAAACACAACTCTGCCTCTCACCACAAGTCGTGGTGGCTCTTCAGGTCGCATGGGTGCTAAGCCTTGCATAGCCTGGGCATTTTTTCAGATCGATAAAGATGACCCAACTTGTGTTATCTGTAACATTTGTCAGCAAAAGCTAAGTAGAGGCCAAAAAATACATAGTTTGAGTACTTCATGCATGAACCGGCACATGGACATGAAGCATAAGTTGCAGTGGGAAGCTCAGTGTGCTACAATGCGGCCTAGCCGGCCGGGCCAACCACCGTCTGCCATATCTTGTGCATCCGCGGCCTCTTCATCCTCTGTGACTGGGGGGACAGCAGTCACACCTGTTTTGGGGCGCAGACCTGCCACCTCTTTACCCGCAACAGCCAGCGTGATTGGCAGGTCATCATTTTCTATGGAGGTGGTAACACCAGCTGGTGTTGAGCGCTGTCCGACATCGATAGCACCACCTTTGGATCAAGGCAACCTAACATGTCCGCCTGCATCTTC
The DNA here is from genome assembly GCF_046119375.1 of Phyllobates terribilis. NCBI lineage: Eukaryota > Metazoa > Chordata > Amphibia > Anura > Dendrobatidae > Phyllobates > Phyllobates terribilis. The sequence goes on from NW_027362813.1 coordinate 4,627,462, forward strand.
CTCACAGACCGGCAGTATGCCGGGGACACCCTTATCAACCCCGTCTAAGCACAATAGCCAGCCCTCGGTCCCTCAGTTGTGGACAAGTAAAAGACCATTTCCTCCTAGCCATGAGAAAGCTAAGAGGTTGAATTTCACCATCTGCAAGCTCTTGGCTACAGAAATGCTGCCTTTCCGCCTGGTGGACACAGAGGATTTTCGAGACCTTATGTCCGTCGCAGTGCCCCAGTACCAGATGCCCAGTCGGCACTACTTCTCAAAGAAAGGTGTGCCTGCGCTCCACCAGCATGTCGCACACAACATCACCGCTTCTTTGAGAAACTCTGTGTGTGACAGGGTGCATTTCACCACAGACACTTGGACGAGTAGGCATGGACAGGGGCGTTACATGTCGCTGACTGGGCACTGGGTAACTATGGTGACAGCAAGACAAGGGGCTGCTGTCCAAGTCTTGCCGTCCCCATGAGTTGTGCGTCAATCCTCTTTATGTCAAAGTTCCTCCACTGCTTCTGCCTCCTCAACCTCCTCTCGGTCTTCCACCTGCACCCAAAGCCTGTCTGGTCATGCCACAAGCTTTCTAACTGCGCAGAAGGGATCCTGCACACCTCCTTACTATGCTGGCAGTAGGGCTCAACGTCATCAGGCGGTTTTTACTTTGAAATGTCTGGGGAATGTGAGTCACACAGCTGAGGAGTTGTGGTCTGCTGTGGAGAACCAATTTCATGAATGGTTGTCTCCACTGGACCTGAAACCAGGGAAGGCCGTGTGCGACAATGCTGCAAACCTGGGTGCGGCCCTTCGCCGGGGCAATGTCACACACGTGCCATGTATGGCTCACGTGTTGAACCTGGTTGTCCAGCAATTTTTAGCCCACTATCCCAGACTAGATGGCCTTCTGCAGAGGGCACGGTCGCTGTGTGCTCACTTCCTCCGTTCGCATCCCGCAGCTCAGCAACTTACATCTCTACAGAAGTCGTTGGGCCTGCCACTTCACCGGCTAAAATGCGATGTGCCTACCCGGTGGAATTCAACTCTGCACATGTTGCAGCGACTGTGGCAGCACCGACAAGCCCTGGTGCAATACGTTCTGACGTATAGCCTGGGCCAACGAGATCCAGAGGTGGGGCAAATCACGCTGGAGGAGTGGTCTCAGATCAGGGACCTATGCACCCTTCTGCACAGTTTTGAAATGGCGACGAAGATGTTTAGTGCTGACGATGCCATTATCAGCATGACTATTCTGGTGATTTACATGCTGGAGCACATGTTAAACAGAATTCGGAGTCAGGTGGTGGCACAAGAGGAGGTGGAGGAAGTAGAGGAGGAGGAGTTGTATGCGGAAGGGCTAACATCTGCAAGGTCCAGACGGTCGGCAGCACCAAGGCGGCAGGCATGTGAGGGTGGGGGAGATGGTTTTACCAGGGCGCATGGTTGCAGCCAAACTAGTGAGGAAGGTGCAGGAGCCCAGGAAGAAGTGGAGGACGAACTGATGGAAGACTCAACAGATGAGGGAGACCTTGATCACATTTCTGTTGTGCGAGGTTGGGGGGAGAGGACAGAGGAAGGAAGCATGATTGTTACCTCGCCACCAACACAACAGGGACTTGGTACTCCTGGATGCGCAACACACATGAGTGCCTTCTTGCTGCACTACCTGCAACATGACCCTCGAATTGTGAGAATTAGAAATAATCCTGACTACTGGGTTGCCACACTGTTAGATCCCCGGTACAAAAGTAAATTTGCAGAAATTATTCCTGCCATAGAAAGAGATGCACGCATGCAGGAGTATCAGCAGAGACTGTTGCAGAATCTTACATGTGCTTTTCCACAAAACACCAGTGGTGCACGTAGTGAATCTCACAGTTCCAACTTGCCAACCGTGGGACCGTCAAGTGTTCAGCACTCAAACCGTAACAGAACCACAGTATCTGCTGGTAACATCAATTTTGCGGAATCATTTCACCACTTTTTTAGCCCATCCTTTGCAAGGCCACAGGAGACAAGAAGTCTGACACATAGTCAACGCCTAGAGACGATGGTACAGGAGTATCTCCAAGTAAACATTGAAGCCATGACTGTGTCACTGGACCCTTGCTCTTTTTGGGCTTCCAATCTGGATAAATGGCCGGAGCTAGCCACTTACGCCTTGGAGATCTTGTCATGCCCCGCAGCCAGCGTTCTGTCTGAACGTGTGTTCAGCGCTGCTGGTGGTGTGCTGACAGATAAGCGCACGCGGCTCTCCACTGATAATGTAGACAGACTCACGTTCATAAAGATGAACAAATCATGGATCCGAAACGACTTTTCTACCCCTGTATCATACTGGGGAGAGTAAAAGCTTGATGATTGGTTAAAATCACCCTACCAACCGTGTTAAGCTTTCAAATTACTAATCATGTTTATCTGTATCTTGGCTGGAAAATAAATTGGGCTTTGTAGCAGTGTGCAGCACTGATTCTATTAGGCCATCTATAATAAGCTCCACCAGATTTAAAATTACTAATCATGTTTATCTGTATCTTGACTGGAAAATAATTTGGGCTTTGTAGCAGTGTGCAGCACTGATCCTAATAGGCCATCTATACTAAGCTCCACCAGATTTAAAATTATTAATAATTTTTAGCTGCATCTAGCCCGGAAAATAATTTTGGGGCTCCGAGATGCGCAAGACACATAAGTTCCTTCTTGCTGCACTACCTGCAACATGACCCTCATATTGTCAGAATTCGAAGTAATCATGACTACTGGGTTGCCACACTCTTAGATCCCCCAAACTTTTCGATCAACCTTTTCATTTTAATAAAGACCCAAAAAATGGTCATTTTTGAAATTATAAGCATTAGCAGGTTATTAGAAACTGAAATCAAACAGTTTTCAACTCAAAACTTTATTCTAGGTGATGTTACACTTTCACATAGGACCCCTTGTTCGAAAGGAGCTTCTGAACTCTCTCGTCCATTGAATTTGTCAGGTTTTGGATGGTTTCTGCTTCAATTGTTTTGCATGAGGACAGAATACCCTCCCAGAGCTGTTGCTTAGATGTGAACTGCCTCCCGCCATCATAGACACTCCTTTTGATGATGCTCCAGAGGTTCTGAATGGGGTAGAGGTCAGGGGAGCATGGGGGTCACACCATAAGTTTGTCCCCTTTTATGCCCATATCAGCCAGAGATGCAGATGTTTTATGTGCAGCATGAGATGGTGCATTATCATGCAAAAAAATGATCTTGCTGTGAAATACACGGTTCTTCTTCTTGAACCATGGCAGGAAGTGCTGTTTGAGAAAATCCACATACATTATGGAGTTCATCTTTAGCACCTTCAGGGATCCTAAAGGGGCCGACAATCTCTCTCCCCATGATTCCAGCCCAAAACATTACTCCACCTCCTCCTTGTTGGCGCTGTAGCCGTGTTTGCGTGGGGTGTCCATCAACCAGCCATCCTCAACTCCATCCATCTGGACCATCGAGCGCTGCAAGGCACTCATCCGTGAACAAAACAGTTTTGAAATCAGTCTTCATGTAATGTTTGGCCCACTGGAGCCGTTTCTGCTTGTGTGAAGTGGATAGAGGAGGTCGACAGGATGGCGTATGCACAGCTGCAAACCTCTGAAGGACCCTGCATCTTGTTGTTCGGGGGACGTTGGAGGCACCAGCAGCTTCAAAAACGTGTCTGCTGCTATGACAAGGCTTTTTTGCCACTGCTCTTTTAACCTGACGTAATTGCCTGTAGGAAAGAGTCCTCAATTTGCCCTTATCAGCACGCACACGTGTGTACTGTGAATCAGCTACATACTTCTTGATTGCCAAGACACTTCATCCTGATCATCCACAATGTTGTTTGTAGTCATGCCTTGACCTAAACACTCCACAATTTGTTGCTTCTCAGCAACCGACACATCCTTTTTCTTTCCCATTTTGGCAGAAAATGTAGGCTGCTTAATAATGTGAGACAGCCTTCTTAAGTAGTCTTGCCTTTCATTGGACACACCTGCCAAACTAATTAGCACAGGTGTCTGCAATTGCTTACAGTGATATAAAGAGCCCTGACACACATCGCCATCAATGAGTTTAATTGACAAACAAACAAATTCTTCCCTTATCACTCCTAAACACTTTTTGCATAATAATTTGGAACACAGTGTACATGTGCTTTTCCACAAAACACCAGTGGTTCACGTAGTGAATCTTACAGTTCTAACTTGCCAACCGTGGTCTGTATGGAGTTGTTCAATAAAGGGCCCAAAATTAAGATAACTTAGATGGGAGAGGTCTCTATGAATAGGAATTCCTAAGTATTTGATACCCTGTGAGGGCCAGGCAAAGGGAAAGTTGGACTGGATGGAATCCTATATGGATTTGGGGAGGGAGACATCGAGGGCCTCAGACTTCGCTGCATTGATTTTAAAATTTGACCATGTAACAAAGTGATCTATTTCAGCCATAACAGCATGGATGGATATATGTGATTGAGTGATATATACTAGGACATCATCAGCAAATAGAGAGCACTTGTACTCGGTGACTCCCACCTCAATCCACCTAATATTGGGGTTATGGCGAATTGATGAGAGCAGGTGCTCCGTCACTAGGATGTATAAGAGAGGGGACAGAGGACATCCCTGCCTTGTCCCATTGGTGATTGTGAAAGGTGATGAAAATGTTCTGATGCACCCCCTGGGCCTTGGGACACCCGGAGCCGGACCCTTTTTGGTGGATGCTGGTGGTTGTAGTCTTTGTGGCGGCGACCCGGTTCCGTGGCTCAGGGTGGTCAAACCAGTGGCGGAACTATTTATGTGGTTTTGATGTTTAAATGTCCGACTACACCACCCGTGGATTGCGGTCAGAGTGAACCGCCGCTGCAGGGCAGACCGCTGAGGCTGGTGTTGTGGGTGCAGCAGAGCGTAGCATAACTCCCCACGGGAGGAGTATAGCCTCAGGGCAGTGTATGCGGAGGATGGGGGTGATGGTGCAGGGCAGCAGCAGTAACGACACGGAGTCAGTGATGCAGTCCAGGACCTTTACTCACAGTTCTTATTATCCAGACCACGTCTGCAGGTAACGGCTGCCCACGTCGTACTGTGCTCACCAGGTGAGGGGCTCAGACAACTCCCAGATAACTTTGGAGCGCTTCACAGGACCCCCTTTGTGTGTCCTTTGTCTGGCCTTTCTTACCAACCCTTCTGTCCGGCTGCCTCGGGCCTCCTCTTGGTTAACTTGGCGCCAATTTCCCTGACCCTATGTGGTGCCTTCCTAGCGGGTGTAGCGAGGGGCTGGGCCACATAAAATGTCACAGCCTCCGGTTTCTAGCTGAGGGTCATTTCCTGCCTCCACTAGTTTCGGGGACCGGTCTCCCCCTTTGACCTGACCCCTCCACGCAGGTGGATTCGGGCGTGCGGTGGCGACTCGCCCGTCCGCACCCCTGGGATCCCTTCATTCCTCGTTCCTGGAGCCTTCTCCGCTCCTCTTCCTTCCTTCTCCCTCTTCCAGGCCTGGGCCTCTGTTACTAGGCCCGCCTCCGGAGCAGAGCTCATGCAGAGCCCCTGCTCCCTGCCACTTCTGCTCAGACTTCTCTGCACTGAACTAAGATGGTGCACACCTTTTATACTCCCTTCTAAATGCACCCAGGTACTGCTTCCTCCCTGCTCCTGCACAACAGGGTTCCCCTTCCTCAGTGTTCCCTCCCCACACTCCAGCCAGGGACAGGGACTGTCGTGCCCATCTCAGAGGCATATTGGTCGCCCTGCCCCACAGCAATGTGGTGTAATGCATGCAGGTGTCGGGTCCTGATCCACACTCCATCCTTACCTGAGAGTGAGATATCACACCTCTGGGTGAGGTGCAATACCTCTGTAGCAACCGAGCCCTCAGGGTGCTACAGTTCCATTTATCTTCAGCCTAGGTGACGTATTGTGATACAGGGCCGTGATTTTGGCTATAAAAGGGTCCCCTAGACCCCTACCCCAAGCTTTTTAAGAGAATCATATATGGCGTGCCAGGAGACTCTATGGAATGCTTTCTCAGCATCCAACGAGAGTATCTAATTACAAATTTTTAAATTCATCTAGCCCAGGAAATACTTTGTGCCTAGTAACAGTGTCTGCTAGTCAGCGGATTATCCCGGCTGTTAAGCAAGCTACACCACCTGTAGTTTGGACACTTAATTTTTTCAAAGGAAATGCTTCGGGACCACGGGATACTCAGTGAAGAGCATCAGGAGGCACCCCAAGGCATAGGGGCTGGGACTGGCAGTAGGATGCCTTGCGGTGGACAGCCGAGCTCGATCCTGATAAAAGCTTTTTAACTGTAGCAGCTTTAGTGGACGCTACTGGAGCTGGAATTACGCGGCTGCTGGCATGAGACTTGCCCTCCAATAGATCCTTGTAAATGGATTTAAAGTGTATTCATTCAAATTAGAGAGACAATTTAAATTAAAAAGCTTAGAGCTGCCTCCACCACAGGGGTGCTCGCTCGACCCACCAGCGGACAGGCACCAGTATTGGGAGAGGGGGGCTGGCCGTCAGGGTTCACCGCGGCTCTGGCACAAACCCGGCGACACGGAGGTGGCACGGGCAGGAGCCGACTGAACGTGTCGGCTTCTCACTTTTTGGATTTTAGAAGGGCATGACATGCCTATATCTGTGTCTCCCCCTCCTTTTACTCCTCCACCTCTTTTCTTTTCGCATGACTATACATACTTGTCACTTTTCCATGTGTTAGTTTTGTCTTCTGAGCAGTTTGTCAGCTTTTGGACACATTTGAAGGTGTTTCTATGTGTTTTTGTTTGCCTGCCATTGGTTTTAACGGTGTTCGACGAACCGAACCGAACTCGAACACTACGGGTTGGCTCAACACTAGTTAGAATTTAATAACAAAAATCCAAATGACAATAGCAGCAGCCAAAATGTCAACGGAACAAGGGATTACCAGCTAGTTTCCCGTGCCTGTACTTGCCCGGACCCAAGCTGCGTAGCGGCTGCGATCTGACGAGGGTAGGCACATTCATCTTAGAATGGCTGTTGACTTGCAGATGACAGATGTGTACATCTTTTCAAAAGGAATATTATGGGGAGGGAAAGGCTAGATTTTAAAAACAAAAATCCAAATGACAATAGCAGCAGCCAAATTGTCAATGGAACTGGGGATTCCCAGCCAGTCTCCCATGCCAGTACTTGCCCAGCCTCAAGCTGCTGCGATCTGATGAGAGCAGGCACATTAAGCTTAGAATGGCTGCTAACATGTAGATTTCACATGTGCGTGTCTTTTCAAAAGGAATAAAATGGGGAGGGAAAGTTAAGATATTAAAAACAAAAATTCAAATGACAATAGCAGCAGCCAAAATGTCAATGGAATTGGGGATTCACAGCCAGTCTCCCATGCAAGTACTTGCCCAACCTCAATCTGTGTAGCGGCTATGATCTGATGAGGGAAGGCACATTCAGCTTAGAATGGCCCTTGACATGCAGATGTCACATGTGTGCGTCTTTTTAAAAGGAATAAAATGGGGAGGGAAATGTTAGATTTTAAAAACAAAAATCCAAATGACAATAGCAGAAGCCAAAATGTAAATGTAACCAGGGATTCCCAGCCAGTCTCCCATGCTGGAACTTGCCTTGCCTCAAGCTGCACAGCAGCTGCTATCTGACAAGAGGAGGGACATTCAGCTTAGAATGGCCGCTGACGTGCAGATGCTACATGTGCGCGTCTTTTCAAAAGGAATAAAATGGGGAGAGAAAGGTTAGATTTTAAAAACAAAAATCCAAAATCCAAATGACAATAGCAACAGCTAAAAAGTCAACGACAACGGGGATCCCCAGCCAGTCTCCCATGCCAGTACTTGACTGGCCTCAAGCTGCGTTGCGGCTGTGATCTGACGAGGGAAAGCACATTCAGCTTAGAATGGCCGTTGACGTGCAAATGCCACATATGCGCGTCTTTTCAAAAGGAATAAAATGGGGAGGGAAAGGTAAGATTTTAAAAACGAAATTCCAAAAATCCAAATGACAATAGCAGCAGCCAAAATGTTAACAGAAACAGGGATTCCCAACAAGTCTCCCATGAAGGTATTGGCCCAGTTTCAAACTGCACAGCAGTTGCAATTTGACAACGGAAGGCACATTCAGCTTAGAATGGCTGCTGATGTGCAGATATTACATGTGTGCGTCTTTTCAAAATGAATAAAATGGGGCGGGAGAGGTAAGATTTTAAAAACAAAAATACAAAAATCCAAATAACAATAGCAGCAGCCAAATTGTCAACGGAAACATGGGATCCCAGCCAGTCTCCCATAATGGTACTGCCCAGCCTCAAGCTGCGTAGTGGCTGCGATCTGACGAGAGCAGGCACATTCAGCTTAGAATGGCCGTTGACGTGCAAATGTCACATGTGCGTGTCTTTTCAAAAGGAATAAAATGGGGAGGGAGAGGTTAGATTTGAAAAACAAAAATCCAAATGACAATAGCAGCAGCCAAAATGTCAATGGAACTGGGAATTCCCAGCCAGTTTCCCATTCCAGTACTTGCCTGGCCTCCAGCTACATAGTGGCTGCAAGCTGACAAGGGCAGGCACATTCAGCTTAGAATTGCCGTTGATGTGCAGATGTCACATGAGCGCCTCTTTTCAAAAGGAATAAAATGGGGAGGGAAAGGTTAGATTTTAAAAACAAATATCCAAATAAGAAATAACAGCAGCCAATATGTCAATGGAACCAGGGATTCCCAGCCATTCCCCCATGCTGGTACTTGCCCAGCCTAAAGCTGCATAGCAGCTGTGATCTGACAAAGTCAGCCACATTCAGCTTAAAATGGCCGTTGACATGCAGATGTCACATGTGCGCTTCTTTCCAAAAGGAATAAAATGTGGAGGTAAAGGTTAGATTTTAAAAACAAAAATTAAAAAATCCAAATGACAATAGCAGCAGCCAAAATGTCAACGTAACAGGGAAATACCAGCCAGTCTCCCATGCTGGTACTTGCCCAGCCTCAAGCTGTGTAGCGGCTGTGATCTGATGAGGGGAGTCACATTCAGCTTAGAATGGCTGTTGATGTGCAGATGTCACATGTGCGCATCTTTTCAAAAGGAATAAAATGGGGAGAGAAAGGTTAGATTTGAAAGACAAAAATCCAAATGACAATAGCAGCAGCCAAAATGTCAATGGAACCGGGGATTACCAGCTAGTCTCCCATGCCAGTTCTTGCCTGGCCTCAAGCAGCATAGCTGCTGTGATCTGACGAGGGCAGGCACATTCAGCTTAGAATGGCCATTGACGTGCATCTGTCACATGTGCGCATCTTTTCAAAAGGAATAAAATGGGGAGGGAAAGGTTAGATTTGAAAAACAAAAATCCAAATGACAATAGCAGCAGCCAAAATGTCAATGGAACCAGGTATTCCCAGCCAGTCCCCAATGCTGATACTTGCCTTGCCTCAAGCTGCGCAGCGGCTGCGATCTGATGAGGGCAGGCACATGCAGCTTAGAATGGACGTTGACGTGCAGATGTCACATGTGCGCGTCTTTTCAAAAGGAATAAAATGTGGAGGTAAAGGTTGGATTTTAAAAACAAAAATCCAAATGACATTAGCAGCAGCCAAAATGTCAACAGAACCATGGATTCCAAGATAGTCTCCCATTCTGGTACTTGCCCAGCCTCAAGCTGCATAGCAGCAGCAATCTGACGAGGAAAGGCACATTCAGCTTAGAAAGGCCGTTGACGTGCAGATGGCACATGTGCACGTCTTTTCAAAAGGAATAAAATGGGGAGGGAAAGGTATTATTTAAAAAACAAAAATCCAAGTGACAATAGCAGCAGCCAAAATGTCAACAGAACCATGGATTCCCAGATAGTCGCCCATGCTGGTACTTGCCCAGCCACAAGCTGCGTAGCACTGGTGCTCTGATGAGGGAAGGCACATTCAGCTTAGAATGGCCATTGACGTGCAGCTGTCACATGTGCGCGTCTTTTCAAAGGGAATAAAATGGGGAGGGAAAGGTTAGATTTTAAAAACAAAAATCCAAATGACAATAACAGCAGCCAAAATGTTAATGGAACCGGGGATTCCCAGCCAGTCTCCCATGACTGTACTTGCCCAGCCTCAAGCTGCATAACAGCTGCAATCTGACGAGGGCAGGCACATTCAGCTTAGAATTGCCGTTGATGTGCTGATGTCACATGTGCGCGTCTTTTCAAAAGGAATAAGATGGGGAGGGAAAGGTTAGATTTTAATAACAAAAATCCAAATGACAATAGCAGCAGCCAAAATGTCAACGGAACTAGGGATTCCCAGCCATTCTCCCATTCTGGTACTTGCCCTGCCTCAAACTGCATAGCAGCTGTGATCTCACAAGGGCAAGCACATTCAGCTTAGAATGGCCATTAACGTGCAGATATCACATGTGTGCATCTTTTCAAAAGGAATAAAATGGGGAGGGAAAGGTTAGATTTTAAAAAAACAAAATAAATGACAATAGCAGCAGCCAAAATGTGAACGGATCTAGGGATTCCCAGCCATACTCCCATTTTGGTACTTGCCTGACCTCAAGCTGCACAGCAGCTGCAATCTGACGCGGGCAGACACATTCAGATTAGAATGGCCATTGACGTGCAGGAGTCACATGTGCGCGTCTTTTCAAAAGGAAGAAAATGGGGAGGGAAAGGTTAGATTTTAAAAACAAAAATCCAAAAATCCAAATGACAATAACAGCAGCCAAAATGTCAACAGAACTGGGGATTCCCAGCCTGTCTCCCAAGCCAGTACTTGCCCAGCCTCAAGCTGCGTAGCAGCTGCGATCTGACGAAAGCAGGAACATTCAGCTTAGAATGTCCGCTGATGTTCAGATGTGACATGTGCGCGTCTTTTCAAAAGGAATAAAATGGGGAGGGAAAAGTTAGATTTTAAAAACAAAAATCCAAATGACAATAGCAGCAGCCAAAATGTTAACGGAGCTGGGGATATGGAGCCGGGTAATCCAAGTCAGTCTCCCATGCTGGTACTTGCCTAGCCTCAAGCTGCTGCGATTTGACGAGAGCAGGAACATACAGCTTAGAATGGCCGTTGACATGCAGATGTCACATGTGCGCGTCTTTTGAAAAGGAATAAAATGGGGAGGGAATGGTTAGATTTTAAAAACAAAAATCCAAATGACAAAAGCTGCAGCCAAAATGTCAACGGAACCATGAATTCCAGCCAGTCTCCCATGCCGATACTTGCCAAGCCTCAAACTGCATAGAGCGGCGATCTGACGAAGACATATTCAGCTTAGAATGGCCGTTGATGTGCAAATGTCACATGTGCGCGTCTTTTCAAAAGGAATAAAATGGGGAGGGAAAGGTTAGATTTTATAAACAAAAATCCAAAATACAAAAGCCGCAGCGAAAATGTCGACTGAACTCGGGATTCCCAGCCAGTCTCCCATGACAGTACTTGCCCAGGCTCAAGCTGCATAGTGGCTGCGATCTGACAAGGGCAGGTACATTCAGCTTAGAATGGCTGTTGATGTGCAAATGTCACATGTGCGCGTCTTTTCAAAAGGAATAAAATGGGGAGGGAAAGGTTAGATTTTAAAAACAACAATCCAAATGACAATAACAGCAGCCAAGATGTCAACAGAACAAGCGATTCTCAGTGAGTCTCCCATGCTGGTACTTGCCCAGCCTCAAGCTGCTTAGCAGCTGCAATCTGACAAGGGCAGGCACATTCAGCTTAGAATGGCCGTTGACAGAAAGATGTCAAATGTGCACATCTTTTCAAAAGGAATAAAATGGGGAGGGAAAGGTTAGATTTTAAAAACAAAAATCCAAATGACAATAGCAGCAGCCAGTCTTCCATGCCAGTACTTGTCTGACCTCAAGCCGCGTAGCAGCTGCGATTTGACAAGTTAAGGCACATTCATCATAGAATGGCCGTTGACGTACTGATGTCACATGTGCGCGTCTTTTCAAAAGGAATAAAATGGGAGGGAAAGGTTAGATTTTAAAAACAAAAATCCAAATGACAATAGCAGCAGCCAAAATGTCAACGTAACTGGGGACTCCCATCTAGTCTCCCACTAAGGTACTTGCCTGGCCTCCAGCTGCATAGCAGCTGCGATCTGACGAGGGAAGGCACATTCAGCTTAGAATGGCAGTTGACCTACAGATGTCACATGTGCGCGTCTTTTCACAAGGAATAAAATAGGGAGGGAAAGGTTAGATTTTAAAAACAAAAATCCAAATGACATTACCAGAATGTCAATGGAATCGGGAATTCCCAACCAGTCACCCATGCTGGTACTTGCCCAGCCTCAATCTGCATAGCAGCTGTGCTGTGATGAGGGAAGGCACATTCAGCTCAGAATGGCCGTTGATGAGCAGATGTCACATGTGCGTGTGACACCCCAGGGGTCTGGTTGCCACAGTAATAGAGATATTATGTCTGAGAGCAAGTGGGAGGTTTCTCTGGTCAGGAGCCCTAAGCATGCAACACTGCCCGCCCAGACCTGGGAGGGGAGGAATCTGCCCTTATAAACTGGGTCTGGGGCGGGATTAGGTGAGACAGAGACAGAGCCTGCAGAACAAGCAGAGCAGTCAGAGCCTAGAGTGAAGCTGCAGACACAGGAAAAGATACATCAGGAGCTCTGTAGGAGCAGAGGCAGAAGGCCAGGGGCTGTGAGCAGAGATATAGCTCGCCCTGGCTGAAGTTACTAAAACCGGACACAGGAGTCCGAGGCTGTAGGGACTGATATATACCCAGCAGCAGAAACCAGCCGGCAGGGGATTCCAGGTACTCTGGCCATAGAAGCCCGGAGGCTCAGTCACAAAGAAGGGACCAGCGCCACCATCCAGGAGCGGAGGCTAACAGAAGGCCCCAAGTCTCCAGCCATACGGGTGAGCACCACACGGTATACTCAGGGACGTGGGCTACTTGTAACCGCTGACAGCAAGGTAGCCAGGAAGAGTGCAGATAAATGGGGAGGCCTACAACTCCCCCTGGCCAGGGGAACTCCTGCTTGCTCGCAGACTGACCAGGCCCCTTATACTAGCCAGTACTCCCGGGAGGGTCTGCCTTGTACCATCAGTAAAGACCCTGAACTACACCTCACGTCTCTGTGATTCCTTGCCGCACCAGCACCATTAGCACTGGGACCCTCACACCATCACTCCCATCATCTCTCACATTAGCTGCCCTGAGGCAATACTTCTCCCGTGGGGAGTTATCCCATACTCGGCTGCGCAAACAACATCAGCCACAGCGGTCGGCAGCGCAGCGGCGGTCCCCACTGACCGCAATCCACGGGTGGTGTAGTCGGACATTTGCTATACATTAAGACTGCCACTGGTTTGACAACCCTGGGCACGGACCGGGTCACCACCACACGGAGACTACAACCTCCAGCATTCTACAACAGGCCCGGTTCCGGGTTCCCCTGCACAACACAGGCCCAGGGGGCGCGTCAACTTTGGCGTAGTCGGCAGGATTTCGTGCCCGCAACCACCGGGTACTGCGTGCCTGAAAAAGAGACTTTTATACTTACCTGTGGTGAAGTTTCCCGCCGTCCGGAGTCGTTTCCTGCCATCCGGAGCCGATTCCCGCCATCAGATGCCATCTTGGACCGTTTCCCGCCGTCTTCTCCCTTCTTCCCGCCATCCGCAGCTGCTTCCCGCCTTCGGACGCCATCTTCGGGACGCCGCACGGGAAGAATAGGGGCGTGGACGCCGAAAGCGCGCGAGATCCAAAGCTCCGCCCCACGCTCTGACGCTGCGCAAGGTCCTGGAAGGGAGGAAGAGCGACGCTGACGTCATCGGAGCGCGACGCCAGGTCCTCAACCCCGACGATCGACTGCGGAGCCGCGGCCTACGGAAGAAGAGCATCGCAAGGTAGGCCACGGTCCACTAGGGGGGAGGAGGATGCCGGATACCGAGGGGAGCTCCACTGCCACAGCCACCGCCAGCGCAACCGCTGCAGCAGTCATGCCATTCACCATGCCCTATATCCCAGGGGCAACCTGGCTACCCCAGTACTCAGGGGAGTCACATACTCTAAATGACTTTAGGGAAAGACTGGATAGCCTCTTCCAGGTGTACCCACTCACAGAAGAGCAAAAAGTGAGCATCCTGGTGGCCCAATTAATCGGGGCAGCCCAAAGGGAGGTAAAGTCCTGGCCACCTGGGAGGAAGAGGACTGTCAGAGAAATACTAGCCCGGCTGAAAGACACATTTGATACCCACACCTCAGCCGAAATAAAGCTCAGATTTTACGGGTGTAAACAGCGGGCACATGAGAGTATAAGAGACTATGCTCTAAACCTACAAGAGGCCCTGAGAGCCATTAAGCAGGCAGACCCTGGCAGCGTGGGAAATGAAGATAAGCTGTTGACTGAACAATTTATTGAGGGTCTACTGTGCAATGCCCACCGAACCCAGTTGCGGGCAATGGCCTTACAGGACCCTGACCTGGACTTTGCACAGTTCAAGGACAGAGCCATCCGGGTGCTCCGAGAACCGGCACCAGGTGGCGCTGTGACCCACAGGCGCCCTGCTATCACTTACCACCAGGAGACGGCGCCCTTGTCTGCAGGGCCTGTGGGAGCTGATGCGCAGGCTTTGAACAATAACCGGGCAAAAGACCTGCACCATCAGGTCCAAGAGCTGACTAAGAGCGTTGCCGCGCTAACCAGAACTGTGCAGTCTTTACAGGTCTCTTCTCCAGGAAAGATCCAGCTGGAATCAGGACCGGAGGACGTCCCATGGCACCGACTGAGGAGGACCCCACCGGCTAGAGGAAGACCCAGCGACAGATACAACGAGGACGGACGACCCATCTGCCACCGCTGCAATCAACCCGGACATGTGGCAAGGTGCTGTCATTTAAACGGGCACAAACTGGGGTAGAGGGCCAACTCCCAGGCATAAGACCATCAGGCCCATCAAACTGGCGTGATAAATACGTTGGGGGACGTCCAATCTTGCCTGTGGTACTCGATGCCATTCCTATGAGTGCCCTACTAGACACTGGGTCACAGGTGACCACCATCCCGTACGTGCTCTTTAAACAGTAATGGAATGACTCGGACATAACCCGCTACCCAGATGACGACCTGAGTATCATCGCCAGCAATGGTCAGCCCATGCCGCAGGTGGGATTCAAAGAGGTGACCATTAAGATCGGTAAATTCGAACTGGCGGCACAAGGACTGATTATAGTGGACATAGACCGTCATGAGAGTCACCCTAGAATAACCTTGGGAACTAATGTGATTGAAAATTGTCATGCCCCCAAAAAGTGAGATGATGATTTGGTGCTGGGCAGCTATTGGTCTAAGAGTTAGAGACTACCAAGAAATGGTAGAACCCGTCTACTCAGACAGTAGGCCCACCATTTTGACAGCACGGGGGGTGGTCGATGTAAGCCATGGGAAGGTGCCCGTTCGCATCATAAATATCGGGGAGAGAGAAGTACACCTGCCCCGGTATGCCACGCTAGCCAAATTGTTTACCATCAACCAGAACTCTGTACAGGCCGTGGAACCCTTGCCTCCATCTCAACCAGAGGAAGGTAACGGCTCTAAGAAACCAATGGAGGACTGTTGTCAGCAACTACATTTGGGTACTGACTCCACTCCCTCACACCAGAAACAGGGAGTCTATCGGGTGGTTCGAGAGTACGAGAGAGTGTTTAGTAAACACCCGCTAGACTGCGGGCGAGTAAAGGGGGTAGAACACCTCATCCCCACGGGAGACCATCCTCCCATAAAGGAGAGATACCGACCCGTACCCCCGGCACACTACCAACACGCCAAGGGGATGCTTAGAGACATGAAGGAGGCTGGGGTAATCAAGGACAGCTGTAGACCCTGGGCAGCTCCAGTAGTCTTAGTGAAAAAGAAAGATAACACCATGAGAATGTGTGTAGACTACAGGAAGGTCAACCGTATCACACACAAAGATGCGTACCCGTTACCAAGTATAGAAGAGTCCTTAGCTGCATTAAAATCTGCTAACTTCTTCTCTACTTTGGATCTCACTAGCGGGTACTGGCAGGTTCCTGTAGCAGAGGCGGACCGGGAGAAGACTGCATTCACCACCCCGATGGGTCTCAGCGAATTTAACTGTATGCCGTTCGGGCTCTGCAACGCACCAGGAACCTTCCAACGGTTGATGGAATGCTGTCTGGGACACCGGAACATCGAGACGGTCCTGTTATATCTCGACGATGTCATCGTCTATTCCAAGACCTACGAGGACCACCTGAAACACCTGGCAGAAGTGTTCGAAGCTCTGGCAAACTACGGCCTAAAGGTGAAACCCTCCAAGTGTCACCTCCTGAAACCAAAGGTGCAATACCTGGGACACGTGGTGAGTGCTGACGGAGTAGCTACTGACCCTGATAAGATCACCGTGATTAAGGACTGGCCAAGACCCTCCAGCATAAAGGAAGTGCGGCAGTTCCTCGGGTTGGTAGGCTACTACCGAAGATTCATTCCCGGTTTCACCAAAATGGCAGCCCCTATGCAGGACCTCCTGATAGGTCAATCTCGGAAAGCCAAAAACCAGAAGCCGCCCTTTAGGTGGGAAAAGCTGGAAGAGGAGTCCTTCTGCCAGCTGAAGATGGCCCTCACGGGGGATGAAATCCTGGCATATCCAGACTACAGCCAGCCCTTTATCCTCCACACGGACGCAAGCAACATCGGGCTAGGAGCCGTACTGTCCCAGATCCAGCAAGGGAAAGAACGGGTAATCGCTTACGCCAGCCGAAAGCTATGGCCCACGGAGAGGAACCCTGAGAATTATAGCTCATTCAAGCTGGAGTTCCTGGCAGTAGTTTGGGCAGTGACCGAACGTTTCAAGCATTACCTTGCCTCCTCCAAATTCACCGTGTACACGGATAACAACCCGTTGACACACCTGGACACTGCAAGGCTCGGTGCCCTGGAACAGAGATGGATGGCCCGCCTGTCCAACTTTGAATTCACCATCAAATACCGGGCAGGAACCTCAAATGCCAACGCGGATGCCCTGTCTAGAATGCCGAACTTACCGGACGTAGGGGAAGATCCAGAAGATCTGGAAGAAGTTGAGCTCCCTGCGTTCCACCGTCATGGGATTACCCTGTATTCCCACCGTGTGAAGGACAGGCGCTCCGTGACGTTCAATCCCTTGCCCCACTACAACTGGGCAGAGATGCAAGACATTGATCCCGCAGTCAATTTGGTGAAGGAAATTCTGACCCAGGCCGATGCCCGTCTTGACCCAGATGCTCCGGAGGAGACCAAGCAACTGTGGAAGGAGAAAAGTAAGCTGTTCCTCTACAGGGAGAAGCTGTGCCGGAGAATGGTTAACTCTCGAACACATGAGTTGACCTGGCAGGTAGTGGTCCCAAGACGAGACGCGGCTATGGTTCTGGAGGCATACCACAACGGAGCAGGGCATTTCGGATGGAAGAAGCTGGAGTTCTTGTTGCGTGAACGGTTCTACTGGGTAGGCATGAGAGGAGCCATCGAGAGGTGGTGCAGAGACTGTGGCCCGTGCCACCTGAGAAGAAAAGACCGAGCCAGCCAGAAGACTCCCCTGCAGCCCATCATCACCAGACAGCCACTGGAACTGGTAGCCCTGGACCATGTGAAACTGGCTCCAAGCAGATCTGGGTATGTCTACGCCCTCACAATCGTAGATCATTACTTCCGGTTCCTGGTGGTGGTCCCGGTCAAGGACTTAACGGCTCAAACAGCAGCTAGAGCCTTCCAGCAGCACTTCTGCCGTCCACACGGGTACCCGGACCAAGTGTTGACAGACCAAGGACCAGCCTTCGAAGCGGAGGTCTTCCAGGAGTTCTGCAACCTGTATGGCTGCAAGAAGATAAGAACAACGCCCTATCACCCTCAAACCAATGGACTCTGCGAAAAGATGAACCAGGTGGTGATAGATCTGCTAAAAACATTGCCCCTGGAAGAACACAGTCTGTGGCCTGAGAAACTGCCCGATCTGGTGGACCTGTATAACCACATCCCTGTAGGTTCCACCAACTGTACCCCGGCTTACCTAATGAGAGCAAGACCTGGTAAGCTGCCTATTGACCTGGATATGGGAGTCCTGACGCCTGAGGACACCTCGCCAGAGGCAGACTGGGATACAGAACGGCAGCAGCAGTATCGGAAAGTACAGGAGAGCGTCGAGCGAAGTCTGTCTCAAGCTAGAGAAAGGCAAGAGAAGGCTTATAACCAGTATGCTCCCGCTGTTCCCCTGGTACCTGGAGAGCAGGTCTTGAAGAGGAAGAGGCGGCTCCACAAGTTGGACGACCAGTGGGAGAAGGACCCATACACCGTACTGCCATCAAGCCATGAGAACCCAAAAATCTGCGTAATCAGTAAGGATGGAGGAGAAACCACAGCCATTGTCTCCAGAGACCACCTGAAGAAGTGTCCCGAGCAGCTGCAAAGCCCTGAAGAAGATCAAGGAAACCCTCAACCCGCAGAGGAAAGGGGAGAAATGATCAGTACCGTACTCGGAGACTTCCCCCGGTCTTGGACACAAGTAAACGGCGCTGTCATGGTACCCGTCCTCACCTTTCTCCAGCCAGCCCTGCAAGTGCCTACAGAGGAACCGGTAGAGCTGGAAGAGCAGCCGGCCCAAGAGGCAGAAGAGTCCACACCAGCAGTACAGGAGGATCAACCTTCTGCTAGTAGTGAGCCTGCCGTGCCCCTAGTGAGCCAAAGAGTGCGCAGACAGCTGCCCAGCTTACCCATAACACCTCCTACACCCTGTAGTGCAGAACCAGTTAGTGAGCTCCGTAGGTCCACTAGAGTCACTAGAGGTCAGATGCCCGCTCGCTGGAGAATCTAAACTAATGCACTGTGAATTTATCTGCTATCTGTTTATGGTTTATGTTTGTTGCCTGTTATTAATTATGTTTCTCAGTTACCCTGCAGATTTTTATGGACTAACAGGTTATGGACGCTAGATAACCGGAACAGTTTTGTAGATAGTTGCACCTTGGTGCCTCTTGCGAAGACGGCCGCGTAAGAGAAAACCTGTCTGACGTGGCCTCCTTGCGGCTCAAAGTAGTTAGTCTACTCTTGCAGCCACGCCCAAGGACAACGCAAGGGGTTTGCTTTGGACAGGTCCCCTACTTCGCTTAAAGCTTCACCTTGGGTGATATGGACACCCGGTTGCGGACACGCCGTGACCTTTAAAGAACTAAAGCTTCTTGTAAATATGTTATTGTATTATTGTTATACCCTGTTATTATGTTTTAAAAATGTGTTTAGTCCCGGACTACTAAAATTTACTAGGGGGGAATGTGACACCCCAGGGGTCTGGTTGCCACAGTAATAGAGATATTATGTCTGAGAGCAAGTGGGAGGTTTTTCTGGTCAGGAGCCCTAAGCATGCAACACTGCCCGCCCAGACCTGGGAGGGGAGGAATCTGCCCTTATAAACTTGGTCTGGGGCGGGATTAGGTGAGACAGAGCCTGCAGAACAAGCAGAGCAGTCAGAGCCTAGAGTGAAGCTGCAGACACAGGAAAATATACATCAGGAGCTCTGTAGGAGCAGAGGCAGAATGCCAGGGGCTGTGAGCAAAGATATAGCTCGCCCTAGCTGAAGTTACTAAAACCGGACACAGGAGTCCGAGGCTGTGGGGACTGATATATACCCAGCAGCAGAAACCAGCCGGCAGGGGATTCCAGGTCCTCTGGCCATAGAAGCCCGGAGGCTCAGTCATAAAGAAGGGACCATTTAGAAAAAAACGCAGCACTACTGGACCTGGGTGCATGAGTTGGGTCCAAAGCCTTGAAATGTCGCGATAACCTCAGCACACCAAATGGTATAATAAGATACTTTTATTTGCAGTCCACACTAAAGACGTTTCGGTCGACAAGACCTTCATCAGTGTACTGCATGTAAACAAAATGAACAGATATAGAATACAAACATTATAGTGATTATAAAGTCACAGATTATGTATACAAAACATATAAATAAAGGTCTATGTGTCTTTGTAACCTTTTGTCCAACAGTGAAGCAAAAAAAGGGGGCAACCTACCAAGTTACTGGGATGGGAGCAGGAAAAGATAAGGAGATGGGACCCAATACAGGGATTCCTATGGAGAAAGTGCATACTATGAGGTAATGGAAGGATATATGGGGCTATAATGGGGTGAGGACTATAAGGGAGGTAGACATACCGTTTGTGCCATGAAGTATAGGAGAGGTGCTGCATCGATCGCGGTATCCACCGCTGGATGTGAGCAGTGGGCACGACTTGGAGACTGGCTACAAATATTATTAGAGGAGAGGAGGGTTTGGCTGCCAGCCAATGAGGAAGTTTGAATGTGCTGGTAATTAGCGCTCGATGCGATGACGTCACAGGAAGTGACGCGAAAAAGGGAGTGCCGGCATCTGATTGGTCCGGCGCCGCGCATGCGCACGTGCGTGCGTGTCAGCCGACGTGTAGGTGCGTTCCAGGGACCAGGAAGTGGTTTCTGTATCGAAGTGATGTTTTCCACTGCCGGAAAAGAATGGCAAGGAGCGTTCCACCATCGAGAGAAGGGGTTGCAGAGTGCAGGAGGGATATAGGAGAATGAGGATGGGTATGGATCCTTCATCTGAAATATGAAATACAATGTTAAATCGAGTTATAAGACACAGTGCAGTAAAACACACAGGAATACTGCGATGATACCCTTATACAGCCAATCGCCACATTATAGATAAGCATACATGAATCTTGGTCCCTATTAATAAATGGCAAATGAATATCGGATTGCGGGTGTTAACTCCTTATAAAGTAAAAAGTATAAACATATAAATAAACCTAGGTCCCTATTGGGACGGATTGGGACCAGGTAGGTTTAGATGAATGAGTGCAGATCATAGTCCTTGTTAAGTCCTTTGGGATGAAGGGACTGCAGTTCATGAATCCAGAATGCCTCTCTCTGCTTGAGGGTCTGGATTCGATTACCCCCACGACGGGGTGGTTTAATTTGCTCTATAACTTGAAACCGCAATTGGGACACATTGTGTCCTGCTGCCGTGAAGTGTTGGGGGAGAGGTAGAAGTAAATTTTTGCATCTGATGGTAGATTTGTGCTTCGAGATTCTATCTTTAATGGGTTGGGTCGTTTCCCCAACGTAGACAAGGCTGCAAGGGCACTTAACTAGGTATACGACAAAATTTGTATCACAGGTGTAGTAATCCTTAATTGTATATTTTCTGCCTGTTTGTGGATGATGAATAGTATCGCCTCTAAGGATGTTATGGCACTGATGGCAATGGAGACATGGGAAGGTTCCTTTCTTAGGAGTTTGTAGAAATCTTTGGCGGGAACCAAGGGACGTTGTCCTTATGTCAGCTCGGACTAATGAGTCTCTGATGTTTGGTGCTCTTTTGAAGCACGGTAAGAAGGGTTGATGAAAGGATTTGATGGTCGGGTAACCTGTTTGGAGAATATTCCAATGTTTCCGTATCGTACGGTGTATAGTGTAAGCTAGGGGGTGATATGTGTGGACAAATGGAATGAGATCAGATGTGTCTGGTCGTGGTTGTGTGCGGCTGTCCTGTGATTCACGTAGAAGATACTGAGGGTATCCTCTTTCTTCAAATTTCCGTGTCATTTCTTGTAATCTGACTTCGCGTAATGTTGTATCGGACACAATGCGTTCAACCCTCTGAAATTGCGATTTGGGGATAGCATGTTTCATAGGGGCTGGGTGGTTGCTTGAAAAATGTAGTAATGTGTTGCGATCTGTGGGTTTCCTGTAGATGTCAGTGGTTAATAGTCCTTAGCCATCTTTGATGACTAAAGTATCTAGGAAGTTGATCTGGTGTGGGTGATAGCTCAGAGTGAAATGTAGACCAGGGCAGGCGGTGTTGAGGGACCTGCAGAATTCATCTAAGGTGTCCTGGGAACCTGTCCAGATGCAAAAGATGTCGTCTATGTAACGCTTCCATAAAATGGAATGCTCTTGGAACAGTTGATTCTTGTATACAAACTGTGTCTCAAAAGTAGACATGTAACAGTTTGCGTAAGGGGGGGCTACATTTGAGCCCATTGCGGTCCCCTTGGTCTGCACGTAAAATGTATCCTGAAAGAGGAAGTAATTGTGTGTAAGAACTATTGTTAGTAGTTCTACGGCTAGATCTATAATCGATGGATTGGTGTTTGAGTCCTTCAGCATTTGTTCAACCGCTTGGATACCCCGGTCATGGGGAATCGATGTATAGAGACTTGTGACATCTAGGGACACTAAGATGGCTTCTGGAGGAACTTGTTTGAGTGCTTTCATAGTCTCTAAAAAGGCCCCTGTGTCTAATAGATAAGATGGACTTTTTTGGGTAAGTGGTGTAAGAATCTTTTCTAAGAAAATTTCAAGGGGTGATAAAATAGAATCCGTGGAGGCCACTATGGGGCGCCCAGGAGGTTGGGTGAGACTTTTGTGGATTTTGGGTAGGACATAAAATACCGGTATGATTGGATGTGGATTAATTAAATACTCGTACGTTTTCAAGTCAATCACCTTGGCTGTTAAAAACCGTTGTAGTGTCGAAATGATGAGTGTCTGTGTTTTTGTAGTCGGGTCCGTAGAGAGTTTACGGTATGTGGACTCATCACTAAGTTGTCTCAAAATTTCCGAGATGTAATCGCACTTGTTCATGACTACTATCGCTCCACCTTTGTCAGCTGGCTTTATAATCAAATCTTTGTCCTCTTGCAGACTCCGTAGGGCCTGTCGATCAAGGGGAGAGAGATTGGTCTGATAATGTGCCCTTCCCTAGTCGATATTGGAGCGTAATTGTTGAAACGCCCCATCCACGAATCCTATAAAGGTTTCCAGTGGATGTGTGCCTCAAGGAGGCCTATATTTGCTCTTAGAGCGGAGACCTAAGTCTTGGGCTGTGATGTCGGCCATGGATTCTGGAGGGGTGACGCTGAAAGGATTATTAGCAAAATGGGTTTTCAAGCGTAGGGTACGGTAAAAGCGTTGCAGTTCCATATCTAGTTTAAAAGTGTTGTATTTGTATGTGGGGCAGAAAGAGAGTCCCTTTTGTAAAACTGATGTTTGTGCAACGCTAAGAGTTTTGGAAGAGATATTTACCACCATTTGTGGGTCTGCGATCGGGTGATTCGTGTGAAGTCCAGAAGTCCAGCGCCGCCATCCAGGAGCGGAGGCTAACAGAAGGCCCCAAGTCACCAGCCATACGGGTGAGCACCACACGGTATACTCAGGGACGTGGGCTACTTGTAACCGCTGACAGCAAGGTAGCCAGGAAGAGTGCAGATAAACGGGGAGGCCTACAACTCCACCTGGCCAGGGGAACTCCTGCTTGCTCGCAGACTGACCAGGCCCCTTTTACTAGCCTGTACTCCCGGGTGGGTCTGCCTTGTACCATCAGTAAAGACCCTGAACTGCACCTCACGTCTCTGTGATTCCTTGCCGCACCAGCACCATTAGCACTGGGACCCTCACACCATCACTCCCATCATCTCTCACATTAGCTGCCCTGAGGCAATACTTCTCCCGTGGGGAGTTATCCCATACTCGGCTGCGCAAACAACATCAGCCTCAGCGGTCGGCAGCGCAGCGGCGGTCCCACCTGACCGCAATCCACGGGTGGCGTAGTCGGACATTTCCTATACATTAAGACTGCCACTGGTTTGACCACCCTGGGCACGGACCGGGTCACCACCACACGGTGACTACAACCCCCAGAATTCTACAACAGGCCCGGTTCCGGGTTCCCCTGCACAACACAGGCCCAGGGGGCGCGTCAACTTTGGTGTAGTCGGCAGGATTTCTTGCCCGCAACCACCGGGTACTGCGTGCCTGAAAAAGAGACTTTTATACTTACCTGTGGTGAAGTTTTCCGCCGTCCGGAGTCGTTTCCCGCCATCCGGAGCCGATTCCCGCCATCAGACGCCATCTTGGACCGTTTCCCACCGTCTTCTGCCTTCTTCCCGCCATCCGCAGCTGCTTCCCGCCTTCGGACGCCATCTTCGGGACGCCGCACGGGAAGAAGAGGGGCGTGGACGCCGAAAGCGCGCGAGATCCGAAGCTCCGCCCCACGCTCTGACGCTGCGCAAGGTCCTGGAAGGGAGGAAGAGCGACGCTGACGTCATCGGAGCGCGACGCCAGGTCCTAAACCCCGACGATCGACTGCGGAGCCGCGGCCTACGGAAGAAGAGCATCCCAAGGTAGGCCACGGTCCACTAGGGGGGAGGAGGATGCCGGACACCGAGGGGAGCTCCACTGCCACAGCCACCGCCAGCGCAACCGCTGCAGCAGTCATGCCATTCACCATGCCCTATATCCCGGGGGCAACCTGGCTACCCCAGTACTCAGGGGAGTCACATACTCTAAATGACTTTAGAGAAAGACTGGATAGCCTCTTCCAGGTGTACCCCCTCACAGAAGAGCAAAAAGTGAGCATCCTGGTGGCCCAATTAATCAGGGCAGCCCAAAGGGAGGTAAAGTCCTGGCCACCTGGGAGGAAGAGGACTGTCAGAGAAATACTCGCCCGGCTGAAAGACACATTTGATACCCGCACCTCAGCCGAAATAAAGCTCAGATTTTACTGGTTTAAACAGCGGGCACATGAGAGTATAAGAGACTATGCTCTAAACCTACAAGAGGCCCTGAGAGCCATTAAGCAGGCAGACCCTGGCAGCGTGGGAAATGAAGATAAGCTGTTGACTGAACAATTTATTGAGGGTCTACTGTGCAATGCCCACCGAACCCAGTTGCGGTCAATGGCCTTACAGGACCCTGACCTGGACTTTGCACAGTTCAAGGACAGAGCCATCCGGGTGCTCCGAGAACCGGCACCAGATGGTGCTGTGACCCAGAGGCGCCCTGCTATCACTTACCACCAGGAGACGGCGCCCTTGTCTGCAGGGCCTGTGGGAGCTGATGCGCAGGCTTTGAACAATAACCCAGCAACAGACCTGCACCATCATGTCCAAGAGCTGACTAAGAGCGTTGCCGCGCTAACCAGAACTGTGCAGTCTTTACAGGTCTCTTCTCCAGGAAAGATCCAGCTGGAATCCGGACCGGAGGATGTCCCGTGGCACCGACTGAGGAGGACCCCACGGGCCAGAGGAAGACCCAGCGACAGATACAACAAGGACGGACGACCCATCTGCCGCCGCTGCAATCAACCCGGACATGTGGCAAGGTACTGTCATTTAACCCCTTCCCGACCCATGTCACACCGTTTGTGACATGGAAAACAGTTCTTTCCCGACCCATGTCACAGCGTCTGTGACATGGAGGGAAAGAGCCCCTGCAGCGCCTGCGAGCGGGGTCGCTCAGGTTTCACAGTTGCTACTGCAACTGGACATCCTGAAGTCGACCCCCCGGGGGGTGGATTAACCCCCCCGTGCCTGGGACCCCTCCGATTGGCTGTTTCATTTTCACTTTTAATGAAACTGCCAATCGGTATGAATTAAATATTTCACCAATGAAAATTGGTGTAATATTTAAATCTGGGCATGGCCTGATGCTTACAGCATCAGCCATTGGCTGGGGGGAGTGTCACCTCTGCCCCCCCCCCTCCCCCCAGATCTGATTGGGGGGCTAGCGTCACATGGATACTAGCCCCAATCAGATGTGGAGGGAGTTTTTAATGATGGCCGCAACTGCCCATCCATGGATCGTGTGCCGGCCGTTGTGGACCCTCTGCTGCTGCCCCCTGTGGACCCTCTGCTGCTGCCCCCCCGTGGACCCTCTGCTGCTGAGCTCGTGGATCTCTTCTGCCGCCGCTGATCGCCTGCTGCCGCCGCTGATCTGCATCAGGTAGTATTGCCCCCGCTCCCCCCCGACCCCCCCTCCACTCCACCCTGCCCCCCCCTCCACCCCCCCTCCACTTTCATACCTGCACCCCGACCTCCGCTCCCTCTGCTCCCTCTCCCACGTCTTCATCCACCGGCTGCTGCTCTCCTTCTGACAGCCGGTGGACTGTGATCACAGCAGCAGCAGGCTCAGTGTAAATGCCCTGCTCCTGTGATCAAGCCCACCATCCCCCAGTCCCAGTGATATCACCCCCCACCTCCCAATAATCACCCCTCCCCCCAGTGTTCACCCCCCCTGTCCCCAGTGTTCACCCCCCAGTATTCACCCCCCCCTGTCCCCAGTGTTCACCCCCCCCTGTCCCCAGTGTTCACCCCCACCTGTCTCCAGTATTCACTCCCCATCCCCAGTGTGCACCCCCCCATCCCAGTGATCACCCCCCTGCTGCTGGCTCCTGCACCGCTTTCTGCCCCAGTAATCACCCCCCTGATGCTGCCGGCCTCCTACCCCCCTTGCTGCTGCCGGCTCCTGCCCCAGTGATCACCCCCCTTGCTGCTGCCGGCTCCTGCCCCAGTGATCACCCCCCTTGCTGCTGCCGGCTCCTGCCCCAGTGATCACCCCCCTTGCTGCAGCTGCTGGCTCCTCCATCTCTTCAGCCCCCCCCTACGCCTGACAGCCCCCTACGCCTGACAGCCCCCACACGTGACTGCAGAAGGTTACACCAAGCACACACACGCACACACGTACACTCACACTATAATAAAGTTTCGATTTTTTTTTTTTTTACACACGCACACAGCACACAAAATGTCCCGCCCGTCCCACTGATCCCAGTCTATGGCGTAGTCAGCTTAGGAGGCTATGTCAGGTTGGTGTGTGTGTTGTAGTGTGTGTGTGTGTGTGTGGTGTATACACTACAATATACCACACCGCACACCAACCTGACATACACTACACAATGGTGTACACTAACAAATTGGAACCATGTTGCGTTTGGAGAGTCCCTGTGTGCCCAAACATTGGAGCTCCCCAACAAGTGACCCCATTTTGGAAACTAGACCCCCCAAGGCACCTATCTAGATGCATAGTGAGCACTTGGAACCCCCAGGTGCTTCACAAATTGATTCATATAAATGAAAAAGTGGAAAAAAAAACACTTTTTTATTTTTACGGATTAATTTGTGAAGGACCTGGGGGTTCCAAGTGCTCAGTATGCATCTAGATAGGTGCCTTGGGGGGTCTAGTTTCAAAGTGGGGTCACTTGTGGGGAAGCTCCAATGTTTGGGCACACAGCGGCTCTCCAAACGCAACATGGTGTCTTCTAACAATTTGAGCCGACAATTTGTTAGCCGACACCATGTTGCTTTTGGAGAGCCGCTGTGTGCCCAAACATTGGAGCTCCCCCACAAGTGACCCCATTTTGGAAAATAGACCCCCCAAGGCACCTATCTAGATGCATAGTGAGCACTTGGAACCCCCAGGTGCTTCACAAATTGATTCATAAAAATGAAAAAGTGGAAAAAAAACACTTTTTTATTTTTACGGATTAATTTGTGAAGGACCTGGGGGTTCCAAGTGCTCACTATGCATCTATATAGGTGCCGTTGGGGGTCTAGTTTCCAAAATGGGGTCACTTGTGGGGGAGCTCCAATGTTTGGCCACACAGCGGCTCTCCAAACGCAACATGGTGTCTTCTAACAATTTGAGCTGACAATTTGTTAGCGGATACCATGTTGCGTTTGGAGAGCCGCTGTGTGGCCAAACATTAGAGCTTCCCCACAAGTGACCCCATTTTAGAAACTAGACCCCCCAAGGCACCTATCTAGATGCACAGTGAGCACTTGGAACACCCATGTGCTTCACAAATTGATTCATAAAAATGAAAAAGTGGAAAAAAAAACACTTTTTTATTTTTACGGATTAATTTGTGAAGGACCTGGGGGTTTCAAGTGCTCACTATGCATCTAGATAGGTGCCGTTGGGGGTCTAGTTTCCAAAATGGGGTCACTTGTGGGGGAGCTCCAATGTTTGGCCACACAGCGGCTCTCCAAACGCGACATGGTGTCCGCTAACAAAATGAATGGAAAATCGGCTCAAATTGTAAGCGGACACCATGTTGCGTTTGGAGAGCCCCTAATGTGCCTAAACAGTGGAGCTCCCCCACAAGTAACCCCATTTTGGAAACTAGACCCCCCAAGGCACCTATCTAGATGCATAGTGAGCACTTGGAACCCCCAGGTGCTTCACAAAATGATTTGTGAAAACAAAAAAGTACTTTTTTTTTCACAAAAATTTTCTTTTAGCCTAAATTTTTTAATTTTCACATGGGTAACAGGATAAAATGCATCCTAAATTGTATTGGTCAATTTCTCCTGAGTACACTGATACCTCATATGTGGTCATAAACCACTGTTTGGGCGCATGGCAGGGCTCAGAAGAGAAGGAGCGCAATTTGACTTTTGGAGCTAATTTTCCATTCAAAAAGTAAAATGGCGCTCCTTCCCTTCTGAGCCCTGCCGTGTGCCCAAACAGTGGTTTATGACCACATATGAGGTATCAGTGTACTAAGGAGAAATTCACCAACAAATTTTAGGATGCATTTTATCCTGTTACCCATGTGAAAATTAAAAAATTTAGGCTAAAAGAAAATTTTTGTTAGAAAAATAAAAATGTTCATTTTTTTCTTCCATGTGGCTTTAGTTCCTGTGATGCACCTGAAGGGTTAATAATCTTCTTGAATGTAGTTTTGAGTAGCTTGAGGGGTGCAGTTTTTGGAATGGTGTCACTTTTGGGTGTTTTCTGTAATAAAGACCCCTCAAAGGGACTTCAAATGTGATGTGGTCACTAAAAAAATGGTTTTGTAAATTTTGCTGGAAAAAAGATAAATTGCTGATGATCTTTGAACCCTTCAAACTTCCTACCAAAATTTTTTTTTTTTCCAAAATTGTGCTGATGTAAAGTAGACATGTGGGAAATGTTATTTATTAACTATTTTGTGTCACATCACTCTCTGGTTTAGTAGAATAAAAATTCAAAATTTGAAAATTGCAAAATTTTCAAATTTTTTCCCATATTTTTGATTTTTTCACAAATAAACGCAAATATTATCGACCTAAATTTAATACTAACATGAAGCCCAATATGTCACGAAAAAACAGTCTCAGAATCGCTAGGATCCGTTGAAGTGTTCCAGAGAGTTCCAGGGACACTGGTCAGAATTGACAAAAATGCCAAGGTCTTTAGGGTCAAAATAGGCTGGGTCCTGAAGGGGTTAAACGGGCACAACCTGGGGTAGAGGGCCAACTCCCAAGCATAAGACCATCAGGCCCATCAAACTGGCGTGATAAATACGTAGGGGGACGTCCAATCTTGCCTGTGGTGCTGGATGGCATTCCTATGAGTGCCCTACTAGACACTGGGTCACAGGTGACCACCATCCCGTACGTGCTCTTTAAACAGTACTGGAATGACTCGGACATAACCCGCTACCCAGATGACGACCTGAGTATCATCGCCAGCAATGGTCAGCCCGTGCCACAGGTGGGATTCAAAGAGGTGACCATTAAGATCGGTAAAGTCGAACTGGCGGCACAAGGACTGATTATAGTTGACATAGACCGTCATGAGAGTCACCCTAGAATAACCTTGGAAACTAATGTGATTGAAAATTGTCTTGCAGAGGTGATTCTCATTTTACAGCAGGTTGCCAAGAATGCCAGTTCCGGCCAGCAGCGTGTGCTCCAAAAAGAGATCCGGGCACTGATGAAGCGGCAACAGGTGGAACTATCTGGTGGTGAGATAGGTAGCGTGAGAATGTGTGACCCGTTCCCTATTGCCATGCCCCCAAAAAGTGAGATGATGATTTGGTGCCGGGCAGCTATTGGTCAAAGAGGTAGAGACTACCAAGCAATGGTAGAACCCGTCTACTCAGACAGTAGGCCCACCATTTTGACAGCACGGGGGGTGATCGATGTACGCCATGGTAAGGTGCCCGTTCGCATCATAAATATCGGGGAGAGAGAAGTACACCTGCCCCGGTATGCCACGCTAGCCAAATTGTTTACCATTAACCAGAACTCTGTACAGGCCGTGGAAACCTTGCCTCCATCTCAACCAGAGGAAGGTAACGGCTCTAAGAAACTAATGGAGGACTGGTGTCAGCAACTACATTTGGGTACTGACTCCACTCCCTCACACCAGAAACAGGGAGTCTATCGGGTGGTTGGAGAGTACGAGAGAGTGTTTAGTAAACACCCGCTAGACTTCGGGCGAGTAAAGGGGGTAGAACACCACATCCCCACGGGAGACCATCCTCCCATAAAGGAGAGATACCGACCCGTACCCCCGGCACACTACCAACACGCCAAGGGGATGCTTAGAGACATGAAGGAGGCTGGGGTAATCAGGGACAGCTGTAGCCCCTGGGCAGCTCCACTAGTCTTAGTGAAAAAGAAAGACAACACCATGAGAATGTGTGTAGACTACAGGAAGGTCAACCGTATCACACACAAAGATGCGTATCCGCTACCAAGGATAGAAGAGTCCTTAGCTGCATTAAAATCTGCTAACTTCTTCTCTACTTTGGATCTCACTAGCGGGTACTGGCAGGTTCCTGTAGCAGAGGCGGACCGGGAGAAGACCGCATTCACCACCCCGATGGGTCTCAGCGAATTTAACTGTATGCCGTTCGGGCTCTGCAACGCACCAGGAACCTTCCAACTGTTGATGGAATGCTGTCTGGGACACCGGAACTTCGAGACGGTCCTGTTATATCTCGACGATGTCATCGTCTATTCCAAGACCTACGAGGACCACCTGAAACACCTGGCAGAAGTATTCGAAGCTCTGGCAAACTACAGCCTAAAGGTGAAACCCTCCAAGTGTCACGTCCTGAAACCAAAGGTGTAATACCTGGGACACGTGGTGAGTGCTGACGGAGTGGCTCCTGACCCTGATAAGATCACCGTGATTAAGGACTGGCCAAGACCCTCCAGCATAAAGGAAGTGCGGCAGTTCCTCGGGTTGGTAGGCTACTACCGAAGATTCATTCCCGGTTTCACAAAAATGGCAGCCCCTATGCAAGACCTCCTGATAGGTCAATCTCGGAAAGCCAAAAACCAGAAGCCGCCCTTTAGGTGGGAAAAGCTGGAAGAGGAGTCCTTCTGCCAGCTGAAGATGGCCCTCACGGGGGATGAAATCCTGGCATATCCAGACTACAGCCAGCCCTTTATCCTCCACACGGACGCAAGCAACATCGGGCTAGGAGCCGTACTGTCCCAGATCCAGCAAGGGAAAGAACGGGTAATCGCATACGCCAGCCGAAAGCTACGGCCCACGGAGAGGAACCCTGAGAATTATAGCTCATTCAAGCTGGAGTTCCTGGCAGTAGTGTGGGCAGTGACCGAAAGTTTCAAGCATTACCTTGCCTTCTCCAAATTCACCGTGTACACGGATAACAACCCGTTGACACACCTGGACACTGCAAGGCTCGGTGCCCTGGAACAGAGATGGATGGCCCGCCTGTCCAACTTTGAATTCACCATCAAATACCGGGCAGGACGCTCAAATGCCAACGCGGATGCCCTGTGTGGAATGCCGAACTTACCGGACGTAGGGGAAGATCCTGAAGATCTGGAAGAAGTTGAGCTCCCTGCGTTTCACCGTCATGGGATTACCCTGTATTCCCACCGTGTGAAGGACAGGCGCTCTGTGACGTTCATTCCCTTGCCCCACTACAACTGGGCGGAGACGCAAGACAGTGATCCCGCAGTCCATTTGGTGAAGGAAATGCTGACCCAGGCCGATGCCCATCTTGACCCAGATGCTCCGGAGGAGACCAAGCAACTGTGGAAGGAGAAAAGTAAGCTGTTCCTCTACAGGGAGAAGCTGTGCCGGAGAATGGTTAACTCTCGAACACATGAGTTGACCTGGCAGGTAGTAGTCCCAAGACGAGACGCGGCTATGGTTCTGGAGGCATACCACAACGGAGCAGGGCATTACGGATGGAAGAAGCTGGAGTTCTTGTTGCGTGAACGGTTCTACTGGGTAGGCATGAGAGGAGCCATCGAGAGGTGGTGCAGAGACTGTGGCCCGTGCCACCTGAGAAGAAAAGACCGAGCCAGCCAGAAGACTCCCCTGCAGCCCATCATCACCAGACAGCCACTGGAACTGGTAGCCCTGGACCATGTGAAACTGGCTCCAAGCAGATCTGGGTATGTCTACGCCCTCACAATCGTAGATCATTACTCCCGGTTCCTGGTGGTGGTCCCGGTCAAGGACTTAACGGCTCAAACAGCAGCTAGAGCCTTCCAGCAGCACTTCTGCCATCCACACAGGTACCCGGACCAAGTGTTGACAGACCAAGGACCAGCCTTCGAAGCGGAGGTCTTCCAGGAGTTCTGCAACCTGTATGGCTTCAAGAAGATAAGAATAACGCCCTATCACCCTCAAACCAATGGACTCTGCGAGAAGATGAACCAGGTGGTGATAGATCTGCTAAAAACATTGCCCCTGGAAGAATGCAGTCTGTGGCCTGAGAAACTGCCCGATCTGGTGGACCTGTATAACCACATCCCTGTAGGTTCCACCAACTGTACCCTGGCTTACCTAATGAGAGCAAGACCTGGTAAGCTGCCTATTGACCTGGATATGGGAGTCCTGACGCCTGAGGACACCTTGCCAGAGGCAGACTGGGATACAGAACGGCAGCAGCAGTATCGGAAAGTACAGAAGAGCGTCGAGCGAAGTCTGTCTCAAGCTAGAGAAAGGCAAGAGAAGGCTTATAACCAGTATGCTCCCACTGTTCCTCTGGTAGCTGGAGAGCAGGTCTTGAAGAGGAAGAGGCGGCTCCACAAATTGGACGACCAGTGGGAGAAGGACCCATACACCGTACTGCCATCAAGCCATGAGAACCCAAAAATCTGCGTAATCAGTAAGGATGGAGGAGAAACCACAGCCATTGTCTCCAGAGACCACCAGAAGAAGTGTCCCGAACAGCTGCAAAGCCCTGAAGAAGATCAAGGAAACCCTCAACTCGCAGAGGAAAGGGGAGAAATGATCAGTACCGTACTCGGAGACTTCCCCCGGTCTTGGACACAAGTAAACGGCGCTGTCGTTGTACCCGTCCTCACCTTTCTCCAGCCAGCCCCTCAAGTGCCTACAGAGGAATCGGTAGAGCTGGAAGAGCAGCCGGCCCAAGAGGCAGAAGAGTCCACACCAGCAGTACAGGAGGATCAACCCTCTGCTAGTAGTGAGCCTGCCGTGCCCCTAGTGAGCCAAAGAGTGCACAGACAGCTGCCCAGCTTACCCATAACACCTCCTACACCCTGTAGTGCAGAACCAGTTAGTGAGCTCCGTAGGTCCACTAGAGTCACTAGAGGTCAGATGCCCGCTCGCTGGAGAATCTAAACTAATGCACTGTGAATTTATCTGCTAACTGTTTATGGTTTATGTTTGTTGCCTGTTATTAATTATGTTTCTCAGTTGCCCTGCAGATTTTTATGGACTAACAGGTTATGGACGCTAGATAACCGGAACAGTTTTGTAGATAGTTGCACCTTGGTGCCTCTTGCGAAGACAGCCGCGGAAGAGAAAACCTGTCTGGCGTGGCATCCTTGCGGCCCAAAGTAGTTAGTCTACCCTTGCAGCCACGCCCAAGGACAACGCAAGGGGTTTGCTTTGGACAGGTCCCCTACTTCGCTTAAAGCTTCACCTTGGGTGATATGGACACCCGGTTGCGGACACGCCGTGACCTTTAAAGAACTAAGGATTCTTGTAAATATGTTATTGTATTATTGTTATACCCTGTTATTATGTTTTAAAAATGTGTTTAGTCCCGGACTACTAAAATTTACTAGGGGGGTAATGTGACACCCCAGGGGTCTGGTTGCCACAGTAATAGAGATATTATGTCTGAGAGCAAGTGGGAGGTTTCTCTGGTCAGGAGCCCTAAGCATGCAACACTGCCCGCCCAGACCTGGGAGGGGAGGAATCTGCCCTTATAAACTGGGTCTGGGGCGGGATTAGGTGAGACAGAGACAGAGCCTGCAGAACAAGCAGAGCAGTCAGAGCCTAGAGTGAAGCTGCAGACACAGGAAAAGATACATCAGGAGCTCTGTAGGAGCAGAGGCAGAAGGCCAGGGGCTGTGAGCAGAGATATAGCTCGCCCTGGCTGAAGTTACTAAAACCGGACACAGGAGTCCGAGGCTGTGGGGACTGATATATACCCAGCAGCAGAAACCAGCCGGCAGGGGATTCCAGGTCCTATGGCCATAGAAACCCGGAGGTTCAGTCACAAAGAAGGGACCAGCGCCGCCATTCAGGAGCGGAGGCTAACAGAATGCCCCAAGTCACCAGCCATACGGGTGAGCACCACACGGTATACTCAGGGACGTGGGCTACTTGTAACCGCTGACAGCAAGGTAGCCAGGAAGAGTGCAGATAAACGGGGAGGCCTACAACTCCACCTGGCCAGGGGAACTCCTGCTTGCTCGCAGACTGACCAGGCCCCTTATACTAGCCAGTACTCCCGGGAGAGTCTGCCTTGTAACATCAGTAAAGACCCTGAACTGCACCTCACGTCTCAGTGATTCCTTGCCGCACCAGCACCATTAGCACTGGGACCCTCACACCATCACTCCCATCATCTCTCACATTAGCTGCCCTGAGGCAATACTTCTCCCGTGGGGAGTTATCCCATACTCGGCTGCGCAAACAACATCAGCCTCAGCAGTCGGCAGCGCAGCGGCGGTCCCCACTGACCGCAATCCACGGGTGGCGTAGTCGGACATTTGCTATACATTAAGACTGCCACTGGTTTGACCACCCTGGGCACGGACCGGGTCACCGCCATACGGAGACTATAACCCCCAGCATTCTACAACAGACCCGGTTCCGGGTTCCCTTGCACGACACAGGCCCAGGGGGCGCGTCATGCGCGTCTTTTCAAAAGGAATAAAATGGGGAGGTAAAGGTTAGATTTTAAAAACAAAAATCCAAATGACAATAGCAGAAGCGAGAATGTCAATGGAAATCGGGATTCCCAGCCAGTCTCCCATGCCAGTACTTGCCCAACCCCAAGCTGCATAGCATCTGCGATCTGACGAAGGTTAGCACATTCAGCTTAGAATGGCCGATGACGAGCAAATGGTCCATGTGCGCGTCTTTTCAAAACGAATAAAATGGGGAGGGAAAAGTTAGATTTTAAAGGCAAAGATCCAAATAACAACAGCAGCAGCCAAAATGTCAGTGGAAGAGGGGATTCCCAGCCAGTCACCCATGCTGGGACTTGCCCAGGCTCAAGCTGCATAGCGGTTGTGATCTGACAAAGGCAGGCACATTCAGCTTTGAATGGCCGTTGACATGCAAATGTTACATTTGCACGTCTTTTCAAAAGGAATAAAATGGGGAGGGAAAGGTTAAATTTTTAAAATCAAAATGACAGTAGCAGTAGCTGAAATGTCATTGGAAATAAGGATTCCCAGCCAGTCTCCCATGCCAGTACTTGCCCAGCCTCAAGCTGCTTAGCGGCTACGATCTGATGAGGGCAAGCACATTCAGCTTAGAATGGCCATTAATTTACAAATGTCTCATGTGCACGTCTTTTCAAAAGGAATAAAATGGGGAGGGAAATGTTAGATTTTAAAAACAAAAATCCAGAAATCCAAATGACAATAGCAGCAGCCAAAATGCCAACAGAACAAGGAATTCTCAGCCAGTCTCCCATGCAGGTACTTGCCTAGCCTCAAGCTGTGTAGCGGCTACGATCTGACGATGGCAGGCACATTCGGTTTAGAATAGCTATTGACGTGCAGATGTCACATGTGCGCGTCTTTTCAAAAGGAATAAAATGCGGAGGGAAAGGTTAGATTTTAAAAACAAAAATCCAAATGACAATAGCAGCAGCCAAAATGGCAATGGAACCGGGGATTCCCAGCCAGTCTCCCAAGCTGGTATTTGCCCAGCCTCAAGATATGTAGCGGTGGCAATCTGATGAGGGCAGACACATTCAGCTTGGAATGGCAGTTGAAATGCAGATGTCACAAGTGCGCGTCTTTTCAAAAGGAATAAAATGCGGAGGGAAAGGTTAGATTTTAAAAACAAAAATCCAAATGACAATAGCAGCAGCCAAAATGTCAATGGATGCAGTGATTTGCAGCCAGTCTCCCATGCCAGTACTTGCCCAGCCTCAAGCTGCATAGCAGCTGCGATCTGACAAGGGCAGGCACGTTTAGCTTAGAATAGCTGTTGATGTGCAGATGGCACATGTGCGTGTCTTTTAAAAAGGAGTAAAATGGGGAGGGAAAGGTTAGATTTTAAAAACAAAAATCCAAATGAGAAAAGCAGCCTAAATGTTAACAGAACTGGTGATTCCTTTTCAGTCTCACATGCTGGTACTTGCCCAGCCTCAAGCTGCATAGCGGCTGCGATCTGCCGAGGGCAGGTACATCTTAAAAATAGCCGGTGATGTGCAGAGGTCACATGTGCGCGTCTTCTCAAAAGGAATAAAATGGGGAGGGAAAAGTTAGATTTTAAAAACAAAAATGCAAAAATCCAAATGACAAAAGCAGCAGCCAAAATGTCAATGGAACCAAAGATACCCAACCAGTCTCCCATGCCAGTACTTGCCCAGCTTCAAGCTGCATAGCAGCTGCGATCTGACAAGGGTAGGCA
This sequence comes from Phyllobates terribilis, assembly GCF_046119375.1. Classification (NCBI taxonomy): domain Eukaryota; kingdom Metazoa; phylum Chordata; class Amphibia; order Anura; family Dendrobatidae; genus Phyllobates; species Phyllobates terribilis. The sequence goes on from NW_027362813.1 coordinate 4,663,893, forward strand.
CATTCAGCTTAGAATGTGTGTTGACGTGCAGATGTCACATGTGCGCGTCTTTTCAAAGGGAATAAAATCGGGAGGGAAAGTTTAGATTTTAAAAACAAAAATCCAAATGACAATAGCAGCAGCCAAAATGTCAATGGATGCAGTGATTTGCAGCCAGTCTCCCATGCCAGTACTTGCCCAGCCTCAAGCTGCATAGCAGCTGCAATCTGGCAAGGGTAAGCACATTCAGCTTAGAATGGCCATTGACATGCTGATGTCACATGTGCGCGTCTTTTCAAAAGGAATAAAATGGGGAGGGAAAGTTTAGATTTTAAAAACAAAAATCCAAAAATCAATTGACAATAGCAGCAGCCAATAGGTCAACGGAACTATGGATTCCTAGCCTGTCTCCCATGCCAGTACTTTCCCAGCATCAAGCTGCATAGCAATCACGATCTGACGAGGGCAGGAACATTCAGCTTAGAATGGCCATAGACGAGCTGATGTCACCTGTGCGCGTCTTTTCAAAAGGAATAAAATGGGGAGGGAAAGGTTAGATTTTAAAAACAAAAATCCAAAAATCCAAAAATCCAAATGACAATAGCAGCAGCCAAAATATTAACGGAACCGGAGATACCCAGCCAGTCTCCCAAGCCTGTACTTGCTCGGCCTCAAGTTGCATAGCGGCTGTGATCTGACGATGGCAGGCACATTCAGCTTAGAATGGCCTTTGACGTGCAACTGTCACATGTGCACGTCTTTTCAAAAGGAATAAAATGGGGAGGGAAAGGTTAGATTTTAAAAACAAAAATCAAAAAATCCAAATGACAATAGCAGCAGCCAAAATGTCAACAGAACGGTGATTCCGAGCCAGTCTCCCATGCTGTTACTTGCCCTGCCTCAAGCTGCATAGTGGCTGCAAACCGATGAGGGCAGGCACATTCAGCTTAAAATGGCCGTTGACGAGCAATTGACACATGTGCGCGTCTTTTCAAAAGGAATAAAATGGGGAGGGAAAGGTTAGATTTTAAAAACAAAAATCCAAATGACAATAGCAGCAGCCAAAATGTCAACGCAACTGCGGATTCCCTGCCACTCTCCCTTACCAGTACTTGCCCAGCTTCAAGATGCATAGCAGCTGTGATATGAAAAGGGTAGGCACATTTAGCTTAGAATAGCCACTGACATGCAGGTAGCACATGTGCGAGTCTTTTCAAAAGGAATAAATTGGGGAGGGAAAGGTTAGGTTTTAAAAACAAAAATCAAAAAGACAATAGCAGCAGCCAAAATGTTAACAGAACTGGTGATTCCCAGCTAATCTCCCATGCCAGTACTTGCCCTGCCTCAAGCTGTGTAGCAGCTACGATCTGACAATGGCAGGCACATTCGGTTTAGAATAGCTATTGACGTGCAGATGTCACCTGTGCGCGTCTTTCCAAAAGGAATAAAATGGGGAGGGAAAATTTAGATTTTAAAAACAAAAATCCAAATGACAATAGCAGCAGCCAAAATGCTAACAGAACTGGGCATTCCCAGCCTGTCTCCCATGCCAGTACAAGCCCAACCTCAAGCTGCGTAGCAGCTGTGATCTGACGAGGGCAGGCACATTTAGCTTAGAATAGCTGTTGATGTGCCGATGGCACATGTGCGTGTCTTTTAAAAAGGAGTAAAATGGGGAGTGAAAGGTTAGATTTTAAAAACAAAAATCCAAATGAGAAAAGCAGCCTAAATGTTAACAGAACTGGTGATTCCCTTTCAGTCTCACATGCTGGTACTTGCCCAGCCTCAAGCTGCATAGCGGCTGCGATCTGCCGAGGGCAGGTACATTCAGCTTAAAATGGCCGGTGATGTGCAGATGTCACATGTGCGTGTCTTCTCAAAAGGAATAAAATGGGGAGGGAAAAGTTAGATTTTAAAAACAAAAATGCAAAAATCCAAATGACAATAGCAGCAGCCAAAATATCAACAGAACGGGGATTCCGAGCCACTCTCCCATGCCGTTACTTGCCCTGCCTCAAGCTGCGCAGTGATGAGGGCAGGCACATTCAGCTTAAAATGGCCGTTGACAAGCAATTGTCACATGTGCGCGTCTTTTCAAAAGGAATAAAATGGGGAGGGAAAGGTTAGATTTTAAAAACAAAAATCCAAATGACAATAGCAGCAGCCAAAATGTCAGCGGAACCAGGGTATTCCGAGCCAGTCTCCCTTACCAGTACTTGCCCAGCTTCAAGATGCATAGCAGCTGTGATATGACAAGGGTAGGCACATTCAGCTTAGAATAGCCACTGACATTCAGATGTCACATGTGCGAGTCTTTTCAAAAGGAATAAATTGGGGAGGGAAAGGTTATGTTTTAAAAACAAAAATCAAAAAGACAATAGCAGCAGCCAAAATGTTAACAGAACTGGCGATTCCCAGCCAGTCTCCCATGCTGGTACTTGCCCAGCCTCAAGCTGTGTAACAACTGTAATCTGATGAGGGCATGCACATTCAGCTTAGAATGGCCATTGACGTGCAGATATCACATGTGAATGTCTTTTCAAAAGGAATAAAATGGGGAGGGAAAGGTTAGATTTTAAAAACAAAAATCCAAAAATCCAAATGACAATAGCAGCAGCCAAAATATCAATGGAACCTGGGATTCCCAGCCAGTCACCCATGCTGGTTCTTGCCTGGCCTCAAGCTGCATTGCAGCAGCGATCTGACAAGGGCAGGCACATTCAGCTTAGAATGGCCGTTGACGTGCAGATGTCACATGTGCGCGTCTTTACAAAAGGAATAAAATGGGGAGGGAAAGGTTAGATTTTAAATATAAAAATCAAAAATCCAAATGACAATAGTAGCAGCCAAAATGTCAAAGGAACCAGGGTTTCCCAGCCAGTCTCACATTCTTGTACTTACCTGGCCTCAAGCTGCATAGCAGCTGCAATCTGACAAGAGAAAGCACATTCAGCTTAGAATGGCTGCTGACGTGCAAATGTGTCATGTGCGCGTCTTTTCAAAAGGAATGAAATGGGGAGGGAAAGGTTAGATTATAATAACAAAAATCAAAAAATCCAAATGACAATAGCAGCAGCCAAAATGTTAACGGAACCGGGAATTATCAGCCAGTCTCCCCTGCCAGCTCTGGCCCGGCCTCAAGCTGTGTAGCAGCTGTGCTCTGACGATGGCAGGCACATTCAGCTTACTATGGCAGCTGACATTCAGTTGTCACATGTGCGCGTATTTTCAAAAGGAATAAAATGGGGAGGGAAAGGTTAGATTTTAAAAACAAAAATCCAAAAATCCAAATGACAATAGCAGCAGCCAAAAAGTCAACGGAACCGGGATTCCCAGCCAATCTCCCATGCAGGTACTTGCCCAGCCTCAAGCTGCGTAGCGGCTGCAATCTGACAAGCGAAGCACATTCAGCTTAGAATGGCCATTAACATTCAGATGTCACATGTGTGTGTCTTTTCAAAAGGAATAAAATGGGGAGGGAAAGGTTATATTTTAAAAACAAAAGTCCACAAATCCAAATGACAATAGCAGCAGCCGAAATGTCAGCGGAACCGGGAATTCCCAGCCTGTCTTCCATGCCGGTAATTGCCCCGCCCCAAGCTGCATACCTGCTGCAATCCAATGAGGGAAGGTACATTCAGCATAGTATAGCAGTTGGCATGCAGGAGTCACATGTACGCGTCTTTTCAAAAGGAATAAAATGGGGAGAGAAAGGTTAGATTTTAAAAACAAAAATCACCCAATACGTCAACGGAAACAGGGATTCCCAGCCAGTCTCCCATGCTGGAACTTGCCCAGCCTCAAGCTGCATAGCAGCTGTGATCTGACAATGGCTGGCATATTCAGCTTAGAATGGCCAATGACGTGCAGATATCACATGTGCGCGTCTTTTCAAAAGGAATAAAATGGGGAAGGAAAGATTAGATTTTAAAAACAAAAATCCAAATGAGTATAGCAGCAGCCATACTGTCAACACAACGTGGCATTCCCATCCAGTCTCCCATACCAGCACTTGCCCAGCCTCAATTGGCGTAGCAGATGCAATCTGACAAGGGCAGACACACTCAGCTTGGAATGGCCGTTGACATGTAAATGTCACATGTGAGCGTCTTTTCAAAAGGAATAAAATGGGGAGGGAAAGTAAAGATTTTAAAAACAAAAATCCAAATGACAATAGCAGCAGCCAAAATGTCAACGGAACCAGGGACACCCAGCCAGTCTCCCATAAAGGTACTTGCCTGGCCATAAGCTGCGTAGCAGCTGCAATCTGATGAGGAAAGGCACATTCAGCTTAGAATGGCCGTTGACATGCAGATGTTACATGTGCGCGTCTTTTCCAAAGGAATAAAATGGGGAGTAAAAGGTTAGATTTTAAAAACAAAAATCCAAATGATAATAGCAGCAGCCAAAATGTCAACAGAACCGGAGATTCCCAGCCAGTCTCCCATAGTGGTACTTGCCTGGCCTCAAGCTGTGTAGCGGCAGTGATCTGACAAGGGCAGCCACATTCAGCTTAGAATGGCCGTTGAAATGCTTATGTCAAATGTGCACGTCTTTTCAAAAGGAATAAAATGGGGAGGGAAAGGTAAGATTTTAAAAACAAAAATCCAAATGACAAAAGCAGCAGCCAAAATGCCAATGGAACCGAGGATTCCCAGCCTGTCTCCCGTGCCAGTACTTAGACTGCCTCAAGCAGCGTAGCAGCTGCAATCTGACGAGGTCAGGCACATGCAGCTTAGAATGGCCGTTGACATGGAGATGTCACATGTGCGTGTCTTTTCAAAAGGAATAAAATGGGGAGGGAAAGGTTAGATTTTATAAACAAAAATCCAAATGACAACAGCAGCAGCCAAAATGTCAACGCAACTAGGGATTCCCAGCAAGTCTCCCATAGTGGTACTTGCCCAGCCTCAAGCTGCATAGCGGCTGTGATCTGAAGAGGGAAGGTACATTCAGCTTAGCAAAGGCCGCTGATGTACAGATGTCACATGTGTACGTCTTTTCAAAAAGGAATAAAATGGAGAGGGAAAGGTTAGATTTTAAAAACAAAAATCTAAAGGACAATAGCAGCAGCCAATATGTCAATGGAACCAGGTACTCCCAGCCCATCTCCCATGCCAGTACTTGCCAGGCATCAAACAGTGTAACAGCTGCCATCTGGCAAGGGAAGGCACATTCAGCTAAGAATGTCCATTGACTTGTAGATGTCACATGTGCGCGTCTTTTCAAAAGGAATAAAATGGGGAAGGAAACGTTAGATTTTAAAAACAAATATCCAAAAATCCAAATGACAATAGCAGCAGCCAAAATGTCAATGGAACCGAGGATTCCCAGCTAATCTGCCAAGCTGGTACTTGCCCGTCCTCAAGCTGCGTAGCGGCTGCGATCTGAGGAGGGCAGGCACATAAAGCTTAGAATGGCTGTTGACGTGGAGATGTCACATGTGCGTGTCTTTTCAAAAGGAATAAAATGAGGAGGGAAAAGTTAGATTTTTAAAACAAAAATCCAAAATCCAATAGCAGCAGCCATAATGTCAACAGAAACAGGTATTCCCAGCCCGTTTCCCATACCAGTACTTGCCCGGCTTCAAGCTTCGTAGCGGCTGCGATCTGACGAGGGCAGGCAGAATCGGCTTAGAATGGCCATTGACATGCAGATGTCACATGTGCGCGTCTTTTCAAAAGGAATAAAATGGGGAGCGAAATGTTAGATTTTAAAAACAAAAATCCAAAAATCCAAAAATCCAAAATACAATAGCAGCAGCCAAAATGTCAATGGAACCAGGGATTCCCAACCAATCTCCGATGCCAGTACTTGGCCGGCCTCAAGCTGCGTAGCGGCTGTGATCTGAAGAGGTTAGGCACATTCAGCTTAGAAAGGCCGTTGACGTTCAAATCTCACATGTGCGCGTCTTTTAAAAAGGAATAAAATGGGGAGGGAAAGGATAGATTTTAAAAACAAAAATCATAAAATCCAAATGACAATAGCAGCAACCAAAATGTCAATGTAACCGGGGATTCCCAGCCAGTCTCCCATGCTGGAACTTGTCCAACCTCAAACTGCGTTGCAGCTGTGATCTGAGGAGGACAGGCACATTCAGCTTAGAATGGCCAATGACATGCAGCTGTCACATGTGCGTGTCTTTTCAAAAGAAATAAAATGGGGAGGGAAAGCTTAGATTTTAAAAACAAAAATCCAAATGACAATAGCAGCAGCCAAAATGTCTATGGAACCAAGGATTCCAAGCCAGCCTCCTAAGCTGGTACTTGCCCAGCCTCAAGCTGCATAGCGGCTGCGATCTGACGAGGGCAGGCACATTCAGCTTAGAATGGCCGTTGATGTGCAGATGTCACATGTGCGTGTCTTTTCAAAAGGAATAAAATGGGGAGGGAAAGGTTAGATTTTAAAAACAAAAATCCAAATGACAATAGCAGCAGCCAAAATGTCTATGGAACCAAGGATTCCAAGCCAGTACTTGCCCAGCCTCAAGCTGCATAGCGGCTGTGATCTGACGAGGGCAGGCACATTTAGCTTACAACGGCCGTCAACGTGCAAACGTCACATGTGCACGTCTTTTCAAAAGGAATAAAATGGGGAGGGAACTATTAGATTTTAAAAACAAAATCCAAATGACAATATCAGCAGTCAATAATGTCAATGGAACCATGGATTCCCAACCAGTCTCCCATGCCAGTACTTGCCTGGCCTTAAGCTGCACAGCAGCTGTAATCTATTGAGGGAAAGCACATTCAGCTTAGAATGGCCGTTGACGTAGAGATGTCACATGTGCGCATCTTTTCAAAAGGAATAAAATGGGGAGTGAAAGCTTGGATTTTAAAAACAAAAATCCAAAAAACCAAATGACAATAGCAGCAGACAAAATGTCAACGGAACAAGGGGTTCCCAGCCAATCTCTCATGACGGTACTTGCCCGGCCTCAAGCTGCATAGAGGCTGCGATCTGACAAGGGCAGGCACATTCAGCTTAGAATAGACGTTAATGTGCAGATATCACATGTGAGCGTCTTTTCAAAAGGAATAAAATGGGGAGGGAATGGTTAGATTTAAAAAACAAAAATCCAAAAATCTAAATGACAATAGCAGCAGCAAAAATGTCAACGGAACTGGGGATTCCCAGCCAGTCTCCCATGCTGGTACTTGCCTGGCTTCAAGCTGCGATCTAACGAGAGTAGGCACTTTCAGCTTAGATTGGCCGTTGACGTGCAGATGTCACATGTGCGCGTCTTTTCAAAAGGAATAAAATGGGGAGGGAAAGGTTAGATTTTAAAAACAAAAATCTCAAAATCCAATAACAATAGCAGCAGCCAAAATGTCAACGGAACTGGGGATTCCCAGCCAGTCTCCCACATTTGTACTTGCCCGGCCTCAAGCTGCATAGCAGCTGCAATACGACAAGGGCAGGAACATTCAGTTTAGAATGGCCGTTGACATGTAGATGTCACATGTGCGCGTCTTTTCAAAAGGAATAAAATTGGGAGGGAAAGGTTAGATTTTAAAAACAAATATCCAAATAATAATAGCTGCAGCAAAAATGTCAACTGAACCGGGGATTCCCAGCCAGTCTCCCAAGCCAGTACTTGCACGACCTCAAGCTGCGTAGCGTGTGCGATATGATGAGGGCAGGCACAATCAGCTTAGAATGGCTGCTGATAAGCAGATGTCACATGTGCACGTCTTTTCAAGAGTAATAAAATGGAGAGGGAAAGGTTAGATTTTAAAAACAAAAATCCAAATGGCAATAGCAGCAGCTAAAATGTTGACGGAACCAAAGATTCTCAGCCTGTCTCCCATGCTGGTACTTGCTGAGCCTCAAGCTGCATAGCAGCTGCGATCTGATGAGGGAATGCACATTCAGCTTAGAATGGGCATTGATTTGCAGAAATCACATGTGCGCGTCTTTTCAAAAGGAATAAAACGGGTAGGGAAAGGTTAGATTTTAAAAACAAACATCCCAAAATCAAAATGACAATAGCAGCAGCAAAAATGTCAACGGAACCAGGGATTCCCAGCCAGTCTCCCATGCCAATACTTGCCCGGCCTCAAGCTGCTGCGATCTGAGGATAGCAGGCACATTAAAGCTTAGAATATCCGTTGACGTGCAGATTTCACATGTGCTCGTCTTTTCAAAAGGAATAAAATGGGGAGGGAATGTTAGATTTTAAAAACAAACATCCCAAAATCAAAATGAAAATAGCAGCAGCCAAAATGTCAGCGGAAACGGGGTTTCTCAGCCTGTTTCCCTTTCTGGTACTTGCCCGACCTCAAGCTGCATAGCTGCAGCAATCTGATGAGGGAAGGCACATTTGGCTTCGATTGACCGTTGACATAGTGATGGCACATGTGCGTGTCTTTTCAAAAGGAATAAAATGGGGAGGGAAAGGTTAGATTTTAAAACCAAAAATCGAAATGACAATAGCAGCATCAAAAATGTTAATGGAATCAGAGATTCCCAGCCAGTCTCCCATGGCAGTACTTGCCTGGCCTCAAGCTGTGTAGCAGATGCAGTCTGACAAAGAGCAGGCACATTCAGCTTTGAAAGGCCGTTGATGGGTAGATGTCACATGTGCGTGTCATTTCAAAAGTAATAAAATGGGGAGGGAAATGTTAGATTTTAAAAACATTAATCCAAAAATCCAAATGACAATAGCAGCAGCCAAAATGTCAATGGAACCAGGGATTCCCAGCCAGTCTCCAATGCCAGTACTTGCCTGGTCTCAAGCTGTGTAGCAGATGTGATCTGATGAGGAGCAGGTACATTCAGCTTAGAACGGACGTTTACGCGCAGATGCCACATTTGCACGTCTTTTCAAAAGGAATAAAAGGGGAGGGAAAGATAAGATTTTAAAAACAAAAATCCAAATGACAATAGCAGCAGCCAAAATATCAACGGAACCAGGGATTCCCATACGGTCTCCTATGCCTGTACTTTCCCATCCTCAAGCTTCATAGCAGCTGCAGCCTGACAAGAGAAGGCACATTCAACTAAGAATGGCCATTGACGTGCAGATGTCACATGTGCGCGTCTTTTCAAAAGGAATAAAATGGGGAGGGAAATGTTAGATTTTAAAAACAAAAATCCAAATGACAATAGCAGCAGCCAAAATGTCAACGGAACCAAGAATTCCCAGCCAGTCTCCCATGCTGGTACTTGCCCAGCCTCAAGCTGCATAGCAGCAGCGATCTGATGAGGGCAGGCACATTCTGCTTAAAATGGCCGTTGACGTGCAAAGGTCACATGTGCGCGTCTTTTCAAAATGAATAAAATGAGGAGGGAAAGGTAAGATTTTAAAAACAAAATCCAAAAATCCAAATGACAATAGCAGCAGCCAAAATGTCGACGGAATACGGGATTCCCAGCCAGTCTCCCATGCCGGTACTTGCCCAGCCTCAAACGCAAAGCGGCTGCAATCTGACGAGGGGAGGCACATTCAGCTTAGAATGGCTGCTGACATGCAGATGTCACATGTGCGCGTCTTTTCAAAAGGAATAAAATGGGGAGTGAAAGGTTAAATTTTAAAAGCAAAAATCCAAATGACAATAGCAGCAGCCAAAATATCAACGGAACTGGGGATTAGTGTTGAGCCACCCCCGTAGTGTTCAAGTTCGGTTCGGTTCGTTGAACACCCGTGTGTTCGTCGAACACCTTCGAACACCGTTAAAACCAATGGCAGGTAAACAAAAACACATAGAAACACATAGAAAACACCTTCAAAGGTGTCCAAAAGCTGACAAACTGCTCAGAAGACACAACTAACACATGGAAAAGTGACAAGTACATATAGTCATGCGAAAAGAAAAGAGGTGGAGGAGTAAAAGGAGGGGGAGACACAGATATAGGCATGTCATGCCCTTCTAAAATCCAAAAAGTGAGAAGCTGACACATTCAGTCCGCTCCTGCCCGTGCCACCTCCATGTCGCCGGGTTTGTGCCAGAGCCGCAGTGAACACTGACAGCCAGCCCCCCTCTCCCAATACTGGTGCCTGTCTGCCGTTGGGTCGAGCGAGCCCCCCTGTAGTGGAGGCAGCTCTAAGCTTTTTAATTTAAATTGTCTCTCTAATTTGAATGAATACACTTTAAATCCATTTACAAGGATCTATTGGAGGGCAAGTCTCATGCCAGCAGCCGCGTAATTCCAGCTCCAGTAGCGTCCACTAAAGCTGCTGCAGTTAAAAAGCTTTTATAAAGCTCGGCTATCCACCGCAATGCATCCTACTGCCAGTCCCAGCCCCTATGCCTTGGGGTGCCTCCTGATGCTCTTCACTGAGTATCCCGTGGTCCCGAAGCATTTCCTTTGAAAAAATTAAGTGTCCAAACTACAGGTGGTGTAGCTTGCTTAACAGCCGGGATAATCCGCTGACTAGCAGACACTGCTACTAGGCACAAAGTATTTCCTGGGCTAGATGCAGTTAAAAATTTGTAATTAGATACTCTCGTTGGATGCTGAGAAAGCATTCCATAGAGTCTCCTGGCACGCCATATATGATTCTCTTAAAAAGCTTGGGGTAGGGGTCTAGGGGACCCTTTTATAGCCAAAATCACGGCCCTGTATCACAATACGTCACCTAGGCTGAAGATAAATGGAACTGTAGCACCCTGAGGGCTCGGTTGCTACAGAGGTATTGCACCTCACCCAGAGGTGTGATATCTCACTCTCAGGTACGGATGGAGTGTGGATCAGGAGCCGACACCTGCATGCATTACACCACATTGCCGTGGGGCAGGACAACCAATATGCCTCTGAGATGGGCACGACAGTCCCTGTCCCTGGCTGGAGTGGGGGGAGGGAACACTGAGGAAGGGGAACCCTGTAGTGCAGGAGCAGGGAGGAAGCAGTTCCTGGGTGCATTGAGAAGGGAGTATAAAAGGTGGGCACCATCTTAGTTCAGTGCAGAGAAGTCTGAGCAGAAGCGGTAGGGAGCAGGGGCTCTGCATGAGCTCTGCTCCGGAGGCTTGCCTAGTAACAGAGGCCCAGGCCTGGAAGAGGGAGAAGGAAGGAAGAGGAGCAGAGAAGGCTCCAGGAACGAGGAATGAAGAGATACCAGGGGTGCGGACGGGCGAGTCGCCACCGCACGCCCGAATCCACCTGCGTGGAGGGGTCAGGCCAAAGGGGGAGACCGGTCCCCGAAACTAATGGAGGCAGGAAACGACCCTCAGCTAGAAACCGGAGGCTGTGACATTTTATGTGGCGCAGCCCCTCGCTACACCCGCTAGGAAGGCACCACATAGGGTCAGGGAAACTGGCGCCAAGTTTACCAAGAGGAGGCCCGAGGCAGCCGGACAGAAGGGTTGGTAAGAAAGGCCAGACAAAGGACACACAAAGGGGGTCCTGTGAAGCGCTCCAAAGTTATCTGGGAGTTGTCTGAGCCCCTCACCTGGTGAGCACAGTATGACGTGGGCAGCCGTTACCTGCAGACGTGATCTGGATAATAAGAACTGTGAGTAAAGGCCCTGGACTGCATCACTGACTCCGTGTCGCTACTGCTGCTGCCCTGCACCATCACCCCCATCCTCCGCATACACTGCCCTGAGGCTATACTCCTCCCGTGGGGAGTTATGCTACGCTCTGCTGCACCCACAACACCAGCCTCAGCGGTCTGCCCTGCAGCGGCGGTTCACTCTGACCGCAATCCACGGGTGGCGTAGTCGGACATTTAAACATCAAAACCACATAAATAGTTCCGCCACTGGTTTGACCGCCCTGAACCACGGAACCGGGTCGCCGCCACGAAGACTACAACCACCAGCATCCACCAAAAAGGGTCCGGCTCCGGGTGTCCCAAGGCCCAGGGGGTGCATCAGAACATTTTCATCACTAGAGATGAGCGGTGTTCGACTAGAACTGTTCGCCAATCTCAAATTCGAGCTGTTTTGGGCGGTGTTCGAGTTGTTCGACGAACCCGAACGATTTGCAAAAAATTCGGCTGTTCGAGGTTATGTTCGATAACTGTTCGTGCACCAAAAGCGTGTCCTGCATGTCTGGCGCTATTTAGAGCACCAATCATGCAGGGATTGTCTGCCACTCACTGTAATGCCACAGCCATGGTGGTTGTGGCATTAGAGTGATTGCCCAAATCGATGGGAACTGTGCTCACAGTGAAACATGAAAAGCCGGCAATTCATCAGCGGCATACACCGGTACCCGACAATTTAGAACCGAAAGAATAGAGCATCACACATAGATTAGATAGATAGAAACATGTCAGTCACAGATATATGAAGTACAGTGACAGTGTTGATTACTGTACTTGTCATTTAGTGTAAAGGATTTATAAAAAAAAATATTAGTGTTTTCATGCACCGTCTCTTTAAAAAAGCCGGCCGGCAATTCAGCAGCGGTACCCGACAATTTAGAATAGAAGGAATAGAGAATCACACATAGATTAGATAGATAGAAACATGTCAGTCACATATATAAGAAGTACAGTGACAGTGTTGATTACTGTACTTGCCATTTAGTGTAAAGGATTTATTAAAAAAAATAATAGTGTTTTCATGCACTGTCTCTTTAAAAAAGCCGGCCGGCATTTCAGCATCTGTACCCGACAATTTAGAATGGAAGCAATAGAGCATCACACTTAGATTAGATAGATAGAAACATGTCAGTCACATATATATGAAGTACAGTGACAGTGTTGCTTACTGTGCTTGTCATTTAGTGTTAAAATAAAGGATTTATTTAAAAAAAAATTGGCGTGGGATCCCCCATAATTTTAGTCTCTAGCGGAGGTTAAGCAGACGGCTGGGGCAGATGTTTGAAGCCTGGGAAGGGGTAATACCCACGGAGCTTCCCAGGCTACTAATATCAGCCCCCAGCTGAATGCCTAGCCTTTACTAGCTATTAAAATGGGGGACCCCCCAAAAAATTGACGTGGGGTCCCCCCTATTTTAATAGCTAGCAAAGGCTAGGCAGACAGCTGGGGGCTGATATTAATAGCCCAGGAAGGGAGCCATGAATATTGGCCCCCTCCCAGGCTAGAAACACCAGCCGTCAGCCGCCCCAGAAATGGCACATCCATAGGATGCGCCAATTCTGGCACTTAGCCTCGCTCTTCCCACTGCCCTGTAGCGGTGGCAGTGGGGTAATAGGGCTGGGGGTTGATGTCAGCTTATAATGCCAGCTGACATCAAGCCCAGGTTAGTAATGGAGAGGCGTCTATGAGACACCCCCATTACTAACCCCATAGTCAAAGTTAAAAAAAAACACAAACACCCAGAATAAAGTCCTTTAATTGAAATAAAGACACAATTCTTTATTGTTCTAAATTAAACCATACTTACAATCACGCCCATTCCAGCTGAAGCCAACGATCCCCTGCAATAAAAGAAAAATAATAAAGCAACATAATCCTTACCTTCCCATGGTTCCCACAACAGCTTCAGCTCTGCTACATTGAGATGACAGGCTGGACCTCAGCAGAAAGCTGCCATCCAGCCTGTCATCCCACAGACACTGAGAAGCGCAGGCTTGCTTGCGCTGCTCAGCGTCTCTCTGTGACGGCATCCAGAAGAGCCGAGTTCATGTCCAATGAACTCAGCTCACCTCATGCACGTCACTGACAGCGTGGGAAAATTCTCACGCTGAAGCGGTGAGTGCAGGAGAATTTTCCCACGCTGTCAGTGACGTGCATGAGGTGAGCCGAGTTCATTGGACATTAACTCGGCTCATCTGGATGCCCTCACAGAGAGACACTGTGGAGCGCAAGCAAGCCTGCGCTTCTCAGTGTCTGCGGGATGACAGGCTGGATGGCAGCGTTCTGCTGCGGTCCAGCCTGTCATCTCGATGTAGCAGAGCTGAAGCTGTCATGGGAACCATGGAACGGTAAGGATGATGTTGCTTTATTATTTTTCTTTTATTTCAGGAGATCGTTGGCTTCAGCTGGAATGGGCGTGATGGTAAGTATGGTTTAATTTAGAACAATAAAGAATTGTGTGTTTATTTCAATTAAAGGACTTTTTTCTGGGTGTTGTGTTTTTTTTAAATACTTTACTAGAAATTCATGGTGGTCATGTCTAATATTGGCGTGACCCCATGAATTTCGGGCTTAGGGCCAGCTGATAATGCCAAGCTGGCCTTAACCCCTTTATTACCCAGTGAGCCACCGCACCAGGGCCCTGGATGAGTTGGGTACAGCGCCAGAAGATGGCGCTTCTATGAACGCACCATTTTCCGGGGTGGCTGCGGACTGCAATTTGCAGCGGGGGTGGCCCAGAAAGCTTGGGCCTCCCTGCGCTGCGGATTCCAGCCCCCAGCTGCCTAGTTGTATCTGGCTGGACACAAAAACAGGGCGAAGCCCCACGTCAATTTTCTTTAAATTATTTCATGAAATAATTAGGTAAAAAAGGTCTTCCCTATATTGTTGTGTCCGGCCAGGTACAAATAGGCAGCTGGTGGTTGGGGGCAGCCCGTTCCTGCCTGCTGCACCTGACTGGACACAAATATAGTGCGAAGCCCCACGTCAATTTTTTTTTAATTATTTCATGAATTTCCTGAAATAATTTAAAAAAATTGAAGTGGGGCTTCGCACTATATTTGTGTCCAGCCAGGTACAGCAGGCAGGAACGGGCTGCCCCCAACCACCAGCTGCCTATTTGTACCTGGCCGGACACAACAATATAGAGAAGGCCTTTTTTTCTTAATTATTTCATGAATTTCATGAAATAATTAAAAAAAATTGAAGTGGGGATTCGCACTATATTTGTGTCCAGCCAAGTACAGCAGGCAGGAACGGGCTGCCCCCAACCACTAGCTGCCTATTTGTACCTGGCCGGACACAACAATATAGGGAAGACCTTTTTTTCTTAATTATTTCATGAATTTCATGAAATAATTAAAAAAAATTAAAGTGGGGCTTCGCACTTTATTTGTGTCCAGCCAGGTACAGCAGGCAGGAACGGGCTGACCCCAAACACCAGCTGACTATTTGTACCTGGCCGGACACAACAATATAGGGAAGGCCTTTTTTTCTTAATTATTTCATGAATTTCATGAAATAATTAAAAAAAAAATACGTGGGGCTTCGCCCTATTTTTGTGTCCAGCCAGGTACAACTAGGCAGCTGGGGGCTGGAATCTGCAGCGCAGGGAGGCCCAAGCTTTCTGGGCCCCCCCCGCTGCAAATTGCAGTCCGCAGCCACCCCGGAAAATGGCACGTTCATAGAAGCGCCTTCTTTTGGCGCTGTACCCAACTCATCCAGGGCCCTGGTGCGGTGGCTCACTGGGTAATAAAGGGGTTAGGGCCAGCTTGGTATTATCAGCTGGCCCCAAGCCCAAAATTCATGGGGTCACGCCAGTATTAGACATGACCACCATGAATTTCTAGTAAAGTATTTAAAAAAAACACAACACTCAGAATAAAGTCCTTTAATTGAAATAAACGCACATTTCTTTATTGTTCTAAATTAAACCATACTTACCATCACACGCATTCCAGCTGAAGCCAACGATCTCCTGCAATAAAAGAAAAATAATAAACCAACCTCATCCTTACCTTTCTATGGTTCCCACGACAGCTTCAGCTCTGCTACATCGAGATGACAGGCTGGACCGCAGCAGAACGCTGCCATCCAGCCTGTCATCCCGCGGACACTGAGAAGCGCAGGCATGCTTGTGCTCCTCAGTGTCAGGCTGTGACGGCATCCAGATGAGCCGAGGTCATGTCCAATGAACTCGGCTCACCTCATGCACGTCACTGACAGCGTGGGAAAATTCTCACGCTGAAGTGCTGAGTGCAGGAGAATTCTCCCACGCTGTCAGTGACGTGCATGAGGTGAGCTCATGTCCAATGAACTCAGCTCACCTCATGCACCTCACTGACAGCGTGGGAAAATTCTCCTGCACTCAGCGCTTCAGCGTGAGAATTTTCCCACGCTGTCAGTGACGTGCATGAGGTGAGCCGAGTTCATTGGACATGACCTCGGCTCATCTTGATGCCGTCACAGCGAGACAGTGAGGAGAGCAAGCATGCCTGCGCTTCTCAGTGTCCGCGGGATGACAGGCTGGATGGCAACGTTCTGCTGCGGTCCAGCCAGTCATTTCGATGTAGCAGAGCTGGAGCTGTTCTGGGAACCATGGAAAGGTAAGGATGATGTTGGTTTATTATTTTATTTTTATTACAGGAGATCGTTGGCTTCAGCTGGAATGGGCGTGACGGTAAGTATGGTTTAATTTAGAACAATAAAGAATTGTGTGTTTATTTCAATTAATGGACTTTATTCTGGGTGTTTGTGTTTTTTTTAACTTTGACTATGGGGTTAGTAATGGAGGTGTCTTATAGATGCCTCTCCATTACTAACCTGGGCTTGTTGTCAGCTGGCATTATAAGCTGACATCAACCCCAGCCCTATTACCCCACTGCCACCGCTACAGGGCAGTGGGAAGAGCGAGGCTAAGTGCCAGAATTGGCGCATCCTATGGATGCGCCATTTCTGGGGCGGCTGACGGCTGGTGTTTCTAGCCTGGGAGGGGGCCAATATTCATGGCACCCTTCCTGGGCTATTAATATCAGCCCCCAGCTGTCTGCCTAGCCTTTGCTAGCTATTAAAATGGGGGGACCCCACGTCATTTTTTTTGGGGGGTCCCCCATTTTAATAGCTAGTAAAGGCTAGGTATTTAGCTGGGGGCTGATATTAGTAGCCTGGGAAGCTCCATGGGTATTACCCCCTTCCGAGGCTTCAAACATCTGCCCCAGCCGTCTGCTTAACCTCCGCTAGAGCCTAAAATTATGGGGGATCCCACGCCAATTTTTATTTTAATAAATCCTTTATTTTAACACTAAATGACAAGTACAGTAACCAACACTGTCACTGTACTTATTATAAATGTAACTGACATGTTTCTATCTATCTAATCTATGTGTGATGCTCTATCTTTCTGTTCTAAATTGTCGGGTACCGCTGCTGAATTGCCGGCCGGCTTTTTTAAAGAGACAGTGCATGAAAACACTATTATTTTTTTAAATAAATCCTTTACACTAAATGACAAGTACAGTAAGCAACACTGTCACTGTACTTCATATATATGTGACTGACATGTTCTATCTATCTAATCTATGTGTGAAGCTCTATTCTTTCTGTTCTAAATTGTCGGGTACAGATGCTGAATTGCCGGCCGGCTTTTTTAAAGAGACGGTGCATGAAAACACTAAATTTTTTTTAATAAATCCTTTACACTAAATGACAAGTGCAGTAACCAACACTGTCACTGTGCTTCTTATATGTGTGACTGACATGTTTCTATCTATCTAATCTATGTGTGATGCTCTATTCCTTCTTGTCTAAATTGTCGGGTACTGGTGTATGCCGCTGCTGAATTTGCCGGCCGGCTTTTTTAAAGACAGTGTCTTCAGAGCAGTTTGTCAGCTTTTGGACTCCTTTGCAGGTGTTTTCTATGTGTTTCTATGTGTTTTTGTTTGCCTGCCATTGGTTTTAACGGTGTTCGACGGTGTTCTAAGGTGTTCGACGAACAGTTCGACGAACAGTTCCTCGAACATCCCGGTGTTCGACGAACCGAACCGAACCCGAACACTACGGGGGTGGCTCAACACTATTCATCACCTTTCACAATCACCAATGGGACAAGGCAGGGATGTCCTCTGTCTCCTCTCTTATACATCCTAGTGACGGAGCACCTGCTCTCATCAATTCGCCATAACCCCAATATTAGGTGGATTGAGGTGGGAAGCACCGAGTACAAGTGCTCTCTATTTGCTGATGATGTCCTAGTATATATCACTCAATCACATATATCCATCCATGCTGTTATGGCTGAAATAGATCACTTTGTTACATGGTCAAATTTTAAAATCAATGCAGCGAAGTCTGAGGCCCTCGATGTCTCCCTCCCCAAATCCATATAGGATTCCATCCAGTCCAACTTTCCCTTTGCCTGGCCCTCACAGGGTATCAAATACTTAGGAATTCCTATTCATAGAGACCTCTCCCATCTATGTTATCTTAATTTTGGGCCCTTTATTGAACAACTCCATACAGACCACGGTTGGCAAGTTAGAACTGTAAGATTCACTACGTGAACCACTGGTGTTTTGTGGAAAAGCACATGTACACTGTGTTCCAAATTATTATGCAAAAAGTGTTTAGGAGTGATAAGGGAAGAATTTGTTTGTTTCTCAGTTAAACTCATTGATGGTGATGTGTGTCAGGGCTCTTTATTAGTGTTGAGCAACCCCCGTAGTGTTCGGGTTCGGTTCGGTTCGTCGAACACCGGGATGTTCGAGGAACTGTTCGTCGAACTGTTCGTCGAACACCTTAGAACACCGTCGAACACCGTTAAAACCAATGGCAGGCAAACAAAAACACATAGGAACACATAGAAAACACCTGCAAAGGTGTCCAAAAGGTCACAAACTGCTCAGAAGACGCTTTCTTTAAAAAAGCCGCCGGCAATTCAGCAGCGGTATACACCGGTACCCGACAATTTAGACATGAAGGAATAGAGCATCACACATAGATTAGATAGATAGAAACATGTCAGTCACATATATATGAAGTACTGTGACAGTGTTGCTTACTGTACTTGTCATTTACTGCAAAGGATTTATTAAAAAAAATAATAGTGTTTTCATGCACCGTCTCTTTAAAAAAGCCGGCTGGCAATTCAGCATCTGTACCCGACAATTTATAATAGAAGGAATAGAGAATCACACATAGATTAGATAGATAGAAACATGTCAGCCACATATATATGAAGTACAGTGACAGTGTTGCTTACTGTAATTGTCATTTAGTGTAAAGGATTTATCAAAAAAAATATTAGTGTTTTCATGCACCGTCTCTTTAAAAAAGCCGGCCGGCAATTCAGCAGCGGTACCCGACAATTTATAACAGACAGAATAGAGCATCACACATAGATTAGATAGATAGAAACATGTCAGTCACATATATATGAAGTACAGTGATAGTGTTGGTTACTGTACTTGTCATTTAGTATTAAAATAAAGGATTTATTATTAAAAAAAATTGGCGTGGGGTTCCCCGTAATTTTAGTCTCTAGCGGAGGTTAAGCAGACAGCTGGGGCAGATGTTTGAAGCCTGGGAAGGGGGTAATACCCACGGAGCTTCCCAGGCTACTAATATCAGCCCCCAGCTGAATGCCTAGCCTTTACTAGCTATTAAAATGGGGGACCCCCCAAAAAATTGACGTGGGGTCCCCCCTATTTTAATAGCTAGCAAAGGCTAGGCAGACAGCTGGGGGCTGATATTAATAGCCCAGGAAGGGAGCCATGAATATTGGCCCCCTCCCAGGCTAGAAACAGACACTGAGGAGTGCAAGCAAGCCTGCGCTTCTCAGTGTGTGCGGCATGGCAAGCTGGATGGCAGCGTTCTGCTGCGGTCCAGCCTGTCATCTCGATGTAGCAGAGCTGAAGCTGTCCTGGGAACCATGGAAAGGTAAGGATGAGGTTGCTTTATTATTTTTCTTTTATTGCAGGAGATCGTTGGCTTCAGCTGGAATGGGTGTGATGGTTGGGGGCATTATCAGCTGGCCCTAAGCCCGAAATTCATGGGGTCACGCCAATATTAGATATGACCACCATGAATTTCTAGTAAAGTATTTAAAAAAACACAACACCCAGAATAAAGTCCTTTAATTGAAATAAACACACAATTCTTTATTGTTCTAAATTAAACCATATTTACCATCACGCCCATTCCAGCTGAAGCCAATGATCTCCTGCAATAAAAGTAAAATAATAAAGCAAGCTCATCCTTACCTTTCCATGGTTCCCACGACAGCTTCAGCTCTGCTACATCGAGATGACAGGCTGGACCGCAGCAGAACGCTGCCATCCAGCCTGTCATCCCGCAGACACTGAGAAGCGCAGGCATGCTTGCGCTCCTCAGTGTCTCGCTGTGACGACATAAAGATGAGCCGAGGTCATGTCCAATGAACTCGGCTCACCTCATGCACGTCACTGACAGCGTGGGAAAATTCTCACGCTGAAGCGCTGAGTGCAGGAGAATTTTCCCACGCTGTCAGTGACGTGCATGAGGTGAGCTCATTCATGTCCAATGATCTCAGCTCACCTCATGCACGTCACTGACAGCGTGGGAGAATTCTCCTGCACTCAGCGCTACAGCGTGAGAATTCTCCCACGCTGTCAGTGACGTGCATGAGGTGAGCTCATTCATGTCCAATGAACTCAGCTGACCTCATGTACGTCACTGACAGCGTGGGAGAATTCTCACGCTGAAGTGCTGAGTGCAGGAGAATTCTCCCACGCTGTCAGTGACGTGCATGAGGTGCGCCGAGTTCATTGGACATGACCTCGGCTCATCTGGATGCCGTCACAGTGAGACACTGAGGAGTGCAAGCAAGCCTGCGCTTCTCAGTGTCTGCGGGATGACAGGCTGGATGGCAGCGTTCTGCTGTTGTCCAGCCTGTCATCTCGATGTAGCAGAGCTGAAGCTGTCGTGGGAACCATGGAAAGGTAAGGATGAGGTTGCTTTATTATTTTTCTTTTATTGCAGGAGATCGTTGGCTTCAGCTGGAATGGGCGTGATGGTAAGTATGGTTTAATTTAGAACAATAAAGGAATGTGTCTTTATTTCAATTAAAGGACTTTATTCTGGGTGTTTGTTTTTTTTTTAACTTTGACTATGGGGTTAGTAATGGGGGTGTCTTATAGACGCCTCTCCATTACTAACCTGGGCTTGATGTCAGCTGGCATTATAAGCTGACATCAACCCCAACCCTATTACCCCACTGCCACCGCTACAGGGCAGTGGGAAGAGCGAGGCTAAGTGCCAGAATTGGCGCATCCTAAGGATGCGCCATTTCTGGGGCGGCTGACGGCTGGTGTTTCTAGCCTGGGAGGGGGCCAATATTCATGGCTCCCTTCCTGGGCTATTAATATCAGCCCCCAGCTGTCTGCCTAGAATTTGCTAGCTATTAAAATAGGGGGGACCCCACGTCATTTTTTTGGGGGGTCCCCCATTTTAATAGCTAGTAAAGGCTAGGTATTCAGCTGGGGGCTGATATTAGTAGCCTGGGAAGCTCCGTGGGTATTACCCCCTTCCCAGGCTTCAAACATCTGCCCCAGCTGTCTGCTTAACCTCCGCTAGAGACTAAAATTACGGGGAACCCCACGCCAATTTGTTTTAAAATAAATCCTTTATTTTAACACTAAATGACAAGTACAGTAATCAACACTATCACTGTACTTCATATATATGTGACTGACATGTTTCTATCTATCTAATGTATGTGTGATTCTCTATTCCTTCTATTCTAAATTGTCGGGTACAGATGCTGAATTGCCGGCCGGCTTTTTTAAAGAGACAGTGCATGAAAACACTATTATTTTTTTTAATAAATCCTTTATACTAAATGACAAGTACAGTAAGCAACACTGTCACTGTACTTCATATATATGTGGCTGACATGTTTCTATCTACCTAATCTATGTGTGATTCTCTATTCCTTCTATTCTAAATTGTCGGGTACAGATGCTGAATTGCCGGCCGGCTTTTTTAAAGAGACGGTGCATGAAAACACTATTATTTTTTTTTAATAAATCCTTTACACTAAATGACAAGTACAGTAATCCACACTGTCAATGTACTTCATATATATGTGACTGACATGTTTCTATCTATCTAATCTATGTGTGAAGCTCTATTCTGTCTGTTATAAATTGTCGGGTACCGCTGCTGAATTGCCGGCCGGCTTTTTTAAAGAGACGGTGCATGAAAACACTATTATTTTTTTTGATAAATCCTTTACACTAAATGACAAGTACAGTAAGCAACACTGTCACTGTGCTTCTTATATGTGTGACTGACATATTTCTATCTATCTAATCTATGTGTGAAGCTCTATTCTTTCGGTTCTAAATTGTCGGGTACCGGTGTATGCCGCTGATGAATTGCCGGCTTTTCATGTTTCACTGTTGGCACTGTTCCATCGATTTGGGCAATCACTGTAATGCCACAACCACCATGGCTGTGGCATTACAGTGAGTGGCAGACAATCCCTGCATGATTGGTGCTCAAAATAGCGCCAGACATGCAGGACAAGCTTTTGGTGCACGAACAGTTATCGAACATAACCTCGAACAGCCGAATTTTTTGCAAATCGTTCGGGTTTGTCGAACAACTCGAACACCGCCCAAAACAGCTCGAATTTGAGATTGGCGAACAGTTCTAGTCGAACACCGCTCATCTCTACTCTTTATATCACTGTAAGCAATTGCGGGCACCTGTGCTAATTAGTTTGGCAGGTGTGTCCAATGAAAGGCAAGACTACTTAAGAAGGCTGTCTCACATTATTAAGCAGCCTACATTTTCTGCCAAAATGGGAAAGAAAAAGGATGTGTCGGCTGCTGAGAAGCAACAAATTGTGGAGTGTTTAGGTCAAGGCATGACTACAATCAACATTGTGCGATGATCAGGATGAAGTGTCTTGGCAATCAAGAAGTATGTAGCTGATTCACAGTACACACGTGTGCGTGCTGATAAGGGCAAATTGAGGACTCTTTCCTACAGGCAATTACGTCAGGTTGAAAGAGCAGCGGCAAAAAAGCCTTGTCATAGCAGCAGACAAGTTTTTGAAGCTGCTTGTGCCTCCAACGTCCCCCGAACAACAAGATGCAGGGTCCTTCAGAGGTTTGCAGCTGTGCAAACGCCATCCTGTCGACCTCCTCTATCCACTTCACACAAGCAGAAACGGCTCCAGTGGGCCAAACATTACATGAAGACTGATTTCAAAACTGTTTTGTTCACGGATGAGTGCCGTGCAGCGCTCGATGGTCCAGATGGATGGAGTGGAGGATGGCTGGTTGATGGACACCCCACGCAAACACGGCTACAGCGCCAACATGGAGGAGGTGGAGTAATGTTTTGGGCTGGAATCATGGGGAGAGAGATTGTCGGCCCCTTTAGGATCCCTGAAGGCGCTAAAGATGAACTCCATAATGTATGTGGATTTTCTCAAACAGCACTTCCTGCCATGGTTCAAGAAGAAGAACTGTGTATTTCACAGCAAGATCATTTTTCTGCATGATAATGCACCATCTCAAGCTGCACATAAAACATCTGCATCTCTGGCTGATATGGGCATAAAAGGGGACAAACTTATGGTGTGACCCCCATGCTCCCCTGACCTCTACCCCATTCAGAACCTTTGGAGCATCATTAAAAGGAGTGTCTATGATGGCGGGAGGCAGTTCACATCTAAGCAACAGCTCTGGGAGGGTATTCTGTCCTCATGCAAAACAATTGAAGCAGAAACCATCCAAAACCTGACAAATTCAATGGACGAGAGAGTTCAAAAGCTCCTTTCGAACAAGGGGTACTATGTGAAAATGTAACATCACCTAGAATAAAGTTTTGAGTTGAAAACTGTTTGATTTCAGTTTCTAACAACCTGCTAATGCTTATAATTTCAAAAATGACAATTTTTTTGGTCTTTATTAAAATGAAAAGGTTGATCGAAAAGTTTGGGGGATCTAAGAGTGTGGCAACCCAGTAGTCATGATTACTTCGAATTCTGACAATATGAGGGTCATGCTGCAGGTAGTGCTGCAAGAAGGCACTTATGTGTCTTGCGCATCTCGGAGCCCCAAAATTATTTTCCGGGCTAGATGCAGCTAAAAATTATTATTAATTTTAAATCTGATGAAGCTTTAGTATAGATGGCCTAATAGGATCAGTGCTGCACACTGCTACAAAGCCCAAATTATTTTCCAGTCAAGATACAGATAAACATGATTAGTAATTTTAAATCTGGTGGAGCTTATTATAGATGGCCTAATAGAATCAGTGCTGCACACTGCTACAAAGCCCAAATTATTTTCCAGCCAAGATACAGATAAACATGATTAGTAATTTGAAAGCTTAAAATGGTTGGTAGGGTGATTTTAACCAATCATCAAGCTTTTACTCTCCCCAGGATGACACAGGGGTAGAAAAGTCGTTTCGGATCCATGATTTGTTCATCTTTATGAACGTGAGTCTGTCTACATTATCAGTGGAGAGCCGCGTGCGCTTATCTGTCAGCACACCACCAGCAGCGCTGAACACACGTTCAGACAGAACGCTGGCTGCGGGGCATGACAAGATCTCCAAGGCGTAAGTGGCTAGCTCCGGCCATTTATCCAGATTGGAAGCCCAAAGAGAGCAAGGGTCCAGTGACACAGTCGTGGCTTCAAGGTTTACTTGGAGATACTCCTGTACCATCGTCTCTAGGCGTTGACTATGTGTCAGACTTCTTGTCTCCTGTGGCCTTGCAAACGATGGGCTAAAAAAGTGGTGAAATGATTCCGCAAAATTGATGTTACCAGCAGATACTGTGGTTCTGTTACGGTTTGAGTGCTGAACACTTGACGGTCCCACGGTTGGCAAGTTGGAACTGTGAGATTCACTACGTGCACCACTGGTATTTTGTGGAAAAGCACATGTAAGATTCTGCAACAGTCTCTGCTGATACTCCTGCATGCGTGCATCCCTTTCTATGGCAGGAATAATTTCTGCAAATTTACTTTTGTACCGGGGATCTAACAGTGTGGCAACCCAGTAGTCAGGATTATTTCTAATTCTCACAATTCGAGGGTCATGTTGCAGGTAGTGCAGCAAGAAGGCACTCGTGTGTTGCGCATCCAGGAGCACCAAGTCCCTGTGGTGTTGGTGGCAAGGTAACAATCATGCTTCCTTCCTCTGTCCTCTCCCCCCAACCTCGCACAACAGAAATGTGATCAAGGTCTCCCTCATCTGATGAGTCTTCCATCAGTTCGTCCTCCACTTCTTCCTGGGCTCCTGCACCTTCCTCACTAGTTTGGCTGCTACCATGCGCCCTGGTAAAACCATCTCCCCACCCTCACATGCCTGCCGTCTTGGTGCTGCCGACCATCTGGACCTTGCAGATGTTAGCCCTTCCGCATACAACTCCTCCTCCTCTACTTCCTCCACCTCCTCTTGTGCCACCACCTGACTCCGAATTCTGTTTAACATGTGCTCCAGCATGTAAATCACCGGAATAGTCATGCTGATAATGGCATCGTAAGCACTAAACATCTTCGTCGCCATTTCAAAACTGTGCAGAAGGGTGCATAGGTCCCTGATCTGAGACCACTCCTCCAGCGTGATTTGCCCCACCTCTGGATCTCGTTGGCCCAGGCTATACGTCAGAACATATTGCACCAGGGCTTGTCGGTGCTGCCACAGTCGCTGCAACATGTGCAGAGTTGAATTCCACCGGGTAGGCACATCGCATTTTAGCCGGTGAAGTGGCAGGCCCAACGACTTCTGTAGAGATGTAAGTCGCTGAGCTGCGGGATGCGAACGGTGGAAGTGAGCACACAGCGACCGTGCCCTCTGCAGAAGGCCATCTAGTCTGGGATAGTGGGCTAAAAATTGCTGGACAACCAGGTTCAACACGTGAGCCATACAAGGCACGTGTGTGACATTGCCCCGGCGAAGGGCCGCACCCAGGTTTGCAGCATTGTCGCACACGGGCTTCCCTGGTTTCAGGTCCAGTGGAGACAACCATTCATGAAATTGGTTCTCCAGAGCTGACCACAACTCCTCAGCTGTGTGACTCACATTTCCCAGACATTTCAATGTAAAAACCGCCTGATGACGTTGAGCCCTACTGCCAGCATAGTAAGGAGGTGTGCAGGATCCCTTCTGCGCAGTTAGAAAGCTTGTGGCATGACCAGACAGGCTTTGGGTGCAGGTGGAAGACCGAGAGGAGGTTGAGGAGGCAGAAGCAGTGGAGGAACTTTGACATAAAGAGGATTGACGCACAACTCGTGGGGACGGCAAGACTTGGACAGCAGCCCCTTGTCCTGCTGTCACCATAGTTACCCAGTGCCCAGTCAGCGACATGTAACGCCCCTGTCCATGCCAACTCATCCAAGTGTCTGTGGTGAAATGCACCCTGTCACACACAGAGTTTCTCAAAGAAGCGGTGATGTTGTGTGCGACATGCTGGTGGAGCACAGGCACACCTTTCTTTGAGAAGTAGTGCCGACTGGGCATCTGGTACTGGGGCACGGCGACCGACATAAGGTCTCGAAAATCCTCTGTGTCTACCAGGCGGAAAGGCATCATTTCTGTAGCCAAGAGCTTGCAGATGGTGAAATTCAACCTCTTAGCTTTCTCATGGCTAGGAGGAAATGGTCTTTTACTTGTCCACATCTGAGGGACCGAGGGCTGGCTATTGTGCTTAGATGGGGTTGATAAGGGTGTCCCCGGCAAACTGCCCGTCTGTGAGGAAGATGCAGGCTGACATGTTAGGTTGCCTTGATCCAAAGGTGGTGCTATTGATGTCGGACAGTGCTCAACACCAGCTGGTGTTACCACCTCCAAAGAAAATGATGACCTGCCAATCACGCTGGCTGTTGCGGGTAAAGAGGTGGCAGGTCTGCGCCCCAAAACAGGTGTGGCTGCTGTCCCCCCAGTCACAGAGGATGAAGAGGCCGCGGATGCACAAGATATGGCAGACGGTGGTTGGCCCGGCCGGCTAGGCCGCATTGTAGCACACTGAGCTTCCCACTGCAACTTATGCTTCATGTCCATGTGCCGGTTCATGCATGAAGTACTCAAACTATGTATTTTTTGGCCTCTACTTAGCTTTTGCTGACAAATGTTACAGATAACACGAGTTGGGTCATCATTATCGATCTGAAAAAATGCCCAGGCTATGCAAGGCTTAGCACCCATGCGACCTGAAGAGCCACCACGACTTGTGGTGAGAGGCAGAGTTGTGTTTGAGGATGCAGTTGTTGACGTGCTTCCAGTACTACGTCTCTGTCCAGGAAGGCGCAACCTGACCTCGTCGTCACTAGCATCTTCCTCCACCTCCTCCGCTGACCTCATCTCTTGGTTGACTGTGGGTTGACAGTAAGTGGGATCTCCAACCTCATCATCATCACCCTGTGCGTTATCACACCCGTCGTCCTCAGAGCCAACCTGTTCCTGCCCTGACAAAAAACTAAAGTTGTCGCTCCAATCAGGTATTTGAGTCTCATCATCGTCTTCCTCATTGTCTCCACCAACAGGAGTTACAGTTTGGGAATGAGGGTCTACATTATGGTCAGAACATTCTGCGTCTGGTCCTGGATCCGACTCATAAAGATTCTGGGCATCAGTGCAGATCATTTCCTCGTCTGGATTCACAGAAGCGCTGGAGTCGACCTTTGATTCCCAGGCTATAGTATGAGTAAACAGCTCTGCAGACTCAACCATCTGTTCTACCTCATACTCAGACGGGCAGCTGGAGATTTGGGAGCTGTGAGGAAGCAAGTGCGATTGGGGTGACACCTTTAAGGACTGGAGTATTTGTGATGTTGAAGTTGATGTGGAGGAGAGCACACTTAAAGGAGCACTTGATATCCGTTGAAGCACCTGCTGTTTTTGTGCCTCATCTAGAATTTGTAGCGATTGGCGTGGCAGTAAGAATGGGATCTTATCACATTGTCGGCTAAAAGAAGTAGACATTTTAGTTTGGCTGGAAGATGGTCTTTCTTCTGCAGATGTTACTGTTGCTTTAACACTTACTCCACGGACACAACCTTTTTTCCCCTTCCCAACTCGCCTATTCCCCTTTCCACCAGCAGCAGGCCTTTTTCCACTCATTTTGGTGGTTAACTAATTCACAACTCTGGAGTTGTTTACACAAAAAAACAATGGATGGGAACCGAGCAGAGCTGAGTGGCCAAACTGTGGTATTAGGCTAAAACTATTGGCTGGGTTAGATGCAGAAAAAAATTATATTCAATTTGCAACCTGATGGAGGTCAGTATAGATGGACTAATAGAACAAGTCGCACACACAGCTAGAAGCCCAAATATTTTTTCAGAGGTAGATGCAGAAAAAAATTGTATTCAGTTTGCAACCTGATGGAGGTCAGTATAGATGGACTAATAGAACAAGTCCTACACACAGCTAGAAGCCCAAATATTTTTTCAGAGGTAGATGCAGAAAAAAATTATATTCAGTTTGCAACCTGATGGAGGTCAGTATAGATGGACTAATAGAACAAGTCCCACACAGAGCTAGAAGCCCAAATATTTTTTCAGAGGTAGATGCAGAAAAAATATATATTCAGTTTGCAACCTGATGGAGGTCAGTATAGATGGACTAATAGAGAAAGTCCCACACACTGCTAGAAGGCCAAATATTTTTTCAGAGCTAGATGCAGACAAAAAATTATTTTTAATTTGCAACCTGATGGAGGTCAGTATAGATGGACTAATAGAGAAAGTCCCACACACTGCTAGAAGGCCAAATATTTTTTCAGAGCTAGATGCAGACAAAAAATTAATTTTAATTTGCAACCTGATGGAGGTCAGTATAGATGGACTAATAGAGAAAGTCCCACACACTGCTAGAAGGCCAAATATTTTTTCAGAGCTAGATGCAGAAAAAAATTATATTCAGTTTGCAACCTGATGGAGGTCAGTATAGATGGACTAATAGAACAAGTCCCACACACAGCTAGAAGCCCAAATTTTTTTCAGAGGTAGATGCAGATAAAAATTATTTTTACTTTGCAACCTGATGGAGGTCAATATAGATGGACTAATAGAGAAAGTCCCACACACTGCTAGAAGGCCAAATATTTTTTCAGAGCTAGATGCAGACAATAAATTATTTTGAATTTGCAGTGTGATGGAGGTCAGTATAGATGGACTAATAGAACAAGTCCTACACACAGCTAGAAAGCCAAATATTTTTTCAGAGCTAGATGCAGAAAAAAATTATATTCAGTTTGCAACCTGATGGAGGTCAGTATAGATGGACTAATAGAACAAGTCCCACACACAGCTAGAAGCCCAAATTTTTTTCAGAGGTAGATGCAGATAAAAATTATTTTTACTTTGCAACCTGATGGAGGTCAGTATAGATGGACTAATAGAGAAAGTCCCACACACTGCTAGAAGGCCAAATATTTTTTCAGAGCTAGATGCAGAAAAAAATTATATTCAGTTTGCAACCTGATGGAGGTCAGTATAGATGAACTAATAGAACAAGTCCCACACACTGCTAGAAGCCCAAATATTTTTTCAGAGCTAGATGCAGAAAAAAATTATATTCAATTTGCAACCTGATGGAGGGCAGTATAGATGGACTAATAGAATGATGCTATGCCCAAAAGATTTTACTTCACTAGGTGCAGTAAAAAAATTGGTATTCTATACACAGGTGGTATATCTTGCAACACAGATAGGCTACTCCACTGACTAACACACTCTGCAATAGGCCAAAAAGGATTAGCTTTGCTAGATTCAGCCAAATGCTGTGAAAAAAACTTGCACAGCACTGGCACAGACCTGCCTGGCAAAAACTGATAGGAACTGATGTAACCTAGTCCTGAAAAGAACTGCAATTACAATTAGTCTTTACTCCCACAATCTATCTATTTAAAAGCACAGACCTGCCTGATAAAAGTCGTAAGGAAATGCTGTAACCTAGTCCTTAAAAGGACTGCAATCACAACTATTCCCTACTCCCAAGCTATCTGTATATTTGTGCGAAAATTGGCTTGAAATTAACAAGGTATAGCGCACACAGCAACAGCGGTGCCGTCTAACACGCAGCTGCAGCAGTGAGAAAATGATGGCGACGGGGAAAATGGCTTGGTCTTATAGGGCAAGGATATGTGACATACACTGCCAATGACACATGCCCTTGCTTGTGTGAAAAAAAGCACTTCGCTCTGTGTGTGCGCTGCTGATAGGCTGACAGATTGCACCTCCCCACTGTAAATGAGGGAAAGAGAAAAAAAAATGGAGATCTTCATTATTCCTGCAGAGATCCATCCCCTGCCCCTCCCCCCACCCCGCTGTACACTCAAACTGCGTATTAACATTAATTTTCATCATTACTGAGAAAAAATCCAGTTATGATTTTGGTGCACGAACAGTTATCGAACATAACCTCGAACAGCCGAATTTTTCTCAAATCGTTTGTGTTCGCCGAACACCGCCCAAAACAGCTCGAATTTGAGATTGGCGAACAGTTCAAGTCAAACAACGCTCATTTCTAAATCTAAGCTGAATGTGCCTGCTCTTGTCAAATCTCAGCTGCTTCGCAGCTTGAGGCTGGGTAAGTACCAGCATGGGAGACTGAAAGGGAATCACCAGTTCCGATAACATTTGGGCTGCTGCTATTGTCATTTGGATTTTTGGATTTTTGCTTTTAAAATCTAACCTTTCCCTCCCCATTTTATTCCTTTTGAAAAGACGTGCACATGTGACTTCTGCACGTCAACGGCCATTCTAAGCTGAATGTAGCTGCTCTCATCAGATTGCAGCCGCTGCTCTCATCAGATTGCAGCCGCTGCGCAGGTTTAGACCGTGTAAGTGCCAGCATGGGAGACCGGCTGGGTATCCCCGGTTCCATTGACATTTTGGCTGCTGCTATTGTCATTTGGATTTTTGGATTTTTGTTTTTAAAATCTAACCTTTCCCTCCCCATTTTATTCCTTTTGAAAAGACACGCACATGTGACATCTGCACATCAGTGGCCGTTCTAAGCTGAATGTGCCTGCCCTTGTCAGATTGCAGCTGCTACACAGCTTGAGGCTGGGCAAGAACAGCATGGGAGACTGGCTGGGAATCCCCAATT
This sequence comes from Phyllobates terribilis, assembly GCF_046119375.1. Taxonomy (NCBI): domain Eukaryota; kingdom Metazoa; phylum Chordata; class Amphibia; order Anura; family Dendrobatidae; genus Phyllobates; species Phyllobates terribilis. Next base: position 4,694,476 of record NW_027362813.1, read on the forward strand.
CTGTAGTCATTTTTGCAGCTGCTATTGTCATTTGGATTTTTGTTTTTAAAATCTAACCTGTCCCTCCCCATTTTATTCCTTTTGAAAAGACGCTCACATGTGACATCTGCATGTCAATGGCCATTCTAAGCTGAATGTGCCTACCCTTGTCACATCACAGCTGCTGTGCAGCTTGAGGCCAGGCAACTACCGGCATGTGAGATTGTCTGGGAATCCCCGTTTCCATTGACATTTTGGCTGCTGCTTTTGTCATTTGGATTTTTGGATTTTTGTTTTTAAAATCTAACCTTTCACTCCCCATTTTATTCCTTTTGAAAAGACGTGCACATGTGACTTCTGCACGTCAACGGCCATTCTAAGCTGAATGTAGCTGCTCTCATCAGATTGCAGCCGCTGCTCTCATCAGATTGCAGCCGCTGCGCAGGTTTAGACCGTGTAAGTGCCAGCATGGGAGACCGGCTGGGTATCCCCGGTTCCATTGACATTTTGGCTGCTGCTATTGTCATTTGGATTTTTGGATTTTTGTTTTTAAAATCTAACCTTTCCCTCCCCATTTTATTCCTTTTGAAAAGACGCGCACATGTGACATCTGCATCTCAATGGCCATTCTAAGCTGAATGTCCCTTCCCTTGTCAGATTGCAGCTGCTACACAGCTTGAGGCTGTGCAAGTATTGGCATGGGAGACTAGCTGGGAATCCCCAGTTCCATTGACATTTTGGCTTCTGCTATTGTCATTTGGATTTTTGGTTTTAAAATCTAACCTTTCCCTCCCCATTTTATTCCTTTCGAAAAGACACGCACATGTGACATCTGCACATCAACGGCAATTCTAAGTTGAATGTGCCTGCTGTTGTCAGATTGCAGCCGCTACTCATCTTGAGGCTGGACAAGTATTGGCATGGTAGACTAGCTGGGAATCCCCATTTCCATTGACATTTTGGCTTCTGCTATTGTCATTTGGATTTTTGGTTTTAAAATCTCTTTCCCTCCCCATTTTATTCCTTTCAAAAAGACACGCACATGTGACATCTGCACATCAACGGCAATTCTAAGTTGAATGTGCCTGCCGTTGTCAGATTGCAGCTGCTACTTATCTTGAGGCTGGGCAAGTACCGGCATGGGAGACTGGCTGGGAATCCTCTGTTCCGTTGACATTCTGGCTGCTGCTATTGTCATTTGGATTTTTGTTTTTAAAATCTAACCTTTCCCTCCCCATTTTATTCCTTTTGAAAACACACACATGTGACATCTGCTTAACTATGGCCATTCTAAGCCAAATGTGCCTTCTCTCATCAGAATGCAGTCACTACGCAGCTTGAGAATGGGCAAGTACCAGCATGGGAAACTGGCTGAGAATCCACAGTTCCATTGACATTTTGGCTGCTGCTATTGTCATTTGGATTTTTGAATTTTTGGATTTTTGTTTTTAAAATCTTACCTTTCCCTCCTCATTTTATTCCTTTTGAAAAGACGAGCACATGTGACCTCTACACGTCAATGGCCATTCTAACTTGAGTGTGCCTGCACTCATCAGATTGTAGATGCTATGCAGCTTTAGGCTGGGCAAATACTGACATGGGAGACTGGCTTGGAATCCCTGATTCTGTTGACATTTTGGCTGCTGCTATTGGCATTTGGATTTTTGTTTTTAAAAGTTAACCATTCCCTCCCCATTTTATTCCTTTTGAAAAGACACGCACATGTGACATCTGCACGTCAATGGCCATTTTAAGCTAAATGTGCCTGCCCTAGTCAGATCACAGCCGCTATGCAGCTTGAGACTGTGCAAGTACTGGCATGGGAGACTGGCTGGGAATCCCCTCTTCCATCGACATTTTGGCTGCTGCTGTTGTTATTTGGATCTTTGCCTTTAAAATCTAACTTTTCCCTCCCCATTTTATTCCTTTTGAAAAGATGCGCACATGGACCATTTGCTCATCAACAGCTATTCTAAGCTGAATGTGCTAGCCTTTGTCAGAGCACAGATGCTATGCAACTTGGGGTCAAGCAAGTACCAGCATGGGAGACTGGCTGGGATTCCCTAGTTCCATTGACCTTCTCGCTTCTGCTATTGTTATTTGGATTTTTGTTTTTAAAATCTAACCTTTCCCTCCCCATTTTATTCCTTTTGAAAAGACGCGCATGACGCACCCCCTGGGCCTGTGTTGTGCAGGGGAACCTGGAACCGGGCCTGTTGTAGAATACTGGGGGTTATAGTCTCCGTATGGCGGTGACCCGGTCCGTGCCCAGGGTGGTCAAACCAGTGGCAGTCTTAATGTATAGCAAATGTCCGACTACGCCACCCGTGGATTGCGGTCAGTGGGGACCGCCGCTCCGCTGCCGACCGCTGAGGCTGATGTTGTTTGCACAGCCGAGTATGGGATAACTCCCCACGGGAGAAGTATTGCCTCAGGGCAGCTAATGTGAAAGATGATGGGAGTGATGGTGTGAGGGTCCCAGTGCTAATGGTGCTGGTGCGGCAAGGAATCACAGAGACGTGAGGTGCAGTTCAGGGTCTTTACTGATGGTAAAAGGCAGACCCTCCCGGGAGTACTGGCTAGTATAAGGGGCCTGGTCAGTCTGCGAGCAAGCAGGAGTTCCCCTGGCCAGGTGGAGTTGTAGGCCTCCCCGTTTATCTGCACTCTTCCTGGCTACCTTGCTGTCAGCGGTTACAAGTAGCAAACGTCCCTGAGTATACCGTGTGGTGCTCACCCGTATGGCTGGTGACTTTGGGCCTTCTGTTAGCCTCCGCTCCTGGATGGCGGCGCTGGACTTCTGGACTTCACACGAATCACCCGATCGCAGACCCACAAATGGTGGTAAATATCTCTTCCAAAACTCTCAGCGTTGCACAAACATCAGTTTTACAAAAGGGACTCTCTTTCTGCCCCACATACAAATACAACACTTTTAAACTAGATATGGAACTACAACGCTTTTACCGTACCCTACGCTTGAAAACCCATTTTGCTAATAATCCTTTCAGCGTCACCCCTCCAGAATCCATGGCCGACATCACAGCCCAAGACTTAGGTCTCCGCTCTAAGAGCAAATATAGGCCTCCTCGAGGCACACATCCACTGGAAACCTTTATAGGATTCGTGGATGGGGCGTTTCTGTTAGAACCTTGCTGTTAGGTTTTTTTTCCTTTGCTGGTCTCATGACCTTGTTGGTCTATTTAAGCCTGCTCCGCCCTTCTGGCTTTGCTGGACTTCATTGTATATCTACTTTCTAGCTAGCCTGTGCTCTGTATCTAACTCTGTTAGTTTGCTTGGTCTACGGACCTCTATGTTCTATCTATTTTGTTTGTTCGTCTGTCTGCTACTATTTCTGTTAGGAGGTGTCCCATATTCCTCCCAGTCCTTAGTACTTGTAGGGATTCCCTCCCCACATCTATAGGTCTCCGTACAGACTAGATTAGGACTTTAGCAGGTCTGATCGCAGGATCAGGTTCCCTGTTACATCGTAGGGTTTCAGCTGAGTCCTATAGTAGGGACAGATCTCCTCTCTTTCCTTAGCTTTGGTAGCAGAACATAACAGTAAGTCCAGCCTGCAAATTCTCTAAGGAAAGATTTTTCTGTTCCATCATGGTGTCGGTTCAGGATTTGGCTAAACACCTGCAGGGACTCTCTCTGGAAGTGGCCGAGCTCCGTCAGCACGTGAGTAACTGTCCTGGAGCATATTTCTTGGAGCCTAAGGTATGTTTGCCGGATTTATTTTTTGGTGAACATCGAGAATTTTTTTCATTTAAAAATGCTTGCTTATTGTATTTTTGTTTGAGACCCAAGTCCTCTGGGGATGAATCCCAGCGCGTAGGGTTCATAATGTCACTTTTGCGCAAAGAGCCTCAGGAGTGGGCCTTTTCTTTGCAACCTAGTGATACATGCTTCAGATCAGTGGATAGTTTTTTTTCTGCTTTAGGACTATTATATGATGATCCTGACCGTGTCGCATCAGCTGAGACTGAGTTGAGACGTTTAAAACAAGGATCAGGTAATGTGAAAAAATATTGTACTCATTTTCGTCGTTGGTCCACTCAAACAGGGTGGAACGATTCTGCTCTGAAAAGTCTATTTCTTGCTGGGCTCAGTGAAAGGGTTAAAGACCTGCTAATTGCTTATCCTACACCTGAAGATTTGCAACAGGCTATGCAATTAGCTATACGGGTGGATAGAAGACTGCGTGCTAGGGTTAATGAGAGCAAATCCTCTGCTATGTCAGTTTCTGGTTATGATAATGTGTGTACTAACAGTGGTGAACCGATGGAGATTGGATCGGTGACACCTCGCTCTCAAGAAAAAGACCGTCGTTTTTCGGAAGGCTTGTGTTTCTATTGCGGAAAATCTGGTCATTTGATTAAAGGCTGTGAGCTTCGTATGAAGAAAGAAAAAAAAATGGTCAGTCACGCCCGTATTGCCTGTTTAAATTCCAAGGGTATATTTTTAGCTGCTTCCACGATTGCTCAGGAAAAATTAATGGAATTTCGGGTGTTTGTTGATTGCGGGTCTACACTGAATGTAATTGATGGGGGATTCGTGGAAAAACTCAATTTAAAACCTGAACCTTTATCATTCCCCATTGCTGTGGTTCCTGTGGATGGCTCCCCTTTGAAGAATATTACTCTCAAGGTCAGTGAATTTCCTCTCACTATTAATGGTGTTCACCATGAGAAATTGGATTTGGTAGTGTTGAATAACTTGCCTTCTCCAGTAATATTGGGTTTGCCCTGGTTAAAATTTCACAATCCTGTACTGGATTGGTCTACCAGTGAAATTAAATCCTGGAGCCATAAATGTTATGACAAGTGTTGTAAGGGGCGTATTGCAGCTTTGGATAGGGGAGAATTGCCTGTTCCTATTCAGGATTTTTGGAGAGTTTTTTCTGAGAAGGAATCGCAGGTTTTGCCTCCCCATAGAGACTATGATTGCTCTATTGAATTTGTCCCTGGAGCGACTCTTCCTAAAAGTCGTTTATTTAACCTTACTATTCCTGAGAGGAAGGCTTTGGAGGAATACATACAGACAAGTTTGGCCGCCGGTCACATTAGGCCCTCTAAGTCTCCTGTGGCGGTTGGATTTTTTTTTGTAAAAAAAAAGGACGGCGGTTTACGTCCTTGTCTGGATTTTCGTGAGATTAACAAAATTACGGTACGCAATCCTTACCCACTGCCATTGATTCCTGATCTGTTTAACCAGTTAATGGGGGCCAAGTGGTTCTCTAAAATTGACCTTAAGGGGGTATACAATCTGTTGCGCATGAAGGAGGGTGACGAATGGAAGACTGCTTTTAACACTCCTGTGGGTCATTTTGAGAATCTGGTTATGCCTTTTGGTCTTACTAATGCTCCTGCATTTTTTCAGAATCTGATTAATGACATCCTTAGACCTTTGATCGGTAAAAATGTGGTTGTATATTTGGATGACATTTTGATTTATTCGCCAGATCTGGAGTCTCATTGGCGGAGCGTGCGTGAGGTATTACAGTTATTAATGGACAATTCGCTTTTTGATAAGCTGGAGAAATGTGAGTTTGCTGTACAGAGAATTAGTTTTTTGGGCTACATTATCTCCAGCAAAGGTTTTGAGATGGATCCGGTTAAGGTTCAGGCTGTGCAGGAATGGCCTAGGCCTATTGGTTTGAAATCGATACAGAGGTTTTTGGGTTTCGCCAATTACTATAGAAAATTCACAAAAAATTTTTCTAGTATTGTCAAACCTCTGACTGATCTCACCAGGAAAGGTGCTGATGCGGTTCAGTGGTCTTCTGAGGCCATTGAAGCTTTTGTGTATCCCAAGGAGAGGTTCACCTCTGCTCCCATCCTTATGCAGCCTGATGTTACTAGGCCGTTTTTGGTTGAGGTTGATGCTTCCTCTGTGGGGGTTGGCGCAGTATTGTCTCAGGATAACGGGGATGGATTACATCCCTGTGCCTTTTTTTCAAAAAAATTTTCGGAGACTGAACTGAATTACGATATTGGTAATCGGGAATTATTGGCTATTAAACTCGCATTTGAACACTGGCGCCACTTCTTGGAAGGTGCGGAATTTCCCGTTCAGGTTCTTACGGATCATAAAAATCTGATATATCTTGATGCTGCCAAGCGCCTGAATGCCCGTCAGGCTAGGTGGGCACTGTTTTTCTCGCGGTTTAATTTCTCCGTTACTTACATCCCTGGTACTAAGAATGTTAAGGCGGATGCCTTGTCTCGCAGTTTTTCTCCCATAGTCGGTGCTGAGAAAGAGGAGAACATTTTACAAGAAGGTGTTGTGATAGCTGCTTTGGACTCCGTTTTGGAAGATGAGATTCTTAAAGCTCAGGAGAATGCCCCATCTAACACTCCTCATGGGAGGTTGTTTGTGCCTGGGACCTTTAGGAGAGATTTGTTTGTTGAGTGTCACGAATCTCGGTTGGCAGGTCATCCCGGAATCTCTGAGACCAAGAGACTGGTGGGTCGCAGTTTTTGGTGGCCTGGATGGCAGAAGGAAGTCATTAAGTGGGTGCGCCAATGTACTATATGTGCTAGATCTAAGTCCTCACATACTCCTGCTGCGGGGTTGCTTTGTCCTTTGGAGGTCCCCAGTGCTCCTTGGACACATTTGGCTATGGACTTTATAACTGACCTTCCCCCCTCTGAGGGTTTTACTGTCATCTGGGTGGTCGTGGACCGTTTTAGCAAGATGTGTCACTTGGTTCCCTTTGTCAAACTGCCCTGCGCGAAAACTCTCGCTAAGGCCTTTGTCAAGGAAATTGTCAGACTTCATGGCGTTCCTACTGACATTGTTTCTGATAGGGGTCCTCAATTCGTGGCTCGTTTTTGGCGTGCCTTTTGTGACAGGTTGGGAATTCATTTGTCGTTTTCGTCCGGATATCATCCTGAATCTAATGGCCAGACAGAAAGGAAAAACCAGGATGTTGAGCAGTTCTTGCGTTGTTTTGTGGCAGACAATCAAGAGGGGTGGTCTGAGTTTCTGCCACTTGCCGAATTTGCTCTGAACAATCATACATCTTCTTCTGCTGGTTGTTCGCCTTTTTTTTTGTTGTTCTGGGAGACATCCGTCGTTTGGGTCATTCTCCAAGTTGGGATCTGCCGTGCCTGAGGAGGAGAATTTTTCCGGTGATTTGGAAAGAGTTTGGACTGATGTGCGTGGTAATCTTCAGGAGGCCAACAGAAAATCTAAAGACTACTTTGATAGGAAACGACAGGAGGTTTTGTTCGCTGTTGGTGACATGGTTTGGTTGTCCTCTAGGAATCTGCGGTTGAGGATTCCTTCTAAGAAATTGGGTCCCAAGTTTGTAGGGCCCTTTAAGGTGCTTCAGGTTGTCAACCAATCTGCTGTTAGGTTGGAGGTTCCTACCTCCTGGAGAATTAATCCGGTATTTCATGTCTCTCTGTTAAGAAAGCTGTTGTGTCGGATGGTGACGCCTCTGCCTCTGTTCCTCCGGTGGTGGAGGACGGGGAATATGAAATTTCTCGCATCCTTGACTCTAGACGGTATAGAGGTAGTTTGCAGTATCTTGTGGCCTGGAAAGGTTTCGGACCCGAGGATAACTCTTGGGTGAGGTCAGATGATGTTTCCGCGTCCAGACTTATCAGAGCGTTTCACAGGAGATTTTCTGATAAGCCTGGTCCTAGGGGATCCGGAGGATCCTCTTAGAAGGGGGGGTACTGTTAGAACCTTGCTGTTAGGTTTTTTTTCCTTTGCTGGTCTCATGACCTTGTTGGTCTATTTAAGCCTGCTCCGCCCTTCTGGCTTTGCTGGACTTCATTGTATATCTACTTTCTAGCTAGCCTGTGCACTGTATCTAACTCTGTTAGTTTGCTTGGTCTATGGACCTCTATGTTCTATCTATTTTGTTTGTTCGTCTGTCTGCTACTATTTCTGTTAGGAGGTGTCCCATATTCCTCCCAGTCCTTAGTACTTGTAGGGATTCCCTCCCCACATCTATAGGTCTCCGTACAGACTAGATTAGGACTTTAGCAGGTCTGATCGCAGGATCAGGTTCCCTGTTACATCGTAGGGTTTCAGCTGAGTCCTATAGTAGGGACAGATCTCCTCTCTTTCCTTAGCTTTGGTAGCAGAACATAACAGTTTCACCAATTACGCTCCAATATCGACTAGGGAAGGGCACATTATCAGACCAATCTCTCTCCCCTTGATCGACAGGCCCTACGGAGCCTGCAAGAGGACAAAGATTTGATTATAAAGCCAGCTGACAAAGGTGGAGCGATAGTAGTCATGAACAAGTGCGATTACATCTCGGAAATTTTGAGACAACTTAGTGATGAGTCCACATACCGTAAACTCTCTACGGACCCGACTACAAAAACACAGACACTCATCATTTCGACACTACAACGGTTTTTAACAGCCAAGGTGATTTGACTTGAAAACGTACGAGTATTTAATTAATCCACATCCAATCATACCGGTATTTTATGTCCTACCCAAAATCCACAAAAGTCTCACCAAACCTCCTGGGCGCCCCATAGTGGCCTCCACGGATTCTATTTTATCACCCCTTGCAATTTTCTTAGAAAAGATTCTTACACCACTTACCCAAAAAAGTCCATCTTATCTATTAGACACAGGGGCCTTTTTAGAGACTATGAAAGCACTCAAACAAGTTCCTCCAGAAGCCATCTTAGTGTCCCTAGATGTCACAAGTCTCTATACATCGATTCCCCATGACCGGGGTATCCAAGCGGTTGAACAAATGCTGAAGGACTCAAACACCAATCCATCGATTATAGATCTAGCCGTAGAACTACTAACAATAGTTCTTACACACAATTACTTCCTCTTTCAGGATACATTTTACGTGCAGACCAAGGGGACCGCAATGGGCTCAAATGTAGCCCCCCCTTACGCAAACTGTTACATGTCTACTTTTGAGACACAGTTTGTATATAAGAATCAACTGTTCTAAGAGCATTCCATTTTATGGAAGCGTTACATAGACGACATCTTTTGCATCTGGACAGGTTCCCAGGACACCTTAGATGAATTCTGCAGGTCCCTCAACACCGCCTGCCCTGGTCTACATTTCACTCTGAACTATCACCCACACCAGATCAACTTCCTAGATACTTTAGTCATCAAAGATGGCTAAGGACTATTAACCACTGACATCTACAGGAAACCCACAGATCGCAACACATTACTACATTTTTCAAGCAACCACCCAGCCCCTATGAAACATGCTATCCCCAAATCGCAATTTCAGAGGGTTGAACGCATTGTGTCCGATACAACATTACGCGAAGTCAGATTAAAAGAAATGACACGGAAATTTGAAGAAAGAGGATACCCTCAGTATCTTCTACGTGAGTCACAGGACAGCCGCACACAACCACGACCAGACACAACTGATCGCATTCCATTTGTCCACACATATCACCCCCTAGCTTACACTATACACCGTACGATACGGAAACATTGGAATATTCTCCAAACAGGTTACCCCACCATCAAATCCTTTCATTAACCCTTCTTACCGTGCTTCAAAAGAGCACCAAACATCAGAGACTCATTAGTCCGTGCTGACATAGGGACAACGTCCCTTGGTTCCCGCCAAAGATTTCTACAAACTCCTAAGAAAGGAATCTTCCCATGTCTCCAATGCCATCAGTGCCATAACATCCTTAGAGGCGATACTATTCATCATCCACAAACAGGCAGGAAATATACAATTAAGGATTACTACACCTGTGATACAAAATTTGTCGTATACCTAGTTAAGTGCCCTTGCGGCCTTGTCTACGTGGGGGAAACGACCCAACCCATTAAAGATAGAATCTCCAAGCACAAATATACCATCAGATGCAAAAATTTACTTCTACCTCTCCCCCAACACTTCACGGCAGCAGGACACAATGTGTCCCAATTGCGGTTTCAAGTTATAGAGCAAATTAAACCACCCCGTCGTGGGGGTAATCGAATCCAGACCCTCAAGCAGAGAGAGGCATTCTGGATTCATGAACTGCAGTCCCTTCATCCCAAAGGACTTAACAAGGACTATGATCTGCAATCATTCATCTAAACCTACCTGGTCCCAATCCGTCCCAATAGGGACCTAGGTTTATTTATATGTTTATACTTTTTACATTACAAGGAGTTAACACCCGCAATCCGATATTCATTTGCCATTTATTAATAGGGACCAAGATTCATGTATGCTTATCTATAATGTGGCGATTGGCTGTATAAGGGTATCATAGCAGTATTCCTGTGTGTTTTACTGCACTGTGTCTTATAACTCGATTTAACATTGTATTTCATATTTCAGATGAAGGATCCATACCCATCCTCATTCTCCTATATCCCTCCTGCACTCTGCAACCCCTTCTCTCGATGGTGGAACGCTCCTTGCCATTCTTTTCCGGCAGTGGAACACATCACTTCGATACAGAAACCACTTCCTGGTCCCTGGAACGCACCTACACGTCGGCTGACACGCACGCACGTGCGCATGCGCGGCGCCGGACCAATCAGATGCCGGCACTCCCTTTTTCGCGTCACTTCCTGTGACGTCACCGCATCGAGCGCTAATTACCAGCACATTCAAACTTCCTCATTGGCTGGCAGCCAAACCCTCCTCTCCTCTAATAATATTTGTAGCCAGTCTCCAAGTCGTGCACACTGCTCACATCCAGCGGTGGATACCGCGATCGATACAGCACCTGTCCTATACTTCATGGCACAAACGGTATGTCTACCTCCCTTATAGTCCTCACCCCATTATAGCCCCATATATCCTTCCATTACCTCATAGTATGCACTTTCTCCATAGGAATCCCTGTATTGGGTCCCATCTCCTTCTCTTTTCCTGCTCCAATCCCAGTAACTTGGTAGGTTGCCCCCTTTTTTTGCTTTACTGTTGGACAAAAGGTTACATAGACACATAGACCTTTATTTATATGTTTTGTATACATAATCTGTGACTTTATTATCACTATAATGTTTGTATTCTATATCTGTTCATTTTGTTTACATGCAGTACACTGATGAAGTTCTTGTCGACCGAAACGTCTTTAGTGTGGACTGCAAATAAAAGTATCTTATTATAACATTTGGTGTGCTGAGGTTATCGCGACATTTCAAGGCTTTGGACCCAACTCATGCACCCAGGTCCAGTAGTGCTGCGTTTTTTTCTAAATGGTCCCTTCTTTGTGACTGAGCCTCCGGGCTTCTATGGCCAGAGGACCTGGAATCCCCTGCCAGCTGGTTTCTGCTGCTGGGAATATATCAGTCCCCACAGTCTCGGACTCCTGTGTCCGGTTTTAGTAACTTCAGCCAGGGCGAGCTATATCTCTGCTCACAGCCCCTGGCCTTCTGCCTCTGCTCCTACAGAGCTCCTGATGTAGCTTTTCCTGTGTCTGCAGCTTCATTCTAGGCTCTGACTGCTCTGCTTGTTCTGCAGACTCTATCTCTGTCTCACCTAATCCCGCCCCAGACCCAGTTTATAAGGGCAGATTCCTCCCCTCCCAGGTCTGGGCGGGCAGTGTTGCATGCTTATGGCTCCTGACCAGAGAAACCTCCCACTTGCTCTCAGACATAATATCTCTATTACTGTGGCAACCAGACCCCTGGGGTGTCACACGCACATGTGACATCTGCTCATCAACGGCCATTCTGAGCTGAGTGTGCCTTCCCTCATCAGAGCGCAGCTGTTATGCAGATTGAGGCTGGGCAAGTATCAGCATGGGTGACTGGTTGGGAATCCCCGATTCCATTGACATTTTGGCTGCAGCTATTGTCATTTGGATTTTTGTTTTTAAAATCTAACTTTTCCCTACCCATTTTATTCCTTTTGAAAAGACGGGCACATGTGACGTTTGCATGTCTACGGCCATTCTAAGCTGAATGTGCCTGCCCTCATCAGATTGCAGCCGCTGCGCACCTTGAGGCTGGGCAAGTACTGGCATGGGAGACTGGCTGGGAATCCCAGTTTCTGTTGACATTTTGGCTGCTGCTAATGTCATTTGGATTTTTGGAATTTGTTTTTAAAATTTAACCTTTCCCTCCCCAATTTATTCCTTTTGAGAAGACTTGCACATGTGACATTTGCACATCAACGGCCATTCTAAGCTGAATGTACCTGGCCTTGTCAGATTGCAGCTGCTATGCAGCTTGAGGCCAGGCAAGTACTGGCATGGGAGACTGGCTGGGAATCCCTGGTTCTGTTGACATTTTGGCTGCTGCAATTGACATTTGGATTTTTGTTTTTAAAATGGAATCTTTCCCTCCCCATTTTATTCCTTTTGAAAAGATGCGCACATGTGACATCTGCACGTCAACGGCCATTCTAAGCCAAATGTGCCTTCCCTCATCAGATCAAAGCCACTAAGCAGCTTGAGACCGGACAAGTACAGGCATGGGAGAGTGGCTGAGAATCCCTGGTTCCGTTGACATCTTGGATGCTGCTATTGTCATTTGGATTTTTGTTTTAAAAATCTAACCTTTCCCTCCCGAATTTATTCCTTTTGAAATGACACGCACATGTGACATCTGCACTTCAATGGCCGTTCTAAGCTGAATGTCCCTACCCTCATCCGATCGCAGCCGCTACGCAGCTTGAGGATGTGCAATTACCGGCATGGAGGACTGGCTGGGAATACCCTCTTCTGTTGGCATTTTGGCTTCAGCTGTTGTCATTTGGATTTTTGTTTTTAAAATAGAATCTTTCCCTCCCCATTTTATTCGTTTTGAAAAGACACGCACATGTGACATCTGCACGTCAACGGCCATTCTTAGCTGATTGTGCCTGCCCTCATCAGATCGCAGCTGCTATGCTGCTTGAGGCCAGGCAAGTACCGGCATGGGAGACTGGCTGGGAATCCCCAGTTCCGATAACATTTTGGCTGCTGCTATTGTCATTTGGATTTTTGTTTTTAAAATCTAACATTTTCCTTCCCATTATATTCCTTTTGAAAAGACTTGCACATGTGACATCCATACATCAGCGGCCATTCTAAGCTGATTGTGCCTGCCGTCGTCAGATTGCTGTCGCTATGCAGCTTGAGGCCAGGCAAGTACTGGCATGGGAGACTGGCTGGGAATCTCCAGTTCAATTGACATTTTGGCAGCTGCTATTGTCATTTGGATTTTTGTTTTAAAAATCTAACCTTTCCCTCCCCATTTTATTCCTTTTGAAAAGACGCGCACATGTGATATCTGCACGTCAGCAGCCATTCTAAGCTGAATGTGCCTTCACTCATGAGATTGCAGACGCTATGCAGCTTGAGTACTTGCATGGGAGACGGGCTGGGAATCCCCAGCTCCATTGACTTGTTTTGGCTGCTGCTATTTTCATTTGGATTTTTGTTTTTAGAATTTAACCTTTCCCTCCCCATATTATTCCTTTTGAAAAGACTCGCACATGTGCCATCTGCACGTCAATAGCCATTCTAAGCTGAATGTGCCTTTCTTCTTCAAATCGCTGATGCTGCTCAGCTTTAGGTTGGGCAAGTACCGGCATGGGAGACAGGCTGGGAATCCCCAGTTCCATTAAAATTTTGGCTGCTGCTATTGTCATTTGGATATTTGGATTTTTGGATTTTTGATTTTAAAATCTAACCGTTCCTTTCCCATTTTATTCCTTTTGAAAAGACGCGCACATGTGACATCTGCAAGTCAACGGCCATTCTAAGCTGAATGTGACTGCCCTTGTTAGATTGCAGCCGCTATGCACCTTGAGGCCAGGCAAGTACTGGCATGGAAGACTGGCTGAGAATCCTCAGTTCTGTTGACATTTTGGCTGCTGCTATTGTCATTTGGATTTTTGTTTTTAAAATCTAATCTTGCCCTCCCCATTTTATTCCTTTTGAAAAGACGCGCATATGTGCCTTCTGCACATCAACGGCCATTCTAAGCTGAATGTTCTTTCCCTTGTCATGTTGCAGCCGATATGCATATTGAGGCCAGGCAAGTACTGGCATGGGAGACTGGCTGGGAATCCTCAGTTCTGTTGACATTTTGGCTGCTGCTATTGTCATTTGGATTTTTGTTTTTAAAATCTAATCTTGCCCTCCCCATTTTATTCCTTTTGAAAAGACGCGCACATGTGACTTCTGTACGTCAATGGCCATACTAAGCTGAATGTGCCTGCCCTCGTCAGAATGCAGCTGCTACGCTGCTTGAGGCTGGGCAAGAACTGGCATGGGAGACTGGCTGGGAATCCCTGTTTCCGTTGACATTTTGGCTGCTGCTATAGTCATTTGGATTTTTTAATTTTTGTTTTTAAAATGAAACCTTTCCCTCCCCATTTTATTCCTTTTGAAAAGACACACATTTTGGCTGCTGCTATTGTCCTTTGGATTTTTGTTTTTAAAATTTAACCTTTCCTCCCCATTTTATTCCTTTTGAAAAGACGCGCACATGTGCCAGCTGCCCATCAATGGCTTTTCTAAGCTGAGTGTGCCTGCCCTTCTCAGATTGCAGTTGCTGCGCAGCTTGAGGCTGGGCAAGTACCAGCATGGGAGACTGGCTGGGAATCCCAGTGTCTGTTGACATTTTGGCTGCTGCTATTGTCATTTGGATTTTTTAATTTTTGTTTTTAAAATGAAACCTTTCCCTCCCCATTTTATTCCTTTTGAAAAGACACACACATGTGACATCTGCACGTCAATGGCCATTCTAAGCTGAATGTGCCTGCCCTTGTCAAATCACAGCTGCAAAGCAGCTTGAGGCCAGGCAAGTTGCAGCATGGGCAACTGGTTGGGAATCCCCTGTTCTGTTGACATTTTGGCTGCTGCTATTGTGATTTGGATTTTTGTTTTTTTGTTTTTAAAATCTAACCTTTCCCTCCCCATTTTATTCCTTTTGAAAAGAAGCGCACATGTGACGTCTGCACGTTAACGGCCATTCTTAGCTGATTGTGCATGCTGTTGTCATATCTCAGCCACTATGCAGCTTGAGGCTGGGCAAATACCAGCATGGAAGACTGGCTGGGAATCCCCAGTTCAGTTGAAATTTTGGCTGCTGCTATTATCATTTGGATTTTGTTTTTTTGTTTATAAAATCTAACCTTTCTCTCCCCATTTTATTCCTTTTGAAAAGACGCGCACGTGTAACATCTGCATGTCAATGGCCATTCTAAGCCGATTGTGCCTTCCCTCGTCAGATCGCTGCCGCTACACAGTTTGAGGTTTGGTAAGTACCGGCATCGGAGACTGGCTGGGAATCCCCGGTTCTGTTGACATTTTGGCTGCTGCTATTGTCATTTGGATTTTTGTTTTTAAAATCTAATCTTTCCCTCCCCATTTTATTCCTTTTGAAAAGACGCGCACATGTGCTATTTGCAAGTCAATGGCCATTCTAAGCTGAGTGTGCTAGCCCGCGTCAGATCACAGCTGCTACATAGCTTGAGGTTGGGCAAGTACCAGTATGGGAGATTGGCTGGGAATCCTCAGTTCCATTGACATTTTGGCTGCTGCTATTGTCATTTGGATTTTTGTTTTTAAAATCTAACCTTTCCCTCCCCATTTTATTGCTTTTGAAAAGACGCGCACATGTGACTTCTGCATATCAACGGTCATTCTAAGCTGAATGTGCCTTCTATCGTCAGATGGCAGCCGCTACTCAGCTTGAGGCCGGGCAAGTGCTGGCACGGGAGACTGGCTGGGAATCCCCGGTTCCATTGACATTTTGGCTGCTGCTATTGTCATTTGGATTTTTGTTTTTAAAATCTAACCTTTCCCTCCCCATTTTATTCCTTTTGAAAAGACGCGCACATGTGACATCTGCACGTCAATGGGCATTCTAAGCTGGATGTGCCTACCCTCATCAGATCGCAGCCACTACGCAGCTTGAGACCGGGCAAGTACTGGCATGGCAGACTGGTTTGGAATCCCTGGTTCCACTGACATCTTGGGTGTTGCAATTGTCATTTGGATTTTTGTTTTTAAAATCTAACCTTTCCCTCCCCATTTTATTGCTTTTGAAAAGACGCGCACATGCGATTCCTGTACATCAACAGGCTTTCTAAGCTGAATATTCCTTCTCATCATCAGATTGCAGCCACTATGCAGCTTGAGGCAGGGCAAGTTCTGGCATGGGACACTGGCTGGGAATCGCCGGTTCCGTTGACATTTTGGCTGCTGCTATTGTCATTTGTATTTTTGGATTTTTGTTTTTAAAATCTAACCTTTCCCTCCCCATTTTATTCATTTTGAAAAGACACGCACATGTGACATCTGCATATCAATGGCCATTGAAAGCTGCATGTGCCTTTCCTTGAAAGATTGCAGCTGCTACGCAGCTTGAGGCCAGGCAGATACCAGCAAGGGAGAATTCCTGGGAATCCCCAGTTCCATTGATATTTTGGCTGCTTCTATTGTCATTTGAATTTTTGGATTTTTGTTTTAAAAATCTAACCTTTTCCTTCCCATTTTTTTCCTTTTGAAAACACACGCACATGTGACACCTGCACATCAAAGGCCATTCTAAGCTGAATGTGCCTGACCTCGTCAGATCGCAGCCGCTATGCAGCTTGAAGTTGGGCAAGTAACGGCGTGGGAGACTAGCTGTAAATCGCTGGTTCCGTTGACATTTTGTCTGCTGCTATTGTCATTTGGATTTTTGTTTTTAAAATCTAACCTTTCCCTCTCCTTTTCATTCCTTTTGAAAAGACACGGACATGTGACATCTACAAGTCTACGGACATTCTAAGCCGAATGTTCCTTCCCTCATCAGATCGCAGCCGCTACGAAGCTTAAGTACCAGCATGGGAGAGTGGCTGAGAATCCCCAGTTCTGTTGACTTTTTGGCTGCTGCTATTGTCATTTGGATTTTTGTATTTTTGGATTTTTGGATTTTGGTTTTTAAAATCTAACCTTTCCCTCCCCATTTTATTCCTTTTGAAAAGACGCGCACATGTGACATCAGCCTGTCAATGGCTGTTCTAAGCTGAATGTGGCTGCCCTCATCAAATCACAGCAGCTATGCAGCTTGAGGCCAGGTAAGTACCGGCATGGGAGACTGGCTGGGAATCCATGGTTCCGTTGACATTTTGGCTGCTGCTATTGTCATTTGGATTTTTGGATTTTTGTTTTTAAAATATATACTTTCCCTCCCCATTTTATTCCTTTTGAAAAGATGTGCATATATGACATTAAAATGTCAGCTGCCATTCTAATCTGAATGTGCCTGCCCTCGTTAGATCACACCTGCTATGCAGCCTGAGGCCAGGCTGATACCAGCATGAGAGACTGGCTGGAAATCCACAGTTCTGTTAACATTTTGGCTGCTGCTTTTGTCATTTGGATTTTTGGATTTTTGTTTTTAAAATCTAACTTTTCCCTCCCCATTTTATTCCTTTTGAAAAAACACGCACTTGTGATCTCTGAATGTCAACGGCTCTTCCAAACTGAATGTGCCTGCCATTGTCAGATTGCAGCTGCTATGCAGCTTGAGGTTGGGAAAGTACAGGCATGGGTGACAGACTGGGAATCCTCAGTTCCGTTGATGTTTTGGCTGCTGCTATTATCATTTGGATTTTTGTTTTAAAAATCTAACCTTTCCGTCCCCGTTTTATGTCTTTTTAAAAGACGCGCACATGTGACATTTGCATGTCAACGGCCATTCTAAGCTGAATGTGCCTGCCCTCATCATATCGCAGCCGCTACGCAGTTTGAGGCCAGGAAGTAAAGGCATGAGTGACTGGCTGGGAATCCCCCATTCCATTGACATTTTGGCAGCTGCTATAGTCATTTGGATTTTTGGATTTTTGGATTTTTGGATTTTTGGATTTTTGTTTTTAAAATCTAACCTTTCCCTCCCCATTTTATTCATTTTGAAAAAACGTGCACAAGTGACATTTGCATGTCAACGGCTATTCTAAGCTGAATGTGCGTGCCCTTGTCAGATTTCAGCCACTTCGCAGCTTGAGACTGGGCAAGTACCGGCATGAGAGACTGGCTGGGATTCCCCAGTTCCGTTGACATTTTGGCTGCTGCTATTGTCATTTGGATTTTTGGATTTTTGGATTTTTGTTTTAAAATCTAAACTTTCCCTCCCCATTTTATTCCTTTTGAAAAGACGTGCACATGTGACAATAATTTCTCAACGATCATTCTAAGCTGAATGTGCCTGCTCTCATCAGATTGCAGCCACTACACAGATTGAGGCCAATCAAGTACTGGCATGGGAGACTGGCTGAGAACTCCCGCTTCCATTGACATTTTGGCTGCTGCTAATGTCATTTGGATTTTTGTATTTAAAATCTAACCTTTCCCTTCCCATTTCATTCCTTTTGAAAAGATGCGCACATGTGACATCTGCACGTCCTCGGCCATTCTAAGCTGAATATGCCTGCCCTTGTCAGATTGCAGCTGCTACACAGCTTGAGGCTGGGCAATTAACAGCATGGGAGACTGGCTGAGTATCTCTGTTTCCGTTAATATTTTGGCTACTGCTATTGTCATTTGGATTTTGGGGTTTTTGTTTTTAAAATGCTATCTTTCCCTCCCCATTTCATTCCTTTTGAAAAGACGCGCATATGAGACATCTGTGCGCCAATGGCCATTCAAAGCTGAATGTGCCTTCCCTTGTCAGATTGCAGCCACTACGCAGCTTGAGGTCAGGCAAGTACTGGCATGGGAGACTGGCTGGGAATCCCTAGTACTGTTGACATTTTGGCTGCTGCTATTGTCATTTGGATTTTTGTTTTTAAAATCTAACTTTTCCCTCCCCATTTTATTCCTTTTGAAAAGACGCGCACATGTGACATCCATAAGTCAACCGCTATTCTAATCTCAATGTGCCTGCCCTCATCAGATTGCAGCTGCTATGCAGCATGAGGCTGGACAAGTGCCAGCATGGGAGACTGGCTGGGAATTCCTGGTTCCATTGACATTTTGGCTGCTGCTATTGTCATTTGGATTTTTGGATTTTTGTTTTTAAAATCTAAACTTTCCCTCCCAATTTTATTCCTTTTGAAAAGACGCGCACATGTGACATCTGCAAGTCAACGGACATTCTATGCTGAATGTGCCTGCCCTTGTCAGATTGTAGCTGTTACGCAGCATGAGGCTGGGCAATTACCGGCATGCGGGTCTGTCTGGGAATCCCTGGTTCCATAGACATTTTGACTGCTGCTATTGTCATTTGGATTTTTGGATTTTTGGATTTTTATGTTTAAAATCGAACCTTTCCCTCCCCATTTTATTCCTTTTGAAAAGACGTGCACATGTGACTTTACTTTCTCAACGGCCATTCTAAGCTGAATGTGCCTGCCCTCATCAGATTGCAGCCACTATGCAGCTTGAGGCCAGGCAAGTACTGGCATGGGAGAATGGCTGGAAATTCCTGCTTCCATTGACATTTTGGCTGCTGCTATTGTCATTTGGATTTTTGTTTTTAAAATCTAACCTTTACCTCCCCATTTTATTCCTTTTGAAAAGACGTGCACATGTGATATCTGCTTGTCAACGGCCATTCTAAGCTGAATTTGCCTGCTATAGTCAAATTACAGCAGCTACTCAGCTTGAGGCTGGGCATGTACCAGCATGGGAGACTGGCTGAGAATCCCCACTTCCGTTGACATTTTGGCTGCTGCCATTGTCATTTGGATTTTTGTTTTTAAAATCTCTTTCCCTCCCCATTTAATTCCTTTTGAAAAGACATTCACATGTGACATTTGGACGTCAACAGCCTTTCTAAGCTGAATGTGCCTGCCCTTGTCAGATCAGAGCTGCTACGCAGCTTGACTCTGGATAAGTACCAGCCTGGGAGACTTGCTGGGAATACCTGGTTCCGTTGCCTTTTTTTTCTGCTGTTATTGTCATTTGGATTTTTGGATTTTTGTTTTTAAAATTTAACCTTTCCCTCCCAATTTTATTCCTTTTGAAAAGACATGCACATATGACATCTGCTCAACAACGGCCATTCTAAGCTGAATGTGCCTTCCTTTGTCAGATCACAGCTGCTATGCAGCTTGAGGGTGCTCAAGTACCTGCATGGGAGACTGGCTGGGAATCCCCAGTTCCATTGACATTTATCCTGCTGCTGTTGTCATTTGGATTTTTGTTTTTAAAATCTAACCTTTTCCTCCCCATTTTATTCCTTTTGAAATGATGCACACATGTAACGTCTGCACGTCGACCTCCATTCTAAACTGAATGTGCCTGCCCTTGTCAGATCGCAGCTATTTTGCAGCTTGAGGCTGGGCAAGTACCGGCATGGGAGACTGGCTGGGAATTCTAAGTTCCATTGACATATTGGCTGCTGCTATTGTCATTTGGATTTTTGTTTTTAAAATCTAACCTTTCCCTCCCCCATTTTATTCCTTTTGAAAAGACCTGCACATGTGATATCTGCATGTCATCGGTAATTCTAAGCTGAATGTACCTTCCCTCTTCACAACGTAGCTGCCACGCAGCTTGAGGCTGGGCAAGTACTGGCATGGGAGACTGTCTGGGAATTCCTGCTTTCATAGATATATTGGCTGCTGCTATTTGGATTTTTGTTTTTAAAATCTAAACTTTCCCTCCCCATTTTATTCCTTTTGAAAAGACGCGCACATGTGACATCTGCAGGTCAACCGCCATTCTAAGCTGAATATGCCTGCTTTTGTCAGTTTGCAGCTGTAGCACCCTGAGGATTCGGCTGCTACAGGAGTATTGCACCTCAGCCAGAGGTGTGATATTCCACTCCCGGGTAAGGATGGAGTGTGGGGCTGAGCTCAGATAGCTGCATGCACTACATACATCCCATTTCCGGGGGACAGAACTAATGTACTCCCACTAGTGTAAATGTGCAGGTACGACCGTGTCTGTCCCTGGCTGGAGTGGGAGGGGGTTGGAACATCCCTGTAGTGTAGGGGCAGATAGGGGGAGCAGTCTGGGTAAAGCTAGGAGCTCATTGGGTGCTGGTCACCTGAGCTCACACATAGAGGGAGTATATAAGGTGGGAACCATCTAGAAACAGGGTCAGTCAGTTATCAGAGAGTCAGTCAGACAGCCAGCCAGAGGAAGAGAGCAGAGGAGCAGAGCGGCCCAGAGAAGAGAGAGAGAGAGAGGAGCAAGAAAGGCCCAGAGGGGGAGAAGGAAAGAACTCTGAGAACCCAAATACAATCACAGGGTGAAGAGTTGGCAACAGGGTACCGGATCCCAAACTGGTGGGGGCTACAGCATACCTCAGCCAGAGACCGGAGGTCGTGGGCAGCTTCTGCCACGACCACCCACCATATCCACCTGGAAGGCAGACCACAAATAGGGTCAGGGAACCCAGAGCCACGGGTTTTACCAACAGAAGGCCCGAGGGAGCTGGACTTAGGTGGATCACTGGTGGGGAAGGCCAGAGACGAGGACAAGACAGAAGGAGGGCTCAGGACCATGCTCCGGACTTGCTTGGGGGTTGGCCGAATCCAGGACCTGGTGGACGCAGCACGGCTCGGGTGGTCACTCAAGGCCGGAGTGGCCAGCACAACAGCAGTAAGTAAAGACCATGAACTGCACAGCCCGACTCTGAGTCTTAATACAGTCCACACTGCACCACCACAACCCCCATCCTCTGCGACTGACCCCCTGAGGCTATACCCCTCCCGTTGGGGGTTATACTACTATCAAGCTGCACACACACCACCAGCCTCAGCGGACCCTGCTGCAGCAGCGGCCGTATTGACCGCACATCAACGGGTGGCGTAGTCGACATAAAGAACTTTATAACATCTGTAGGACTGCCACTCACACTGAGTTTGACACCCTGGGCAAGGACCGGGTCACAGCCCAGGGGGCGCGTCAACCTTGGCGTAGTCGGCAGGATAACGTGCCCGCAACAACCGGGTACTGCGTGCCTGAAGAAAAGTACAAGTTTACCTCAAAAAGAAGTCTCCCGCCGGTTCCGGAGGGTCCCCGCCATCGGACCCCATCACCAGTCGATTCCCGCCGGTTGTCCGCCATTTGCAGTTTGTTCCCGCCATCTGCAGAGTTTCCCGCCACTGGGAGACGATTCCCGCCATTTCCGAAGATTTCCCGCCTTGGAAGAGCGGACGCCATTATGGGCGTGCCAGAGGATGGCAAGAGGCCGCCTCCCATCGTGGGCCAGGACGAAGAATCGCGCCAAAAGCGGAAACCGCCCCCACCAACAGAGACTGTGATGTTAGAGGTGTCCATCAGCGTGAAAGAACTGCCCCTGGAGCTGACAATCACCAAGTTGCCCCGGGACCGCCCTCGAAGTGGGAGGACTCAGGACAAAAGAACAAAGATGGGTGCCGCCTGGAGCAGTCTGGAGAGAGCGCACCCGGAGACAAGAAGCCTGGAGAAGAGTCCAGAGAAAGCCTACCCGGAGATGGAAGGAGAGCAGAGCAGCACCGACCCGCTGGTCAGGAGCCTGCTGGAAGCAACAAGTCCACTAGGCTTAGTGGAGATCTTAGCACAGCTCCCCCGAGACTGGGAGTGTGCACAGACTGCGCTGGAGGGCCTCGCACGGAGGATGGCCCGGGTGCAGCGAGAGACGTTGGCGGAGTGGAGCCGAGAGATGGCCCAGCAGACAAGAACCCGTCAGCGGAGCACGCCACCCGAGAAGAGGAGACAGACCGCCTCTGAGGATGGCGTGGGAGGACTCAAGGCCGGAGACGGCGCCGAGAAGGGAGCCGAACGAATGGAGGCAGGTAAAGGGGACGTCTTTACCCCAAACCGGGAAACCGCGTACCTGCCCCAGCTCCCCGTCGCAGAGCCCGAAGTACCCCCTGCCATGCCCGTCGCTGCAACGTCACCGCCGCAGACTAGGCCTCAACCGGAAGCCGCGGCCGCGACCCCTGTGACGTCACGCGCCTCGACTCCGAGCGTGGCCAAGCAGGAAGTACCATCAGCCTGGTCGCAAGGCCTAGTACCCCCGGGCGACGCAATACCAACAGCGCCCCCTACCTCCGCGGAGCCCCCGGCCTGGTCGCAGGGCCAAGTAACCCAGGGCGCCGCCGTCCTTACGGTGCCCTTTACCTTCAAGGTGCCCCAAGCCTGGTCGCAAGGCCTGGGCAACCCGGGCGCCGCTACCACCACTGCGCCCATAAGATCAAGAGTGCCGCACCTGGGTGAAGACCTGTTCGCCCAGCATACGTGCCCGGATGGGCAGCCCTTTATATGGCCACCGGAGTACCACCATCCCCGACTCCGGAAAGAAAGACTCCTATGCCCTTCATGTACACCGTTTGACAGAGGAAGAGCTGAGGTGTCAGGAGGAGCAAGAGGACCCGGACGGGTCTGAAGCTTACCAGCAAGAAGGAGCAGGAGGAAGCCGTCATTGAAGTACGGTAAAGAGAGACTGTGTATAGTTACCCTTCGGGGTACCAGAACTGTTGCTGCTTTAAATATGTTCCCCGTTGGGACAAGAGTGAACTGTTCCTGTGTGTCCCTATTCCCACTGACCGAGGACTGAGAGCGGTCATCCTTTCCTAATACCTGGCCGAGGACTGAGAGCGGCCACTTTCCCTTGTATATAGTTGCGCTTCCTAAAGCGCCCCTACTGGTTTTATAGGAAAACCATTTTTCTTCAGGAGACTGTCGCATTTTACCCGGTCACAAGTTGCACAGTGACCGGAGGAACCAGAAACAAGACAAGACAAAGAATGTTTTATATGAAAAGTTTTATTGATATATATGTATAATGTTTTATATGATGTTTTATATGTTGATGTTATGTTACTATGCAAAAATTGTATGTTTTGGTGTTTTATCTCTTACAGCCCGAGGACGTGCTGTGATTTACCAGGGGGGAATGTAGCACCCTGAGGATTCGGCTGCTACAGGAGTATTGCACCTCAGCCAGAGGTGTGATATTCCACTCCCGGGTAAGGATGGAGTGTGGGGCTGAGCTCAGATAGCTGCATGCACTACATACATCCCATTCCGGGGGACAGAACTAATGTACTCCCACTAGTGTAAATGTGCAGGTACGACCGTGTCTGTCCCTGGCTGGAGTGGGAGGGGGTTGGAACATCCCTGTAGTGTAGGGGCAGATAGGGGGAGCAGTCTGGGTAAAGCTAGGAGCTCATTGGGTGCTGGTCACCTGAGCTCACACATAGAGGAAGTATATAAGGTGGGAACCATCTAGAAACAGGGTCAGTCAGTTGTCAGAGAGTCAGTCAGACAGCCAGTCAGAGGAAGAGAGCAGAGGAGCAGAGCGGCCCAGAGAAGAGAGAGAGAGAGAGGAGCAAGAAAGGCCCAGAGGGGGAGAAGGAAAGAACTCTGAGAACCCAAATACAATCACAGGGTGAAGAGTTGGCAACAGGGTACCGGATCCCAAACTGGTGGGGGCTACAGCATACCTCAGCCA
Source organism: Phyllobates terribilis (assembly GCF_046119375.1). NCBI lineage: Eukaryota > Metazoa > Chordata > Amphibia > Anura > Dendrobatidae > Phyllobates > Phyllobates terribilis. The sequence goes on from NW_027362813.1 coordinate 4,718,749, forward strand.
GAGACCGGAGGTCGTGGGCAGCTTCTGCCACGACCACCCACCATATCCACCCGGAAGGCAGACCACAAATAGGGTCAGGGAACCCAGAGCCACGGGTTTTACCAACAGAAGGCCCGAGGGAGCCGGACTTAGGTGGATCACTGGTGGGGAAGGCCAGAGACGAGGACAAGACAGAAGGAGGGCTCAGGACCACGCTCCGGACTTGCTTGGGGGTTGGCCGAATCCAGGACCTGGTGGACGCAGCACGGCTCGGGTGGTCACTCAAGGCCGGAGTGGCCAGCACAACAGCAGTAAGTAAAGACCATGAACTGCACAGCCCGACTCTGAGTCTTAATACCGTCCACACTGCACCACCACAACCCCCATCCTCTGCGACTGACCCCCTGAGGCTATACCCCTCCCGTTGGGGGTTATACTACTATCAAGCTGCACACACACCACCAGCCTCAGCGGACCCTGCTGCAGCGGCGGCCGTATTGACCGCACATCAACGGGTGGCGTAGTCGACATAAAGAACTTTATAACATCTGTAGGACTGCCACTCACACTGAGTTTGACACCCTGGGCACGGACCGGGTCACAGCCGCTCGGAGACTACAACCCCCATCTGATCCGGCTCCGGGTATTCCCCGAAAGAATATGGCCCAGGGGGCGCGTCACAGCCACTACACAGCTTGAGGCTGGGCAAGTACCAGCATGGGAGACTGGCTGGGACTCCCCAGTTCCATTGACACATTGGCTGCTAATATTGTCTTTTGGATTTTTCTTTTTAAAATCTAGCCTTTCCCTCCGTATTTTATTCCTTTTGAAAAGACGTGCACATGTGACACCTTCACGTCAGCTGCCATTCTAAGCTGAAAGTGCCTGCCCTCGTCAGATCATAGCAGCTACGCAGCTTGAGGCTGAGGAAGTACTGGCATGGGAGACTGGCTGGGAATTCCTGGTTTTATAGACATATTGGCTGCTGCTATTGTCATTTGGATTTTTGTTTTTATAATCTAATCTTTGACTCCCAATTTTATTCCTTTTGAAAAGACGCGCACATGTGACATTTGCACGTCAACTTCCTTTCTAAACTGAATGTGCCTGCACTTGTCAGATGACAGCTGTTATGCAATTTGAGGCTGGGCAAATACCAGCATGGGAGACTTTCGGGGAGTCCCAAGTTCAATTGACATTTTGGCTGCTGCTATTGTCATTTTGATTTTTGTTTTTAAAATCTAACTTTTCCCTCCCCATTTTATTCCTTTTGAAAAGACGTGCACATGTGAGATCTGCAGGTCAACTGCCATTCTAAGCTGAATATACCTGCCCTTGTCAGATTGCAGCCACTACGCAGCTTGAGGATGGGCAAGTATCAGCATGGGAGACTAGCTGGGATTACCTGGTTCCGTTGACATATTGGCTGCTAATATTGTCTTTTGGATTTTTGTTTTTAAAATTTAGCCTTTCCCTCCGGATTTTATTCCTTTTGAAAAGATGTGCACATGTGACATCTACTCATCAACGGCCATTCTAAGCTGAATGTTCCTACCCTCGTCAGATCGCAGCAGCTTGAGGTTGGTTAAGTACTGGTTGGGAATCCCTATATCCGTTAACAATTTTGACGCTGCTATTGTCATTTGGATTTTTGGATTTTTGTTTTTAAAATCTATCCTTTCCCTCCCCATTTTATTTCTTTTAAAAAGAAACGCACATGTGACATTGACACGTCAACGGCTATTCTAAGCTGAATGTTCCTTCCCTCGTCAAATTGCAGCCGCTATGCAGCTTGAGGCTGGGCAAGTACCAGCATGGTAGACTTGCTGGGAATCCCCTGTTCCATTGACATTTTGGCTGCTGCTATTGTCATTTGGATTTTTGTTTTTAAAATCGAACCTTTCTCTCCCCATTTTATTCCTTTTGAAAATACAAGCACATGTAACATCTGCATGTCAATGGCCATTCTAAGCTGAATGTGCCTGCCTTCATCAGATTGCAGCTGCTATGCAGCTTGAGGCAGGGCAAGTACCAGCATGGGAGACTGGCTGGGAATCCCTGGTTCTGTTGACATTTTGGCTGCTGCTATTGTTATTTGTTTTTTTGGATTTTTGTTTTTAAAATCTAACCTTTACCTTCCCCATTTTATTCCTTTTGAAAAGACGCGCACATGTGACATCTGTACGTCAACCGCCATTCTAAGCTGAATGTGCCTGCCCTCATAGGATTATAGGATTTATAGGATTTTATCAAAGCTCAAGTTCTCAGCGAAGATTGTGTATCATGGTGGGTTCCCCGATAGTTTGTAAAGCCGAATAAAGACTTTCGTCCATCAAGTTCAACCTGTTAGTTCTGTAATTGCTAAAGTTGATCCAGAGGAGGGCAAAAACCCCAAATGATTTGGCCAATCTTCACCTGAGGAAAAATTCCCTCCCGACTCTGAAAACAGCAGTCAGAATAAATCCCTGTATCAACTTACTATTTTATTTTATTTTTAAGTATATGCTGAAATCTGCCTGGTATCTAGAAATGCATCCAGTCCCCGCTTGAACTGGTGTAGTGAATCCGACATTACCGTCTCCTCACTCAGTGAATTCCATATTCTCACTGCTCTTACCGTAAAGAACCCCTTCCTATGCTGGTGCTGAAACCTTTTCTCTTCCAGTCTTAGTGAATGCCCTCTTGTTACCGTAATATCCCTCCTTTTGAACAAATCCCGTGCAAGATCTCTATACTGTCCCCTAACATATTTGTACACATTTATTATGTCCCCCCTCAACCTTCTCTTTTCCAGGCTGAATAGTCCTAGTTTTGCCAACCTCTCTGGGTATTGCAGTCCCTCCATTCCCTTTATTAATTTTGTTGCCCTCCTTTGTACCTTTTCAAGCTCATTTATATCCTTTCTATATATTGGGGCCCATAACTGAGCACAGTATTCCAAGTGTGGTCTGACCAGTGCTTTGTACAGTGGAAGAACAATGTTCTCATCCTTTGCAGCTATACCTCTTCTGATACATCCCATTACCCTGTGTGCCCTTGCAGCAGCGGCTTGACTTTGGGCACTCCAATTTAGTTTGCTATCAATCAAGATGCCCAAGTCCTTCTCCATCTCTGAATTCCCCAATGATTTCCTATTCAGTGAGTACTGGTGACTTCCATTTTTCCTTCCCATATGTATGACCTTACATTTCTCCTCGTTAAACCTCATTTGCCATTTAATGCTCCACCTACCCAGCTTATCCAAATCCCTCTGTAGGTCTGCACTGTCCTCTTTTGTATTAATTGTTTTACATAACTTTGTGTCATCTGCAAATATTGATATTTTTCTATTTATCCCGTTGACTATGTCGTTAATAAAGATAATAAATAACATTGGGCCTAGTACAGACCCCTGTGGTACCCCACTAGTGACGCTTACCCAATCTGAGTATATTCCATTTTTAACCACCCTCTGCCTTCTATCCTTTAGCCAGTTAGCTACCAACTTGCAGACATTTTCCCCCAGCCCCATCATTCTCATTTTGTATACCAACCTATTATGTGGCACGCTATCGAACGCTTTTGAGAAGTCGAGATACACGACATCCACTGGTTCCCCCTGATCTACTCGAGAGCTAACCTCCTCGTAGAAGTCAATTAGGTTTGTTTGGCAGGAGCGATTCCTCATGAATCCATGTTGGTTCGGGATTAATAGATTATTAGCATCAAGATTCTCCGTAATTGCCTCTTTAATGAAGCTTTCAAAAATTTTGCCCACAACGGACGTCAGACTCACCGGCCGATAGTTTCCGGCGTCACTTTTTGCTCCCTTTTTGAATATTGGCACTTCATTCGCCTGTCGCCAATCAAGTGGCACAGACCCAGTCTCAACAGAGTCCTTAAATATAAGATATAACGGTCTGTCTATCACATTACTTAGTTCCCTTAGTACCCGTGGGTGTATGCCATCAGGTCCTGGTGATTTGTTTATTTTAATATTACTGAGGCGTTTCTGTACCCCAGCTTGGGTTAGATTTGTCATACTTAGTGGAGGATTAAGCTTGTCACTTCTCATTTCTCCTGTTAGTTCGATTTCCTTTGTGAAAGTTGTCGAAAAAAAATTATTTAATAGATTAGCTTTATCCTCATCTTTCTCTATGATTTTGCCTTCCTCACTTTTTATCGGTCCAATATTATCCGATTTAATCCTTTTACTATTTATATACGTAAAGAACAGTTTGGGATTTGATCTACTTTCCCTAGCAATACGTCTCTCTGTTTCCTCCTTCGCTATTTTTATTTGTTTTTTGCAGGTTCTCGTTTTTTCCTTGTAACACATTAGTGCCTCCTTACTGTTTTCCTGTTTTAATCTCTTGAATGCCTCTTTTTTGCTATTTAACGCCCCTTTTACGTTCTTGTTCAACCATATTGGTTTCCTCTTATTTCTGGCCCTTTTATTCCCATACGGTATATACCTCTCGCACTGAGTATTCAGAATTCTTTTGAAGGTTTCCCATTTATTATTCGTATTCCTTTGATTAAGAACTTTGTCCCAGTCAATAAGTTGAAGGCTTTCTTTCAGCTGATCAAACTTCGCCCTCCTAAAGTTTAATGTTTTTGTTGTTCCCTTATTGATAACCCTACTGAAGGGCATTTTGAAGTTGATAATATTATGGTCGCTATTACCTAGGTGCCCCCCTATCTGTACCTCAGTTATTCTATCAGGCCTATTAGTCAATATTAAGTCCAACACGGCCTTCCCTCTCGTTGGTTCCTGCACTAGTTGGGAGAGATAGTTATCCTTAATATTTGTCAAGAACCTTTTTCCTTTCTGAGATCTACAGGTTTCTGTTTCCCAGTCAATATCCGGGTAGTTGAAATCCCCCATTACAATCACTTCATTATGTTTTGCTACTTTGTCTATTTGTCCTAATAGCAGATTCTCATTCTCCTCTGTTATATTGGGTGGCTTATAGCAGACCCCCAGTAATATTTTATTATTATTTTTAGTTCCCTCTATCTCTACCCACATGGACTCGACCCCCTCTTCTCCCTCTCCTATATCTTCCCTTAGTCTGGGTTTTAGACATAAGACATAACTTTACATATAAGCAGACTCCTCCGTCTTTCCCCTGTTTCCGGTCCCTTCTAAATAAACTATAATCTAATAAATTTACCGCCCAGTCGTAGCTATCGTCTAGCCAAGTCTCTGTTATACATACGATGTCATACCTCTCCTCCGATATAAGCGCCTGCAGCTCATCCGCCTTATTGGTCAGGCTTCTTGCGTTGGTCAGCATGCAAGATAAAACTTTGGGGTTATTTAGCATCCTATTCTTCTCTAACGATCTAACTGTACTATCCCCACCCCCCTCTACACCCTCATTATATTCACTTCTCCCCTTCCCCCTTGCTTGCCTCACATCCTACCTATTTCCTTGGTTCCCCCCCCGTCTCTAGTTTAAAAACTCCTCCAACCTATTCGCCATCTTCTTCCCCAGCACCGCTGCACTCTCCCCATTGAGAAGCAGCTTGAGGCTGGGCCAGTACTGGCATGGGAGACTGGCTGGGAATCCTTTGTTCCGTTGACATTTTGGCTGCTGCTATTGTCATTTGCATTTTTGGATTTTTGATTTTAAAATCTTAAGTTTCCCTCCCCATTTTATTCCTTTTGAAAAGACGCGTAAATGTGATATTTGCATGTCAACAGCCATTCAAAGCTGAATGTGCCTGCCATTGTAAGATCACAACTGCTACGCAGCTTGAGGCTGGGCAAGTACTGGCATGGGAGACTGGCAGGAATTCCAGCTTCTGTTGACATTTTGGCTGCTGCTGTTGTTATTTGGATATTTGTTTTTAAAAACTAACCTTTCCCTCCCCATTTTATTCATTTTGAAAAGATGCGCACATGTGACATCTGCATGTGTAGCACCCCGAGGGCTCAGCTGCTACAGGGGTATTGCACCTCGAACCAGAGGTGTGGTATTCCACTCCCGGGTAAGGATGGAGTGTGGACTAGAACTCAGTTAGCTGCATGCACCACATACATCCCATTTCCGGGGGACAGATCAACGGTACTCCCACCAGATAGATGTGCAGGTACGACAGCGTCTGTCCCTGGCTGGAGTGGGAGGGGGGGAGGAATATCCCAGTGGTGCAGGAGCAGAGAGGGGAGGGACTCTGGGCATAGGAAGGAGCCCATTGGTGGCTAGTCACCTGGGCTCGGGTGTCAGAGAGAGTATAAAAGGTGGGCACCATCTTAGGAGTTCAGTCAGACAGAAGAAGAGTGAGAAGAGGAGTGACAGGGAGCAGCAGCCCTGTCTGGGTGCTGCCCCTGGAGGGAGCAAGAGTGAAGAAGCAAGGAAAGAATGAGACATAAGGAAAGGCCCAGAGACATGAAGCAAGAAGGAGCCCGAACACGCTAGGAGTCAGCGGGTGAAGGGTCGGCAGATCAGGGAACCGGATCCCAAACTGGTGGAGGCCACTTATCCTCAGCCAAGAACCGGAGGTCGTGGCCACGTCTTGGCGCGACCACTCACTACATTCACCACGAAGGCACGCCACATAGGGTCAGGGAGACCGGAGATAGGTTTCGCCACCAGAAGGCCCGAGGAAGCTGGACATGGGTGGGTCCCTAGTGGGGACGGCCAGAGAAAGGAACGGAGAAAGGAGTTCAAGGTCACACTCTGGAACTGCCTGGGGGTTGGCCGAGCCCCGTACCTGGTGGACGCAGCACGGCTCGGGTCGTCATCACCTGCAGGACTGACACTGATAACATCTGTGAGTAAAGCATTGAAAACTGCAATCAGTCTCTGTGTTCCATCGCGCTACCAGCACTAAAGGTACCGGGACGCCCTTTCTATCACTCCCTTCACCCGCACCAGCTGCCCTGAGGCCATACCTCTCCCGTTGGGGGTTATACCACCATTGCTGCACACATACCACCGGCCTCAGCGGACTGTTCTGCAGTGGCGGTCGCATGACTGCAAATCAACGGGTGGCGTAGTCGACACTTAAACAACATCTACAAAGACTGCCACACACTTAGTTTGACGACCCTGGGCACGGACCGGGTCCCCGCCACTCAGAGACTACTACCCCCATCGGATCCGGCTCCGGGTATTCCCCCGCGCACACGTGCGCCGCACTCCAGCACTGGCCCAGGGGGCGCGTCACATGTCACCTGCCATTCTAAGCTGAATGTGCCTGCCCTCTTCAGATCGCAGTCATTATGCAGCTTGAGGTTGGGCAAGTACCGGCATTGCAGACTGGCCTGGAATCCCTGGTTCCATTGACATTTTGGCTGCTGCTGTTGTCATTTGGATTTTTGTATTTAAAATCTCACCTTTCCCTCCCCATTTTATTCATTTTGAAAAGATGTGCACATGTGACATCGACATGTCAACGGCCATTCTAAGCTGAATGTGCCTGCCCTCGTCAGATTGCAGCTGCTATGCAGCTTAAGGCTGGGCAACTATGGGCATGGGAGACTGGCTGAGAATCCCCAGTTCCATTGACATTTTGGCTGCTGCTATTGTCATTTGGATTTTCGGATTTTTGTTTTTAAAATCTAACTTTTCCCTCCCCATTTTATTCCTTTTGAAAAGACACGCACATGTGACATCTGCATGTCAGCAGCCATTCTAAGCTGAATGTGCCAGCCCTCATCAGATCACACTGCTACGCAGCTTGAGGCTGGGCAAGTACCTGCAGTGGCGACTGTCTGGGAATCTCTGGTTCCATTGACATTTTGGCTGCTGCTACTGTCATTTGGATTTTTGGATTTTTATTTTTAAAATCTAACCTTTCTGTCCCCATTTTATTCCTTTTGAAAAGACGCGCACATGTTACATCTGCACGTTAACGGCCATTCTAAGCTAAATGTGCCTTCCCTCGTCAGAACACAGCTGCTATGCAGCTTGAGGATGGGCAAGTACCTGCATGGGAGACTGGCTGTGAATCACCGATTCTGTTGACATTTTGGCTGCTGCAAATGTCATTGGATTTTTGTTTTTGAAATCTAACCTTTCCCTCCCCATTTTATTCCTTTTGAAAAGACGCGCACAGATGACATCTGCACATCAATGGCAATTCTAACTGAATGTGCCTTCCCTCATCAGATCTCAGCTGCTGCGCAGCTTGAGGCTGGGCAAGTACTGTCATGGGAGACTGGCTGGGAATCCCTGGTTCCATTGACAGTTTGGCTGCTGCAATTGTCTTTGGATTTTTGTTTTTAAAATCTAACCTTTCCCTCCCCATTTTATTCCTTTTGAAAAGACGCGCACACATGACATCTGCTCATCAATGGCCATTCTAAGCCGAATGTGCCTTCTCTCATCAGATCACAGCTGCTATGCAGCTTGAGGCTGGGCAAGTGATGGCATGGGAGACTGGCTGGGAATCCTCGGTTTTGTTGAGTTTTTGGCTGCTGTTATTGTCATTTGGATTTTTGGATTTTTGTTTTTAAAATCTGACCTTTCCCTGCACATTTTATTCCTTTTGAAAAGACGAGCACATGTGACATTTGCATGTCAACGGCCATTCTAAGCTGAATGTGCCTTCCCTTGTCAGATCGCAGCCGCTATGCAGCTTGAGGCTGGGTAAGTACTTGCATGGGAGACTGGCTGGGAATCCTCTGTTCCATTGACATTTTGGCAGCTGCTATTGTCATTTGGATTTTAGTTTTTAAAATCTGACCTTTCCCTGCACATTATATTCCTTTTGAAAAGATGCGCACATCTGTCATTTGCACGTCAACGGCCATTCTAAGCTGAATGTGCCTGCCCTCGTCAGATTGCAGCCGCTACGCAGCTTGGGGCCGGGCAAGTACAGGCATGGGAAACTAGCTGGGAATCCCCTGTTCTGTTGACATTTCAGCTGCTGCTATTTTTGTTATTAAATTCTAACCTTTCCTTTCCCATTTTATTCCTTTTGAAAAGACGTGCACATGTGATATCTAAATGTCAACGGCTATTCTAAGCTGAATGTGCCTTCCCACATCAGATCACAGCCTCTACGCAGCTTGAGGCTCGGCAAGTACTGGCATGGGAGACTGTCTGGGAATTCCAGGATCCGTTGACATTTTGGCAGCTGCTATTGTCATTTGGATTTTTGAATTTTTGTTTTTAAATTCTATCCTTTCCCTCCCCATTTTATTCTTTTTGAAAAGAAGGGCACATGTGACATCTGCACCTCAATGGCAATTCTAAGTTGAATGTGTCATCCCTCGTCAGGTCGCAGCCACAGCACACCTTGAGGGTGGGCAAGTTCCGTCATGGGAGACTGGCTGGGAATCCCTGATTCTGTTGACATTTTGGCAGCTGCTATTGTCATTTGGATTTTTGGATTTTTGTTTTTAAAATCTAGCCTTTCCCTCCCCATTTTATTCTTTTTGAAAAGACGCGCACATGTGACATCTGCACATCAAAGGCAATTCTAATTTAAATGTGCTTGCCCTAGTAAGATCGCAGCCGCTATGCACCTTGAGGCTGGGAAAGTACCGGCATGGGAGACTGGCTGGAAATCCCCCGTTCCATTGAAATTTTGGCTGCTGCTATTGTCATTTGGATTTTTGTTTTTTTGTTATTAAAATCTAACCTTTCCCTCCCCATTTTATTCCTTTTGAAAAGACGCGCACATGTGACTTCTGCACGTTAACGGCCATTCTAAGCTGAATGTGCTTTCCATTGTCAGATTGCAGTTGCTGCGCAGCTTGAAGCTGGGAAAGTACCAGCATGGGAGACTGGCTGGGAATCCCTGTTTCTGTTGACTTTTTGGCTGCTGCTATTGTCATTTGGATTTTTGTTTTTAAAATATTACCTTTCCCTCCCCATTTTATTCCTTTTGAAAAGACGCGCACATGTGACATCAGCGGCCATTCTGTGCTCAATGTTCCTGCCCTCATCAGATTGCAGCTGCTACACAGCTTGAGGTTGGGCAAGTACCAGCATGGGAGACTGCCTGGGAATCCCCGGTTGAATGGAAGTTTTGGCTGATGCTATTGTCATTTTTATTTTTGTTTTAAAATCAAACCTTTCCCTCCCCATTTTATTCCTTTTGAAAAGATGCGCACATGTGACAACTGCACATCAACCGCCGTTGTAAGCTGAATGTGCCTGCCATCATAATATCGCAGCCACTACACAGCTTGAGGCCAGGCCAGTACTGGCAGGGGAGACTGGCTGGGAATCCCCAGTTTCATTTACATTTTGGCTGCTGCTATTGTCATTTGAATTTTTGGATTTTTGTTTTTAAAATCTAAGCTTTCCCTCCCCATTTTATTCCTTTTGAAAAGACGCGCACATGGGATGTCTGCACGTCAACGGCCATTCTAAGTAGTGTTGAGCCACCCCCGTAGTGTTCGAGTTCGGTTCGGTTCGTCAAACACCCGTGTGTTCGTCGAACACCTTCGAACACCGTTAAAACCAATGGCAGGCAAAAAAAACCACATAGAAACACATAGAAAACACCTTCAAAGGTGTCCAAAAGCTGACAAACTGCTCAGAAGACACAACTAACACATGGAAAAGTGACAAGTACATATAGTCATGCAAAATGAAAAGAGGTGGAGGAGTAAAAGGAGGGGGAGACACAGATATAGGCATGTCATGCCCTTCTAAAATCCAAAAAGTGAGAAGCCGACACGTTCAGTCCGCTCCTGCCCGTGCCACCTCTGTGTCGCCAGGTTTGTGCCAGAGCCGCGGTGAACCCTGATGGCCAGCCCCCCTCTCCCAATACTGGTGTCTGTCCACTGGTGGGTCGAGCGAACCCCCCTGTGGTGGAGGCAGCTCTAAGCTTTGTAATTTAAATTGTCTCTCTAATTTGAATGAATACACTTTAAATCCATTTACAAGGATCTATTGGTATGCAAGTCTCATGCCAGCAGCTGCGTAATTCCAGCTCCAGTAGCGTCCACTAAAGCTGCTGCACTTAAAAAGCTTTTATCAGGATCGAGCTCGGCTGTCCACCGCAAGGCATCCTACTGCCAGTCCCAGCCCCTATGCCTTGGGGTGCCTCCTGATGCTCTTCACTGAGTATCCCGTGGTCCCGAAGCATTTCCTTTGAAAAAATTAAGTGTCCAAACTACAGGTGGTGTAGCTTGCTTAACAGCCGGGATAATCCACTGACTAGCAGACACTGCTACTAGGCACAATTTATTTCCTGGGCTAGATGCAGTTAAAAATTTGTAATTAGATACTCTCGTTGGATGCTGAGAAAGCATTCCATAGAGTCTCCTGGCACGCCATATAAGATTCTCTTTAAAAGCTTGGGGTAGGGGTCTAGGGGACCCTTTTATAGCCAAAATCACGGCCCTGTATCACAATACGTCACCTAGGCTGAAGATAAATGGAACTGTAGCACCCTGAGGACTCGGTTGCTACAGAGGTATTGCACCTCATCCAGAGGTGTGATATCTCACTCTCAGGTAAGGATGGAGTGTGGATCAGGACCCGACACCTGCATGCATTACACCACATTGCCGTAGGGCAGGGCGACCAATATGCCTCTGAGATGGGCACGACAGTCCCTGTCCCTGGCTGGAGTGGGGGGAGGGAACACTGAGGAAGGGGAACCCTGTAGTGCAGGAGCAGGGAGGAAGAAGTTCCTGGGTGCATTGAGAAGGGAGTATAAAAGGTGGGCACCATCTTAGTTCAGTGCAGAGAAGTCTGAGCAGAGGTGGCAGGGAGCAGGGGCTCTGCATGAGCTCTGCTCCGGAGGCGGGCCTAGTAACAGAGGCCCAGGCCTGGAAGAGGGAGAAGGAAGGAAGAGGAGCAGAGAAGGCTCCAGGAATGAGGAATGAAGGGATCCCAGGGGTGCGGACGGGCGAGTCGCCACCGCACGCCCGAATCCACCTGCGTGGAGGGGTCAGGCCAAAGGGGGAGACCGGTCCCCGAACTAATGGAGGCAGGAAACGACCCTCAGCTAGAAACCGGAGGCTGTGACATTTTATGTGGCGCAGCCCCTCGCTACACCCGCTAGGAAGGCACCACATAGGGTCAGGGAAACTGGCGCCAAGTTTACCAAGAGGAGGCCCGAGGCAGCCGGACAGAAGGGTTGGTAAGAAAGGCCAGACAAAGGACACACAAAGGGGGTCCTGTGAAGCGCTCCAAAGATATCTGGGAGTTGTCTGAGCCCTCAACTGGTGAGCACAGTACGACGTGGGCAGCCGTTACCTGCAGACGTGGTCTGAATAATAAGAACTGTGAGTAAAGGCCCTGGACTGCATCACTGACTCCGTGTCGTTACTGCTGCTGCCCTGCACCATCACCCCCATCCTCCGCATACACTGCCCTGAGGCTATACTCCTCTCGTGGGGAGTTATGCTACACTCTGCTGCACCCACAACACCAGCCTCAGCGGTCTGCCCTGCAGCGGCGGTTCACTCTGACCGCAATCCACGGGTGGCGTAGTTGGACATTTAAACATCAAAACCACATAAATAGTTCCGCCACTTGTTTGACCACCCTGAGCCACGGAACCGGGTCGCCGCCACGAAGACTACAACCACCAGCATCCACCAAAAATTGTCCGGCTCCGGGTGTCCCAAGGCCCAGGGGGTGCATCAGAACATTTTCATCACCTTTCACAATCACCAATGGGACAAGGCAGGGATGTCCTCTGTCCCCTCTCTTATACATCCTAGTGACGGAGCACCTGCTCTCATCAATTCGCCATAACCCCAATATTAGGTGGATTGAGGTGGGAGTCACCGAGTACAAGTGCTCTCTATTTGCTGATGATGTCCTAGTATATATCACTCAATCACATATATCCATCCATGCTGTTATGGCTGAAATAGATCACTTTGTTACATGGTCAAATTTTAAAATCAATGCAGCGAAGTCTGAGGCCCTCGATGTCTCCCTCCCCAAATCCATATAGGATTCCATCCAGTCCAACTTTCCCTTTGCCTGGCCCTCACAGGGTATCAAATACTTAGGAATTCCTATTCATAGAGACCTCTCCCATCTATGTTATCTTAATTTTGGGCCCTTTATTGAACAACTCCATACAGACCACGGTTGGCAAGTTAGAACTGTAAGATTCACTACGTGAACCACTGGTGTTTTGTGGAAAAGCACATGTACACTGCGTTCCAAATTATTATGCAAAAAGTATTTAGGAGTGATAAGGGAAAAATTTGTTTGTTTGTCAGTTAAACTCATTGATGGTGATGTGTGTCAGGGCTCTTTATATCACTGTAAGCAATTGCAGACACCTATGCTAATTAGTTTGGCAGGTGTGTCCAATGAAAGGCAAGACTACTTAAGAAGGCTGTCTCACATTATTAAGCAGCCTACATTTTCTGCCAAAATGGGAAAGAAAAAGGATGTGTCGGCTGCTGAGAAGCAACAAATTGTGGAGTGTTTAGGTCAAGGCATGACTACAATCAACATTGTGCGATGATCAGTATGAAGTGTCTTGGCAATCAAGAAGTATGTAGCTGATTCACAGTACACACGTGTGCGTGCTGATAAGGGCAAATTGAGGACTCTTTCCTACAGGCAATTACGTCAGGTTGAAAGAGCAGCGGCAAAAAAGCCTTGTCATAGCAGCAGACAAGTTTTTGAAGTTGCTTGTGCCTCCAACATCCCCCGAACAACAAGATGCAGGGTCCTTCAGAGGTTTTCAGCTGTGCATACGCCATCCTGTCGACCTCCTCTATCCACTTCACACAAGCAGAAACGGCTCCAGTGGGCCAAACATTACATGAAGACTGATTTCAAAACTGTTTTGTTCACGGATGAGTGCCGTGCAGCGCTCGATGGTCCAGATGGATGGAGTGGAGGATGGCTGGTTGATGGACACCCCACGCAAACACGGCTACAGCGCCAACAAGGAGGAGGTGGAGTAATGTTTTGGGCTGGAATCATGGGGAGAGAGATTGTCGGCCCCTTTAGGATCCCTGAAGGCGCTAAAGATGAACTCCATAATGTATGTTGATTTTCTCAAACAGCAGTTCCTGCCATGGTTCAAGAAGAAGAACCGTGTATTTCACAGCAAGATCATTTTTCTGCATGATAATGCACCATCTCATGCTGCACATAAAACATCTGCATCTCTGGCTGATATGGGCATAAAAGGGGACAAACTTATGGTGTGACCCCCATGCTCCCCTGACCTCTACCCCATTCAGAACCTTTGGAGCATCATTAAAAGGAGTGTCTATGATGGCGGGAGGCAGTTCACATCTAAGCAACAGCTCTGGGAGGGTATTCTGTCCTCATGCAAAACAATTGAAGCAGAAACCATCCAAAACCTGACAAATTCAATGGACGAGAGAGTTCAGAAGCTCCTTTCGAACAAGGGGTCCTATGTGAAAATGTAACATCACCTAGAATAAAGTTTTGAGTTGAAAACTGTTTGATTTCAGTTTCTAACAACCTGCTAATGCTTATAATTTCAAAAATGACCATTTTTTTGGTCTTTATTAAAATGAAAAGGTTGATCGAAAAGTTTGGGGGATCTAAGAGTGTGGCAACCCAGTAGTCATGATTACTTCGAATTCTGACAATATGAGGGTCATGCTGCAGGTAGTGCAGCAAGAAGGCACTTATGTGTCTTGCGCATCTCGGAGCCCCAAAATTATTTTCCGGGCTAGATGCAGCTGAAAATTATTATTAATTTTTAATCTGGTGAAGCTTTAGTATAGATGGCCTAATAGGATCAGTGCTGCACACTGCTACAAAGCCCAAATTATTTTCCAGTCAAGATACAGATAAACATGATTAGTAATTTGAAAGCTTAAAACGGTTGGTAGGGTGATTTTAACCAATCATCAAGCTTTTACTCTCCCCAGGATGACACAGGGGTAGAAAAGTCGTTTCGGATCCATGATTTGTTCATCTTTATGAACGTGAGTCTGTCTACATTATCAGTGGAGAGCCGCGTGCGCTTATCTGTCAGCACACCACCAGCAGCGCTGAACACACGTTCAGACAGAACGCTGGCTGCGGGGCATGACAAGATCTCCAAGGCGTAAGTGGCTAGCTCCGGCCATTTATCCAGATTGGAAGCCCAAAAAGAGCAAGGGTCCAGTGACACAGTCGTGGCTTCAATGTTTACTTGGAGATACTCCTGTACCATCGTCTCTAGGCGTTGACTATGTGTCAGACTTCTTGTCTCCTGTGGCCTTGCAAAGGATGGGCTAAAAAAGTGGTGAAATGATTCCGCAAAATTGATGTTACCAGCAGATACTGTGGTTCTGTTACGGTTTGAGTGCTGAACACTTGACGGTCCCACGGTTGGCAAGTTGGAACTGTGAGATTCACTACGTGCACCACTGGTATTTTGTGGAAAAGCACATGTAAGATTCTGCAACAGTCTCTGCTGATACTCCTGCATGCGTGCATCCCTTTCTATGGCAGGAATAATTTCTGCAAATTTACTTTTGTACCGGGGATCTAACAGTGTGGCAACCCAGTAGTCAGGATTATTTCTAATTCTCACAATTCGAGGGTCATGTTGCAGGTAGTGCAACAAGAAGGCACTCATGTGTGTTGCGCATCCAGAAGCACCAAGTCCCTGTTGTGTTGGTGGCGAGGTAACAATCATGCTTCCTTCCTCTGTCCTCTCCCCCCAACCTCGCACAACAGAAATGTGATCAAGGTCTCCCTCATCTGATGAGTCTTCCATCAGTTCGTCCTCCACTTCTTCCTGGGCTCCTGCACCTTCCTCACTAGTTTGGCTGCTACCATGCGCCCTGGTAAAATCATCTCCCCCACCCTCACATGCCTGCCGCCTTGGTGCTGCCGACCGTCTGGACCTTGCAGATGTTAGCCCTTCCGCATACAACTCCTCCTCCTCTACTTCCTCCACCTCCTCTTGTGCCACCACCTGACTCCGAATTCTGTTTAACATGTGCTCCAGCATGTAAATCACCGGAATAGTCATGCTGATAATGGCATCGTCAGCACTAAACATCTTCGTCGCCATTTCAAAACTGTGCAGAAGGGTGCATAGGTCCCTGATCTGAGACCACTCCTCCAGCGTGATTTGCCCCACCTCTGAATCTCGTTGGCCCAGGCTATACGTCAGAACGTATTGCACCAGGGCTTGTCGGTGCTGCCACAGTCGCTGCAACATGTGCAGAGTTGAATTCCACCGGGTAGGCACATCGCATTTTAGCCGGTGAAGTGGCAGGCCCAACGACTTCTATAGAGATGTAAGTCTCTGAGCTGCGGGATGCGAACGGCGGAAGTGAGCACACAGCGACTGCGCCCTCTGCAGAAGGCCATCTAGTCTGGGATAGTGGGCTAAAAATTGCTGGACAACCAGGTTCAACACGTGAGCCATACAAGGCACGTGTGTGACATTGCCCCGGCGAAGGGCCGCACCCAGGTTTGCAGCATTGTCGCACACGGCCTTCCCTGGTTTCAGGTCCAGTGGAGACAACCATTCATGAAATTGGTTCTCCAGAGCTGACCACAACTCCTCAGCTGTGTGACTCACATTTCCCAGACATTTCAATGTAAAAACCGCCTGATGACGTTGAGCCCTACTGCCAGCATAGTAAGGAGGTGTGCAGGATCCCTTCTGCGCAGTTAGAAAGCTTGTGGCATGACCAGACAGGCTTTGGGTGCAGGTGGAAGACCGAGAGGAGGTTGAGGAGGCAGAAGCAGTGGAGGAACTTTGACATAAAGAGGATTGACGCACAACTCGTGGGGACGACAAGACTTGGACAGCAGCCCCTTGTCCTGCTGTCACCATAGTTACCCAGTGCCCAGTCAGCGACATGTAACGCCCCTGTCCATGCCTACTCGTCCAAGTGTCTGTGGTGAAATGCACCCTGTCACACACAGAGTTTCTCAAAGAAGCGGTGATGTTGTGTGCGACATGCTGGTGGAGCGCAGGCACACCTTTCTTTGAGAAGTAATGCCGACTGGGCATCTGGTACTGGGGCACTGCGACGGACATAAGGTCTCAAAAATCCTCTGTGTCCACCAGGCGGAAAGGCAGCATTTCTGTAGCCAAGAGCTTGCAGATGGTGAAATTCAACCTCTTAGCTTTCTCATGGCTAGGAAGAAATGGTCTTTTACTTGTCCACATCTGAGGGACCGAGGGCTGGCTATTGTGCTTAGATGGGGTTGATAAGGGTTTCCCCGGCAAACTGCCGGTCTGTGAGGAAGATGCAGGCGGACATGTTAGGTTGCCTTGATCCAAAGGTGGTGCTATCGATGTCGGACAGCGCTCAACACCAGCTGGTGTTACCACCTCCAAAGAAAATGATGACCTGCCAATCACGCTGGCTGTTGCAGGTAAAGAGGTGGCAGGTCTGCGCCCCAAAACACGTGTGACTGCTGTCCCCCCAGTCACAGAGGATGAAGAGGCCGCGGATGGACAAGATATGGCAGACGGTGGTTGGCCCGGCCGGCTAGGCCGCATTGTAGCACACTGAGCTTCCCACTGCAACTTATGCTTCATGTCCATGTGCCGGTTCATGCATGAAGTACTCAAACTATGTATTTTTTGGCCTCTACTTAGCTTTTGCTGACAAATGTTACAGATAACACGAGTTGGGTCATCTTTATCGATCTGAAAAAATGCCCAGGCTATGCAAGGCTTAGCACCCATGCGACCTGACGAGCCACCACGACTTGTGGTGAGAGGCAGAGTTGTGTTTGAGGATGCAGTTGTTGACGTGCTTCCAGTACTACGTCTCTGTCCAGGAAGGCGCAACCTGACCTCATCGTCACTAGCATCTTCCTCCACCTCCTCTGCTGACCTCATCTCTTGGCTGACTGTGGGTTGACAGTAAGTGGGATCTCCGACCTCATCATCATCACCCTGTGCGTTATCACACCCGTCGTCCTCAGAGCCAACCTGTTCCTGCCCTGACAAAAAACTAAAGTTGTCGCTCCAATCAGGTATTTGAGTCTTATCATCATCTTCCTCATTGTCTCCACCAACAGGAGTTACAGTTTGGGAATGAGGGTCTACATTATGGTCAGAACGTTCTGCGTCTGGTCCTGGATCCGACTCATAAAGATTCTGGGCATCAGTGCAGATCATTTCCTCGTCTGGATTCACAGAAGCGCTGGAGTCGACCTCTGATTCCCAGGCTATAGTATGAGTAAACAGCTCTGCAGACTCAACCATCTGTTCTACCTCATACTCAGACGGGCAGCTGGAGATTTGGGAGCTGTGAGGAAGCAAGTGCGATTTGGGTGACACCTTTGAGGACTGGAGTATTTGTGATGTTGAAGTTGATGTGGAGGAGAGCCCACTTAAAGGAGCACTTGATATCCGTTGAAGCACCTGCTGTTTTTGTGCCTCATCTGGAATTTGTAGCGATTGGCGTGGCCGTAAGAAAGGGATCTTATCACATTGTCCGCTAAAAGAAGTAGACATTTTAGTTTGGCTGGAAGATGGTCTTTCTTCTGCACCTACCCCACGGACACAACCTTTTTTCCCCTTCCCAACACGCCTATTCCCCTTTCCACCAGCAGCAGGCCTTTTTCCACTCATTTTGGTGGTTAACTAATTCACAACTCTGGAGTTGTTTGCACAAAAAAACAATGGATGGTAACCGAGCAGAGCTGAGTGGCCAAACTTTGGTATTAGGCCAAAACTATTGGCTGGGTTAGATGCAGAAAAAAAATATTTTGAATTTGCAATCTGATGGAGGTCAGTATAGATGGACTAATACAACAAGTCCCACACACAGCTAGAAGCCGAATATTTTTTCAGAGGTAGATGCAGAAAAAAATATATTCAGTTTGCAACCTGATGGAGGTCAGTATAGATGGACTAATACAACAAGTCCCACACACAGCTAGAAGCCCAAATATTTTTTCAGAGGTACTGTAGATGCAGATAAAAATTAGTTTTAATTTGCAACCTGATGGAGGTCAGTATAGGTGGACTAATAGAACAAGTCCCACACACTGCTAGAAGCCCAAATATTTTTTCAGAACTAGATGCAGAAAAAAATTATATTCAATTTGCAACTTGCTGGAGGTCAGTATAGAAGGACTAATAGAACAAGTCCCACACACTGCTAGAAGCCCAAATATTTTTTCAGAGCTAAATGAAGAAAAAAATTATTTTTAATTTGCAACCTGATGGAGGTCAGTATAGATGGATTAATAGAACAAGACCCACACACAGCTAGAAGCCGAATATTTTTTCAGAGCTAGATGCAGAAAAAAATTATATTCAATTTGCAACCTGCTGGAGGTCAGTATAGAAGGACTAATAGAACAAGTCCCACACACTGCTAGAAGCCCAAATATTTTTTCAGAGCTAAATGAAGAAAAAAATTATTTTTAATTTGCAACCTGATGGAGGTCAGTATAGATGGACTAATAGACCAAGTCCCACACACCGCTAGAAGCCCAAATATTTTTTCAGAGCTAGATGCAGAAAAAAATTATATTCAGTTTGCAACCTGATGGAGGTCAGTATAGATGGATTAATAGAACAAGACCCACACACAGCTAGAAGCCGAATATTTTTTCAGAGCTAGATGCAGAAAAAAATTATTTTTAATTTGCAACCTGATGGAGGTCAGTATAGATGGACTAATAGACCAAGTCCCACACACGGCTAGAAGCCAAAATATTTTTTCAGAGCTAGATGCAGAAATTTTTTTTAATTCAATTTGCAACCTGATGGAGGTCAGTATAGATGGACTAATAGACCAAGTCCCACACACTGCTAGAAGCCCAAATATTTTTTCAGAGCTAGATGCAGAAAAAAATTATTTTTAATTTGCAACCTGATGGAGGTCAGTATAGATGGACTAATAGACCAAGTCCCACACACCGCTAGAAGCCCAAATATTTTTTCAGAGCTAAATGAAGAAAAAAATTATTTTTAATTTGCAACCTGATGGAGGTCAGTATAGATGGACTAATAGACCAAGTCCCACACACCGCTAGAAGCCCAAATATTTTTTCAGAGCTAGATGCAGAAAAAAATTATATTCAGTTTGCAACCTGATGAAGGTCAGTATAGATGGATTAATAGAACAAGACCCACACACAGCTAGAAGCCGAATATTTTTTCAGAGCTAGATGCAGAAAAAAATTATATTCAATTTGCAACCTGCTGGAGGTCAGTATAGAAGGACTAATAGAACAAGTCCCACACACTGCTAGAAGCCCAAATATTTTTTCAGAGCTAAATGAAGAAAAAAATTATTTTTAATTTGCAACCTGATGGAGGTCAGTATAGATGGATTAATAGAACAAGACCCACACACAGCTAGAAGCCGAATATTTTTTCAGAGCTAGATGCAGAAAAAAATTATATTCAATTTGCAACCTGCTGGAGGTCAGTATAGAAGGACTAATAGAACAAGTCCCACACACTGCTAGAAGCCCAAATATTTTTTCAGAGCTAAATGAAGAAAAAAATTATTTTTAATTTGCAACCTGATGGAGGTCAGTATAGATGGACTAATAGACCAAGTCCCACACACCGCTAGAAGCCCAAATATTTTTTCAGAGCTAGATGCAGAAAAAAATTATATTCAGTTTGCAACCTGATGGAGGTCAGTATAGATGGATTAATAGAACAAGACCCACACACAGCTAGAAGCCGAATATTTTTTCAGAGCTAGATGCAGAAAAAAATTATATTCAATTTGCAACCTGCTGGAGGTCAGTATAGAAGGACTAATAGAACAAGTCCCACACACTGCTAGAAGCCCAAATATTTTTTCAGAGCTAGATGCAGAAAAAAATTATTTTTAATTTGCAACCTAATGGAGGTCAGTATAGATGGACTAATAGACCAAGTCCCACACACCGCTAGAAGCCCAAATATTTTTTCAGAGCTAGATGCAGAAAAAAATTATATTCAATTTGCAACCTGCTGGAGGTCAGTATAGAAGGACTAATAGAACAAGTCCCACACACTGCTAGAAGCCCAAATATTTTTTCAGAGCTAGATGCAGAAAAAAATTATTTTTAATTTGCAACCTGATGGAGGTCAGTATAGATGGACTAATAGACCAAGTCCCACACACGGCTAGAAGCCCAAATATTTTTTCAGAGCTAGATGCAGAAATTTTTTTTAATTCAATTTGCAACCTGATGGAGGTCAGTATAGATGGACTAATAGACCAAGTCCCACACACTGCTAGAAGCCCAAATATTTTTTCAGAGCTAGATGCAGAAAAAAATTATTTTTAATTTGCAACCTGATGGAGGTCAGTATAGATGGACTAATAGACCAAGTCCCACACACCGCTAGAAGCCCAAATATTTTTTCAGAGCTAAATGAAGAAAAAAATTATTTTTAATTTGCAACCTGATGGAGGTCAGTATAGATGGACTAATAGACCAAGTCCCACACACCGCTAGAAGCCCAAATATTTTTTCAGAGCTAGATGCAGAAAAAAATTATATTCAGTTTGCAACCTGATGGAGGTCAGTATAGATGGATTAATAGAACAAGACCCACACACAGCTAGAAGCCGAATATTTTTTCAGAGCTAGATGCAGAAAAAAATTATATTCAATTTGCAACCTGCTGGAGGTCAGTATAGAAGGACTAATAGAACAAGTCCCACACACTGCTAGAAGCCCAAATATTTTTTCAGAGCTAGATGCAGAAAAAAATTATTTTTAATTTGCAACCTAATGGAGGTCAGTATAGATGGACTAATAGACCAAGTCCCACACACCGCTACAAGCCCAAATATTTTTTCAGAGCTAGATGCAGAAAAAAATTATATTCAATTTGCAACCTGCTGGAGGTCAGTATAGAAGGACTAATAGAACAAGTCCCACACACTGCTAGAAGCCCAAATATTTTTTCAGAGCTAGATGCAGAAAAAAATTATTTTTAATTTGCAACCTGATGGAGGTCAGTATAGATGGACTAATAGACCAAGTCCCACACACTGCTAGAAGCCCAAATATTTTTTCAGAGCTAGATGCAGAAATTTTTTTTATTCAATTTGCAACCTGATGGAGGTCAGTATAGATGGACTAATAGACCAAGTCCCACACACTGCTAGAAGCCCAAATATTTTTTCAGAGCTAGATGCAGAAAAAAAATATTTTTAATTTGCAACCTGATGGAGGTCAGTATAGATGGACTAATAGACCAAGTCCCACACACCGCTAGAAGCCCAAATATTTTTTCAGAGCTAAATGAAGAAAAAAAATATTTTTAATTTGCAACCTGATGGAGGTCAGTATAGATGGACTAATAGACCAAGTCCCACACACCGCTAGAAGCCCAAATATTTTTTCAGAGCTAAATGAAGAAAAAAATTATTTTTAATTTGCAACCTGATGGAGGTCAGTATAGATGGACTAATAGACCAAGTCCCACACACTGCTAGAAGCCCAAATATTTTTTCAGAGCTAGATGCAGAAAAAAATTATTTTTAATTTGCAACCTGATGGAGGTCAGTATAGATGGACTAATAGACCAAGTCCCACACACCGCTAGAAGCCCAAATATTTTTTCAGAGCTAGATGCAGAAAAAAATTATATTCAATTTGCAACCTGCTGGAGGTCAGTATAGAAGGACTAATAGAACAAGTCCCACACACTGCTAGAAGCCCAAATATTTTTTCAGAGCTAAATGAAGAAAAAAATTATTTTTAATTTGCAACCTGATGGAGGTCAGTATAGATGGACTAATAGACCAAGTCCCACACACTGCTAGAAGCCCAAATATTTTTTCAGAGCTAGATGCAGAAAATTTTTTTATTCAATTTGCAACCTGATGGAGGTCAGTATAGATGGACTAATAGACCAAGTCCCACACACTGCTAGAAGCCCAAATATTTTTTCAGAGCTAGATGCAGAAAAAAAATATTTTTAATTTGCAACCTGATGGAGGTCAGTATAGATGGACTAATAGACCAAGTCCCACACACCGCTAGAAGCCCAAATATTTTTTCAGAGCTAGATGCAGAAAAAAATTATATTCAGTTTGCAACCTGATGGAGGTCAGTATAGATGGATTAACAGAACAAGACCCACACACAGCTAGAAGCCCAATATTTTTTAAGAGGTAGATGCAGAAAAAAATATATTCAGTTTGCAACCTGATGGAGGTCAGTATAGATGGACTAATAGAATGATGCTATGCCCAAAAGATTTTACTTCACTAGGTGCAGTAAAAAAATTGGTATTCTATACACAGGTGGTATATCTTGCAACACAGATAGGCTATTCCACTGACTAACACACTCTGCAATAGGCCAAAAATGATTAGCTTTGCTAGATTCAGCCAAATGCTGTGAAAAAAGCTTGCACAGCACTGGCACAGACCTGCCTGGCAAAAACTGATAGGAACTCATGTAACCTAGTCCTGAAAAGGACTCCAATTACAATTAGTCTTTACTCCCACAACCTATCTATTTAAGAGCAAGACCTCCCTGATAAAAGTCGTAGGAAATGCTGTAACCTAGTCCTTAAAAGGACTTCAATCACAACTATTCCCTACTCCCAAGCTATCTGTATATTTGTGCGAAAATTGGCTTGAAATTAACAAGGTATAGCGCACACAGCAACAGCGGTGCCGTCTAACACGCAGCTGCAGCAGTGAGAAAATGGTGGCGACGGGGAAAATGGCTTGGTCTTATAGGGCAAGGACATGTGACATACACTGCCAATGACACATGCCCTTGCTTGTGTGAAAAAAAGCACTTCGCTTTGTGTGTGCGCTGCTGATAGGCTGACAGATTGCACCTCCCCACTGCAAAAGCGGGAAAGAGAAAAAAAAATGGAGATCTTCATTGTTCCTGCAGAGATCCATCCCCTGCCCCTCCCCCCACCCCGCTGTACACTCAAACTGCGTATTAACATTAATTTTCATCATTACTGAGAAAAAATCCAGTTATGATTTTGGTGCACGAACAGTTATCGAACATAACCTCGAACAGCCAAATTTTTCTCAAATTGTTCGTGTTCGCCGAACGGCTCGAACACCGCCCAAAACAGCTCGAATTTGAGATTGGCGAACAGCTCGAGTAAAACAACGCTCATCTCTAATTCTAAGCTGAATGTGCCTGCTCTCATCAGATTGCAAGTGCTATGCAACTTGAGGCTGGGCAAGTACTGGCATGGGAGACTTGCTGGGAATTCCTTAATCCGTTGTCATTTTGGCTGCTGCTATTGTCATTTGGATTTTTGGATTTTTTTTTATAATCTCACCTTTCCCTGCCCATTTTATTCCTTTTGAAAAGACGTGCACATGTGACAGCTGTACGTCAACGGCCATTCTAAGCTGAATGTGCCTGCCTTCGTCAGATTGCAGTTGCTAAGCAGCTTGAGGCTAGACAGGTACTGGCATGGGAGACTGGCTGGGAATCCCTGCTTCTGTTGACATTTTGACTGCTGCTGTTGTCATTTGGATATTTGTTTTTAAAATCTAATCTTTCCCTTCCCATTTTATTCCTTTTGAAAAGACGCGCACATGGGCCTTCTGCATTTCAAAGGCCATTCTAAGCTGAATGTGCCTTCCCTTGTCAGATAGCAGCTGCTATGCAGCTTGAGGTCAGGTAAGTACTGGCATGGGAGACTGGCTGGGAATCCCTAGTTCCGTTGACATTTTGGCTGCTGCTATTGTCATTTGTATTTTTGGATTTTTGTTTTTAAAATCTATCCTTTCCCTCCCCATTTTATTCCTTTTGAAAAGACGCGCACATGTGACATCTGCAGGTCAACGGCCATACTAAGCTGAATGTTCCTTCCCTCGTCAGATCGCAGCTGTTACGCAGCTTGAGGATGGGCAAGTACCGGCATGGTAGACTGGCTGGAAGTCCCCGGTTCCGTTGAAATTTTGGCTGCTGCTATTGTCATTTGGATTTTTGTTTTTAAAATCTAACCTTTCCCTCCCCATTTTATTCCTTTTGAAAAGACGCGCACATGTGACATCTGTGCGTCAACGGGCATTCTAAGCTGAATGTGCCTGCCCTTGTCTGATCGCAGCCACTATGCAGCGTGAGGCTGGGCAATTATCGTCATGGGAGAGTGGCTGGGAATCACCGGTTCTGTTGACATTTTGGCTGATGCTATTGTCATTTGGATTTTTGTTTTTAAAATTTAACCTTTCTCTCCCCATTTTATTCATTTTGAAAAGACGCGCACATGTGTCATCTGTACGTCATCGGCCATTCTAAGTTGAATGTGACTACCCTCGTCAGATCGCAGCCACTACACAGCTTTTGATCTGGCAAGTACCGGCATGGGAGAGTGGCTGGGAATCACCTGATCCATTGACATTATGGCTGCTGCTACTATCATTTGGATTTTTGTTTTTAAAATCTCTTTCCCTCACTATTTTATTCCTTTTAAAAAGACGCGCACATGTGAAAGCTGCACGTCAACGGCAATTCTAAGCTGAATGTGCCTACTCTGGTCAGATTGCAGCAGCTACACAGCTTGAGGCTGGGCAAGTACTGGCTTGGGAGACTGGCTGGGAATCCACAGTTCCGTTGAAATTTGGGCTGCTGCTATTGCCATTTGGATTTTTGGATTTTTGTTTTTAAAAACATGACTCTTCCCTCCCCATTTTATTCCTTTTGAAAAGACACGCACATGTGACAACTGCTCATCAACAGCCATTCTAAGCTGAATGTGCTTACCCTCATTAGATCGCAGCCGCTAGGCAGCTTGAGGCCAGGCAAGTAATAGCATGGGAGACGGGCTGGGAATCCCTGATTCCATTGACATTTTGGCTGCTGCTATTGTCATTTGGATTTTTGGATTTTTTTTTTTAAAATCTAACTTTTTCCTCCCCATTTTATTCCTTTTAAAAAGACACGCACATGTGACATCTGCACGTCAATGGCCATTCTAAGCTGAATGTGCCTTCCCTGGTCAGATTGCAGCTGCTACACAGCTTGAGGCTGGGCAAGTACTGGCATGGGAGACTGGCTGGGAATCCACGGTTCCATTAACATTTTGGCTGCTGCTATTGTCATTTGGATTTTTGGGTTTTTTTTTTTTAAATCTAACTTTTTCCTCCCCATTTTATTCCTTTTGAAAAGACGCGCACATGTGACATCTGCACGTCAACGGCCATTCTAAGCTGAATGTGCCTGCCCTCGTCAGATCACAACCACTACGCAGCTTGAGGTTGGGCAAGTACCATCATGGGAGACTGGCTGGGACTCCCTACTTCTGTTGGCATTTTGGCTGTTGTCATTTGGATTTTTGTTTTTAAATTCTAAACTTTCCCTCCCCATTTTATTCCTTTTGAAAAGACACGCACATGTGCCATCTGCAAGTCAATGGCCCTTCTAAGCTGAATGTGCTAGCCCTCGACATATCACAGCTGCTACACAGCTTGAGGTTGGGCAAGTACCAGAATGGGAGACTGGCTTGGAATCCCCAGTTCAGTTGACATTTTGGCTGCTGCTATTGTCATTTGGATTTTTGGGTTTTTTTTTTTAAAATCTAACTTTTTCCTCCCCATTTTATTCCTTTTGAAAAGACATGCACATATGACATCTGTACATCAACGGCCATTCTAAGCTGAATGTGCCAGCCCTTGTCAGATTGCAGGTGCTAAGCAGCTTGAGGCTGGGCCAGTACTGGCATGGGAGAGTGGCTGGGAATGCTTGGTTCCATTGACATGTTGGCTGCTGCTATTGTCATTTGGATTTTTGATTTTAAAATCTAACCTTTCCCTCCCCATTTTATTCCTTTTGAAAAGAAGCGCAAATGTGATATTTGTATGTCAACGGCCAATCAAAGCTGAATGTGCCTGCCTTCGTCAGATTAAATCCGCTGCGCAGCTTGAGGCCAGGCGGTTACCGGCATGGGAAACTGGCTGGGAATCCCTGCTTCCATTGACATTTTGGCTGCTGCTGTTGTCATTTGGATTTTTTTTTTTAAATCTAACCTTTCCCTCCCCATTTTATTCCATTTGAAAAGACCCGCACATGTGACATCTGAATGCTAATGGCCATACTCTGCTGTATGTGTCTGCCCTCGTCATATCGCAGCCGCTACACAGCTTGAGGCTGGGCAATTACTGGTATGCGAGACTGGCTGGGAGTTCCCGGTTCCATTGAAATTTTGGCTGCTGCTATTGTCATTTGGATTTTTGGATTTTTGTTTTTAAAATCTAACCTTTCCCTCCCTATTTTGTTCCTTTTGAAAAGACACGCACATATGACATCTATATGTTAACGTGCATTCTAAGCTGAATGTGCCTGCACTCATCAGGTTGCAGCTGCTATGCACCTTGAGGCTGGGCAAGTACTGGCATGGGAGACTGGCTGGGAATCCCTGGTTCTGTTGATATTTTGGCTGCTGCTATTGTCATTTGAATTTTTGTTTTTAAAATCTTAACTTCCCCTCCCCATTTTATTCCTTTTGAAAAGATGCGCACATGTGACATTCGCACATCAAAGACCATTTTAAGCTGAAAGTACCTACCCTCGTCAGATCACAGCCACTATGCAGTTTGAGGCCAGGCAAGTACTGGCATGGGAGACAGGCTGGGAATCCCCTGTTCCGTTGACATTTTGGCTGCTGCTATTGTCATTTGGACTTTTGGATTTTTGTTTTGAAAATCCAACCTTTCCCTCCCCATTTTATTCCTTTTGAAAAGACGCGCACAAGTGACATCTGCACGTCAACGGATATTTTAAGCTGAATGTGCCTACCCTCGTCAGATCACAGCTGCTATACAGCTTGAGGCCGGGTAAGTACTGGCATGGGAGACTGGCTGGGAATCCCTGGTTCCGTTGACATTTTGGCTGCTGCTATTGTCATTTGGATTTTTGTTTTTAAAATCTTTCCTTTCCCTCCCCATTTTTTTCCTTTTGAAAAGACGTGCACATGTGACATCTGCATATCAACGGTAGAGATGAGCATTGTTCCACTTGAACTGTTCGCCAATCTCAAATTCGAGCTGTTTTGGGCTGTGTACAAGCCGTTCGGCGAACACGAACGATTTGAGAAAAATTCGGCTGTTCGAGGTTATGTTCGATAACTGTTCGTGCACCAAAATCATAACTGGATTTTTTCTCAGTAATGATGAAAATTAATGTTAATACGCAATTTGAGTGTACAGCGGGGTGGGGGGAGGGGCAGGGATGGATCTCTGCAGGAATAATGAAAAACTCCATTTTTTTTCTCTTTCCCGCATTTGCAGTGGGGAGGTGCAATCTGTCAGCCTATCAGCAGCGCACACACGGAGCGAAGTGCTTTTTTTCACACAAGCAAGGGCATGTGTCATTGGCAGTGTATGTCACATGTCCTTGCCCTATAAGACCCAGCCATTTTCCCCGTCGCCACCATTTTCTCACTGCTGCAGCTGCGTGTTAGAGACGGCACCGCTGTTGCTGTGTGCGCTATACCTTGTTAATTTCAAGCCAATTTTCGCACAAATCTACAGATAGCTTGGGAGTAGGGAATAGTTGTGATTGCAGTCCTTTTAAGGACTAGGTTACAGCATTTCCTACGACTTTTATCAGGCAGGTCTGTGCTCTTAAATAGATAGATTGTGGGAGTAAAGACTAATTGTAATTGCAGTCCTTTTCAGGACTAGGTTACATCAGTTCCTATCAGTTTTTGCCAGGCAGGTCTGTGCCAGTGCTGTGCAAGTTTTTTTCACAGCATTTGGCTGAATCTAGCAAAGCTAATCCTTTTTGGCCTATTGCAGAGTGTGTTAGTCAGTGGAGTAGCCTATCTGTGTTGCAAGATATACCACCTGTGTATAGAATAACAATTTTTTTACTGCACCTAGTGAAGTAAAATCTTTTGGGCATAGCATCATTATATTGGTCCATCTATACTGACCTCCATCAGGTTGCAAATTAAAAATAATTTATATTTGCATCTAGCTCTGAAAAAATATTTGGCCTTCTAGCAGTGTTTGGGACTTTCTCTATTAGTCCATCTATACTGACCTCCATCAGGTTGCAAATTAAAAATAATTTATATCTGCATCTAGCTCTGAAAAAATATTTGGCCTTCTAGCAGTGTGTGGGACTTTCTCTATTAGTACATCTATACTGACCTCCATCAGGTTGCAAATTCAAAATAATTTTTTGTCTGCATCTAGCTCTGAAAAAATATTTGGCCTTCTAGCAGTGTGTGGGACTTTCTCTATTAGTCCATCTATACTGACCTCCATCAGGCTGCAAATTAAAAATAATTTTTTTCTGCATCTACCTCTGAAAAAATATTTGGGCTTCTAGCTGTGTGTGGGACTTGTTCTATTAGTCCATCTATACTGACCTCCATCAGGTTGCAAACTGAATATAATTTTTTTATGCATCTAGCTCTGAAAAAATATTTGGCCTTCTAGCAGTGTGTGGGACTTTCTCTATTAGTCCATCTATACTGACCTCCATCAGGTTGCAAATTAAAAATAATTTTTATCTGCATCTAGCTCTGAAAAAATATTTGGCCTTCTAGCAGTGTGTGGGACTTTCTCTATTAGTCCATCTATACTGACCTCCATCAGGTTGCAAATTCAAAATCATTTTTTGTCTGCATCTAGCTCTGAAAAAATTTTTGGCCTTCTAGCAGTGTGTGGGACTTTCTCTATTAGCCCATCTATACTGACCTCCATCAGGTTGCAAATTAAAAATTATTTTTTGTCTGCATCTAGCTCTGAAAAAATATTTGGCCTTCTAGCAGTGTGTAGGACTTTCTCTATTAGTCCATCTATACTGACCTCCATCAGGTTGCAAATTCAAAATAATTTTTTGTCTGCATCTAGCTCTGAAAAAAAATTTTGGCCTTCTAGCAGTGTGTGGGACTTTCTCTATTAGTCCATCTATACTGACCTCCATCAGGTTGCAAATTAAAAATAATTTTTATCTGCATCTAGCTCTGAAAAAATATTTGGCCTTCTAGCAGTGATTGGGACTTTCTCTATTAGTCCATCTATACTGACCTCCATCAGGTTGCAAATTAAAAAGAATTTTTATCTGCATCTAGGTCTGAAAATATATTTGGCCTTCTAGCAGTGTGTGGGACTTTCTCTATTAGTCCATCTATACTGACCTCCATAAGGTTGCAAATTAAAAATAATTTTTTGTCTGCATCTAGCTCTGAAAAAATATTTGGCCTTCTAGCAGTGTGTGGGACTTTCTCTATTAGTCCATCTATACTGACCTCCATCAGGTTGCAAATTCAAAATAATTTTTTGTCTGCATCTAGCTCTGAAAAAATATTTGGCCTTCTAGCAGTGTGTGGGACTTTCTCTATTAGTCCATCTATACTGACCTCCATCAGGTTGCAAATTAAAAATAATTTTTATCTGCATCTAGCTCTGAAAAAATATTTGGCCTCCTAGCAGTGTTTGGGACTTTCTCTATTAGTCCATCTATACTGACCTCCATCAGGTTGCAAACTGAATATATTTTTTTTCTGCATCTACCTCTGAAAAAATATTGGGCTTCCAGCTGTGTGTGGGACTTGTTCTATTAATCCATCTATACAGACCTCCATCAGGTTGCAAACTGAATATAATTTTTTTCTGCATCTACCTCTGAAAAAAAATTTGGCCTTCTAGCAGTGTGTGGGACTTTCTCTATTAGTCCATCTATACTGACCTCCATCAGGTTGCAAATTCAAAATCATTTTTTGTCTGCATCTAGCTCTGAAAAAATATTTGGCCTTCTAGCAGTGTGTGGGACTTTCTCTATTAGTCCATCTATACTGACCTCCATCAGGTTGCAAATTAAAAATAATTTTTATCTGCATCTAGCTCTGAAAAAATATTTGGCCTTCTAGCAGTGTGTGGGACTTTCTCTATTAGTCCATCTATACTGACCTCCATCAGGTTGCAAATTCAAAATAATTTTTTTGTCTGCATCTAGCTCTGAAAAAATATTTGGCCTTCTAGCAGTGTGTGGGACTTTCTCTATTAGTCCATCTATACTGACCTCCATCAGGTTGCAAATTAAAAATAATTTTTATCTGCATCTAGCTCTGAAAAAATATTTGGCCTTCTAGCAGTGTGTGGGACTTTCTCTATTAGTCCATCTATACTGACCTCCATCAGGTTGCAAATTAAAAATAATTTTTTGTCTGCATTTAGCTCTGAAAAAATATTTGGCCTTCTAGCAGTGTGTGGGACTTTCTCTATTAGTCCATCTATACTGACCTCCATCAGGTTGCAAATTAAAAATAATTTTTTGTCTGCATCTAGCTCTGAAAAAATATTTGGCCTTCTAGCAGTGTGTGGGACTTTCTCTATTAGTCCATCTATACTGACCTCCATCAGGTTGCAAATTCAAAATAATTTTTTGTCTGCATCTAGCTCTGAAAAAATATTTGGCCTTCTAGCAGTGTGTGGGACTTTCTCTATTAGTCCATCTATACTGACCTCCATCAGGTTGCAAATTAAAAATAATTTTTATCTGCATCTAGCTCTGAAAAAATATTTGGCCTTCTAGCAGTGAGTGGGACTTTCTCTATTAGTCCATCTATACAGACCTCCATCAGGTTGCAAATTAAAAAGAATTTTTATCTGCATCTAGGTCTGAAAAAATATTTGGCCTTCTAGCAGTGTGTGGGACTTTCTCTATTAGTCCATCTATACTGACCTCCATAAGGTTGCAAATTAAAAATAATTTTTTGTCTGCATCTAGCTCTGAAAAAATATTTGGCCTTCTAGCAGTGTGTGGGACTTTCTCTATTAGTCCATCTATGCTGACCTCCATCAGGTTGCAAATTCAAAATAATTTTTTGTCTGCATCTAGCTCTGAAAAAATAATTGGCCTTCTAGCAGTGTGTGGGACTTTCTCTATTAGTCCATCTATACTGACCTCCATCAGGTTGCAAATTAAAAATATTTTTTATCTGCATCTAGCTCTGAAAAAATATTTGGCCTTCTAGTAGTGTTTGGGACTTTCTCTATTAGTCCATCTATACTGACCTCCATCAGGTTGCAAACTGAATATATTTTTTTTCTGCATCGACCTCTGAAAAAATATTGGGCTTCTAGCTGTGTGTGGGACTTGTTCTGTTAGTCCATCTATACAGACCTCCATCAGGTTGCAAACTGAATATAATTTTTTTCTGCATCTACCTCTGAAAAAAAATTTGGCCTTCTAGCAGTGTGTGGGACTTTCTCTATTAGTCCATCTATACTGACCTCCATCAGGTTGCAAGTTAAAAATAATTTTTTGTCTGCATCTAGCTCTGAAAAAATATTTGGCCTTCTAGGAGTGTGTGGGACTTTCTCTATTAGTCCATCTATACTGACCTCCATCAGGTTGCAAATTCAAAATCATTTTTTGTCTGCATCTAGCTCTGAAAAAATATTTGACCTTCTAGCAGTGTGTGGGACTTTCTCTATTAGTCCATCTATACTGACCTCCATCAGGTTGCAAATTAAAAATAATTTTTATCTGCATCTAGCTCTGAAAAAATATTTGGCCTTCTAGCAGTGTGTGGGACTTTCTCTGTTAGTCCATCTATACTGACCTCCATCAGGTTGCAAATTCAAAATAATTTTTTGTCTGCATCTAGCTCTGAAAAAATATTTGGCCTTCTAGCTGTGTGTGGGACATTCTCTATTAGTCCATCTATACTGACCTCCATCAGGTTGCAAATTCAAAATCATTTTTTGTCTGCATCTAGCTCTGAAAAAATATTTGGCCTTCTAGCTGTGTGTGGGACATTCTCTATTAGTCCATCTATACTGACCTCCATCAGGTTGCAAATTCAAAATAATTTTTTGTCTGCATCTAGCTCTGAAAAAATATTTGGCCTTCTAGCAGTGTGTGGACTTTCTCTATTAGTCCATCTATACTGACCTCCATCAGGTTGCAAATTAAAAATAATTTTTATCTGCATCTAGCTCTGAAAAAATATTTGGCCTTCTAGCAGTGAATGGGACTTTCTCTATTAGTCCATCTATACTGACCTCCATCAGGTTGCAAATTAAAAATAATTTTTATCTGCATCTAGGTCTGAAAAATTATTTGGCCTTCTAGCAGTGTGTGGGACTTTCTCTATTAGTCCATCTATACTGACCTCCATCAGGTTGCAAATTAAAAATAATTTTTTGTCTGCATCTAGCTCTGAAAAAATATTTGGCCTTCTAGCAGTGTGTGGGACTTTCTCTATTAGTCCATCTATACTGACCTCCATCAGGTTGCAAACTCAAAATAATTTTTTGTCTGCATCTAGCTCTGAAAAAATATTTGGCCTTCTAGCAGTGTGTGGGACTTTCTCTATTAGTCCATCTATACTGACCTCCATCAGGTTGCAAATTAAAAATAATTTTTATCTGCATCTAGCTCTGAAAAAATATTTGGCCTTCCAGCAGTGTTTGGGACTTTCTCTATTAATCCATCTATACTGACCTCCATCAGGTTGCAAACTGAATATATTTTTTTTCTGCATCTACCTCTGAAAAAATATTGGGCTTCTAGCTGTGTGTGGGACTTGTTCTTTTAATCCATCTATACAGACCTCCATCAGGTTGCAAACTGAATATAATTTTTTTCTGCATCTACCTCTGAAAAAAAAATTGGCCTTCTAGCAGTGTGTGGGACTTTCTCTATTAGTCCATCTATACTGACCTCCATCAGGTTGCAAATTAAAAATAATTTTTTGTCTGCATCTAGCTCTGAAAAAATATTTGGCCTTCTAGCAGTATGTGGGAATTTCTCTATTAGTCCATCTATACTGACCTCCATCAGGTTGCAAATTCAAAATAATTTTTTGTCTGCATCTAGCTCTGAAAAAATATTTGGCCTTCTAGCAGTGTGTGGGACTTTCTCTATTAGTCCATCTATACTGACCTCCATCAGGTTGCAAATTAAAAATAATTTTTATCTGCATCTAGCTCTGAAAAAATATTTGGCCTTCTAGCAGTGAGTGGGACTTTCTCTATTAGTCCATCTATACAGACCTCCATCAGGTTGCAAATTAAAAAGAATTTTTATCTGCATCTAGGTCTGAAAAAATATTTGGCCTTCTAGCAGTGTGTGGGACTTTCTCTATTAGTCCATCTATACTTTTCTCCATAAGGTTGCAAATTAAAAATAATTTTGTGTCTGCATCTAGCTCTGAAAAAATATTTGGCCTTCTAGCAGTGTGTGGGACTTTCTCTATTAGTCCATCTATACTGACCTCCATCAGGTTGCAAATTCAAAATAATTTTTTGTCTGCATCTAGCTCTGAAAAAATATTTGGCCTTCTAGCAGTGTGTGGGACTTTCTCTATTAGTCCATCTATGCTGACCTCCATCAGGTTGCAAATTAAAAATAATTTTTATCTTCATCTAGCTCTGAAAAAATATTTGGCCTTCTAGCAGTGTGTGGGACTTTCTCTATTAGTCCATCTATACTGACCTCCATCAGGTTGCAAATTAAAAATAATTTTTTGTCTGCATTTAGCTCTGAAAAAATATTTGGCCTTCTAGCAGTGTGTGGGACTTTCTCTATTAGTCCATCTATACTGACCTCCATCAGGTTGCAAATTAAAAATTATTTTTTGTCTGCATCTAGCTCTGAAAAAATATTTGGCCTTCTAGCAGTGTGTGGGACTTTCTCTATTAGTCCATCTATACTGACCTCCATCAGGTTGCAAATTCAAAATAATTTTTTGTCTGCATCTAGCTCTGAAAAAATATTTGGCCTTCTAGCAGTGTGTGGGACTTTCTCTATTGGTCCATCTATACTGACCTCCATCAGGTTGCAAATTAAAAATAATTTTTATCTGCATCTAGCTCTGAAAAAATATTTGGCCTTCTAGCAGTGAGTGGGACTTTCTCTATTAGTCCATCTATACAGACCTCCATCAGGTTGCAAATTAAAAAGAATTTTTATCTGCATCTAGGTCTGAAAAAATATTTGGCCTTCTAGCAGTGAGTGGGACTTTCTCTATTAGTCCATCTATACTGACCTCCATAAGGTTGCAAATTCAAAATAATTTTTTGTCTGCATCTAGCTCTGAAAAAATATTTGGCCTTCTAGCAGTGTGTGGGACTTTCTCTATTAGTCCATCTATGCTGACTTCCATCAGGTTGCAAATTCAAAATAATTTTTTGTCTGCATCTAGCTCTGAAAAAATATTTGGCCTTCTAGCAGTGTGTGGGACTTTCTCTATTAGTCCATCTATACTGACCTCCATCAGGTTGCAAATTAAAAATATTTTTTATCTGCATCTAGCTCTGAAAAAATATTTGGCCTTCTAGCAGTGTTTGGGACTTTCTCTATTAGTCCATCTATACTGACCTCCATCAGGTTGCAAACTGAATATATTTTTTTACTGCATCTACCTCTGAAAAAATATTGGGCTTCTAGCTGTGTGTGGGACTTGTTCTATTAATCCATCTATACAGACCTCCATCAGGTTGCAAACTGAATATAATTTTTTTCTGCATCTACCTCTGAAAAAAAATTTGGCCTTCTAGGTGTGTGTGGACTTTCTCTATTAGTCCATCTATACTGACCTCCATCAGGTTGCAAATTAAAAATAATTTTTTGTCTGCATCTAGCTCTGAAAAAATATTTGGCCTTCTAGCAGTGTGTGGGACTTTCTCTATTAGTCCATCTATACTGACCTCCATCAGTTTGTAAATTCAAAATCATTTTTTGTCTGCATCTAGCTCTGAAAAAATATTTGACCTTCTAGCAGTGTGTGGGACTTTCTCTATTAGTCCATCTATACTGACCTCCATCAGGTTGCAAATTCAAAATAATTTTTATCTGCATCTAGCTCTGAAAAAATATTTGGCCTTCTAGCAGTGTGTGGGACTTTCTCTATTAGTCCATCTATACTGACATCCATCAGGTTGCAAATTAAAAATAATTTTTTGTCTGCATCAAGCTCTGAAAAAATATTTGGCCTTCTAGCAGTGTGTGGGACTTTCTCTATTAGTCCATCTATACTGACCTCCATTAGGTTGCAAATTAAAAATAATTTTTTGTCTGCATCTAGCTCTGAAAAAATATTTGGCCTTCTAGCAATGTGTGGGACTTTCTCTATTAGTCCATCTATACTGACCTCCATCAGGTTGCAAATTAAAAATAATTTTTGGTCTGCATCTAGCTCTGAAATAATATTTGGCCTTCTAGCAGTGTGTGGGACTTTCTCTATTAGTCCATCTATACTGACCTCCATCAGGTTGCAAATTCAAAATAATTTTTTGTCTGCATCTAGCTCTGAAAAAATATTTGGCCTTCTAGCAGTGTGTGGGACTTTCTCTATTAGTCCATCTATACTGACCTCCATCAGGTTGCAAATTAAAAATAATTTTTATCTGCATCTAGCTCTGAAAAAATATTTGGCCTTCTAGCAGTGAGTGGGACTTTCTCTATTAGTCCATCTATACAGACCTCCATCAGGTTGCAAATTAAAAAGAATTTTTATCTGCATCTAGGTCTGAAAAAATATGTGGCCTTCTAGCAGTGTGTGGGACTTTCTCTATTAGTCCATCTATACTGACCTCCATAAGGTTGCAAATTAAAAATAATTTTTTGTCTGCATCTAGCTCTGAAAAAATATTTGGCCTTCTAGCAGTGTGTGGGACTTTCTCTATTAGTCCATCTATGCTGAACTCCATTAGGTTGCAAATTCAAAATAATTTTTTGTCTGCATCTAGCTCTGAAAAAATATTTGGCCTTCTAGCAGTGTGTGCGACTTTCTCTATTAGTCCATCTATACTGACCTCCATCAGGTTGCAAATTAAAAATATTTTTTATCTGCATCTAGCTCTGTAAAAATATTTGGCCTTCTAGCAGTGTTTGGGACTTTCTCTATTAGTCCATCTATACTGACCTCCATCAGGTTGCAAACTGAATATATTTTTTTTCTGCATCTTCCTCTGAAAAAATATTGGGCTTCTAGCTGTGTGTGGGACTTGTTCTATTAATCCATCTATACAGACCTCCATCAGGTTGCAAACTTAATATAATTTTTTTCTGCATCTACCTCTGAAAAAAATTTGGCCTTCTAGCAGTGTGTGGGACTTTCTCTATTAGTCCATCTATACTGACCTCCATCAGGTTGCAAATTAAAAATAATTTTTTGTCTGCATCTAGCTCTGAAAAAATATTTGGCCTTCTAGCAGTGTGTGGGACTTTCTCTATTAGTCCATCTATACTGACCTCCATCAGGTTGCAAATTAAAAATAATTTTTTGTCTGCATCTAGCTCTGAAAAAATATTTGGCCTTCTAGCAGTGTGTGGGACTTTCTCTATTAGTCCATCTATACTGACCTCCATTAGGTTGCAAATTAAAAATATTTTTTTGTCTGCATCTAGCTCTGAAAAAATATTTGGCCTTCTAGCAATGTGTGGGACTTTCTCTATTAGTCCATCTATACTGACCTCCATCAGGTTGCAAATTAAAAATAATTTTTGGTCTGCATCTAGCTCTGAAATAATATTTGGCCTTCTAGCAGTGTGTGGGACTTTCTCTATTAGTCCATCTATACTGACCTCCATCAGGTTGCAAATTCAAAATAATTTTTTGTCTGCATCTAGCTCTGAAAAAATATTTGGCCTTCTAGCAGTGTGTGGGACTTTCTCTATTAGTCCATCTATACTGACCTCCATCAGGTTGCAAATTAAAAATAATTTTTATCTGCATCTAGCTCTGAAAAAATATTTGGCCTTCTAGCAGTGAGTGGGACTTTCTCTATTAGTCCATCTATACAGACCTCCATCAGGTTGCAAATTAAAAAGAATTTTTATCTGCATCTAGGTCTGAAAAAATATGTGGCCTTCTAGCAGTGTGTGGGACTTTCTCTATTAGTCCATCTATACTGACCTCCATAAGGTTGCAAATTAAAAATAATTTTTTGTCTGCATCTAGCTCTGAAAAAATATTTGGCCTTCTAGCAGTGTGTGGGACTTTCTCTATTAGTCCATCTATGCTGAACTCCATTAGGTTGCAAATTCAAAATAATTTTTTGTCTGCATCTAGCTCTGAAAAAATATTTGGCCTTCTAGCAGTGTGTGCGACTTTCTCTATTAGTCCATCTATACTGACCTCCATCAGGTTGCAAATTAAAAATATTTTTTATCTGCATCTAGCTCTGTAAAAATATTTGGCCTTCTAGCAGTGTTTGGGACTTTCTCTATTAGTCCATCTATACTGACCTCCATCAGGTTGCAAACTGAATATATTTTTTTTCTGCATCTTCCTCTGAAAAAATATTGGGCTTCTAGCTGTGTGTGGGACTTGTTCTATTAATCCATCTATACAGACCTCCATCAGGTTGCAAATTAAAAATAATTTTTTGTCTGCATCTAGCTCTGAAAAAATATTTGGCCTTCTAGCAGTGTGTGGGACTTTCTCTATTAGTCCATCTATACTGACCTCCATCAGGTTGCAAATTAAAAATAATTTTTTGTCTGCATCTAGCTCTGAAAAAATATTTGGCCTTCTAGCAGTGTGTGGGACTTTCTCTATTAGTCCATCTATACTGACCTCCATTAGGTTGCAAATTAAAAATATTTTTTTGTCTGCATCTAGCTCTGAAAAAATATTTGGCCTTCTAGCAATGTGTGGGACTTTCTCTATTAGTCCATCTATACTGACCTCCATCAGGTTGCAAATTAAAAATAATTTTTGGTCTGCATCTAGCTCTGAAAAAATATTTGGCCTTCTAGCAGTGTGTGGGACTTTCTCTATTAGTCCATCTATACTGACCTCCATCAGGTTGCAAATTAAAAATAATTTTTATCTGCATCTAGCTCTGAAAAAATATTTGGCCTTCTAGCAGTGAGTGGGACTTTCTCTATTAGTCCATCTATACAGACCTCCATCAGGTTGCAAATTAAAAAGAATTTTTATCTGCATCTAGGTCTGAAAAAATATGTGGCCTTCTAGCAGTGTGTGGGACTTTCTCTATTAGTCCATCTATACTGACCTCCATAAGGTTGCAAATTAAAAATAATTTTTTGTCTGCATCTAGCTCTGAAAAAATATTTGGCCTTCTAGCAGTGTGTGGGACTTTCTCTATTAGTCCATCTATGCTGAACTCCATTAGGTTGCAAATTCAAAATAATTTTTTGTCTGCATCTAGCTCTGAAAAAATATTTGGCCTTCTAGCAGTGTGTGCGACTTTCTCTATTAGTCCATCTATACTGACCTCCATCAGGTTGCAAATTAAAAATATTTTTTATCTGCATCTAGCTCTGTAAAAATATTTGGCCTTCTAGCAGTGTTTGGGACTTTCTCTATTAGTCCATCTATACTGACCTCCATCAGGTTGCAAACTGAATATATTTTTTTTCTGCATCTTCCTCTGAAAAAATATTGGGCTTCTAGCTGTGTGTGGGACTTGTTCTATTAATCCATCTATACAGACCTCCATCAGGTTGCAAACTTAATATAATTTTTTTCTGCATCTACCTCTGAAAAAAATTTGGCCTTCTAGCAGTGTGTGGGACTTTCTCTATTAGTCCATCTATACTGACCTCCATCAGGTTGCAAATTAAAAATAATTTTTTGTCTACATCTAGCTCTGAAAAAATATTTGGCCTTCTAGCAGTGTGTGGGACTTTCTCTATTAGTCCATCTATACTGACCTCCATCAGGTTGCAAATTCAAAATAATTTTTTGTCTGCATCTAGCTCTGAAAAAATATTTGGCCTTCTAGCAGTGTGTGGGACTTTCTCTATTAGTCCATCTATACTGACCTCCATTAGGTTTTAAATTAAAAATAATTTTTTGTCTGCATCTAGCTCTGAAAAAATATTTGGCCTTCTAGCAATGTGTGGGACTTTCTCTATTAGTCCATCTATACTGACCTCCATCAGGTTGCAAATTAAAAATAATTTTTGGTCTGCATCTAGCTCTGAAATAATATTTGGCCTTCTAGCAGTGTGTGGGACTTTCTCTATTAGTCCATCTATACTGACCTCCATCAGGTTGCAAATTAAAAATAATTTTTTGTCTGCATCTAGCTCTGAAAAAATATTTGGCCTTCTAGCAGTGTGTGGGACTTTCTCTATTAGTCCATCTATACTGACCTCCATCAGGTTGCAAATTAAAAATAATTTTTATCTGCATCTAGCTCTGAAAAAATATATGGCCTTCTAGCAGTGAGTGGGACTTTCTCTATTAGTCCATCTATACAGACCTCCATCAGGTTGCAAATTAAAAAGAATTTTTATCTGCATCTAGGTCTGAAAAAATATGTGGCCTTCTAGCAGTGTGTGGGACTTTCTCTATTAGTCCATCTATACTGACCTCCATAAGGTTGCAAATTAAAAATAATTTTTTGTCTGCATCTAGCTCTGAAAAAATATTTGGCCTTCTAGCAGTGTGTGGGACTTTCTCTATTAGTCCATCTATGCTGAACTCCATTAGGTTGCAAATTCAAAATAATTTTTTGTCTGCATCTAGCTCTGAAAAAATATTTGGCCTTCTAGCAGTGTGTGCGACTTTCTCTATTAGTCCATCTATACTGACCTCCATCAGGTTGCAAATTAAAAATATTTTTTATCTGCATCTAGCTCTGTAAAAATATTTGGCCTTCTAGCAGTGTTTGGGACTTTCTCTATTAGTCCATCTATACTGACCTCCATCAGGTTGCAAACTGAATATATTTTTTTTCTGCATCTTCCTCTGAAAAAATATTGGGCTTCTAGCTGTGTGTGGGACTTGTTCTATTAATCCATCTATACAGACCTCCATCAGGTTGCAAACTTAATATAATTTTTTTCTGCATCTACCTCTGAAAAAAATTTGGCCTTCTAGCAGTGTGTGGGACTTTCTCTATTAGTCCATCTATACTGACCTCCATCAGGTTGCAAAATAAAAATAATTTTTTGTCTGCATCTAGCTCTGAAAAAATATTTGGCCTTCTAGCAGTGTGTGGGACTTTCTCTATTAGTCCATCTATACTGACCTCCATCAGGTTGCAAATTCAAAATCATTTTTTGTCTGCATCTAGCTCTGAAAAAATATTTGACCTTCTAGCAGTGTGTGGGACTTTCTCTATTAGTCCATCTATACTGACCTCCATCAGGTTGCAAATTAAAAATAATTTTTATCTGCATCTAACTCTGAAAAAATATTTGGCCTTCTAGCAGTGTGTGGGACTTTCTCTATTAGTCCATCTATACTGACTTCCATCAGGTTGCAAATTCAAAATAATTTTTTGTCTGCATTTAGCTCTGAAAAAATATTTGGCCTTCTAGCAGTGTGTGGGACTTTCTCTATTAGTCCATCTATACTGACCTCCATCAGTTTGCAAATTAAAAATCATTTTTTGTCTGCATCTAGCTCTGAAAAAATATTTGGCCTTCTAGCAGTGTGTGGGACTTTCTCTATAAGTCCATCTATACTGACCTCCATCAGGTTGCAAATTCAAAATAATTTTTTGTCTGCATCTAGCTCTGAAAAAATATTTGGCCTTCTAGCAGTGTGTGGGACTTTCTCTATTAGTCCATCTATACTGACCTCCATCAGGTTGCAAATTAAAAATAATTTTTATCTGCATCTAGGTCTGAAAAAATATTTGGCCTTCTAGCAGTGTGTGGGACTTTCTCTATTAGTCCATCTATACTGACCTCCATCAGGTTGCAAATTAAAAATAATTTTTTGTCTGCATCTAGCTCTGAAAAAATATTTGGCCTTCTACCAGTGTGTGGGACTTTCTCTATTAGTCCATCTATACTGACCTCCATCAGGTTGCAAATTCAAAATAATTTTTTGACTGCATCTAGCTCTGAAAAAATATTTGGCCTTCTAGCAGTGTGTGGGACATTATCTATTAGTCCATCTATACTGACCTCCATCAGGTTGCAAATTCAAAATAATTTTTTGTCTGCATCTAGCTCTGAAAAAATATTTGGCCTTCTAGAAGTGTGTGGGACTTTCTCTATTAGTCCATCTATACTGACCTCCATCAGGTTGCAAATTAAAAATAATTTTTGTCTGCATCTAGCTCTGAAAAAATATTTGGCCTTCTAGCAGTGTGTGGGACTTTCTCTATTAGTCCATCTATACTGACCTCCATCAGGTTGCATATTAAAAATAATTTTTTGTCTGCATCTAGCTCTGAAAAAATATTTGGCCTTCTAGCAGTGTGTGGGACTTTCTCTATTAGTCCATCTATACTGACCTCCATCAGGTTGCATATTAAAAATAATTTTTTGTCTGCATCTAGCTCTGAAAAAATATTTGGCCTTCTAGCAGTGTGTGGGACTTTCTCTATTAGTCCATCTATACTGACCTCCATCAGGTTGCAAATTCAAAATATTTTTTTGTCTGCATCTAGCTCTGAAAAAATATTTGGCCTTCTAGCAGTGTGTTGGACTTTCTCTATTAATCCATCCATACTGAACTCCATCTGGCTGCAAATTAAAAATAATTTTTTTCTGCATCTACCTCTGAAAAAATATTTGGGCTTCTTGCTGTGTGTGGGACTTGTTCTATTAGTCCATCTATACTGACCTCCATCAGGTTGCAAATTGAATATAATTTTTTTCTGCATCTAACCCAGCCAATAGTTTTGGCCTAATACCACAGTTTGGTCACTCAGCTCTGCTCGGTTCCCATCCATTGTTTTTTTGTGCAAACAACTCCAGAGTTGTGAATTAGTTAACCACCAAAATGAGTGGAAAAAGGCCTGCTGCTGGTGGAAAGGGGAATAGGCGTGTTGGGAAGGGGAAAAAAGGTTGTGTCCGTGGGGTAGGAGTTAAAGCAACAGCAACATCTGCAGAAGAAAGACCATCTTCCAGCCAAGCTAAAATGTCTACTTCTTTTAGCGGACAATGTGATAAGATCCCTTTCTTACGGCCACGCCAATCGCTACAAATTCCAGATGAGGCACAAAAACAGCTCGTGCTTCAACGGATATCAAGTGCTCCTTTAAGTGTGCTCTCCTCCACATCAACTTCAACATCACAAATACTCCAGTCCTCAAAGGTGTCACCCCAATCGCACTTGCTTCCTCACAGCTCCCAAATCTCCAGCTGCCCGTCTGAGTATGAGGTAGAACAGATGGTTGAGTCTGCAGAGCTGTTTACTCATACTATAGCATGGGAATCAGAGGTCGACTCCAGCACTTCTGTGAATCCAGACGAGGAAATGATCTGCACTGATGCCCAGAATCTTTATGAGTCGGATCCAGGACCAGACGCAGAAGGTTCTGACCATAATGTAGACCCTCATTCCCAAACTGTAACTCCTGTTGGTGGAGTTAATGAGGAAGACGATGATGAGACTCAAATACCTGATTGGAGCGACAACTTTAGTTTTTTGTCAGGGCAGGAACAGGCTGGCTCTGAGGACGACGAGTGTGATAACGCACAGGGTGATGATGATGAGGTTGGAGATCCCACTTACTGTCAACCCACAGTCAGCCAAGAGATGAGGTCAGCAGAGGAGGTGGAGGAAGATGCTAGTG
This sequence comes from Phyllobates terribilis, assembly GCF_046119375.1. Lineage (NCBI taxonomy): Eukaryota > Metazoa > Chordata > Amphibia > Anura > Dendrobatidae > Phyllobates > Phyllobates terribilis. The sequence continues at coordinate 4,761,977 of NW_027362813.1, forward strand.
ATGACGAGGTCAGGTTGCGCCTTCCTGGACAGAGACATTTTACTGGAAGCACGTCAACAACTGCATCCTCAAACACAACTCTGCCTCTCACCAAAAATCGTGATGGCTCTTCAGGTCGCATGGGTGCTAAGCCTTGCATAGCCTGGGCATTTTTTCAGATCGATAAAGATGACCCAACTCGTGTTATCTGTAACATTTGTCAGCAAAAGCTAAGTAGAGGCCAAAAAATACATAGTTTGAGTACTTCATGCATGAACCGGCACATGGACATGAAGCATAAGTTGCAGTGGGAAGCTCAGTGTGCTACAATGCGGCCTAGCCGGCCGGGCCAACCACCGTCTGCCATATCTTGTGCATCCGCGGCCTCTTTATCCTCTGTGACTGGGGGGACAGCAGTCACACCTGTTTTGAGGCGCAGATCTAAGAGGTTGAATTTCACCATCTGCAAGCTCTTGGCTACAGAAATGCTGCCTTTCCGCCTGGTGGACACAGAGGATTTTCGAGACCTTATGTCCTTCGCAGTGCCCCAGTACCAGATGCCCAGTCGGCACTACTTCTCAAAGAAAGGTGTGCCTGCGCTCCACCAGCATGTCGCACACAACATCACCGCTTCTTTGAGAAACTCTGTGTGTGACAGGGTGCATTTCACCACAGACACTTGGATGAGTAGGCATGGACAGGGGCGTTACATGTCGCTGACTGGGCACTGGGTAACTATGGTGACAGCAGGACAAGGGGCTGCTGTCCAAGTCTTGCCGTCCCCACGAGTTGTGCGTCAATACTCTTTATGTCAAAGTTCCTCCACTGCTTCTGCCTCCTCAACCTCCTCTCGGTCTTCCACCTGCACCCAAAGCCTGTCTGGTCATGCCACAAGCTTTCTAACTGCGCAGAACGGATCCTGCACACCTCCTTACTATGCTGGCAGTAGGGCTCAACGTCATCAGGCGGTTTTTACTTTGAAATCTCTGGGAAATGTGAGTCACACAGCTGAGGAGTTGTGGTCAGCTCTGGAGAACCAATTTCATGAATGGTTGTCTCCACTGGACCTGAAACCAGGGAAGGCCGTGTGCGACAATGCTGCAAACCTGGGTGCGGCCCTTCGCCGGGGCAATGTCACACACGTGTCTTGTATGGCTCACGTGTTGAACCTGGTTGTCCAGCAATTTTTAGCCCACTATCCCAGACTAGATGGCCTTCTGCAGAGGGCACGGTCGCTGTGTGCTCACTTCCGCCGTTCGCATCCCGCAGCTCAGCGACTTACATCTCTACAGAAGTCGTTGGGCCTGCCACTTCACCGGCTAAAATGCGATGTGCCTACCCAGTGGAATTCAACTCTGCACATGTTGCAGCGACTGTGGCAGCACCGACAAGCCCTGGTGCAATACGTTCTGACGTATAGCCTGGGCCAACGAGATCCAGAGGTGGGGCAAATCATGCTGGAGGAGTGGTCTCAGATCAGGGACCTATGCACCCTTCTGCACAGTTTTGAAATGGCGACGAAGATGTTTAGTGCTGACGATGCCATTATCAGCATGACTATTCCGGTGATTTACATGCTGGAGCACATGTTAAACAAAATTCCGAGTCAGCTGGTGGCACAAGAGGAGGTGGAGGAAGTAGAGGAGGAGGAGTTGTATGCGGAAGGGCTAACATCTGCAAGGTCCAGACGGTCGGCAGCACCAAGGCGGCAGGCATGTGAGGGTGGGGGAGATGGTTTTACCAGGGCGCATGGTAGCAGCCAAACTAGTGAGGAAGGTGCAGGAGCCCAGGAAGAAGTGGAGGACGAACTGATGGAAGACTCATCAGATGAGGGAGACCTTGATCACATTTCTGTTGTGCGAGGTTGGGGGGAGAGGACAGAGGAAGGAAGTATGATTGCTACCTCGCCACCAACACAACAGGGACTTGGTGCTCTTGGATGCGCAACACACATCAGTGCCTTCTTGATGCACTACCTGCAACATGACCCTCGAATTGTGAGAATTAGAAATAATCCTGACTACTGGGTTGTCACACTGTTAGATCCCCGGTACAAAAGTAAATTTGCAGAAATTATTCCTGCCATAGAAAGGGATGCACGCATGCAGGAGTATCAGCAGAGTCTGTTGCAGAATCTTACATGTGCTTTTCCACAAAACACCAGTGGTGCACGTAGTGAATCTCACAGTTCCAACTTGCCAACCGTGGGACCGTCAAGTGTTCAGCACTCAAACCGTAACAGAACCACAGTATCTGCTGGTAACATCAATTTTGCGGAATCATTTCACCACTTTTTTAGCCCATCCTTTGCAAGGCCACAGGAGACAAGAAGTCTGACACATAGTCAACGCCTAGAGACAGGTGTATCTCCAAGTAAACATTGAAGCCATGACTGTGTCACTGGACCCTTGCTCTTTTTGGGCTTCCAATCTGGATAAATGGCCAGAGCTAGCCACTTACGCCTTGGAGATCTTGTCATGCCCCGCAGCCAGCGTTCTGTCTGAACGTGTGTTCAGCGCTGCTGGTGGTGTGCTGACAGATAAGCGCACGCGGCTCTCCACTGATAATGTACACAGACTCACGTTCATAAAGATGAACAAATCATGGATCCGAAACGACTTTTCTACCCCTGTGTCATCCTGGGGAGAGTAAAAGCTTGATGATTGGTTAAAATCAACTCACCAACCGTTTTAAGCTTTCAAATTACTAATCATGTTTATCTGTATCTTGGCTGGAAAATAATTTGGGCTTTGTAGCAGTGTGCAGCACTGATTCTATTAGGCCATCTATAATAAGCTCCACCAGATTTAAAATTTCTAATCATGTTTATCTGTATCTTGGCTGGAAAATAATTTGGGCTTTGTAGCAGTGTGCAGCACTGATCCTATTTGGCCATCTATACTAAGCTCCACCAGATTTAAAATTAATAATAATTTTTAGCTGCATCTAGCCCGGAAAATAATTTTGGGGCTCCGAGATGCGCAAGACACATAAGTTCTTTCTTGCTGCACTACCTGCAACATGACCCTCATATTGTCAGAATTCAAAGTAATCATGACTACTGGGTTGCCACACTCTTAGATCCCCCAAACTTTTCGATCAACCTTTTCATTTTAATAAAGACCAAAAAAATGGTCATTTTTGAAATTATAAGCATTAACAGGTTATTATAAACTGAAATCAAACAGTTTTCAACTCAAAACTTTATTCTAGGTGATATTACATTTTCACATCGGACCACTTGTTTGAAAGGAGCTTCTGAACTCTCTCGTCCATTGAATTTGTCAGGTTTTGGATGGTTTCTGCTTCAATTGTTTTGCATGAGGACAGAATACCCTCCCAGAGCTGTTGCTTAGATGTGAACTGCCTCCCGCCATCATAGACACTCCTTTTGATGATGCTCCAGAGGTTCTTAATGGGGTAGAGGTCAGGGGAGCATGGGGGTCACACCATAAGTTTGTCCACTTTTATGCCCATATCAGGCAGAGATGAAGATGTGTTATGTGCAGCATGAGATGGTGTATTATCATGCATAAAAATGATCTTGCTGTGAAATACACGGGTATCTTCTTGAACCATGGCAGGAAGTGCTGTTTGAGAAAATCCACATACATTATGGAGTTCATCTTTACCCCTTCAGGGATCCTAAAGGGGCCGACAATCTCTCTCCCCATGATTCTAGCCCAAAACATTGCTCCACCTCTTCCTTGTTGGCGCTGTAGCCGTGTTTGCGTGGGGTGTCCATCAACCAGCCATCCCCCACTCCATCCATCTGGACCATCGAGCGCTGCACGGCACTCATCCGTGAACAAAACAGTTTTGAAATCAGTCTTCATGTAATGTTTGGCCCACTGGAGCCGTTTCTGCTTTTGTGAAGTGGATAGAGGAGGTCGATAGGATGGCGTATGCACAGCTGCAAACCTCTGAAGGACCCTGCATCTTGTTGTTTGGGGGACGTTGGAGGCACCAGCAGCTTCAAAAACTTGTCTGCAGCTATGACAAGGCTTTTTTGCCACTGCTCTTTTAACCTGACGTAATTGCCTGGAGAAAAGAATCCTCAATTTGCCCTTATCAGCATGCACACGTGTGTACTGTGAATCAGCTACATACTTCTTGATTGCCAAGACACTTCATCCTGATCATCGCACAATGTTGTTTGTAGTCATGCCTTGACCTAAACACTCCACAATTTGTTGCTTCTCAGCAGCCGACACATCCTTTTTCTTTCCCATTTTGGCAGAAAATGTAGGCTGCTTAATAATGTGAGACAGCCTTCTTAAGTAGTCTTGCCTTTCATTGGACACACCTGCCAAACTAATTAGCACAGGTGTCTGCAATTGCTTACAGTGATATAAAGAGCCCTGACACACATCACCATCAATGAGTTTAACTGACAAACAAACAAATTCTTCCCTTATCACTCCTAAACACTTTTTGCATAATAATTTGGAACACAGTGTACATGTGCTTTTCCACAAAACACCAGTGGTTCACGTAGTGAATCTTACAGTTCTAACTTGCAGCCATAACAGCATGGATGGATATATGTGATTGAGTGATATATACAAGGACATCATCAGCAAATAGAGAGCACTTGTACTCGGTGCCTCCCACCTCAATCCACCTAATATTGAGGTTATGGTGAATTGATGAGAGCAGGTGCTCCGTCACTAGGATGTATAAGAGAGGGGACAGAGGACATCCCTGCCTTGTCCCATTGGTGATTGTGAAAGGTGATGAAAATGTTCTGATGCACCCCCTGGGCCTTGGGACACCCGGAGCCGGACCCTTTTTGGTGGATGCTGGTGGTTGTAGTCTCCATGGCGGCGACCCGGTTCCGTGGCTCAGGGCGGTCAAACCAGTGGCGGAACTATTTATGTGGTTTTAATGTCCGACAACGCCACCAGTGGATTGCGGTCAGAGTGAACCGCCGCTGCAGGGCAGACCGCTGAGGCTGGTGTTGTGGGTGCAGCAGAGCGTAGCATAACTCCCCACGGGAGGAGTATAGCCTCAGGGCAGTGTATGCGGAGGATGGGGGTGATGGTGCAGGGTAGCAGCAGTAACGACACGGAGTCAGTGATGCAGTCCAGGGCCTTTACTCACAGTTCTTATTATCCAGACCACATCTGCAGGTAACGGCTGCCCACGTCGTACTGTGCTCACCAGGTGAGTGGCTCAGACACTCCCAGATAACTTTGGAGCGCTTCACAGGACCCCCTTTGTGTGTCCTCTGTCTGGCCTTTCTTACCAACCCTTCTGTCCGGCTGCCTCGGGTCTCCTCTTGGTAAACTTGGCGCCAGTTTCCCTGACCCTATGTGGTGCCTTCCTAGCGGGCGTAGCGAGGGGCTGCGCCACATAAAATGTCACAGCCTCCGGTTTCTAGCTGAGGGTCGTTTCCTGACTCCACTAGTTTCGGGGACCGGTCTCCCCCTTTGGCCTGACCCCTCCACGCAGGTGGATTCGGGCGTGCGGTGGCGACTCGCCCGTCCTCACCCCTGGGATCCCTTCATTCCTCGTTCCTGGAGACTTCTCCGCTCCTCTTCCTTCCTTCTCCCTCTTCCAGGCCTGGGCCTCTGTTACTAGACCCGCCTCCGGAGCAGAGCTTATGCAGAGCCCCTGCTCCCTGCCACTTCTGCTCAGACTTCTCCGCACTGAACTAAGATGGTGCCCACCTTTTATACTCCCTTCTCAATGCACCCAGGAACTGCTTCCTCCCTGCTCCTGCGCTACAGGGTTCCCCTTCCTCAGTGTTCCCTCCCCCCACTCCAGCCAGGGACAGGGACTGACGTGCCCATCTCAGAGGCATATTGGTCGCCCTGCCCCACGGCAATGTGGTGTAATGCATGCAGGTGTCGGGTCCTGATCCACACTCCATCCTTACCTGAGAGTGAGATATCACACCTCTGGGTGGGGTGCAATACCTCTGTAGCAACCGAGCCCTCAGGGTGCTACAGTTCCATTTATCTTCAGCCTAGGTGACGTATTGTGATACAGGGCCGTGATTTTGGCTATAAAAGGGTCCCCTAGACCCCTACCCCAAGCTTTTTAAGAGAATCATATATGGCGTGCCAGGAGACTCTATGGAATGCTTTCTCAGCATCCAACGAGAGTATCTAATTACAAATTTTTAACTGCATCTAGCCCAGGAAATACTTTGTGCCTAGTAGCAGTGTCTGCTAGTCAGCGGATTATCTCGGCTGTTAAGCAAGCTACACCACCTGTAGTTTGGACACTTAATTTTTTCAAAGGAAATGCTTCGGGACCACGGGATACTCAGTGAAGAGCATCAGGAGGCACCCCAAGGCATAGGGGCTGGGACTGGCAGTAGGATGCCTTGCGGTGGACAGCCGAGCTTGATCCTTATAAAAGCTTTTTAACTGCAGCAGCTTTAGTGGACGCTACTGGAGCTGGAATTACGCGGCTGCTGGCATGAGACTTGCCCTCCAATAGATCCTTGTAAATGGATTTAAAGTGTATTCATTCAAATTAGAGAGACAATTTAAATTAAAAAGCTTAGAGCTGCCTCCACCACAGGGGGGCTTGCTCGACCCACCAGCGGACAGGCACCAGTATTGGAAGAGGGGGGCTGGCCGTCAAGGTTCACCGTGGCTCTGGCACAAACCTGGCGACATGGAGGTGGCATGGGCAGGAGCGGACTGAACATGTTGGCTTCTCACTTTTTGGATTTTAGAAGGGCATGACATGCCTATATCTGTGTCTCCCCCTCCTTTTACTCCTCCACCTCTTTTCTTTTCGCATGACTATATGTACTTGTCACTTTTCCATGTGTTAGTTGTGTCTTCTGAGCAGTTTGTCAGCTTTTGGACACCTTTGAAGGTGTTTTCTATGTGTTTCTATGTGTTTTTGTTTGCCTGTCATTGGTTTTAACGGTGTTCGAAGGTGTTCGATGAACCGAACGGAACTCGAGCACTACGGGGGTGGCTCAACACTAGTACATACATGGGAGACTGGCTGGGAATTCCTGGTTGCATTGACATTTTGGCTGCTGCTTTTGTCATTTGGATTTTTGGATTTTTGTTTTTAAAATCTAACCTTTCCTTCCCCATTTTATTCCTTTTGAAAAGACGCGTACATGTGACTTCTCCATGTTAACGGCCATTCTAAGCTGATTGTGCCTGCCCTCATCAGACTGCAGCTGCTACACAGCTTGAGGCTGGGCTTATGCTGACATGGGAGACTGGTTGGGAATCCCTGGTTCCATTGACATTTTGGCTGCTGCTATTGTCATTTGGATTTTTGGATTTTTGTTTTTAAAATCTAACCTTTCCTTCCCCATTTTAATCCTTTTGAAAAGACCCGCACATGGGACGTCCGCCTTTAGCGGCTATTCTTAGCTGAATGTGCCTGCTCTCGTCAGAACACAGCCGCTACCCAGCTTGGGGCCAGGCAAGTACTGGCATGGGAGACTGGCTGGGAATCCCTGATTCCATTGACATGTTGGCTGCTGCTATTGTCTTTTGGATTTTTGTTTTTAAAATTTAACCTTTCCCTCCCCATTTTATTCCTTTTGAAAAGACGCGCACATATGACATCTGTACGTCAACGGCCATTCTAAGCTGAATGTACGTGCCCTTGTCAGATTGCAGCTGCTACTCAGCTTGAGGCTGGGCAAGTAGCTGCATGGGAGACTGGCTGGGAATCCCTGGTTCCATTGACATTTTGGCTGCTGCGATTATCATTTGGATTTTTGTTTTTAAAATTTAACCTTTCCCTCCCCATTTTATTCCTTTTGAAAAGACACGCACATGTGACTGCTGCACATCAAAGGCCATTCTAAGCTGATTTTCCTGCCCTTGTCAAATTGCAACAGCTATGCAGCTTGAGACTGGGTAAGTACTCGCATGGTGGACTGGCTTGGAATTCCTGGCTCCTTTGACATTTTGGCTGCTTCTATTGTCATTTGGGATTTTTGTTTGTAAAATTTAACCTTTCCCTCCCCATTTTATTCCTTTTGAAAAGACGCGCACATGTGAAAACTGTACATTAATGTCCATTCTAAGCTGAATGTGCCTTCCCTCGTCAGATCGCAGCTGCTATGCAGCTTTAAGCCAGGCAAGTACAAGCTTGGGAGACTGGCTGTGAATCTCTGGTTGCACTGACATTTTGGCTGCTGCTATTGTCATTTGGATTTTTGTTTTTAAAATATAACCTTTCCCTCCCCATTTTATTCCTTTTGGAAAGACGCGCACATGTGACTTCTGCATGTCAACAACCATTCTAAGCTGAATGTGCCTTCCTTGTCAAATTGCAGCTGCTAAGCAGGTTGAGGCTGGGCAAGTACCAGCATGGGAGACTGGCAGGGAATCCCTGGCTCTGTTGACATTTTGGCTGCTGCTATTGTCATTTTCATTTTTGAATTTTTGGATTTATGTTATTAAAATCTAACCTTTCCCTCCCCATTTTATTCCTTTGAAAAGACGCGCACATGTGACATTTGCACGTCAGAGGCCATTTTAAGCCGAATGTTCCTACCCTCATCAGATTGCAGCCACAATGCAGCTTGAGGTCAGGTAAGTACTGGCATGCGAAACTGGCTGGGAATCCTCGGTACCGATGACAATTTGGCTGCTGCGATTGTTATTTGGATTTTTGTTTTTAAAATCTAACCTTTCCTTCCCCCTTTTATTCCTTTTGAAAAGACACGCACATGTGACATCTGTAAGTCAATGGCCATTCTAAGCTGAATGTGCCTGCCCTTGTCAGATTGCAGCCGCTACGCAGCTTGAGGCCGGGCAAGTACCAGCGTGGGAGACTGGCTGGGAAACCCCAGTTTTATTGACATTTTGGCTGCTGCTATTGTCATTTGGATTTTTTGATTTTTTGATCTTTCTTTTTAAAATCTAAACTTTCCCTCCCCATTTTATTCCTTTTGAAAAGACTTGCACATATGTCATGTGCACATATGTCATGTGCACATCAAAGGCCATTCTAAGCTGAATGTGCCTACCATCATCAGATAGCAGCCACTACGCAGCTTGAAGCAGAGTAAGTACCAGCATGGGAGACTGGCTTGGAAACCCCGGTTATGTTGACATTTTGGCTGCTGCTATTGTCATTTGGATTTTTGTTTTTAAAATCTAAACTTTCCCTCCTCATTTTATTCCTTTCGAAAAGACACGCACATGTGACAACTGCACGTCAAAGGCCATTCTAAGCTGAATGTGCCTGCCCTCGTCAGATTGCAGCCGCTACGCAGCTTGAGACTGGCTGGGAATCTCTGGTTCAGTTGATATTTTGGCTGCTGCTATAGTCATTTGGATTTTTGGATTTTTGTTTTTAAAATCTAACCTTTCCCTCCCCATTTAATTCCTTTTGAAAAGACACGCACATGTGACATCTGCAAGTCAACGACCATTCTAAGCTGAATGTGCCTACCCTCGTCAGATTGCAGCTGCTACCCAGCTTGAGACTGGGCAAGTAGCTGCATGGGAGACTGGCTGGGAATCCCTGGTTCTGTTGACTTTTTGGCTGCTGCTATTGTAATTTGGATTTTTGTATTTTTGTATTTTTGTTTGTAAAATTTAACTTTTCCCTCCCCATTTTACTCCTTTTGAAAAGACGCGCACATGTAACATCTGCATGTCAACGGCCATTCTAAGATGAATCTGCCTGCCCTTGTCAGATCACAGCCGCTTCACAGCTTGAGGCCGGGCAAGTACAGGCATGGGATCCTGGCTGGGAATTCTCGGTTCCGTTAACATTTTAGTTGCTGCTTTTGTCATTTGGATTTTTGTTTTTAAAATCTAACCATTCCCTCCCCATTTTATTCCTTTTCAAAAGACGCGCACATGTGACATCTGCACGTCAACGGCCATTCTAAGCCGAATGTGCCTGCTCTTGTCAGATCGCAGCAGCTTGAGGCTAGGCAAGTACCAGCATGGGAGACTGGCTTGGATTACAGGGCTCCGTTAACATTTTGGCTGCTGCTATTGTCATTTGGATTTTTGTTTTTAAAATCTAACTTTTCCCTCCCCATTTTATTCCTTTTGAAAAGACGCGCACATGTGATATCTGAACGTCAATGGACATTCTAAGTTGAATGTTCCTGCCTTCGTCAGATCGCAGCCGCTACGCAGCTTGAGGCCAGGCAAGTACTGGCTTGGGAGGCAGGCTGGGAATCCCCAGTTCTGTTGACATTTTGGCTGCTGCTATTGTCATTTGATTTTTTGTTTTTAATATCTTACCTTTCCCTCCCCATTTTGTTCCTTTTGAAAAGATGCGCACATCTGTCATCTGCACGTCAGCGGCCATTGTAAGCTGAAAGTGCCTGCCCTCGTCAGATTGCTGACGCTACGCAGCTTGTGGCCGTGCAAATACAGGCATGGGAAACTAGCTGAGAATCCGCTGTTCCATTGACATTTCGACTGCTGCTATTGTCATTTGGATTTTAGTTATTAAATTCAAACCTTTCCCTCGCCAATTTTATTAATTTTGAAAAGACGCGCACATGTGACATCTGTACATCAACAACCATTCTAAACTGAATGTTCCTGCCCTCGTCAGATCACAACCACTACGCAGCTTGATGCTTGGTAAGTACCGGCATGGGTGACTGTCTGGGAATCCCCAGTTCCGTTGACATTTTGGCTGCTGCTATTGTCTTTTGGATTTTTGATTTTAAAATCTAACCTTTCCCTCCCCATTTTATTACTTTTGAAAAGACGTGCACATGTGACTTCCACATGTCAATGGCTATTCTTAGCTGAATGTGCTTTCCCTCATCAGATCGCAGACTCTATGCAGCTTGAGGCTGGGCAAGTACTGGCATGGGAGACTGGCTGGGAATTCCAGGATCCATTGACATTTTGGCTGCTGCTATTGTCATTTGGCTTTTTGGATTTTTTTTTTTTAAATCTAGTCTTTCCCTCCCCATTTTATTCCTTTTGAAAAGACGCGCACATGTGACATTTGCACTTCAACGGCAATTCTAAGTTGAATGTGCCTTCCCTCGTCAGGTCGCAGCCGCAACGCACCTGGAGGACAGGCAAGTCCCAGCATGGGAAACTGGCTTGGAATCCCCGATTCCATTGACATTTTGGCAGCTGCTATTGTCATTTGGATTTTTGTTTTTAAAATCTAACCTTTCCCTCCCCATTTTATTCCTTTTGAAAAGACGCGCATATGTGGCATCTGCATGTCAACGGCCATTCTAAGCTGAATGTGCTTTCCCTCGTCAGATCACAGCAGTAACACAGCTTGATTCCAGTCAAGTACTGGCATGAGAGACTGGCTGGCAATCCCCTGTGTCGTTGACTTTTCGGCTGTTGCTATTGTCATTTGGATTTTGGATTTTGGATTTTTGTTTTTAAAATCTAACCTTTCCCTCCCCATTTTATTCCTTTTGAAAAGACGCGCACATGTGGCATCTGCACGTCAGCAGCCATTCTAAGCTGAATGTGCTTCTTTTTGTCAGATAGCAGCTGCTGTGCAGCTTGAGGCCAGGCAAGTTCCAGCATGGAAGACTGGCTGGGAATCCATCGTTATGTTTCCATTCTGCTATTGTCATTTGGATTTTTGTTTTTAAAATCTAACCTTTCCCTCCCCATTTTATTCCTTTTAAAAAGACGCACACATGTGACATCAGCATGTCAAGGGCCATTCTAAGCTGAATGTGCCTTCCCTCATCAGATCATAGCCGCTACGCAGATTGAGGTTGGGCAAGTACTTGCGAGACTGGCTGTGAATCCACGATTCCATTGACGTTTTGGTTGCTGCTATTGTCATTTGAATTTTTGTTTTTAATATTTTACCTTTCCCTCCCCATTTTATTCCTTTTGAAAAGACACGCACATGTGAAATCTACATGTCAGCGGCCATTCTAAGCTTAATGTTCCTGCTCTCGTCAGATCGCAGCTGCTATGCAGCTTGAGGCTGGGCAAGTACTGGCATGGGAGACTGGCTGGGAATCCCCAGCTCCATTGACATTTTGGCTGCTGCTATTGTCATTTTGATTTTTGTTTTTAAAATCTAGCCTTTCCCTCCCCATAATATTCCTTTTGAAAAGATGTGCACATCTGTCATCTGCACGTCAACAGCCATTCTAAGATGAAAGTTCCTGCCCTCATCAGATTGCAGCGGCTACGCAGCTTGGGGCCGGGCAAATACAGGCATGGGAAACTAGCTGGGAATCCCCTGTTCCGTTGACATTTCAGCTGCTGCTATTGTCATTTGGATTTTTGTTATTAAATTCTAACTAGTGTTGAGCCACCCCCGTAGTGTTCGAGTTCGGTTCGGTTCGTCGAACACCGTTAAAACCAATGGCAGGCAAACAAAAACACATAGAAACACATAGAAAACACCTTCAAAGGTGTCCAAAAGCTGACAAACTGCTCAGAAGACACAACTAACACATGGAAAAGTGACAAGTACATATAGTTATGCGAAAAGAAAAGAAGTGGAGGAGTAAAAGGAGGGGGAGACACAGATATAGGCATGTCATGACCTTCTAAAATCCAAAAAGTGAGAAGCCGACACGTTCAGTCCGCTCCTGCCCGTGTCACCTCCGTGTCGCCGGGTTTGTGCCAGAGCCGCGGTGAACCCTGACGGCCAGCCCCCCTCTCCCAATACTGGTGCCTGTCCGCTGGTGGGTCGAGCGAGCCCCCCTGTGGTGGAGGCAGCTCTAAGCTTTTTAATTTAAATTGTCTCTCTAATTTGAATGAATACACTTTAAATCCATTTACAAGGATCTATTGGAGGGCAAGTCTCATGCCAGCAGCCGCGTAATTCCAGCTCCAGTAGCGTCCACTAAAGCTGCTGCAGTTAAAAAGCTTTTATCAGGATCGAGCTCGGCTGTCCACCGCAAGGCATCCTACTGCCAGTCCCAGCCCCTATGCCTTGGGGTGCCTCCTGATGCTCTTCACTGAGTATCCCGTGGTCCCGAAGCATTTCCTTTGAAAAAATTAAGTGTCCAAACTACAGGTGGTGTAGCTTGCTTAACAGCCGGGATAATCCGCTGACTAGCAGACACTGCTACTAGGCACAAAGTATTTCCTGGGCTAGATGAATTTAAAAATTTGTAATTAGATACTCTCGTTGGATGCTGAGAAAGCATTCCATAGAGTCTCCTGGCACGCCATATATGATTCTCTTAAAAAGCTTGGGGTAGGGGTCTAGGGGACCCTTTTATAGCCAAAATCACGGCCCTGTATCACAATACGTCACCTAGGCTGAAGATAAATGGAACTGTAGCACCCTGAAGGCTCGGTTGCTACAGAGGTATTGCACCTCACCCAGAGGTGTGATATCTCACTCTCAGGTAAGGATGGAGTGTGCATCAGGACCCGACACCTGCATGCATTACACCACATTGCCGTGGGGCAGGGCGACCAATATGCCTCTGAGATGGGCACGACAGTCCCTGTCCCTGGCTGGAGTGTGGGGAGGGAACATTGAGGAAGGGGAACCCTGTTGTGCAGGAGCAGGGAGGAAGCAGTTCCTGGGTGCATTGAGAAGGGAGTATAAAAGGTGGGCACCATCTTAGTTCAGTGCAGAGAAGTCTGAGCAGAAGTGGCAGGGAGCAGGGGCTCTGCATGAGCTCTGCTCCGGAGGCGGGCCTAGTAACAGAGGCCCAGGCCTGGAAGAGGGAGAAGGAAGGAAGAGGAGCGGAGAAGGCTCCAGGAACGAGGAATGAAGGGATCCCAGGGGTGCGGACGGGCGAGTCGCCACCGCACGCCCGAATCCACCTGCGTGGAGGGGTCAGGCAAAAGGGGGAGACCGGTCCCCGAAACTAGTGGAGGCAGGAAATGACCCTCAGCTAGAAACCGGAGGCTGTGACATTTTATGTGGCACAGCCCCTCGCTACATCCGCTAGGAAGGCACCACATAGGGTCAGGGAAACTGGCGCCAAGTTAACCAAGAGGAGGCCCGAGGCAGCCGGACAGAAGGGTTGGTAAGAAAGGCCAGACAAAGGACACACAAAGGGGGTCCTGTGAAGCGCTCCAAAGTTATCTGGGAGTTGTCTGAGCTCCTCACCTGGTGAGCACAGTACGACGTGGGCAGCCGTTACCTGCAGACGTGGTCTGGATAATAAGAACTGTGAGTAAAGGCCCTGGACTGCATCACTGACTCCGTGTCGTTACTGCTGCTGCCCTGCACCATCACCCCCATCCTCCGCATACACTGCCCTGAGGCTATACTCCTCCCGTGGGGAGTTATGCTACGCTCTGCTGCACCCACAACACCAGCCTCAGCGGTCTGCCCTGCAGCGGCGGTTCACTCTGACCGCAATCCACGGGTGGTGTAGTCGGACATTTAAACATCAAAACCACATAAATAGTTCCGCCACTGGTTTGACCACCCTGAGCCACGGAACCGGGTCGCCGCCACGAAGACTACAACCACCAGCATCAAGCAAAAAGGGTCCGGCTCCGGGTGTCCCAAGGCCCAGGGGGTGCATCAGAACATTTTCATCACCTTTCACAATCACCAATGGGACAAGGCAGGGATGTCCTCTGTCCCCTCTCTTATACATCCTAGTGACGGAGCACCTGCTCTCATCAATTCGCCATAACCCCAATATTAGGTGGATTGAGGTGGGAGTCACCGAGTACAAGTGCTCTCTATTTGCTGATGATGTCCTAGTATATATCACTCAATCACATATATCCATCCATGCTGTTATGGCTGAAATAGATCACTTTGTTACATGGTCAAATTTTAAAATCAATGCAGCGAAGTCTGAGGCCCTCGATGTCTCCCTCCCCAAATCCATATAGGATTCCATCCAGTCCAACTTTCCCTTTGCCTGGCCCTCACAGGGTATCAAATACTTAGGAATTCCTATTCATAGAGACCTCTCCCATCTAAGTTATCTTAATTTTGGGCCCTTTATTGAACAACTCCATACAGACCACGGTTGGCAAGTTAGAACTGTAAGATTCACTACGTGAACCACTGGTGTTTTGTGGAAAAGCACATGTACACTGTGTTCCAAATTATTATGCAAAAAGTGTTTAGGAGTGATAAGGGAAGAATTTGTTTGTTTGTCAATTAAACTCATTGATGGCGATGTGTGTCAGGGCTCTTTATATCACTGTAAGCAATTGCAGACACCTGTGCTAATTAGTTTGGCAGGTGTGTCCAATGAAAGGCAAGACTACTTAAGAAGGCTGTCTCACATTATTAAGCAGCCTACATTTTCTGCCAAAATGGGAAAGAAAAAGGATGTGTCGGCTGCTGAGAAGCAACAAATTGTGGAGTGTTTAGGTCAAGGCATGACTACAAACAACATTGTGCGATGATCAGGATGAAGTGTCTTGGCAATCAAGAAGTATGTAGCTGATTCACAGTACACACGTGTGCGTGCTGATAAGGGCAAATTGAGGACTCTTTCCTACAGGCAATTACGTCAGGTTAAAAGAGCAGTGGCAAAAAAGCCTTGTCATAGCAGCAGACAAGTTTTTGAAGCTGCCCGAACAACAAGATGCAGGGTCCTTCAGAGGTTTGCAGCTGTGCATACGCCATCCTGTCGACCTCCTCTATCCACTTCACACAAGCAGAAACGGCTCCAGTGGGCCAAACATTACATGAAGACAAATTTCAAAACTGTTTTGTTCACGGATGAGTGCCTTGCAGCGCTCGATGGTCCAGATGGATGGAGTTGAGGATGGCTGGTTGATGGACACCCCACGCAAACACGGCTACAGCGCCAACAAGGAGGAGGTGGAGTAATGTTTTGGGCTGGAATCATGGGGAGAGAGATTGTCGGCCCCTTTAGGATCCCTGAAGGTGCTAAAGATGAACTCCATAATGTATGTGGATTTTCTCAAACAGCACTTCCTGCCATGGTTCAAGAAGAAGAACCGTGTATTTCACAGCAAGATCATTTTTTTGCATGATAATGCACCATCTCATGCTGCACATAAAACATCTGCATCTCTGGCTGATATGGGCATAAAAGGGACAAACTTATGGTGTGACCCCCATGCTCCCCTGACCTCTACCCCATTCAGAACCTCTGGAGCATCATCAAAAGGAGTGTCTATGATGGCGGGAGGCAGTTCACATCTAAGCAACAGCTCTGGGAGGGTATTCTGTCCTCATGCAAAACAATTGAAGCAGAAACCATCCAAAACCTGACAAATTCAATGGACGAGAGAGTTCAGAAGCTCCTTTCGAACAAGGGGTCCTATGTGAAAATGTAACATCACCTAGAATAAAGTTTTGAGTTGAAAACTGTTTGATTTCAGTTTCTAATAACCTGCTAATGCTTATAATTTCAAAAATGACCATTTTTTTGGTCTTTATTAAAATGAAAAGGTTGATCGAAAAGTTTGGGGGATCTAAGAGTGTGGCAACCCAGTAGTCATGATTACTTCGAATTCTGACAATATGAGGGTCATGTTGTAGGTAGTGCAGCAAGAAGGCACTTATGTGTCTTGCGCATCTCGGAGCCCCAAAATTATTTTCCGGGCTAGATGCAGCTAAAAATTATTATTAATTTTAAATCTGGTGGAGCTTAGTATAGATGGCCTAATAGGATCAGTGCTGCACACTGCTACAAAGCCCAAATTATTTTCCAGTCAAGATACAGATAAACATGATTAGTAATTTTAAATCTGGTGGAGCTTATTATAGATGGCCTAATAGAATCAGTGCTGCACACTGCTACAAAGCCCAAATTATTTTCCAGCCAAGATACAGATAAACATGATTAGTAAATTGAAAGCTTAAAAAGGTTGGTAGGGTGATTTTAACCAATCATCAAGCTTTTACTCTCCCCAGGATGACACAGGGGTAGAAAAGTCGTTTCGGATCCATGATTTGTTCATCTTTATGAACGTGAGTCTGTCTACATTATCAGTGGAGAGCCGCGTGCGCTTATCTGTCAGCACACCACCAGCAGTGCTGAACACACGTTCAGACAGAATGCTGGCTGTGGGGCATGACAAGATCTCCAAGGCGTAAGTGGCTAGCTCCGGCCATTTATCCAGATTGGAAGCCCAAAAGAGCAAGGGTCCAGTGACACAGTCATGGCTTCAATATTTACTTGGAGATACTCCTGTACCATCGTCTCTAGGCGTTGACTATGTGTCAGACTTCTTGTCTCCTGTGGCCTTGCAAAGGATGGGCTAAAAAAGTGGTGAAATGATTCCGCAAAATTGATGTTACCAGCAGATACTGTGGTTCTGTTACGGTTTGAGTGCTGAACACTTGACGGTCCCACGGTTGGCAAGTTGAAACTGTGAGATTCAATACGTGCACCACTGGTGTTTTGTGGAAAAGCACATGAAAGATTCTGCTACAGTCTCTGCTGATACTCCTGCATGCGTGCATCCCTTTCTATGGCAGGAATAATTTCTGCAAATTTACTTTTGTACCGGGGATCTAACAGTGTGGCAACCCAGTAGTCAGGATTATTTCTAATTCTCACAATTCGAGGGTCATGTTGCAGGTAGTGCAGCAAGAAGGCACTCATGTGTGTTGCGCATCCAGGAGCACCAAGTCCCTGTTGTGTTGGTGGCGAGGTAACAACCATGTTTCCTTCCTCTGTCCTCTCCCCCCAACCTCGCACAACAGAAATGTGATCAAGGTCTCCCTCATCTGATGAGTCTTCCATCAGTTCGTCCTCCAATTCTTCCTGGGCTCCTGCACCTTCCTCACTAGTTTGGCTGCTACCATGAGCCCTGGTAAAACCATCTCCCACACCCTCACATGCCTGCCGCCTTGGTGCTGCCGACCATCTGGACCTTGCAGATGTTAGCCCTTCCGCATACAACTCCTCCTCCTCTACTTCCTCCACCTCCTCTTGTGCCACCACCTGAATCCGAATTCTGTTTAACATGTGCTCCAGCATGTAAATCACCGGAATAGTCATGCTGATAATGGCATCGTCAGCACTAAACATCTTCGTCGCCATTTCAAAACTGTGCAGAAGGGTGCATAGGTCCCTGATCTGAGACCACTCCTCCAGCGTGATTTGCCCCACCTCTGGATCTCGTTGGCCCAGGCTATACGTCAGAACGTATTGCACCAGGGCTTGTCGGTGCTGCCACAGTCGCTGCAACATGTGCAGAGTTGAATTCCACCGGGTAGGCACATCGCATTTTAGCCGGTGAAGTGGCAGGCCCAACGACTTCTGTAGAGATGTAAGTCGCTGAGCTGCGGGATGCGAACGGCGGAAGTGAGCACACAGTGACCGTGCCCTCTGAAGAAGGCCATCTAGTCTGGGATAGTGGGCTAAAAATTGCTGGACAACCACGTTCAACACGTGAGCCATACAAGGCACGTGTGTGACATTGCCCCGGCGAAGGGCCGCACCCAGGTTTGCAGCATTGTCGCACACGGCCTTCCCTGGTTTCAGGTCCAGTGGAGACAACTATTCATGAAATTGGTTCTCCAGAGCTGACCACAACTCCTCAGCTGTGTGACTCACATTTCCCAGACATTTCAAAGTAAAAACCGCCTGATGACGTTGAGCCATACTGCCAGCATAGTAAGGAGGCGTGCAGGATCCCTTCTGCGCAGTTAGAAAGCTTGTGGCATGACCAGACAGGCTTTGGGTGCAGGTGGAAGACCGAGAGGAGGTTGAGGAGGCAGAAGCAGTGGAGGAACTTTGACATAAAGAGGATTGATGCACAACTCGTGGGGACGGCAAGACTTGGACAGCAGCCCCTTGTCCTGCTGTCACCATAGTTACCCAGTGCCCAGTCAGCGACATGTAACGCCCCTGTCCATGCCAACTCGTCCAAGTGTATGTGGTGAAATGCACCCTGTCACACACAGAGTTTCTCAAAGAAGCGGTGATGTTGTGTGCGACATGCTGGTGGAGCGCAGGCACACCTTTCTTTGAGAAGTAGTGCCGACTGGGCATCTGGTACTGGGGCACTGTGACTGACATAAGGTCTCGAAAATCCTCTGTGACCAAGGCAGCATTTCTGTAGCCAAGAGCTTGCAGATGGTGAAATTCAACCTCTTAGCTTTCTCATGGCTAGGAGGAAATGGTCTTTTACTTGTCCACATCTGAGGGACCGAGGGCTGGCTATTGTGCTTAGACGGGGTTGATAAGGGTGTCCCCGGCAAACTGCCCGTCTGTGAGGAAGATGCAGGTTGACATGTTAGGTTGCCTTGATCCAAAGGTGGTGCTATCGATGTCGGACAGCGCTAAACACCAGCTGGTGTTACCACCTCCAAAGAAAATGATGACCTGCCAATCACTCTGGCTGTTGCGGGTAAAGAGGTGGCAGGTCTGCGCCCCAAAACAGGTATGACTGCTGTCCCCCCAGTCACAGAGGATGAAGAGGCCGCGGATGCACAAGATATGGCAGACGGTGGTTGGCCCGGCCGGCTGGGCCGCATTGTAGCACACAGAGCTTCCCACTGCAACTTATGCTTCATGTCCATGTGCCGGTTCATGCATGAAGTACTCAAACTATGTATTTTTTGGCCTCTACTTAGCTTTTGCTGACAAATGTTACAGATAACACGAGTTGGGTCATCTTTATCGATCTGAAAAAATGCCCAGGCTATGCAAGGCTTATCACCCAAGCGACCTGAAGAGCCACCACAACTTGTGGTGAGAGGCAGAGTTGTGTTTGAGGATGCAGTTGTTGACGTGCTTCCAGTACTACGTCTCTGTCCAGGAAGGCGCAACCTGACCTCGTCGTCACTAGCATCTTCCTCCACCTCCTCTGCTGACCTCATCTCTTGGCTGACTGTGGGTTTACAGTAAGTGGGATCTCCAACCTCATCATCATCACCCTGTGCGCTATCACACCCGTCGTCCTCAGAGCCAGCCTGTTCCTGCCCTGACAAAAAACTAAAGTTGTCGCTCCAATCAGGTATTTGAGTCTCATCATCGTCTTCCTCATTGTCTCCACCAACAGGAGTTACAGTTTGGGAATGAGGGTCTACATTATGGTCAGAACCTTCTGCGTCTGGTCCTGGATCCGACTCATAAAGATTTTGGGCATCAGTGCAGATCATTTCCTCGTCTGGATTCACAGAAGCGCTGGAGTCGACCTCTGATTCCCAGGCTATAGTATGAGTAAACAGCTCTGCAGACTCAACCATCTGTTCTACCTCATACTCAGACGGGCAGCTGGAGATTTGGGAGCTGTGAGGAAGCAAGTGCGATTGGGGTGACACCTTTGAGGACTGGAGTATTTGTGATGTTGAAGTTGATGTGGAGGAGAGCCCACTTAAAGGAGCACTTGATATCCGTTGAAGCACCTGCTGTTTTTGTGCCTCATCTGGAATTTGTAGCGATTGGCGTGGCCATAAGAAAAGGATCTTATCACATTGTCCGCTAAAAGAAGTAGACATTTTAGTTTGGCTGGAAGATGGTCTTTCTTCTGCAAATGTTACTGTTGCTTTAACACCTACCCCACGGACACAACCTTTTTTCCCCTTTCCAACATGCCTATTCCCCTTTCCACCAGCAGCAGGCCCTTTTCCACTCATTTTGGTGGTTAACAAATTCACAACTCTGGAGTTGTTTGCACAAAAAAACAATGGATGGGAACCGAGCAGAGCTGAGTGGCCAAACTGTGGTATTAGGCCAAAACTATTGACTGGGTTAGATGCAGAAAAAAAATTGTGTTCAATTTGCAACCTGATGGAGGTCAGTATAGATGGACTAATAGAACAAGTCCCACACACAGCTAGAAGCCCAAATATTTTTTCAGAGGTAGATGCAGAAAAAAATTGTATTCAGTTTGCAACCTGATGGAGGTCAGTATAGATGGACTAATAGAACAAGTCTTACACACAGCTAGAAGCCCAAATATTTTTTCAGAGGTAGATGCAGAAAAAAATTATATTCAGTTTGCAACCTGATGGAGGTCAGTATAGATGGACTAATAGAGCAAGTCCCACACACAGCTAGAAGGCCAAATATTTTTTCAGAGGTAGATGCAGATAAAAATTATTTTTAATTTGCAGCCTGATGGAGGTCATTATAGATGGACTAATAGAGAAAGTCCCACACACTGCTAGAAGGCCAAATATTTTTTCAGAGCTAGATGCAGACAAAAAATTATTTTTAATTTGCAACCTGATGGAGGTCAGTATAGATGGACTAATAGAGAAAGTCCCACACACTGCTAGAAGGCCAAATATTTTTTCAGAGCTAGATGCAGACAAAAAATTATTTTTAATTTGCAACCTGATGGAGGTCAGTATAGATGGACTAAAAGAGAAAGTCCCACACACTGCTAGAAGGCCAAATATTTTTTCAGAGCTAGATGCAGATATAAATTATTTTTAATTTGCAACCTGATGGAGGTCAGTATAGATGGATTAATAGAGAATGTCCCACACACTGGTAGAAGGCCAAATATTTTTTCAGAGCTAGATGCAGATATAAATTATTTTTAATTTGCAGCCTGATGGAGGTCAGTATAGATGGATTAATAGAGAAAGTCCCACACACTGCTAGAAGGCCAAATATTTTTTCAGAGCTAGATGCAGAAAAAAATTATATTCAGTTTGCAACCTGATGGAGGTCAGTATAGATGGACTAATAGAACAAGTCCCACACACAGCTAGAAGCCCAAATATTTTTTCAGAGGTAGATGCAGATAAAAATTATTTTTAATTTGCAACCTGATGGAGGTCAGTATAGATGGACTAATAGAGAAAGTCCCACACACTGCTAGAAGGCCAAATATTTTTTCAGAGCTAGATGCAGACAAAAAATTATTTTGAATTTGCAGCGTAATGGAGGTCAGTATAGATGGACTAATAGAACAAGTCCCACACACTGCTAGAAGGCCAAATATTTTTTCAGAGCTAGATGCAGAAAAAAATTATATTCAGTTTGCAACCTGATGGAGGTCAGTATAGATGGACTAATAGAACAAGTCCCACACACTGCTAGAAGCCCAAATATTTTTTCAGAGCTAGATGCAGAAAAAAATTATATTCAATTTGCAACCTGATGGAGGTCAGTATAGATGGACCAATATAATGATGATATGCCCAAAAGATTTTACTTCACTAGGTGCAGTAAAAAAATTGGTATTCTATACACAGGTGGTATATCTTGCAACACAGATAGGCTACTCCACTGACTAACACACTCTGCAATAGGCCAAAAAGGATTAGCTTTGCTAGATTCAGCCAAATGTTGTGAAAAAAACTTGCACAGCACTGTCACAGACCTGCCTGGCAAAAACTGATAGGAACTGATGTAACCTAGTCCTGAAAAGGACTGCAATTACAATTAGTCTTTACTCCCACAATCTATCTATTTAAGAGCACAGACCTGCCTGATAAAAGTCATAGGAAATGCTGTAACCTAGTCCTTAAAAGGACTGCAATCACAACTATTCCCTACTCCCAAGCTATCTGTAGATTTGTGCGAAAATTGGCTTGAAATTAACAAGGTATAGTGCACACAGCAACAGCGGTGCCGTCTAACACGCAGCTGCAGCAGTGAGAAAATGGTGGCGACGGGGAAAATGGCTTGGTCTTATAGGGCAAGGACATGTGACATACACTGCCAATGACACATGCCCTTGCTTGTGTGAAAAAAAGCAGTTCGCTCCATGTGTGCGCTGCTGATAGGCTGACAGATTGCACCTCCCCACTGTAAATGCGGGAAAGAGAAAAAAAAATGGAGATCTTCATTATTCCTGCAGAGATCCATCCCCTGCCCCTCCCCCCACCCCGCTGTACACTCAAACTGCGTATTAACATTAATTTTCATCATTACTGAGAAAAAACCCAGTTATGATTTTGGTGCACAAACAGTTATTGAACATAACCTCGAACAGCCGAATTTTTCTCAAATCGTTCGTGTTTGCCGAATGGCTCGAACACTGCCCAAAACAGCTCGAATTTGAGATTGGCGAACGGTTCGAGTCGAACAACGCTCATCTCTAATTCTAACCTTTCCCTCCCCATTTTATTCCTTTTGAAAAGACGTGCACATGTGATATCCACATGTCAACGACTATTCTAAGCTGAATGTGCCTTCCCTCATCAGATCACAGCCTCTACACAGCTTGAGGCTGGACAAGTACTGGCATGGGAGACAGGCTGGGAATTCCAGGATCCTTTGACATTTTGGTTGCTGCTATTGTCATTTGGATTTTTGTTTTTAAAATCTATCCTTTCCCTCCCCATTTTATTCCTTTTGAAAAGACGCGCACATGTGACATCTGCACCTCAACAGCAATTCTAAGTTGAATGTGCCTGCCCTCGTCATGTCGCAGCCGCAACGCATCTTGAGGCCAGGCAAGTACTGGCATGTGAGACTGGCTGGGAATCCCTGATTCCGTTGACATTTTGGCAGCTGCTATTGTCATTTGGATTTTTTGATTTTTGTTTTTAAAATCTAACTTTTCCCTCCCCATTTTATTCTTTTTGAAAAGACGTGCACATGTGACATTTGTACATCAATGGCTATTCTATGCTGAATGTGCCTGCCCTTGTCAGATTTCAGCCGCTTTGCAGCTTTAGGTTGTGTAAGGACTGGCTGGGTTTCCCCAGTTCCGTTGACATTTTGGCTGCTGCTATTGTCATTTGGATTTTTGGATTTTTGTTTTTAAAATCTAACCTTTCCCTCCCCATTTTATTCCTTTTGAAAAGACGCGCACATGTGACATCTGCATGTCAACAGCCATTCTATGTTGAATGTGTCTGCCCTTGTCAGATCACAGCCGCTATGCAATTTGAGGGCGGGCAAGTATCGGCATGGTAGACTGGCCGGGAATTCCTGCTTCCGTTGACATTTTGGCTGCTGCTGTTTTCATTTGCACTTTTGTTTCTAAAATCTAACCTTTCCCTCCCTATTTTATTCATTTTGAAAAGATGCGCACATGTGACATCTGCATGTCACCTGCCATTCTAAGCTGAATGTCCCTGCCCATGTCAGATCACAGCTGCTATGTAGCTTGAGCCTGGGCAAGTACTGGCATTGGAGACTGGCTGGGAATCCCCAGTTCCGTTGATAATTTAGCTGCTGCTATTGTCATTTGGATCTTTGGATTTTTGTTTTTAAAATCTAACTTTTCCCTCCCCATTTTATTTCTTTTGAAAAGACACGCACATGTGACATCTGCAAGTCAACAGCAATTCTAAGCTGAATGTGTCTGCCCTCTTCAGATCACAGCTGCTACGCAGTTTGAGGCCGGGCAAGTACCGGCATGGCAGACTGGCCTGGAATCCCTGCTTCCATTGACATTTTGGCTGCTGCTGTTGTCATTTTAATTTTTGTTTTTAAAATCTCACCTTTCCCTCCCCATTTTATTCGTTTTGAAAAGATGTGCACATGTGACATCAGCATGTCAACGTCCATTCTAAGCTGAATGTGCCTGCCCTCATCAGATCACAGCCGCTATGCAGCTTAAGGCCGGGCAAGTACAGGCTTGGGAGACTAGCTGGGAATCCCCACTTCCATTGACATTTTGGCTGCTGCTATTGTCATTTGGATTTTGGGATTTTTGTTTTTAAAATCTAACCTTTCCCTCCCCATTTTTTTACTTTTGAAAAAACACGCACATGTGACATCTGCACATCAACGGCTATTCTAAGCTGAATGTCCCTGCTCTCGTCATATCGCAGCTGCTATTCACCTTGAAGCCGGGCAAGTACTGGAAATCTCCAATTCCGTTGACTGGTAATCCTCGGTTCCATTGACATTCTTGCTGCTGCTATAGTCATTTGGATTTTTGTTTTTAAAATCTAACCTTTCCCTCCCCATTTTATTCCTTTTGAAAAGATGTGCACATGTGACATCTGCATGTCAACGGCCATTCTAAGCTGAATGTGCCTTCCCTCGTCAGATCGCAGCTGCTACACAGCTTGAGGCTGGGCAAGTACAGGCATGGGAGGCTGGCTGGGAATCCCTGGTTTCGTTGACATTTTGGCAGCTGCTATTGTCATTTGGATTTTGTTTTTAAATTCTAACCTTTCCCTCCCCATTTTATTCCTTTTGAAAAGACGCGCACATGTGACATCTGACCGTCACCGGCCGTTCTAAGCTGAATATGCCTGCCCTTGTCAGATTGCAGCTGCTACACAGCTTGAGGCCAGGCAAGTACAAGCATGGGAGACAGGCTGGGAATCTCCAGTTGCATTGACATTTTGGCTACTGCTATTGTCATTTGGATTTTGGGGTTTTTGTTTTTAAAATCTAACCTTTCCCTCCCCATTTTATTCCTTTTGAAAAGACGCGCATATGAGACATTTGTACGTTAATGGCCATTCTAAGCTGAATGTGCCTTCCCTTGTCAGATTGCAGCTGCTACGCAGCTTGAGGTTGGGCAAGTACCTTCATGGGAGACAGGCTGGGAATCCCTGGTACTGTTGACATTTTGGCTGCTGCTATTGTCATTTGGAATTTTGGATTTTTGTTTTTAAAATCTAACCTTTCCCTCCCCATTTTATTCCTTTTGAAAAGACACGCACATGTGACATCAGTAAGCCAACGGCCATTCTAATCTCAATGTGCCTTCCCTCATCAGATTGCAGCTGCTACGCAGCATGAGGTTTGTTAAGTGCCAGCATGGGAGACTGGCTGGGACTTCCTGGTTCCATTGACAGTTTGGCTGCAGCTATTGTCATTTGGATTTTTGTTTTTAAAATCTAACTTTTCCCTACCCATTTTATTCCTTTTGAAAAGACGGGCACATGTGACATTTGCATGTCAACAGCCATTCTAAACTGAATGTGCCTGCCCTCATCAGATTGCAGCTGCTGGGCAAGTACCTTCATGGGAGACTGGCTGGGAATCCACAGTTCTGTTGACATTTTGGCTGCTGCTATTGTCATTTGTATTTTTGTATTTTTGTTTTTAAAATCTAATCTTTCCCTCCCCATTTTATTCCATTTGAAAAGACGCGCACATGTGACATCTTCATGTCAACGGCCATTCTAAGCAGTATGTGCTTCCCCTCGTCAGATCGCAGCCACTATGCAGCATGAGGCTGGGCAAGTACCAGCATGGGAGACTGGCTGGGAATACCTGGTTTTGTTGACATTTTGGCTGCTGCTATTGTCATTTGGATTTTTGGATTTTTGTTTTTAAAATCTAACCTTTCCCTCCCCATTTTATTCCTTTTGAAAAAATGCACACATGTGATATTTGCATGTGTAGCACCCCGAGGGCTCGGCTGCTACAGGTGTATTGCACCTCGAACCAGAGGTGTGGTATTCCACTCCCGGGTAAGGATGGAATGTGGACTAGAACTCAGTTAGCTGCATGCACCACATACATCCCATTTCCGGGGGACAGATCAACGGTACTCCCACCAGATAGATGTGCAGGTACGACAGCGTCTGTCCCTGGCTGGAGTGGGAGGGGGGGAGGAATATCCCAGTGGTGCAGGAGCAGAGAGGGGAGGGACTCTGGGCATAGGAAGGAGCCCATTGGTGGCTAGTCACCTGGGCTCGGGTGTCAGAGAGAGTATAAAAGGTGGGCACCATCTTAGGAGTTCAGTCAGACAGAAGAAGAGTGAGAAGAGGAGTGACAGGGAGCAGCAGCCCTGTCTGGGTGCTGCCCCTGGAGGGACCAAGAGTGAAGAAGCAAGGAAAGAATGAGACATAAGGAAAGGCCCAGAGACATGAAGCAAGAAGGAGCCCGAACACGCTAGGAGTCAGCGGGTGAAGGGTCGGCAGATCAGGGAACCGGATCCCAAACTGGTGGAGGCCACTTATCCTCAGCCAGGAACCGGAGGTCGTGGCCACGTCTTGGCGCGACCACTCACTACACTCACCACGAAGGCACGCCACATAGGGTCAGGGAGACCGGAGATAGGTTTCGCCACCAGAAGGCCCGAGGAAGCTGGACATGGGTGGGTCCCTAGTGGGGACGGCCAGAGAAAGGAACGGAGAAAGGAGTTCAAGGTCACACTCTGGAACTGCCTGGGGGTTGGCCGAGCCCCGTACCTGGTGGACGCAGCAAGGCTCGGGTCGTCATCACCTGCAGGACTGACACTGATAACATCTGTGTGTAAAGCATTGAAAACTGCAAACAGTCTCTGTGTTCCATCGCGCTACCAGCACTAAAGGTACCGGGACGCCCTTTCTATCACTCCCTTCACCCGCACCAGCTGCCCTGAGGCCATACCTCTCCCGTTGGGGGTTATACCACCATTGCTGCACACATACCACCGGCCTCAGCGGACTGTTCTGCAGCGGCGGTCGCATGACCGCAAATCAACGGGTGGCGTAGTCGACACTTAAACAACATCTACAAAGACTGCCACACACTTAGTTTGACCACCCTGGGCACGGACCGGGTCCCCGCCACTCGGAGACTACTACCCCCATCGGATCCGGCTCCGGGTATTCCCCCGCGCACATGTGCGCCGCACTCCAGCACTGGCCCAGGGGGCATGTCAACTTTGGCGTAGTCGTCAGGATTTCGTGTCCGTAACCACCGGGTACTGCGTGCCTGAAAAAGAGACTTTTTACTTACCTTTGGTGAAGTTTCCCGCCGTCCGGAGTCGTTTCCCGCCATCCGGAGCCGATTCCCGCCATCCGACGCCATC
Source organism: Phyllobates terribilis (assembly GCF_046119375.1). Taxonomy (NCBI): domain Eukaryota; kingdom Metazoa; phylum Chordata; class Amphibia; order Anura; family Dendrobatidae; genus Phyllobates; species Phyllobates terribilis. Next base: position 4,789,414 of record NW_027362813.1, read on the forward strand.
TTCTGCCTTCTTCCCGCCATCCGTGGAGTTTTCCCGCCATTGGACGCCATCTTGAGGACGCCGCGCGGGAAGAAGAGGGGCGTGGACTCCGAAAGCCTGCGAGAACTGAAGCCCCGCCTCACGTCCGTACGTTGCGTAAGGTCCTGGAAGGAGCCCAGCGACGCCGACGTCACAGGAGCGCGACGGAAGGTCCTCAACCCTGACGATCCACTGCGGAGCCGCGGCCTACGGAAGAGGATCATCGCCAGGTAGGCCACGGTCCACTAGGGGGGAGGAGGATGTCGGATACGGAGGAGTGCTTCACCGCCACAGCCGCCATACCAGATCGCAGAGCTGCTAGCGGTGCTCCAGAAGGAAGAACCGGAGTACGCGCAGGCCGCGCTGGAAGAGCTGAACAGGAGGATGATCTGGGCGCAACGAGACGTGCTCGCCGGGTGGAAGGAGGAGTTGACCCGGCGCACGCTGACCTGCCAACCGGAGGTGCAGCCACCATCCAGCACCGCGTCCATCCCGAGAGGCAGCAGAAGCGGACCGGAGGCCGGGGACGATGCCGCGGGGGAGGCCGCAACGACAAGTAAGGGGAACGCTGTTACTCCGGGCCCTGAGGCCGCGGACCTGCCCCTACCTCCCGCCGCGGGACCCGAAGCTCTGGGTGCCGCACCGCCCACCGTACCTCCACCACCAGTAGTCAGCCCTCCAGCAGCAAGCTCTGCAGCGGAGCCTTGCCCTGAACCGTGCTCCCCAACACCGGGCACGATCAGAAAGTCACCGGCCTGGTTAAAAGGCCGAGTGCCCGCGGGCGCTGCACCCCAGCCGGGGCCCCCAGTCGTGCCATCATTGGGGAAAGACCTGTATGAGCAGCACACCTGCCCGGATGGGACACCGTTCGTCTGGCCGCCTGAGTACACCAATCCCCGCTCCAGGAAGAGTCACCCCGTAGGAGCAAGGGCCCCCGATGAACCGTTAATCCCAGCTCCGGAGCCCGTGGACCTATCTTCAACCCCGCTGGAAGATGCCCAATTCGAGGGGGACCCCACTGGAGAAGACCTGATGGGGTTCACTCAGGAGACCCGGGCGGGCGCCGCCCGGCGCTATGAGACCTGCCGCCAACAACTGGCAACGTTTGAGCGGGAGCGGAAAGAGAGGAAAGTAAAGGAGGAGTGGCTCCACATTAAAAACGTGGAGCAGAAGACAAGGACCCGCCAGGACCCCCCGTACAGCTCATGGTCCCCGAGTCACCGGGACTGTTGTTAAGTTTCACATGGCATGTGGCTCGGGCATCATCCAAGACCCGAAGACCATAAGCCAGGTGTTTGTTAACCGGAGCGACGTAGAGTCCCACCTACCGGAGGGGCACAGTGGACGGAACCTGGTGCCTGGAGATACCGTCACCTATACCAGGCATAAGGGAGTGAAGGGGTGGTACGCCCTTCATGTCCACCGGGTCAAGGAGGAGGAGGAGCTGTCATACCAGGAGGAGGAGAAAGAGGGCCCGGACGGGTCTGAACCAGAGGAAGAGAAAGGAGCGTGTGGAGGACACCGTTAATCGTAAACGGTAAAAGAGGAGATGTAAATAGTTACCCGACCGGGTATAAGGACTGTTGTGGGACTGTTTCCACTAAGAGTGTGGTCCCCGTTGGGACAGAAAGAGAACTGTTGCATATTTTTGCCCTAATCCCTAACCTGACCGAGGACTGAGAGCGGTCATCCTTTCCCTCTACCTGGCTGAGGACTGAGAGCGGCCAGATCCCAAGAACCCGAGAATTCAAGAATGTTTTATTTGAGAATGCCTTAATGTGAAATTTGATATGATGCCAAAGTTTTACATAGTGTTTTTGTAAAAGAGTTCCGGTGGCATTAGCCAGCTGTTGAGAAAACCTCCCATAAAGGAATGGATGAAAGTTGATGTGTTTTATGTGTGCGTACACTTTAAAAATTGTTTTTACTCTATTTCAGCCCGAGGACGTGCTGTGGTTTACCAGGGGGGAATGTAGCACCCCGAGGGCTCGGCTGCTACAGGGGTATTGCACCTCGAACCAGAGGTGTGGTATTCCACTCCCGGGTAAGGATGGAGTGTGGACTAGAACTCAGTTAGCTGCATGCACCACATACATCCCATTTCCGGGGGACAGATCAACGGTACTCCCACCAGATAGATGTGCAAGTACGACAGCGTCTGTCCCTGGCTGGAGTGGGAGGGGGGGAGGAATATCCCAGTGGTGCAGGAGCAGAGAGGGGAGGGACTCTGGGCATAGGAAGGAGCCCATTGGTGGCTAGTCACCTGGGCTTGGGTGTCAGAGAGAGTATAAAAGGTGGGCACCATCTTAGGAGTTCAGTCAGACAGAAGAAGAGTGAGAAGAGGAGTGACAGGGAGCAGCAGCCCTGTCTGGGTGTTGCCCCTGGAGGGAGCAAGAGTGAAGAAGCAAGGAAAGAATGAGACATAAGGAAAGGCCCAGAGACATGAAGCAAGAAGGAACCCGAACACGCTAGGAGTCAGCGGGTGAAGGGTTGGCAGATCAGGGAACCGGATCCCAAACTGGTGGAGGCCACTTATCCTCAGCCAGGAACCGGAGGTCGTGGCCACGTCTTGGCGCAACCACTCCATACACTCACCACGAAGGCACGCCACATAGGGTCAGGGAGACCGGAGATAGGTTTCGCCACCAGAAGGCCCGAGGAAGCTGGACATGGGTGGGTCCCTAGTGGGGACGGCCAGAGAAAGGAACGGAGAAAGGAGTTCAAGGTCACACTCTGGAACTGCCTGGGGGTTGGCCGAGCCCCGTACCTGGTGGACGCAGCACGGCTCGGGTCGTCATCACCTGCAGGACTGACACTGATAACATCTGTGAGTAAAGCATTGAAAACTGCAAACAGTCTCTGTGTTTCATCGCGCTACCAGCACTAAAGGTACCGGGACGCCCTTTCTATCACTCCCTTCACCCGCACCAGCTGCCCTGAGGCCATACCTCTCCCGTTGGGGGTTATACCACCATTGCTGCACACATACCACCGGCCTCAGCGGACTGTTCTGCAGTGGCGGTCGCATGACTGCAAATCAACGGGTGGCGTAGTCGACACTTAAACAACATCTACAAAGACTGCCACACACTTAGTTTGACCACCCTGGGCACGGACCGGGTCCCCGCCACTCGGAGAATACTACCCCCATCGGATCCGGCTCCGGGTATTCCCCCACGCACACGTGCGCCGCACTCCAGCACTGGCCCAGGGGGCGCGTCACATGTCACCTGCCATTCTAAGCTGAATGTGCCTGCCCTCTTCAGATCGCAGTCATTATGCAGCTTGAGGTTGGGCAAGTACCGGCATTGCAGACTGGCCTGGAATCCCTGGTTCCATTGACATTTTGGCTGCTGCTGTTGTCATTTGGATTTTTGTATTTAAAATCTCACCTTTCCCTCCCCATTTTATTCATTTTGAAAAGATTTGCACATGTGACATCAACATGTCAACCGCCATTCTAAGCTGAATGTGCCTGCCCTCGTCAGATCACAGCTGCTATGCAGCTTAAGGCTGGGCAACTATGGGCATGGGAGACTGGCTGAGAATCCCCAGTTCCATTGACATTTTGGCTGCTGCTATTGTCATTTGGATTTTCGGATTTTTGTTTTTAAAATCTAACTTTTCCCTCCCCATTTTATTCCTTTTGAAAAGACACGCACATGTGTCATCTGCATGTCAGCAGCCATTCTAAGCTGAATGTGCCAGCCCTCATCAGATCACAGCTGCTACGCAGCTTGAGGCTGGGCAAGTACCTGCAGGGGCGACTGTCTGGGAATCTCTGGTTCCATTGACATTTTGGCTGCTGCTATTGTCATTTGGATTTTTGGATTTTTATTTTTAAAATCTAACCTTTCTGTCCCCATTTTATTCCTTTTGAAAAGACGCGCACATGTTACATCTGCACGTTAACGGCCATTCTAAGCTAAATGTGCCTTCCCTCGTCAGAACTGCAGCTGCTATGCAGCTTGAGGATGGGCAAGTACCTGCATGGGAGACTGGCTGTGAATCCCTGGTTCCATTGACAGTTTGGCTGCTGCAATTGTCATTGGATTTTTGTTTTTAAAATCTAACCTTTCCCTTCCCATTTTATTCCTTTTGAAAAGACGCGCACAGATGACATCTGCACATCAATGGCCATTCTAAGCCAAATGTGCCTTCTCTCATCAGATCACAGCTGCTATGCAGCTTGAGGCTGGGAAAGTGATGGCATGGGAGACTGGCTGGGAATCCTCGGTTTTGTTGAGTTTTTGGCTGCTGTTATTGTCATTTGGATTTTTGGATTTTTGTTTTTAAAATCTGACCTTTCCCTGCACATTTTATTCCTTTTGAAAAGACGAGCACATGTGACATTTGCATGTCAACGGCCATACTAAGCTGAATGTGCCTTCCATTGTCAGATCGCAGCCGCTATGCAGCTTGAGGCTGGGTAAGTACCGGCATGGAAGAGTGGCTGGGAATCCACGGTTCCGTTGGTATTTTGGCTGCTGCTATCGTCATTCGGATTTTTGTTTTCAAAATTTAACGTTTCCCTCCCCATTTTACTCCTTTTGAAAAGACACGCACAAGTGACATCTGCAAGTCAACGGCTATTCTAAGCTGAATGTGCCTGCTCTCGTCAGATTGCAACCACTATGCAGCTTGAGGCCAGACAAGTACTGTCATGGGAGACTAGCTGGGAATACTAGGTTCCATTGACATTTTGGCTGCTGCTATTGTCAATTGGATTTTTTTTTTTAAATCTATCCTTTCCCTCCCCATTTTATTCCTTTTGAAAAGACTGCACATGTGACATCTTCACGTCAACGGCCATTTTAAGCTGAATGTGCCTGCCCTTGTCAAAACCCAGCAGCTACGCAGCTTGAGGCAGGGCAAGTACCGGCATTGGAGACTGGCTGGGAATCCCCAATTCCGTTAACATTTTGGCTGCTGCTATTGTCATTTGGATTTTTGGATTTTTGTTTTTAAAATCTAACCTCTCCCTCCCCATTTTATTCCTTTTGAAAAGACGTGCACATGTGATATCTGCACGTTAACGGCCATTCTAAGCTGAATGTTCCTGCCTTTGTCAAATCACAGCAGCTACGCAGCTTGAGGTTGGGCAAGTACCAGTATGGGAGACTGGATGGGAATACCCGCATCCGTTGACATTTCGGCTGCTGCTATTGTCATTTGGAGTTTTGTTTTTAAAATCTAACCTTTCCCTCCCCATTTTATTCATTTGAAAAGACACGCACATGTAACATTCACCTGTCAACAGTCATTCTAAGCTAAATGTGCCTGCCCTTGTCAGATCACAGCTGCTACGCAGCTTGAGGCTGGGCAAATGCTGGCATGGGAGACTGGCTGGGAATCCTCTATTTCGTTGAGTTTTTAGCTGCTGTTATTGTCATTTGGATTTTTGGATTTTTGTTTTTTAAATATGACCTTTCCCTGACCATTTTATTCCTTTTGAAAAGACAAGCACATGTGACATTTGCATGTCAACGGCCATACTAAGCTGAATGTGCCTTCCCTTGACAGATCGCAACCGTTATACAGTTTGAGGCCGGGCAAGTACCAGCATGGAAGACTGGCTGGGAATCCACGGTACCGTTGGCATTTTGGCTGCTGCTATTGTTATTTGGATTTTTGGATTTTTGTTTTTAAAATCTAACCTTTCCTTCCCCATTTTATTCCTTTTGAAAAGACGTACACATGTAATATCTGCACATCAACGGCCATTCTAAGCTGAATGTGCCTGCTGTTGTTGGATCGCAGCTTGATCCCAGGCAAGTACCAGCATGGGAGACTGGCTGGGAATCCCTGGTTCCGTTGACATTTTGGCTATTGCTATTGTCATTTGGATTTTTGTTTTTAAAATCTTACCTTTCCCTCCCCATTTTATTCCTTTTGAAAAGACGCGCACATGTGAAATCTTCACAACAACAGCAATTCTAAGCTGAATGTGCCTGCCATCGTCAGAACACAGCCGCTACGCAGCTTGAGGTCGGGACAGTACTGGCAAGGTGGAATGACTGGGAATCCCTGGTTCCATTGACATTTTGGCTGCTGCTATTGCCATTTGGATTTTAGGATTTTTGGATTTTTGTTTTTAAAATCTAACCTTTCCCTCCTCATTTTATTCCTTTTGAAAAGACGCGCACAAGTGACATCTGCACATCAATAGCAATTCTAAGCTGAATGTTTCTGCCCTTGTCAGATCACTGCTGCTACACAGCTTGAGGCTGGGCAAGTAGGAGAATGGTAGACTGTCTGGGAATCCACAGTTCTGTAGACATTTTGACTGCTACTATTGTCATTTGGATTTTTGTTTTTAAAATCAAACCTTTCCCTCCCCATTTTATTCCTTTTGAAAAGACGCGCACATGTGACATCGGCATGTCATCGGCCATTCTAAGCTGAATGTGCTTGCCCTAGTCCGATTGCAGCTGCTATGCAGCTTGAGGCTGGTCAAGCAATGTAATGGGAGACTGGCTGGGAATCCCCGGTTCCGTAGACATTTTGGCTGCTGCTATTGTCATTTGGATTTTTGTTTTTAAAATCTAACCTTTCCCTCCCCATTTTAGACCTTTTGAAAAGACGTGAACATGGAGCATCTACACATCAACGGCCATTCTAAGCTGAATGTGCCTGCTCTCATCAGATCACATCCGCTAGGCAGCTTGAGGCTGGGCAAGTACCGGCATTGGAGCCTGGCTGGGAATTCCCAATTCCATTGACATCTTGGCTGCTACTATTTTTGTCTTTAAAATCTAACTTTTCCCTCCCCACTTTATTCCTTTTGAAAAGATGCGCACATCTGTCATTTGCAGGTCAACGGCCATTCTAAGCTGAATGTGCCTGCCCTCGTCAGATTGCAGCCGCTACGCAGCTTGGGGCCGGGCAAGTACAGGCATGGGAAACTAGCTGGGAATCCCCTGTTCTGTTGACATTTCAGCTGCTGCTATTTTCGTTATTAAATTCTAACCTTTCCCTTCCCATTTTATTCCTTTTGAAAAGACGTGCACATGTGATATCTACGTGTCAACGGCTATTCTTAGCTGAATGTGCCTTCCCACATCAGATCACAGCCTCTACGCAGCTTGAGGCTTGGCAAGTACTGGCATGGGAGACTGTCTGGGAATTCCAGGATCCGTTGACATTTTGGCTGCTGCTATTGTCATTTGGATTTTTGAATTTTTGTTTTTAAATTCTATCCTTTCCCTCCCCATTTTATTCTTTTTGAAAAGACGGGTACATGTGACATCTGCACCTCAATGGCAATTCTAAGTTGAATGTGTCATCCCTCGTCAGGTCGCAGCCACAGCACACCTTGAGGGTGGGCAAGTTCCGTCATGGGAGACTGGCTGGAAATCCCCCGTTCCGTTGAAATTTTGGCTGCTGCTATTGTCATTTGGATTTTTGTTTTTAAAATATTACCTTTCCCTCCCCATTTTATTCCTTTTGAAAAGACGCGCACATGTGACATCAGCGGCCATTCTATGCTCAATGTTCCTGCCCTCATCAGATTGCAGCTGCTACACAGCTTGAGGTTGGGCAAGTACAGGCATGGGAGACTGCCTGGGAATCCCCGGTTGAATGGAAGTTTTGGCTAATGCTATTGTCATTTGGATTTTTGTTTTAAAATCAAACCTTTCCCTCCCCATTTTATTCCTTTTGAAAAGATGCGCACATGTGACAACTGCACGTCAACCGCCGTTGTAAGCTGAATGTGCCTGCCATCATAATATTGCAGCCACTACACAGCTTGAGGCCAGGCCAGTACTGGCAGGGGAGACTGGCTGGAAATCCCCAGTTTCATTTACATTTTGGCTGCTGCTATTGTCATTTGAATTTTTGGATTTTTGTTTTTAAAATCTAAGCTTTCCCTCCCCATTTTATTCCTTTTGAAAAGACGCGCACATGGGATGTCTGCACGTCAACGGCCATTCTAAGTAGTGTTGAGCCACCCCCGTAGTGTTCGAGTTCGGTTCGGTTCGTCAAACACCCGTGTGTTCGTCGAACACCTTCGAACACCGTTAAAACCAATGGCAGGCAAAAAAAACCACATAGAAACACATAGAAAACACCTTCAAAGGTGTCCAAAAGCTGACAAACTGCTCAGAAGACACAACTAACACATGGAAAAGTGACAAGTACATATAGTCATGCAAAATGAAAAGAGGTGGAGGAGTAAAAGGAGGGGGAGACACAGATATAGGCATGTCATGCCCTTCTAAAATCCAAAAAGTGAGAAGCCGACACGTTCAGTCCGCTCCTGCCCGTGCCACCTCTGTGTCGCCAGGTTTGTGCCAGAGCCGCGGTGAACCCTGATGGCCAGCCCCCCTCTCCCAATACTGGTGCCTGTCCGCTGGTGGGTCGAGCGAACCCCCCTGTGGTGGAGGCAGCTCTAAGCTTTGTAATTTAAATTGTCTCTCTAATTTGAATGAATACACTTTAAATCCATTTACAAGGATCTATTGGTATGCAAGTCTCATGCCAGCAGCTGCGTAATTCCAGCTCCAGTAGCGTCCACTAAAGCTGCTGCACTTAAAAAGCTTTTATCAGGATCGAGCTCGGCTGTCCACCGCAAGGCATCCTACTGCCAGTCCCAGCCCCTATGCCTTGGGGTGCCTCCTGATGCTCTTCACTGAGTATCCCGTGGTCCCGAAGCATTTCCTTTGAAAAAATTAAGTGTCCAAACTACAGGTGGTGTAGCTTGCTTAACAGCCGGGATAATCCACTGACTAGCAAACACTGCTACTAGGCACAATTTATTTCCTGGGCTAGATGCAGTTAAAAATTTGTAATTAGATACTCTCGTTGGATGCTGAGAAAGCATTCCATAGAGTCTCCTGGCACGCCATATAAGATTCTCTTAAAAAGCTTGGGGTAGGGGTCTAGGGGACCCTTTTATAGCCAAAATCACGGCCCTGTATCACAATACGTCACCTAGGCTGAAGATAAATGGAACTGTAGCACCCTGAGGACTCGGTTGCTACAGAGGTATTGCACCTCATCCAGAGGTGTGATATCTCACTCTCAGGTAAGGATGGAGTGTGGATCAGGACCCGACACCTGCATGCATTACACCACATTGCCGTAGGGCAGGGCGACCAATATGCCTCTGAGATGGGCACGACAGTCCCTGTCCCTGGCTGGAGTGGGGGGAGGGAACACTGAGGAAGGGGAACCCTGTAGTGCAGGAGCAGGGAGGAAGAAGTTCCTGGGTGCATTGAGAAGGGAGTATAAAAGGTGGGCACCATCTTAGTTCAGTGCAGAGAAGTCTGAGCAGAGGTGGCAGGGAGCAGGGGCTCTGCATGAGCTCTGCTCCGGAGGTGGGCCTAGTAACAGAGGCCCAGGCCTGGAAGAGGGAGAGGGAAGGAAGAGGAGCAGAGAGTGCTCCAGGAATGAGGAATGAAGGGATCCCAGGGGTGCGGATGGGCGAGTCGCCACCGCACGCCCGAATCCACCTGCGTGGAGGGGTCAGGCCAAAGGGGGAGACCGGTCCCCGAACTAGTGGAGGCAGGAAACGACCCTCAGCTAGAAACCGGAGGCTGTGACATTTTATGTGGCGCAGCCCCTCGCTACACCCGCTAGGAAGGCACCACATAGGGTCAGGGAAACTGGCGCCAAGTTTACCAAGAGGAGGCCCGAGGCAGCCGGACAGAAGGGTTGGTAAGAAAGGCCAGACAAAGGACACACAAAGGGGGTCCTGTGAAGCGCTCCAAAGATATCTGGGAGTTGTCTGAGCCCTCACCTGGTGAGCACAGTACGACGTGGGCAGCCGTTACCTGCAGACGTGGTCTGGATAATAAGAACTGTGAGTAAAGGCCCTGGACTGCATCACTGACTCCGTGTCGTTACTGCTGCTGCCCTGCACCATCACCCCCATCCTCCGCATACACTGCCCTGAGGCTATACTCCTCTCGTGGGGAGTTATGCTACACTCTGCTGCACCCACAACACCAGCCTCAGCGGTCTGCCCTGCAGCGGCGGTTCACTCTGACCGCAATCCACGGGTGGCGTAGTCGGACATTTAAACATCAAAACCACATAAATAGTTCCGCCACTTGTTTGACCACCCTGAGCCACGGAACCGGGTCGCCGCCACGAAGACTACAACCACCAGCATCCACCAAAAAGGGTCCGGCTCCGGGTGTCCCAAGGCCCAGGGGGTGCATCAGAACATTTTCATCACCTTTCACAATCACCAATGGGACAAGGCAGGGATGTCCTCTGTCCCCTCTCTTATACATCCTAGTGACGGAGCACCTGCTCTCATCAATTCGCCATAACCCCAATATTAGGTGGATTGAGGTGGGAGTCACCGAGTACAAGTGCTCTCTATTTGCTGATGATGTCCTAGTATATATCACTCAATCACATATATCCATCCATGCTGTTATGGCTGAAATAGATCACTTTGTTACATGGTCAAATTTTAAAATCAATGCAGCGAAGTCTGAGGCCCTCGATGTCTCCCTCCCCAAATCCATATAGGATTCCATCCAGTCCAACTTTCCCTTTGCCTGGCCCTCACAGGGTATCAAATACTTAGGAATTCCTATTCATAGAGACCTCTCCCATCTATGTTATCTTAATTTTGGGCCCTTTATTGAACAACTCCATACAGACCACGGTTGGCAAGTTAGAACTGTAAGATTCACTACCTGAACCACTGGTGTTTTGTGGAAAAGCACATGTACACTGCGTTCCAAATTATTATGCAAAAAGTGTTTAGGAGTGATAAGGGAAGAATTTGTTTGTTTGTCAGTTAAACTCATTGATGGTGATGTGTGTCAGGGCTCTTTATATCACTGTAAGCAATTGCAGACACCTATGCTAATTAGTTTGGCAGGTGTGTCCATTGAAAGGCAAGACTACTTAAGAAGGCTGTCTCACATTATTAAGCAGCCTACATTTTCTGCCAAAATGGGAAAGAAAAAGGATGTGTCGGCTGCTGAGAAGCAACAAATTGTGGAGTGTTTAGGTCAAGGCATGACTACAATCAACATTGTGCGATGATCAGGATGAAGTGTCTTGGCAATCAAGAAGTATGTAGCTGATTCACAGTACACACGTGTGCGTGCTGATAAGGGCAAATTGAGGACTCTTTCCTACAGGCAATTACGTCAGGTTGAAAGAGCAGCGGCAAAAAAGCCTTGTCATAGCAGCAGACAAGTTTTTGAAGTTGCTTGTGCCTCCAACATCCCCCGAACAACAAGATGCAGGGTCCTTCAGAGGTTTGCAGCTGTGCATACGCCATCCTGTCGACCTCCTCTATCCACTTCACACAAGCAGAAACGGCTCCAGTGGGCCAAACATTACATGAAGACTGATTTCAAAACTGTTTTGTTCACGGATGAGTGCCGTGCAGCGCTCGATGGTCCAGATGGATGGAGTGGAGGATGGCTGGTTGATGGACACCCCACGCAAACACGGCTACAGCGCCAACAAGGAGGAGGTGGAGTAATGTTTTGGGCTGGAATCATGGGGAGAGAGATTGTCGGCCCCTTTAGGATCCCTGAAGGCGCTAAAGATGAACTCCATAATGTATGTGGATTTTCTCAAACAGCAGTTCCTGCCATGGTTCAAGAAGAAGAACCGTGTATTTCACAGCAAGATCATTTTTCTGCATGATAATGCACCATCTCATGCTGCACATAAAACATCTGCATCTCTGGCTGATATGGGCATAAAAGGGGACAAACTTATGGTGTGACCCCCATGCTCCCCTGACCTCTACCCCATTCAGAACCTTTGGAGCATCATTAAAAGGAGTGTCTATGATGGCGGGAGGCAGTTCACATCTAAGCAACAGCTCTGGGAGGGTATTCTGTCCTCATGCAAAACAAATGAAGCAGAAACCATCCAAAACCTGACAAATTCAATGGACGAGAGAGTTCAGAAGCTCCTTTCGAACAAGGGGTCCTATGTGAAAATGTAACATCACCTAGAATAAAGTTTTGAGTTGAAAACTGTTTGATTTCAGTTTCTAACAACCTGCTAATGCTTATAATTTCAAAAATGACCATTTTTTTGGTCTTTATTAAAATGAAAAGGTTGATCGAAAAGTTTGGGGGATCTAAGAGTGTGGCAACCCAGTAGTCATGATTACTTCGAATTCTGACAATATGAGGGTCATGATGCAGGTAGTGCAGCAAGAAGGCACTTATGTGTCTTGCGCATCTCGGAGCCCCAAAATTATTTTCCGGGCTAGATGCAGCTGAAAATTATTATTAATTTTTAATCTGGTGAAGCTTTAGTATAGATGGCCTAATAGGATCAGTGCTGCACACTGCTACAAAGCCCAAATTATTTTCCAGTCAAGATACAGATAAACATGATTAGTAATTTGAAAGCTTAAAACGGTTGGTAGGGTGATTTTAACCAATCATCAAGCTTTTACTCTCCCCAGGATGACACAGGGGTAGAAAAGTCGTTTCGGATCCATGATTTGTTCATCTTTATGAACGTGAGTCTGTCTACATTATCAGTGGAGAGCCGCGTGCGCTTATCTGTCAGCACACCACCAGCAGCGCTGAACACACGTTCAGACAGAACGCTGGCTGCGGGGCATGACAAGATCTCCAAGGCGTAAGTGGCTAGCTCCGGCCATTTATCCAGATTGGAAGCCCAAAAAGAGCAAGGGTCCAGTGACACAGTCGTGGCTTCAATGTTTACTTGGAGATACTCCTGTACCATCGTCTCTAGGCGTTGACTATGTGTCAGACTTCTTGTCTCCTGTGGCCTTGCAAAGGATGGGCTAAAAAAGTGGTGAAATGATTCCGCAAAATTGATGTTACCAGCAGATACTGTGGTTCTGTTACGGTTTGAGTGCTGAACACTTGACGGTCCCACGGTTGGCAAGTTGGAACTGTGAGATTCACTACGTGCACCACTGGTATTTTGTGGAAAAGCACATGTAAGATTCTGCAACAGTCTCTGCTGATACTCCTGCATGCGTGCATCCCTTTCTATGGCAGGAATAATTTCTGCAAATTTACTTTTGTACCGGGGATCTAACAGTGTGGCAACCCAGTAGTCAGGATTATTTCTAATTCTCACAATTCGAGGGTCATGTTGCAGGTAGTGCAGCAAGAAGGCACTCATGTGTGTTGCGCATCCAGGAGCACCAAGTCCCTGTTGTGTTGGTGGCGAGGTAACAATCATGCTTCCTTCCTCTGTCCTCTCCCCCCAACCTCGCACAACAGAAATGTGATCAAGGTCTCCCTCATCTGATGAGTCTTCCATCAGTTCGTCCTCCACTTCTTCCTGGGCTCCTGCACCTTCCTCACTAGTTTGGCTGCTACCATGCGCCCTGGTAAAATCATCTCCCCCACCCTCACATGTCTGCCGCCTTGGTGCTGCCGACCGTCTGGACCTTGCAGATGTTAGCCCTTCCGCATACAACTCCTCCTCCTCTACTTCCTCCACCTCCTCTTGTGCCACCACCTGACTCCGAATTCTGTTTAACATGTGCTCCAGCATGTAAATCACCGGAATAGTCATGCTGATAATGGCATCTTCAGCACTAAACATCTTCATCGCCATTTCAAAACTGTGCAGAAGGGTGCATAGGTCCCTGATCTGAGACCACTCCTCCAGCGTGATTTGCCCCACCTCTGAATCTCGTTGGCCCAGGCTATACGTCAGAACGTATTGCACCTGGGCTTGTCGGTGCTGCCACAGTCGCTGCAACATGTGCAGAGTTGAATTCCACCGGGTAGGCACATCGCATTTTAGCCGGTGAAGTGGCAGGCCCAACGACTTCTATAGAGATGTAAGTCGCTGAGCTGCGGGATGCGAACGGCGGAAGTGAGCACACAGTGACCGCGCCCTCTGCAGAAGGCCATCTAATCTGGGATAGTGGGCTAAAAATTGCTGGACAACCAGGTTCAACACGTGAGCCATACAAGGCACGTGTGTGACATTGCCCCGGCGAAGGGCCGCACCCAGGTTTGCAGCATTGTCGCACACGGCCTTCCCTGGTTTCAGGTCCAGTGGAGACAACCATTCATGAAATTGGTTCTCCAGAGCTGACCACAACTCCTCAGCTGTGTGACTCACATTTCCCAGACATTTCAATGTAAAAACCGCCTGATGACGTTGAGCCCTACTGCCAGCATAGTAAGGAGGTGTGCAGGATCCCTTCTGCGCAGTTAGAAAGCTTGTGGCATGACCAGACAGGCTTTGGGTGCAGGTGGAAGACCGAGAGGAGGTTGAGGAGGCAGAAGCAGTGGAGGAACTTTGACATAAAGAGGATTGACGCACAACTCGTGGGGACGGCAAGACTTGGACAGCAGCCCCTTGTCCTGCTGTCACCATAGTTACCCAGTGCCCAGTCAGCGACATGTAACGCCCCTGTCCATGCCTACTCGTCCAAGTGTCTGTGGTGAAATGCACCCTGTCACACACAGAGTTTCTCAAAGAAGCGGTGATGTTGTGTGCGACATGCTGGTGGAGCGCAGGCACACCTTTCTTTGAGAAGTAGTGCCGACTGGGCATCTGGTACTGGGGCACTGCGACGGACATAAGGTCTCGAAAATCCTCTGTGTCCACCAGGCGGAAAGGCAGCATTTCTGTAGCCAAGAGCTTGCAGATGGTGAAATTCAACCTCTTAGCTATCTCATGGCTAGGAAGAAATGGTCTTTTACTTGTCCACATCTGAGGGACCGAGGGCTGGCTATTGTGCTTAGACGGGGTTGATAAGGGTGTCCCCGGCGAACTGCCGGTCTGTGAGGAAGATGCAGGCGGACATGTTAGGTTGCCTTGATCCAAAGGTGGTGCTATCGATGTCGGACAGCGCTCAACACCAGCTGGTGTTACCACCTCCAAAGAAAATGATGACCTGCCAATCACGCTGGCTGTTGCAGGTAAAGAGGTGGCAGGTCTGCGCCCCAAAACACGTGTGACTGCTGTCCCCCCAGTCACAGAGGATGAAGAGGCCGCGGATGGACAAGATATGGCAGACGGTGGTTGGCCCGGCCGGCTAGGCCGCATTGTAGCACACTGAGCTTCCCACTGCAACTTATGCTTCATGTCCATGTGCCGGTTCATGCATGAAGTACTCAAACTATGTATTTTTTGGCCTCTACTTAGCTTTTGCTGACAAATGTTACAGATAACACGAGTTGGGTCATCTTTATCGATCTGAAAAAATGCCCAGGCTATGCAAGGCTTATCACCCATGCGACCTGACGAGCCACCACGACTTGTGGTGAGAGGCAGAGTTGTGTTTGAGGATGCAGTTGTTGACGTGCTTCCAGTACTATGTCTCTGTCCAGGAAGGCGCAACCTGACCTCATCGTCACTAGCATCTTCCTCCACCTCCTCTGCTGACCTCATCTCTTGGCTGACTGTGGGTTGACAGTAAGTGGGATCTCCGACCTCATCATCATCACCCTGTGCGTTATCACACCCGTCGTCCTCAGAGCCAACCTGTTCCTGCCCTGACAAAAAACTAAAGTTGTCGCTCCAATCAGGTTTTTGAGTCTTATCATCATCTTCCTCATTGTCTCCACCAACAGGAGTTACAGTTTGGGAATGAGGGTCTATATTATGGTCAGAACGTTCTGCGTCTGGTCCTGGATCCGACTCATAAAGATTCTGGGCATCAGTGCAGATCATTTCCTCGTCTGGATTCACAGAAGCACTGGAGTCGACCTCTGATTCCCAGGCTATAGTATGAGTAAACAGCTCTGCAGACTCAACCATCTGTTCTACCTCATACTCAGACGGGCAGCTGGAGATTTGGGAGCTGTGAGGAAGCAAGTGCGATTTGGGTGACACCTTTGAGGACTGGAGTATTTGTGATGTTGAAGTTGATGTGGAGGAGAGCCCACTTAAAGGAGCACTTGATATCCGTTGAAGCACCTGCTGTTTTTGTACCTCATCTGGAATTTGTAGCGATTGGCGTGGCCGTAAGAAAGGGATCTTATCACATTGTCCGCTAAAAGAAGTAGACATTTTAGTTTGGCTGGAAGATGGTCTTTCTTCTGCACCTACCCCACGGACACAACCTTTTTTCCCCTTCCCAACACGCCTATTCCCCTTTTCACCAGCAGCAGGCCTTTTTCCACTCATTTTGGTGGTTAACTAATTCACAACTCTGGAGTTGTTTGCACAAAAAAACAATGGATGGTAACCGAGCAGAGCTGAGTGGCCAAACTGTGGTATTAGGCCAAAACTATTGGCTGGGTTAGATGCAGAAAAAAATTATTTTGAATTTGCAACCTGATGGAGGTCAGTATAGATGGACTAATACAACAAGTCCCACACACAGCTAGAAGCCGAATATTTTTTCAGAGGTAGATGCAGAAAAAAATATATTCAGTTTGCAACCTGATGGAGGTCAGTATAGATGGACTAATACAACAAGTCCCACACACAGCTAGAAGCCCAAATATTTTTTCAGAGGTACTGTAGATGCAGATAAAAATTAGTTTTAATTTGCAACCTGATGGAGGTCAGTATAGGTGGACTAATAGAACAAGTCCCACACACTGCTAGAAGCCCAAATTTTTTTTCAGAACTAGATGCAGAAAAAAATTATATTCAATTTGCAACTTGCTGGAGGTCAGTATAGAAGGACTAATAGAACAAGTCCCACACACTGCTAGAAGCCCAAATATTTTTTCAGAGCTAAATGAAGAAAAAAATTATTTTTAATTTGCAACCTGATGGAGGTCAGTATAGATGGACTAATAGACCAAGTCCCACACACCGCTAGAAGCCCAAATATTTTTTCAGAGCTAGATGCAGAAAAAAATTATATTCAGTTTGCAACCTGATGGAGGTCAGTATAGATGGATTAATAGAACAAGACCCACACACAGCTAGAAGCCGAATATTTTTTCAGAGCTAGATGCAGAAAAAAATTATATTCAATTTGCAACCTGCTGGAGGTCAGTATAGAAGGACTAATAGAACAAGTCCCACACACTGCTAGAAGCCCAAATATTTTTTCAGAGCTAAATGAAGAAAAAAATTATTTTTAATTTGCAACCTGATGGAGGTCAGTATAGATGGACTAATAGACCAAGTCCCACACACCGCTAGAAGCCCAAATATTTTTTCAGAGCTAGATGCAGAAAAAAATTATATTCAGTTTGCAACCTGATGGAGGTCAGTATAGATGGACTAATAGAACAAGTCACACACACAGCTAGAAGCCGAATATTTTTTCAGAGCTAGATGCAGAAAAAAATTATATTCAATTTGCAACCTGATGGAGGTCAGTATAGATGGACTAATAGACCAAGTCCCACACACCGCTAGAAGCCCAAATATTTTTTCAGAGCTAGATGCAGAAAAAAATTATATTCAGTTTGCAACCTGATGGAGGTCAGTATAGATGGATTAATAGAACAAGACCCACACACAGCTAGAAGCCGAATATGTTTTCAGAGCTAGATGCAGAAAAAAATTATATTCAATTTGCAACCTGCTGGAGGTCAGTATAGAAGGACTAATAGAACAAGTCCCACACACTGCTAGAAGCCCAAATATTTTTTCAGAGCTAGATGCAGAAAAAAATTATTTTTAATTTGCAACCTAATGGAGGTCAGTATAGATGGACTAATAGACCAAGTCCCACACACCGCTAGAAGCCCAAATATTTTTTCAGAGCTAGATGCAGAAAAAAATTATATTCAATTTGCAACCTGCTGGAGGTCAGTATAGAAGGACTAATAGAACAAGTCCCACACACTGCTAGAAGCCCAAATATTTTTTCAGAGCTAGATGCAGAAAAAAATTATTTTTAATTTGCAACCTGATGGAGGTCAGTATAGATGGACTAATAGACCAAGTCCCACACACTGCTAGAAGCCCAAATATTTTTTCAGAGCTAGATGCAGAAATTTTTTTTATTCAATTTGCAACCTGATGGAGGTCAGTATAGATGGACTAATAGACCAAGTCCCACACACTGCTAGAAGCCCAAATATTTTTTCAGTGCTAGATGCAGAAATTTTTTTTATTCAATTTGCAACCTGATGGAGGTCAGTATAGATGGACTAATAGACCAAGTCCCACACACTGCTAGAAGCCCAAATATTTTTTCAGAGCTAGATGCAGAAAAAAATTATTTTTAATTTGCAACCTGATGGAGGTCAGTATAGATGGACTAATAGACCAAGTCCCACACACCGCTAGAAGCCCAAATATTTTTTCAGAGCTAAATGAAGAAAAAAATTATTTTTAATTTGCAACCTGATGGAGGTCAGAATAGATGGACTAATAGACCAAGTCCCACACACTGCTAGAAGCCAAAATATTTTTTCAGAGCTAGATGCAGAAAAAAATTATTTTTAATTTGCAACCTGATGGAGGTCAGTATAGATGGACTAATAGACCAAGTCCCACACACCGCTAGAAGCCCAAATATTTTTTCAGAGCTAGATGCAGAAAAAAATTATATTCAATTTGCAACCTGCTGGAGGTCAGTATAGAAGGACTAATAGAACAAGTCCCACACACTGCTAGAAGCCCAAATATTTTTTCAGAGCTAAATGAAGAAAAAAATTATTTTTAATTTGCAACCTGATGGAGGTCAGCATAGATGGACTAATAGACCAAGTCCCACACACTGCTAGAAGCCCAAATATTTTTTCAGAGCTAGATGCAGAAATTTTTTTTATTCAATTTGCAACCTGATGGAGGTCAGTATAGATGGACTAATAGACCAAGTCCCACACACTGCTAGAAGCCCAAATATTTTTTCAGAGCTAGATGCAGAAAAAAATTATTTTTAATTTGCAACCTGATGGAGGTCAGTATAGATGGACTAATAGACCAAGTCCCACACACCGCTAGAAGCCCAAATATTTTTTCAGAGCTAGATGCAGAAAAAAATTATATTCAGTTTGCAACCTGATGGAGGTCAGTATAGATGGATTAATAGAACAAGACCCACACACAGCTAGAAGCCCAATATTTTTTAAGAGGTAGATGCAGAAAAAAATATATTCAGTTTGCAACCTGATGGAGGTCAGTATAGATGGACTAATAGAATGATGCTATGCCCAAAAGATTTTACTTCACTAGGTGCAGTAAAAAAATTGGTATTCTATACACAGGTGGTATATCTTGCAACACAGATAGGCTATTCCACTGACTAACACACTCTGCAATAGGCCAAAAATGATTAGCTTTGCTAGATTCAGCCAAATGCTGTGAAAAAAGCTTGCACAGCACTGGCACAGACCTGCCTGGCAAAAACTGATAGGAACTCATGTAACCTAGTCCTGAAAAGGACTGCAATTACAATTAGTCTTTACTCCCACAACCTATCTATTTAAGAGCAAGACCTCCCTGATAAAAGTCGTAGGAAATGCTGTAACCTAGTCCTTAAAAGGACTGCAATCACAACTATTCCTTACTCCCAAGCTATCTGTATATTTGTGCGAAAATTGGCTTGAAATTAACAAGGTATAGCGCACACAGCAACAGCGGTGCCGTCTAACACGCAGCTGCAGCAGTGAGAAAATGGTGGCGACGGGGAAAATGGCTTGGTCTTATAGGGCAAGGGCATGTGACATACACTGCCAATGAAACATGCCCTTGCTTGTGTGAAAAAAAGCACTTCGCTCCGTGTGCGTGCTGCTGATAGGCTGACAGATTGCACCTCCCCACTGTAAATGAGGGAAAGAGAAAAAAAAATGGAGATCTTCATTATTCCTGCAGAGATCCATCCCCTGCCCCTCCCCCCACCCCGCTGTACACTCAAACTGCGTATTAACATTAATTTTCATCATTACTGAGAAAAAATCCAGTTATGATTTTGGTGCACGAACAGTTATCGAACATAACCTCGAACAGCCGAATTTTTCTCAAATCGTTTGTGTTCGCCGAACACCGCCCAAAACAGCTCGAATTTGAGATTGGCGAACAGTTCAAGTCGAACAACGCTCATTTCTAATTCTAAGCTGAATGTGCCTGCTCTTGTCAGATCTCAGCTGCTTCGCAGCTTGAGGCTGGGCAAGTACTGGTTTGGGAGACTGGCTGGGAATCCCCAGTTCCGATTACATTTTGGCTGCTGCTATTGTCATTTGGATTTTTGGATTTTTTTTTATAATCTCACCTTTCCCTGCCCATTTTATTCCTTTTGAAAAGACGTGCACATGTGACATCTGTTTGTCAACGGCCATTCTAAGCTGAATGTGCCTGCCCTCGTCAGATTGCAGTTGCTAAGCAGCTTGAGGCTAGACAGGTACTGGCATGGGAGACTGGCTGGGAATCCCTGCTTCTGTTGACATTTTGGCTGCTGCTATTGTCATTTGGATATTTGTTTTTAAAATCTAATCTTTCCCTTCCCATTTTATTCCTTTTGAAAAGACGCGCACATGGGCCTTCTGCATTTCAACGGCCATTCTAAGCTGAATGTACCTTCCCTTGTTAGATAGCAGCTGCTATGCAGCTTGAGGTCAGGTAAGTACTGGCATGGGAGACTGGCTGGGAATCCCTAGTTCCGTTGACATTTTGGCTGCTGCTATTGTCATTTGTATTTTTGGATTTTTGTTTTTAAAATCTATCCTTTCCCTCCCCATTTTATTCCTTTTGAAAAGACGCGCACATGTGACATCTGCATGCTAATGGCCATACTCTGCTGTATGTGTCTGTCCTCGTCAGATAGCAGCCGCTACACAGCTTGAGGCTGGGCAATTACTGGTATGCGAGACTGGCTGGGAGTTCCCGGTTCCATTGAAATTTTGGCTGCTGCTATTGTCATTTGGATTTTTGGATTTTTGTTTTTAAAATCTAACCTTTCCCTCCCTATTTTGTTCCTTTTGAAAAGACACGCACATATGACATCTGTATGTTAACGTCCATTCTAAGCTGAATGTGCCTGCACTCATCAGGTTGCAGCTGCTACGCACCTTGAGGCTGGGCAAGTGCTGGCATGGGGGACTGGCTGGGAATCCCTGGTTCTGTTGATATTTTGGCTGCTGGTATTGTCATTTGGACTTTTGGATTTTTGTTTTTAAAATCCAACCTTTCCCTCCCCATTTTATTCCTTTTGAAAAGACGCGCACAAGTGATATCTGCACGTCAACGGCTATTTTAAGCTGAATGTGCCTACCCTCGTCAGATCACAGTTGCTATACAGCTTGAGGCCGGGTAAGTACTGGCATGGGAGACTGGCTGGGAATCCCTGGTTCCGTTGACATTTTGGCTGCTGCTATTGTCATTTGGATTTTTGTTTTTAAAATCTTTCCTTTCCCTCCCCATTTTTTTCCTTTTGAAAAGACGTGCACATGTGACATCTGCATATCAACGGTAGAGATGAGCGTTGTTCCACTTGAACTGTTCGCCAATCTCAAATTCGAGCTGTTTTGGGCTGTGTACAAGCCGTTCGGCGAACACGAACGATTTGAGAAAAATTTGGCTGTTCGAGGTTATGTTCGATAACTGTTCGTGCACCAAAATCATAACTGGATTTTTTCTCAGTAATGATGAAAATTAATGTTAATACGCAGTTTGAGTGTACAGCGGGGTGGGGGGAGGGGCAGGGATGGATCTCTGCAGGAATAATGAAAAACTCCATTTTTTTTCTCTTTCCCGCATTTGCAGTGGGGAGGTGCAATCTGTCAGCCTATCAGCAGCGCACACACGGAGCGAAGTGCTTTTTTTCACACAAGCAAGGGCATGTGTCATTGGCAGTGTATGTCACATGTCCTTGCCCTATAAGACCCAGCCATTTTCCCCGTCGCCACCATTTTCTCACTGCTGCAGCTGCGTGTTACACGGCACCGCTGTTGCTGTGTGCGCTATACCTTGTTAATTTCAAGCCAATTTTCGCACAAATCTACAGATAGCTTGGGAGTAGGGAATAGTTGTGATTGCAGTCCTTTTAAGGACTAGGTTACAGCATTTCCTACGACTTTTATCAGCCAGGTCTGTGCTCTTAAATAGATAGATTGTGGGAGTAAAGACTAATTGTAATTGCAGTCCTTTTCAGGACTAGGTTACATCAGTTCCTATCAGTTTTTTCCAGGCAGGTCTGTGCCAGTGCTGTGCAAGTTTTTTTCACAGCATTTGGCTGAATCTAGCAAAGCTAATCCTTTTTGGCCTATTGCAGAGTGTGTTAGTCAGTGGAGTAGCCTATCTGTGTTGCAAGATATACCACCTGTGTATAGAATAACAATTTTTTTACTGCACCTAGTGAAGTAAAATCTTTTGGGCATAGCATCATTCTATTGGTCCATCTATACTGACCTCCATCAGGTTGCAAATTAAAAATAATTTATATTTGCATCTAGCTCTGAAAAAATATTTGGCTTTCTAGCAGTGTGTGGGACTTTCTCTATTAGTCCATCTATACTGACCTCCATCAGGTTGCAAATTAAAAATAATTTATATCTGCATCTAGCTCTGAAAAAATATTTGGCCTTCTAGCAGTGTGTGGGACTTTCTCTATTAGTACATCTATACTGACCTCCATCAGGTTGCAAATTCAAAATAATTTTTTGTCTGCATCTAGCTCTGAAAAAATATTTGGCCTTCTAGCAGTGTGTGGGACTTTCTCTATTAGTCCATCTATACTGACCTCCATCAGGCTGCAAATTAAAAATAATTTTTTTCTGCATCTACCTCTGAAAAAATATTTGGGCTTCTAGCTGTGTGTGGGACTTGTTCTATTAGTCCATCTATACTGACCTCCATCAGGTTGCAAACTGAATATAATTTTTTTCTGCATCTAGCTCTGAAAAAATATTTGGCCTTCTAGCAGTGTGTGGGACTTTCTCTATTAGTCCATCTATACTGACCTCCATCAGGTTGCAAATTCAAAATCATTTTTTGTCTGCATCTAGCTCTGAAAAAATATTTGGCCTTCTAGCAGTGTGTGGGACTTTCTCTATTAGCCCATCTATACTGACCTCCATCAGGCTGAAAATTAAAAATTATTTTTTGTCTGCATCTAGCTCTGAAAAAATATTTGGCCTTCTAGCAGTGTGTAGGACTTTCTCTATTAGTCCATCTATACTGACCTCCATCAGGTTGCAAATTCAAAATAATTTTTTGTCTGCATCTAGCGCTGAAAAAAAATTTGGCCTTCTAGCAGTGTGTGGGACTTTCTCTATTAGTCCATCTATACTGACCTCCATCAGGTTGCAAATTAAAAATAATTTTTATCTGCATCTAGCTCTGAAAAAATATTTGGCCTTCTAGCAGTGATTGGGACTTTCTCTATTAGTCCATCTATACTGACCTCCATCAGGTTGCAAATTAAAAAGAATTTTTATCTGCATCTAGCTCTGAAAAAATATTTGGCCTTCTAGCAGTGTGTGGGACTTTCTCTATTAGCCCTTCTATACTGACCTCCATCAGGTTGCAAATTAAAAATTATTTTTTGGCTGCATCTAGCTCTGAAAAAATATTTGGCCTTCTAGCAGTGTGTAGGACTTTCTCTATTAGTCCATCTATACTGACCTCCATCAGGTTGCAAATTCAAAATAATTTTTTGTCTGCATCTAGCTCTGAAAAAAAATTTGGCCTTCTAGCAGTGTGTGGGACTTTCTCTATTAGTCCATCTATACTGACCTCCATCAGGTTGCAAATTAAAAATAATTTTTATCTGCATCTAGCTCTGAAAAAATATTTGGCCTTCTAGCAGTGATTGGGACTTTCTCTATTAGTCCATCTATACTGACCTCCATCAGGTTGCAAATTAAAAAGAATTTTTATCTGCATCTAGGTCTGAAAAAATATTTGGCCTTCTAGCAGTGTGTGGGACTTTCTCTATTAGTCCATCTATACTGACCTCCATCAGGTTGCAAATTAAAAATAATTTTTTGTCTGTATCTAGCTCTGAAAAAATATTTGGCCTTCTAGCAGTGTGTGGGACTTTGTCTATTAGTCCATCTATACTGACCTCCATCAGGTTGCAAATTCAAAATAATTTTTTGTCTGCATCTAGCTCTGAAAAAATATTTGGCCTTCTAGCAGTGTGTGGGACTTTCTCTATTAGTCCATCTATACTGACCTCCATCAGGTTGCAAATTAAAAATAATTTTTATCTGCATCTAGCTCTGAAAAAATATTTGGCCTCCTAGCAGTGTTTGGGACTTTCTCTATTAGTCCATCTATACTAACCTCCATCAGGTTGCAAACTGAATATATTTTTTTTCTGCATCTACCTCTGAAAAAATATTGGGCTTCCAGCTGTGTGTGGGACTTGTTCTATTAATCCATCTATACAGACCTCCATCAGGTTGCAAACTGAATATAATTTTTTTCTGCATCTACCTCTGAAAAAAAATTTGGCCTTCTAGCAGTGTGTGGGACTTTCTCTATTAGTCCATCTATACTGACCTCCATCAGGTTGCAAATTCATAATCATTTTTTGTCTGCATCTAGCTCTGAAAAAATATTTGGCCTTCTAGCAGTGTGTGGGACTTTCTCTATTAGTCCATCTATACTGACCTCCATCAGGTTGCAAATTAAAAATAATTTTTATCTGCATCTAGCTCTGAAAAAATATTTGGCCTTCTAGCAGTGTGTGGGACTTTCTCTATTAGTCCATCTATACTGACCTCCATCAGGTTGCAAATTCAAAATAATTTTTTGTCTGCATCTAGCTCTGAAAAAATATTTGGCCTTCTAGCAGTGTGTGGGACTTTCTCTATTAGTCCATCTATACTGACCTCCATCAGGTTGCAAATTAAAAATAATTTTTATCTGCATCTAGCTCTGAAAAAATATTTGGCCTTCTAGCAGTGTGTGGGACTTTCTCTATTAGTCCATCTATACTGACCTCCATCAGGTTGCAAATTAAAAATAATTTTTTGTCTGCATTTAGCTCTGAAAAAATATTTGGCCTTCTAGCAGTGTGTGGGACTTTCTCTATTAGTCCATCTATACTGACCTCCATCAGGTTGCAAATTAAAAATAATTTTTTGTCTGCATCTAGCTCTGAAAAAATATTTGGCCTTCTAGCAGAGTGTGTGGGACTTTCTCTATTAGTCCATCTATACTGACCTCCATCAGGTTGCAAATTAAAAATAATTTTTTGTCTGCATCTAGCTCTGAAAAAATATTTGGCCTTCTAGCAGTGTGTGGGACTTTCTCTATTAGTCCATCTATACTGACCTCCATCAGGTTGCAAATTCAAAATCATTTTTTGTCTGCATCTAGCTCTGAAAAAATATTTGGCCTTCTAGCAGTGTGTGGGACATTCTCTATTAGTCCATCTATACTGACCTCCATCAGGTTGCAAATTAAAAATAATTTTTTGTCTGCATCTAGCTCTGAAAAAATATTTGGCCTTCTAGCAGTGTGTGGGACATTCTCTATTACTCCATCTATACTGACCTCCATCAGGTTGCAAATTCAAAATAATTTTTTGTCTGCATCTAGCTCTGAAAAAATATTTGGCCTTCTAGCAGTGAGTGGGACTTTCTCTATTAGTCCATCTATACTGACCTCCATCAGGTTGCAAATTAAAAATAATTTTTATCTGCATCTAGGTCTGAAAAAATATTTGGCCTTCTAGCAGTGTGTGGGACTTTCTCTATTAGTCCATCTATACTGACCTCCATCAGGTTGCAAATTAAAAATAATTTTTTGTCTGCATCTAGCTCTGAAAAAATATTTGGCCTTCTAGCAGTGTGTGGGACTTTCTCTATTAGTCCATCTATACTGACCTCCATCAGGTTGCAAACTCAAAATAATTTTTTGTCTGCATCTAGCTCTGAAAAAATATTTGGCCTTCTAGCAGTGTGTGGGACTTTCTCTATTAGTCCATCTATACTGACCTCCATCAGGTTGCAAATTAAAAATAATTTTTATCTGCATCTAGCTCTGAAAAAATATTTGGCCTTCCAGCAGTGTTTGGGACTTTTTCTATTAATCCATCTATACTGACCTCCATCAGGTTGCAAACTGAATATATTTTTTTTCTGCATCTACCTCTGAAAAAATATTGGGCTTCTAGCTGTGTGTGGGACTTGTTCTTTTAATCCATCTATACAGACCTCCATCAGGTTGCAAACTGAATATAATTTTTTTCTGCATCTACCTCTGAAAAAAAAACTGGCCTTCTAGCAGTGTGTGGGACTTTCTCTATTAGTCCATCTATACTGACCTCCATCAGGTTGCAAATTAAAAATAATTTTTTGTCTGCATCTAGCTCTGAAAAAATATTTGGCCTTCTAGCAGTGTGTGGGAATTTCTCTATTAGTCCATCTATACTGACCTCCATCAGGTTGCAAATTCAAAATAATTTTTTGTCTGCATCTAGCTCTGAAAAAATATTTGGCCTTCTAGCAGTGTGTGGGACTTTCTCTATTAGTCCATCTATACTGACCTCCATCAGGTTGCAAATTAAAAATAATTTTTTGTCTGCATTTAGCTCTGAAAAAATATTTGGCCTTCTAGCAGTGTGTGGGACTTTCTCTATTAGTCCATCTATACTGACCTCCATCAGGTTGCAAATTCAAAATAATTTTTTGTCTGCATCTAGCTCTGAAAAAATATTTGGCCTTCTAGCAGTGTGTGGGACTTTCTCTATTAGTCCATCTATACTGACCTCCATCAGGTTGCAAATTAAAAATAATTTTTATCTGCATCTAGCTCTGAAAAAATATTTGGCCTTCTAGCAGTGTGTGGGACTTTCTCTATTAGTCCATCTATACTGACCTCCATCAGGTTGCAAATTAAAAATAATTTTTTGTCTGCATTTAGCTCTGAAAAAATATTTGGCCTTCTAGCAGTGTGTGGGACTTTCTCTATTAGTCCATCTATACTGACCTCCATCAGGTTGCAAATTAAAAATAATTTTTTGTCTGCATCTAGCTCTGAAAAAATATTTGGCCTTCTAGCAGAGTGTGTGGGACTTTCTCTATTAGTCCATCTATACTGACCTCCATCAGGTTGCAAATTAAAAATAATTTTTTGTCTGCATCTAGCTCTGAAAAAATATTTGGCCTTCTAGCAGTGTGTGGGACTTTCTCTATTAGTCCATCTATACTGACCTCCATCAGGTTGCAAATTCAAAATCATTTTTTGTCTGCATCTAGCTCTGAAAAAATATTTGGCCTTCTAGCAGTGTGTGGGACATTCTCTATTAGTCCATCTATACTGACCTCCATCAGGTTGCAAATTAAAAATAATTTTTTGTCTGCATCTAGCTCTGAAAAAATATTTGGCCTTCTAGCAGTGTGTGGGACATTCTCTATTACTCCATCTATACTGACCTCCATCAGGTTGCAAATTCAAAATAATTTTTTGTCTGCATCTAGCTCTGAAAAAATATTTGGCCTTCTAGCAGTGAGTGGGACTTTCTCTATTAGTCCATCTATACTGACCTCCATCAGGTTGCAAATTAAAAATAATTTTTATCTGCATCTAGGTCTGAAAAAATATTTGGCCTTCTAGCAGTGTGTGGGACTTTCTCTATTAGTCCATCTATACTGACCTCCATCAGGTTGCAAATTAAAAATAATTTTTTGTCTGCATCTAGCTCTGAAAAAATATTTGGCCTTCTAGCAGTGTGTGGGACTTTCTCTATTAGTCCATCTATACTGACCTCCATCAGGTTGCAAACTCAAAATAATTTTTTGTCTGCATCTAGCTCTGAAAAAATATTTGGCCTTCTAGCAGTGTGTGGGACTTTCTCTATTAGTCCATCTATACTGACCTCCATCAGGTTGCAAATTAAAAATAATTTTTATCTGCATCTAGCTCTGAAAAAATATTTGGCCTTCCAGCAGTGTTTGGGACTTTTTCTATTAATCCATCTATACTGACCTCCATCAGGTTGCAAACTGAATATATTTTTTTTCTGCATCTACCTCTGAAAAAATATTGGGCTTCTAGCTGTGTGTGGGACTTGTTCTTTTAATCCATCTATACAGACCTCCATCAGGTTGCAAACTGAATATAATTTTTTTCTGCATCTACCTCTGAAAAAAAAATTGGCCTTCTAGCAGTGTGTGGGACTTTCTCTATTAGTCCATCTATACTGACCTCCATCAGGTTGCAAATTAAAAATAATTTTTTGTCTGCATCTAGCTCTGAAAAAATATTTGGCCTTCTAGCAGTGTGTGGGAATTTCTCTATTAGTCCATCTATACTGACCTCCATCAGGTTGCAAATTCAAAATAATTTTTTGTCTGCATCTAGCTCTGAAAAAATATTTGGCCTTCTAGCAGTGTGTGGGACTTTCTCTATTAGTCCATCTATACTGACCTCCATCAGGTTGCAAATTAAAAATAATTTTTTGTCTGCATTTAGCTCTGAAAAAATATTTGGCCTTCTAGCAGTGTGTGGGACTTTCTCTATTAGTCCATCTATACTGACCTCCATCAGGTTGCAAATTCAAAATAATTTTTTGTCTGCATCTAGCTCTGAAAAAATATTTGGCCTTCTAGCAGTGTGTGGGACTTTCTCTATTAGTCCATCTATACTGACCTCCATCAGGTTGCAAATTAAAAATAATTTTTATCTGCATCTAGCTCTGAAAAAATATTTGGCCTTCTAGCAGTGAGTGGGACTTTCTCTATTAGTCCATCTATACAGACCTCCATCAGGTTGCAAATTAAAAAGAATTTTTATCTGCATCTAGGTCTGAAAAAATATTTGGCCTTCTAGCAGTGTGTGGGACTTTCTCTATTAGTCCATCTATACTTTTCTCCATAAGGTTGCAAATTAAAAATAATTTTTTGTCTGCATCTAGCTCTGAAAAAATATTTGGCCTTCTACCAGTGTGTGGGACTTTCTCTATTAGTCCATCTATACTGACCTCCATCAGGTTGCAAATTCAAAATAATTTTTTGTCTGCATCTAGCTCTGAAAAAATATGTGGCCTTCTAGCAGTGTGTGGGACTTTCTCTATTAGTCCATCTATACTGACCTCCATCAGGTTGCAAATTAAAAATAATTTTTATCTGCATCTAGCTCTGAAAAAATATTTGGCCTTCTAGCAGTGTGTGGGACTTTCTCTATTTGTCCATCTATACTGACCTCCATCAGGTTGCAAATTAAAAATAATTTTTTGTCTGCATCTAGCTCTGAAAAAATATTTGGCCTTCTAGCAGTGTGTGCGACTTTCTCTATTAGTCCATCTATACTGACCTCCATCAGGTTGCAAATTCAAAATAATTTTTTGTCTGCATCTAGCTCTGAAAAAATATTTGGCCTTCTAGCAGTGTGTGGGACTTTCTCTATTAGTCCATCTATACTGACCTCCATCAGGTTGCAAATTAAAAATAATTTTTATCTGCATCTAGCTCTGAAAAAATATTTGGCCTTCCAGCAGTGTTTGGGAATTTCTCTATTAATCCATCTATACTGACCTCCATCAGGTTGCAAACTGAATATATTTTTTTTCTGCATCTACCTCTGAAAAAATATTTGGCCTTCTAGCAGTGTGTGGGACTTTCTCTATTAGTCCATCTATACTGACCTCCATCAGGTTGCAAATTAAAAATAATTTTTTGTCTGCATCTAGCTCTGAAAAAATATTCGGCCTTCTAGCAGTGTGTGGGACTTTCTCTATTAGTCCATCTATACTGACCTCCATCAGGTTGCAAACTGAATATATTTTTTTTCTGCATCTACCTCTGAAAAAATATTGGGCTTCTAGCTGTGTGTGGGACTTGTTCTATTAATCCATCTATACAGACCTCCATCAGGTTGCAAACTGAATATAATTTTTTTCTGCATTTACCTCTGAAAAAAAATTTGGGCTTCTAGCTGTGTGTGGGACTTGTTCTATTAGTCCATCTATACTGACCTCCATCAGGTTGCAAACTGAATATAATTTTTTTCTGCATCTAGCTCTGAAAAAATATTTGGCCTTCTAGCAGTGTGTGGGACTTTCTCTATTAGTCCATTTATACTGACCTCCATCAGGTTGCAAATTAAAAAGAATTTTTATCTGCATCTAGCTCTGAAAAAATATTTGGCCTTCTAGCAGTGTGTGGGACTTTCTCTATTAGTCCATCTATACTGACCTCCATCAGGTTGCATATTAAAAATAATTTTTTGTCTGCATCTAGCTCTGAAAAAATATTTGGCCTTCTAGCAGTGTGTGGGACTTTCTCTATTAGTCCATCTATACTGACCTCCATCAGGTTGCAAATTCAAAATATTTTTTTGTCTGCATCTAGCTCTGAAAAAATATTTGGCCTTCTAGCAGTGTGTTGGACTTTCTCTATTAGTCCATCCATACTGAACTCCATCAGGCTGCAAATTAAAAATAATTTTTTTCTGCATCTACCTCTGAAAAAATATTTGGGCTTCTAGCTGTGTGTGGGACTTGTTCTATTAGTCCATCTATACTGACCTCCATCAGGTTGCAAATTGAATATAATTTTTTTCTGCATCTAACCCAGCCAATAGTTTTGGCCTAATACCACAGTTTGGTCACTCAGCTCTGCTCGGTTCCCATCCATTGTTTTTTTGTGCAAACAACTCCAGAGTTGTGAATTAGTTAACCACCAAAATGAGTGGAAAAAGGCCTGCTGCTGGTGGAAAGGGGAATAGGCGTGTTGGGAAGGGGAAAAAAGTTTGTGTCCGTGGGGTAGGAGTTAAAGCAACAGCAACATCTGCAGAAGAAAGACCATCTTCCAGCCAAACTAAAATGTCTACTTCTTTTAGCGGACAATGTGATAAGATCCCTTTCTTACGGCCACGCCAATCGCTACAAATTCCAGATGAGGCACAAAAACAGCAGTTGCTTCAACGGATATCAAGTGCTCCTTTAAGTGTGCTCTCCTCCACATCAACTTCAACATCACAAATACTCCAGTCCTCAAAGGTGTCACCCCAATCGCACTTGCTTCCTCACAGCTCCCAAATCTCCAGCTGCCCGTCTGAGTATGAGGTAGAACAGATGGTTGAGTCTGCAGAGCTGTTTACTCATACTATAGCCTGGGAATCAGAGGTCGACTCCAGCACTTCTGTGAATCCAGACGATGAAATGATCTGCACTGATGCCCAGAATCTTTATGAGTCGGATCCAGGACCAGACGCAGAAGGTTCTGACCATAATGTAGACCCTCATTCCCAAACTGTAACTCCTGTTGGTGGAGACAATGAGGAAGACGATGATGAGACTCAAATACCTGATTGGAGCGACAACTTTAGTTTTTTGTCAGGGCAGGAACAGGCTGGCTCTGAGGACGACGAGTGTGATAACGCACAGGGTGATGATGATGAGGTTGGAGATCCCACTTACTGTCAACCCACAGTCAGCCAAGAGATGAGGTCAGCAGAGGAGGTGGAGGAAGATGCTAGTGACGACGAGGTCAGGTTGCGCCTTCCTGGACAGAGACATTTTACTGGAAGCACGTCAACAACTGCATCCTCAAACACAACTCTGCCTCTCACCAAAAATCGTGGTGGCTCTTCAGGTCGCATGGGTGCTAAGCCTTGCATAGCCTGGGCATTTTTTCAGATCGATAAAGATGACCCAACTCGTGTTATCTGTAACATTTGTCAGCAAAAGCTAAGTAGAGGCCAAAAAATACATAGTTTGAGTACTTCATGCATGAACCGGCACATGGACATGAAGCATAAGTTGCAGTGGGAAGCTCAGTGTGCTACAATGCGGCCTAGCCGGCCGGGCCAACCACCGTCTGCCATATCTTGTGCATCCGCGGCCTCTTCATCCTCTGTGACTGGGGGGACAGCAGTCACACCTGTTTTGAGGCGCAGATCTAAGAGGTTGAATTTCACCATCTGCAAGCTCTTGGCTACAGAAATGCTGCCTTTCCGCCTGGTGGACACAGAGGATTTTCGAGACCTTATGTCCGTCGCAGTGCCCCAGTACCAGATGCCCAGTCGGCACTACTTCTCAAAGAAAGGTGTGCCTGCGCTCCACCAGCATGTCGCACACAACATCACCGCTTCTTTGAGAAACTCTGTGTGTGACAGGGTGCATTTCACCACAGACACTTGGATGAGTAGGCATGGACAGGGGCGTTACATGTCGCTGACTGGGCACTGGGTAACTATGGTGACAGTAGGACAAGGGGCTGCTGTCCAAGTCTTGCCGTCCCCACGAGTTGTGCGTCAATACTCTTTATGTCAAAGTTCCTCCACTGCTTCTGCCTCCTCAACCTCCTCTCGGTCTTCCACCTGCACCCAAAGCCTGTCTGGTCATGCCACAAGCTTTCTAACTGCACAGAAGGGATCCTGCACACCTCCTTACTATGCTGGCAGTAGGGCTCAACGTCATCAGGCGGTTTTTACTTTGAAATCTCTGGGAAATGTGAGTCACACAGCTGAGGAGTTGTGGTCAGCTCTGGAGAACCAATTTCATGAATGGTTGTCTCCACTGGACCTGAAACCAGGGAAGGCCGTGTGCGACAATGCTGCAAACCTGGGTGCGGCCCTTCGCCGGGGCAATGTCACACACGTGCCTTGTATGGCTCACGTGTTGAACCTGGTTGTCCAGCAATTTTTAGCCCACTATCCCAGACTAGATGGCCTTCTGCAGAGGGCACGGTCGCTGTGTGCTCACTTCCGCCGTTCGCATCCCGCAGCTCAGCGACTTACATCTCTACAGAAGTCGTTGGGCCTGCCACTTCACCGGCTAAAATGCGATGTGCCTACCCAGTGGAATTCAACTCTGCACATGTTGCAGCGACTGTGGCAGCACCGACAAGCCCTGGTGCAATACGTTCTGACGTATAGCCTGGGCCAACGAGATCCAGAGGTGGGGCAAATCACGCTGGAGGAGTGGTCTCAGATCAGGGACCTATGCACCCTTCTGCACAGTTTTGAAATGGCGACGAAGATGTTTAGTGCTGACGATGCCATTATCAGCATGACTATTCTGGTGATTTACATGCTGGAGCACATGTTAAACAAAATTCCGAGTCAGCTGGTGGCACAAGAGGAGGTGGAGGAAGTAGAGGAGGAGGAGTTGTATGCGGAAGGGCTAACATCTGCAAGGTCCAGACGGTCGGCAGCACCAAGGCGGCAGGCATGTGAGGGTGGGGGAGATGGTTTTACCAGGGCGCATGGTAGCAGCCAAACTAGTGAGGAAGGTGCAGGAGCCCAGGAAGAAGTGGAGGACGAACTGATGGAAGACTCATCAGATGAGGGAGACCTTGATCACATTTCTGTTGTGCGAGGTTGGGGGGAGAGGACAGAGGAAGGAAGTATGATTGCTACCTCGCCACCAACACAACAGGGACTTGGTGCTCTTGGATGCGCAACACACATCAGTGCCTTCTTGCTGCACTACCTGCAACATGACCCTCGAATTGTGAGAATTAGAAATAATCCTGACTACTGGGTTGCCACACTGTTAGATCCCCGGTACAAAAGTAAATTTGCAGAAATTATTCCTGCCATAGAAAGGGATGCACGCATGCAGGAGTATCAGCAGAGTCTGTTGCAGAATCTTACATGTGCTTTTCCACAAAACACCAGTGGTGCACGTAGTGAATCTCACAGTTCCAACTTGCCAACCGTGGGACCGTCAAGTGTTCAGCACTCAAACCGTAACAGAACCACAGTATCTGCTGGTAACATCAATTTTGCGGAATCATTTCACCACTTTTTTAGCCCATCCTTTGCAAGGCCACAGGAGACAAGAAGTCTGACACATAGTCAACGCCTAGAGACAGGAGTATCTCCAAGTAAACATTGAAGCCATGACTGTGTCACTGGACCCTTGCTCTTTTTGGGCTTCCAATCTGGATAAATGGCCAGAGCTAGCCACTTACGCCTTGGAGATCTTGTCATGCCCCGCAGCCAGCGTTCTGTCTGAACGTGTGTTCAGCGCTGCTGGTGGTGTGCTGACAGATAAGCGCACGCGGCTCTCCACTGATAATGTACACAGACTCACGTTCATAAAGATGAACAAATCATGGATCCGAAACGACTTTTCTACCCCTGTGTCATCCTGGGGAGATTAAAAGCTTGATGATTGGTTAAAATCAACTCACCAACCGTTTTAAGCTTTCAAATTACTAATCATGTTTATCTGTATCTTGGCTGGAAAATAATTTGGGCTTTGTAGCAGTGTGCAGCACTGATTCTATTAGGCCATCTATAATAAGCTCCACCAGATTTAAAATTACTAATCATGTTTATCTGTATCTTGGCTGGAAAATAATTTGGGCTTTGTAGCAGTGTGCAGCACTGATCCTATTTGGCCATCTATACTAAGCTCTACCAGATTTAAAATTAATAATAATTTTTAGCTGCATCTAGCCCGGAAAATAATTTTGGGGCTCCGAGATGCGCAAGACACATAAGTTCCTTCTTGCTGCACTACCTGCAACATGACCCTCATATTGTCAGAATTCAAAGTAATCATGACTACTGGGTTGCCACACTCTTAGATCCCCCAAACTTTTCGATCAACCTTTTCATTTTAATAAAGACCAAAAAAATGGTCATTTTTGAAATTATAAGCATTAACAGGTTATTATAAACTGAAATCAAACAGTTTTCAACTCAAAACTTTATTCTAGGTGATGTTACATTTTCACATAGGACCACTTGTTTGAAAGGAGCTTCTGAACTCTCTCGTCCATTGAATTTGTCAGGTTTTGGATGGTTTCTGCTTCAATTGTTTTGCATGAGGACAGAATACCCTCCCAGAACTGTTGCTTAGATGTGAACTGCCTCCCGCCATCATAGACACTCCTTTTGATGATGCTCCAGAGGTTCTGAATGGGGTAGAGGTCAGGGGAGCATGGGGGTCACACCATAAGTTTGTCCACTTTTATGCCCATATCAGGCAGAGATGAAGATGTGTTATGTGCAGCATGAGATGGTGCATTATCATGCATAAAAATGATCTTGCTGTGAAATACACGGGTATCTTCTTGAACCATGGCAGGAAGTGCTGTTTGAGAAAATCCACATACATTATGGAGTTCATCTTTACCCCTTCAGGGATCCTAAAGGGGCCGACAATCTCTCTCCCCATGATTCTAGCCCAAAACATTACTCCACCTCTTCCTTGTTGGCGCTGTAGCCGTGTTTGCGTGGGGTGTCCATCAACCAGCCATCCCCCACTCCATCCATCTGGACCATCGAGCGCTGCACGGCACTCATCCGTGAACAAAACAGTTTTGAAATCAGTCTTCATGTAATGTTTGGCCCACTGGAGCCGTTTCTGCTTGTGTGAAGTGGATAGAGGAGGTCGATAGGATGGCGTATGCACAGCTGCAAACCTCTGAAGGACCCTGCATCTTGTTGTTTGGGGGACGTTGGAGGCACCAGCAGCTTCAAAAACTTGTCTGCAGCTATGACAAGGCTTTTTTGCCACTGCTCTTTTAACCTGACGTAATTGCCTGGAGAAAAGAGTCCTCAATTTGCCCTTATCAGCATGCACACGTGTGTACTGTGAATCAGCTACATACTTCTTGATTGCCAAGACACTTCATCCTGATCATCGCACAATGTTGTTTGTAGTCATGCCTTGACCTAAACACTCCACAATTTGTTGCTTCTCAGCAGCCGACACATCCTTTTTCTTTCCCATTTTGGCAGAAAATGTAGGCTGCTTAATAATGTGAGACAGCCTTCTTAAGTAGTCTTGCCTTTCATTGGACACACCTGCCAAACTAAATAGCACAGGTGTCTGCAATTGCTTACAGTGATATAAAGAGCCCTGACACACATCACCATCAATGAGTTTAACTGACAAACAAACAAATTCTTCCCTTATCACTCCTAAACACTTTTTGCATAATAATTTGGAACACAGTGTACATGTGCTTTTCCACAAAACACCAGTGGTTCACGTAGTGAATCTTACAGTTCTAACTTGCCATCCGTGGTCTGTATGGAGTTGTTCAATAAAGGGCCCAAAATTAAGATAACAT
Source organism: Phyllobates terribilis (assembly GCF_046119375.1). Taxonomy (NCBI): domain Eukaryota; kingdom Metazoa; phylum Chordata; class Amphibia; order Anura; family Dendrobatidae; genus Phyllobates; species Phyllobates terribilis. Next base: position 4,825,218 of record NW_027362813.1, read on the forward strand.
AGATGGGAGAGGTCTCTATGAATAGGAATTCCTAAGTATTTGATACCCTGTGAGGGCCAGACAAAGGGAAAGTTGGACTAGGATGGAATCCTGTATGGATTTGGGGAGGGAGACATCGAGGGCCTCAGACTTTGCTGCATTGATTTTAAAATTTGACCATGTAACAAAGTGATCTATTTCAGCCATAACAGCATGGATGGATATATGTGATTGAGTGATATATACAAGGACATCATCAGCAAATAGAGAGCACTTGTACTCGGTGCCTCCCACCTCAATCCACCTAATATTGGGGTTATGGCGAATTGATGAGAGCAGGTGCTCCGTCACTAGGATGTATAAGAGAGGGGACAGAGGACATCCCTGCCTTGTCCCATTGGTGATTGTGAAAGGTGATGAAAATGTTCTGATGCACCCCCTGGGCCTTGGGACACCCGGAGCCGGACCCTTTTTGGTGGATGCTGGTGGTTGTAGTCTCCATGGCGGCGACCCGGTTCCGTGGCTCAGGGCGGTCAAACCAGTGGCGGAACTATTTATGTGATTTTGATGTTTAAATGTCCGACAACGCCACCAGTGGATTGCGGTCAGAGTGAACCGCCGCTGCAGGGCAGACCGCTGAGGCTGGTGTTGTGGGTGCAGCAGAGCGTAGCATAACTCCCCACGGGAGGAGTATAGCCTCAGGGCAGTGTATGCGGAGGATGGGGGTGATGGTGCAGGGTAGCAGCAGTAACGACACGGAGTCAGTGATGCAGTCCAGGGCCTTTACTCACAGTTCTTATTATCCAGACCACATCTGCAGGTAACGGCTGCCCACGTCGTACTGTGCTCACCAGGTGAGTGGCTCAGACACTCCCAGATAACTTTGGAGCACTTCACAGGACCCCCTTTGTGTGTCCTCTGTCTGGCCTTTCTTACCAACCCTTCTGTCCGGCTGCCTCGGGCCTCCTCTTGGTAAACTTGGCGCCAGTTTCCCTGACCCTATGTGGTGCCTTCCTAGCGGGCGTAGCGAGGGGCTGCGCCACATAAAATGTCACAGCCTCCGGTTTCTAGCTGAGGGTCGTTTCCTGACTCCACTAGTTTCGGGGACCGGTCTCCCCCTTTGGCCTGACCCCTCCACGCAGGTGGATTCGGGCGTGCGGTGGCGACTCGCCCGTCCTCACCCCTGGGATCCCTTCATTCCTCATTCCTGGAGCCTTCTCCGCTCCTCTTCCTTCCTTCTCCCTCTTCCAGGCCTGGGCCTCTGTTACTAGACCCGCCTCCGGAGCAGAGCTTATGCAGAGCCCCTGCTCCCTGCCACTTCTGCTCAGACTTCTCCGCACTGAACTAAGATGGTGCCCACCTTTTATACTCCCTTCTCAATGCACCCAGGAACTGCTTCCTCCCTGCTCCTGCGCTACAGGGTTCCCCTTCCTCAGTGTTCCCTCCCCCCACTCCAGCCAGGGACAGGGACTGACGTGCCCATCTCAGAGGCATATTGGTCGCCCTGCCCCACGGCAATGTGGTGTAATGCATGCAGGTGTCGGGTCCTGATCCACACTCCATCCTTACCTGAGAGTGAGATATCACACCTCTGGGTGAGGTGCAATACGTCTGTAGCAACCGAGCCCTCAGGGTGCTACAGTTCCATTTATCTTCAGCCTAGGTGACGTATTGTGATACAGGGCCGTGATTTTGGCTATAAAAGGGTCCCCTAGACCCCTACCCCAAGCTTTTTAAGAGAATCATATATGGCGTGCCAGGAGACTCTATGGAATGCTTTCTCAGCATCCAACGAGAGTATCTAATTACAAATTTTTAACTGCATCTAGCCCAGGAAATACTTTGTGCCTAGTAGCAGTGTCTGCTAGTCAGCGGATTATCTCGGCTGTTAAGCAAGCTACACCACCTGTAGTTTGGACACTTAATTTTTTCAAAGGAAATGCTTCGGGACCACGGGATGCTCAGTGAAGAGCATCAGGAGGCACCCCAAGGCATAGGGGCTGGGACTGGCAGTAGGATGCCTTGCGGTGGACAGCCGAGCTTGATCCTTATAAAAGCTTTTTAACTGCAGCAGCTTTAGTGGACGCTACTGGAGCTGGAATTACGCGGCTGCTGGCATGAGACTTGCCCTCCAATAGATCCTTGTAAATGGATTTAAAGTGTATTCATTCAAATTAGAGAGACAATTTAAATTAAAAAGCTTAGAGCTGCCTCCACCACAGGGGGGCTTGCTCAACCCACCAGCGGACAGGCACCAGTATTGGAAGAGGGGGGCTGGCCGTCAAGGTTCACCGTGGCTCTGGCACAAACCTGGCGACATGGAGGTGGCATGGGCAGGAGCGGACTGAACATGTTGGCTTCTCACTTTTTGGATTTTAGAAGGGCATGACATGCCTATATCTGTGTCTCCCCCTCCTTTTACTCCTCCACCTCTTTTCTTTTTGCATGACTATATGTACTTGTCACTTTTCCATGTGTTAGTTGTGTCTTCTGAGCAGTTTGTCAGCTTTTGGACACCTTTGAAGGTGTTTTCTATGTGTTTCTATGTGTTTTTGTTTGCCTGCCATTGGTTTTAACGGTGTTCGAAGGTGTTCGACGAACCGAACCGAACTCGAGCACTACGGGGGTGGCTCAACACTAGTACAGACATGGGAGACTGGCTGGGAATTCCTGGTTGCATTGACATTTTGGCTCCTGCTTTTGTCATTTGGATTTTTGGATTTTTGTTTTTAAAATCTAACCTTTCCTTCCCCATTTTATTCCTTTTGAAAAGACGCGTACATGTGACTTCTCCATGTTAACGGCCATTCTAAGCTGATTGTGCCTGCCCTCATCAGACTGCAGCTGCTACACAGCTTGAGGCTGGGCTTATGCTGACATGGGAGACTGGCTGGGAATCCCTGGTTCCATTGACATTTTGGCTGCTGCTATTGTCATTTGGATTTTTGGATTTTTGTTTTTAAAATCTAACCTTTCCTTCCCCATTTTAATCCTTTTGAAAAGACCCGCACATGGGACTTCTGCCTTTAGCGGCTATTCTTAGCTGAATGTGCCTGCTCTCGTCAGAACACAGCCGCTACCCAGCTTGGGGCCAGGCAAGTACTGGCATGGGAGACTGGCTGGGAATCCCTGATTCCATTGACATGCTGGCTGCTGCTATTGTCTTTTGGATTTTTGTTTTTAAAATTTAACCTTTCCCTCCCCATTTTATTCCTTTTGAAAAGACGCGCACATATGACATCTGTACGTCAACGGCCATTCTAAGCTGAATGTACGTGCCCTTGTCAGATTGCAGCTGCTACTCAGCTTGAGGCTGGGCAAGTACTGGCATGGGAGACTGGCTGGGAATCCCTGGTTCCATTGACATTTTGGCTGCTGCGATTATCATTTGGATTTTTGTTTTTAAAATTTAACCTTTCCCTCCCCATTTTATTCCTTTTGAAAAGACACGCACATGTGACATCTGTGCATCAACAGCCATTCTAAGCTGAATGTGCCTACCCTCATCTTATCAAAGCAGCTGCGCAGCTTGAAGCTGGGCAAATTCCAGCATGGGAGACTGGCTGGGAATCCCCAGTTCCATTGACATTTTGGCTGCTGCTATTGTCATTTGGATTTTTGGATTTATGTTTTTAAAATCTAACCTTTCCCCCCCATTTTATTCCTTTTGAAAGGACATGCACATGTGACATCTGCATCTCAATGGCCATTCTAAGCTGAATGTCCCATCCCTCGTCAGATTGCAGCCACTACGCAGCTTGTGGCTGTGCAAGTACCGACATGGGAGACTGGCTGGGAGTCCCTGCTTCCGTTGACATTATGGCTGCTGTTGTTGTCATTTGGGTTTTTTATTTTAAAATCTAACCTTTCCATCCCCATTTTATTCCTTTTGAAAAGACGTGCACATGTGACATCTGCATGTCAACGGCAATTCAAAGCTGAATGTGCCTTCAATCGGCAGATTGCAGATACTACGCAGCTTGAAGCTGGGCAAGTAATAGCATGGGAGACTAGCTGAGAATCCTCAGTTTCGTTGACATTCTGGCTGCTGCTCTTATCATTTGGATTTTTGTTTTTAAAATCTAACCTTTCCCTCCCCATTTTATTCCTTTTGAAAAGACGTGCACATGTGACATCCACACTTCAACGGCCATTCTAAGTTGAGTGTGCCTGACCTTGTCAGATCGCCGACGCTGTGCAGCTTGCGGCCGAGGAAGTACCAGCATGGGAAACTGGCTGGGAATCCCTGGTTCCATTAACGCTTTGCCTGCTGCTATTGTCATTAGGATTTTTGGATTTTTGTTTTTAAAATCTAACCTTTCCCTCCCCATTTTATTGCTTTTGAAAAGACGCACACATGTGACACCTCCAAATCAGCAGCCATTCTAAGCTGAATGTGCCTACCCTTGTTAGATCACAGCTGCTACGCAGCTTGAGACTGGGAAAGTACCGGCAGAGAGACAGGCTGGGAATCCCTGGTTCCGTTGATATTTCGGCTGCTGCTATTGTCATTTGGATTTTTGTTTTAAAAATTTAACCTTTCCCTCCCCATTTTATTCCTTTTGAAAAGACGTGCACATGTGGCATCTGCACGTCAACGGCCATTCTAAGATGAATATTCTTCCCCTTATCAGATCGCGGCTGCTACGCAGCTTGAGACTGGACAGGTACCAGCATGGGCTACTGGCTGGGAATCCCCTGTTCCGTAAACTTCTTGGCTGCTGCTATTGTTATTTGGATTTTTGGATTTTTTTTTGTAAAATCTAACCTTTCCCTCCCCATTTTATTCCTTTTAAAAAGACACGCACATGAGACATATGCACGTCAACGGCCATTCCAAGCTGAATGTGCCTGCATTTGTCAAATTGCAGCTGCTAAGCAGCTTGAGGATGGGCAAGTACTGGCATGGGAAACAGACTGGGAATCCCCGGTTCCATTGACATTTTGGCTGCTGCTATTGTCATTTGGATTTTTGGATTTTTGTTTTTAAAATCTAACCTTTCCCTCCCCATTTTATTCCTTTTGAAAAGACACGCACATGTGACATCTGCATGTCAAAGGCCATGCTAAGATTGATGTGCCTTCTCTCGTCACATCGCAGCCGATATTTTGCTTGAGGCAGGGCAAATATCAACATGGGAGACTGACTGGGAATCCCGGGTTTTGTTGACATTTTGGCTGCTGCTATGGTCATTTGGATTTTTGGATTTTTGGATTTTTGGATTTTTGTTTTTAAAATCTAACCTTTCCCTCCCCATTTTATTCCTTTTGAAAAGACACGCACATGTGACATCTGCATCTTAATGGCCATTCTAAGCTGAATGTCCCTTACCTCGTCAGATTGCAGCCGCTATGCAGCTTGAGGCTGTGCAAGTACTGGCATGGGAGACTAGCTAGGAATCCCCAGTTCCGTTGACATTCTGACTGCTACTATTGTCATTTGGATTTTTGTTTTTAAAATCTAACCTTTCCCTCCTCATTTTATTCCTTTTGAAAAGACGCGCTCATGTGCCATCAGCATGTCAACGGCACTTCTAAGCTGAATGTGCCTTCCCTCGTCAGAACGCAACTGCTAGGCAGCTTGCGGCTGGGCAAGTACCAGGATGGGAGACTGTCTGGGAATCTCCGGTTACGTTAACATTTTGGCTGCTGTTATTGTCATTTGGATTTTTGTTTGTAAAATCTTACATTTCCCTCCCCTTTTCATTCCTTTTGAAAAGAAGCGCACATGTGACATCTGCATGTTAATGGCCATACAAAGCTGAATGTGCCTTTCCTCGTCAGATCACAGCCGCTAAACAGCTTGAGGTTGGGCAAGTACTGGAATGGGAAACTGGCTGGGAATCCACAGTTCTGTTGAAACTTTGGCTGCTGCTATTGTAATTTGGATTTTTGTTTTTAAAATCTAACCTTTCCCTCCCCATTTTATTCCTTTTGAAAAGACGCGCATGACGCGCCCCCTGGGCCTGTGTTGTGCAGGGGAACCTGGAACCGGGCCTGTTGTAGAATGTTGGGGGTTGTAGTCTCCGTGTGGCGGTGACTCGGTCCGTGCTCAGGGTGGTCAAACCAGTGGCAGTCTTAATGTATAGCAAATGACCGACTACGCCACTTGTGGATTGCGGTCATTGGGGACCGCCGCTGCGCTGCCGACTGCTGAGGCTGATGTTGTTTGCGAAGCCGAGTATGGGATAACTCTCCACGGGAGAAGTATTGCCTCAGGGCAGCTAATGTGAGAGATGATGGGAGTGATGGTGTGAGGGTCCAAGTGCTAATGGTGCTGGTGCGGCAAGGAATCACAGAGACGTGAGGTGCAGTACAGGGTCTTTACTGATGGTACAAGGCAGACCCTCCCGGGAGTACTGGCTAGTATAAGGGGGCCTGGTCAGTCTGCGAGCAAGCAGGAGTTCCCCTGGCCAGGTGGAGTTGTAGGCCTCCCCGTTTATCTGCACTCTTCCTGGCTACCTTGCTGTCAGCGGTTACAAGTAGCCCACGTCCCTGAGTATACCATGTGGTGCTCACCCATATGGCTGGTGACTTGGGGCCTTCTGTTAGCCTCCGCTCCTGGATGGCGGCGCTGGTCCCTTCTTTGTGACTGAGCCTCCGGGCTTCTATGGCCAGAGGACCTGGAATCCCCTGCCGGCTGGTTTCTGCTGCTGGGTATATATCAGTCCCCACAGCCTCGGACTCCTGTGTCCGGTTTTAGTAACTTCAGCCAGGGCGAGCTATATCTCTGCTCACAGCCCCTGGCCTTCTGCCTCTGCTCCTACAGAGCTCCTGATGTATCTTTTCCTGTGTCTGAAGCTTCACTCTAGGCTCTGACTGCTCTGCTTGTTCTGCAGGCTCTGTCTCTGTCTCACCTAATCCCGCCCCAGACCCAGTTTAAAAGGGCAGATTCCTCCCCTCCCAGGTCTGGGCGGGCAGTGTTGCATGCTTAGGGCTCCTGACCAGAGAAACCTCCCACTTGCTCTCAGACATAATATCTCTATTACTGTGGCAACCAGACCCCTGGGGTGTCACACGCACATGTGATATCTGCTCATCGTAGGCCATTCTGAACTGAATGTGCCTTCCCTCATCAGATTGCAGCTGCTATGCAGATTGAGGCTGGGCAAGTACCAGCATGGGAGACTGGCTGGGAATCCCCGATTCCATTGATATTTTGGCTGCTGGTAATGTCATTTGGATTTTTGGATTGTTTTTAAAATCTAACCTTTCCCTCCCCATTTTATTCCTTTTGAAAAGATGCGCACATGAGACATCTGCAGGTCAACGGCCATTATAAGCTGAATGTGCCTGACCTCGTCAGATCACAGCTGCTACGCAGCTTGAGGTTGGGCAAGAACTGTCATGGGAGACTGGCTTGGAGTCCCTAGTTCCATTGACATTTTGGCTGCTGCTATTGTCATTTGGATTTTTGGATTTTTGTTTTCAAAATCAAACCTTTCCCTCCCCATTTTACTCATTTGAAAAAGATGCGTACCTGTAACATCTGAATGCCAACGGCCATTCTAAGCTGAATGTGCCTGCCCTCATCAGGTCGCAGCTGCTATGCAGCTTGAGGCCAGGCAAGTACCCTTGTGGGAGACTAGATGGGAATCCCTGGTTCCATTGACATTTAGGCTGCTGCTATTGTCATTTGGATTTTTGGATTTTTGTTTTTAAAATCTAACCTTTCCCTCCCCATTTTATTCCTTTTGAAAAGACACGCACATGTGGCATCAGTACATCCACAGCCATTCTATGCTGAATGTGCCTTCACTTGTCAAATCTCAGCTGCTACACAGCTTGAGGTCAGGCAAGTGCTGGCATGGGAGACTGGCTGCTGCTATTATCATTTGGATTTTTGTTTTTAAAATCTAACCTTTCCCTCCCCATTTTATTCCTTTTGAAAAGACATGCACATTTGACATGTTTCCGTCAATGGCCATTCTAAGCTGAATGTGCCTGCCCTTGTCAGTTTGCAGCTGCTATGCAGCTTGAGGCTGGGCAAGTAACGGCATGGGAGATGGACCTGGAAACCCTTGTTCCGTTGACATTTTTGCTGAAGCTATTGTCATTTGGATTTTTGTTTTTTACATCTTTCTTTTCCCTCCCATTTTATTCCTTTTGAAAAGACATGCACATTTGACATGTTTCCGTCAATGGCCATTCTAAGCTGAATGTGCCTGCCCTTGTCAGATTGCAGCTGCTATGCAGCTTGAGGTTGGGCAAGTACTGACATGGGAGACTGGCTGGGAATCCCCAGTTCCATTGACATTCTGGCTTCTGCTATTGTCATTTGGATTTTTGTTTTTAAAATCTAACCTTTCCCTCCCCATTTTATTCCTTTTGAAAAGACGCGCATGACGCGCCCCCTGGGCCTGTGTTGTGCAGGAGAACCCGGAACCGGGCCTGTTGTAGAAAGCTGGGGGTTCTAGTCTCTATGTGGTGGTGACCCGGTCCGTGCCCAGGGTGGTCAAACCAGTGGCAGTCTTAATGTATAGCAAATGTCCGACTACACCACTTCTGGATTGCGGTCAGTGGGGACCGCCGCTGCGCTGCCGACCGCTGAGGCTGATGTTGTTTGCGCAGCCGAGTATGGCATAACTCCCCACGGGAGAAGTATTGCCTCAGGGCAGCTAATGTGAGAGATGATGGGAGTGATGGTGTGAGGGTCCCAGTGCTAATGGTGCTTGTGCGGCAAGGAATCACAGAGACGTGAGGTGCAGTTCAGGGTCTTTACTGATGGTACAAGGCAGACCCTCCCGGGAGTACTGGCTAGTATAAGGGGCCTGGTCAGTCTGCGAGCAAGCAGGAGTTCCCCTGGCCAGGTGGAGTTGTAGGCCTCCCCGTTTATCTGCACTCTTCCTGGCTACCTTGCTGTCAGCGGTTACAAGTAGACCATGTCCCTGAGTATAACGTGTAGTGCTCACCTGTATGGCTGGTGACTTGGGGCCTTCTGTTACCCTCCGCTCCTGGATGGCGGCGCTGGTCCCTTCTTTGTGACTGAGCCTCCGGGCTTCTATGGCCAGAGGACCTGGAATCCCCTGCCGGCTGGTTTCTGCTGCTGGGTAAATATCAGTCCCCACAGCCTCGGACTCCTGTGTCCGGTTTTAGTAACTTCAGCCAGGGCGAGCTATATCTCTGCTCAAAGCCCCTGGCCTTCTGCCTCTGCTCCTACAGAGCTCCTGATGTATCTTTTGCTGTGTCTGTAGCTTCACTCTAGGCTCTGACTGCTCTGCTTGTTTTGCAGGCTCTGTCTCTGTCTCTCCTAATCCCGCCCCAGACCCAGTTTATAAGGGCAGATTCCTCCCCTCCCAGGTCTGGGCGGGCAGTGTTGCATGCTTAGGACTCCTGACCAGAGAAACATCCCACTTGCTCTCAGACATAATATCTCTATTACTGTGGCAACCAGACCCCTGGGGTGTCACATTCCCCCCTAGTAAATTTTAGTAGTCCGGGACTAAACACATTTTTAAAACATAATAACAGGGTATAACAATAATACAATAACATATTTACAAGAAGCTTTAATTCTTTAAAGGTCACGGCGTGTCCGCAACCGGGTGTCCATATCACCCAAGGTGAAGCTTTAAGCGAAGTATGGGACCTGTCCAAAGCAAACCAATTGCGTTGTCCTTGGGCGTGGCTGCAAGGGTAGACTAACTACTTTGGGCCGCAAGGAGGCCACGCCAGACAGGTTTTCTCTTCCGCGGCCATCTTCGCAAGAGGCACCAAGGTGCAACTATCTACAAAACTGTTCCGGTTATCTAGCGTCCATAACCTGTTAGTCCATAAAAATCTGCAGGGTAACTGAGAAACATAATTAATAACAGGCAACAAACATAAACCATAAACAGCTAGCAGATAAATTCACAGTGCATTAGTTTAGACTCTCCAGCGAGCGGGCATCTGACCTCTAGTGACTCTAGTGGACCTACGGAGCTCACTAACTGGTTCTGCACTACAGGGTGTAGGAGCTGTTATGGGTAAGCTGGGCAGCTGTCTGCTCACTCTTTGGCTCACTAGGGGCACGGCAGGCTCACTACTAGCAGAGGGTTGATCCTCCTGTACTGCTGGTGTGGACTCTTTTGCCTCTTGGGCCAGCTGCTCTTCCAGCTCTACCGGTTCCTCTGTAGGCACTTGCAGGGCTGGCTGGAGAAAGGTGAGGACGGGTACCATGACAGCGTCGTTTACTTGTGTCCAAGACCGGGGGAAGTCTCCGAGTACGGTACTGATCATTTCTCCCCTTTCCTCTGCAGGTTGAGGGTTTCCTTGATCTTCTTCAGGGCTTTGCAGCTGCTCGGGACACTTCTTCAGGTGGTCTCTGGAGACAATGGCTGTGGTTTCTCCTCCATCCTTACTGATTACGCAGATTTTTGAGTTCTCATGGCCTGATGGCAGTACGGTGTACGGGTCCTTCTCCCACTGGTCGTCCAACTTGTGGAGCCGCCTCTTCCTCTTCAAGACCTGCTCTCCAGGTACCAGGGGAACAGCGGGAGCATACTGGTTATAAGCCTTCTCTTGCCTTTCTCTAGCTTGAGACAGACTTCGCTCGACGCTCTCCTGTACTTTCCGTTTCTGCTGCTGCCGTTCTGTATCCCAGTCTGCCTCTGGCGAGGTGTCCTCAGGCGTCAGGACTCCCATATCCAGGTCAAAAGGCAGCTTACCAGGTCTTGCTCTCATTAGGTAAGCCTACAGTTGGTGGAACCTACAGGGATGTGGTTATACAGGTCCACCAGATCGGGCAGTTTCTCAGGCCACAGACTGCGTTCTTCCAGGGGCAATGTTTTTAGCAGATCTATCACCACCTGGTTCATCTTCTCGCAGAGTCCATTGGTTTGAGGGTGATAGGGCGTTATTCTTATCTTCTTGCAGCCATACAGTTTGCAGAACTCCTGGAAGACCTCCGCTTCGAAGGCTGGTCCTTGGTCTGTCAACACTTGGTCCGGGTACCCGTGTGGACGGCAGAAGTGCTGCTGGAAGGCTCTTGCTGCTGTTTGAGCCGTTAAGTCCTTGACCGGGACCACCACCAGGAACCGGAAGTAATGATCTACGATTGTGAGGGCGTAGACATACCCAGATCTGCTTGGAGCCAGTTTCACATGGTCCAGGGCTACCAGTTCCAGTGGCTGTCTGGTGATGATGGGCTGCAGGGGAGTCTTCTGGCTGGCTCGGTCTTTTCTTCTCAGGTGGCATGGGCCACAGTCTCTGCACCACCTCTCGATGGCTCCTCTCATGCCTATCCTGTAGAACCGTTCACGCAACAAGAACTCCAGCTTCTTTCATCCGAAATGCCCTGCTCCGTTGTGGTATGCCTCCAAGACCATAGCCGTGTCTCGTCTTGGGACCACTACCTGCCAGTTCAACTCATGTGTTCGAGAGTTAACCATTCTCCGGCACAGCTTCTCCCTGTAGAGGAACAACTTACTTTTCTCCTTCCACAGTTGCTTGGTCTCCTCCGGAGCATCTGGGTCAAGACGGGCATCGGCCTGGGTCAGCATTTCCTTCACCAAATGGACTGCGGGATCATTGTCTTGCGTCTCCGCCTAGTTATAGTGGGGCAAGGGATTGAACGTCACGGAGCGCCTGTCCTTCACACGGTGGGAATACAGGGTAATCCCATGACGGTGGAACGCAGGGAGCTCAACTTCTTCCAGATCTTCTGGATCTTCCCCTACGTCCGGTAAGTTCGGCATTCTAGACAGGGCATCCGCGTTGGCATTTGAGCGTCCTGCCCGGTATTTGATGGTGAATTCAATGTTGGACAGGCGGGCCATCCATCTCTGTTCCAGGGCACCGAGCCTTGCAGTGTCCAGGTGTGTCTGTCACGCTGTCTCTGTGTACTGGAGGTAGGGGGCCTAAGCTGACCCTAAGCTGGGGCCCTGACTAATCCCTCTACCTGGAGGTACTGTTGAAGGTACAGAGGTTCAGGCCGCCAGCATAACCCCTACCTCCTGAGGATCCCTGAACCTAAGTAATCTAGTCCTGAGAAGGACCCCTGATCACTACAAAAGGGGACAGGTAATAATATGCCCACACTCAGTACTTAGACGAACGAGACAGTACAAGGGTAAAACCAAAACCACCTTGCATACAAAAACTACACAACTACAACAGAGGGAACACCAACGGGAAAGGAGATAAATGAAGGGAAAAAACACTCCAAATACACTTAGCTCTGAAACTCCAAATACCACGATCCGCTCTGTTAGTCTGCATGAAATGCTTTCACTGACACTTCCCTAACAGACCGGCAGGCATTTGAAGGAGTTCCACTACAGCAACATTGATTGCAGCTGGGCGAGGCGTCTAGCACAGAGAGAGAGAGAGTTAACTCCCTTACTGCCAAAAAACACAAAGCACCAAAAACTCAGCTGCGAGAAGTCAGGCTGTGTAATCGTGACGATCTTCGTGGCGACACACCCGTGACAGTACCCCCCCTTCTACGAGGGGCCTCCGGACTCTCAGGGCCAGGTTTATCCGGGTGAGTCGTGTGGAAGGCCCGAACTAATCGGTCTGCGTTAATATCCGACGCAGGAACCCACATCCTCTCCTCAGGACCATACCCCTTCCAATGAACCAGGTACTGAAGGGACCGGCGATTAAAGCGTGAATCGATGACCCTCGATACCTGGAACTCCAAGTTACCATTGACCACCACTGGAGGAGGAGGTAAAGATGACGGTACCACAGGCGCCACATACCTCTTAAGCAATGATCTGTGGAACACGTTGTGAATTTTAAACGTAGGGGGGAGGTCAAGACGGAATGCCACCGGATTAATTATAGAACTGATCCTGTACGGCCCGATGAACCTGGGACCCAGTTTCCAGGAGGGAACCTTAAGTTTTATATTCCTGGTAGACAACCGTACCCGATCGTTCACACTTAGGTCCGGACCAGACACTCTCCTCCTATCAGCCATACGTTTGTATCGGTTCCCCATAGTATTCAGATTCTTCAGCACCCCTCTCCATACTGAAGCGAGTGATGAGGAAAATCGTTCCTCCTCAGGAACCCCCGAAGAGCCCCCCCTACTGAAAGTACAAAACTGGGGGTGAAAACCATATGCCCCAAAAAACGGGGACTTACCAGTGGACTCGCTCCGCCTATTATTAAGAGCAAACTCTGCCAGAGGTAAGAAAGAAGCCCAGTCCTCCTGGTTCTCTGACACAAAACACCGGAGATATGTCTCCAAGCTCTGGTTCATACGTTCCGTCTGACCATTGGTCTGAGGATGAAAAGCCGATGAGAACGATAAATGCATCCCCCGCCGTGTACAAAACGCCTTCCAGAATTTGGACACAAACTGAGACCCCCGATCTGACACCACCTCGGATTGTACCCCGTGAAGCCTCACAATCTCCCCAATGAACACCTGCGCAAGAGTTTTAGCATTAGGAAGAGCAGGAAGAGCGATAAAATGTGCCATCTTGCTGAACCTGTCCACTACAACGAGTATGACCGTTTTACCCGAAGACGGAGGGAGGTCCGTAATAAAGTCCATAGACAGATGAGTCCAAGGACGCTCCGGGATCTTCAAAGGTAAGAGGGCCCCAGACGGACGGGTATGTAAGGTCTTAGAGCGCGCACAAACCCCACAGGACGCGACAAAAATTACCACCTCCTTATGTAAGTTAGGCCACCAAAACCGACGCGAGAGGAGATCCACAATTGCTTTACTCCCTGGGTGTCCTGCAAAAACTGAGTTATGGTGTGCCTCGATCACCTTTTGTCGCAACTGATCTGGAACAAACAGTCTCCCCGGAGGTCCAACAGGGGCGTCCCCCTGAGCCTCCAATACCTCCTCCTCAAGCTCAGAGCATACTGCCGAAACCACCACCCCCTCCTGAAGGATAAGAATCGGGTCGTCCGTATTCCCGGCCCCAGGGAAACTACGAGATAAGGCATCCGCCTTTACATTTTTTGACCCAGGACGATATGTAACGACAAAATTAAACCTGGTAAAAAACAATGACCACCTAGCTTGTCTGGGATTCAGACGTTTCGCAGACTCCAGATATAGCAGGTTCTTCTGATCGGTGATGACGGTGACCGGATGGACTGCCCCCTCTAAAAAATGGCGCCACTCCTCAAAAGCTAACTTAATGGCCAAGAGTTCCCCATTGCCGACATCGTAATTCCTCTCAGCGGACGACAATTTTTTAGTGAAAAAGGCGCACAGATGCCACTTACCAGGGGACGAACCTTGTGACAATACAGCTCCCACCCCTACCTCGGAAGCGTCTACCTCTACAATGAATGGCTGTGACGCATCAGGTTGAATGAGTATGGGTGCCGAGGCAAAACATTTTTTCAAGGAGGAGAATGCTTGACAAGCCTTGTCAGACCACCTAGAAAAATCCGTCCCCTTTTTAGTCATGTCTGTGAGAGGCTTAACCATGGACGAGAAATTACGAATAGAGATGAGCATTGTTCGACTCGAACTGTTCGCCAATCTCAAATTCGAGCTGTTTTGGTCGGTGTTCGAGCCGTTCGGCGAACACGAACGATTTGAGAAAAATTCGGCTGTTCGAGGTTATGTTCGATAACTGTTTGTGCACCAAAATCATAACTGGATTTTTTCTCAGTAATGATGAAAATTAATGTTAATACGCAGTTTGAGTGTACAGCGGGGTGGGGGGAGGGGCAGGGGATGGATCTCTGCAGGAATAATGAAGATCTCCATTTTTTTTTCTCTTTCCCGCATTTACAGTGGGGAAGTGCAATCTGTCAGCCTATCAGCAGGGCACACACGGAGCGAAGTGCTTTTTTTCACACAAGCAAGGGCATGTGTCATTGGCAGTGTATGTCACATGTCCTTGCTGTTATGCACACGCCCGGGCTGAGCGGCGTGTGCGTGTGATTGAAGTGATTCCACTGGACCGTGCCGGAGAGTGAATGCCTGGAGGGGCGTAACTAGGTATTCACCCGATCCGACCAGGGTCGCACGACGGCATACGACGCCAGTGCACCAAGGAGGAACCGAGCAGAGGGACCAGGTGCTACTCCAGGACAGACCCCGGACACGGCTGTTGACCCACACAGGGGAATACAGGAACAGACTGGTAGGCTGGCACACAGACTGGTGGGTATAGGCAGGCACGACTGGTATGCAGGCAGGTGGGTATGCAGGCCGGGGGTACAGGCAAGCACAGCTAGAGTGCAGACAGGGAGGCACTAGCAGGTAGGAACACAGGCGGGATAGGACCCAGTACACACTGGGACTCAGGAACAATACAGGCAGAGGGGTACAGGCAAGCACAGCTAGAGTGCAGACAGGGAGGCACTAGCAGGTAGGGACACTGGTGGGATAGGACCCAGTACACACTGAGACTCAGGAACAGAACCACAGATGTGGCGGACAAACACAGCAGAGTGAGGCCGCCCAGAGAGGTGAGCGAGAACAGGGCAGGACAAGGCCGCCTGGAGCGGTGAGCAAAGGATCAGAGCTGAGCGAGACTGCCGGAGCAGTGAGCAAGAGTAAAGCAGGACGAGACCGCCTGGAGTGGTGAGCAAGAGTGGAGCAAGACTGCCGGAGCAGTGAGCAAAAGGATAAGAGCGGAGCGAGACTGCCGGAGCAGTGAGCAAAAGGGTCAGAGCGGAGCAAGGCTGCCGGAGCAGCGAGCAAAGGAGTCAGAGCAGGCTAGAACCGCCGGAGCGGTGAGCAAAGGAGTCAGAGCAGGCTAGAACCGCCGGAGCGGTGAGCAAGGGAGTCAGAGCAGGCTAGAACCGCCGGAGCGGTGAGCAAAGGAGTCAGAGCAGGCTAGAACCGCCGGAGCAGTGAGCAAAGGAGTCAGAGCAGGCTAGAACCGCCGGAGCGGTGAGCAAAGGAGTCAGAGCAGGCTAGAACCGCCGGAGCGGTGAGCAAAGGAGTCAGAGCTGGCAAGGCTGAGCAGGGGGAACAGGGCTCTGTTCACACGGAACAGACAGGAAGGGAAAGGCAGAGCCAGATACTCACAGAGTACTTGCAGAGAAGTAGCGAGTGGACCACAAACTCACAAACGGGAGTACAGAGACAACAAGCAGGAGTTAGGTACGAGTTCAGACTCTGCAGAAAAAGGAAGGGAACGGACATAGAGGCAAAACAGGTAAAGGATAGGAGAGAGTTCAGACTGGAACTGAGTGTACGGAGGAGACCGACACTGCAGCAAAATACAGGAGCGGGTCTGGGAATACGGCCCCCAGAGAGGCAGGACGAACAGGCAAGGAGCGTGTTCAGACAGGACAGACAAGATACAGGAGCGGGTCTAGGTAATCGGCCCCTAGAAGGCGGGAGGAACAGGCTAGGAGCGTGTTCAGACAGGTCAGACAAGATACAGGAACAGGTCTAGGTAATCGGCCCCTAGAAGGCAGGAGGAACAGGCTAGGAGCGTGTTCAGACAGGCCTGGAAATACAGCCTCCAGGATAGGCAGAAAAGAGAACACAGAACAGGACCTGGCACCTTCAGAGTGCAAGCACACACTGAAAGAAACACTATGCTCAGGCAGGAATAGATGGGAGCAGCTGAGCTATATACCAGGTGACAGACAGCAATAGGCTGAGGACGCACAAGGGGTGTGACCCACAGCAGGTACAAAAAGCAGGAAGTCATCGGGCGCCGCCCTTAAGCAGCAGAAACAGACACAAACAGACAGCATGGAGGGAAGCCAGAGAGACATTCTGGACAGGAGATCAAGTGCGCGCTCTTGCACAGTGGGAGATGGACCACTATGCAAGGACGCCGCCAGGTATGTTACACTTGCCCTATAAGACCAAGCCATTTTCCCCGTCGCCACCATGTTCTCACTGCTGCAGCTGCGTGTTAGACGGCACCGCTGTTGCTGTGTGCGCTATACCTTGTTACCTTCAAGCCAATTTTCGCACAAATCTACAGATAGCTTGGGAGTAGGGAATAGTTGTAATTGCAGTCCTTTTAAGGACTAGGTTACAGCATTTCCTACGACTTTTATAAGGCAGGTCAGTGCTCTTAAATAGATAGATTGTGGGAGTAAAGACTAATTGTAATTGCAGTCCTTTTCAGGACTAGGTTACATCAGTTCCTATCAGTTTTTGCCAGGCAGGTCTGTGCCAGTGCTGTGTAAGTTTTTTTCACAGCATTTGGCTGAATCTAGCAAAGCTAATCCTTTTTGGCCTATTGCAGAGTGTGTTAGTCAGTGGAGTAGCCTTTCTGCGTTGCAAGATATACCACCTGTGTATAGAATACCAATTTTTTTACTGCACCTAGTGAAGTAAAATCTTTTGGGCATAGCATCATTCTATTAGTCCATCTATACTGACCTCCATCAGGTCGCAAATTGAATATAATTTTTTTCTGCATCTAGCTCTGAAAAAATATTTGGGCTTCTAGCTGTGTGTGGGACTTGTTCTATTAGTCCATCTATACTGACCTCCATCAGGTTGCAAACTGAAAATAATTTTTTTCTGCAACTAGCTCTGAAAAAATATTTGGCCTTCTAGCAGTGTGTGGGACTTGTTCTATTAGTCCATCTATATTGACCTCCATCAGGCTGCAAATTAAAAATAATGTTTAGCTGCATCTACCTCTGAAAAAATATTTGGGCTTCTAGCTGTGTGTGGGACTTGTTCTATTAATCCATCTATACAGACCTCCATCAGGTTGCAAACTGAATATAATTTTTTTCTGCATCTAGCTCTGAAAAAATATTTGGCCTTCTAGCAGTGTGTGGGACTTTCTCTATTAGTCCATCTATACTGACCTCCATCAGGTTGCAAATTAAAAATATTTTTTGTCTGCATCTAGCTCTGAAAAAATATTTGGCCTTCTAGCAGTGTGTGGGACTTTCTCTATTAGTCCATCTATACTGACCTCCATCAGGTTGCAAACTGAATATATTTTTTTTCTGCATCTACCTCTGAAAAAATATTGGGCTTCTAGCTGTGTGTGGGACTTGTTCTATTAATCCATCTATACAGACCTCCATCAGGTTGCAAACTGAATAAAAAAATTTTCTGCATCTACCTCTGAAAAAATATTTGGACTTCTAGCTGTGTGTGGGACTTGTTCTATTAGTCCATCTATACTGACCTCCATCAGGTTGCAAACTGAATATAATTTTTTTCTGCATCTAGCTCTGAAAAAATATTTGGCCTTCTAGCAGTGTGTGGGACTTTCTCTATTAGTCCATCTATACTGACCTCCATCAGGCTGCACATTAAAAATAATTTTTATCTGCATCTACCTCTGAAAAATTATTTGGCCTTCTAGCTGTGTGTGGGACTTGTTCTATTAGTCCATCTATACTGACCTCCATCAGGTTGCAAACTGAATATAATTTTTTTTCTGCATCTAGCTCTGAAAAAATATTTGGCCTTCTAGGTGTGTGTGGGACTTTCTCTATTAGTCCATCTATACTGACCTCCATCAGGTTGCAAATTAAAAATAATTTTTTGTCTGCATCTAGCTCTGAAAAAATATTTGGCCTTCTAGCAGTGTGTGGGACTTTCTCTATTAGTCCATCTATACTGACCTCCATCAGGTTGCAAATTCAAAATAATTTTTTGTCTGCATCTATCTCTGAAAAAATATTTGGCCTTCTAGCAGTGTGTGGGACTTTCTCTATTAGTCCATCTATACTGACCTCCATCAGGTTGCAAACTGAATATATTTTTTTTCTGCATCTACCTCTGAAAAATATTGGGCTTCTAGCTGTGTGTGGGACTTGTTCTATTAATCCATCTATACAGACCTCCATCAGGTTGCAAACTGAATATAATTTTTTCTGCATCTACCTCTGTAAAAATATTTGGGCTTCTAGCTGTGTGTGGGACTTGTTCTATTAGTCCATCTATACTGACCTCCATCAGGTTGCAAGCTGAATATAATTTTTTTCTGCATCTAGCTCTGAAAAAATATTTGGCCTTCTAGCATTGTGTAACGGGTCTGGGAGGCGGAACCTCTGAGCTACTATACAAGGGGGCGGTCCTTGTAAGGGAGCGGGTGGCGACCAGGGAAGACGGGCAGGCAGTCACAGCAGGTGACCGGGACAGTCTCTGAGTGAACGGGCTGGAGGTCACGGCAAGTGACCGGGGCAGTCTCTGAATGAACGGGCAGAAGGTCACGGCAAGTGACCGGGGCAGTCTCTGAATGAACGGGCAGGAGGTCACGGCAAGTGACCGGGGCAGTCTCTGAATGAACGGGCAGGAGGTCACGGCAAGTGACCGGGGCAGTCTCTGAATGAACGGGCAGGAGGTCACGGCAAGTGACCGGGGCAGTCTCTGGGTAAAGGGTAGGTACGACCTGTGATAGCAGAGCCTCCAGGTAGGCTAGCAGGCAGATGGTTGATGTATGCTCCCAGGTGAGCAAGCGAGAGTCTCTGGAATGGCAGGTGGTCACAGCACGTGACGGCGGAGCCTCCAGGTAGGCTAGCGGGCGGGTAACAGGCGTGCGCTCCCAGGTGAGCGGGCAGGAGTCTCTGGAATGGCAGGTGGTCACAGCACGTGACGGCGGAGCCTCCAGGTAGGCTAGCAGGCAGGTAGCAGGAGTGTGCTCCCAGGTGAGCGGGCAAGCTTGTCCATAGACAGACAGATAGGAGTAGTAGGGCTGACCGTCGGACCTCTGGCAAGCAGGAAGGTAGCTGATGTGCGCTCCCAGGTGAGCGGGCAGGCTGGTCCTTAGACAGACTGACAGGTGTAGTAAGGCAGACCGTCGGACCTCTGGCAAGCAGGCAGGTAGCAGGAATAACAGGCAGGAAGCAGACAGCAAACTGGCAGGAATCTGGCAGGAATCAGGCAGGTAACTGACAGGTAACTGGCAACGGGACCTGAGGGCTGAAGCAGAGTAGTGAACAGTGCAACAACATTGCTCGGGCACCTCCATTTTGGAGGAGGTGCCTTATATATGATGAAGTCCTCCGGCCATTGGCCGGGGACTCCTTAGGACGGCGCGCGCGGCCCCTTTAAGAGGCAGGGAGCGCGCGCGCGCGTGCCATAAGCACAGTGGCCGGGAAGGAGAGCGCGCTGCCAGCAGAGCGGGAGGAGGACGCCGGGCTCGGAGCAGAGAGGAGAGGGGAACAGCGTCCCTGCCTAGCAGAGGGCAGGGACGCCGACGCTACAGTACCCCCCCCTTTAGGCCCCCCCTTTTTTAGGCCAGACAGAAATTTAGCAAGGATGAGAGGGGCATGGATGTTCTCCCGGGGCTCCCATGTTCTCTCTTCAGGACCAAACCCCTTCCAATCTACTAGAAAAAAGGTCTTCCCTCTTACCCTTTTGGTGGCCAGAATGTTCTCTACCTCAAATTCGTTTTCAGCGGAAACCGGAGCAGGAGGCGTACCTGTAGACTTGGAGAAAGAGTTAAGTACCACGGGTTTGAGGAGAGATACATGGAAGGAGTTAGGGATCCGCAAGTTGGCCGGGAGTTTCAATTTATAGGCCACCGGGTTGATCTGACTGATGACCTCCAGAGGACCGATGAACCGAGGCCCTAACTTATAGGAAGGAATCTTGAGCCGGACATACTTGGACGAGAGCCAGACTTTATCCCCAGGACGGAATTGAGGAGGATCCAGACTTTTTTGTCTGCATGTCTTTTCATACGCTCGGATAACAGAAGGAGTGCGGACCGGGTACTCTCCCATATGGAGGAAAATTTGTTAACAAGAGATTCCGCAGCCGGATTGTCCACCGAGGTGGAGACGGGAAACGGGATCCGAGGATGTTGACCGAAGACTACAAAAAACGGGGATTTGGAGGAAGATTCGCTCTCGTGATTGTTGTACGAGAATTCGGCCCATGGCAGGAGATCCACCCAGTCAGAATGGTGGGCATTAACGAAGTGCCGGAGGTAACTGGTCAGGTTCTGATTGATCCGCTCCACTTGACCATTAGACTGTGGGTGGTAAGCGGAGGAGAAGTCCAGGGTGACGTCTAGCAATTTACAAGTGGCTCTCCAGAAACGAGAAGTGAACTGTACCCCACGATCCGACACGATGTGACGGGGCAGGCCATGAAGACGGAAGATGTGGCGGATAAAGTCTTTAGCCAGCTCAGGTGCAGACGGGAGGCCTGGCAGGGGAATGAAGTGAGCCATCTTGGAAAAGCGGTCAGCGACCACCCAAATGACCGTACAACCGGCAGAAACGGGCAGATCAGTTATGAAGTCCATCGCTATATGCTGCCAGGGGGCAGCAGGTACTGGCAGAGGAAGGAGGCGACCGGCTGGCAGGTGTCTCGGAACTTTGTTGCGGGCGCAGGACACACGGGCAGAAACAAAGTCTATTACATCCTTGTGCAGGTTAGGCCACCAGTAGTGCCGGGTAATAAGCTGGAGGGTCTTTTTCTGACCAGAGTGGCCAGCTAGTTTAGACGAATGACCCCAGTGTAGGATCTTCTCCCGATCAGGAACCGATACGAACGTTTTACCAGGAGGAAGACGATTTAGACTCACGGGAGCCACCTGCATTACTCTGGCGGGATCGATGATATGTTTAGGTTCTTCCTCGAGGTCAGATACCAGAAAGGATCGGGACAAGGCGTCCGCTTTGATGTTCTTGTCAGCCGGGCGAAAATGTAGAACGAAATCAAAGCGAGCAAAAAACAAGGACCACCGGGCTTGGCGCGGGTTAAGTCTCTGGGCATGCTGGAGATAAGCCAAGTTCTTGTGGTCAGTGTAAATTATTACCGGATGAAGAGCCCCCTCGAGCAGGTAACGCCACTCCTCCAATGCCAGCTTGATGGCCAATAACTCTCGGTCTCCTATGGAATAATTGCGCTCAGAAGAGGAGAAGAGTTTGGAGAAGAAGCCGCAAGTTACCATCCTCCCGGAAGATGATTTTTGAGTAAGTACAGCTCCGGCTCCAGAGGAGGAAGCGTCAACCTCCAGGAAGAACTGCTTGTTGCCATCCGGACGATGCAGCACCGGGGCGGAAGAGAAGGCCTGTTTTAAGGAAAGAAAGGCCTCCTCTGCTTCGGGCGGCCACTCTTTGGGGTTAGTACCCTTACGGGTGAGCGCGGAAATTGGGGCAGTCCGGGAAGAGAAGTGTGGTATGAAGAGGCTGTAGTAGTTGGCGAAGCCCAGGAACCGCTGAATGGCCTTCAACCCCTCCGGTCGGGGCCATTTCTCGATGGCAGACAGTTTCTCTGGATCCATTCGTAGGCCGGTCTGAGAAATAATGTAGCCCAAAAACGGAAGCGAGGTCTGCTCAAAGAGGCACTTCTCATATTTAGCGAAGAGGTGATTCTGCCTGAGCCTGAGCAGGACCTGACGAACGTCCCTCCGGTGAGTCTGGAGATCCGGAGAGAAGACCAAGATGTCGTCCAGGTACACCACAACGCAGAAGTAGAGAAGGTCCCGGAAGATGTCATTGACCAACTCTTGAAAGACGGCAGGAGCGTTACAGAGACCAAAGGGCATTACCAGATATTCATAGTGGCCGTCCCGGGTGTTGAATGCAGTCTTCCATTCATCCCCTTGACGGATACGGACCAGGTTGTACGCCCCACGGAGGTCAAGTTTGGTGAAGACTCTAGCCCCCCTCAGGCGATCAAATAATTCTGGAATGAGCGGAAGGGGGTACTTATTCTTCAACGTGATCTGGTTAAGGCCTCTATAGTCAATACAGGGACGGAGAGAGCCGTCCTTCTTTTTTACGAAGAAGAAGCCTGCTCCCGCCGGGGAGGTAGATTTCCGGATGAATCCCCTGGCCAAATTCTCCTCAATATATTCGGACATCGACCGGGTCTCAGCAGCGGACAATGGGTAAATGCGCCCACGGGGAGGAGTAGTACCGGGTAACAGGTCGATAGGACAGTCGTATGGTCTATGAGGGGGTAATGTCTCTGCCTCCTTTTTATTAAAGACATCAGCAAATGACCAATAGGGAATCGGAAGTCCAGGTAGATTAGTTGGGGTAGGAGAAGGACGGACGGGATGAACAGGAACCAAACAAGTCTTATGACAGTCCTGTCCCCAGCGAAGGACTTCTCTGGTCTGCCAGTCAAGCACGGGTGCATGTCTCTGGAGCCAAGGTAGACCTAGTAAGAGGGCGTGAGAGAGTCCAGGCAGAACATGAAAAGAGATACTCTCAGAATGCAGCATTCCCACCTGCAGGGTTATGGATTCGGTGATGAGTTGGATGGGACGTGGTAAGAGGCCCCCATCCACAGCAGCGACAGATAATGGTGCAGGCAGAGGTTTGGTGGGAATGCGGTATTTTTCTACCAGGGACTGTGAAATAAGATTCCCGGCTGCTCCAGAGTCAAGTTGGGCTAGTTCGAAATAACGGTTCTCCCCGCAGATGATTGAGACTGACAGTAGCAGAGATGGAGAGGATTTATTCTTGTCTAGGTCGACCTCTCTGAGCGAACCTAGACACAGGCGTTTCCCGACCTCTCCGGGCAGGCACGGATCCGGTGCTCCTTACTGCCACAGTAGAAGCAGCTCCCCTCGGCACGGCGTAAGTCCTGACGGGTTTTGACCATCTTGGTCTGGTCGACCTGCATAGGCTCAGGAGAGTGTACCTGGGTAGAGACGGAGGGAGTGACGGGTTTCTGAAAAGTAGGAGCTAGACGTGGTAACCTCCTCTCACGGGTGACCTCTCTGGCACGCTCCTGGAACCGTAGGTCAATCCGGGTGGCAAGAGTTATTAAGTCATCGAGAGTGGTAGGAATGTCCCGACTGGCAAGTTCATCTTTAATACGGCCGGACAGACCCTCCCAGAAGACGGATACCAGAGCGTCGTTATCCCAGGCCAGCTCCGAGGCAAGGGTACGGAATCGTATGGCGTATTGGCCCACGGTGAGACTTTCCTGACGGAGGCGTAGCAGTGATGATGCGGATGAGGTCTTCCGTCCGGGTTCGTCAAAGACTTTCCGGAAAGCCGTGAGGAAAGCAGGTAAGTTGGACACCAGGGGGTCTCCTCTCTCCGATAGAGGATTTAGCCAGGCCAGGGCCTCCCCGGTGAGATGGGACATGATGAATGCAATTTTGGCTCGGTCGGAGTTAAACTGGTGGGACAATAGTTCAAAGTGCAGGGTGCACTGATTTATGAAGCCCCGAGCCTGGGCGGAGTCGCCTCCGAAGCGAGGAGGTGCAGAAAGCCGGGGTCCGGGGTAGGATATCATGGTATTAGTGGGCAGCGGAGCTGCCGGATTGCGAGACATGGCACTGGCGGAGGTTGCTGGTGGAGCAGTCAGAGTGTCCAGACGAGTATTGACATTCCGCAGGTGACCCAGGATGGACTCCTGTTGGGACCTTTGACGGGACAGTTCATGACACAGGTCCGAGAGCGAGGGAGCTTGGGTGCCACCGGGTTCCATGGCCCGAGCAAACTGTAACGGGTCTGGGAGGCGGAACCTCTGAGCTACTATACAAGGGCAGGCAGTCACAGCAGGTGACCGGGACAGTCTCTGAGTGAACGGGCTGGAGGTCACGGCAAGTGACCGGGGCAGTCTCTGAATGAACGGGCAGAAGGTCACGGCAAGTGACCGGGGCAGTCTCTGAATGAACGGGCAGGAGGTCACGGCAAGTGACCGGGGCAGTCTCTGAATGAACGGGCAGGAGGTCACGGCAAGTGACCGGGGCAGTCTCTGAATGAACGGGCAGGAGGTCACGGCAAGTGACCGGGGCAGTCTCTGGGTAAAGGGTAGGTACGACCTGTGATGGCAGAGCCTCCAGGTAGGCTAGCAGGAAGATGGTTGATGTATGCTCCCAGGTGAGCAAGCGAGAGTCTCTGGAATGGCAGGTGGTCACAGCACGTGACGGCGGAGCCTCCAGGTAGGCTAGCGGGCAGGTAACAGGCGTGCGCTCCCAGGTGAGCGGGCAGGAGTCTCTGGAATGGCAGGTGGTCACAGCACGTGACGGCGGAGCCTCCAGGAAGGCTAGCAGGCAGGTAGCAGGAGTGCGCTCCCAGGTGAGCGGGCAAGCTGGTCCATAGACAGACAGACAGGAGTAGTAGGGCTGACCGTCGGACCTCTGGCAAGCAGGCAGGTAGCTGATGTGCGCTCCCAGGTGAGCGGGCAGGCTGGTCCTTAGACAGACTGACAGGTGTAGTAAGGCAGACCGTCGGACCTCTGGCAAGCAGGCAGGTAGCAGGAATAACAGGCAGGAAGCAGACAGCAAACTGGCAGGACTCTGGCAGGAATCAGGCAGGTAACTGACAGGTAACTGGCAACGGGACCTGAGGGCTGAAGCAGAGTAGTGAACAGTGCAACAACATTGCTCGGGCACCTCCATTTTGGAGGAGGTGCCTTATATATGATGAAGTCCTCCGGCCATTGGCCAGGGACTCCTTAGGACGGCGCGCGCGGCCCCTTTAAGAGGGAGGGAGCGCGCGCGCGCCCTAAGCACAATGGCCAGGAAGGAGCGCACGCTGCCAGCAGAGCGGGAGGAGGACGCCGGGCTCGGAGCAGAGAGGTGAGGGGAACAGCGTCCCTGCCTAGCAGAGGGCAGGGACGCCGACGCTACACATTGTGTGGGACTTTCTCTATTAGTCCATCTATACTGACCTCCATCAGGTTGCAAATTAAAAATAATTTATATCTGCATCTAGCTCTGAAAAAATATTTGGCCTTCTAGCAGTGTGTGGGACTTTCTCTATTAGTCCATCTATACTGACCTCCATCAGGCTGCAAATTAAAAATAATTTTTATCTGCATCTACCTCTGAAAAAATATTTGGCCTTCTAGCTGTGTGTGGGACTTTCTCTATTAGTCCATCTATTTTGACCTCCATCAGGTTGCAAATTAAAAATAATTTTTTGTCTGCATCTAGCTCTGAAAAAATATTTGGCCTTCTAACAGTGTGTGGGACTTTCTCTATTAGTCCATCTATACTGACCTCCATCAGGTTGCAAACTGAATATAATTTTTTTCTGCATCTAGCTCTGAAAAAATATTTGGCCTTCTAGCAGTGTGTGGGACTTTCTCTATTAGTCCATCTATACTGATCTCCATCAGGTTGCAAATTAAAAATAATTTATATCTGCATCTAGCTCTGAAAAAATATTTGGCCTTCTAGCAGTATGTGGAACTTTCTCTATTAGTCCATCTATACTGACCTCCATCAGGTTGCAAACTGAATATATTTTTTTTCTGCATCTACCTCTGAAAAAATATTGGGCTTCTAGCTGTGTGTGGGATTTGTTCTATTAATCCATCTATACAGACCTCCATCAGGTTGCAAACTGAATATATCTTTTTTCTGCATCTACCTCTGAAAAAATATTTGGCCTTCTAGCAGTGTATGGGACTTGTTCTATTAGTCCACCTATACTGACCTCCATCAGGTTGCAAATTCAAAATAATTTTTTGTCAGCATCTAGCTCTGAAAAAATATTTGGCCTTCTAGCAGTGTGTGGGACTTTCTCTATTAGTCCATCTATACTGACCTCCATCAGGTTGCAAACTGAATATATTTTTTTTCTGCATCTACCTCTGAAAAAATATTTGGGCTTCTAGCTGTGTGTGGGATTTGTTCTTTTAGTCCATCTATACTGACCTCCATCAGGTTGCAAACTGAATATAATTTTTTTCTGCATCTACCTCTGAAAAAATATTTGGGCTTCTAGCTGTGTGTAGGACTTGTTCTATTAGTCCATCTATACTGACCTCAATCAGGTTGCAAACTGAATACAATTTTTTTCTGCTTCTACCTCTGAAAAAATATTTGGGCTTCTAGCTGTGTGTGGGACTTGTACTATTAGTCCATCTATACTAACCTCCATCAGGTTGCAAATTGAATATAATTTTTTTCTGCATCTAACCCAGCCAATAGTTTTGGCCTAATACTACAGTTTGGCCACTCAGCTCTGCTCGGTTCCCATCCATTGTTTTTTTGTGCAAACAACTCCAGAGTTGTGAATTAGTTAACCACCAATATGAGTGGAAAAAGGCCTGATGCTGGTGGAAAGGGGAATAGGAGTGTTGGGAAGGGGAAAAAAGGTTGTGTCCTTGGGGTAGGTGTTAAAGCAACAGTAACATCTGCAGAAGAAAGACCATCTTCCAGCCAAACTAAAATGTCTACTTCTTTAGCGGACAATGTTATAAGATCCCTTTCTTACGTCCACGCCAATCGCTACAAATTCCAGATGAGGCACAAAAAGAGCAGGTGCTTCAACGGATATCAAGTGCTTATTTAAGTGGGCTCTCCTCCACATCAACTTCAACATCACAAATACTCCAGTCCTCAAAGGTGTCACCCCAATCGCACTTGCTTCCTCACAGCTCCCAAATTTCCAGCTGCCCGTCTGAGTATGAGTCACAGTCAGCCAAGAGATGAGGTCAGCAGAGGAGGTGGAGGAAGATGCTAGTGACGACGAGGTCAGGTTGCGCCTTCCTGGACAGAGACGTAGTACTGGAAGCACGTCAACAACTGCATCCTCAAACACAACTCTGCCTCTCACAACAAGTCGTGGTGGCTCTACAGGTCGCATGGGTGCTAAGCCTTGCATAGCCTGGGCATTTTTTCAGATCGATAAAGATGACCCAACTCGTGTTATCTGTAACATTTGTCAGCAAAAGCTAAGTAGAGGCCAAAAAATACATAGTTTGAGTACTTCATGCATGAACCGGCACATGGACATGAAGCATAAGTTGCAGTGGGAAGCTCAGTGTGCTACAATGCGGCCTAGCCGGCCGGGCCAACCACCGTCTGCCATATCTTGTGCATCCGCGGCCTCTTCATCCTCTGTGACTGGGGGGACAGCAGTCACACCTGTTTTGGGGCGCAGACCTGCCACCTCTTTACCCGCAACAGCCAGCGTGATTGGCAGGTCATCATTTTCTTTGGAGGTGGTAACACCAGCTGGTGTTGAGCGCTGTCCGACATCGATAGCACCACCTTTGGATCAAGGCAACCTAACATGTCCGCCTGCATCTTCCTCACAGACGGGCAGTTTGCCGGGGACACCCTTATCAACCCCGTCTAAGCACAATAGCCAGCCCTCGGTCCCTCAGATGTGGACAAGTAAAAGACCATTTCCTCCTAGCCATGAGAAAGCTAAGAGGTTGAATTTCACCATCTGCAAGCTCTTGGCTACAGAAATGCTGCCTTTCCGCCTGGTGGACACAGAGGATTTTCGAGACCTTATGTCCGTCGCAGTGCCCCAGTACCAGATGCCCAGTCGGCACTACTTCTCAAAGAAAGGTGTGCCTGCGCTCCACCAGCATGTCGCACACAACATCACCGCTTCTTTGAGAAACTCTGTGTGTGACAGGGTGCATTTCACCACAGACACTTGGACGAGTAGGCATGGACAGGGGCGTTACATGTCGCTGACTAGGCACTGGGTAACTATGGTGACAGCAGGACAAGGGGCTGCTGTCCAAGTCTTGCCGTCCCCATGAGTTGTGCGTCAATCCTCTTTATGTCAAAGTTCCTCCACTGCTTCTGCCTCCTCAACCTCCTCTCGGTCTTCAACCTGCACCCAAAGCCTGTCTGGTCATGCCACAAGCTTTCTAACTGCGCAGAAGGGATCCTGCACACCTCCTTACTATGCTGGCAGTAGGGCTCAACGTCATCAGGCGGTTTTTACTTTGAAATGTCTGGGAAATGTGAGTCACACAGCTGAGGAGTTGTGGTCAGCTCTGGAGAACCAATTTCATGAATGGTTGTCTCCACTGGACCTGAAACCAGGGAAGGCCGTGTGCGACAATGCTGCAAACCTGGGTGCGGCCCTTCGCCGGGGCAATGTCACACACGTGCCATGTATGGCTCACGTGTTGAACCTTGTTGTCCAGCAATTTTTAGCCCACTATCCCAGACTAGATGGCCTTCTGCAGAGGGCACGGTCGCTGTGTGCTCACTTCCGCCGTTCGCATCCCGCAGCTCAGCGACTTACATCTCTACAGAAGTCGTTGGGCCTGCCACTTCACCGGCTAAAATGCGATGTGCCTACCTGGTGAAATTCAACTCTGCACATTTTGCAGCGACTGTGGCAGAACCGACAAGCCCTGGTGCAATACGTTCTGACGTATAGCCTGGGCCAACGAGATCCAGAGGTGGGGCAAATCACGCTGGAGGAGTGGTCTCAGATCAGGGACCTATGCACCCTTCTGCACAGTTTTGAAATGGCGACGAAGATGTTTAGTGCTGACGATGCCATTATCAGCATGACTATTCTGGTGATTTACATGCTGGAGCACATGTTAAACAGAATTCGGAGTCAGGTGGTGGTACAAGAGGAGTTGGAGGAAGTAGAGGAGGAGTTGTATGCGGAAGGGCTAACATCTGCAAGGTCCAGACGGTCGGCAGCACCAAGGCGGCAGGCATGTGAGGGTGGGGGAGATGGTTTTACCAGGGCGCATGGTTGCAGTCAAACTAGTGAGGAAGGTGCAGGAGCCCAGGTCGAATTGTGAGAATTAGAAATAATCCTGACTAATGGGTTGCCACACTGTTAGATCCCCGGTACAAAAGTAAATTTGCAGAAATTATTCCTGCCATAGAAAGGGATGCACGCATGCAGGAGTATCAGCAGAGACTGTTGCAGAATCTTACATGTGCTTTTCCACAAAACACCAGTGGTGCACGTAGTGAATCTCACAGTTCCAACTTGCCAACCGTGGGACCGTCAAGTGTTCAGCACTCAAACCGTAACAGAACCACAGTATCTGCTGGTAACATCAATTTTGCGGAATCATTTCACCACTTTTTTAGCCCATCCTTTGCAAGGCCACAGGAGACAAGAAGTCTGACACATAGTCAACGCCTAGAGACGATGGTACAGGAGTATCTCCAAGTAAACATTGAAGCCATGACTGTGTCACTGGACCCTTGCTCTTTTTGGGCTTCCAATCTGGATAAATGGCCGGAGCTAGCCACTTACGCCTTGGAGATCTTGTCATGCCCCGCAGCCAGCGTTCTGTCTGAACATGTGTTCAGCGCTGCTGGTGGTGTGCTGACAGATAATCGCACGCGGCTCTCCACTGATAATGTAGACAGACTCACGTTCATAAAGATGAACAAATCATGGATCCGAAACGACTTTTCTACCCCTGTATCATACTGGGGAGAGTAAAAGCTTGATGATTGGTTAAAATCACCCTACCAACCGTGTTAAGCTTTCAAATTACTAATCATGTTTATCTGTATC
Organism: Phyllobates terribilis; assembly: GCF_046119375.1. Classification (NCBI taxonomy): domain Eukaryota; kingdom Metazoa; phylum Chordata; class Amphibia; order Anura; family Dendrobatidae; genus Phyllobates; species Phyllobates terribilis. The sequence goes on from NW_027362813.1 coordinate 4,855,227, forward strand.
TTGGCTGGAAAATAAATTGGGCTTTGTAGCAGTGTGCAGCACTGATTCTATTAGGCCATCTATAATAAGCTCCACCAGATTTAAAATTACTAATCATGTTTATCTGTATCTTGACTGGAAAATAATTTGGGCTTTGTAGCAGTGTGCAGCACTGATCCTAATAGGCCATGTATACTAAGCTCCACCAGATTTAAAATTATTAATAATTTTTAGCTGCATCTAGCCCGGAAAATAATTTTGGGGCTCCGAGATGCGCAAGACACATAAGTTCCTTCTTGCTGCACTACCTGCAACATGACCCTCATATTGTCAGAATTCGAAGTAATCATGACTACTGGGTTGCCACACCCTTAGATCCCCCAAACTTTTTGATCAACCTTTTCATTTTAATAAAGACCAAAAAAATGGTCATTTTTGAAATTATAAGCATTAGCAGGTTATTAGAAACTGAAATCAAACAGTTTTCAATTCAAAACTTTATTGTAGGTGATGTTACATTTTCACATAGGACCCCTTGTTTGAAAGGAGCTTCTGAACTCTCTCATCCATTGAATTTGTCAGGTTTTGGATGGTTTCTGCTTCAATTGTTTTGCATGAGGACAGAATACCCTCCCAGAGCTGTTGCTTAGATGTGAACTGCCTCCCACCATCATAGACACTCATTTTGATGATGCTCCAGAGGTTCTGAATGGGATAGAGGTCAGGGGAGAATGGGGGTCACACCATAAGTTTGTCCCCTTTTATGCCCATATCAGCCAGAGATGCAGATGTTTTATGTGCAGCATGAGATGGTGCATTATCATGCAAAAAAATGATCTTGCTGTGAAATACACGGTTCTTCTTCTTGAACCATGGCAGGAAGTGCTGTTTGAGAAAATCCACATACATTATGGAGTTCATCTTTAGCGCCTTCAGGGATCCTAAAGGGGCCGACAATCTCTCTCCCCATGATTCCAGCCCAAAACATTACTCCACCTCCTCCTTGTTGGCGCTGTAGCCGTGTTTGCATGGGGTGTCCATCAACCAGCCATCCTCCACTCCATCCATCTGGACCATCGAGCGCTGCACGGCACTCATCCGTGAACAAAACAGTTTTGAAATCAGTCTTCATGTAATGTTTGGCCCACTGGTGCCATTTCTGCTTGTGTGAAGTGGATTGAGGAGGTCGTGTTAAAATAATGGGTCAGCTTCGAATCATTGCCTTTAAGAAGACTTGTTTTTCAGTTAGATAATCCTTATTTAGCAATACTTTTGTTTGTTCTATTTTCTTGTAGTGTTCTCATGACCTTTATAAGAATTGGCTCATTGGTTTATAATTATCATACTTGTCCTATGTCTGTACACAAAATAAATTCCCAATATATCACCACCAGGAAACTCCCTAAGTTCACCATGACCTGGACTGTATTCAGTACTATCAGTGAGAAAGGATGTTGGGAGTATCATACATCATGAATATCCTGCAGATGTATTGACAAGCACCTGTTATTTAATTATTCTGCGCCAAAGATAACATATTACTTACATCATCTCATACGCATGTATCAAAGCACAACCCACGTTGATTGGGGTATATAATTATATTACATCTTAAAATAAACAGAATCATTCTCTTGAGACAGTCTGTAGTGAGTGTCTTATTTGAAGCGTCATTCCTATAGGAAATCTATATAGGTAATCTCTTTTGTCTACCTGAGAAGAAGTGAGATCCCCTCCCGTCTTTAACAGTCGACAGGATGGCGTATGCACAGCTGCAAACCTCTGAAGGACCCTGCATCTTGTTGTTCGGGGGACGTTGGAGGCACCAGCAGCTTCAAAAACTTGTCTGCTGCTATGACAAGGCTTTTTTGCCGCTGCTCTTTTAACCTGACGTAATTGCCTGTAGGAAAGAGTCCTCAATTTGCCCTTATCAGCACGCACACGTGTGTACTGTGAATCAGCTACATACTTCTTGATTGCCAAGACACTTCATCCTGATCATCGCACAATGTTGATTGTAGTAATGCCTTGACCTAAACACTCCACAATTTGTTGCTTCTCAGCAGCCGACACATCCTTTTTCTTTCCCATTTTGGCAGAAAATGTAGGCTGCTTAATAATGTGAGACAGCCTTCTTAAGTAGTCTTGCCTTTCATTGGACACACCTGCCAAACTAATTAGCACAGGTGTCTGCAATTGCTTACAGTGATATAAAGAGCCCTGACACACATCACCATCAATGAGTTTAACTGACAAACAAACAAATTCTTCCCTTATCACTCCTAAACACTTTTTGCATAATAATTTGGAACACAGTGTACATGTGCTTTTCCACAAAACACCAGTGGTTCACGTAGTGAATCTTACAGTTCTAACTTGCCAACCGTGGTCTGTATGGAGTTGTTCAGTAAAGGGCCCAAAATTAAGATAACATAGATGGGAGAGGTCTCTATGAATAGGAATTCCTAAGTATTTGATACCCTGTGAGGGCCAGGCAAAGGGAAAGTTGGACTGGATGGAATCCTATATGGATTTGGGGAGGGAGACATCGAGGGCCTCAGACTTCGCTGCATTGATTTTAAAATTTGACCATGTAACAAAGTGATCTATTTCAGCCATAACAGCATGGATGGATATATGTGATTGAGTGATATATACTAGGACATCATCAGCAAATAGAGAGCACTTGTACTCGGTGCCTCCCACCTCAATCCACCTAATATTGGGGTTATGGCGAATTGATGAGAGCAGGTGCTCCGTCACTAGGATGTATAAGAGAGGGGAAAGAGGACATCCCTGCCTTGTCCCATTGGTGATTGTGAAAGGTGATGAAAATGTTCTGATGCACCCCCTGGGCCTTGGGACACCCGGAGCCGGACCCTTTTTGGTGGATGCTGGTGGTTGTAGTCTTCGTGGAGGTGACCCGGTTCCGTGGCTCAGGGTGGTCAAACCAGTGGCGGAACTATTTATGTGGTTTTGATGTTTAAATGTCCGACTACGCCACCCGTGGATTGCGGTCAGAGTGAACCGCCGCTGCAGGGCAGACCGCTGAGGCTGGTGTTGTGGGTGCAGCAGAGCGTAGCATAACTCCCCACGGGAGGAGTATAGCCTCAGGGCAGTGTATGCGGAGGATGGGGGTGATGGTGCAGGGCAGCAGCAGTAACGACACTGAGTCAGTGATGCAGTCCAGGGCCTTTACTCACAGTTCTTATTATCCACACCACGTCTGCAGGTAACGGCTGCCCACGTCGTACTGTGCTCATCAGGTGAGGGGCTCAGACAACTCCCAGATAACTTTGGAGTGCTTCACAGTACCCCCTTTGTGTGTCCTTTGTCTGGCCTTTCTTACCAACCCTTCTGTCCGGCTGCCTCGGGCCTCCTCTTGGTAAACTTGGCGCCAGTTTCCCTGACCCTATGTGATGCCTTCCTAGCGGGTGTAGCGAGGGGCTGCGCCACATGAAATGTCACAGCCTCCGGTTTCTAGCTGAGGGTCGTTTCCTGCCTCCACTAGTTTCGGGGACCGGTCTCCCCCTTTGGCCTGACCCCTCCACGCAGGTGGATTCGGCCGTGCGGTGGCGACTCGCCCGTCCGCACCCCTGGGATCCCTTCATTCCTCGTTCCTGGAGCCTTCTCCGCTCCTCTTCCTTCCTTCTCCCTCTTCAAGGCCTGGGCCTCTGTTACTAGGCCCGCCTCCGGAGCAGAGCTCATGCAGAGCCCCTGCTCCCTGCCACTTCTGCTCAGACTTCTCTGCACTGAACTAAGATGGTGCCCACCTTTTATACTCCCTTCTCAATGCACCCAGGAACTGCTTCCTCCCTGCTCCTGCACTACAGGGTTCCCCTTCCTCAGTGTTCCCTCCCCCCACTCGAGCCAGGGACAGGGACTGTCGTGCCCATCTCAGAGGCATATTGGTCGCCCTGCCCCACGGCAATGTGGTGTAATGCATGCAGGTGTCGGGTCCTGATCCACACTCCATCCTTACCTGAGAGTGAGATATCACACCTCTGGGTGAGGTGCAATACCACTGTAGCAACCGAGCCCTCAGGGTGCTACAGTTCCATTTATCTTCAGCCTAGGTGACGTATTGTGATACAGGGCCGTGATTTTGGCTATAAAAGGGTCCCCTAGACCCCTACCCCAAGCTTTTTAAGAGAATCATATATGGCGTGCCAGGAGACTCTATGGAATGCTTTCTCAGCATCCAATGAGAGTATCTAATTACAAATTTTTAACTGCATCTAGCCCAGGAAATACTTTGTGCCTAGTAGCAGTGTCTGCTAGTCAGCGGATTATCCCGGCTGTTAAGCAACCTGTAGTTTGGACACTTAATTTTTTCAAAGGAAATGCTTCGGGACCACGGGATACTCAGTGAAGAGCATCAGGAGGCACCCCAAGGCATAGGGGCTGGGACTGGCAGTAGGATGCCTTGCGGTGGACAGCCAAGCTCGATCCTTATAAAAGCTTTTTAACTGCAGCAGCTTTAGTGGACGCTACTGGAGCTGGAATTACGCGGCTGCTGGCATGAGACTTGCCCTCCAATAGATCCTTGTAAATGGATTTAAAGTGTATTCATTCAAATTAGAGAGACAATTTAAATTAAAAAGCTTAGAGCTGCCTCCACCACAGGGGTGCTCGCTCGACCCACCAGCGGACAGGCACCAGTATTGGGAGAGGGGGGCTGGCCGTCAGGGTTCACCGCGGCTCTGGCACAAACCCGGTGTCACGGAGGTGGCACGGGCAGGAGCGGACTGAACGTGTCGGCTTCTCACTTTTTGGATTTTAGAAGGGCATGACATGCCTATATCTGTGTCTACCCCTCCTTTTACTCCTCCACCTCTTTTCTTTTCGCATGACTATATGTACTTGTCACTTTTCCATGTGTTAGTTGTGTCTTCTGAGCAGTTTGTCAGCTTTTGGACACCGTTGAAGGTGTTTTCTATGTGTTTCTATGTGTTTTTGTTTGCCTGCCATTGGTTTTAACGGTGTTCGAAGGTGTTCGACGAACAGTTCGGCGAACAGTTCGGCGAACACACGGGTGTTTGACAAACCGAACCGAACTCGAACACTACGGGGGTGGCTCAACACTAATTACGAATGAACTTCCGGTAATAATTAGCAAACCCCAGGAAATGTTGTAGTGCCTTAAGATTCTCTGGCCGATCCCACTCAGGAACTGCCCGCACTTTCCCAGGGTAGATTCGAAAACCGGACGCTGAAACCAGGAAGCCTAAAAACTGGAGTTCCTGTACGGCGAACACACACTTTTCCCATTTGGTATACAGTTTATTATCCCGCAAGATCTGTAACACCTGCCTAACGTGCTCCTGATGAAACACCTGATACGGCGAGTAAATTAAGATATCATCCAGATATATGACAACAAACTGTCCCACCAGGCGGCGAAAAATGTCATTAACAAAGTGCTGGAACACCGCCGGGGCATTAGTCAGACCGAATGGCATGACAAGGTTCTCATAATGCCCCTCCGGAGTGTTAAACGCCGTCTTCCACTCATCCCCCTCCTTCATCCTAATCAGATTGTACGCCCCCCTGAGATCCAACTTAGAGAACCATTTGGCGCCCACGATCTGTTTAAAGAGATCGGGAATAAGTGGGAGCGGATACGGATCTCGGACCGTAATCCGATTAAGTTCACGGAAATCCAGGCAAGGGCGTAGGCCTCCATCTTTCTTCTTAACAAAGAAGAACCCCGCGGCCACCGGTGAAGATGAAGGTCTAATATGCCCCTTAGCCAGACTTTCTGAAATATAATCCTTCATGGCCTGCCTCTCAGGACCAGAAATGTTATACAACCTAACTTTAGGTAACTTGGCCTCAGGGAGCAGTTTTACAGAACAGTCATACTCGCGATGAGGAGGTAGTTCCTGACACCCTTTCTCCGAGAATACATCCTCAAAGTCCACCAGAAATGGAGGTAAGACCCTAGGAGTAACCGCACTGATGACCGTATTCATGCAGTTTTTATTACAGAATTTACTCCATTGGCTTATCTCTCTGGATTGCCAATTAATAACAGGGTTATGCTTAGTTCACCAAGGAAGGCCCAACACTATAGGAGTGGGAAGACCCTCCAACACGTAGCAAGACAACAGTTCTTTATGTATCGCCCCCACTTGAAGTTTTACGTTATGCACAGCTTGCAAAAAAACTTCCCTGACCGAGAGGCCTGGCATCGATCGAGAATATGGGGATGGGTTTAGCCAACTCACTCAATCGCATACCTTGAACCCGGGCAAACCGAGCGTCCACCAGATTAACCCCGGCCCCACTATCCAGAAGAACAGATATCCTCTCAGTTCTCGTACCCACCACCACCTCCGCCGGAACGAGAAACTGAGACGAACCTAGGGACGAAATACCTACTCCCAGATTGCCGTCCACCACACAACCTGGGATCAACAGTTTTCCGACGACTCTTCACACTGCAAGGGACGGGATGGACACCCCCCAATAAAATGTCCCTTTCTCCCGCAGAAGAAACACCTTCCTGTCTTATGGCGCACCACCGGTCCCCTCCCCCGAAATGATGCCCCTCCTAATTGCATAGGCTCCTCTGGACTGACCAGGGGAACCACCATATGAGGGGACCTTGTAGGAGGTGGAGTCATCACAGGGGGTGGAGTTATCCCGCACCTCTCCCGAAGCCGTCTGTCAATGCGAATAGCAAGGGCCATAGCGGCTTCCAGTGACGCGGGAGAGTAATACTGTGCCAACACATCCTGCAATTTGTCGGATAAACCTTGACAAAACTGGCTCCTAAGAGCCGGGTCATTCCACTGGGTGTCAGTGGCCCACCTACGGAACTCCGAACAGAATTCCTCCGCCGGACAATCTCCCTGCTGGATCCTATGTAACTTAGATTCAGCAAGGGAGATCCGATCCGGGTCATCAGATACAAGACCCAGAGCAGCAAAAAACCTATCCACTGACTGGAGAGCCGGGGAGCCCGGGGGAAGAGAGAACGCCCAAGATTGTGGGTCCCCTTGTAGGAGCGAGATGACAATTCCCACCCTTTGTTCTTCACTCCCCGATGACCGAGGCCGCAGCCGAAAGTACAACTTGCACGCCTCCCGGAAAACAAAAAACTTGTCCCGCCCCCCAGTGAACCTGTCAGGGAGAGCTACTTTAGGTTCTGGTCCGGCTTGCTCTTGAGGATTCAAAACCTTGGACCTAACGTCCGCCAGCTCCATAGACAAACTCTGCAACTGCCGAGCTAGACCGACTACTGGATCCATGGTAGCTGGAGAAAATCTACAGTAAGTGGTCGGTGAAAATGTCACGCTGTCTCTGTGTACTGGAGGTAGGGGGCCTAAGCTGACCCTAAGCTGGGGCCCTGACTAATCCCTCTACCTGGAGGTACTGTTAAAGGTACAGAGGTCCAGGCCGCCAGCGTAACCTCTACCTCCTGAGGATCCCTGCACCTAAGTAATCTAGTCCTGAGAAGGACCCCTGATCACAACAAAAGGGGACAGGTAATAATATGCCCACACTCAGTACTTAGACGAACGAGACAGTACAAGGGTAAAACCAAAACCACCTTGCATACAAAAACTACACAACTACAACAGAGGGAACACCAACGGGAAAGGAGATAAATGATAAAGCGAGGAAGGGAAAAAACACTCCAAATACACTTAGCTCTGAAACTCCAAATACCACGATCCGCTCTGTTAGTCTGCATGAAATGCTTTCACTGACACTTCCCTAACAGACCGGCAGGCATTTGAAAGAGTCCCACAACAGCAAAATTGATTGCAGCTGGGCGAGGCTGGACCTCGTCTAGCACAGAGAGAGAGAGAGTTAACTCCCTCACTGCCGAAAAACACAAAGCACCAAAAACTCAGCTGCGAGAAGTCAGGCTGTGTAAGTGTGACGATCTTCGTGGTGACACACCCGTGACAGTGTCAACGGGTTGTTATCTGTGTACACGGTGAATTTGGAGGAGGCAAGGTAATGCTTGAAACGTTCGGTCACTGCCCACACTACTGCCAGGAACTCCAGCTTGAATGAGCTATAATTCTCAGGGTTCCTCTCCGTGGGCTGTAGCTTTCGGCTGGCGTAAGCGATTACCCGTTCTTTCCCTTGCTGGATCTGGGACAGTACGGCTCCTAGCCCGATGTTGCTTGCGTTCGTGTGGAGGATAAATGGCTGGCTGTAGTCTGGATATGCCAGGATTTCATCCCCCGTGAGGGCCATCTTCAGCTGGCAGAAGGACTCCTCTTCCAGCTTTTCCCACCTAAAGGTCGGCTTCTGGTTTTTGGCTTTCCGAGATTGACCTATCAGGAGGTCCTGCATAGGGGCTGCCATTTTGGTGAAACCGGGAATGAATCTTCGGTAGTAGCCTACCAACCCGAGGAACTGCCGCACTTCCTTTATGCTGGAGGGTCTTGGCCAGTCCTTAATCACGGTGATCTTATCAGGGTCAGGAGCCACTCCGTCAGCACTCACCACGTGTCCCAGGTATTGCACCTTTGGTTTCAGAAGGTGACACTTGGAGGGTTTCACCTTTAGGCCGTAGTTTCCCAGAGCTTCAAAGACTTCTGCCAGGTGTTTCAGGTGGTCCTCGTAGGTCTTGGAATAGACGATGACATCGTCCAGATATAACAGGACCGTCTCGAAGTTCCGGTGTCCCAGACAGCATTCCATCAACCGTTGGAAGGTTCCTGGTGCGTTGCAGAGCCCGAACGGCATACAGTTAAATTCGCTGAGACCCATCGGGGTGGTGAATGCGGTCTTCTCCCGGTCCGCCTCTGCTACAGGAACCTGCCAGTACCCGCTAGTGAGATCCAAAGTATAGAAGAAGTTAGCAGATTTTAATTCAGCTAAGGACTCTTCTATCCTTGGTAACGGGTACGCATCTTTGTGTGTGATACGGTTGACCTTCCTGTAGTCTACACACATTCTCATGGTGTTGTCTTTCTTTTTCACTAAGACTAGTGGAGCTGCCCAGGGGCTACAGCTGTCCCTGATTACCCCAGCCTCCTTCATGTCTCTAAGCATCCCCTTGGCGTGTTGGTAGTGTGCCAGAGGAACGGGTCGGTATCTCTCCTTTATGGGAGGATGGTCTCCCGTGGGGATGTGGTGTTCTACCCCCTTTACTCGCCCGAAGTCTAGCGGGTGTTTACTAAACACTCTCTCGTACTCTCGAACCACCCGATAGACTCCCTGTTTCTGGTGTGAGGGAGTGGAGTCAGTACCCAAATGTAGTTGCTGACACTAGTCCTCCATTGGTTTCTTAGAGCCGTTACCTTCCTCTGGTTGAGATGGAGTAAAGGGTTCCACGGCCTGTACAGAGTTCTGGTTGATGGTGAACAATTTGGCTAGCGTGGCATACCGGGGCAGGTGTACTTCTCTCTCCCCGATATTTATGATGCGAACGGGCACCCTCCCATGGCGTACATCGACCACCCCCCGTGCTGTCAAAATGGTGGGCCTACTGTCTGAGTAGACGGGTTCTACCATTGCTTGGTAGTCTCTACCTCTTAGACCAATAGCTGCCCGGCACCAAATCATCATCTCACTTTTTGGGGGCATGGCAATAGGGAACGGGTCACACATTCTCACGCTACCTATCTCGCCACCAGATAGTTCCACCTTTTGCCGCTTCATCAGTGCCCGGATCTCTTTTTGGAGCTCACGCTGCTGGCCGGAACTGGCGTTCTTGGCAACCTGCTGTAAAATGAGAATCACCTCTGCAAGACAATTTTCAATCACATTAGTTCCCAAGGTTATTCTAGGGTGACTCTCATGACGGTCTATGTCCGCTATAATCAGTCCTTGTGCCGCCAGTTCGACTTTACCGATCTTAATGATCACCTCTTTGAATCCCACCTGCGGCACGGGCTGACCATTGCTGGCGATGATACTCAAGTCGTCATCTGGGTAGCGGGTTATGTCCGAGTCATTCCAGTACTGTTTAAAGAGCACGTACGGGATGGTGGTCACCTGTGACCCAGTGTCTAGTAGGGCACTCATAGGAATGCCATCCAGTACCACAGGCAAGATTGGACGTCCCCCTACGTATTTATCACGCCAGTTTGATGGGCCTGATGGTCTTATGCCTGGGGGTTGGCCCTCTACCCCAGGTTGTGCCCGTTTAAATGACAGTACCTTGCCACATGTCCAGGTTGATTGCAGCGGTGGCAGATGGGTCGTCCGTCCTCGTTGTATCTGCCGCTGGGTCTTCCTCTGGCCTGTGGGGTCCTCCTCAGTCGGTGCCACGGGACGTCCTACGGTCCGGATTCCAGCTGGATCTTTCCTGGAGAAGAGACCTGTAAAGACTGCACAGTTCTGGTTAGCGTGGCAACGCTCTTAGTCAGCTCTTGGACCTGATGGTGCAGGTCTGTTGCCGGGTTATTGTTCAAAGCCTGCGCATCAGCTCCCACAGGCCCTGAAGACAAGGGCGCCGTCTCCTGGTGGTAAGTGATAGCAGGGCGCCTGTGGGTCACAGCGCCACCTAGTGCCGGTTCTCGGAGCACCCGGATGGCTCTGTCCTTGAACTGTGCAAAGTCCAGGTCAGGGTCCTGTAAGGCCATTGCCCGCAACTAGGTTCGGTGGGCATTGCACAGTAGACCCTCAATAAATTGTTCAGTCAACAGCTTATCTTCATTTCCCACGCTGCCAGGGTCTGCCTGCTTAATGGCTCTCAGGGCCTCTTGTAGGTTTAGAGCATAGTCTCTTATACTCTCATGTGCCCGCTGTTTACACCCGTAAAATCTGAGCTTTATTTCGGCTGAGGTGCGGGTATCAAATGTGTCTTTCAGCCGGGCTAGTATTTCTCTGACAGTCCTCTTCCTCCCAGGTGGCCAGGACTTTACCTCCCTTTGGGCTGCCCCGATTAATTGGGCCACCAGGATGCTCACTTTTTGCTTTTCTGTGAGGGGGTACACCTGGAAGAGGCTATCCAGTCTTTCTCTAAAGTCATTTAGAGTATGTGACTACCCTGAGTACTGGGGTAGCCAGGTTGCCCCCGGGATATAGGGCATGGTGAATGGCATGACTGCTGCAGCGGTTGCACTGGCGGTGGCTGTGGCAGTGGAGCTCACCTCGGTATCCGGCATCCTCCTCCCCCCTAGTGCACCGTGGCCTACCTTGCGATGCTCTTCTTTCATAGGCCGCAGCTCCGCAGCCGATCGTCGGGGTTGAGGACCTGGCGTCGCGCTCCGATGACGTCAGCGTCGCTCTTCCTCCCTTCCAGGACCTTGCGCAGCGTCAGAGCGTGGGGCGGAGCTTCGGATCTCGCGCGCTTTCGGCGTCCACGCCCCTCTTCTTCCCGTGCGGCGTCCCGAAGATGGCGTCCGAAGGCGGGAAGCAGCTGCGGATGGCGGGAAGAAGGCAGAAGACGGCGGGAAACGGTCCAAGATGGCGTCTGATGGCGGGAATTGGCTCCAGATGGCGGGAAACGACGCCGGACGGCGGGAAACTTCACCACAGGTAAGTATAAAAGTCTCTTTTTCAGGCACGCAGTACCCGGTGGTTGCGGGCACGAAATCCTGGGGACTACGCCAAAGTTGACGCGCCCCCTGGGCCTGTGTTGTGCAGGGGAACCCGGAACCGGGCCTGTTGTAGAATGCTGGGGGTTGTAGTCTCCGTGTGGTGGTGACCCGGTCCGTGCCCAGGGTGGTCAAACCAGTGGCAGTCTTAATGTATAGCAAATGTCCGACTACGCCACCCGTGGATTGCGGTCAGTGGGGACCGCCGCTGCGCTGCCGACCGCTGAGACTGATGTTGTTTGCGCAGCCGAGTATGGGATAACTCCCCACGGGAGAAGTATTGACTCAGGGCAGCTAATGTGAGAGATGATGGGAGTGATGGTGTGAGGGTCCCAGTGCTAATGGTGCTGGTGCGGCAAGGAATCACAGAGACGTGAGGTGCAGTTCAGGGTCTTTACTGATGGTACAAGGCAGACCCTCCCGGGAGTACTGGCTAGTATAAGGGGCCTGGTCAGTCTGCGAGCAAGCAGGAGTTCCCCTGGCCAGGTGGAGTTGTAGGCCTCCCCGTTTATCTGCACTCTTCCTGGCTACCTTGCTGTCAGCGGTTCCAAGTAGCCCACATCCCTGAGTATACTGTGTGGTGCTCACCCGTATGGCTGGAGACTTGGGGCCTTCTGTTAGCCTCCGCTCCTGGATGGCGGCGCTGGTCCCTTCTTTGTGACTGAGCCTCCGGGCTTCTATGGCCAGAGGACCTGGAATCCCCTGCCGGCTGGTTTCTGCTGCTGGGTATATATCAGTCCCCACAGCCTCAGACTCCTGTGTCCGGTTTTAGTAACTTCAGCCAGGGCGAGCTATATCTCTGCTCACAGCCCCTGGCCTTCTGCCTCTGCTCCTACAGAGCTCCTGATGTATCTTTTCCTGTGTCTGCAGCTTCACTCTAGGCTCTGACTGCTCTGCTTGTTCTGCAGGCTCTGTCTCTGTCTCACCTAATCCCGCCCCAGACCCAGTTTATAAGGGCAGATTCCTCCCCTCCCAGGTCTGGGCGGGCAGTGTTGCATGCTTAGGGCTCCTGACCAGAGAAACCTCCCACTTGCTCTCAGACATAATATCTCTGTTACTGTGGCAACCAGACCCCTGGGGTGTCACTTGCACATGTGACATCTGCTCATCAACAGCCATTCTGAGCTAAATGTGCCTTCCCTCATCAGAGCGCAGCTGCTATGCAGATTGAGGCTGGGCAAGTACTGGCATGGGTGACTGGCTGGGAATCCCCGATTCCATTGACATTTTGGCTGCTGGTAATGTCATTTGGATTTTTGTTTTTAAAATCTAACCTTTCCCTCACCATTTTATTCCTTTTGAAAAGACGCGCACATGTGACATCTGCAGGTCAACGGCCATTCTAAGCTGAACGTGCCTTCCCTTGTCAGATTGCAGCTGCTACGCAGCTTGAGGTTGGGCAAGTACCAGCATGGGAGACTGGCTTGGAGTCCCCTGTTCCATTGACATTTTGGCTGCTGCTATTGTCATTTGGATTTTTGAATTTTTGTTTTTAAAATCAAACCTTTCCCTCCACATTTTATTCCTTTTGAAAAGACGCGCACATGTGACATCTGCAGGTCAACGGCCATTCTAAGCTGAATGTGCCTTCCCTTGTCAGATTGCAACTGCTACACATTTTGAGGTTGGGCAAGTACCGGCATGGGTGGCAGGCTGGGAATACCCTGTTCCAAAAACATTTTGACTGCTGCTATTGTTATTTGAATTTTTGTTTTTAAACTCTAACCTATCCCTCCCCATTTTATTCCTTTTGAAAAGACGCGCACATGTAGCATCTGCATGTCAACGGTCATTCTAAGCTAAATGTGCCTGTCCGTGTCAGATTGCAGCCGCTACGCACTTTGAGGCTGGGCAAGTAACAGCATGGGAGAAAAGCTGGGAATGCCCAGTTCCATTGACATTTTGGCTGCTGCTGCTGCTGTTATTGTCATTTGGATTTTTGGATTTTTGTTTTTAAAATCTAACCTTTCCCTCCCCATTTTATTCCTTTTGAAAAGACGCTCACATGTGAATTCTGCACATCAACGGCCATTCTAAGCTGAATTTGCCTACCCTCGTCAAATTGCAGCCGCTCCACAGCTTGAGGCAGGGCAAGTACCGGCATGGGTGGCTGGCTGTGAATCCCCAGTTCCGTAGACATTTTGGCCTCTGCTATTGTCATTTGGATTTTTGGATTTTTGTTTTTAAAATCTAACCTTTCCCTCCCCATTTTATTCCTTTTGAAAAGACGCGCACATGTGACATCTGCATGTCAACGGCCATTCTAAGCTGAATGTGCTTACACTTGTCAAATTGCAGCTGCTGTGCAGCTTGAGGATGGGCAAGTACATGCATGGGAGACTGGCTGGGAATCCCCGCTTCAATTAACATTTTGGCTGCTGCTATTGTCATTTGGATTTTTGGTTTTTAAAATCTAACTTTTCCCTCCCCATTTTATTCCTTTTGAAAAGACACGCACATGTAACATCTGCACGTCAACAGCCATTCTAAGCTGAATGTGTCTGCCCTTGTCAGATCGCAGCCACTACGCACCTTGTGGCTGGGCAAGTACAGGCATAGGAGGCTGGCAGGGAATCACCTTTTCCGTGGACATTTTGGCTGCTGCTATTGTCATTGGGATTTTTGGATTTTTGTTTTTAAAATCTAACCTTTCCCTCCCCATTTTATTCCTTTTGAAAAGACGCGCACATGTAACATTTGTACGTCAACGGCCTTCTAAGCTGAATGTTCCTTCCTGGGTCAGATCGCAGCCACTACGAAGCTTGAGGTTGGGCAAGTACCAGCATGGGAGACTGGCTGGGAATCCCCTGTTTCTTTGACAATTTGGCTGCTGCTATTGTCATTTGGATTTTTGGTTTAAAAATCTAACCTTTCCCTCCCCGTTTTATTCCTTTTGAAAAGACGCGCACTTGTGATATTGGCATGTCAACGGCCTTTCTTAGTTGAATGTGCCTGCTCTCGTCAGATTGCAGCTGCTACGCACCTTGAGGCTGGGCAAGTACCAGCATGGGAGACTGGCTGGGAATCCCCAGGTTCGTTGACATTTTGGCTGCTGCTATTGTCATTTGGATTATTGGATTTTTGTTTTTAATATCTAACCTTTCCCTCCCCATTTTATTCGTTTTGAAAAGACGCGCACATGTAACATCTGCACGTCAACAGCCTTCTAAGCTGAATGTTCCTTCCTGGGTCAGATCACAGCCGCTACACTGCTTGAGGTTGGGCAAGTACCAACATGGGAGTCTGGCTGGGACTCCCCAGTTCTGTCGACATTTTTGCTGCTGCTATTGTCATTTGGATTTTTGGATTTTTGTTTTTAAAATCTAACTTTTCCCTCCCCATTTTATTCCTTTTGAAAAGACGTGCACATGTGACATCCACACGTCATTGGCCATTCTAAGCTGAATGTACCCACCTTCTTCAGATCACAGCTGCTATGCAACTTGAGGCCGGGCAAGTGCTGGTATGGGTGACTGGCTGAATATCCTCGGTTCCAATGACATTATGGTTGCTGCTATTGTCATTTGGATTTTTGTTTTTAAAATCTAACCTTTCCCTCCCCATTTTATTCCTTTTGAAAAGACGCGCACATGTGACATCTGCAGGTCAATGGCCATTCTAAGCTGAACATGCCTTCCCTTGTCATATCGCAGCTGCTACGCAGCTTGAGGTTGGGCAAGTACCAGCATGGGAGACTGGCTTGGAGTCCCCTGTTCCATTGACATTTTGGCTGCTGCTATTGTCATTTGGATTTTTGAATTTTTGTTTTTAAAATCAAACCTTTCCCTCCCCATTTTATTCCTTTTGAAAAGACGCGCACATGTGACATCTGCAGGTCAACGGCCATTCTAAGCTGAATGTGCCTTCCCTTGTCAGATTGCAACTGCTACACATTTTGAGGTTGGGCAAGTACCGGCATGGGTGGCAGGCTGGGAATACCCTGTTCCAAAAACATTTTGGCTGCTGCTATTGTTATTTGAATTTTTGTTTTTAAACTCTAACCTATCCCTCCCCATTTTATTCCTTTTGAAAAGACGCGCACATGTAGCATCTGCATGTCAACGGTCATTCTAAGCTAAATGTGCCTGTCCGTGTCAGATTGCAGCCGCTACGCATTTTGAGGCTGGGCAAGTAACAGCATGGGAGAAAAGCTGGGAATGCCCAGTTCCATTGACATTTTGGCTGCTGCTGCTGTTATTGTCATTTGGATTTTTGGATTTTTGTTTTTAAAATCTAACCTTTCCCTCCTCATTTTATTCCTTTTGAAAAGACGCTCACATGTGAATTCTGCACATCAACGGCCATTCTAAGCTGAATTTGCCTACCCTCGTCAAATTGCAGCCGCTACACAGCTTGACGCAGGGCAAGTACCGGCATGGGTGGCTGGCTGTGAATCCCCAGTTCCGTAGACATTTCGGCCTCTGCTATTGTCATTTGGATTTTTAGATTTTTGTTTTTAAAATCTAACTTTTCCCTATCCATTTTATTCCTTTTGAAAAGACGCGCACATGTGACATCTGCATGTCAACGGCCATTCTAAGCTGAATGTGCTTACACTTGTCAAATTGCAGCTGCTGTGCAGCTTGAGGATGGGCAAGTACATGCATGGGAGACTGGCTGGGAATCCCCGCTTCAATTAACATTTTGGCTGCTGCTATTGTCATTTGGATTTTTGGTTTTTAAAATCTAACTTTTCCCTCCCCATTTTATTCCTTTTGAAAAGACACGCACATGTGACATCTGCACGTGAACGGCCATTCTAAGCTGAATGTGTCTGCCCTTGTCAGATCGCAGCCACTACGCACCTTGTGGCTGGGCAAGTACAGGCATAGGAGGCTGGCAGGGAATCACCTCTTCCATGGACATTTTGGCTGCTGCTATTGTCATTGGGATTTTTGGTTTAAAAATCTAACCTTTCCCTCCCCGTTTTATTCCTTTTGAAAAGACGCGCACTTGTAATATTTGCATGTCAACGGCCATTCTAAGTTGAATGTGCCTGCCCTCGTCAGATTGCAGCTGCTATGCACCATGAGGCTGGGCAAGTACCAGCATGGGAGACTGGCTGGGAATCCCCAGGTTCGTTGACATTTTGGCTGCTGCTATTGTCATTTGGATTATTGGATTTTTGTTTTTAATATCTAACCTTTCCCTCCCCATTTTATTCGTTTTGAAAAGACGCGCACATGTAACATCTGCACGTCAATGGCCTTCTAAGCTGAATGTTCCTTCCTGGGTCAGATCACAGCCGCTACACTGCTTGAGGTTGGGCAAGTACCAACATGGGAGTCTGGCTGGGACTCCCCAGTTCCATCGACATTTTTGCTG
This sequence comes from Phyllobates terribilis, assembly GCF_046119375.1. Lineage (NCBI taxonomy): Eukaryota > Metazoa > Chordata > Amphibia > Anura > Dendrobatidae > Phyllobates > Phyllobates terribilis. The sequence goes on from NW_027362813.1 coordinate 4,872,044, forward strand.
CTGCTATTGTCATTTGGATTTTTGGATTTTTGTTTTTAAAATCTAACTTTTCCCTCCCCATTTTATTCCTTTTGAAAAGACGTGCACATGTGACATCCACACGTCATTGGCCATTCTAAGCTGAATGTACCTACCCTCTTCAGATCACAGCTGCTATGCAACTTGAGGCTGGGCAAGTGCTGGTATGGGTGACTGGCTGAATATCCTCGGTTCCAATGACATTATGGTTGCTGCTATTGTCATTTGGATTTTTGTTTTTAAAATCTAACCTTTCCCTCCCCATTTTATTCCTTTTGAAAAGACACGCACATGTGACATTGGCACGTCAATGGCCATTCTAAGCTGAATGTGCCTGCCCTCGTCAGATCACAGCTGCAATGCAGCTTGAGGCTGGGCAAGTACCAGCATGGGACACTGGCTGGGAATCCCCAGTTTTGTTGAAATTTTGGCAGCTGCTTTTGTCATTTGGATTTTTGTTTTTGAAATCTAACTTTTCCCTCCCCAATTTATTCCTTTTGAAAAGACACGCACATGTGACATCCACACATCAACGGCCACACTCAGCTTAATGTGTCTACCCTCATTAGATCACAGCAGCTATGCTGCTTGTTTCTGGGCAAATACCAGCATGGGAGACTGGCTGGGAATCCTGGTTCTGTTAACATTTTGGCTGGTGCTATTGTCATTTGGATTTTTGGCTTTTTGCTTTTAAATTCTAACTTTTCCCTCCCCATTTTATTCCTTTTGAAAAGACACGCACATGTGACATTGGCACGTCAACGGCCATTCTAAACTGAATGTGCCTGCTCTCGTCAGATCACAGCTGCAATGCAGCTTGAGGTTGGGTATGTACCAGCATGGAAGAGTGGTTGGGAGTCCCTGTTTCCATTGACATTTTGGCTGCTGCTATTGTCATTTGGATTTTTGTTTTTAAAATCTAACCTTTCCCTCCCCAATTTATTCCTTTTGAAAAGACGTGCACATGTGACATCCACATGTCAACGGGCATTCTAAGCTGAATGTGCCTGCTCTTGTTAGATCACAGCTTCTATGCCAATTGTGGCTGGGCAAGTACCAGCATGGGAGACTGTCTGGGAGTCCCCTGTTCTGTTGACGTTTTGGCTGCTTCTATTGTCATTTGGATTTTTGTTTTTAAAATTTAACTTTTCCCTCCCCATTTTATTCCTTTTGAAATGACACGCACATGTGACAACTACACGTCAGCGGCCATTCTAAGCTGAATGTGCTTTCCCATGTCAGATCACAACTGCTACGCAACTTGAGGCAGGGCAAGTGCTGGTATGGGTGACTGTCTGAATATCCTCGGTTACAATGACATTTTGGCTGCTGCTATTGTCATTTGGATTTTTGTTTTTAAAATCTAACCTTTCCCTCCCCATTTTATTCCTTTTGAAAAGTTGCGCACATGTGTTATCTACACGTTAACGGCCGCACTCAGCTTAATGTGCCTAACCTTGTTAGATCACAGCAGCTACGCAGCTTGAGTCTGGGCAAGTACCAGCATGGGAGGCTGGCTGGGAATCACTGGTTCCGTTAACATTTTGGCTGGTGCTATTGTCATTTGGCTTTTTGCTTTTAAATTCTAACTTTTCCCTCCCCATTTTATTCCTTTTGAAAAGACACGCACATGTGACATTGGCATGTCAGTGGCCATTCTAAGCTGAATGTACCTTCCCTCGTCAGAACACAGCCGCAATGCAGCTTGAGGATGGGCAAGTACCAGCATGGGAGACTGGCTGGGAATCCCCGGTTCTGTTGACATTTTGGCAGCTGCTATTGTCATTTGGATTTTTGGATTTTTTTTTTTAGAATCCATCCTTTCCCTCCCCATTTTATTCCTTTTGAAAAGACGCGCACATGTGACATCTGCACGTCAACGGCCATTCTAAGCTGAATGTACCTGCCCTTGTCATATCGCAGCCTTTATGCAGCTTGAGGCTGAGCAAGTAGAGACATGGGTGACTAACTGGGAATCCCCCGTTCCAGTGACATTTTCGCAGCCGCTATTGTAATTTGGATATTTGTTTATAAAATCTAAAATTTCCCTCCCCATTTTATTCATTTTGAAAAGACACGCACATGTGACATCTGCACATCAACGGCCTTTCTAAGCTGAATGTGCTTGTCCTCGTCAGATTGCAGCCGCTATGTAGCTTGAGATTGGGCAAGTACCATCATGGGAGACTGGCTGGGAATCCCAAGTAGAGATGAGCGTTGTTCTACTCTAACTGTTCGCCAATCTCAAATTCGAGCCATTCGGCAAACACGAACGATTTGAGAAATATTTGGCTGTTCGATAACTGTTCGTGCACCAAAATCATAACTGGATTATTTCTCAATAATGATGAAAATTAATGTTAATACGCAGTTTGAGTGTACAGCGGGTTGGGGTGAGGGGCATTGGATGGATCTCTGCAGGAACAATGAAGACCTCCATCAGGTTGCAAACTGAATATATTTTTTTCTGCATCTACCTCTGAAAAAATATTGGGCTTCTAGCTGTGTGTGGGACTTGTTGTATTAGTCCATCTATACTGACCTCCATCAGGTTGCAAACTGAATATATTTTTTTCTGCATCTACCTCTGAAAAAATATTGGGCTTCTAGCTGTGTGTGGGACTTGTTGTATTAGTCCATCTATACTGACCTCCATCAGGTTGCAAACTTAATATATTTTTTTCTGTATCTACCTCTGAAAAAATATTGGGCTTCTAGCTGTGTGTGGGACTTGTTGTATTAGTCCATCTATACTGACCTCCATCAGGTTGCAAACTGAATATATTTTTTTCTGCATCTACCTCTGAAAAAATATTGGGCTTCTAGCTGTGTGTGGGACTTGTTCTATTAATCCACCTATACAGACCTCCATCAGGTTGCAAACTGAATATATTTTTTTCTGAATCTACCTCTGAAAAAATCTTGGGCTTCTAGCTGTATGTGGGACTTGTTGTATTAGTCCATCTATACTGACCTCCATCAGGTTGCAAACTGAATATATTTTTTTCTGCATCTACCTCTGAAAAAATATTGGGCTTCTAGCTGTGTGTGGGACTTGTTGTATTAGTCCATCTATACTGACCTCCATCAGGTTGCAAACTGAATATATTTTTTTCTTCATCTACCTCTGAAAAAATATTGGGCTTCTAGCTGTGTGTGGGACTTGTTCTATTAATCCATCTATACAGACCTCCATCAGGTTGCAAACTGAATATATTTTTTTCTGCATCTACCTCTGAAAAAATATTGGGCTTCTAGCTGTGTGTGGGACTTGTTGTATTAGTCCATCTATACTGACCTCCATCAGGTTGCAAACTGCATATATTTTTTTCTTCATCTACCTCTGAAAAAATATTGGGCTTCTAGCTGTGTGTGGGACTTGTTCTATTAATCCATCTATAGAGATCTCCATCAGGTTGCAAACTGAATATATTTTTTTCTGCATCTAGCTCTGAAAAAATATTTGGCCTTCTAGCAGTGTGTGGGACTTTCTCTATTAGTCCATCTATACTGACCTCCATCAGGTTGCAAACTGAATATAATTTTTTTCTGCATCTAGCTCTGAAAAAATATTTGGCCTTCTAGCAGTGTGTGGGACTTTCTCTATTAGTCCATCTATACTGACCTCCATCAGGTTGCAAACTGAATATATTTTTTTCTGCATCTACCTCTGAAAAAATATTTGGGCTTCTAGCTGTGTGTGGGACTTGTTCTATTAGTCCATCTATACTGACCTCCATCAGGTTGCAAATTGAATATAATTTTTTTCTGCATCTAACCAGCCAATAGTTTTGGCCAAATACCACAGTTTATCCACTCAGCTCTGCTCGGTTCCCATCCATTGTTTTTTTGTGCAAACAACTCCAGAGTTGTGAATTAGTTAACCACCAAAATGAGTGGAAAAAGGCCTGCTGCTGGTGGAAAGGGGAATAGGCGTGTTGGGGAGGGGAAAAAAGGTTGTGTCCCTGGGGTAGGTGTTAAAGCAACAGTAACATCTGCAGAAGAAAGACCATCTTCCAGCCAAACTAAAATGTCTACTTCTTTTAGCGGACAATGTGATAAGATCCCTTTCTTACGGCCACGCCAACCGCTACAAATTCCAGATGAGGCACAAAAACAGCAAGTGCTTCAACGGATATCAAGTGCTCCTTTAAGTGGGCTCTCCTCCACATCAACTTCAACATCACAAATTCTCCAGTCCTCAAAGGTGTCACCCCAATCGCACTTGCTTCCTCACAGCTCCCAAATCTCCAGCTGCCCGTCTGAGTATGAGGTAGAACAGATGGTTGAGTCTGCAGAGCTGTTTACTCATACTATAGCCTGGGAATCAGAGGTCGACTTCAGCGCTTCTGTGAATCCAGACGAGGAAATGATCTGCACTGATGCCCAGAATCTTTATGAGTCGGATCCAGGACCAGACGCAGAAGGTTCTGATCATAATGTAGACCCTCATTCCCAAACTGTAACTCCTGTTGGTGGAGACAATGAGGAAGACGATGATATGACTCAAATACCTGATTGGAGCGACAACTTTAGTATTTTGTCAGGGCAGGAACAGGTTGGCTCTGAGGACGACGGGTGTGATAACGCACAGGGTGATGGTGATTAGGTTGGAGATCCCACTTCCTGTCAACCCACAGTCAGCCAAGAGATGAGGTCAGCAGAGGAGGTGGAGGAAGATGCTATTGACGACGAGGTCAGGTTGCGCCTTCCTGGACAGAGACGTAGTACTGGAAGCACGTCAACAACTGCATCCTCAAACACAACTCTGCCTCTCACCACAAGTCGTGGTGGCTCTTCAGGTCGCATGGGTGCTTAGCCTTGCATAGGCTGGGCATTTTTTCAGATCGATAAAGATGACCCAACTCGTGTTATCTGTAACATTTGTCAGCAAAAGCTAAGTAGAGGCCAAAAAATACATAGTTTGAGTACTTCATGCATGAACCGGCACATGGACATGAAGCATAAGTTGCAGTGGGAAGCTCAGTGTGCTACAATGCGGCCTAGCCGGCCGGGCCAACCACCGTCTGCCATATCTTGTGCATCCGCGGCCTCTTCATCCTCTGTGACTGGGGGGACAGCAGTCACACCTGTTTTGGGGCGCAGACCTGCCACCTCTTTACCCGCAACAGCCAGCGTGATTGGCAGGTCATCATTTTCTTTGGAGGTGGTAACACCAGCTGGTGTTGAGCGCTGTCCGACATCGATAGTACCACCTTTGGATCAAGGCAACCTAACATGTCCGCCTGCATCTTCCTCACAGACGGGCAGTTTGCCGGGGACACCCTTATCAACCCTGTCTAAGCACAATAGCCAGCCCTCGATCCCTCAGATGTGGACAAGTAAAAGACCATTTCCTCCTAGCCATGAGAAAGCTAAGAGGTTGAATTTCACCATCTGCAAGCTCTTGGCTACAGAAATGCTGCCTTTCCGCCTGGTGGACACAGAGGATTTTCGAGACCTTATGTCGGTCGCAGTGCCCCAGTACCAGATGCCCAGTCGGCACTACTTCTCAAAGAAAGGTGTGCCTGCGCTCCACAAGCATGTCGCACACAACATCACCGCTTCTTTGAGAAACTCTGTGTGTGACAGGGTGCATTTCACCACAGACACTTGGACGAGTTGGCATGGACAGGGGCGTTACATGTCGCTGACTGGGCACTGGGTAACTATGGTGACAGCAGGACAAGGGGCTGCTGTCCAAGTCTTGCCGTCCCCACGAGTTGTGCGTCTATCCACTTTATGTCAAAGTTCCTCCACTGCTTCTACCTCCTCAACCTCCTCTTGGTCTTCCACATGCACCCAAAGCCTTTCTGGTCATGCCACAAGCTTTCTAACTGCGCAGAAGGGATCCTGTACACCTCCTTACCATGCTGGCAGTAGGACTCAACGTCATCAGGCGGTTTTTACTTTGAAATGTCTGGGAAATGTGAGTCACACAGCTGAGGAGTTGTGGTCAGCTCTGTAGAACCAATTTCATGAATGGTTGTCTCCACTGGACCTGAAACCAGGGAAGGCCGTGTGCGACAATGCTGCAAACCTGGGTGCGGCCCTTCGCCGGGGCAATGTCACACACGTGCCTTGTATGGCTCACGTGTTGAACCTGGTTGTCCAGCAATTTTTAGCCCACTATCCCAGACTAGATGGCCTTCTGCAGAGGGCACGGTCGCTGTGTGCTCACTTCCGCCGTTCGCATCCCGCAGCTCAGCGACTTACATCTCTACAGAAGTCGTTGGGCCTGCCACTTCACCGGCTAAAATGCGATGTGCCTACCCGGTGGAATTCATCTCTGCACATGTTGCAGTGACTGTGGCAGCACTGACAAGCCCTGCTGCAATACGTTCTGACGTATAGCCTGGGCCAACGAGATTCAGAGGTGGGGCAAATCACGCTGGAGGAGTGGTCTCAGATCAGGGACCTATGCACCCTTCTGCACAGTTTTGAAATGGCGACGAAGATGTTTAGTGCTGACGATGCCATTATCAGCATGACTATTCCGGTGATTTACATGCTGGAGCACATGTTAAACAGAATTCGGAGTCAGGTGGTGGCACAAGAGGAGGTGGAGGAAGTAGAGGAGGAGGAGTTGTATGCGGAAGGGCTAACATCTGCAAGGTCCAGAAGGTCGGCAGCACCAAGGCGGCAGGCATGTGAGGGTGGGGGAGATGGTTTTACCAGGGCGCATGGTAGCAGCCAAACTAGTGAGGAAGGTGCAGGAGCCCAGGAAGAAGTGGAGGACGAACTGATGGAAGACTCAACAGATGAGGGAGACCTTGATCACATTTCTGTTGTGCGAGGTTGGGGGGAGAGGACAGAGAAAGGAAGCATGATTGTTACCTCGCCAACAACACAACAGGGACTTTGTGCTCCTGGATGCGCAACACACATGAGTGCCTTCTTGCTGCACTACCTGCAACATGACCCTCGAATTGTGAGAATTAGAAATAATCCTGACTACTGGGTTGCCACACTGTTAGATCCCCGGTACAAAAGTAAATTTGCAGAAATTATTCCTGCCATAGAAAGGGATGCACGCATGCAGGAGTATCAGCAGAGACTGTTGCAGAATCTCACATGTGCTTTTCCACAAAACACCAGTGGTGCACGTAGTGAATCTCACAGTTCCAACTTGCCAACCGTGGGACCGTCAAGTGTTCAGCACTCAAACCGTAACAGAACCACAGTATCTGCTGGTAACATCAATTTTGCGGAATCATTTCACCACTTTTTTAGCCCATCCTTTGCAAGGCCACAGGAGACAAGAAGTCTGACACATAGTCAACGCCTAGAGACGATGGTACAGGAGTATCTCCAAGTACACATTGAAGCCATGACTGTGTCACTGGACCCTTGCTCTTTTTGGGCTTCCAATCTGGATAAATGGCCGGAGCTAGCAACTTACTCCTTGGAGATCTTGTCATGCCCCGCAGCCAGCGTTCTGTCTGAACGTGTGTTCAGCGCTGCTGGTGGTGTGCTGACAGATAAGCGCACGCGGCTCTCCACTGATAATGTAGACAGACTCACGTTCATAAAGATGAACAAATCATGGATCCGAAATGACTTTTCTACCCCTGTGTCATCCTGGGGAGAGTAAAAGCTTGATGATTGGTTAAAATCACCCTACCAACCGTTTTAAGCTTTCAAATTACTAATCATGTTTATCTGTATCTTGGCTGGAAAACAATTTGGGCTTTGTAGCAGTGTGCAGCACTGATTCTATTAGGCCATCTATAATAAGCTCCACCAGATTTAAAATTACTAATCATGTTTATCTGAATCTTGACTGGAAAATAATTTGGGCTTTGTAGCAGTGTGCAGCACTGATCCTATTAGGCCATCTATACTAAGCTCCACCAGATTTAAAATTAATAATAATTTTTAGCTGCATCTAGCCCGGAAAATAATTTTGGGGCTTCGAGATGCGCAAGACACATAAGTGCTTTCTTGCTGCACTACCTGCAATATGACCCTCATATTGTCAGAATTCGAAGTAATCATGACTACTGGGTTGCCACACTCTTAGATCCCCCAAACTTTTCGATCAACCTTTTCATTTTAATAAAGACCAAAAAAATGGTCATTTTTGAAATTATAAGCATTAGCAGGTTATTAGAAACTGAAATCAAACAGTTTTCAACTCAAAACTTTATTCTAGGTGATGTTACATTTTCACATCACTTGTTCGAAAGGAGCTTCTGAACTCTCGTCCATTGAATTGGCAGGTTTTGGATGGTTTCTGCTTCAATTGTTTTGCATGAGGACAGAATACCCTCCCAGAGCTGTTGCTTAGATGTGTACTGCCTCCCGCCATCATAGACACTCCTTTTGATGATGCTCCAGAGGTTCTGAATGGGTTAGAGGTCAGGGGAGCATGGGGGTCACACCATAAGTTTGTCCCCTTTTATGCCCATATCAGCCAGAGATGCAGATGTTTTATGTGCAGCATGAGATGGTGCATTATCATGCAAAAAAATGATCTTGCTGTGAAATACACGGTTCTTCTTCTTGAACCATGGCAGGAAGTGCTGTTTGAGAAAATTCACATACATTATGGAGTTCATCTTTAGCACCTTCAGGGATCCTAAAGGGGCCGACAATCTCTCTCCCCATGATTCCAGCCCAAAACATTACTCCACCTCCTCCTTGTTGGCGCTGTAGCCGTGTTTGCGTGGGGTGTCCATCAACCAGCCATCCTCAACTCCATCCATCTGGACCATCGAGCGCTGCAAGGCACTCATCCGTGAACAAAACAGTTTTGAAATCAGTCTTCATGTAATGTTTGGCCCACTGGAGCCGTTTCTGCTTGTGTGAAGTGGATAGAGGAGGTCGACAGGATGGCGTATGCACAGCTGCAAACCTCTGAAGGACCCTGCATCTTGTTGTTCGGGGGACGTTGGAGGCACCAGCAGCTTCAAAAACGTGTCTGCTGCTATGACAAGGCTTTTTTGCCACTGCTCTTTTAACCTGACGTAATTGCCTGTAGGAAAGAGTCCTCAATTTGCCCTTATCAGCACGCACACGTGTGTACTGTGAATCAGCTACATACTTCTTGATTGCCAAGACACTTCATCCTGATCATCGCACAATGTTGTTTGTAGTCATGCCTTGACCTAAACACTCCACAATTTGTTGCTTCTCAGCAGCCGACACATCCTTTTTCTTTCCCATTTTGGCAGAAAATGTAGGCTGCTTAATAATGTGAGACAGCCTACTTAAGTAGTCTTGCCTTTCATTGGACACACCTGCCAAACTAATTAGCACAGGTGTCTGCAATTGCTTACAGTGATATAAAGAGCCCTGACACACATCGCCATCAATGAGTTTAATTGACAAACAAACAAATTCTTCCCTTATCACTCCTAAACACTTTTTGCATAATAATTTGGAACACAGTGTACATGTGCTTTTCCACAAAACACCAGTGGTTCACGTAGTGAATCTTACAGTTCTAACTTGCCAACCGTGGTCTGTATGGAGTTGTTCAATAAAGGGCCCAAAATTAAGATAACTTAGATGGGAGAGGTCTCTATAAATAGGAATTCCTAAGTATTTGATACCCTGTGAGGGCCAGGCAAAGGGAAAGTTGGACTGGATGGAATCCTATATGGATTTGGGGAGGGAGACATCGAGGGCCTCAGACTTCGCTGCATTGATTTTAAAATTTGACCATGTAACAAAGTGATCTATTTCAGCCATAACAGCATGGATGGATATATGTGATTGAGTGATATATACTAGGACATCATCAGCAAATAGAGAGCACTTGTACTCGGTGACTCCCACCTCAATCCACCTAATATTGGGGTTATGGCGAATTGATGAGAGCAGGTGCTCCGTCACTAGGATGTATAAGAGAGGGGACAGAGGACATCCCTGCCTTGTCCCATTGGTGATTGTGAAAGGTGATGAAAATGTTCTGATGCACCCCCTGGGCCTTGGGACACCCGGAGCCGGACCCTTTTTGGTGGATGCTGGTGGTTGTAGTCTTCGTGGCGGCGACCCGGTTCCGTGGCTCAGGGTGGTCAAACCAGTGGCGGAACTATTTATGTGGTTTTGATGTTTAAATGTCCGACTACACCACCCGTGGATTGCGGTCAGAGTGAACCGCCGCTGCAGGGCAGACCGCTGAGGCTGGTGTTGTGGGTGCAGCAGAGCGTAGCATAACTCCCCACGGGAGGAGTATAGCCTCAGGGCAGTGTATGCGGAGGATGGGGGTGATGGTGCAGGGCAGCAGCAGTAACGACACGGAGTCAGTGATGCAGTCCAGGGCCTTTACTCACAGTTCTTATTATCCAGACCACGTCTGCAGGTAAAGGCTGCCCACGTCGTACTGTGCTCACCAGGTGAGGGGCTCAGACAACTCCCAGATAACTTTGGAGCGCTTCACAGGACCCCCTTTGTGTGTCCTTTGTCTGGCCTTTCTTACCAACCCTTCTGTCTGGCTGCCTCGGGCCTCCTCTTGGTTAACTTGGCGCCAATTTCCCTGACCCTATGTGGTGCCTTCCTAGCGGGTGTAGCGAGGGGCTGGGCCACATAAAATGTCACAGCCTCCGGTTTCTAGCTGAGGGTCATTTCCTGCCTCCACTAGTTTCGGGGACCGGTCTCCCCCTTTGACCTGACCCCTCCACGCAGTTGGATTCGGGCGTGCGGTGGCGACTCGCCCGTCCGCACCCCTGGGATCCCTTCATTCCTTGTTCCTGGAGCCTTCTCCGCTCCTCTTCCTTCCTTCTCCCTCTTCCAGGCCTGGGCCTCTGTTACTAGGCCCGCCTCCGGAGCAGAGCTCATGCAGAGCCCCTGCTCCCTGCCACTTCTGCTCAGACTTCTCTGCACTGAACTAAGATGGTGCCCACCTTTTATACTCCCTTCTAAATGCACCCAGGTACTGCTTCCTCCCTGCTCCTGCACAACAGGGTTCCCCTTCCTCAGTGTTCCCTCCCCACACTCCAGCCAGGGACAGGGACTGTCGTGCCCATCTCAGAGGCATATTGGTCGCCCTGCCCCACGGCAATGTGGTGTAATGCATGCAGGTGTCGGGTCCTGATCCACACTCCATCCTTACCTGAGAGTGAGATATCACACCTCTGGGTGAGGTGCAATACCTCTGTAGCAACCGAGCACTCAGGGTGCTACAGTTCCATTTATCTTCAGCCTAGGTGACGTATTGTGATACAGGGCCGTGATTTTGGCTATAAAAGGGTCCCCTAGACCCCTACCCCAAGCTTTTTAAGAGAATCATATATGGCGTGCCAGGAGACTCTATGGAATGCTTTCTCAGCATCCAACGAGAGTATCTAATTACAAATTTTTAAATTCATCTAGCCCAGGAAATACTTTGTGCCTAGTAGCAGTGTCTGCTAGTCAGCGGATTATCCCGGCTGTTAAGCAAGCTACACCACCTGTAGTTTGGACACTTAATTTTTTCAAAGGAAATGCTTCGGGACCACGGGATACTCAGTGAAGAGCATCAGGAGGCACCCCAAGGCATAGGGGCTGGGACTGGTAGTAGGATGCCTTGCGGTGGACAGCCGAGCTCGATCCTGATAAAAGCTTTTTAACTGTAGCAGCTTTAGTGGACGCTACTGGAGCTGGAATTACGCGGCTGCTGGCATGAGACTTGCCCTCCAATAGATCCTTGTAAATGGATTTAAAGTGTATTCATTCAAATTAGAGAGACAATTTAAATTAAAAAGCTTAGAGCTGCCTCCACCACAGGGGGGCTCGCTCGACCCACCAGCGGACAGGCACCAGTATTGGGAGAAGGGGGCTGGCCGTCAGGGTTCACCGCGGCTCTGGCACAAACCCGGCGACACGGAGGTGGCACGGGCAGGAGCCGACTGAACGTGTCGGCTTCTCACTTTTTGGATTTTAGAAGGGCATGACATGCCTATATCTGTGTCTCCCCCTCCTTTTACTCCTCCACCTCTTTTCTTTTCGCATGACTATACATACTTGTCACTTTTCCATGTGTTAGTTGTGTCTTCTGAGCAGTTTGTCAGCTTTTGGACACATTTGAAGGTGTTTCTATGCGTTTTTGTTTGCCTGCCATTGGTTTTAACGGTGTTCGACGAACCGAACCGAACTCGAACACTACGGGTTGGCTCAACACTAGTTAGAATTTAATAACAAAAATCCAAATGACAATAGCAGCAGCCGAAAAGTCAACGGAACAAGGGATTACCAGCTAGTTTCCCATGCCTGTACTTGCCCGGCCCCAAGCTGCGTTGCGGCTGCGATCTGACGAGGGCAGGCACATTCATCTTAGAATGGCTGTTGACTTCCAGATGACAGATGTGCACATCTTTTCAAAAGGAATATTATGGGGAGGGAAAGGCTAGATTTTAAAAACAAAAATCCAAATGACAATAGCAGCAGCCAAATTGTCAATGGAACTGGGGATTCCCAGCCAGTCTCCCATGCCAGTACTTGCCCAGCCTCAAGCTGCATAGTGGCTGCGATCTGATGAGAGCATGCACATTAAGCTTAGAATGGCTGCTAACATGTATATTTCACATGTGCGTGTCTTTTCAAAAGGAATAAAATGTGGAGGGAAAGGTAAGATATTAAAAACAAAAATTCAAATGACAATAGCAGCAGCCAAAATGTCAATGGAATTGGGGATTCACAGCCAGTCTCCCATGCTGGAACTTGCCTTGCCTCAAGCTGCACAGCAGCTGCTATCTGACAAGAGGAGGGACATTCAGCTTAGAATGGCCGCTGACGTGCAGATGCTACATGTGCGCGTCTTTTCAAAAGGAATAAAATGGGGAGGGAAAGGTTAGATTTTAAAAACAAAAATCCAAAATCCAAATGACAATAGCAACAGCTAAAAAGTCAACGACAACGGGGATCCCCAGACAGTCTCCCATGCCAGTACTTGACTGACCTCAAGCTGCATTGCGGCTGTGATCTGAAAAGGAAAAACACATTCAGCTTAGAATGGCCGTTGATGTGCAGATGCCACATATGCGCGTCTTTTCAAAAGGAATAAAATGGGGAGGGAAAGGTTAGATTTTAAAAACAAAAATCCAAAATCCAAATGAAAATAGCAACAGCTAAAAAGTCAACGACAACGGGGATCCCCAGACAGTCTCCCATGCCAGTACTTGACTGACCTCAAGCTGCGTTGCGGCTGTGATCTGATGAGGAAAAACACATTCAGCTTAGAATTGCCGTTGACGTGCAAATGCCACATATGCGCGTCTTTTCAAAAGGAATAAAATGGGGAGGGAAAGGTTAGATTTTAAAAACGAAATTCCAAAAATCCAAATGACAATAGCAGCAGCCAAAATGTTAAGAGAAACAGGGATTCCCAACAAGTCTCCCATGAAGGTATTTGCCCAGTTTCAAGCTGCACAGCAGTTGCAATTTGACAAGGGAAGGCACATTCAGCTTAGAATGGCTGCTGATGTGCAGATATTACATGTGTGCGTCTTTTCAAAATGAATAAAATAGGGAGGGAAAGGTTAGATTTTAAAAACAAAAATCCAAAAATCCAAATGACATTACCAGCAGCCAAAATGTCAATGGAATCGGGAATTCCCAACCAGTCACCCATGCTGGTACTTGCCCAGCCTCAATCTGCATAGCAGCTGTGCTGTGATGAGGGAAGGCACATTCAGCTCAGAATGGCCGTTGATGAGCAGATGTCACATGTGCGTGTGACACCCCAGGGGTCTGGTTGCCACAGTAATAGAGATATTATGTCTGAGAGCAAGTGGGAGGTTTCTCTGGTCAGGAGCCCTAAGCATGCAACACTGCCCGCCCAGACCTGGGAGGGGAGGAATCTGCCCTTATAAACTGGGTCTGGGGCGGGATTAGGTGAGACAGAGACAGAGCCTGCTGAACAAGCAGAGCAGTCAGAGCCTAGAGTGAAGCTGCAGACACAGGAAAAGATACATCAGGAGCTCTGTAGGAGCAGAGGCAGAAGGCCAGGGGCTGTGAGCAGAGATATAGCTCGCCCTGGCTGAAGTTACTAAAACCGGACACAGGAGTCCGAGGCTGTGGGGACTGATATATACCCAGCAGCAGAAACCAGCCGGCAGGGGATTCCAGGTCCTCTGGCCATAGAAGCCCGGAGGCTCAGTCACAAAGAAGGGACCAGCGCCACCATCCAGGAGCGGAGGCTAACAGAAGGCCCCAAGTCTCCAGCCATACGGGTGAGCACCACACGGTATACTCAGGGACGTGGGCTACTTGTAACCGCTGACAGCAAGGTAGCCAGGAAGAGTGCAGATAAATGGGGAGGCCTACAACTCCACCTGGCCAGGGGAACTCCTGCTTGCTCGCAGACTGACCAGGCCCCTTATACTAGCCAGTACTCCCGGGAGGGTCTGCCTTGTACCATCAGTAAAGACCCTGAACTACACCTCACGTCTCTGTGATTCCTTGCCGCACCAGCACCATTAGCACTGGGACCCTCACACCATCACTCCCATCATCTCTCACATTAGCTGCCCTGAGGCAATACTTCTCCCGTGGGGAGTTATCCCATACTCGGCTGCGCAAACAACATCAGCCACAGCGGTCGGCAGCGCAGCGGCGGTCCCCACTGACCGCAATCCACGGGTGGTGTAGTCGGACATTTGCTATACATTAAGACTGCCACTGGTTTGACAACCCTGGGCACCGACCGGGTCACCACCACACGGAGACTACAACCTCCAGCATTCTACAACAGGCCCTGTTCCGGGTTCCCCTGCACAACACAGGCCCAGGGGGCGCGTCAACTTTGGCGTAGTCGGCAGGATTTCGTGCCCGCAACCACCGGGTACTGCGTGCCTGAAAAAGAGACTTTTATACTTACCTGTGGTGAAGTTTCCCGCCGTCCGGAGTCGTTTCCTGCCATCCGTAGCCGATTCCCGCCATCAGATGCCATCTTGGACCGTTTCCCGCCGTCTTCTCCCTTCTTCCCGCCATCCGCAGCTGCTTCCCGCCTTCGGACGCCATCTTCGAGACGCCGCACGGGAAGAAGAGGGGCGTGGACGCCGAAAGCGCGCGAGATCCGAAGCTCCGCCCCACGCTCTGACGCTGCGCAAGGTCCTGGAAGGGAGGAAGAGCGACGCTGACGTCATCGGAGCGCGACGCCAGGTCCTCAACCCCGACGATCGACTGCGGAGCCGCGGCCTACGGAAGAAGAGCATCGCAAGGTAGGCCACGGTCCACTAGGGGGGAGGAGGATGCCGGATACCGAGGGGAGCTCCACTGCCACAGCCACCGCCAGCGCAACCGCTGCAGCAGTCATGCCATTCACCATGCCCTATATCCCGGGGGCAACCTGGCTACCCCAGTACTCAGGGGAGTCACATACTCTAAATTACTTTAGGGAAAGACTGGATAGCCTCTTCCAGGTGTACCCACTCACAGAAGAGCAAAAAGTGAGCATCCTGGTGGCCCAATTAATCGGGGCAGCCCAAAGGGAGGTAAAGTCCTGGCCACCTGGGAGGAAGAGGACTGTCAGAGAAATACTAGCCCGGCTGAAAGACACATTTGATACCCACACCTCAGCCGAAATAAAGCTCAGATTTTACGGGTGTAAACAGCGGGCACATGAGAGTATAAGAGACTATGCTCTAAACCTACAAGAGGCCCTGAGAGCCATTAAGCAGGCAGACCCTGGCAGCGTGGGAAATGAAGATAAGCTGTTGACTGAACAATTTATTAAGGGTCTACTGTGCAATGCCCACCGAACCCAGTTGCGGGCAATGGCCTTACAGGACCCTGACCTGGACTTTGCACAGTTCAAGGACAGAGCCATCCGGGTGCTCCGAGAACCGGCACCAGGTGGCGCTGTGACCCACAGGCGCCCTGCTATCACTTACCACCAGGAGACGACGCCCTTGTCTGCAGGGCCTGTGGGAGCTGATGCGCAGGCTTTGAACTATAACCGGGCAAAAGACCTGCACCATCAGGTCCAAGAGCTGACTAAGAGCGTTGCCGCGCTAACCAGAACTGTGCAGTCTTTACAGGTCTCTTCTCCAGGAAAGATCCAGCTGGAACCAGGACCGGAGGACGTCCCGTGGCACCGACTGAGGAGGACCCCACCAGCTAGAGGAAGACCCAGCAACAGATACAACGAGGACGGACGACCCATCTGCCACCGCTGCAATCAACCCGGACATGTGGCAAGGTGCTGTCATTTAAACGGGCACAAACTGGGGTAGAGGGCCAACTCCCAGGCATAAGACCATCAGGCCCATCAAACTGGCGTGATAAATACATTGGGGGACGTCCAATCTTGCCTGTGGTACTCGATGGCATTCCTATGAGTGCCCTACTAGACACTGGGTCACAGGTGACCACCATCCCGTACGTGCTCTTTAAACAGTAATGGAATGACTCGGACATAACCCGCTACCCAGATGACGACCTGAGTATCATCGCCAGCAATGGTCAGCCCATGCCGCAGGTGGGAGTCAAAGAGGTGACCATTAAGATCGGTAAATTCGAACTGGCGGCACAAGGACTGATTATAGTGGACATAGACCGTCATGAGAGTCACCCTAGAATAACCTTGGGAACTAATGTGATTGAAAATTGTCTTGCAGAGGTGATTCTCATTTTACAGCAGGTTGCCAAGAACGCCAGTTCCGGCCAGCAGCGTGTGCTCCAAAAAGAGATCCGGGCACTGATGAAGCGGCAACAGGTGGAACTATCTGGTGGTGAGATAGGTAGCGTGAGAATGTGTGACCCGTTCCCTATTGCCATGCCCCCAAAAAGTGAGATGATGATTTGGTGCCGGGCAGCTATTGGTCTAAGAGTTAGAGACTACCAAGAAATGGTAGAACCCGTCTACTCAGACAGTAGGCCCGCCATTTTGACAGCACAGGGGGTGGTCGATGTAAGCCATGGGAAGGTGCCCGTTCGCATCATAAATATCGGGGAGAGAGAAGTACACCTGCCCCGGTATGCCACGCTAGCCAAATTGTTTACCATCAACCAGAACTCTGTACAGGCCGTGGAACCCTTGCCTCCATCTCAACCAGAGGAAGGTAACGGCTCTAAGAAACCAATGGAGGACTGTTGTCAGCAACTACATTTGGGTACTGACTCCACTCCCTCACACCAGAAACAGGGAGTCTATCGGGTGGTTCGAGAGTACGAGAGAGTGTTTAGTAAACACCCGCTAGACTGCGGGCGAGTAAAGGGGGTAGAACACCTCATCCCCACGGGAGACCATCCTCCCATAAAGGAGAGATACCGACCCGTACCCCCGGCACACTACCAACACGCCAAGGGGATGCTTAGAGACATGAAGGAGGCTGGGGTAATCAAGGACAGCTGTAGACCCTGGGCAGCTCCAGTAGTCTTAGTGAAAAAGAAAGATAACACCATGAGAATGTGTGTAGACTACAGGAAGGTCAACCGTATCATACACAAAGATGCGTACCCGTTACCAAGTATAGAAGAGTCCTTAGCTGCATTAAAATCTGCTAACTTCTTCTCTACTTTGGATCTCACTAGCGGGTACTGGCAGGTTCCTGTAGCAGAGGCGGACCGGGAGAAGACTGCATTCACCACCCCGATGGGTCTCAGCGAATTTAACTGTATGCCGTTCGGGCTCTGCAACGCACCAGGAACCTTCCAACGGTTGATGGAATGCTGTCTGGGACACCGGAACATCGAGACGGTCCTGTTATATCTCGACGATGTCATCGTCTATTCCAAGACCTACGAGGACCACCTGAAACACCTGGCAGAAGTGTTCGAAGCTCTGGCAAACTACGGCCTAAAGGTGAAACCCTCCAAGTGTCACCTCCTGAAACCAAAGGTGCAATACCTGGGACACGTGGTGAGTGCTGACGGAGTAGCTACTGACCCTGATAAGATCACCGTGATTAAGGACTGGCCAAGACCCTCCAGCATAAAGGAAGTGAGGCAGTTCCTCGGGTTGGTAGGCTACTACCGAAGATTCATTCCCGGTTTCACCAAAATGGCAGCCCCTATGCAGGACCTCCTGATAGGTCAATCTCGGAAAGCCAAAAACCAGAAGCCACCCTTTAGGTGGGAAAAGCTGGAAGAGGAGTCCTTCTGCCAGCTGAAGATGGCCCTCACGGGGGATAAAATCCTGGCATATCCAGACTACAGCCAGCCCTTTATCCTCCACACGGACGCAAGCAACATCGGGCTAGGAGCCGTACTGTCCCAGATCCAGCAAGGGAAAGAACGGGTAATCGCTTACGCCAGCCGAAAGCTATGGCCCACGGAGAGGAACCCTGAGAATTATAGCTCATTCAAGCTGGAGTTCCTGGCAGTAGTTTGGGCAGTGACCGAACGTTTCAAGCATTACCTTGCCTCCTCCAAATTCACCGTGTACACGGATAACAACCCGTTGACACACCTGGACACTGCAAGGCTCGGTGCCCTGGAACAGAGATGGATGGCCCGCCTGTCCAACTTTGAATTCACCATCAAATACCGGGCAGGAACCTCAAATGCCAACGCGGATGCCCTGTCTAGAATGCCGAACTTACCGGACGTAGGGGAAGATCCAGAAGATCTGGAAGAAGTTGAGCTCCCTGCGTTCCACCGTCATGGGATTACCCTGTATTCCCACCGTGTGAAGGACAGGCGCTCCGTGACGTTCAATCCCTTGCCCCACTACAACTGGGCAGAGACGCAAGACATTGATCCCGCAGTCCATTTGGTGAAGGAAATTCTGACCCAGGCCGATGCCCGTCTTGACCCAGATGCTCCGGAGGAGACCAAGCAACTGTGGAAGGAGAAAAGTAAGCTGTTCCTCTACAGGGAGAAGCTGTGCCGGAGAATGGTTAACTCTCGAACACATGAGTTGACCTGGCAGGTAGTGGTCCCAAGACGAGACGCGGCTATGGTTCTGGAGGCATACCACAACGGAGCAGGGCATTTCGGATGGAAGAAGCTGGAGTTCTTGTTGCGTGAACGGTTCTACTGGGTAGGCATGAGAGGAGCCATCGAGAGGTGGTGCAGAGACTGTGGCCCGTGCCACCTGAGAAGAAAAGACCGAGCCAGCCAGAAGACTCCCCTGCAGCCCATCATCACCAGACAGCCACTGGAACTGGTAGCCCTGGACCATGTGAAACTGGCTCCAAGCAGATCTGGGTATGTCTACGCCCTCACAATCGTAGATCATTACTTCCGGTTCCTGGTGGTGGTCCCTGGAAAGGACTTAACGGCTCAAACAGCAGCTAGAGCCTTCCAGCAGCACTTCTGCCGTCCACACGGGTACCCGGACCTAGTGTTGACAGACCAAGGACCAGCCTTCGAAGCGGAGGTCTTCCAGGAGTTCTGCAACCTGTATGGCTGCAAGAAGATAAGAACAACGCCCTATCACCCTCAAACCAATGGACTCTGCGAAAAGATGAACCAGGTGGTGATAGATCTGCTAAAAACATTGCCCCTGGAAGAACACAGTCTGTGGCCTGAGAAACTGCCCGATCTGGTGGACCTGTATAACCACATCCCTGTAGGTTCCACCAACTGTACCCCGGCTTACCTAATGAGAGCAAGACCTGGTAAGCTGCCTATTGACCTGGATATGGGAGTCCTGACGCCTGAGGACACCTCGACAGAGGCAGACTGGGATACAGAACGGCAGCAGCAGTATCGGAAAGTACAGGAGAGCGTCGAGCGAAGTCTGTCTCAAGCTAGAGAAAGGCAAGAGAAGGCTTATAACCAGTATGCTCCTGCTGTTCCCCTGGTACCTGGAGAGCAGGTCTTGAAGAGGAAGAGGCGGCTCCACAAGTTGGACGACCAGTGGGAGAAGGACCCATACACCGTACTGCCATCAAGCCATGAGAACCCAAAAATCTGCGTAATCAGTAAGGATGGAGGAGAAACCACAGCCATTGTCTCCAGAGACCACCTGAAGAAGTGTCCCGAGCAGCTGCAAAGCCCTGAAGAAGATCAAGGAAACCCTCAACCCGCAGAGGAAAGGGGAGAAATGATCAGTACCGTACTCGGAGACTTCCCCCGGTCTTGGACACAAGTAAACGGCGCTGTCATGGTACCCGTCCTCACCTTTCTCCAGCCAGCCCTGCAAGTGCCTACAGAGGAACCGGTAGAGCTGGAAGAGCAGCCGGCCCAAGAGGCAGAAGAGTCCACACCAGCAGTACAGGAGGATCAACCTTCTGCTAGTAGTGAGCCTGCCGTGCCCCTAGTGAGCCAAAGAGTGCGCAGACAGCTGCCCAGCTTACCCATAACACCTCCTACACCCTGTAGTGCAGAACCAGTTAGTGAGATCCGTAGGTCCACTAGAGTCACTAGAGGTCAGATGCCCGCTCGCTGGAGAATCTAAACTAATGCACTGTGAATTTATCTGCTATCTGTTTATGGTTTATGTTTGTTGCCTGTTATTAATTATGTTTCTCAGTTACCCTGCAGATTTTTATGGACTAACAGGTTATGGACGCTAGATAACCGGAACAGTTTTGTAGATAGTTGCACCTTGGTGCCTCTTGCGAAGACGGCCGCGTAAGAGAAAACCTGTCTGGCTTGGCCTCCTTGCGGCTCAAAGTAGTTAGTCTACTCTTGCAGCCACGCCCAAGGACAACGCAAGGGGTTTGCTTTGGACAGGTCCCCTACTTCGCTTAAAGCTTCACCTTGGGTGATATGGACACCCGGTTGCGGACACGCCGTGACCTTTAAAGAACTAAAGCTTCTTGTAAATATGTTATTGTATTATTGTTATACCCTGTTATTATGTTTTAAAAATGTGTTTAGTCCCGGACTACTAAAATTTACTAGGGGGGAATGTGACACCCCAGGGGTCTGGTTGCCACAGTAATAGAGATATTATGTCTGAGAGCAAGTGGGAGGTTTTTCTGGTCAGGAGCCCTAAGCATGCAACACTGCCCGCCCAGACCTGGGAGGGGAGGAATCTGCCCTTATAAACTTGGTCTGGGGCGGGATTAGGTGAGACAGAGCCTGCAGAACAAGCAGAGCAGTCAGAGCCTAGAGTGAAGCTGCAGACACAGGAAAATATACATCAGAAGCTCTGTAGGAGCAGAGGCAGAATGCCAGGGGCTGTGAGCAAAGATATAGCTCGCCCTAGCTGAAGTTACTAAAACCGGACACAGGAGTCCGAGGCTGTGGGGACTGATATATACCCAGCAGCAGAAACCAGCCGGCAGGGGATTCCAGGTCCTCTGGCCATAGAAGCCCGGAGGCTCAGTCATAAAGAAGGGACCATTTAGAAAAAAACGCAGCACTACTGGACCTGGGTGCATGAGTTGGGTCCAAAGCCTTGAAATGTCGCGATAACCTCAGCACACCAAATGGTATAATAAGATACTTTTATTTGTAGTCCACACTAAAGACGTTTCGGTCGACAAGACCTTCATCAGTGTACTGCATGTAAACAAAATGAACAGATATAGAATACAAACATTATAGTGATTATAAAGTCACAGATTATGTATACAAAACATATAAATAAAGGTCTATGTGTCTATGTAACCTTTTGTCCAACAGTGAAGCAAAAAAAGGGGGCAACCTACCAAGTTACTGGGATGGGAGCAGGAAAAGAGAAGGAGATGGGACCCAATACAGGGATTCCTATGGAGAAAGTGCATACTATGAGGTAATGGAAGGATATATGGGGCTATAATGGGGTGAGGACTATAAGGGAGGTAGACATACCGTTTGTGCCATGAAGTACAGGAGAGGTGCTGCATCGATCGCGGTATCCACTGCTGGATGTGAGCAGTGGGCACGACTTGGAGACTGGCTACAAATATTATTAGAGGAGAGGAGGGTTTGGCTGCCAGCCAATGAGGAAGTTTGAATGTGCTGGTAATTAGCGCTCGATGCGGTGACGTCACAGGAAGTGACGCGAAAAAGGGAGTGCCGGCATCTGATTGGTCCGGCGCCGCGCATGCGCACGTGCGTGCGTGTCAGCCGACGTGTAGGTGCGTTCCAGGGACCAGGAAGTGGTTTCTGTATCGAAGTGATGTGTTCCACTGCCGGAAAAGAATGGCAAGGAGCGTTCCACCATCGAGAGAAGGGGTTGCAGAGTGCAGGAGGGATATAGGAGAATGAGGATGGGTATGGATCCTTCATCTGAAATATGAAATACAATGTTAAATCGAGTTATAAGACACAGTGCAGTAAAACACACAGGAATACTGCGATGATACCCTTATACAGCCAATCGCCACATTATAGATAAGCATACATGAATCTTGGTCCCTATTAATAAATGGCAAATGAATATCGGATTGCGGGTGTTAACTCCTTGTAAAGTAAAAAGTATAAACATATAAATAAACCTAGGTCCCTATTGGGACGGATTGGGACCAGGTAGGTTTAGATGAATGAGTGCAGATCATAGTCCTTGTTAAGTCCTTTGGGATGAAGGGACTGCAGTTCATGAATCCAGAATGCCTCTCTCTGCTTGAGGGTCTGGATTCGATTACCCCCACGACGGGGTGGTTTAATTTGCTCTATAACTTGAAACCGCAATTGGGACACATTGTGTCCTGCTGCCGTGAAGTGTTGGGGGAGAGGTAGAAGTAAATTTTTGCATCTGATGGTAGATTTGTGCTTCGAGATTCTATCTTTAATGGGTTGGGTCGTTTCCCCAACGTAGACAAGGCTGCAAGGGCACTTAACTAGGTATACGACAAAATTTGTATCACAGGTGTAGTAATCCTTAATTGTATATTTTCTGCCTGTTTGTGGATGATGAATAGTATCGCCTCTAAGGATGTTATGGCACTGATGGCAATGGAGACATGGGAAGGTTCCTTTCTTAGGAGTTTGTAGAAATCTTTGGCGGGAACCAAGGGACGTTGTCCTTATGTCAGCTCGGACTAATGAGTCTCTGATGTTTGGTGCTCTTTTGAAGCACGGTAAGAAGGGTTGATGAAAGGATTTGATGGTCGGGTAACCTGTTTGGAGAATATTCCAATGTTTCCGTATCGTACGGTGTATAGTGTAAGCTAGGGGGTGATATGTGTGGACAAATGGAATGAGATCAGATGTGTCTGGTCGTGGTTGTGTGCGGCTGTCCTGTGATTCACGTAGAAGATACTGAGGGTATCCTCTTTCTTCAAATTTCCGTGTCATTTCTTGTAATCTGACTTCGCGTAATGTTGTATCGGACACAATGCGTTCAACCCTCTGAAATTGCGATTTGGGGATAGCATGTTTCATAGGGGCTGGGTGGTTGCTTGAAAAATGTAGTAATGTGTTGCGATCTGTGGGTTTCCTGTAGATGTCAGTGGTTAATAGTCCTTAGCCATCTTTGATGACTAAAGTATCTAGGAAGTTGATCTGGTGTGGGTGATAGTTCAGAGTGAAATGTAGACCAGGGCAGGCGGTGTTGAGGGACCTGCAGAATTCATCTAAGGTGTCCTGGGAACCTGTCCAGATGCAAAAGATGTCGTCTATGTAACGCTTCCATAAAATGGAATGCTCTTGGAACAGTTGATTCTTGTATACAAACTGTGTCTCAAAAGTAGACATGTAACAGTTTGCGTAAGGGGGGGCTACATTTGAGCCCATTGCGGTCCCCTTGGTCTGCACGTAAAATGTATCCTGAAAGAGGAAGTAATTGTGTGTAAGAACTATTGTTAGTAGTTCTACGGCTAGATCTATAATCGATGGATTGGTGTTTGAGTCCTTCAGCATTTGTTCAACCGCTTGGATACCCCGGTCATGGGGAATCGATGTATAGAGACTTGTGACATCTAGGGACACTAAGATGGCTTCTGGAGGAACTTGTTTGAGTGCTTTCATAGTCTCTAAAAAGGCCCCTGTGTCTAATAGATAAGATGGACTTTTTTGGGTAAGTGGTGTAAGAATCTTTTCTAAGAAAATTGCAAGGGGTGATAAAATAGAATCCGTGGAGGCCACTATGGGGCGCCCAGGAGGTTGGGTGAGACTTTTGTGGATTTTGGGTAGGACATAAAATACCGGTATGATTGGATGTGGATTAATTAAATACTCGTACGTTTTCAAGTCAATCACCTTGGCTGTTAAAAACCGTTGTAGTGTCGAAATGATGAGTGTCTGTGTTTTTGTAGTCGGGTCCGTAGAGAGTTTACGGTATGTGGACTCATCACTAAGTTGTCTCAAAATTTCCGAGATGTAATCGCACTTGTTCATGACTACTATCGCTCCACCTTTGTCAGCTGGCTTTATAATCAAATCTTTGTCCTCTTGCAGACTCCGTAGGGCCTGTCGATCAAGGGGAGAGAGATTGGTCTGATAATGTGCCCTTCCCTAGTCGATATTGGAGCGTAATTGTTGAAACGCCCCATCCACGAATCCTATAAAGGTTTCCAGTGGATGTGTGCCTCAAGGAGGCCTATATTTGCTCTTAGAGCGGAGACCTAAGTCTTGGCCTGTGATGTCGGCCATGGATTCTGGAGGGGTGACGCTGAAAGGATTATTAGCAAAATGGGTTTTCAAGCGTAGGGTACGGTAATAGCGTTGTAGTTCCATATCTAGTTTAAAAGTGTTGTATTTGTATGTGGGGCAGAAAGAGAGTCCCTTTTGTAAAACTGATGTTTGTGCAACGCTGAGAGTTTTGGAAGAGATATTTACCACCATTTGTGGGTCTGCGATCGGGTGATTCGTGTGAAGTCCAGAAGTCCAGCGCCGCCATCCAGGAGCGGAGGCTAACAGAAGGCCCCAAGTCACCAGCCATACGGGTGAGCACCACACGGTATACTCAGGGACGTGGGCTACTTGTAACCGCTGACAGCAAGGTAGCCAGGAAGAGTGCAGATAAACGGGGAGGCCTACAACTCCACCTGGCCAGGGGAACTCCTGCTTGCTCGCAGACTGACCAGGCCCCTTATACTAGCCTGTACTCCCGGGAGGGTCTGCCTTGTACCATCAGTAAAGACCCTGAACTGCACCTCACGTCTCTGTGATTCCTTGCCGCACCAGCACCATTAGCAATGGGACCCTCACACCATCACTCCCATCATCTCTCACATTAGCTGCCCTGAGGCAATACTTCTCCCGTGGGGAGTTATCCCATACTCGGCTGCGCAAACAACATCAGCCTCAGCGGTCGGCAGCGCAGCGGCGGTCCCACCTGACCGCAATCCACGGGTGGCGTAGTCGGACATTTCCTATACATTAAGACTGCCACTGGTTTGACCACCCTGGGCACGGACCGGGTCACCACCACACGGAGACTACAACCCCCAGAATTCTACAACAGGCCCGGTTCCGGGTTCCCCTGCACAACACAGGCCCAGGGGGCGCATCAACTTTGGCGTAGTCGGCAGGATTTCTTGCCCGCAACCACCGGGTACTGCGTGCCTGAAAAAGAGACTTTTATACTTACCTGTGGTGAAGTTTCCCGCCGTCCGGAGTCGTTTCCCACCATCCGGAGCCGATTCCCGCCATCAGACGCCATCTTGGACCGTTTCCCACCGTCTTCTGCCTTCTTCCCGCCATCCGCAGCTGCTTCCCGCCTTCGGACGCCATCTTCGGGACGCCGCACGGGAAGAAGAGGGGCGTGGACGCCGAAAGCGCGCGAGATCCGAAGCTCCGCCCCACGCTCTGACGCTGCGCAAGGTCCTGGAAGGGAGGAAGAGCGACGCTGACGTCATCGGAGCGCGACGCCAGGTCCTCAACCCCGACGATCGACTGCGGAGCCGCGGCCTACGGAAGAAGAGCATCGCAAGGTAGGCCACGGTCCACTAGGGGGGAGGAGGATGCCGGACACCGAGGGGAGCTCCACTGCCACAGCCACCGCCAGCGCAACCGCTGCAGCAGTCATGCCATTCACCATGCCCTATATCCCGGGGGCAACCTGGCTACCCCAGTACTCAGGGGAGTCACATACTCTAAATGACTTTAGAGAAAGACTGGATAGCCTCTTCCAGGTGTACCCCCTCACAGAAGAGCAAAAAGTGAGCATCCTGGTGGCCCAATTAATCGGGGCAGCCCAAAGGGAGGTAAAGTCCTGGCCACCTGGGAGGAAGAGGACTGTCAGAGAAATACTAGCCCGGCTGAAAGACACATTTGATACCCGCACCTCAGCCGAAATAAAGCTCAGATTTTACTGGTTTAAACAGCGGGCACATGAGAGTATAAGAGACTATGCTCTAAACCTACAAGAGGCCCTGAGAGCCATTAAGCAGGCAGACCCTGGCAGCGTGGGAAATGAAGATAAGCTGTTGACTGAACAATTTATTGAGGGTCTACTGTGCAATGCCCACCGAACCCAGTTGCGGTCAATGGCCTTACAGGACCCTGACCTGGACTTTGCACAGTTCAAGGACAGAGCCATCCGGGTGCTCCGAGAACCGGCACCAGATGGTGCTGTGACCCACAGGCGCCCTGCTATCACTTACCACCAGGAGACGGCGCCCTTGTCTGCAGGGCCTGTGGGAGCTGATGCGCAGGCTTTGAACAATAACCCAGCAACAGACCTGCACCATCATGTCCAAGAGCTGACTAAGAGTGTTGCCGCGCTAACCAGAACTGTGCAGTCTTTACAGGTCTCTTCTCCAGGAAAGATCCAGCTGGAATCCGGACCGGAGGACGTCCCGTGGCACCGACTGAGGAGGACCCCACGGGCCAGAGGAAGACCCAGCGACAGATACAACGAGGACGGACGACCCATCTGCCGCCGCTGCAATCAACCCGGACATGTGGCAAGGTACTGTCATTTAACCCCTTCCCGACCCATGTCACACCGTTTGTGACATGGAAAACAGTTCTTTCCCGACCCATGTCACAGCGTCTGTGACATGGAGGGAAAGAGCCCCTGCAGCGCCTGCGAGCGGGGTCGCTCAGGTTTCACAGTTGCTACTGCAACTGGACATCCTGAAGTCGACCCCCCGGGGGGTGGATTAACCCCCCCGTGCCTGGGACCCCTCCGATTGGCTGTTTCATTTTCACTTTTAATGAAACTGCCAATCGGTATGAATTAAATATTTCACCAATGAAAATTGGTGTAATATTTAAATCTGGGCATGGCCTGATGCTTACAGCATCAGCCATTGGCTGGGGGGAGTGTCACCTCTGCCCCCCCCCTCCCCCCAGATCTGATTGGGGGGCTAGCGTCACATGGATACTAGCCCCAATCAGATTTGGAGGGAGTTTTTAATGATGGCCGCAACTGCCCATCCATGGATCGTGTGCCGGCCGTTGTGGACCCTCTGCTGCTGCCCCCTGTCGACCCTCTGCTGCTGCCCCCCCGTGGACCCTCTGCTGCTGAGCTCGTGGATCGCTTCTGCCGCCGCTGATCGCCTGCTGCCGCCGCTGATCTGCATCAGGTAGTATTGCCCCCGCTCCCCCCCGACCCCCCCTCCACTCCACCCTGCCCCCCCCTCCACCCCCCCTCCACTTTCATACCTGCACCCCGACCTCCGCTCCCTCTGCTCCCTCTCCCACGTCTTCATCCACCGGCTGCTGCTCTCCTTCTGACAGCCGGTGGACTGTGATCACAGCAGCAGCAGGCTCAGTGTAAATGCCCTGCTCCTGTGATCAAGCCCACCATCCCCCAGTCCCAGTGATATCACCCCCCACCTCCCAATAATCACCCCTCCCCCCAGTGTTCACCCCCCCTGTCCCCAGTGTTCACCCCCCAGTGTTCACCCCCCCCTGTCCCCAGTGTTCACCCCCCCCTGTCCCCAGTGTTCACCCCCCCTGTCCCCAGTGTTCACCCCCACCTGTCTCCAGTATTCACTCCCCATCCCCAGTGTGCACCCCCCCATCCCAGTGATCACCCCCCTGCTGCTGGCTCCTGCACCGCTTTCTGCCCCAGTAATCACCCCCCTGATGCTGCCGGCCTCCTACCCCCCTTGCTGCTGCCGGCTCCTGCCCCAGTGATCACCCCCCTTGCTGCTGCCGGCTCCTGCCCCAGTGATCACCCCCCTTGCTGCTGCCGGCTCCTGCCCCAGTGATCACCCCCCTTGCTGCAGCTGCTGGCTCCTCCATCTCTTCAGCCCCCCCCTACGCCTGACAGCCTCCTACGCCTGACAGCCCCCTACGCCTGACAGCCCCCACACGTGACTGCAGAAGGTTACACCAAGCACACACACACACACGCACACACGTACACTCACACTATAATAAAGTTTCGATTTTTTTTTTTTTTTTTTTACACACGCACACAGCACACAAAATGTCCCGCCCGTCCCACTGATCCCAGTCTAGGGCGTAGTCAGCATAGGAGGCTATGTCAGGTTGGTGTGTGTGTTGTAGTGTGTGTGTGTGTGTGTGGTGTATACACTACAATATACCACACCGCACACCAACCTGACATACACTACACAATGGTGTCCACTAACAAATTGGAACCATGTTGCGTTTGGAGAGTCCCTGTGTGCCCAAACATTGGAGCTCCCCAACAAGTGACCCCATTTTGGAAACTAGACCCCCCAAGGCACCTATCTAGATGCATAGTGAGCACTTGGAACCCCCAGGTGCTTCACAAATTGATTCATAAAAATGAAAAAGTGGAAAAAAAAACACTTTTTTATTTTTACGGATTAATTTGTGAAGGACCTGGGGGTTCCAAGTGCTCACTATGCATCTAGATAGGTGCCTTGGGGGGTCTATTTTCAAAGTGGGGTCACTTGTGGGGAAGCTCCAATGTTTGGGCACACAGCGGCTCTCCAAACGCAACATGGTGTCTTCTAACAATTTGAGCCGACAATTTGTTAGCCGACACCATGTTGCTTTTGGAGAGCCGCTGTGTGCCCAAACATTGGAGCTCCCCCACAAGTGACCCCATTTTGGAAAATAGACCCCCCAAGGCACCTATCTAGATGCATAGTGAGCACTTGGAACCCCCAGGTGCTTCACAAATTGATTCATAAAAATGAAAAAGTGGAAAAAAAACACTTTTTTATTTTTACGGATTAATTTGTGAAGGACCTGGGGGTTCCAAGTGCTCACTATGCATCTAGATAGGTGCCGTGGGGGGTCTAGTTTCCAAAATGGGGTCACTTGTGGGGGAGCTCCAATGTTTGGCCACACAGCGGCTCTCCAAACGCAACATGGTGTCTTCTAACAATTTGAGCTGACAATTTGTTAGCGGATACCATGTTGCGTTTGGAGAGCCGCTGTGTGGCCAAACATTAGAGCTTCCCCACAAGTGACCCCATTTTAGAAACTAGACCCCCCAAGGCACCAATCTAGATGCACAGTGAGCACTTGGAACACCCATGTGCTTCACAAATTGATTCATAAAAATGAAAAAGTGGAAAAAAAAACACTTTTTTATTTTTACAGATTAATTTGTGAAGGACCTGGGGGTTTCAAGTGCTCACTATGCATCTAGATAGGTGCCTTGGGGGGTCTAGTTTCCAAAATGGGGTCACTTGTGGGGGAGCTCCAATGTTTGGCCACACAGCGGCTCTCCAAACGCGACATGGTGTCCGCTAACAAAATGAATGGAAAATCGGCTCAAATTGTAAGCGGACACCATGTTGCGTTTGGAGAGCCCCTAATGTGCCTAAACAGTGGAGCTCCTCCACAAATAACCCCATTTTGGAAACTAGACCCCCCAAGGCACCTATCTAGATGCATAGTGAGCACTTGGAACCCTTAGGTGCTTCACAAAATGATTTGTGAAAACAAAAAAGTACTTTTTTTTTCACAAAAATTTTCTTTTAGCCTAAATTTTTTAATTTTCACATGGGTAACAGGAAAAAATGCATCCTAAATTGTATTGGTCAATTTCTCCTGAGTACACTGATACCTCATATGTGGTCATAAACCACTGTTTGGGCGCATGGCAGGGCTCAGAAGAGAAGGAGCGCAATTTGACTTTTGGAGCTAATTTTCCATTCAAAAAGTAAAATGGCGCTCCTTCCCTTCTGAGCCCTGCCGTGTGCCCAAACAGTGGTTTATGACCACATATGAGGTATCAGTGTACTAAGGAGAAATTCACCAACAAATTTTAGGATGCATTTTATCCTGTTACCCATGTGAAAATTAAAAAATTTAGGCTAAAAGAAAATTTTTGTTAGAAAAATAAAAATGTTCATTTTTTTCTTCCATGTGGCTTTAGTTCCTGTGATGCACCTGAAGGGTTAATAATCTTCTTGAATGTAGTTTTGAGTAGCTTGAGGGGTGCAGTTTTTGGAATGGTGTCACTTTTGGGTGTTTTCTGTCATAAAGACCCCTCAAAGGGACTTCAAATGTGATGTGGTCACTAAAAAAATGGTTTTGTAAATTTTGCTGGAAAAAAGATAAATTGCTGATGATCTTTGAACCCTTCAAACTTCCTACCAAAATTTTTTTTTTTTCCAAAATTGTGCTGATGTAAAGTAGACATGTGGGAAATGTTATTTATTAACTATTTTGTGTCACATCACTCTCTGGTTTAGTAGAATAAAAATTCAAAATTTGAAAATTGCAAAATTTTCAAATTTTTTCCCATATTTTTGATTTTTTCACAAATAAACGCAAATATTATCGACCTAAATTTAATACTAACATGAAGCCCAATATGTCACGAAAAAACAGTCTCAGAATCGCTAGGATCCGTTGAAGTGTTCCAGAGAGTTCCAGGGACACTGGTCAGAATTGACAAAAATGCCAAGGTCTTTAGGGTCAAAATAGGCTGGGTCCTGAAGGGGTTAAACGGGCACAACCTGGGGTAGAGGGCCAACTCCCAAGCATAAGACCATCAGGCCCATCAAACTGGCGTGATAAATACGTAGGGGGACGTCCAATCTTGCCTGTGGTGCTGGATGGCATTCCTATGAGTGCCCTACTAGACACTGGGTCACAGGTGACCACCATCCCGTACGTGCTCTTTAAACAGTACTGGAATGACTCGGACATAACCCGCTACCCAGATGACGACCTGAGTATCATCGCCAGCAATGGTCAGCCCGTGCCACAGGTGGGATTCAAAGAGGTGACCATTAAGATCGGTAAAGTCGAACTGGCGGCACAAGGACTGATTATAGTTGACATAGACCGTCATGAGAGTCACCCTAGAATAACCTTGGGAACTAATGTGATTGAAAATTGTCTTGCAGAGGTGATTCTCATTTTACAGCAGGTTGCCAAGAATGCCAGTTCCGGCCAGCAGCGTGTGCTCCAAAAAGAGATCCGGGCACTGATGAAGCGGCAACAGGTGGAACTATCTGGTGGTGAGATAGGTAGCGTGAGAATGTGTGACCCGTTCCCTATTGCCATGCCCCCAAAAAGTGAGATGATGATTTGGTGCCGGGCAGCTATTGGTCTAAGAGGTAGAGACTACCAAGCAATGGTAGAACCCGTCTACTCAGACAGTAGGCCCACTATTTTGACAGCACGGGGGGTGATCGATGTACGCCATGGTAAGGTGCCCGTTCGCATCATAAATATCGGGGAGAGAGAAGTACACCTGCCCCGGTATGCCACACTAGCCAAATTGTTTACCATTAACCAGAACTCTGTACAGGCCGTGGAACCCTTGCCTCCATCTCAACCAGAGGAAGGTAACGGCTCTAAGAAACTAATGGAGGACTGGTGTCAGCAACTACATTTGGGTACTGACTCCACTCCCTCACACCAGAAACAGGGAGTCTATCGGGTGGTTGGAGAGTACGAGAGAGTGTTTAGTAAACACCCTCTAGACTTCGGGCGAGTAAAGGGGGTAGAACACCACATCCCCACGGGAGACCATCCTCCCATAAAGGAGAGATACCGACCCGTACCCCCGGCACACTACCAACACGCCAAGGGGATGCTTAGAGACATGAAGGAGGCTGGGGTAATCAGGGACAGCTGTAGCCCCTGGGCAGCTCCACTAGTCTTAGTGAAAAAGAAAGACAACACCATGAGAATGTGTGTAGACTACAGGAAGGTCAACCGTATCACACACAAAGATGCGTACCCGCTACCAAGGATAGAAGAGTCCTTAGCTGCATTAAAATCTGCTAACTTCTTCTCTACTTTGGATCTCACTAGCGGGTACTGGCAGGTTCCTGTAGCAGAGGCGGACCGGGAGAAGACCGCATTCACCACCCCGATGGGTCTCAGCGAATTTAACTGTATGCCGTTCGGGCTCTGCAACGCACCAGGAACCTTCCAACGGTTGATGGAATGCTGTCTGGGACACTGGAACTTCGAGACGGTCCTGTTATATCTCGACGATGTCATCGTCTATTCCAAGACCTACGAGGACCACCTGAAACACCTGGCAGAAGTGTTCGAAGCTCTGGCAAACTACAGCCTAAAGGTGAAACCCTCCAAGTGTCACGTCCTGAAACCAAAGGTGTAATACCTGGGACACGTGGTGAGTGCTGACGGAGTGGCTCCTGACCCTGATAAGATCACCGTGATTAAGGACTGGCCAAGACCCTCCAGCATAAAGGAAGTGCGGCAGTTCCTCGGGTTGGTAGGCTACTACCGAAGATTCATTCCCGGTTTCACAAAAATGGCAGCCCCTATGCAAGACCTCCTGATAGGTCAATCTCGGAAAGCCAAAAACCAGAAGCCGCCCTTTAGGTGGGAAAAGCTGGAAGAGGAGTCCTTCTGCCAGCTGAAGATGGCCCTCACGGGGGATGAAATCCTGGCATATCCAGACTACAGCCAGCCCTTTATCCTCCACACGGACGCAAGCAACATCGGGCTAGGAGCCGTACTGTCCCAGATCCAGCAAGGGAAAGAACGGGTAATCGCTTACGCCAGCCGAAAGCTACGGCCCACGGAGAGGAACCCTGAGAATTATAGCTCATTCAAGCTGGAGTTCCTGGCAGTAGTGTGGGCAGTGACCGAACGTTTCAAGCATTACCTTGCCTTCTCCAAATTCACCGTGTACACGGATAACAACCCGTTGACACACCTGGACACTGCAAGGCTCGGTGCCCTGGAACAGAGATGGATGGCCCGCCTGTCCAACTTTGAATTCACCATCAAATACCGGGCAAGACACTCAAATGCCAACGCGGATGCCCTGTGTGGAATGCCGAACTTACCGGTCGTAGGGGAAGATCCTGAAGATCTGGAAGAAGTTGAGCTCCCTGCGTTCCACCGTCATGGGATTACCCTGTATTCCCACCGTGTGAAGGACAGGCGCTCTGTGACGTTCATTCCCTTGCCCCACTACAACTGGGCGGAGACGCAAGACAGTGATCCCGCAGTCCATTTGGTGAAGGAAATGCTGACCCAGGCCGATGCCCATCTTGACCCAGATGCTCCGGAGGAGACCAAGCAACTGTGGAAGGAGAAAAGTAAGCTGTTCCTCTACAGGGAGAAGCTGTGCCGGAGAATGGTTAACTCTCGAACACATGAGTTGACCTGGCAGGTAGTAGTCCCAAGACGAGACGCGGCTATGGTTCTGGAGGCATACCACAACAGAGCAGGGCATTTCGGATGTAAGAAGCTGGAGTTCTTGTTGCGTGAACGGTTCTACTGGGTAGGCATGAGAGGAGCCATCGAGAGGTGGTGCAGAGACTGTGGCCCGTGCCACCTGAGAAGAAAAGACCAAGCCAGCCAGAAGACTCCCCTGCAGCCCATCATCACCAGACAGCCACTGGAACTGGTAGCCCTGGACCATGTGAAACTGGCTCCAAGCAGATCTGGGTATGTCTACGCCCTCACAATCGTAGATCATTACTCCCGGTTCCTGGTGGTGGTCCCGGTAAAGGAATTAACGGCTCAAACAGCAGCTAGAGCCTTCCAGCAGCACTTCTGCCATCCACACAGGTACCCGGACCAAGTGTTGACAGACCAAGGACCAGCCTTCGAAGCGGAGGTCTTCCAGGAGTTCTGCAACCTGTATGGCTTCAAGAAGATAAGAATAACGCCCTATCACCCTCAAACCAATGGACTCTGCGAGAAGATGAACCAGGTGGTGATAGATCTGCTAAAAACATTGCCCCTGGAAGAATGCAGTCTGTGGCCTGAGAAACTGCCCGATCTGGTGGACCTGTATAACCACATCCCTGTAGGTTCCACCAACTGTACCCTGGCTTACCTAATGAGAGCAAGACCTGGTAAGCTGCCTATTGACCTGAATATGGGAGTCCTGACGCCTGAGGACACCTTGCCAGAGGCAGACTGGGATACAGAACGGCAGCAGCAGTATCGGAAAGTACAGGAGAGCGTCGAGCGAAGTCTGTCTCAAGCTAGAGAAAGGCAAGAGAAGGCTTATAACCAGTATGCTCCCGCTGTTCCTCTGGTAGCTGGAGAGCAGGTCTTGAAGAGGAAGAGGCGGCTCCACAAATTGGACGACCAGTGGGAGAAGGACCCATACACCGTACTGCCATCAAGCCATGAGAACCCAAAAATCTGCTTAATCAGTAAGGATGGAGGAGAAACCACAGCCATTGTCTCCAGAGACCACCAGAAGAAGTGTCCCGAACAGCTGCAAAGCCCTGAAGAAGATCAAGGAAACCCTCAACCCGCAGAGGAAAGGGGAGAAATGATCAGTACCATACTCGGAGACTTCCCCCGGTCTTGGACACAAGTAAACGGTGCTGTCGTTGTACCCGTCCTCACCTTTCTCCAGCCAGCCCCTCAAGTGCCTACAGAGGAATCGGTAGAGCTGGAAGAGCAGCCGGCCCAAGAGGCAGAAGAGTCCACACCAGCAGTACAGGAGGATCAACCCTCTGCTAGTAGTGAGCCTGCCGTGCCCCTAGTGAGCCAAAGAGTGCACAGACAGCTGCCCAGCTTACCCATAACACCTCCTACACCCTGTAGTGCAGAACCAGTTAGTGAGCTCCGTAGGTCCACTAGAGTCACTAGAGGTCAGATGCCCGCTCGCTGGAGAATCTAAACTAATGCACTGTGAATTTATCTGCTAACTGTTTATGGTTTATGTTTGTTGCCTGTTATTAATTATGTTTCTCAGTTGCCCTGCAGATTTTTATGGACTAACAGGTTATGGACGCTTGATAACCAGAACAGTTTTGTAGATAGTTGCACCTTGGTGCCTCTTGCGAAGACGGCCGCGGAAGAGAAAACCTGTCTGGCGTGGCATCCTTGCGGCCCAAAGTAGTTAGTCTACCCTTGCAGCCACGCCCAAGGACAACGCAAGGGGTTTGCTTTGGACAGGTCCCCTACTTCGCTTAAAGCTTCACCTTGGGTGATATGGACACCCGGTTGCGGACACGCCGTGACCTTTAAAGAACTAAGGCTTCTTGTAAATATGTTATTGTATTATTGTTATACCCTGTTATTATGTTTTAAAAATGTGTTTAGTCCCGGACTACTAAAATTTACTAGGGGGGTAATGTGACACCCCAGGGGTCTGGTTGCCACAGTAATAGAGATATTATGTCTGAGAGCAAGTGGGAGGTTTCTCTGGTCAGGAGCCCTAAGCATGCAACACTGCCCGCCCAGACCTGGGAGGGGAGGAATCTGCCCTTATAAACTGGGTCTGGGGCGGGATTAGGTGAGACAGAGACAGAGCCTGCAGAACAAGCAGAGCAGTCAGAGCCTAGAGTGAAGCTGCAGACACAGGAAAAGATACATCAGGAGCTCTGTAGGAGCAGAGGCAGAAGGCCAGGGGCTGTGAGCAGAGATATAGCTCGCCCTGGCTGAAGTTACTAAAACCGGACACAGGAGTCTGAGGCTGTGGGGACTGATATATACCCAGCAGCAGAAACCAGCCGGCAGGGGATTCCAGGTCCTATGGCCATAGAAACCCGGAGGTTCAGTCACAAAGAAGGGACCAGCGCCGCCATTCAGGAGCGGAGGCTAACAGAATGCCCCAAGTCACCAGCCATACGGTTGAGCACCACACGGTATACTCAGGGACGTGGGCTACTTGTAACCGCTGACAGCAAGGTAGCCAGGAAGAGTGCAGATAAACGGGGAGGCCTACAACTCCACCTGGCCAGGGGAACTCCTGCTTGCTCGCAGACTGACCAGGCCCCTTATACTAGCCAGTACTCCCGGGAGAGTCTGCCTTGTAACATCAGTAAAGACCCTGAACTGCACCTCACGTCTCAGTGATTCCTTGCCGCACCAGCACCATTAGCACTGGGACCCTCACACCATCACTCCCATCATCTCTCACATTAGCTGCCCTGAGGCAATACTTCTCCCGTGGGGAGTTATCCCATACTCGGCTGCGCAAACAACATCAGCCTCAGCAGTCGGCAGCGCAGCGGCGGTCCCCACTGACCGCAATCCACGGGTGGCGTAGTCGGACATTTGCTATACATTAAGACTGCCACTGGTTTGACCACCCTGGGCACGGACCGGGTCACCGCCATACGGAGACTATAACCCCCAGCATTCTACAACAGACCCGGTTCCGGGTTCCCCTGCACGACACAGGCCCAGGGGGCGCGTCATGCGCGTCTTTTCAAAAGGAATAAAATGGGGAGGGAAAGGTTAGATTTTAAAAACAAAAATCCAAATGACAATAGCAGCAGCCAAAGTTTTAACAGAACTGGGGATTCACAGAGAGTCTCCCTTTCCAGTACTTGCCCAACCTCAAGCTGTGTAGCAGCTGTGATCCGACAAGGGAAGGCACATTCAGCTTTGTATGGCCATTAACGTGCAGATGTCACATGTGCGCGTCTTTTCAAAAGGAATAAAATGGGGAGGTAAAGGTTAGATTTTAAAAACAAAAATCCAAATGACAATAGCAGAAGCGAGAATGTCAATGGAACTTGGGATTCCCAGCCAGTCTCCCATGCTGGTACTTGCCCAACCCCAAGCTGCATAGCATCTGCAATCTGACGAAGGTTAGCACATTCAGCTTAGAATGGCCGATGACGAGCAAATGGTCCATGTGCGCGTCTTTTCAAAACGAATAAAATGGGGAGGGAAAAGTTAGATTTTAAAGGCAAAGATCCAAATAACAACAGCAGCAGCCAAAATGTCAATGGAAATAAGGATTCCCAGCCAGTCTCCCATGCCAGTACTTGCCCAGCCTCAAGCTGCTTAGCAGCTACAATCTGACGAGGGTAAGCACATTCAGCTTAGAATGGCCGTTGATTTACAGATGTCTCATGTGCACGTCTTTTCAAAAGGAATAAAATGGGGAGGGAAATGTTAGATTTTAAAAACAAAAATCCAGAAATCCAAATGACAATAGCAGCAGCCAAAATGCCAACAGAACAAGGAATTCTCAGCCAGTCTCCCATGACAGTACTTGCCCAGCCTCAAGCTGCATAGCAGCTGCGATCTGATGAGAGCAGGCACATTCAGCTTAGAATGGCCATTGACGTGAAGATGTCGCATGTGCACGTCTTTTCAAAAGGAATAAAATGTGGAGGGAAAAGTTAGATTTTAAAAACAAAAATCCAAATGACAATAGCAGCAGCCAAAATGTCAATGGAACTGTGGATTCACAGCCAGTCTCCCATGCCAGAAAATGCCTAGCCTCAAGCTGCATAGCAGCTGCGATCTGACAAGTGCAGGCACATTCAGCTTAGAATGGCCGTTGACATGCAGCTGTCACATGTGTGCGTCTTTTCAAACGGAATAAAATGGGGAGGGAAAGGTTAGATTTTAAAAACAAAAATCCAAAAATCCAAATGACAATAGCAGCAGCCAAAATTTAAACAGAACCAAAGATTCCCAGCCAGTCTCCCATGCAGGTACTTGCTAGGCCTCAAGCTGCATAGGGGCTGCGATCTGACGAGGACAGGCACATTAAGCTTTGAATGGCTGTTGACGTGCAGATACAGCATGTGCGCGTCTTTTCAAAAGGAATAAAATGGGGAGTGAAAGGTTAGATTTTAAAAGCAAAAATCCAAATGACAATAGCAGCAGCCAAAATGTCAACGGAACCAGGGATTCCCAGCCAGTCTCCCATGCCAGTACTTGCCCAGTGTCAAACTGCATAGTTGCTGCAATCTGATGAAAGCAGGAACATTCAGCTTAGAATAGCCATTGATGTGCAGATGTCACATGTGCGCGTCTTTTCAAAAGGAATAAAATGGGAGGAAAAGGATAGATTTAAATACAAAAATCCAAAAATCTAAATGACAATAGCAGCAGCCAAAATATCAACGGAACTGGGGATTAGTGTTGAGCCACCCCCGTAGTGTTCAAGTTCAGTTCGGTTCGTTGAACACCCGTGTGTTCGTCGAACACCGTTAAAACCAATGGCAGGCAAACAAAAACACATAGAAACACATAGAAAACACCTTCAAAGGTGTCCAAAAGCTGACAAACTGCTCAGAAAACACAACTAACACATGGAAAAGTGACAAGTACATATAGTCATGCGAAAAGAAAAGAGGTGGAGGAGTAAAAGGAGGGGGAGACACAGATATAGGCATGTCATGCCCTTCTAAAATCCAAAAAGTGAGAAGCCGACACATTCAGTCCGCTCCTGCCCGTGCCACCTCCATGTCGCTGGGTTTGTGCCAGAGCCGCAGTGAACCCTGACAGCCAGCCCCCCTCTCCCAATACTGGTGCCTGTCTGCCGTTGGGTCAAGCGAGCCCCCCTGTAGTGGAGGCAGCTCTAAGCTTTTTAATTTAAATTGTCTCTCTAATTTGAATGAATACACTTTAAATCCATTTACAAGGATCTATTGGAGGGCAAGTCTCATGCCAGCAGCCACGTAATTCCAGCTCCAGTAGCGTCCACTAAAGCTGCTGCAGTTAAAAAGCTTTTATAAAGCTCGGCTATCCACCGCAATGCATCCTACTGCCAGTCCCAGCCCCTATGCCTTGGGGTGCCTCCTGATGCTCTTCACTGAGTATCCCGTGGTCCCGAAGCATTTCCTTTGAAAAAATTAAGTGTCCAAACTACAGGTGGTGTAGCTTGCTTAACAGCCGGGATAATCCGCTGACTAGCAGACACTGCTACTAGGCACAAAGTATTTCCTGGGATAGATGCAGTTAAAAATTTGTAATTAGATACTCTCGTTGAATGCTGAGAAAGCATTCCATAGAGTCTCCTGGCACGCCATATATGATTCTCTTAAAAAGCTTGGGGTAGGGGTCTAGGGGACCCTTTTATAGCCAAAATCACGGCCCTGTATCACAATACGTCACCTAGGCTGAAGATAAATGGAACTGTAGCACCCTGAGGGCTCGGTTGCTACAGAGGTATTGCACCTCACCCAGAGGTGTGATATCTCACTCTCAGGTAAGGATGGAGTGTGGATCAGGACCCGACACCTGCATGCATTACACCACATTGCCGTGGGGCAGGACATCCAATATGCCTCTGAGATGGGCACGACAGTCCCTGTCCCTGGCTGGTGTGGGGGGAGGGAACACTGAGGAAGGGGAACCCTGTAGTGCAGGAGCAGGGAGGAAGCAGTTCCTGGGTGCATTGAGAAGGGAGTATAAAAGGTGGGCACCATCTTAGTTCAGTGCAGAGAAGTCTGAGCAGAAGCGGTAGGGAGCAGGGGCTCTGCATGAGCTCTGCTCCGGAGGCTTGCCTAGTAACAGAGGCCCAGGCCTGGAAGAGGGAGAAGGAAGGAAGAGGAGCAGAGAAGGCTCCAGGAACGAGGAATGAAGAGATAACAGGGGTGCGGACGGGTGAGTCGCCACCGCACGCCCGAATCCACATGCGTGGAGGGGTCAGGCCAAAGGGGGAGACCGGTCCCCGAAACTAGTGGAGGCAGGAAACGACCCTCAGCTAGAAACCGGAGGCTGTGACATTTTATGTGGCGCAGCCCCTCGCTACACCCGCTAGGAAGGCACCACATAGGGTCAGGGAAACTGGCGCCAAGTTTACCAAGAGGAGGCCCGAGGCAGCCGGACAGAAGGGTTGGTAAGAAAGGCCAGACAAAGGACACACAAAGGGGGTCCTGTGAAGCGCTCCAAAGTTATCTGGGAGTTGTCTGAGCCCCTCACCTGGTGAGCACAGTATGACGTGGGCAGCCGTTACCTGCAGACGTGATCTGGATAATAAGAACTGTGAGTAAAGGCCCTGGACTGCATCACTGACTCCGTGTCGCTACTGCTGCTGCCCTGCACCATCACCCCCATCCTCCGCATACACTGCCCTGAGGCTATACTCCTCCCGTGGGGAGTTATGCTACGCTCTGCTGCACCCACAACACCAGCCTCAGCGGTCTGCCCTGCAGCGGCGGTTCACTCTGACCGCAATCCACGGGTGGCGTAGTCGGACATTTAAACATCAAAACCACATAAATAGTTCCGCCACTGGTTTGACCGCCCTGAACCACGGAACCGGGTCGCCGCCACGAAGACTACAACCACCAGCATCCACCAAAAAGGGTCCGGCTCCGGGTGTCCCAAGGCCCAGGGGGTGCATCAGAACATTTTCATCACTAGAGATGAGCGGTGTTCGACTAGAACTGTTCGCCAATCTCAAATTCGAGCTGTTTTGGGCGGTGTTCGAGTTGTTCGACGAACCCGAACGATTTGCAAAAAATTCGGCTGTTCGAGGTTATGTTCGATAACTGTTCGTGCACCAAAAGCGTGTCCTGCATGTCTGGCGCTATTTAGAGCACCAATCATGCAGGGATTGTCTGCCACTCACTGTAATGCCACAGCCATGGTGGTTGTGGCATTAGAGTGATTGCCCAAATCGATGGGAACTGTGCTCACAGTGAAACATGAAAAGCCGGCAATTCATCAGCGGCATACACCGGTACCCGACAATTTAGAACCGAAAGAATAGAGCATCACACATAGATTAGATAGATAGAAACATGTCAGTCACAGATATATGAAGTACAGTGACAGTGTTGATTACTGTACTTGTCATTTAGTGTAAAGGATTTATAAAAAAAAATATTAGTGTTTTCATGCACCGTCTCTTTAAAAAAGCCGGCCGGCAATTCAGCAGCGGTACCCGACAATTTAGAATAGAAGGAATAGAGAATCACACATAGATTAGATAGATAGAAACATGTCAGTCACATATATAAGAAGTACAGTGACAGTGTTGATTACTGTACTTGCCATTTAGTGTAAAGGATTTATTAAAAAAAATAATAGTGTTTTCATGCACTGTCTCTTTAAAAAAGCCGGCCGGCATTTCAGCATCTGTACCCGACAATTTAGAATGGAAGCAATAGAGCATCACACTTAGATTAGATAGATAGAAACATGTCAGTCACATATATATGAAGTACAGTGACAGTGTTGCTTACTGTACTTGTCATTTAGTGTTAAAATAAAGGATTTATTTAAAAAAAAATTGGCGTGGGATCCCCCATAATTTTAGTCTCTAGCGGAGGTTAAGCAGACGGCTGGGGCAGATGTTTGAAGCCTGGGAAGGGGTAATACCCACGGAGCTTCCCAGGCTACTAATATCAGCCCCCAGCTGAATGCCTAGCCTTTACTAGCTATTAAAATGGGGGACCCCCCAAAAAATTAACGTGGGGTCCCCTCTATTTTAATAGCTAGCAAAGGCTAGGCAGACAGCTGGGGGCTGATATTAATAGCCCAGGAAGGGAGCCATGAATATTGGCCCCCTCCCAGGCTAGAAACACCAGCCGTCAGCCGCCCCAGAAATGGCACATCCATAGGATGCGTCAATTCTGGCACTTAGCCTCGCTCTTCCCACTGCCCTGTAGCGGTGGCAGTGGGGTAATAGGGCTGGGGGTTGATGTCAGCTTATAATGCCAGCTGACATCAAGCCCAGGTTAGTAATGGAGAGGCGTCTATGAGACACCCCCATTACTAACCCCATAGTCAAAGTTAAAAAAAAACACAAACACCCAAAATAAAGTCCTTTAATTGAAATAAAGACACAATTCTTTATTGTTCTAAATTAAACCATACTTACAATCACGCCCATTCCAGCTGAAGCCAACGATCCCCTGCAATAAAAGAAAAATAATAAAGCAACATAATCCTTACCTTCCCATGGTTCCCACGACAGCTTCAGCTCTGCTACATTGAGATGACAGGCTGGACCGCAGCAGAAAGCTGCCATCCAGCCTGTCATCCCGCAGACACTGAGAAGCGCAGGCTTGCTTGCGCTGCTCAGCGTCTCTCTGTGACGGCATCCAGAAGAGCCGAGTTCATGTCCAATGAACTCGGCTCACCTCATGCACGTCACTGACAGCGTGGGAAAATTCTCACGCTGAAGCGGTGAGTGCAGGAGAATTCTCCCACGCTGTCAGTGACGTGCATAAGGTGAGCTCATGTCCAATGAACTCAGCTCACCTCCTGCACGTCACTGACAGCGTGGGAGAATTCTCCTGCACTCAGCGCTTCAGCGTGAGAATTCTCCCACGCTGAAGCGCTGAGTGCAGGAGAATTTTCCCACGCTGTCAGTGACGTGCATAAGGTGAGCTCATGTCCAATGAACTCAGCTCACCTCCTGCACGTCACTGACAGCGTGGGAGAATTCTCCTGCACTCAGTGCTTCAGTGTGAGAATTCTCCCACGCTGAAGCGCTGAGTGCAGGAGAATTTTCCCACGCTGTCAGTGACGTGCATGAGGTGAGCCGAGTTCATTGGACATTAACTCGGCTCATCTGGATGCCCTCACAGAGAGACACTGTGGAGCGCAAGCAAGCCTGCGCTTCTCAGTGTCTGCGGGATGACAGGCTGGATGGCAGCGTTCTGCTGCGGTCCAGCCTGTCATCTCGATGTAGCAGAGCTGAAGCTGTCATGGGAACCATGGAAAGGTAAGGATGATGTTGCTTTATTATTTTTCTTTTATTTCAGGAGATCGTTGGCTTCAGCTGGAATGGGCGTGATGGTAAGTATGGTTTAATTTAGAACAATAAAGAATTGTGTGTTTATTTCAATTAAAGGACTTTTTTCTGGGTGTTGTGTTTTTTTTAAATACTTTACTAGAAATTCATGGTGGTCATGTCTAATATTGGCGTGACCCCATGAATTTCGGGCTTAGGGCCAGCTGATAATGCCAAGCTGGCCTTAACCCCTTTATTACCCAGTGAGCCACCGCACCAGGGCCCTGGATGAGTTGGGTACAGCGCCAGAAGATGGCGCTTCTATGAACGCACCATTTTCCGGGGTGGCTGTGGACTGCAATTTGCAGCGGGGGTGGCCCAGAAAGCTTGGGCCTCCCTGCGCTGCGGATTCCAGCCCCCAGCTGCCTAGTTGTATCTGGCTGGACACAAAAACACGTCAATTTTCTTTAAATTATTTCATGAAATAATTAGGTAAAAAAGGGCTTCCCTATATTGTTGTGTCCGGCCAGGTACAAATAGGCAGCTGGTGGTTGGGGGCAGCCCGTTCCTGCCTGCTGCACCTGACTGGACACAAATATAGTGCGAAGCCCCACGTCAATTTTTTTTTAATTATTTCATGAATTTCCTGAAATAATTAAAAAAAATTGAAGTGGGGCTTCGCACTATATTTGTGTCCAGCCAGGTACAGCAGGCAGGAACGGGCTGCCCCCAACCACCAGCTGCCTATTTGTACCTGGCCGGACACAACAATATAGAGAAGGCCTTTTTTTCTTAATTATTTCATGAATTTCATGAAATAATTTAAAAAAATTGAAGTACATCCTAAGGATGCGCCATTTCTGGGGCGGCTGACGGCTGGTGTTTCTAGCCTGGGAGGGGGCCAATATTCATGGCTCCCTTCCTGGGCTATTAATATCAGCCCCCAGCTGTCTGCCTAGCCTTTGCTAGCTATTAAAATAGGGGGGACTCCACGTCATTTTTTTGGGGGGTCCCCCATTTTAATAGCTAGTAAAGGCTAGGTATTCAGCTGGGGGCTGATATTAGTAGCCTGGGAAGCTCCGTGGGTATTACCCCCTTCCCAGGCTTCAAACATCTGCCCCAGCTGTCTGCTTAACCTCCGCTAGAGACTAAAATTACGGGGAACCCCACGCCAATTTTTTTTAAAATAAATCCTTTATTTTAACACTAAATGACAAGTACAGTAATCAACACTATCACTGTACTTCATATATATGTGACTGACATGTTTCTATCTATCTAATCTATGTGTGATTCTCTATTCCTTCTATTCTAAATTGTCGGGTACAGATGCTGAATTGCCGGCCGGCTTTTTTAAAGAGACAGTGCATGAAAACACTATTATTTTTTTTAATAAATCCTTTATACTAAATGACAAGTACAGTAAGCAACACTGTCACTGTACTTCATATATATGT
This sequence comes from Phyllobates terribilis, assembly GCF_046119375.1. Taxonomy (NCBI): domain Eukaryota; kingdom Metazoa; phylum Chordata; class Amphibia; order Anura; family Dendrobatidae; genus Phyllobates; species Phyllobates terribilis. The sequence goes on from NW_027362813.1 coordinate 4,915,952, forward strand.
GGCTGACATGTTTCTATCTACCTAATCTATGTGTGATTCTCTATTCCTTCTATTCTAAATTGTCGGGTACAGATGCTGAATTGCCGGCCGGCTTTTTTAAAGAGACGGTGCATGAAAACACTATTATTTTTTTTTAATAAATCCTTTACACTAAATGACAAGTACAGTAATCCACACTGTCAATGTACTTCATATATATGTGACTGACATGTTTCTATCTATCTAATCTATGTGTGAAGCTCTATTCCTTCTATTATAAATTGTCGGGTACCGCTGCTGAATTGCCGACCGGCTTTTTTAAAGAGACGGTGCATGAAAACACTATTATTTTTTTTGATAAATCCTTTACACTAAATGACAAGTACAGTAAGCAACACTGTCACTGTGCTTCTTATATGTGTGACTGACATGTTTCTATCTATCTAATCTATGTGTGAAGCTCTATTCTTTCGGTTCTAAATTGTCGGGTACCGGTGTATGCCGCTGATGAATTGCCGGCTTTTCATGTTTCACTGTTGGCACTGTTCCATCGATTTGGGCAATCACTGTAATGCCACAACCACCATGGCTGTGGCATTACAGTGAGTGGCAGACAATCCCTGCATGATTGGTGCTCAAAATAGCGCCAGACATGCAGGACAAGCTTTTGGTGCACGAACAGTTATCGAACATAACCTCGAACAGCCGAATTTTTTGCAAATCGTTCGGGTTCGTCGAACAACTCGAACACCGCCCAAAACAGCTCGAATTTGAGATTGGCGAACAGTTCTAGTCGAACACCGCTCATCTCTACTCTTTATATCACTGTAAGCAATTGCAGGCACCTGTGCTAATTAGTTTGGCAGGTGTGTCCAATGAAAGGCAAGACTACTTAAGAAGGCTGTCTCACATTATTAAGCAGCCTACATTTTCTGCCAAAATGGGAAAGAAAAAGGATGTGTCGGCTGCTGAGAAGCAACAAATTGTGGAGTGTTTAGGTCAAGGCATGACTACAATCAACATTGTGCGATGATCAGGATGAAGTGTCTTGGCAATCAAGAAGTATGTAGCTGATTCACAGTACACACGTGTGCGTGCTGATAAGGGCAAATTGAGGACTCTTTCCTACAGGCAATTACGTCAGGTTGAAAGAGCAGCGGCAAAAAAGCCTTGTCATAGCAGCAGACAAGTTTTTGAAGCTGCTTGTGCCTCCAACGTCCCCCGAACAACAAGATGCAGGGTCCTTCAGAGGTTTGCAGCTGTGCAAACGCCATCCTGTCGACCTCCTCTATCCACTTCACACAAGCAGAAACGGCTCCAGTGGGCCAAACATTACATGAAGACTGATTTCAAAACTGTTTTGTTCACGGATGAGTGCCGTGCAGCGCTCTATGGTCCAGATGGATGGAGTGGAGGATGGCTGGTTGATGGACACCCCACGCAAACACGGCTACAGCGCCAACATGGAGGAGGTGGAGTAATGTTTTGGGCTGGAATCATGGGGAGAGAGATTGTCGGCCCCTTTAGGATCCTTGAAGGCGCTAAAGATGAACTCCATAATGTATGTGGATTTTCTCAAACAGCACTTCCTGCCATGGTTCAAGAAGAAGAACTGTGTATTTCACAGCAAGATCATTTTTCTGCATGATAATGCACCATCTCAAGCTGCACATAAAACATCTGCATCTCTGGCTGATATGGGCATAAAAGGGGACAAACTTATGGTGTGACCCCCATGCTCCCCTGACCTCTACCCCATTCAGAACCTTTGGAGCATCATTAAAAGGAGTGTCTATGATGGCGGGAGGCAGTTCACATCTAAGCAACAGCTCTGGGAGGGTATTCTGTCCTCATGCAAAACAATTGAAGCAGAAACCATCCAAAACCTGACAAATTCAATGGACGAGAGAGTTCAAAAGCTCCTTTCGAACAAGGGGTACTATGTGAAAATGTAACATCACCTAGAATAAAGTTTTGAGTTGAAAACTGTTTGATTTCAGTTTCTAACAACCTGCTAATGCTTATAATTTCAAAAATGACAATTTTTTTGGTCTTTATTAAAATGAAAAGGTTGATCGAAAAGTTTGGGGGATCTAAGAGTGTGGCAACCCAGTAGTCATGATTACTTCGAATTCTGACAATATGAGGGTCATGCTGCAGGTAGTGCTGCAAGAAGGCACTTATGTGTCTTGCGCATCTCGGAGCCCCAAAATTATTTTCCGGGCTAGATGCAGCTAAAAATTATTATTAATTTTAAATCTGGTGAAGCTTTAGTATAGATGGCCTAATAGGATCAGTGCTGCACACTGCTACAAAGCCCAAATTATTTTCCAGTCAAGATACAGATAAACATGATTAGTAATTTTAAATCTGGTGGAGCTTATTATAGATGGCCTAATAGAATCAATGCTGCACACTGCTACAAAGCCCAAATTATTTTCCAGCCAAGATACAGATAAACATGATTAGTAATTTGAAAGCTTAAAAAGGTTGGTAGGGTGATTTTAACCAATCATCAAGCTTTTACTCTCCCCAGGATGACACAGGGGTAGAAAAGTCGTTTCGGATCCATGATTTGTTCATCTTTATGAACGTGAGTCTGTCTACATTATCAGTGGAGAGCCGCGTGCGCTTATCTGTCAGCACACCACCAGCAGCGCTGAACACACGTTCAGACAGAACGCTGGCTGCGGGGCATGACAAGATCTCCAAGGCGTAAGTGGCTAGCTCCGGCCATTTATCCAGATTGGAAGCCCAAAAAGAGCAAGGGTCCAGTGACACAGTCGTGGCTTCAATGTTTACTTGGAGATACTCCTGTACCATCGTCTCTAGGCGTTGACTATGTGTCAGACTTCTTGTCTCCTGTGGCCTTGCAAAGGATGGGCTAAAAAAGTGGTGAAATGATTCCGCAAAATTGATGTTACCAGCAGATACTGTGGTTCTGTTACGGTTTGAGTGCTGAACACTTGACGGTCCCACGGTTGGCAAGTTGGAACTGTGAGATTCACTACGTGCACCACTGGTATTTTGTGGAAAAGCACATGTAAGATTCTGCAACAGTGTCTGCTGATACTCCTGCATGCGTGCATCCCTTTCTATGGCAGGAATAATTTCTGCAAATTTACTTTTGTACCGGGGATCTAACAGTGTGGCAACCCAGTAGTCAGGATTATTTCTAATTCTCACAATTCGAGGGTCATGTTGCAGGTAGTGCAGCAAGAAGGCACTCATGTGTGTTGCGCATCCAGGAGCACCAAGTCCCTGTTGTGTTGGTGGCGAGGTAACAATCATGCTTCCTTCCTCTGTCCTCTCCCCCCAACCTCGCACAACAGAAATGTGATCAAGGTCTCCCTCATCTGATGAGTCTTATATCAGTTCGTCCTCCACTTCTTCCTGGGCTCCTGCACCTTCCTCACTAGTTTGGCTGCTACCATGCGCCCTGGTAAAACCATCTCCCCACCCTCACATGCCTGCCGTCTTGGTGCTGCCGACCATCTGGACCTTGCAGATGTTAGCCCTTCCGCATACAACTCCTCCTCCTCTACTTCCTCCACCTCCTCTTGTGCCACCACCTGACTCCGAATTCTGTTTAACATGTGCTCCAGCATGTAAAACACCGGAATAGTCATGCTGATAATGGCATCGTCAGCACTAAACATCTTCGTCGCCATTTCAAAACTGTGCAGAAGGGTGCATAGGTCCCTGATCTGAGACCACTCCTCCAGCGTGATTTGCCCCACCTCTGGATCTCGTTGGCCCAGGCTATACGTCAGAACATATTGCACCAGGGCTTGTCGGTGCTGCCACAGTCGCTGCAACATGTGCAGAGTTGAATTCCACCGGGTAGGCACATCGCATTTTAGCCGGTGAAGTGGCAGGCCCAACGACTTCTGTAGAGATGTATGTCGCTGAGCTGCGGGATGCGAACGGTGGAAGTGAGCACACAGCGACCGTGCCCTCTGCAGAAGGCCATCTAGTCTGGGATAGTGGGCTAAAAATTGCTGGACAACCAGGTTCAACACGTGAGCCATACAAGGCACGTGTGTGACATTGCCCCGGCGAAGGGCCGCACCCAGGTTTGCAGCATTGTCGCACACGGGCTTCCCTGGTTTCAGGTCCAGTGGAGACAACCATTCATGAAATTGGTTCTCCAGAGCTGACCACAACTCCTCAGCTGTGTGACTCACATTTCCCAGACATTTCAATGTAAAAACCGCCTGATGACGTTGAGCCCTACTGCCAGCATAGTAAGGAGGTGTGCAGGATCCCTTCTGCGCAGTTAGAAAGCTTGTGGCATGACCAGACAGGCTTTGGGTACAGGTGGAAGACCGAGAGGAGGTTGAGGAGGCAGAAGCAGTGGAGGAACTTTGACATAAAGAGGATTGACGCACAACTCGTGGGGACGGCAAGACTTGGACAGCAGCCCCTTGTCCTGCTGTCACCATAGATACCCAGTGCCCAGTCAGCGACATGTAACGCCCCTGTCCATGCCAACTCATCCAAGTGTCTGTGGTGAAATGCACCCTGTCACACACAGAGTTTCTCAAAGAAGCGGTGATGTTGTGTGCGACATGCTGGTGGAGCACAGGCACACCTTTCTTTGAGAAGTAGTGCCGACTGGGCATCTGGTACTGGGGCACTGCGACCGACATAAGGTCTCGAAAATCCTCTGTGTCTACCAGGCGGAAAGGCATCATTTCTGTAGCCAAGAGCTTGCAGATGGTGAAATTCAACCTCTTAGCTTTCTCATGGCTAGGAGGAAATGGTCTTTTACTTGTCCACATCTGAGGGACCGAGGGCTGGCTATTGTGCTTAGATGGGGTTGATAAGGGTGTCCCCGGCAAACTGCCCGTCTGTGAGGAAGATGCAGGCTGACATGTTAAGTTGCCTTGATCCAAAGGTGGTGCTATTGATGTCGGACAGTGCTCAACACCAGCTGGTGTTACCACCCCCAAAGAAAATGATGACCTGCCAATCACGCTGGCTGTTGCGGGTAAAGAGGTGGCAGGTCTGCGCCCCAAAACAGGTGTGACTGCTGTCCCCCCAGTCACAGAGGATGAAGAGGCCGCGGATGCACAAGATATGGCAGACGGTGGTTGGCCCGGCCGGCTAGGTCGCATTGTAGCACACTGAGCTTCCCACTGCAACTTATGCTTCATGTCCATGTGCCGGTTCATGCATGAAGTACTCAAACTATGTATTTTTTGGCCTCTACTTAGCTTTTGCTGACAAATGTTACAGATAACACGAGTTGGGTCATCATTATCGATCTGAAAAAATGCCCAGGCTATGCAAGGCTTAGCACCCATGCGACCTGAAGAGCCACCACGACTTGTGGTGAGAGGCAGAGTTGTGTTTGAGGATGCAGTTGTTGACGTGCTTCCAGTACTACGTCTCTGTCCAGGAAGGCGCAACCTGACCTTGTCGTCACTAGCATCTTCCTCCACCTCCTCCGCTGACCTCATCTCTTGGTTGAATGTGGGATCTCCGACCTCATCATCATCACCCTGTGCGTTATCACACCCGTCGTCCTCAGAGCCAACCTGTTCCTGCCCTGACAAAAAACTAAAGTTGTCGCTCCAATCAGGTATTTGAGTCTCATCATCGTCTTCCTCATTGTCTCCACCAACAGGAGTTACAGTTTGGGAATGAGGGTCTACATTATGGTCAGAACATTCTGCGTCTGGTCCTGGATCCGACTCATAAAGATTCTGGGCATCAGTGCAGATCATTTCCTCGTCTGGATTCACAGAAGCGCTGGAGTCGACCTTTGATTCCCAGGCTATAGTATGAGTAAACAGCTCTGCAGACTCAACCATCTGTTCTACCTCATACTCAGACGGGCAGCTGGAGATTTGGGAGCTGTGAGGAAGCAAGTGCGATTGGGGTGACACCTTTAAGGACTGGAGTATTTGTGATGTTGAAGTTGATGTGGAGGAGAGCCCACTTAAAGGAGCACTTGATATCCATTGAAGCACCTGCTGTTTTTGTGCCTCATCTGGAATTTGTAGCGATTGGCGTGGCCGTAAGAAAGGGATCTTATCACATTGTCGGCTAAAAGAAGTAGACATTTTAGTTTGGCTGGAAGATGGTCTTTCTTCTGCAGATGTTACTGTTGCTTTAACACTTACCCCACGGACACAACATTTTTTCCCCTTCCCAACTCGCCTATTCCCCTTTCCACCAGCAGCAGGCCTTTTTCCACTCATTTTGGTGGTTAACTAATTCACAACTCTGGAGTTGTTTGCACAAAAAAACAATGGATGGGAACCGAGCAGAGCGGCCAAACTGTGGTATTAGGCCAAAACTATTGGCTGGGTTAGATGCAGAAAAAAATTATATTCAATTTGCAACCTGATGGAGGTCAGTATAGATGGACTAATAGAACAAGTCGCACACACTGCTAGAAGCCCAAATATTTTTTCAGAGCTAGATGCAGAAAAAAATTATATTCAATTTGCAACCTGATGGAGGGCAGTATAGATGGACTAATAGAATGATGCTATGCCCAAAAGATTTTACTTCACTAGGTGCAGTAAAAAAATTGGTATTCTATACACAGGTGGTATATCTTGCAACACAGATACTACACTGACTAACACACTCTGCAATAGGCCAAAAAGGATTAGCTTTGCTAGATTCAGCCAAATGCTGTGAAAAAAACTTGCACAGCACTGGCACAGACCTGCCTGGCAAAAACTGATAGGAACTGATGTAACCTAGTCCTGAAAGAACTGCAATTACAATTAGTCTTTACTCCCACAATCTATCTATTTAAAAGCACAGACCTGCCTGATAAAAGTCGTAAGGAAATGCTGTAACCTAGTCCTTAAAAGGACTGCAATCACAACTATTCCCTACTCCCAAGCTATCTGTAGATTTGTGCGAAAATTGGCTTGAAATTAACAAGGTATAGCGCACACAGCAACAGCGGTGCCGTCTAACACGCAGCTGCAGCAGTGAGAAAATGGTGGCGACGGGGAAAATGGCTTGGTCTTATAGGGCAAGGATATGTGACATACACTGCCAATGACACATGCCCTTGCTTGTGTGAAAAAAAGCACTTCGCTCTGTGTGTGCGCTGCTGATAGGCTGACAGATTGCACCTCCCCACTGTAAATGAGGGAAAGAGAAAAAAAAATGGAGATCTTCATTATTCCTGCAGAGATCCATCCCCTGCCCCTCCCCCCACCCCGCTGTACACTCAAACTGCGTATTAACATTAATTTTCATCATTACTGAGAAAAAATCCAGTTATGATTTTGGTGCACGAACAGTTATCGAACATAACCTCGAACAGCCGAATTTTTCTCAAATCGTTTGTGTTCGCCGAACACCGCCCAAAACAGCTCGAATTTGAGATTGGCGAACAGTTCAAGTCGAACAACGCTCATTTCTAATTCTAAGCTGAATGTGCCTGCTCTTGTCAGATCTCAGCTGCTTCGCAGCTTGAGGCTGGGCAAGTACTGGTATGGGAGATTGGCTGGGAATCCCCAGTTCCGATTACATTTTGGCTGCTGCTATTGTCATTTGGATTTTTGGATTTTTGCTTTTAAAATCTAACCTTTCCCTCCCCATTTTAATTCTTTTGAAAAGACACGCACATGTGACATCTGCACATCAGTGGCCGTTCTAAGCTGAATGTGCCTGCCCTTGTCAGATTGCAGCTGCTTCACAGCTTGAGGCCAGGTAAGTAACAGCATGGGAGATTGGTTGGGAATCCCCAATTCTGTAGACATTTTTGCAGCTGCTATTGTCATTTTGATTTTTGTTTTTAAAATCTAACCTGTCCCTCCCCATTGTATTCCTTTTGAAAAGACGCTCACATGTGACATCTGCACGTCAATGGCCATTCCAAGCTGAATGTTCTAACCCTCGTCAAAATGCAGCTGCTACGCAGCCTGAGGCCAGGCAAGTATTGGTGTGGGAGACTGGCTGGGAAACCCCAGTTCCGATAACATTTTGGCTGCTGCTATTGTCATTTGGATTTTTGGATTTTTGTTTTTAAAATCTAACCTTTCCCTCCCCATTTTATTCCTTTTGAAAAGACACACACATGTGACAGCCACTCGTCAACAGCCATTCTAAGCTGAATATGCCTTCCTTTGTCAGATCGCAGCCACTATGCAGCTTGAGGCTGGGCAAGTACCGGTATGGGAGACTGGTTGGGAGTACCCAGTTCCGTTGACATTTTGGCTGGTGCTATAGTCATTTGGATTTTTGTTTTTAAAATCTAACCTTTCCCTCCCCATTTTATTCATTTTGTAAAGACGCGCACATGTGACATCTGCACGTCAAAGGCAATTCTAAACTGAATGTGCCAGCCCTCAACAGATCGCAGCTGCTACACAGCTTGAGGTTGGGAAAATACCAGCATGGGAGACTGGCTGGGAATCCCAGGTTCCGTTGACATTTTGGTTGCTGCTATTGTCATTTGGATTTTTGTTTTTAAAATGTTACCTTTCCCTCCCTATTTTATTTATTTAGAAAAGAGGCGCACATGTGACATCTGTATGTCGACCGTCACGCTAAGCTGAATGTGCCTGCCATTGTCACATTGCAGCAGCTATGCAGCTTGAGGCCAGGCAAGTACCTGCATGGGAGACTGGCTGGGAATCCTTTCTTCTGTTGACATTTTGGCTGCTGCTATTGTCATTTGGATTTTTGTTTTTAAAATCTAACCTTTCCCTCACTATTTTATTCCTTTAGAAAAGAGGCTCACATGTGAGATCTGCATGTTGAACGCCATTCTAAGCTGAATGTTCCTGCCCTTGTCAAATTGCAGCAGCTACGCAGTTTGTGGCTGGGCCAGTACCAGCATGGGAAACAGTCTGGGAATCCACGGTTCTGTTAACATTTTGGCTGCTGATATAGTTATTTGGATTTTTGTTTGAAAAATGTAATCTTTCCCTCTCCATTTTATTCCTTTTGAAGAGACGCGCACATGTGACATCTGCTCGTCAACGTCCATTTTGAGCTGAATGTGCCTTCTTTTGTCAGATTGCAGGTGCTATGCAACTTGAGGCTGGGCAAGTACCAGCATGGGAGACTAGGTTGGAATCCCTGGTTCCATTAACATTTTGGCTGCTGCTATTGTCATTTGGATTTTTGGATTTTTGTTTTTAAATTCTAACCTTTCCCTCCCCATTTTATTCCTTTTGAAAAGACACGCACATGTAACATCTGTACGTCAATGGCCATTCTAAGCTGAATGTGCCTGCCCACATCAGATTGCAGCCATTATGCAGCTTGTGTCCGGGCAAGTACCGGCATGGGAGACTGGCGGGGAATCCCCTGTTCCGTTGACATTTTGGCTGCTGCTATTGTCATTTGGATTTTTGGATTTTTGGATTTTTGGATTTTGGTTTTTAAAATCTAACCTTTCCCTCCCCATTTTATTCCTTTTGAAAAGACGCGCACATGTGACATCTGCACGTCAACAGCCATTCTAAACTGAATGTGCCTTCCCACATCAGATCGTAGCCGCTATGCAGCTTGAGGCCTGGCAAGTATCGGCATTGGAGACTTGCTGGTAATCACCGGTTCTGTTGACATTTTGGCTGCTGCTATTTTCATTTGGATTTTTAAATTTTTGTTTTTAAAATCTAACCTTTCCCTCCCCATTTTTTTCCTTTTGAAAAGACACGCACATGTGACATCTGTATGTCAACGTCCATTCTATGCTGAATGTGCCTGACCTTGTCTGATTGAAGTCGCTACGCAGCTTGAGGTCAGGAAGTACCGGCATGATAGACTGGCTGAGAGTCCCTAGTTCCATTAACATTTTGGCTTCTGCTATTGTCATTTGGATTTTTGTTTTTAAAATCTAACCTTTCCCTCCCCATTTTATTCCATTTGAAAAGACGCGCACATGTGACATCTGCACGTCAACAGCCATTCTAAGCCGAATGTGCCTTCTCTCAACAGATTGCAGCTGCTATGCAGCTTGTGGCTGGGCATGGGAGACTGGCTGGGAATCCCCAGTTACATTGAAATTTTGGCTGCTGTTATTGTCATTTGCATTTTTGGATTTTTGTTTTTAAAATCTAACCTTTCCCTCCCAATTTTATTCCTTTTGAAAAGATCTGCACATGTTCCCTCTGCATGTTAACGGCCATTCTAAGCTGAATGTGCCTACCCTCATCAGATTGTAGCCGCTCTGAAGCTTGAGGTTGGGCAAGTACTGGCATGGGAGACTGGCTGGAAATACCTGGTTCCGTTGACATTCTGGCTGCTTCTCTTATCATTTGGATTTTTGTTTTTAAAATCTAACCTTTCTCTCCCCATTTTATTCCTTTTGAAAAGACGTGCACATGTGACATCTGCATGTCAACGGCCATTCTAAGCTGAATGTGCCTGCCCTTGTCAGATCACAGCCACTACGCAGCTTGAGGACGGGCAAGTGCCAGCATGGGAGACTGGCTGGGAATCCTTGCTTCCTCGCTTCTGTTGACATTTTGGCTGCTGCTATTGTCATTTGGATTTTTGTTTTTAAAATCTAACCTTTCCCTCCCCATTTTATTCCTTTTGAAAAGCCGCGCACATGTGACATCCGTACGTCATCAGCCATTCTAAGGTGAATGTGCTTTCTCTTGTCTGATTGCAGCAGCTATGTAGCTTGAGACTGGGGAAGTACAGGCATGGGAGACTGGCTGGGAATCCCTTTTTCTGTTGACATTTTGGCTGCTGCTATTGTTATTTTGATTTTTGGATTTTAGTTTTTAAAATCTTACCTTTCCCTCCCCATTTTATTCCTTTTGAAAAGACACAGACATGTGACACCTGCACGTCAACGGCCATTCTAAGCCGAATGTGCCTTCTCTCATCAAATCGCAGCCACTTCGCAGCTTGAGGCTGGGCAAGTACCGGCATGGGAGACTCGCTGAGAATCCCCGTTTCAGTTGACATTTTGGCTGCTGCTTTTGTCATTTGGATTTTTGTTTTTAAAATCTTAACTTTCCCTCCCCATTTTATTCCTTTTGAAAAGACACAGACATGTGACACCTGCACGTCAGATGCCATTCCAAGCTGGATGTGCCTTCCCTCGTCAGATTACAGCAGCTACACAGCTTGAGGCCAGGCAAGTACAGGCATGGTTCCGTTGACATTTTGGCTGTTAGTGTCATTTAGATTTTTGGATTTTTTATTTTAAAATGTAACGTTTCCATCCCCATTTTATTCATTTTGAAAAGACGCGCACAAGGGTCATCTGCATGACAACAACAATTCTAAGCTGAAAGCTCTATCCTTCGTCAGATTGCAGTCGCTATTCACCTTGAAGCAGGGCAAGTAATAGCCTGGGAGACTGGCTGGGAATTCCTGGTTCCATTGACATTTTGGCTGCTGCTATTGTCATTTGGATTTTTGGATTTTCGTTTTTAAAACTAACCTTTCCCTCCCCATTTTATTCCTTTTGAAAAGATGTGCACATGTGACATTTGCATGTCAATGGCAATTCTAAGCTGAATGTGCCTTCCATCAGCAGATTGTGGATGCTATGCAGCTTGAGGCTGGGCAAGTAATAGCATGGGAGACTGCCTGAGAAACCTCAGATTCCTTGACATTCAGGCTGCTGCTCTCGTTATTTGGATTTTTGTTTTTAAAATCTAACTTTTCCCTCCCCATTTTATTCCTTTTGAAAAGACGCGCACATGTGATATCTGCATGTCGAAGGCCATTCTAAGCTGAATGTGCCTGCCATCGTCAGATTGCACCTGCTATGCAGCTTGAGGCTGGTCAAGTACCGGCATGGCAGACTGGATGGGAATCGCTGCTTCCGTTGATAATTTGGCTGCTGCTATTGTCATTTGGATTTTTGTTTTTAAATTCTAACTTTTCCCTCCCCATTTTATTCCATTTGAAAAGACATGCACATGTGACAACTGCAGGTCAATGTCCATTCTAAGCTGGATGTGCTTGGTCTCATCAGATTGCAACTGCTGCACAGCTTGAGGCTGGGCAAGTACCCACATGGGAGACTGGCTGGGAATCCCCGCTTGTGTTGTGGTTTTGGCTGCTGCTATTGTCATTGGGATTTTTGTATTTTTGTTTTTAAAATCTAACCTTTCCCTCCCCATTTTATTCCTTTTGAAAAGGCACGCACATGTGACATCTGCATGTCAACAGCCATTCTAAGCTGAATGTTCCTGACCTCATCAGATTGCAGCCTCAATACAACATGAGGCCGGGCAAGTACCGGCATGGGAGACTGGCTGGGAATCCCCGGTCCCATTCACATTTTGGATGCTGCTATTGTCATTTGCATTTTTGGATTTTTGTTTTTAAAATCTAACCTTTCCCTCCCAATTTTATTCCTTTTGAAAAGATGTGCACATGTGCCCTCTGCATGTCAATGGCCATTCTAAGCTGAATGTGCCTACCCTTGTCACATCACAGCTGCTGTGCAGCTTGAGGCCAGGCAACTACCGGCATGTGAGATTGTCTGGGAATCCCCGGTTCCATTAACATTTTGGCTGCTGCTATTGTCATTTGGATTTTTGGATTTTTGTTTTTAAAATCTAACCTTTCGCTCCCCATTTTATTCCTTTTGAAAAGACGCGCACATGTGACATCTGCATCTCAATGGCCATTCTAAGCTGAATGTCCCTTCCCTCATCAGATTGCAACTGCTACGCAGCTTGAGGCTGTGCAAGTATTGGCATGGGAGACTAGCTGGGAATCCCCAGTTCCATTGACATTTTGGCTTCTGCTAATGTCATTTGAATTTTTGGTTTTAAAATCTAACCTTTCCCTCCCCATTTTATTCCTTTCGAAAAGACACGCACATGTGACATCTGCACATCAACGGCAATTCTAAGTTGAATGTGCCTGCCGTTGTCAGATTGCAGCCGCTACTCATCTTGAGGCTGGGCAAGTATTGGCATGGGAGACTAGCTGGGAATCCCCATTTCCATTGACATTTTGGCTTCTGCTATTGTCATTTGGATTTTTGGTTTTAAAATCTCTTTCCCTCCCCATTTTATTCCTTTCAAAAAGACACGCACATGTGACATCTGCACATCAACGGCAATTCTAAGTTGAATGTGCCTGCCGTTGTCAGATTGCAGCTGCTACTCATCTTGAGGCTGGGCAAGTACCGGCATGGGAGACTGGCTGGGAATCCTCTGTTCCGTTGACATTCTTGCTGCTGCTATTGTCATTTGGATTTTTGTTTTTAAAATCTAACCTTTCCCTCCCCATTTTATTCCTTTTGAAAACACACACATGTGACATCTGCTTATCAATGGCCATTCTAAGCCAAATGTGCCTTCTCTCATCAGAATGCAGCCGCTACACAGCTTGAGAATGGGCAAGTACCAGCATGGGAAACTGGCTGAGAATCCACGGTTCCATTGACATTTTGGCTGCTGCTATTGTCATTTGGATTTTTGAATTTTTGGATTTTTGTTTTTAAAATCTTACCTTTCCCTCCTCATTTTATTCCTTTTGAAAAGACGAGCACATGTGACCTCTACACGTCAACGGCCATTCTAACTTGAGTGTGCCTGCACTCATCAGATTGTAGATGCTATGCAGCTTTAGGCTGGGCAAATACTGACATGGGAGGCTGGCTTGGAATCCCTGATTCCGTTGACATTTTGGCTGCTGCTATTGGCATTTGGATTTTTGTTTTTAAAAGTTAACCATTCCCTCCCCATTTTATTACTTTTGAAAAGACACGCACATGTGACATCTGCACGTCAATGGCCATTTTAAGCTAAATGTGCCTGCCCTAGTCAGATCACAGCCGCTATGCAGCTTGAGACTGTGCAAGTACTGGCATGGAAGACTGGCTGGTAATCCCCAGTTCCGTTGTAATTTTGGTTGCTGCTATTGTCATTTGGATTTTTGGATTTTTGGATTTTTGGATTTTTGGATTTTTGTTTTTAAAATCTAACCTTTCCTTCCCCATTTTATTCCATTTGAAAAGACATGCACATCTGACTTCCATTCATCAACGAACATTCAAAGCTGAATGTGCTTGCCCTTTTCAGATTGCAGCTATTACGCAGCTTGAGGCTGGGCAAGTACTGGCATGGGAGACTGGCTGGGAATCCCATATTCCGTTGACATTTTGGCTGCTGCTATTGTCATTTGGATTTTTGTTCTTAAATGCATGTTCTTTCACTCCCCATTTTATTCCTTTTGAAAAGATACACACATGTGACACCTGCACGTCAACTGCCATTCTAAGCTGAATGTGCTTTCTCTCATCAGATTGCAGCCGCTATGCAGCTTGAGGCTGGGCCAGTATCAACATGGGAGACTGGCTGGGAATCCCTGGTTCCATTGACATTTTGGCTGCTGCTATTGTCATTTGGATTTTTGGATTTTTTTTAAAAAATCTAACCTTTCCCTCCCCATTTTATTCCTTTTGAAAAGACGTGCACATGTGACATCTGTACTTCAACGGCCATTCTAAGCTGAATGTGCTTTCCCTCGTCAGATCATAGCCACTAAGCAGCTTGAGGCTGGGCAAGTATTGACATGGGAGGCTGCCTGGGAATCCTTGGTTCCATTGACATTTTGGCTGCTGCTATTGTCATTTGGATTTTTGGTTTTAAAAATCAATGCTTTCCCTCCCCATTTTATTCCTTTTGAAAAGACGTGCAAATGTAACATCTGCATGTCAACGGCCATTCAAAGCTGAATGTGCCAGCCTTTGTCAGATCACAACCGCTATGCAGCTTCAGCCTGGGCAAGTACCAGCATGGGAGACTGGCTGGGAATCCCCTCTTCCATCGACATTTTGGCTGCTGCTGTTGTTATTTGGATCTTTGCCTTTAAAATCTAACTTTTCCCTCCCCATTTTATTCCTTTTGAAAAGATGCGCACATGGACCATTTGCTTGTCAACAGCTATTCTAAGCTGAATGTGCTAGCCTTCGTCAGATCACAGATGCTATGCAACTTGGGGTCAAGCAAGTACCAGCATGGGAGACTGGCTGGGATTCCCTAGTTCCATTGACCTTCTCGCTTCTGCTATTGTTATTTGGATTTTTGTTTTTAAAATCTAACCTTTCCCTCCCCATTTTATTCCTTTTGAAAAGACGCGCACATGTGACATCTGCACGTTAATGGCCATACAAAGCTGAATGTGCCTTCCCTCGTCAGATCATATCTGCTACACAGCTTGAGGTTGGGCAAGTACTGGAATGGGAGACTCTCTGTGAATCCCCAGTTCTGTTGAAACTTTGGCTGCTGCTTTTGTCATTTGGATTTTTGTTTTTAAAATCTAACCTTTCCCTCCCTATTTTATTCCTTTTGAAAAGACGCGCATGACGCACCCCCTGGGCCTGTGTTGTGCAGGGGAACCTGGAACCGGGCCTGTTGTAGAATACTGGGGGTTATAGTCTCCGTATGGCGGTGACCCGGTCCGTGCCCAGGGTGGTCAAACCAGTGGCAGTCTTAATGTATAGCAAATGTCCGACTACGCCACCCGTGGATTGCGGTCAGTGGGGACCGCCGCTCCGCTGCCGACCGCTGAGGCTGATGTTGTTTGCACAGCCGAGTATGGGATAACTCCCCACGGGAGAAGTATTGCCTCAGGGCAGCTAATGTGAGAGATGATGGGAGTGATGGTGTGAGGGTCCCAGTGCTAATGGTGCTGGTGCGGCAAGGAATCACAGAGACGTGAGGTGCAGTTCAGGGTCTTTACTGATGGTACAAGGCAGACCCTCCCGGGAGTACTGGCTAGTATAAGGGGCCTGGTCAGTCTGCGAGCAAGCAGGAGTTCCCCTGGCCAGGTGGAGTTGTAGGCCTCCCCGTTTATCTGCACTCTTCCTGGCTACCTTGCTGTCAGCGGTTACAAGTAGCCCACGTCCCTGAGTATACCGTGTGGTGCTCACCCGTATGGCTGGTGACTTTGGGCCTTCTGTTAGCCTCCGCTCCTGGATTGCGGCGCTGGACTTCTGGACTTCTGGACTTCACACGAATCACCCGATCGCAGACCCACAAATGGTGGTAAATATCTCTTCCAAAACTCTCAGCGTTGCACAAACATCAGTTTTACAAAAGGGACTCTCTTTCTGCCCCACATACAAATACAACACTTTTAAACTAGATATGGAACTACAACGCTTTTACCGTACCCTACGCTTGAAAACCCATTTTGCTAATAATCCTTTCAGCGTCACCCCTCCAGAATCCATGGCCGACATCACAGCCCAAGACTTAGGTCTCCGCTCTAAGAGCAAATATAGGCCTCCTCGAGGCACACATCCACTGGAAACCTTTATAGGATTCGTGGATGGGGCGTTTCTGTTAGAACCTTGCTGTTAGGTTTTTTTTCCTTTGCTGGTCTCATGACCTTGTTGGTCTATTTAAGCCTGCTCCGCCCTTCTGGCTTTGCTGGACTTCATTGTATATCTACTTTCTAGCTAGCCTGTGCTCTGTATCTAACTCTGTTAGTTTGCTTGGTCTACGGACCTCTATGTTCTATCTATTTTGTTTGTTCGTCTGTCTGCTACTATTTCTGTTAGGAGGTGTCCCATATTCCTCCCAGTCCTTAGTACTTGTAGGGATTCCCTCCCCACATCTATAGGTCTCCGTACAGACTAGATTAGGACTTTAGCAGGTCTGATCGCAGGATCAGGTTCCCTGTTACATCGTAGGGTTTCAGCTGAGTCCTATAGTAGGGACAGATCTCCTCTCTTTCCTTAGCTTTGGTAGCAGAACATAACAGTAAGTCCAGCCTGCAAATTCTCTAAGGAAAGATTTTTCTGTTCCATCATGGTGTCGGTTCAGGATTTGGCTAAACACCTGCAGGGACTCTCTCTGGAAGTGGCCGAGCTCCGTCAGCACGTGAGTAACTGTCCTGGAGCATATTTCTTGGAGCCTAAGGTATGTTTGCCGGATTTATTTTTTGGTGAACATCGAGAATTTTTTTCATTTAAAAATGCTTGCTTATTGTATTTTTGTTTGAGACCCAAGTCCTCTGGGGATGAATCCCAGCGCGTAGGGTTCATAATGTCACTTTTGCGCAAAGAGCCTCAGGAGTGGGCCTTTTCTTTGCAACCTAGTGATACATGCTTCAGATCAGTGGATAGTTTTTTTTCTGCTTTAGGACTATTATATGATGATCCTGACCGTGTCGCATCAGCTGAGACTGAGTTGAGACGTTTAAAACAAGGATCAGGTAATGTGGAAAAATATTGTACTCATTTTCGTCGTTGGTCCACTCAAACAGGGTGGAACGATTCTGCTCTGAAAAGTCTATTTCTTGCTGTGCTCAGTGAAAGGGTTAAAGACCTGCTAATTGCTTATCCTACACCTGAAGATTTGCAACAGGCTATGCAATTAGCTATACGGGTGGATAGAAGACTGCGTGCTAGGGTTAATGAGAGCAAATCCTCTGCTATGTCAGTTTCTGGTTATGATAATGTGTGTACTAACAGTGGTGAACCGATGGAGATTGGATCGGTGACACCTCGCTCTCAAGAAAAAGACCGTCGTTTTTCGGAAGGCTTGTGTTTCTATTGCGGAAAATCTGGTCATTTGATTAAAGGCTGTGAGCTTCGTATGAAGAAAGAAAAAAAAATGGTCAGTCACGCCCGTATTGCCTGTTTAAATTCCAAGGGTATATTTTTAGCTGCTTCCACGATTGCTCAGGAAAAATTAATGGAATTTCGGGTCAATTTAAAACCTGAACCTTTATCATTCCCCATTGCTGTGGTTTCTGTGGATGGCTCCCCTTTGAAGAATATTACTCTCAAGGTCAGTGAATTTCCTCTCACTATTAATGGTGTTCACCATGAGAAATTGGATTTGGTAGTGTTGAATAACTTGCCTTCTCCAGTAATATTGGGTTTGCCCTGGTTAAAATTTCACAATCCTGTACTGGATTGGTCTACCAGTGAAATTAAATCCTGGAGCCATAAATGTTATGACAAGTGTTGTAACGGGCGTATTGCAGCTTTGGATAGGGGAGAATTGCCTGTTCCTATTCAGGATTTTTGGAGAGTTTTTTCTGAGAAGGAATCGCAGGTTTTGCCTCCCCATAGAGACTATGATTGCTCTATTGAATTTGTCCCTGGAGCGACTCTTCCTAAAAGTCGTTTATTTAACCTTACTATTCCTGAGAGGAAGGCTTTGGAGGAATACATACAGACAAGTTTGGCCGCCGGTCACATTAGGCCCTCTAAGTCTCCTGTGGCGGTTGGATTTTTTTTTGTAAAAAAAAAGGACGGCGGTTTACGTCCTTGTCTGGATTTTCGTGAGATTAACAAAATTACGGTACGCAATCCTTACCCACTGCCATTGATTCCTGATCTGTTTAACCAGTTAATGGGGGCCAAGTGGTTCTCTAAAATTGACCTTAAGGGGGCATACAATCTGTTGCGCATGAAGGAGGGTGACGAATGGAAGACTGCTTTTAACACTCCTGTGGGTCATTTTGAGAATCTGGTTATGCCTTTTGGTCTTACTAATGCTCATGCATTTTTTCAGAATCTGATTAATGACATCCTTAGACCTTTGATCGGTAAAAATGTGGTTGTGTATTTGGATGACATTTTGATTTATTCGCCAGATCTGGAGTCTCATTGGCGGAGCGTGCGTGAGGTATTACAGTTATTAATGGACAATTCGCTTTTTGCTAAGCTGGAGAAATGTGAGTTTGCTGTACAGAGAATTAGTTTTTTGGGCTACATTATCTCCAGCAAAGGTTTTGAGATGGATCCGGTTAAGGTTCAGGCTGTGCAGGAATGGCCTAGGCCTATTGGTTTGAAATCGATACAGAGGTTTTTGGGTTTCGCCAATTACTATAGAAAATTCACAAAAAAATTTTCTAGTATTGTCAAACCTCTGACTGATCTCACCAGGAAAGGTGCTGATGCGGTTCAGTGGTCTTCTGAGGCCATTGAAGCTTTTGTGTATCTCAAGGAGAGGTTCACCTCTGCTCCCATCCTTATGCAGCCTGATGTTACTAGGCCGTTTTTGGTTGAGGTTGATGCTTCCTCTGTGGGGGTTGGCGCAGTATTGTCTCAGGATAACGGGGATGGATTACATCCCTGTGCCTTTTTTTCAAAAAAATTTTCGGAGACTGAACTGAATTACGATATTGGTAATCGGGAATTATTGGCTATTAAACTCGCATTTGAACACTGGCGCCACTTCTTGGAAGGTGCGGAATTTCCCGTTCAGGTTCTTACGGATCATAAAAATCTGATATATCTTGATGCTGCCAAGCGCCTGAATGCCCGTCAGGCTAGGTGGGCACTGTTTTTCTCGCGGTTTAATTTCTCCGTTACTTACATCCCTGGTACTAAGAATGTTAAGGCGGATGCCTTGTCTCGCAGTTTTTCTCCCATAGTCGGTGCTGAGAAAGAGGAGAACATTTTACAAGAAGGTGTTGTGATAGCTGCTTTGGACTCCGTTTTGGAAGATGAGATTCTTAAAGCTCAGGAGAATGCCCCATCTAACACTCCTCATGGGAGGTTGTTTGTGCCTGGGACCTTTAGGAGAGATTTGTTTGTTGAGTGTCACGAATCTCGGTTGGCAGGTCATCCCGGAATCTCTGAGACCAAGAGACTGGTGGGTCGCAGTTTTTGGTGGCCTGGATGGCAGAAGGAAGTCATTAAGTGGGTGCGCCAATGTACTATATGTGCTAGATCTAAGTCCTCACATACTCCTGCTGCGGGGCTGCTTTGTCCTTTGGAGGTCCCCAGTGCTCCTTGGACACATTTGGCTATGGACTTTATAACTGACCTTCCCCCCTCTGAGGGTTTTACTGTCATCTGGGTGGTCGTGGACCGTTTTAGCAAGATGTGTCACTTGGTTCCCTTTGTCAAACTGCCCTGCGCGAAAACTCTCGCTAAGGCCTTTGTCAAGGAAATTGTCAGACTTCATGGCGTTCCTACTGACATTGTTTCTGATAGGGGTCCTCAATTCGTGGCTCGTTTTTGGCGTGCCTTTTGTGACAGGTTGGGAATTCATTTGTCGTTTTCGTCCGGATATCATCCTGAATCTAATGGCCAGACAGAAAGGAAAAACCAGGATGTTGAGCAGTTCTTGCGTTGTTTTGTGGCAGACAATCAAGAGGGGTGGTCTGAGTTTCTGCCACTTGCCGAATTTGCTCTGAACAATCATACATCTTCTTCTGCTGGTTGTTCGCCTTTTTTTTTGTTGTTCTGGGAGACATCCGTCGTTTGGGTCATTCTCCAAGTTGGGATCTGCCGTGCCTGAGGAGGAGAATTTTTCCGGTGATTTGGAAAGAGTTTGGACTGATGTGCGTGGTAATCTTCAGGAGGCCAACAGAAAATCTAAAGACTACTTTGATAGGAAACGACAGGAGGTTTTGTTCGCTGTTGGTGACATGGTTTGGTTGTCCTCTAGGAATCTGCGGTTGAGGATTCCTTCTAAGAAATTGGGTCCCAAGTTTGTAGGGCCCTTTAAGGTGCTTCAGGTTGTCAACCAATCTGCTGTTAGGTTGAAGGTTCCTACCTCCTGGAGAATTAATCCGGTATTTCATGTCTCTCTGTTAAAGAAAGCTGTTGTGTCGGATGGTGACGCCTCTGCCTCTGTTCCTCCGGTGGTGGAGGACGGGGAATATGAAATTTCTCTCATCCTTGACTCTAGACGGTATAGAGGTAGTTTGCAGTATCTTGTGGCCTGGAAAGGTTTCGGACCCGAGGATAACTCTTGGGTGAGGTCAGATGATGTTTCCGCGTCCAGACTTATCAGAGCGTTTCACAGGAGATTTCCTGATAAGCCTGGTCCTAGGGGATCCGGAGGATCCTCTTAGAAGGGGGGGTACTGTTAGAACCTTGCTGTTAGGTTTTTTTTCCTTTGCTGGTCTCATGACCTTGTTGGTCTATTTAAGCCTGCTCCGCCCTTCTGGCTTTGCTGGACTTCATTGTATATCTACTTTCTAGCTAGCCTGTGCACTGTATCTAACTCTGTTAGTTTGCTTGGTCTACGGACCTCTATGTTCTATCTATTTTGTTTGTTCATCTGTCTGCTACTATTTCTGTTAGGAGGTGTCCCATATTCCTCCCAGTCCTTAGTACTTGTAGGGATTCCCTCCCCACATCTATAGGTCTCCGTACAGACTAGATTAGGACTTTAGCAGGTCTGATCGCAGGATCAGGTTCCCTGTTACATCGTAGGGTTTCAGCTGAGTCCTATAGTAGGGACAGATCTCCTCTCTTTCCTTAGCTTTGGTAGCAGAACATAACAGTTTCACCAATTACGCTCCAATATCGACTAGGGAAGGGCACATTATCAGACCAATCTCTCTCCCCTTGATCGACAGGCCCTACGGAGCCTGCAAGAGGACAAAGATTTGATTATAAAGCCAGCTGACAAAGGTGGACCGATAGTAGTCATGAACAAGTGCGATTACATCTCGGAAATTTTGAGACAACTTAGTGATGAGTCCACATACCGTAAACTCTCTACGGACCCGACTACAAAAACACAGACACTCATCATTTCGACACTACAACGGTTTTTAACAGCCAAGGTGATTTGACTTGAAAACGTACGAGTATTTAATTAATCCACATCCAATCATACCGGTATTTTATGTCCTACCCAAAATCCACAAAAGTCTCACCCAACCTCCTGGGCGCCCCATAGTGGCCTCCACGGATTCTATTTTATCACCCCTTGCAATTTTCTTAGAAAAGATTCTTACACCACTTACCCAAAAAGTCCATCTTATCTATTAGACACAGGGGCCTTTTTAGAGACTATGAAAGCACTCAAACAAGTTCCTCCAGAAGCCATCTTAGTGTCCCTAGATGTCACAAGTCTCTATACATCGATTCCCCATGACCGGGGTATCCAAGCGGTTGAACAAATGCTGAAGGACTCAAACACCAATCCATCGATTATAGATCTAGCCGTAGAACTACTAACAATAGTTCTTACACACAATTACTTCCTCTTTCAGGATACATTTTACGTGCAGACCAAGGGGACCGCAATGGGCTCAAATGTAGCCCCCCCTTACGCAAACTGTTACATGTCTACTTTTGAGACACAGTTTGTATATAAGAATCAACTGTTCCAAGAGCATTCCATTTTATGGAAGCGTTACATAGACGACATCTTTTGCATCTGGACAGGTTCCCAGGACACCTTAGATGAATTCTGCAGGTCCCTCAACACCGCCTGCCCTGGTCTACATTTCACTCTGAACTATCACCCACACCAGATCAACTTCCTAGATACTTTAGTCATCAAAGATGGCTAAGGACTATTAACCACTGACATCTACAGGAAACCCACAGATCGCAACACATTACTACATTTTTCAAGCAACCACCCAGCCCCTATGAAACATGCTATCCCCAAATCGCAATTTCAGAGGGTTGAACGCATTGTGTCCGATACAACATTACGCGAAGTCAGATTAAAAGAAATGACACGGAAATTTGAAGAAAGAGGATACCCTCAGTATCTTCTACGTGAGTCACAGGACAGCCGCACACAACCACGACCAGACACATCTGATCGCATTCCATTTGTCCACACATATCACCCCCTAGCTTACACTATACACCGTACGATACGGAAACATTGGAATATTCTCCAAACAGGTTACCCCACCATCAAATCCTTTCATTAACCCTTCTTACCGTGCTTCAAAAGAGCACCAAACATCAGAGACTCATTAGTCCGTGCTGACATAGGGACAACGTCCCTTGGTTCCCGCCAAAGATTTCTACAAACTCCTAAGAAAGGAATCTTCCCATGTCTCCAATGCCATCAGTGCCATAACATCCTTAGAGGCGATACTATTCATCATCCACAAACAGGCAGGAAATATACAATTAAGGATTACTACACCTGTGATACAAATTTTGTCGTATACCTAGTTAAGTGCCCTTGCGGCCTTGTCTACGTGGGGGAAACGACCCAACCCATTAAAGATAGAATCTCCAAGCACAAATCTACCATCAGATGCAAAAATTTACTTCTACCTCTCCCCCAACACTTCACGGCAGCAGGACACAATGTGTCCCAATTGCGGTTTCAAGTTATAGAGCAAATTAAACCACCCCGTCGTGGGGGTAATCGAATCCAGACCCTCAAGCAGAGAGAGGCATTCTGGATTCATGAACTGCAGTCCCTTCATCCCAAAGGACTTAACAAGGACTATGATCTGCAATCATTCATCTAAACCTACCTGGTCCCAATCCGTCCCAATAGGGACCTAGGTTTATTTATATGTTTATACTTTTTACATTACAAGGAGTTAACACCCGCAATCCGATATTCATTTGCCATTTATTAATAGGGACCAAGATTCATGTATGCTTATCTATAATGTGGCGATTGGCTGTATAAGGGTATCATCGCAGTATTCCTGTGTGTTTTACTGCACTGTGTCTTATAACTCGATTTAACATTGTATTTCATATTTCAGATGAAGGATCCATACCCATCCTCATTCTCCTATATCCCTCCTGCACTCTGCAACCCCTTCTCTCGATGGTGGAACGCTCCTTGCCATTCTTTTCCGGCAGTGGAACACATCACTTCGATACAGAAACCACTTCCTGGTCCCTGGAACGCACCTACACGTCGGCTGACACGCACGCACGTGCGCATGCGCGGCGCCGGACCAATCAGATGCCGGCACTCCCTTTTTCGCGTCACTTCCTGTGACGTCACCGCATCGAGCGCTAATTACCAGCACATTCAAACTTCCTCATTGGCTGGCAGCCAAACCCTCCTCTCCTCTAATAATATTTGTAGCCAGTCTCCAAGTCGTGCACACTGCTCACATCCAGCGGTGGATACCGCGATCGATGCAGCACCTGTCCTATACTTCATGGCACAAACGGTATGTCTACCTCCCTTATAGTCCTCACCCCATTATAGCCCCATATATCCTTCCATTACCTCATAGTATGCACTTTCTCCATAGGAATCCCTGTATTGGGTCCCATCTCCTTCTCTTTTCCTGCTCCAATCCCAGTAACTTGGTAGGTTGCCCCCTTTTTTTGCTTTACTGTTGGACAAAAGGTTACATAGACACATAGACCTTTATTTATATGTTTTGTATACATAATCTGTGACTTTATTATCACTATAATGTTTGTATTCTATATCTGTTTGTTTACATGCAGTACACTGATGAAGTTCTTGTCGACCGAAACGTCTTTAGTGTGGACTGCAAATAAAAGTATCTTATTATAACATTTGGTGTGCTGAGGTTATCGCGACATTTCAAGGCTTTGGACCCAACTCATGCACCCAGGTCCAGTAGTGCTGCGTTTTTTTCTAAATGGTCCCTTCTTTGTGACTGAGCCTCCGGGCTTCTATGGCCAGAGGACCTGGAATCCCCTGCCAGCTGGTTTCTGCTGCTGGGAATATATCAGTCCCCACAGCCTCGGACTCCTGTGTCCGGTTTTAGTAACTTCAGCCAGGGCGAGCTATATCTCTGCTCACAGCCCCTGGCCTTCTGCCTCTGCTCCTACAGAGCTCCTGATGTAGCTTTTCCTGTGTCTGCAGCTTCATTCTAGGCTCTGACTGCTCTGCTTGTTCTGCAGGCTCTGTCTCTGTCTCACCTAATCCCGCCCCAGACCCAGTTTATAAGGGCAGATTCCTCCCCTCCCAGGTCTGGGCGGGCAGTGTTGCATGCTTATGGCTCCTGACCAGAGAAACCTCCCACTTGCTCTCAGACATAATATCTCTATTACTGTGGCAACCAGACCCCTGGGGTGTCACACGCACATGTGACATCTGCTCATCAACGGCCATTCTGAGATGAGTGTGCCTTCCCTCATCAGAGTGCAGCTGTTATGCAGATTGAGGCTGGGCAAGTATCAGCATGGGTGACTGGTTGGGAATCCCCGATTCCATTGACATTTTGGCTGCTGGTAATGTCATTTGGATTTTTGTTTTTAAAATCTAACCTTTCCCTCCCCATTTTATTCCTTGTGAAAAGACGCGCACATGTGACATCTGCAGGTCACTGGCCATTCTAAGCTGAATGTGACTTCCCTCGTCAGATCGCAGCTGCTATGCAGCTTGAGGCTGGGCAAGTACCTTTGTGGGAGACTAGATAGGAATCCCCGGTTCCGTTGACATTTTGGCTGCTGCTATTGTCATTTGGATTTTTGTTTTTAAAATCTAACCATTCCCTCCCCATTTTATTCCTTTTGAAAAGACGCGCACATGTGACATCAGTACGTCAACGGCCATTCTGTGCTGAATGTGCCTTAATTCGTCAAATCGCAGCTGCTATGTGGCTTGAGGTCAGGCAAGTACTGGCATGGAAGACTGGCTGCTGCTATTGTCATTTGGATTTTTGTTTTTAAAATCTAACCTTTCCCTCCCCATTTTATTCCTCTTGAAAAGACGTGCACATTTGAAATCTTCCAATCAACAGCCATTCTAAGCTTAGTGTGCCTTCCTTCATCAGATTGCAGCTGCTACATAGCTTGAGGCTGGGCAAGTACCATCATGGGAGACTGGCTGGGAATCCCTGGTTCCATTGACATTTTGGCTGCTGGTATTGTCATTTGGATTTTTGTTTTTAAAAGCATGAGCTTTCCCTCCCCATTTTATTCCTTTTGAAAAGATGCGCACATGTGACATCTGCACATCAACGGCCATTCTAAGCTGAATGTGCCTTCCCTCATTAGATCGCAGCCGCTATGCAGCTTGTGGCTGAGCAAGTACTGGTATGGGAGACTCTCTGGGAATCCCTGGTTCCGATGACAGTTTGGCTGCAGCTATTGTCATTTGGATTTTTGTTTTTAAAATCTAACTTTTCCCTACCCATTTTATTCCTTTTGAAAAGACGGGCACATGTGACATTTGCATGTCTACGGCCATTCTAAGCTGAATGTGCCTGCCCTTATCAGATTGCAGCTGCTGCGCACCTTGAGCCTGGGCAAGTACCGTCATGGGAGACTGGCTGGGAATCCCAGGTTCTGTTGACATTTTGGCTGCTGCTAATGTCATTTGGATTTTTGGAATTTGTTTTTAAATTTAACCTTTCCCTCCCCAATTTATTCCTTTTGAGAAGACACGCACATGTGACATCTGCACATCAACGGCCATTCTAATCTGAATGTACCTGGCCTTGTCAGATTGCAGCTGCTATGCAGCTTGAGGCCAGGCAAGTACTGGCATGGGAGACTGGCTGGGAATCCCTGGTTCTGTTGACATTTTGGCTGCTGCAATTGACATTTGGATTTTTGTTTTTAAAATGGAATCTTTCCCTCCCCATTTTATTCCTTTTGAAAAGATGCGCACATGTGACATCTGCACGTCAACGGCCATTCTAAGCCAAATGTGCCTTCCCTCATCACATCAAAGCCACTAAGCAGCTTGAGACCGGACAAGTACAGGCATGGGAGAGTGGCTGAGAATCCCTGGTTCCGTTGACATCTTGGATGCTGCTATTGTCATTTGGATTTTTGGATTTTTGTTTTAAAAATCTAACCTTTCCCTCCCGATTTTATTCCTTTTGAAATGACACGCACATGTGACATCTGCACTTCAATGGCCGTTGTAAGCTGAATGTCCCTACCCTCATCCGATCGCAGCCGCTACGCAGCTTGAGGATGTGCAATTACCGGCATGGAGGACTGGCTGGGAATACCCTCTTCTGTTGGCATTTTGGCTTCAGCTGTTGTCATTTGGATTTTTGTTTTAAAAATAGAATCTTTCCCTCCCCATTTTATTCCTTTTGAAAAGACGCGCACATGTGACATCTGCACGTCAACAGCCATTCTTAGCTGATTGTGCCTGCCCTCATCAGATCGCAGCTGCTATGCTGCTTGAGGCCAGGCAAGTACCAGCATGGGAGACTGGCTGGGAATCCACGGTTCCGTTGACATTTTGGCTGCTGCTATTGTCATTTGGATTTTTGTTTTTAAAATCTAACATTTCCCTCCCCATTATATTCCTTTTGAAAAGACGTGCACATGTGACATCCATACATCAACGGCCATTCTAAGCTGATTGTGCCTGCCCTCGTCAGATTGCCGCCGCTATGCAGCTTGAGGCCACGCAAGTACTGGCATGGGAGACTGGCTGGGAATCTCCAGTTCCATTGACATTTTGGCAGCTGCTATTGTCATTTGGATTTTTGTTTTAAAAATCTAACCTTTCCCTCCCCATTTTATTCCTTTTGAAAAGACACGCACATGTGATATCTGCACGTCAGCAGCCATTCTAAGCTGAATGTGCCTTCACTCATGAGATTGCAGACGCTATGCAGCTTGAGTACTTGCATGGGAGACGGGCTGGGAATCCCCAGTTCCATTGACTTGTTTTGGCTGCTGCTATTGTCATTTGGATTTTTGTTTTTAGAATTTAACCTTTCCCTCCCCATATTATTCCTTTTGAAAAGACTCGCACATGTGCCATCTGCACGTCAATGGCCATTCTAAGCTGAATGTGCCTTTCTTCTTCAGATCGCTGATGCTGCTCAGCTTTAGGTTGGGCAAGTACCAGCATGGGAGACAGGCTGGGAATCCCCAGTTCCATTAAAATTTTGGCTGCTGCTATTGTCATTTGGATATTTGGATTTTTGGATTTTTGATTTTAAAATCTAACCTTTCCCTCCCCATTTTATTCCTTTTGAAAAGACGCGCACATGTGACATCTGCAAGTCAACGGCCATTCTAAGCTGAATGTGACTTCCCTTGTTAGATTGCAGCCGCTACGCACCTTGAGGCTGGGCAAGTACTGGCATGGAAGACTGGCTGAGAATCCCTGGTTAAGTTGACAATCTAGCTGCTGCTATTGTCATTTGGATTTTTGTTTTTAAAATCTAACCTTTCCCTCCACATTTTATTCCTTTTGAAAAGACGCGCATATGTGCCTTCTGCACATCAACGGCCATTCTAAGCTGAATGTTCTTTCCCTTGTCATGTTGCAGCCGATATGCATATTGAGGCCAGGCAAGTACTGGCATGGGAGACTGGCTGGGAATCCTCAGTTCTGTTGACATTTTGGCTGCTGCTATTGTCATTTGGATATTTGTTTTTAAAATCTAATCTTGCCCTCCCCATTTTATTCCTTTTGAAAAGACGCGCACATGTGACTTCTGTACGTCAATGGCCATACTAAGCTGAATGTGCCTGCACTCGTCAGATCGCAGCCGCTATGCTGCTTGCAGCTGGGCAAGAACTGGCATGGGAGACTGGCTGGGAATCCCTGTTTCCGTTGACATTTTGGCTGCTGCTATTGTCATTTGGATTTTTGGATTTTTGTTTTTAAAATGGAATCTTTCCCTCCCCATATTATTCCTTTTGAAAAGATGCACACATGTGACAGCTGCACGTCAACGGCCATTCTAAGCTGAATGTGCCTTCCTTTGTCAGATCACAGCCGCTATGCAGCTGGAGGCCAGGCAAGTACTGGCATGGGAGACTGGCTGGGGATCCCAGTGTCTGTTGACATTTTGGCTGCTGCTATTGTCATTTGGATTTTTTAATTTTTGTTTTTAAAATGAAACCTTTCCCTCCCCATTTTATTCCTTTTGAAAAGACACACATTTTGGCTGCTGCTATTGTCCTTTGGATTTTTGTTTTTAAAATTTAACCTTTCCTCCCCATTTTATTCCTTTTGAAAAGACGCGCACATGTGCCAGCTGCCCATCAACGGCTTTTCTAAGCTGAGTGTGCCTGCCCTTCTCAGATTGCAGTTGCTGCGCAGCTTGAGGCTGGGCAAGTACCAGCATGGGAGACTGGCTGGGAATCCCAGTGTCTGTTGACATTTTGGCTGCTGCTATTGTCATTTGGATTTTTTAATTTTTGTTTTTAAAATGAAACCTTTCCCTCCCCATTTTATTCCTTTTGAAAAGACACACACATGTGACATCTGCACGTCAATGACCATACTAAGCTGAATGTGCCTGCCCTTGTCAAATCACAGCCGCAAAGCAGCTTGAGGCCAGGCAAGTTGCAGCATGGGCAACTGGCTGGGAATCCCCTGTTCTGTTGACATTTTGGCTGCTGCTATTGTGATTTGGATTTTTGTTTTTTTGTTTTTAAAATCTAACCTTTCCCTCCCCATTTTATTCCTTTTGAAAAGAAGCGCACATGTGTCATCTGCACGTTAACGGCCATTCTAAGCTGATTGTGCATGCTGTTGTCATATCTCAGCAACTATGCAGCTTGAGGCTAGGCAAATACCAGCATGGAAGACTGGCTGGGAATCCCCAGTTCAGTTGAAATTTTGGCTGCTGCTATTATCATTTGGATTTTGTTTTTTTGTTTATAAAATCTAACCTTTCTCTCCCCATTTTATTCCTTTTGAAAAGACGCGCACGTGTAACATCTGCATGTCAATGGCCATTCTAAGCCGATTGTGCCTTCCCTCGTCAGATCGCTGCCGCTACACAGTTTGAGGTTTGGTAAGTACTGGCATGGGAGACTGGCTGGGAATGCCTGGTTCCGTTGACAATTTGGCTGCTGCTATTGTCGTTTGGAATTTTGTTTTTAAAATCTAACCTTTACCTGCACATTTTATTCCTTTTGAAAAGATGTGCACATGTGATATCTGTAAGTCAACAGCCTATCTAAGCTGAATGTGCCTGCCCTCTTCTGATCACAACTGCTATGCAGCTTGAGGCTGGGCAAGTACTGGCATGGGAGACTAGTTGGGAATTCCTGGTTCCATTGACATTTTGGCTGCTGCTATTGTGATTTGGATTTTTGGATTGTTGTTTTTAAAATCTAACCTTTCCCTCCCCATTTTATTCCTTTTGAAAAGACGCGCACATGTGACGCCTGCACGTTAACGGCCATTCTAAGCTGATTGTGCACGCCGTTGTTAGATCGCAGCCACTATGCAGCTTGAAGTTGAGCAAGTACCGGCATGGGAGATTGGCTGGGAATCCCTGTTTCTGTTGACATTTTGGCTGCTGCTATTGTCATTTGGATTTTTGGATTTTTGTTTTTAAAATCTAACCTTTCCCTCCCCATTTTATTCCTTTTGAAAAGACGCGCACATGTGACAGCTGGATGTCAATGGCCATTCTATTCTCAATGTTCCTTCCCTCATCAGATTGCAGCTGCTATGCAGCTTGAGGCCAGGCAAATACCAGCGTGGGAAACTGGCTGGGAATCCCCGATTCCATGGATGTTTTCCCTGCTTTTTGTTTTTAAAATCTAACCTTTCCCTCCTCATTTTATTCCTTTTGAAAAGACGCGCACATGTGACATCTGCTTGTCAATGGCCATTCTAAGCTGAATGTGCCTGCCCTCATCAGATCACTGCCACTACGCAGCTTGAGGCCGGACAAGTACAGGCGTGGGAGACTGGCTGGGAATCCCCGATTCCGTTGGCATTTTGGCTGCTGCTATTGTCATTTGGATTTTTGTTTTTGAAATCTCACTTTTCCCTCCCCATTTTATTCCTTTTGAAATGATGCGCACATGTGACATCAGCACATCAATGGCAATTCTAACCTGAATGTGGCTACCCTCGTCAGATTGCAGCCGCTACACATCTTGAGGCTGGGAAAGTACCGATATGAGAGACTGGCTAGGAATGACCGGTTCCGTTGACATTTTGGCTGCTGCTATTGTCATTTGGAAATATGTTTTTAAAATTTTACCTTTCCATCCGCTTTTTATTCCTTTTGAAAAGACACGCACAAGTGACATCCGCACGTCAATGGCCATTCTAAGCTGGATGTGCCTGCCCTCCTCAGAACACAGCTGCTATGCAGCTTGAGGCTGGGCATGTACTGGCATGGGAGACTAGCTGCACATACCAGGTTCCATTGACATTTCAACTTCAGCTATTGTCATTTTGTTTTTAAAATCTAACCTTTCCCTCCCCATTTTATTCCTTTTGAAAAGATGCGCACATATGACATCTGCTTGTCAATGGCCATTCTAAGCTGGATGTGCCTGCCCTCACCAGATTGCAGCTGCTACTCAGCTTGAGGGCAGGCAAGTACCAACATGGGAGACTGGCTGGGAATTCCTGGTTCCGTTGTCACTTTAGCTGCTGCTATTGTCATTTGGATTTTTGTTTTTAATTTCTAACCTTTCCCTCCCCATTTTATTCCTTTCAAAAAGACGCGCTCATGTGACATCTGCACATCGGTAGCCATTCTAAGCTGAATGTGCCTACCCTTGTTAGATTGCAGCTGCTATGCAACTTGAGGCTGGGCTTGTACTGGCATGGGAGACTGCCTGGGAATTCCTGGTTCCAATAACATTTTGGCAGCTGCTATTGTCATTTTAATTTTTGTTTTTAAAATCTGTTTCCCTCCCCATTTTATTCCTTTTGAAAAGACGCGCACATGTGACATATGTACGTCAACGTCGATTCTAAGCTGATTGTGCCTACCCTTGGCACATTGCACCTGCTATGCAGCTTGAGATCAGGCAAGTACTAGCATGGGAGACTGGCTGGGAAGCCTGGGTTCCATTGACATTTTGGCTGCTGCTATTGTCATTTGGATTTTTGGATTTTTGTTTTTAAAATCTAACCGTCCACTCCCCATTTTATTGCTTTTGAAAAGACGGGCACATGTAGCATCTGCACGTCAACGGCCATTCAAAGCTGAATGTGCCTTCCCTCATCAGATCGCAGCCACTATGCAGCTTGAGGTTGGGCAAGTATCAGCATTGGAGACTGGCTGGGAAACCCCAATTCAGTTGACATTTTGGCTGCTGCTATTTTCATTTGGATTTTTGTTTTTAAAATCTAACCTTTACCTGCACATTTTATTCCTTTTGAAAAGATGTGCACATGTGATATCTGTAAGTCAACAGCCTATCTAAGCTGAATGTGCCTGCCCTCTTCTGATCACAACTGCTATGCAGCTTGAGGCTGGGCAAGTACTGGCATGGGAGACTAGTTGGGAATTCCTGGTTCCATTGACATTTTGGCTGCTGCTATTGTGATTTGGATTTTTGGATTGTTGTTTTTAAAATCTAACCTTTCCCTCCCCATTTTATTCCTTTTGAAAAGACGCGCACATGTGACGCCTGCACGTTAACGGCCATTCTAAGCTGATTGTGCACGCCGTTGTTAGATCGCAGCCACTATGCAGCTTGAAGTTGAGCAAGTACCGGCATGGGAGATTGGCTGGGAATCCCTGTTTCTGTTGACATTTTGGCTGCTGCTATTGTCATTTGGATTTTTGGATTTTTGTTTTTAAAATCTAACCTTTCCCTCCCCATTTTATTCCTTTTGAAAAGACGCGCACATGTGACAGCTGGATGTCAATGGCCATTCTATTCTCAATGTTCCTTCCCTCATCAGATTGCAGCTGCTATGCAGCTTGAGGCCAGGCAAATACCAGCGTGGGAAACTGGCTGGGAATCCCCGATTCCATGGATGTTTTCCCTGCTTTTTGTTTTTAAAATCTAACCTTTCCCTCCTCATTTTATTCCTTTTGAAAAGACGCGCACATGTGACATCTGCTTGTCAATGGCCATTCTAAGCTGAATGTGCCTGCCCTCATCAGATCACTGCCACTACGCAGCTTGAGGCCGGACAAGTACAGGCGTGGGAGACTGGCTGGGAATCCCCGATTCCGTTGGCATTTTGGCTGCTGCTATTGTCATTTGGATTTTTGTTTTTGAAATCTCACTTTTCCCTCCCCATTTTATTCCTTTTGAAATGATGCGCACATGTGACATCAGCACATCAATGGCAATTCTAACCTGAATGTGGCTACCCTCGTCAGATTGCAGCCGCTACACATCTTGAGGCTGGGAAAGTACCGATATGAGAGACTGGCTAGGAATGACCGGTTCCGTTGACATTTTGGCTGCTGCTATTGTCATTTGGAAATATGTTTTTAAAATTTTACCTTTCCATCCGCTTTTTATTCCTTTTGAAAAGACACGCACAAGTGACATCCGCACGTCAATGGCCATTCTAAGCTGGATGTGCCTGCCCTCCTCAGAACACAGCTGCTATGCAGCTTGAGGCTGGGCATGTACTGGCATGGGAGACTAGCTGCACATACCAGGTTCCATTGACATTTCAACTTCAGCTATTGTCATTTTGTTTTTAAAATCTAACCTTTCCCTCCCCATTTTATTCCTTTTGAAAAGATGCGCACATATGACATCTGCTTGTCAATGGCCATTCTAAGCTGGATGTGCCTGCCCTCACCAGATTGCAGCTGCTACTCAGCTTGAGGGCAGGCAAGTACCAACATGGGAGACTGGCTGGGAATTCCTGGTTCCGTTGTCACTTTAGCTGCTGCTATTGTCATTTGGATTTTTGTTTTTAATTTCTAACCTTTCCCTCCCCATTTTATTCCTTTCAAAAAGACGCGCTCATGTGACATCTGCACATCGGTAGCCATTCTAAGCTGAATGTGCCTACCCTTGTTAGATTGCAGCTGCTATGCAACTTGAGGCTGGGCTTGTACTGGCATGGGAGACTGCCTGGGAATTCCTGGTTCCAATAACATTTTGGCAGCTGCTATTGTCATTTTAATTTTTGTTTTTAAAATCTGTTTCCCTCCCCATTTTATTCCTTTTGAAAAGACGCGCACATGTGACATATGTACGTCAACGTCGATTCTAAGCTGATTGTGCCTACCCTTGGCACATTGCACCTGCTATGCAGCTTGAGATCAGGCAAGTACTAGCATGGGAGACTGGCTGGGAAGCCTGGGTTCCATTGACATTTTGGCTGCTGCTATTGTCATTTGGATTTTTGGATTTTTGTTTTTAAAATCTAACCGTCCACTCCCCATTTTATTGCTTTTGAAAAGACGGGCACATGTAGCATCTGCACGTCAACGGCCATTCAAAGCTGAATGTGCCTTCCCTCATCAGATCGCAGCCACTATGCAGCTTGAGGTTGGGCAAGTATCAGCATTGGAGACTGGCTGGGAAACCCCAATTCAGTTGACATTTTGGCTGCTGCTATTTTCATTTGGATTTTTGTTTTTAAAATCTAACCTTTACCTGCACATTTTATTCCTTTTGAAAAGATGTGCACATGTGATATCTGTAAGTCAACAGCCTATCTAAGCTGAATGTGCCTGCCCTCTTCTGATCACAACTGCTATGCAGCTTGAGGCTGGGCAAGTACTGGCATGGGAGACTAGTTGGGAATTCCTGGTTCCATTGACATTTTGGCTGCTGCTATTGTGATTTGGATTTTTGGATTGTTGTTTTTAAAATCTAACCTTTCCCTCCCCATTTTATTCCTTTTGAAAAGACGCGCACATGTGACGCCTGCACGTTAACGGCCATTCTAAGCTGATTGTGCACGCCGTTGTTAGATCGCAGCCACTATGCAGCTTGAAGTTGAGCAAGTACCGGCATGGGAGATTGGCTGGGAATCCCTGTTTCTGTTGACATTTTGGCTGCTGCTATTGTCATTTGGATTTTTGGATTTTTGTTTTTAAAATCTAACCTTTCCCTCCCCATTTTATTCCTTTTGAAAAGACGCGCACATGTGACAGCTGGATGTCAATGGCCATTCTATTCTCAATGTTCCTTCCCTCATCAGATTGCAGCTGCTATGCAGCTTGAGGCCAGGCAAATACCAGCGTGGGAAACTGGCTGGGAATCCCCGATTCCATGGATGTTTTCCCTGCTTTTTGTTTTTAAAATCTAACCTTTCCCTCCTCATTTTATTCCTTTTGAAAAGACGCGCACATGTGACATCTGCTTGTCAATGGCCATTCTAAGCTGAATGTGCCTGCCCTCATCAGATCACTGCCACTACGCAGCTTGAGGCCGGACAAGTACAGGCGTGGGAGACTGGCTGGGAATCCCCGATTCCGTTGGCATTTTGGCTGCTGCTATTGTCATTTGGATTTTTGTTTTTGAAATCTCACTTTTCCCTCCCCATTTTATTCCTTTTGAAATGATGCGCACATGTGACATCAGCACATCAATGGCAATTCTAACCTGAATGTGGCTACCCTCGTCAGATTGCAGCCGCTACACATCTTGAGGCTGGGAAAGTACCGATATGAGAGACTGGCTAGGAATGACCGGTTCCGTTGACATTTTGGCTGCTGCTATTGTCATTTGGAAATATGTTTTTAAAATTTTACCTTTCCATCCGCTTTTTATTCCTTTTGAAAAGACACGCACAAGTGACATCCGCACGTCAATGGCCATTCTAAGCTGGATGTGCCTGCCCTCCTCAGAACACAGCTGCTATGCAGCTTGAGGCTGGGCATGTACTGGCATGGGAGACTAGCTGCACATACCAGGTTCCATTGACATTTCAACTTCAGCTATTGTCATTTTGTTTTTAAAATCTAACCTTTCCCTCCCCATTTTATTCCTTTTGAAAAGATGCGCACATATGACATCTGCTTGTCAATGGCCATTCTAAGCTGGATGTGCCTGCCCTCACCAGATTGCAGCTGCTACTCAGCTTGAGGGCAGGCAAGTACCAACATGGGAGACTGGCTGGGAATTCCTGGTTCCGTTGTCACTTTAGCTGCTGCTATTGTCATTTGGATTTTTGTTTTTAATTTCTAACCTTTCCCTCCCCATTTTATTCCTTTCAAAAAGACGCGCTCATGTGACATCTGCACATCGGTAGCCATTCTAAGCTGAATGTGCCTACCCTTGTTAGATTGCAGCTGCTATGCAACTTGAGGCTGGGCTTGTACTGGCATGGGAGACTGCCTGGGAATTCCTGGTTCCAATAACATTTTGGCAGCTGCTATTGTCATTTTAATTTTTGTTTTTAAAATCTGTTTCCCTCCCCATTTTATTCCTTTTGAAAAGACGCGCACATGTGACATATGTACGTCAACGTCGATTCTAAGCTGATTGTGCCTACCCTTGGCACATTGCACCTGCTATGCAGCTTGAGATCAGGCAAGTACTAGCATGGGAGACTGGCTGGGAAGCCTGGGTTCCATTGACATTTTGGCTGCTGCTATTGTCATTTGGATTTTTGGATTTTTGTTTTTAAAATCTAACCGTCCACTCCCCATTTTATTGCTTTTGAAAAGACGGGCACATGTAGCATCTGCACGTCAACGGCCATTCAAAGCTGAATGTGCCTTCCCTCATCAGATCGCAGCCACTATGCAGCTTGAGGTTGGGCAAGTATCAGCATTGGAGACTGGCTGGGAAACCCCAATTCAGTTGACATTTTGGCTGCTGCTATTTTCATTTGGATTTTTGTTTTTAAAATCTTATCTTTTCCTTCCCATTTTATTCCTTTTGAAAAGTCGCACACATGACAATGGCCATTCTAAGCCGAATGTGCCTTTCCCCATCAAATTGCAGCTGCTACGCAGGTTGAGACCAAGCAAGTACCGGCATGGGAGACTGGTTGAGAATCCCTGTTTCTGTTGACATTTTGGCTGCTGCTATTGTCTTTTGGATTTTTGTTTTTAAAATTTAATCTTTCCCTCCCTATTTTATTCCTTTTGAAAAGACACGCACATGTAACTTCTCCATGTCAACGGCCATTCTAAGCTGAATGTGCCTTCCTGCGTCAGTTCGCAGCCGCTACTCAGCTTGAAACTGGGCAAGTACTGGCATGGGAGAGTGGCTGGTAATCCCCAGTTCGGTTGACATTTTGGCTGCTGCTATTGTCATTTGGATTTTTGGATTTTTGTTTTTTAAATCTAACTGTTCCCTCCCCATTTTATTCCTTTTGAAAAGACATGCACATGTGATATCTGCAAGTCAACGGCCATTCTAAGCTGAATGTGCCTACCCTCGTAAAATTGCAGTTGCTACACTGCTTGAGGCATGGCAAGTACTGGCATGGGAGACTGGCTGGTAATCCCTCATTCCATTTAAATTTTGGCTGCTGTTATTGTCATTTGGATTTTGGATTTTTGTTTTTAAAATCTAACTTTTCCCTCCCCATTTTATTCCTTTAGAAAAGACACCCACATGTGGCATCTGCACGTCAGCTGCCATTCTAAGCTGAATGTGCCTCTTCTCATCAAATAGCAGCTGCAGTGCAGCTTGAGGCCAGGTAAGTTCCAGCATGGGAGACTGGCTGGGAATCCCTGATTACGTTAACATTTTGGCTTCTGCTATTGTAATTTGGATTTTTGTTTTTAAAATCTAACCTTTCCCTCCACATTTTATTCCTTTTAAAAAGACGCACACATGTGACATCTGCACGTCAAAGGCCATTCTAAGCCGAATGTGCCAAGTACTGGCATCGGAGACTGGCTGGGAATCCCCGTTCCGTTGACATTTTGGCTGCTGCTATTGTCATTTGGATTTTTGTTTTTAAAATCTAACCTTTCCCTCCACATTTTATTTCTTTTGAAAAGACGCGCACATGTGACATCTGCACGTCAGTGGCCATTCTAAGCTGAATGTGCCTGCCCTCATCAGATGGCAGCTGCTTCGCAGCTTGAGGCTGGGCTATCTCCGGCATGTGAGAATAGCTGGGAATCCTCGGTTCTGTTGACATTTTGGCTGCTGCTATTGTCATTTGGATTTTGCAATTTTTGGATTTTTGTTTTTATAATCTAACTTTTCCCTCCCCATTTTATTCCTTTTGAAAAGACGCGCACATGTGACATCTGCACGTCAGCGGGTATTCTAAGCTGAATGTGCCTACCCTTGTCAGATTGTAGCCGCTACACAGCTTGAGGCTGGGCAAGTACCCACATGGGAGACTGGCTTGGAATCACCTGTTGCGTTGATATTTTGGCTGCTGCTATTGTCATTTGGATTTTTGGATTTTTGTTTTTAAAATCTAACTTTTCCCTCCCCATTTTATTGCTTTTGAAAAAACACGCACTTGTGATATCTGCATGTCAATGGCCCTTCCAAACTGAATGTGCCTGCCATTGTCAGATTGCAGCTGCTATGCAGCTTGAGGTTGGGAAAGTACAGGCATGGGTGACAGACCGGGAATCCTCAGTTCCGTTGATGTTTTGGCTGCTGCTATTGTCATTTGGATTTTTGGATTTTTGTTTTAAAAATCTAACCTTTCCGTCCCCGTTTTATGTCTTTTTAAAAGACGCGCACATGTGACATTTGCATGTCAACGGCCATTCTAAGCTGAATGTGCCTGCCCTCATCATATCGCAGCCGCTACGCAGTTTGAGGCCAGGAAGTAAAGGCATGAGTGACTGGCTGGGAATCCCCCATTCCATTGACATTTTGGCAGCTGCTATAGTCATTTGGATTTTTGGATTTTTGTTTTTAAAATCTAACCTTTCCCTCCCCATTTTATTCAATTTGAAAAAACGTGCACAAGTGACATTTGCATGTCAACGGCTATTCTATGCTGAATGTGCCTACCCTTGTCAGATTTCAGCAGACTTCGCAGCTTGAGACTGGGCAAGTACCGGCATGAGAGACTGGCTGGGATTCCCCAGTTCTGTTGACATTTTGGCTGCTGCTATTGTCATTTGGATTTTTGGATTTTTGGATTTTTGTTTTAAAATCTAAACTTTCCCTCCCCATTTTATTCCTTTTGAAAAGACGTGCACATGTGACAATAATTTCTCAACGGCCATTCTAAGCTGAATGTGCCTCCCCTCATCAGATTAAAGCCACTACACAGATTGAGGCCAATCAAGTACTGGCATGGGAGACTGGCTGGAAATTCCTGCTTCCATTGACATTTTGGCTGCTGCTATTGTCATTTGGATTTTTGTTTTTAAAATCTAACCTTTCCCTCCCCCCATTTTATTCCTTTTGAAAAGACGCGCACATGTGACATCTGCAGGTCAACCGCCATTCTAAGCTGAATATGCCTGCTCTTGTCAGTTTGCAGCTGTAGCACCCTGAGGATTCGGCTGCTACAGGAGTATTGCACCTCAGCCAGAGGTGTGATATTCCACTCCCGGGTAAGGATGGAGTGTGGGGCTGAGCTCAGATAGCTGCATGCACTACATACATCCCATTTCCGGGGGACAGAACTAATGTACTCCCACTAGTGTAAATGTGCAGGTACGACCGTGTCTGTCCCTGGCTGGAGTGGGAGGGGGTTGGAACATCCCTGTAGTGTAGGGGCAGATAGGGGGAGCAGTCTGGGTAAAGCTAGGAGCTCATTGGGTGCTGGTCACCTGAGCTCACACATAGAGGGAGTATATAAGGTGGGAACCATCTAGAAACAGGGTCAGTCAGTTGTCAGAGAGTCAGTCAGACAGCCAGTCAGAGGAAGAGAGCAGAGCGGCCCAGAGAAGAGAGAGAGAGAGAGAGAGAGA
Source organism: Phyllobates terribilis (assembly GCF_046119375.1). NCBI lineage: Eukaryota > Metazoa > Chordata > Amphibia > Anura > Dendrobatidae > Phyllobates > Phyllobates terribilis. The sequence goes on from NW_027362813.1 coordinate 4,955,000, forward strand.
GAGAGAGAGAGGAGCAAGAAAGGCCCAGAGGGGGAGAAGGAAAGAACTCTGAGAACCCAAATACAATCACAGGGTGAAGAGTTGGCAACAGGGTACCGGATCCCAAACTGGTGGGGGCTACAGCATACCTCAGCCAGAGACCGGAGGTCGTGGGCAGCTTCTGCCACGACCACCCACCATATCCACCCGGAAGGCAGACCACAAATAGGGTCAGGGAACCCAGAGCCACGGGTTTTACCAACAGAAGGCCCGAGGGAGCCGGACTTAGGTGGATCACTGGTGGGGAAGGCCAGAGACGAGGACAAGACAGAAGGAGGGCTCAGGACCACGCTCCGGACTTGCTTGGGGGTTGGCCGAATCCAGGACCTGGTGGACGCAGCACGGCTCGGGTGGTCACTCAATGCCGGAGTGGCCAGCACAACAGCAGTAAGTAAAGACCATGAACTGCACAGCCCGACTCTGAGTCTTAATACCGTCCACACTGCACCACCACAACCCCCATCCTCTGCGACTGACCCCCTGAGGCTATACCCCTCCCGTTGGGGGTTATACTACTATCAAGCTGCACACACACCACCAGCCTCAGCGGACCCTGCTGCAGCGGCGGCCGTATTGACCGCACATCAACGGGTGGCGTAGTCGACATAAAGAACTTTATAACATCTGTAGGACTGCCACTCACACTGAGTTTGACACCCTGGGCACGGACCGGGTCACAGCCGCTCGGAGACTACAACCCCCATCTGATCCAGCTCCGGGTATTCCCCGAAAGAATATGGCCCAGGGGGCGCGTCACAGCCACTACACAGCTTGAGGCTGGGCAAGTACCAGCATGGGAGACTGGCTGGGACTCCCCAGTTCCATTGACACATTGGCTGCTAATATTGTCTTTTGGATTTTTCTTTTTAAAATCTAGCCTTTCCCTCCGTATTTTATTCCTTTTGAAAAGACGTGCACATGTGACACCTTCACGTCAGCTGCTATTCTAAGCTGAAAGTGCCTGCCCTCGTCAGATCGTAGCAGCTACGCAGCTTGAGGCTGGGCAAGTACTGGCATGGGAGACTGGCTGGGAATTCCTGGTTTTATAGACATATTGGCTGCTGCTATTGTCATTTGGATTTTTGTTTTTATAATCTAATCTTTGACTCCCAATTTCATTCCTTTTGAAAAGACGCGCACATGTGACATTTGCACGTCAACTTCCATTCTAAACTGAATGTGCTTGTCCTTGTCAGATGACAGCTGCTATGCAGTTTGAGGCTGGGCAAATACCAGCATGGGAGACTTTCGGGGAGTCCCCGGTTCAATTGACATTTTGGCTGCTGCTATTGTCATTTTGATTTTTGTTTTTAAAATCTAACTTTTCCCTCCCCATTTTATTCCTTTTGAAAAGACGTGCACATGTGAGATCTGCAGGTCAACCGCCATTCTAAGCTGAATATACCTGCACTTGTCAGATTGCAGCCACTACGCAGCTTGAGGATGGGCAAGTATCAGCATGGGAGACTAGCTGGGAATCCCTGGTTCCGTTGACATATTGGCTGCTAATATTGTCTTTTGGATTTTTGTTTTTAAAATTTAGCCTTTCCCTCCGGATTTTATTCCTTTTGAAAAGATGTGCACATGTGACATCTACTCATCAACGGCCATTCTAAGCTGAATGTTCCTACCCTCGTCAGATTGCAGCAGCTTGAGGTTGGTTAAGTACTGGTTGGGAATCCCTATATCCGTTAACAATTTTGACGCTGCTATTGTCATTTGGATTTTTGGATTTTTGTTTTTAAAATCTATCCTTTCCCTCCCCATTTTATTTCTTTTAAAAAGAAACGCACATGTGACATTGACACATCAACGGCTATTCTAAGCTGAATGTTCCTTCCCTTGTCAAATTGCAGCCGCTATGCAGCTTGAGGCTGGGCAAGTACCAGCATGGGAGACTTGCTGGGAATCCCCTGTTCCATTGACATTTTGGCTGCTGCTATTGTCATTTGGATTTTTGTTTTTAAAATCAAACCTTTCTCTCCCCATTTTATTCCTTTTGAAAAGACGCGCACATGTGACATCTGTACGTCAACCGCCATTCTAAGCTGAATGTGCCTGCCCTCATAGGATTATAGGATTTATAGGATTTTATCAAAGCTCAAGTTCTCAGCGAAGATTGTGTATCATGGTGGGTTCCCCGATAGTTTGTAAAGCCGAATAAAGACTTTCGTCCATCAAGTTCAACCTGTTAGTTCTGTAATTGCTAAAGTTGATCCAGAGGAGGGCAAAAACCCCAAATGATTTGGCCAATCTTCACCTGAGGAAAAATTCCCTCCCGACTCTGAAAACAGCAGTCAGAATAAATCCCTGTATCAACTTACTATTTTATTTTATTTTTAAGTATATTCTGAAATCTGCCTGGTATCTAGAAATGCATCCAGTCCCCGCTTGAACTGGTGTAGTGAATCCGACATTACCGTCTCCTCACTCAGTGAATTCCATATTCTCACTGCTCTTACCGTAAAGAACCCCTTCCTATGCTGGTGCTGAAACCTTTTCTCTTCCAGTCTTAGTGAATGCCCTCTTGTTACCGTAATATCCCTCCTTTTGAACAAATCCCGTGCAAGATCTCTATACTGTCCCCTAACATATTTGTACACATTTATTATGTCCCCCCTCAACCTTCTCTTTTCCAGGCTGAATAGTCCTAGTTTTGCCAACCTCTCTGGGTATTGCAGTCCCTCCATTCCCTTTATTAATTTTGTTGCCCTCCTTTGTACCTTTTCAAGCTCATTTATATCCTTTCTATATATTGGGGCCCATAACTGAGCACAGTATTCCAAGTGTGGTCTGACCAGTGCTTTGTACAGTGGAAGAACAATGTTCTCATCCTTTGCAGCTATACCTCTTCTGATACATCCCATTACCCTGTTTGCCCTTGCAGCAGCGGCTTGACTTTGGGCACTCCAATTTAGTTTGCTATCAATCAAGATGCCCAAGTCCTTCTCCATCTCTGAATTCCCCAATGATTTCCTATTCAGTGAGTACTGGTGACTTCCATTTTTCCTTCCCATATGTATGACCTTACATTTCTCCTCGTTAAACCTCATTTGCCATTTAATGCTCCACCTACCCAGCTTATCCAAATCCCTCTGTAGGTCTGCACTGTCCTCTTTTGTATTAATTGTTTTACATAACTTTGTGTCATCTGCAAATATTGATATTTTTCTATTTATCCCGTTGACTATGTCGTTAATAAAGATAATAAATAACATTGGGCCTAGTACAGACCCCTGTGGTACCCCACTAGTGACGCTTACCCAATCTGAGTATATTCCATTTTTAACCACCCTCTGCCTTCTATCCTTTAGCCAGTTAGCTACCAACTTGCAGACATTTTCCCCCAGCCCCATCATTCTCATTTTGTATACCAACCTATTATGTGGCACGCTATCGAACGCTTTTGAGAAGTCGAGATACACGACATCCACTGGTTCCCCCTGATCTACTCGAGAGCTAACCTCCTCGTAGAAGTCAATTAGGTTTGTTTGGCAGGAGCGATTCCTCATGAATCCATGTTGGTTCGGGATTAATAGATTATTAGCATCAAGATTCTCTGTAATTGCCTCTTTAATGAAGCTTTCAAAAATTTTGCCCACAACGGACGTCAGACTCACCGGCCGATAGTTTCCGGTGTCACTTTTCGCTCCCTTTTTGAATATTGGCACTTCATTCGCCTGTCGCCAATCAAGTGGCACAGACCCAGTCTCAACAGAGTCCTTAAATATAAGATATAACGGTCTGTCTATCACATTACTTAGTTCCCTTAGTACCCGTGGGTGTATGCCATCAGGTCCTGGTGATTTGTTTATTTTAATGTTACTGAGGCGTTTCTGTACCCCAACTTGGGTTAGATTTGTCATACTTAGTGGAGGATTAAGCTTGTCACTTCTCATTTCTCCTGTTAGTTCGATTTCCTTTGTGAAAGTTGTCGAAAAAAAATTATTTAATAGATTAGCTTTATCCTCATCTTTCTCTATGATTTTGCCTTCCTCACTTTTTATCGATCCAATATTATCCGATTTAATCCTTTTACTATTTATATACGTAAAGAACAGTTTGGGATTTGATCTACTTTCCCTAGCAATACGTCTCTCTGTTTCCTCCTTCGCTATTTTTATTTGTTTTTTGCAGGTTCTCGTTTTTTCATTGTAACACATTAGTGCCTCCTTGCTGTTTTCCTGTTTTAATCTCTTGAATGCCTCTTTTTTGCTATTTAACGCCCCTTTTACGTTCTTGTTCAACCATATTGGTTTCCTCTTATTTCTGGCCCTTTTATTCCCATACGGTATATACCTCTCGCACTGAGTATTCAGAATTCTTTTGAAGGTTTCCCATTTACTATTCGTATTTCCTTGAATAAGAACTTTGTCCCAGTCAATAAGTTGAAGGCTTTCTTTCAGCTGATCAAACTTCGCCCTCCTAAAGTTTAATGTTTTTGTTGTTCCCTTATTGATAACCCTACTGAAGGGCATTTTGAAGTTGATAATATTATGGTCGCTATTACCTAGGTGCCCCCCTATCTGTACCTCAGTTATTCTATCAGGCCTATTAGTCAATATTAAGTCCAACACGGCCTTCCCTCTCGTTGGTTCCTGCACTAGTTGGGAGAGATAGTTATCCTTAATATTTGTCAAGAACCTTTTTCCTTTCTGAGATCTACAGGTTTCTGTTTCCCAGTCAATATCCGGGTAGTTGAAATCCCCCATTACAATCACTTCATTATGTTTTGCTACTTTGTCTATTTGTCCTAATAGCAGATTCTCATTCTCCTCTGTTATATTGGGTGGCTTATAGCAGACCACCAGTAATATTTTATTATTATTTTTAGTTCCCTCTATCTCTACCCACATGGACTCGACCCCCTCTTCTCCCTCTCCTATATCTTCCCTTAGTCTGGGTTTTAGACATAAGACATAACTTTACATATAAGCAGACTCCTCCGTCTTTCCCCTGTTTCCGGTCCCTTCTAAATAAACTATAATCTAATAAATTTACCGCCCAGTCGTAGCTATCATCTAGCCAAGTCTCTGTTATACCTACGATGTCATACCTCTCCTCCGATATAAGCGCCCGCAGCTCATCCGCCTTATTGGTCAGGCTTCTTGCGTTGGTCAGCATGCAAGATAAAACTTTGGGGTTATTTAGCATCCTATTCTTCTCTAACGATCTAACTGTACTATCCCCACCCCCCTCTACACCCTCATTATATTCACTTCTCCCCTTCCCCCTTGCTTGCCTCGCATCCTACCTATTTCCTTGGTTCCCCCCCCGTCTCTAGTTTAAAAACTCCTCCAACCTATTCGCCATCTTCTTCCCCAGCACCGCTGCACTCTCCCCATTGAGAAGCAGCTTGAGGCTGGGCCAGTACTGGCATGGGAGACTGGCTGGGAATCCTTTGTTCCGTTGACATTTTGGCTGCTGCTATTGTCATTTGCATTTTTGGATTTTTGATTTTAAAATCTTAAGTTTCCCTCCCCATTTTATTCCTTTTGAAAAGACGCGTAAATGTGATATTTGCATGTCAACAGCCATTCAAAGCTGAATGTGCCTGCCATTGTAAGATCACAACCGCTACGCAGCTTGAGGCTGGGCAAGTACTGGCATGGGAGACTGGCAGGAATTCCAGCTTCTGTTGACATTTTGGCTGCTGCTGTTGTTATTTGGATATTTGTTTTTAAAATCTAACCTTTCCCTCCCCATTTTATTCCTTTTGAAAAGACGTGCACATGTGCCTTCTGCACGTTAATGGCCATTCTAAGCTGAATGTGCTTGTCCTCATCAGATCACAGCTGCTACACAGCTTGAGGCTGGGCAAGTACTAGCATGGGAGACTGGTTGGGAATCCCAGGTTCTGTTGACATACTGGCTGCTGCTTTTGTCATTTGGATTTTTGTTTTTAAAATCTAACTTTTCCCTCCCCATTTTATTTCTTTTCAAAAACACGCGAACATATGACATCTGCACATCAGCGGCCATTCTAAGCTGAATGTGCCTGCCCTTGTCAGCTCACAGCTGCTATGCAGCTTGAGGCCGGGCAACTACCAGCATTGGAGACTGGCTGGGAATCCCCCGTTTTGTTGACATTTTGGCTGCTGCTATTGTCATTTGGATTTTTTTTTTAAAATCTATCCTTTCCCTCCACATTTGATTCCTTTTGAAAAGACGCACACCTGTGACATATTCACATCAACGGCCATTTAAAGCTGAATGTGCCTGCCCTTGTCAGATCGCAGCTGCTACACAGCCTGAGGCTGGGCAATTACCAGCTTTGGAGACTGGCTGGGAATCCCTGTTTTCGTTATCATTTTGGCTGCTGTTATTGCCATTTGGATTTTTGGATTTTTGTTTTTAAAATCTAACTGTTCCCTCCCCATTTTATTCCTTTTGAAAAGACGCACACATGTGACATCTGCACATCAACTGCCATTCTAAGCTGAATGTGCCTGACGTTGTTGTATCGCAGCTTGAGGCCGGGCAAGTACCGGCATAGGAGACTGCTTTGGGATCCCCCAGTTCCATTGACATTTTGGCTGCTGCTATTGTCATTTGAATTTTTGGATTTTAGTTTTTAAAATCTAACTGTTCCCTCCCCATTTTATTCCTTTTGAAAAGACTCGCACATGTGACATTTGCATGTCAATTGCCATTCTAAGATGAATGTGCCTGCTCTTTGTCAGGTTGCAGCCGCTATGCAGTTTGAGGCTGGGCAAGTACTGGCATGGGAGACTGGCTGGGAATCTGTGATTCCATATATATTATGCCTGCTGCTATTGTCATTTGGATTTTTGTTTTTAAAATCCAACTTTTCCCTCCCCATTTTATTCCTTTTGAAAAGACACGCACATGTAACTTCTGCAAGTTAATGGCCATTCTAAGCTGAATGTGACTTCCCTTGTCAGATAGCAGCCACTACGCAGCTTAAGGCCAGGCAAGTACTGGCATGGGAGACTGGCTGGGAATCCTCGGTACCGATGACAATTTGGCTGCTGCGATTGTTATTTGGATTTTTGTTTTTAAAATCTAACCATTCCCTCCCCCTTTTATTCCTTTTGAAAAGACACGCACATGTGACATCTGCAAGTTAATGGCCATTCTAAGCTGAATGTGACTTCCCTCATCAGATAGCAGCCACTATGCAGCTTGAGGCCGGGCAAGTACTGGCATGGGAGACTGGCTGGGAATCCTCGGTACCGATAACAATTTGGCTGCTGCGATTGTTATTTGGATTTTTGTTTTTAAAATCTAACCTTTCCTTCCCCCTTTTATTCCTTTTGAAAAGACACGCACATGTGACATCTGTAAGTCAATGGCCATTCTAAGCTGAATGTGACTTCCCTCATCAAATTGCAGCCACTACGCAGCTAGAGGCCAGGCAAGTACCGGCGTGGGAGACTGGCTGGGAAACCCCGGTTTCATTGACATTTTTGCTGCTGCTATTGTCATTTGGATTTTTTGATTTTTTGATCTTTCTTTTTAAAATCTAAACTTTCCCTCCCCATTTTATTCCTTTTGAAAAGACTTGCACATATGTCATGTGCACATATGTCATGTGCACATCAAAGGCCATTCTAAGCTGAATGTGCCTACCCTCATCAGATAGCAGCCACTACGCAGCTTGAAGCAGAGCAAGTACCAGCATGGGAGACTGGCTTGGAATCCCCGGTTATGTTGACATTTTGGCTGCTGCTCTTGTCATTTGGATTTTTGTTTTTAAAATCTAAACTTTCCCTCCTCATTTTATTCCTTTCGAAAAGACACGCACATGTGACAACTGCACGTCAAAGGCCATTCTAAGCTGAATGTGCCTGCCCTCGTCAGATTGCAGCCGCTACGCAGCTTGAGACTGGCTGGGAATCTCTGGTTCAGTTGATATTTTGGCTGCTGCTATAGTCATTTGGATTTTTGGATTTTTGTTTTTAAAATCTAACCTTTCCCTCCCCATTTAATTCCTTTTGAAAAGACACGCACATGTGACATCTGCAAGTCAACGACCATTCTAAGCTGAATGTGCCTGCCCTCGTCAGATTGCAGCTGCTACACAGCTTGAGACTGGGCAAGTAGCTGCATGGGAGACTGGCTGGGAATCTCCAGTTCAGTTGATATTTTGGCTGCTGCTATAGTCATTTGGATTTATGGATTTTTGTTTTTAAAATCTAACCTTTCCCTCCCCATTTTATTCCTTTTGAAAAGACACGCACATGTGTCATTTGCACGTCAACGGCCATTCTAAGCTGAATGTGCCTGCCCTCGTCAGATTGCAGCTGCTACTCAGCTTGAGGCCGGTGAACTACTGTTTGGGAGACTGGCTGGGAATCCCTGGTTCTGTTGACTTTTTGGCTGCTGCTATTGTAATTTGGATTTTTGGATTTTTGTATTTTTGTTTGTAAAATTTAACTTTTCCCTCCCCATTTTACTCCTTTTGAAAAGACGCGCACATGTAACATCTGCACGTCAACGGCCATTCTAAGATGAATCTGCCTGCCCTTGTCAGATCACAGCCGCTTCACAGCTTGAGGCCGGGCAAGTACAGGCATGGGAGCCTGGCTGGGAATTCTCGGTTCCGTTAACATTTTAGTTGCTGCTTTTGTCATTTGGATTTTTGTTTTTAAAATCTAACCATTCCCTCCCCATTTTATTCCTTTTCAAAAGATGCGCACATGTGACATCTGCACGTCAACGGCCATTCTAAGCCGAATGTGCCTGCTCTTGTCAGATCGCAGCAGCTTGAGGCTAGGCAAGTACTGGCTTGGGAGACAGGCTGGGAATCCCCAGTTCTGTTGACATTTTGGCTGCTGCTATTGTCATTTGATTTTTTGTTTTTAATATCTTACCTTTCCCTCCCCATTTTGTTCCTTTTGAAAAGATGCGCACATCTGTCATCTGCACGTCAGCGGCCATTGTAAGCTGAAAGTGCCTGCCCTCGTCAGATTGCTGACGCTACGCAGCTTGGGGCCGTGCAAATACAGGCATGGGAAACTAGCTGAGAATCCCCTGTTCCATTGACATTTCGACTGCTGCTATTTTCATTTGGATTTTAGTTATTAAATTCAAACCTTTCCCTCGCCAATTTTATTCCTATTGAAAAGACGAGCACATGTGACATCTGCACGACAATGGCCATTCTAAGCTGAATGTGATTTCCCTCATCAGATCGCAGACTCTATGCAGCTTGAGGCTGGGCAAGTACTGGCATGGGAGACTGGCTGGGAATTCCAGGATCCGTTGACATTTTGGCAGCTGCTATTGTCATTTGGATTTTTTTTTTTTAAATCTATTCTTTCCCTCCCCATTTTATTCCTTTTGAAAAGACGCGCACATGTGACATCTGCACTTCAACGGCAATTCTAAGTTGAATGTGCCTTCCCTCGTCAGGTCGCAGCCGCAACGCACCTGGAGGACAGGCAAGTCCCAGCATGGGAAACTGGCTGGGAATCCCCGATTCCATTGACATTTTGGCAGCTGCTATTGTCATTTGGATTTTTGTTTTTAAAATCTAACCTTTCCCTCCCCATTTTATTCCTTTTGAAAAGACGCGCATATGTGGCATCTGCATGTCAACGGCCATTCTAAGCTGAATGTGCTTTCCCTCATCAGATCACAGCAGTAACGCAGCTTGAGGCCAGTCAAGTACTGGCATGAGAGACTGGCTGGCAATCCCCTGTGTCGTTGACTTTTCAGCTGTTGCTATTGTCATTTGGATTTTGGATTTTTGTTTTTAAAATCTAACCTTTCCCTCCCCATTTTATTCCTTTTGAAAAGACGCGCACATGTGGCATCTGCACGTCAGCAGCCATTCTAAGTTGAATTTGCTTCCTCTTGTCAGATAGCAGCTGCTGTGCAGCTTGAGGCCAGGCAAGTTCCAGCATGGGAGACTGGCTGGGAATCCATGGTTATGTTTCCATTCTGCTATTGTCATTTGGATTTTTGTTTTTAAAATCTAACCTTTCCCTCCCCATTTTATTCCTTTTAAAAAGACACACACATGTGACATCAGCATGTCAAGGGCCATTCTAAGCTGAATGTGCCTTCCCTCATCAGATCATAGCCGCTACGCAGATTGAGGTTGGGCAAGTACTTGCGAGACTGGCTGTGAATCCACGATTCCATTGACGTTTTGGCTGCTGCTATTGTCATTTGAATTTTTGTTTTTAATATTTTACCTTTCCCTCCCCATTTTATTCCTTTTGAAAAGACACGCACATGTGAAATCTACATGTCAGCGGCCATTCTAAGCTTAATGATCCTGCTCTCGTCAGATCACAGCTGCTACGCAGCTTGAGGCTGGGTAAGTACTGGCATGGGAGACTGGCTGGGAATCCCCAGCTCCATTGACATTTTGGCTGCTGCTATTGTCATTTTGATTTTTGTTTTTAATATCTAGCCTTTCCCTCCCCATAATATTCCTTTTGAAAAGATGTGCACATCTGTCATCTGCACATCAACAGCCATTCTAAGATGAAAGTTCCTGCCCTCATCAGATTGCAGCGGCTGCGCAGCTTGGGGTCGGGCAAATACAGGCATGGGAAACTAGCTGGGAATCCCCTGTTCCGTTGTCATTTCAGCTGCTGCTATTGTCATTTGGATTTTTGTTATTAAATTCTAACTAGTGTTGAGCCACCCCCGTAGTGTTCGAGTTCGGTTCGGTTCGTCGAACACCGTTAAAACCAATGGCAGCCAAACAAAAACACATAGAAACACATAGAAAACACCTTCAAAGGTGTCCAAAAGCTGACAAACTGCTCAGAAGACACAACTAACACATGGAAAAGTGACAAGTACATATAGTTATGCGAAAAGAAAAGAAGTGGAGGAGTAAAAGGAGGGGGAGACACAGATATAGGCATGTCATGACCTTCTAAAATCCAAAAAGTGAGAAGCCGACACGTTCAGTCCGCTCCTGCCCGTGTCACCTCCGTGTCGCCGGGTTTGTGCCAGAGCCGCGGTGAACCCTGACGGCCAGCCCCCCTCTCCCAATACTGGTGCCTGTCTGCTGGTGGGTCGAGCGAGCCCCCCTGTGGTGGAGGCAGCTCTAAGCTTTTTAATATAAATTGTCTCTCTAATTTGAATGAATACACTTTAAATCCATTTACAAGGATCTATTGGAGGGCAAGTCTCATGCCAGCAGCCGCGTAATTCCAGCTCCAGTAGTGTCCACTAAAGCTGCTGCAGTTAAAAAGCTTTTATCAGGATCGAGCTCGGCTGTCCACCGCAAGGCATCCTACTGCCAGTCCCAGCCCCTATGCCTTGGGGTGCCTCCTGATGCTCTTCACTGAGTATCCCGTGGTCCCGAAGCATTTCCTTTGAAAAAATTAAGTGTCCAAACTACAGGTGGTGTAGCTTGCTTAACAGCCGGGATAATCCGCTGACTAGCAGACACTGCTACTAGGCACAAAGTATTTCCTGGGATAGATGAATTTAAAAATTTGTAATTAGATACTCTTGTTGGATGCTGAGAAAGCATTCCATAGAGTCTCCTGGCACGCCATATATGATTCTCTTAAAAAGCTTGGGGTAGGGGTCTAGGGGACCCTTTTATAGCCAAAATCACGGCCCTGTATCACAATACGTCACCTAGGCTGAAGATGAATGGAACTGTAGCACCCTGAAGGCTCGCTTGCTACAGAGGTATTGCACCTCACCCAGAGGTGTGATATCTCACTCTCAGGTAAGGATGGAGTGTGGATCAGGACCCAACACCTGCATGCATTACACCACATTGCCGTGGGGCAGGGCGACCAATATGCCTCTGAGATGGGCACGACAGTCCCTGTCCCTGGCTGGAGTGTGGGGAGGGAACATTGAGGAAGGGGAACCCTGTTGTGCAGGAGCAGGGAGGAAGCAGTTCCTGGGTGCATTTAGAAGGGAGTATAAAAGGTGGGCACCATCTTAGTTCAGTGCAGAGAAGTCTGAGCAGAAGTGGCAGGGAGCAGGGGCTCTGCATGAGCTCTGCTCCGGAGGCGGGCCTAGTAACAGAGGCCCAGGCCTGGAAGAGGGAGAAGGAAGGAAGAGGAGCGGAGAAGGCTCCAGGAACGAGGAATGAAGGGATCCCAGGGGTGCGGACGGGCGAGTCGCCACCGCACGCCCGAATCCACCTGCGTGGAGGGGTCAGGCAAAAGGGGGAGACCGGTCCCCGAAACTAGTGGAGGCAGGAAATGACCCTCAGCTAGAAACCGGAGGCTGTGACATTTTATGTGGCACAGCCCCTCGCTACACCCGCTAGGAAGGCACCACATAGGGTCAGGGAAACTGGCGCCAAGTTAACCAAGAGGAGGCCCGAGGCAGCCGGACAGAAGGGTTGGTAAGAAAGGCCAGACAAAGGACACACAAAGGGGGTACTGTGAAGCGCTCCAAAGTTATCTGGGAGTTGTCTGAGCCCCTCACCTGGTGAGCACAGTACGACGTGGGCAGCCGTTACCTGCAGACGTGGTCTGGATAATAAGAACTGTGAGTAAAGGCCCTGGACTGCATCACTGACTCCGTGTCGTTACTGCTGCTGCCCTGCACCATCACCCCCATCCTCCGCATACACTGCCCTGAGGCTATACTCCTCCCGTGGGGAGTTATGCTACGCTCTGCTGCACCCACAACACCAGCCTCAGCGGTCTGCCCTGCAGCGGCGGTTCACTCTCACCGCAATCCACGGGTGGTGTAGTCGGACATTTAAACATCAAAACCACATAAATAGTTCCGCCACTGGTTTGACCACCCTGAGCCACGGAACCGGGTCGCCGCCACGAAGACTACAACCACCAGCATCCACCAAAAAGGGTCCGGCTCCGGGTGTCCCAAGGCCCAGGGGGTGCATCAGAACATTTTCATCACCTTTCACAATCACCAATGGGACAAGGCAGGGATGTCCTCTGTCCCCTCTCTTATACATCCTAGTGACGGAGCACCTGCTCTCATCAATTTGCCATAACCCCAATATTAGGTGGATTGAGGTGGGAGTCACCGAGTACAAGTGCTCTCTATTTGCTGATGATGTCCTAGTATATATCACTCAATCACATATATCCATCCATGCTGTTATGGCTGAAATAGATCACTTTGTTACATGGTCAAATTTTAAAATCAATGCAGCGAAGTCTGAGGCCCTCGATGTCTCCCTCCCCAAATCCATATTGGATTCCATCCAGTCCAACTTTCCCTTTGCCTGGCCCTCACAGGGTATCAAATACTTAGGAATTGCTATTCATAGAGACCTCTCCCATCTAAGTTATCTTAATTTTGGGCCCTTTATTGAACAACTCCATACAGACCACGGTTGGCAAGTTAGAACTGTAAGATTCACTACGTGAACCACTGGTGTTTTGTGGAAAAGCACATGTACACTGTGTTCCAAATTATTATGCAAAAAGTGTTTAGGAGTGATAAGGGAAGAATTTGTTTGTTTGTCAATTAAACTCATTGATGGCGATGTGTGTCAGGGCTCTTTATATCACTGTAAGCAATTGCAGACACCTGTGCTAATTAGTTTGGCAGGTGTGTCCAATGAAAGGCAAGACTACTTAAGAAGGCTGTCTCACATTATTAAGCAGCCTACATTTTCTGCCAAAATGGGAAAGAAAAAGGATGTGTCGGCTGCTGAGAAGCAACAAATTGTGGAGTGTTTAGGTCAAGGCATGACTACAAACAACATTGTGCGATGATCAGGATGAAGTGTCTTGGCAATCAAGAAGTATGTAGCTGATTCACAGTACACACGTGTGCGTGCTGATAAGGGCAAATTGAGGACTCTTTCCTACAGGCAATTACGTCAGGTTAAAAGAGCAGTGGCAAAAAAGCCTTGTCATAGCAGCAGACAAGTTTTTGAAGCTGCCCGAACAACAAGATGCAGGGTCCTTCAGAGGTTTGCAGCTGTGCATACGCCATCCTGTCGACCTCCTCTATCCACTTCACACAAGCAGAAACGGCTCCAGTGGGCCAAACATTACATGAAGACTGATTTCAAAACTGTTTTGTTCACGGATGAGTGCCTTGCAGCGCTCGATGGTCCAGATGGATGGAGTTGAGGATGGCTGGTTGATGGACACCCCACGCAAACACGGCTACAGCGCCAACAAGGAGGAGGTGGAGTAATGTTTTGGGCTGGAATCATGGGGAGAGAGATTGTCGGCCCCTTTAGGATCCCTGAAGGTGCTAAAGATGAACTCCATAATGTATGTGGATTTTCACAAACAGCACTTCCTGCCATGGTTCAAGAAGAAGAACCGTGTATTTCACAGCAAGATCATTTTTTTGCATGATAATGCACCATCTCATGCTGCACATAAAACATGTCCTATGTGAAAATGTAACATCACCTAGAATAAAGTTTTGAGTTGAAAACTGTTTGATTTCAGTTTCTAATAACCTGCTAATGCTTATAATTTCAAAAATGACCATTTTTTTGGTCTTTATTAAAATGAAAAGGTTGATCGAAAAGTTTGGGGGATCTAAGAGTGTGGCAACCCAGTAGTCATGATTACTTCGAATTCTGACAATATGAGGGTCATGTTGTAGGTAGTGCAGCAAGAAGGCACTTATGTGTCTTGCGCATCTCGGAGCCCCAAAATTATTTTCCGGGCTAGATGCAGCTAAAAATTATTATTAATTTTAAATCTGGTGGAGCTTAGTATAGATGGCCTAATAGGATCAGTGCTGCACACTGCTACAAAGCCCAAATTATTTTCCAGTCAAGATACAGATAAACATGATTAGTAATTTTAAATCTGGTGGAGCTTATTATAGATGGCCTAATAGAATCAGTGCTGCACACTGCTACAAAGCCCAAATTATTTTCCAGCCAAGATACAGATAAACATGATTAGTAATTTGAAAGCTTAAAAAGGTTGGTAGGGTGATTTTAACCAATCATCAAGCTTTTACTCTCCCCAGGATGACACAGGGGTAGAAAAGTCGTTTCGGATCCATGATTTGTTCATCTTTATGAACGTGAGTCTGTCTACATTATCAGTGGAGAGCCGCGTGCGCTTATCTGTCAGCACACCACCAGCAGTGCTGAACACACGTTCAGACAGAATGCTGGCTGTGGGGCATGACAAGATCTCCAAGGCGTAAGTGGCTAGCTCCGGCCATTTATCCAGATTGGAAGCCCAAAAGAGCAAGGGTCCAGTGACACAGTCATGGCTTCAATATTTACTTGGAGATACTCCTGTACCATCGTCTCTAGGCGTTGACTATGTGTCAGACTTCTTGTCTCCTGTGGCCTTGCAAAGGATGGGCTAAAAAAGTGGTGAAATGATTCCGCAAAATTGATGTTACCAGCAGATACTGTGGTTCTGTTACGGTTTGAGTGCTGAACACTTGACGGTCCCACGGTTGGCAAGTTGGAACTGTGAGATTCAATACGTGCACCTCTGGTGTTTTGTGGAAAAGCACATGTAAGATTCTGCTACAGTCTCTGCTGATACTCCTGCATGCGTGCATCCCTTTCTATGGCAGGAATAATTTCTGCAAATTTACTTTTGTACCGGGGATCTAACAGTGTGGCAACCCAGTAGTCAGGATTATTTCTAATTCTCACAATTCGAGGGTCATGTTGCAGGTAGTGCAGCAAGAAGGCACTCATGTGTGTTGCGCATCCAGGAGCACCAAGTCCCTGTTGTGTTGGTGGCGAGGTAACAACCATGCTTCCTTCCTCTGTCCTCTCCCCCCAACCTCGCACAACAGAAATGTGATCAAGGTCTCCCTCATCTGATGAGTCTTCCATCAGTTCGTCCTCCAATTCTTCCTGGGCTCCTGCACCTTCCTCACTAGTTTGGCTGCTACCATGCGCCCTGGTAAAACCATCTCCCACACCCTCACATGCCTGCCGCCTTGGTGCTGCCGACCATCTGGACCTTGCAGATTTTAGCCCTTCCGCATACAACTCCTCCTCCTCTACTTCCTCCACCTCCTCTTGTGCCACCACCTGAATCCGAATTCTGTTTAACATGTGCTCCAGCATGTAAATCACCGGAATAGTCATGCTGATAATGGCATCGTCAGCACTAAACATCTTCGTCGCCATTTCAAAACTGTGCAGAAGGGTGCATAGGTCCCTGATCTGAGACCACTCCTCCAGCGTGATTTGCCCCACCTCTGGATCTCGTTGGCCCAGGCTATACGTCAGAACGTATTGCACCAGGGCTTGTCGGTGCTGCCACAGTCGCTGCAACATGTGCAGAGTTGAATTCCACCGGGTAGGCACATCGCATTTTAGCCGGTGAAGTGGCAGGCCCAACGACTTCTGTAGCGATGTAAGTCGCTGAGCTGCGGGATGCGAACGGCGGAAGTGAGCACACAGCGACCGTGCCCTCTGCAGAAGGCCATCTAGTCTGGGATAGTGGGCTAAAAATTGCTGGACAACCAGGTTCAACACGTGAGCCATACAAGGCACGTGTGTGACATTGCCCCGGCGAAGGGCCGCACCCAGGTTTGCAGCATTGTCGCACACGGCCTTCCCTGGTTTCAGGTCCAGTGGAGACAACTATTCATGAAATTGGTTCTCCAGAGCTGACCACAACTCCTCAGCTGTGTGACTCACATTTCCCAGACATTTCAAAGTAAAAACCGCCTGATGACGTTGAGCCATACTGCCAGCATAGTAAGGAGGTGTGCAGGATCCCTTCTGCGCAGTTAGAAAGCTTGTGGCATGACCAGACAGGCTTTGGGTGCAGGTGGAAGACCGAGAGGAGGTTGAGGAGGCAGAAGCAGTGGAGGAACTTTGACATAAAGAGGATTGATGCACAACTCGTGGGGACGGCAAGACTTGGACAGCAGCCCCTTGTCCTGCTGTCACCATAGTTACCCAGTGCCCAGTCAGCGACATGTAACGCCCCTGTCCATGCCAACTCGTCCAAGTGTATGTGGTGAAATGCACCCTGTCACACACAGAGTTTCTCAAAGAAGCGGTGATGTTGTGTGCGACATGCTGGTGGAGCGCAGGCACACCTTTCTTTGAGAAGTAGTGCCGACTGGGCATCTGGTACTGGGGCACTGTGACTGACATAAGGTCTCGAAAATCCTCTGTGACCAAGGCAGCATTTCTGTAGCCAAGAGCTTGCAGATGGTGAAATTCAACCTCTTAGCTTTCTCATGGCTAGGAGGAAATGGTCTTTTACTTGTCCACATCTGAGGGACCGAGGGCTGGCTATTGTGCTTAGACGGGGTTGATAAGGGTGTCCCCGGCAAACTGCCCGTCTGTGAGGAAGATGCAGGTTGACATGTTAGGTTGCCTTGATCCAAAGGTGGTGCTATCGATGTCGGACAGCGCTAAACACCAGCTGGTGTTACGACCTCCAAAGAAAATGATGACCTGCCAATCACTCTGGCTGTTGCGGGTAAAGAGGTGGCAGGTCTGCGCCCCAAAACAGGTATGACTGCTGTCCCCCCAGTCACAGAGGATGAAGAGGCCGCGGATGCACAAGATATGGCAGACGGTGGTTGGCCCGGCCGGCTGGGCCGCATTGTAGCACACAGAGCTGCCCACTGCAACTTATGCTTCATGTCCATGTGCCGGTTCATGCATGAAGTACTCAAACTATGTATTTTTTGGCCTTTACTTAGCTTTTGCTGACAAATGTTACAGATAACACGAGTTGGGTCATCTTTATCGATCTGAAAAAATGCCCAGGCTATGCAAGGCTTATCACCCAAGCGACCTGAAGAGCCACCACAACTTGTGGTGAGAGGCAGAGTTGTGTTTGAGGATGCAGTTGTTGACGTGCTTCCAGTACTACGTCTCTGTCCAGGAAGGCGCAACCTGACCTCGTCGTCACTAGCATCTTCCTCCACCTCCTCTGCTGACCTCATCTCTTGGCTGACTGTGGGTTTACAGTAAGTGGGATCTCCAACCTCATCATCATCACCCTGTGCGCTATCACACCCGTCGTCCTCAGAGCCAGCCTGTTCCTGCCCTGACAAAAAACTAAAGTTGTCGCTCCAATCAGGTATTTGAGTCTCATCATCGTCTTCCTCATTGTCTCCACCAACAGGAGTTACAGTTTGGGAATGAGGGTCTACATTATGGTCAGAACCTTCTGCGTCTGGTCCTGGATCCGACTCATAAAGATTTTGGGCATCAGTGCAGATCATTTCCTCGTCTGGATTCACAGAAGCGCTGGAGTCGACCTCTGATTCCCAGGCTATAGTATGAGTAAACAGCTCTGCAGACTCAACCATCTGTTCTACCTCATACTCAGACGGGCAGCTGGAGATTTGGGAGCTGTGAGGAAGCAAGTGCGATTGGGGTGACACCTTTGAGGACTGGAGTATTTGTGATGTTGAAGTTGATGTGGAGGAGAGCCCACTTAAAGGAGCACTTGATATCCATTGAAGCACCTGCTGTTTTTGTGCCTCATCTGGAATTTGTAGCGATTGGCGTGGCCATAAGAAAGGGATCTTATCACATTGTCCGCTAAAAGAAGTAGACATTTTAGTTTGGCTGGAAGATGGTCTTTCTTCTGCAAATGTTACTGTTGCTTTAACACCTACCCCACGGACACAACCTTTTTTCCCCTTTCCAACATGCCTATTCCCCTTTCCACCAGCAGCAGGCCCTTTTCCACTCATTTTGGTGGTTAACAAATTCACAACTCTGGAGTTGTTTGCACAAAAAAACAATGGATGGGAACCGAGCAGAGCTGAGTGGCCAAAATGTGGTATTAGGCCAAAACTATTGACTGGGTTAGATGCAGAAAAAAAATTGTATTCAATTTGCAACCTGATGGAGGTCAGTATAGATGGAATAATAGAACAAGTCCCAAACACAGCTAGAAGCCCAAATATTTTTTCAGAGGTAGATGCAGAAAAAAATTGTATTCAGTTTGCAACCTGATGGAGGTCAGTATAGATGGACTAATAGAACAAGTCTTACACACAGCTAGAAGCCCAAATATTTTTTCAGAGGTAGATGCAGAAAAAAATTATATTCAGTTTGCAACCTGATGGAGGTCAGTATAGATGGACTAATAGAACAAGTCCCACACACAGCTAGAAGGCCAAATATTTTTTCAGAGGTAGATGCAGATAAAAATTATTTTTAATTTGCAGCCGATTGGAGGTCATTATAGATGGACTAATAGAGAAAGTCCCACACACTGCTAGAAGGCCAAATATTTTTTCAGAGCTAGATGCAGACAAAAAATTATTTTTAATTTGCAACCTGATGGAGGTCAGTATAGATGGACTAATAGAGAAAGTCCCACACACTGCTAGAAGGCCAAATATTTTTTCAGAGCTAGATGCAGACAAAAAATTATTTTTAATTTGCAACCTGATGGAGGTCAGTATAGATGGACTAAAAGAGAAAGTCCCACACACTGCTAGAAGGCCAAATATTTTTTCAGAGCTAGATGCAGATATAAATTATTTTTAATTTGCAACCTGATGGAGGTCAGTATAGATGGATTAATAGAGAATGTCCCACACACTGGTAGAAGGCCAAATATTTTTTCAGAGCTAGATGCAGATATAAATTATTTTTAATTTGCAGCCTGATGGAGGTCAGTATAGATGGATTAATAGAGAAAGTCCCACACACTGCTAGAAGGCCAAATATTTTTTCAGAGCTAGATGCAGAAAAAAATTATATTCAGTTTGCAACCTGATGGAGGTCAGTATAGATGGACCAATATAATGATGATATGCCCAAAAGATTTTACTTCACTAGGTGCAGTAAAAAAATTGGTATTCTATACACAGGTGGTATATCTTGCAACACAGATAGGCTACTCCACTGACTAACACACTCTGCAATAGGCCAAAAAGGATTAGCTTTGCTAGATTCAGCCAAATGCTGTGAAAAAAACTTGCACAGCACTGTCACAGACCTGCCTGGCAAAAACTGATAGGAACTGATGTAACCTAGTCCTGAAAAGGACTGCAATTACAATTAGTCTTTACTCCCACAATCTATCTACTTAAGAGCACAGACCTGCCTGATAAAAGTCGTAGGAAATGCTGTAACCTAGTCCTTAAAAGGACTGCAATCACAACTATTCCCTACTCCCAAGCTATCTGTAGATTTGTGCGAAAATTGGCTTGAAATTAACAAGGTATAGCGCACACAGCAACAGCGGTGCCGTCTAACACGCAGCTGCAGCAGTGAGAAAATGGTGGCGACGGGGAAAATGGCTTGGTCTTATAGGGCAAGGACATGTGACAAACACTGCCAATGACACATGCCCTTGCTTGTGTGAAAAAAAGCAGTTCGCTCCATGTGTGCGCTGCTGATAGGCTGACAGATTGCACCTCCCCACTGCAAATGCGGGAAAGAGAAAAAAAAATGGAGATCTTCATTATTCCTGCAGAGATCCATCCCCTGCCCCTCCCCCCACCCCGCTATACACTCAAACTGCGTATTAACATTAATTTTCATCATTACTGAGAAAAAACCCAGTTATGATTTTGGTGCACAAACAGTTATTGAACATAACCTCGAACAGCCGAATTTTTCTCAAATCGTTCGTGTTTGCCGAATGGCTCGAACACCGCCCAAAACAGCTCGAATTTGAGATTGGCGAACGGTTCGAGTCGAACAACGCTCATCTCTAATTCTAACCTTTCCCTCCCCATTTTATTCCTTTTGAAAAGACGTGCACATGTGATATCCACATGTCAACGACTATTCTAAGCTGAATGTGCCTTCCCTCATCAGATCACAGCCTCTACACAGCTTGAGGCCAGGCAAGTACTGGCATGGGAGAATGGCTGGGAATCCCTGATTCCGTTGACATTTTGGCAGCTGCTATTGTCATTTGGATTTTTTGATTTTTGTTTTTAAAATCTAACTTTTCCCTCCCCATTTTATTCTTTTTGAAAAGACGCGCACATGTGACATCTGCACGTTAACGCCTATTCTAAGCTGATTGTGCATACCCTTGTCAAATTGCAGCTGCTATGCAGCTTGAGGCCAGGCAAGTACCAGCAAGGGAGACTGGCTGGGAATCCCTGATTCTGTTGACATTTTGGCTGCTGCTATTGTAATTTGGATTTTTGGATTTTTGTTTTTAAAATCTAACCTTTCCCTCCCCATTTTATTCCATTTGAAAAGACACACACATGTGACAGCCACACGTCAACAGCCATTCTAAGCTGAATATGCCTTCCTTTGTCAGATCGCAGCAGCTACACAGCCTGAGGCTGGGCAAGTACCGGTATGGGAGACTGGTTGGGAGTTCCCAGTTCCGTTGACATTTTGGCTGGTGCTATAGTCATTTGGATTTTTGTTTTTAAAATCTAACCTTTCCCTCTCCATTTTATTCATTTTGAAAAGACGCGCACATGTGACATCTGCACGTCAAAGGCCATTCTAAGCTGAATGTGCCTGGTCTCATCAGATCGCAGCTGCTACGCAGCTTGAGGTTGGGAAAATACCAGCATGGGAGACTGGCTGGGAATTCCAGGTTCCGTTGACATTTTGGTTGCTGCTATTGTCATTTGGATTTTTGTTTTTAAAATGTTACCTTTCCCTCCCTATTTTATTTATTTAGAAAAGAGGCGCACATGTGACATCTGTATGTCGACCGCCACACTAAGCTGAATGTGTCTGCCATTGTCACATTGCAGCAGCTATGCAGCTTGAGGCCAGGCAAGTACCTGCATGGGAGACTGGCTGGGAAACCTTTCTTCTGTTGACATTTTGGCTGCTGCTATTGTCATTTGGATTTTTGTTTTTAAAATGTTACCTTTCCCTCCCTATTTTATTCCTTTAGAAAAGAGGCGCACATGTGACATCTGCGTGTCGAACGCCATTCTAAGCTGAATGTTCCTGCCCTTGTCAAATTGCAGCAGCTACGCAGTTTGTGGCTGGGCAAGTACCAGCATGGGAAACAGTCTGGGAATCCACGGCTCTGTTAACATTTTGGCTGCTGATATTGTTATTTGGATTTTTGTTTGAAAAATGTAATCTTTCCCTCCCCATTTTATTCCTTTTGAAGAGACGCGCAAATGTGACATCTGCTTGTCAACGTTCATTTTGAGCTGAATGTGCCTTCTCTTGTCAGATTGCAGGTGCTATGCAACTTGAGGCTGGGCAAGTACCAGCATGGGAGACTGGCTGGGAATCCCCAGTTCCATTGACATTTTGGCTGCTGATATTGTCATTTGGATTTTTGGATTTTTGTTTTTAAAATCTAACCTTTCCCTCCCCATTTTATTCCTTTTGAAAAGACGCGCACATGTGACATTTGCATGTCAGCGGCCGTTCTAAGCTGAATGTGCCTTCCCTTGTCATATTACAGCAGCTATGCAGCTTGAGGCCAGGAAAGTACTGGCATGGGAGACTGGCTGGGAAACCCCGGTTCTGTTGACGCTTTGGCTGCTGCTATTGTCATTTGGATTTTTGTTTTAAAAATCTAACCTTTCCGTCCCCGTTTTATTCCTTTTGAAAAGATGCGCACATGTGACATCTGCATGTCAACAGCCATTCTAAGCTGTATGTGCCTACCCTTGTCAGATCACAGCTGCTAAACAGCTTGAGGCCAGGCAAGTACTGGCATGGGAGACTAGCTGGGAATCCCCGATTCTGTTGACGCTTTGGCTGCTGCTATTGTCATTTGGATTTTTGTTTTTAAAATCTAACCTTTCCCTCCCCATTTTATTCCTTTTGAAAAGACGCGCACATGTGACATCTGCATGTCAATGCCATTCTAAGTTGAATGTATCTTCCTTCGTCAGATCTCAGCCGCTATGCAGCTTGAGGCTGGGCGAGTACCAGCATGGGAGATTGGAAGGGTTCCACTAGTTCCGTTAATATTTAGGCTGCTGCTATTCTCATTTGGATTTTTGCTTTTAAAATCAAACCTTTCCCTCCTCATTTTATTCCTTTTGAAAAGACGCGCACATGTGTCATCTGCATGTCAATGCCACTCTAAGTTGAATGTATCTTCCTTCGTCAGATCTCAGCCGCTATGCAGCTTGAGGCTGGGCAAGTACCAGCATGGGAGACTGGAAGGGTTACATCAGTTCCGTTAACATTTAGGCTGCCTCTATTCTCATTTGGATTTTTGTTTTTAAAATCTATCATTTCCTTCCCCATTTTAGTCCTTTTGAAAAGACACGCACATGTGACATCAGCATGACAACGGCCATTCTAAGCTGAATGTGCCTGCCCTTGTCAAATCACAGCCACTACGCAGTTTGAGGCTGGGCAAATACCAGCTTGGGAGGCTGGCTGGGAATCCCTGGTTCCATTGACATTTTGGCTGCTGCTATTGTCATTTGGATTTTTGGATTTTTGTTTTTAAAATCTAACCTTTCCCTCCCCATTTTATTACTTTTGAAAAGACACGCACATGTGACTTCTGCACGTCAACAGTTATTCTAAACTGATTGTGCCTTCCATCGTCAGATTGCAGCTGCTACGCAACTTGAGGCCAGGCAAGTACCAGCATGGGAGACTGGCTGGGAATCCCTTGTTCTGTTGTCATTTTGGCTGCTGCTATTGTCATTTGGATTTTTGAATTTTTGTTTATAAAATCTAACATTTTCCTCCTCATTTTATTCCTTTTGAAAAGACGCGCACATGTAATATCTCTACGTCAATGGCCATTCTAAGCTGAATGTGCATGCCCTCATCAGATCATAACTGCTTCACAGCTTGAGGCTGGGCAAGTACTGGCATGGGAGACTGGCTGGGAATCCCCGGTACAGTTGGCATTTTGACTGCTGCTATTGTCATTTGGATTTTTGTTTTTAAAATCAAAACTTTCCCTCCCCCATTTTATTCCTTTTGAAAAGACATACACATGTGACATCTGCACATCAATGGACATTCTAAGCTGAATGTTCCTGCCCTCATCAGATTGCAACTGTTATGCAGCTTGAGGCTGGCCTATTACCAGCATGGGAGACTGGCTGGGAATCCCCGGTTCCATTGACTTTTTGGCTGCTGCTATTGTCATTTGGATTTTTGTTTTTAAAATCTAACCTTTCCCTCCCCATTTTATTCCTTTTGAAAAGACTCCCACATGTGACATCTGTATATCAACAGGTTTTATAAGCTGAATGTGCCTGCCCTCGTCAGATTGCAGCCACTATGCAGCTTGAGGCTGGGTAAGTACCAGCATGGGAGACTGCAAGGGAATCACTAGTTCTATTAACATTTTGGCTGCTGCTATTGTCATTTGGATTTTTGGATTTTTTTCTTTTAAATCTAACCTTTCCCTCCCTATTTTGTTCCTTTTGAAAAGACGCGCACATGTGACATCTGTACCTGAATGGCCATTCTAAGCTGAATGTGCCTGCTCTTATCTGATCGCAGCCGCTATGCAGCTTGAGGCCGAGCAAGTACCGCGTGGGAGACTGGCTGGAAATCTTTGGTTCTGTTGACATTTTGGCTGCTGCTATTGTCATTTGGATTTTTGGATTTTTGTTTTTAAAATCTAACCTTTCCCTCCCCATTTTATTCCTTTTGAAAAGACGCTCACATGTGACAACTGTACGTCAATGGCCATTCTAAGTTGAATGTGCCTGCCATTGTCAGATCGCAGCCGCTACGCAACTTGAGGCCGGTCAAGTACCGGCATGTGAGACTGGCTGGGAATCCACGGTTCCATTGACATTATGGTTGCTGCTATTGTCATTTGGATTTTTGTTTTTAAAATCTAACTTTTCCCTCCCCATTTTATTCCTTTTGAAAAGACACGCACATGTGACATTGGCACGTCAATGGCCATTCTAAGCTGAATGTGCCTGCCCTCGTCAGATCACAGCTGCAATGCAGCTTGAGGCTGGGCAAGTACCAGCATGGGACACTGGCTGGGAATGCCCAGTTTTGTTGAAATTTTGGCAGCTGCTTTTGTCATTTGGATTTTTGTTTTTGAAATCTAACTTTTCCCTCCCCAATTTATTCCTTTTGAAAAGACACGCACATGTGACATCCACACATCAACGGCCACACTCAGCTTAATGTGTCTACCCTCATTTGATCACAGCAGCTATGCAGCTTGTTTCTGGGCAAATACCAGCATGGGAGACTGGCTGGGAATCCTGGTTCTGTTAACATTTTGGCTGGTGCTATTGTCATTTGGATTTTTGGCTTTTTGCTTTTAAATTCTAACTTTTCCCTCCCCATTTTATTCCTTTTGAAAAGACACGCACATGTGACATTGGCACGTCAACGGCCATTCTAAACTGAATGTGCCTGCCCTCGTCAGATCACAGCTGCAATGCAGCTTGAGGCTGGGTATGTACCAGCATGGAAGAGTGGCTGGGAGTCCCTGTTTCCATTGACATTTTGTCTGCTGCTTTTGTAATTTGGATATCTGTTTATAAAATCTAAAATTTCCCTCCCCATTTTATTCATTTTGAAAAGACACGCACATGTGACATCTGCACATCAATGGCCTTTCTAAGCTGAATGTGCTTGTCCTCGTCAGATTGCAGCTGCTACGTAGCTTGAGATTGGGCAAGTACCATCATGGGAGACTGGCTGGGAATCCCAAGTAGAGATGAGCGTTGTTCTACTCAAACTGTTCGCCAATCTCAAATTCAAGCCGCTCGGCAAACACGAACGATTTGAGAAATATTCGGCTGTTCAATAACTGTTCATGCACCAAAATCATAACTGGATTATTTCTCAGTAATGATGAAAATTATTGTTAATACGCAGTTTGAGTGTACAGCGGGGTGGGGGGAGGGGCATTGGATGGATCTCTGCAGGAACAATGAAGACCTCCATCAGGTTGCAAACTGAATATATTTATTTCTGCATCTACCTCTGAAAAAATATTGGGCTTCTAGCTGTGTGTGGGACTTGTTGTATTAGTCCATCTATACTGACCTCCATCAGGTTGCAAACTTAATATATTTTTTTCTGCATCTACCTCTGAAAAAATATTGGGCTTCTAGCTGTGTGTGGGACTTGTTGTATTAGTCCATCTATACTGACCTCCATCAGGTTGCAAACTTAATATATTTTTTTCTGCATCTACCTCTGAAAAAATATTGGGCTTCTAGCTGTGTGTGGGACTTGTTGTATTAGTCCATCTATACTGACCTCCATCAGGTTGCAAACTTAATATATTTTTTTCTGCATCTACCTCTGAAAAAATATTGGGCTTCTAGCTGTGTGTGGGACTTGTTGTATTAGTCCATCTATACTGACCTCCATCAGGTTGCAAACTGAATATTGTAGCGCTGGCGTCCCTGCCCTCTGCTAGGCAGGGACGCTGCTCCCCTCACCGCTCTGCTCCGTGCCCGGCGTCCTCTCCCCGCTCTGCTGTCAGCGCGCGCTCCGTCCCGGCGTCCTCCTCCTGCTCTGCTCTCAGCGCGCGCTCCTTCCCGGCCCCTGTGCTTAGGGCGCGCGCTCCCCTCCTCTTAAAGGGGCCGCGCGCGCCGCCCTAAAGAGTCCCCGGCCAATGGCCGGAGGACCTCATCATATATAAGGCACCTCCTCCAAAATGGAGGTGCCCGAGCAATGTTGTTTGCACCTGTGTCTCACCTGTGCTTCAGCCCTCAGGTCCCGTTGCCAGTTACCTGCCAGTTACCTGCCAGTTACTTGCCAGTTACCTGCCTGATTCCTGCCTGAATACTTGTTACCTGTCTGCCAGTCTGAGGTCCGACGGTCTGCTTCACTACTCCTGTCAGTCTGTCTAAGGACCAGCCTGCCCGCTCACCTGGGAGCGCATACCAGCTACCTGCCTGCTTGCCTGAGGTCCGACGGTCTGCCTTACTACTCCGGTCAGTCTGTCTATGGACCAGCTTGCCCGCTCACCTGGGAGCGCTTCTCCGTTACCTGCCTGCTTGCCAGCCCGGAGGCTCCGTTGTCACGTGCTGTGACCACCAGCTATCTCAGAGACTCTTGCCCGCTCACCTGGGAGCGCTTCTCCGTTACCTGCCTGCCTGCCAGCCCGGAGGCTCCGCCGTCACGTGCCGTGACCACCTGCTATTCCAGAGACTCTCGCTCGCTCACCTGGGAGCGCTTCTCCGTTACCTGCCTGCCTGCCAGCCCGGAGGCTCTGCCGTCACGTGCCGTGACCACCTGCTATTCCAGAGACTCTCGCTTGCTCACCTGGGAGCACACATCTACCATCTGCCTGCTAGCCTACCCGGAGGCTCTGCCATCACAGGTCGTACCTACCCCTTACCCAGAGACTGCCCTGATCACTTGCCGTAACTCCCTGTCCGTTCACCCAGAGACTGCCGCCCGCTCCCTTACAAGGGCCGCCCCCTTGTATAGTAGCTCAGAGGTTCCGCCTCCCGGACCCGTTACAAATATATTTTTTTCTGCATCTACCTCTGAAAAAATATTGGGCTTCTAGCTGTGTGTGGGACTTGTTCTATTAATCCACCTATACAGACCTCCATCAGGTTGCAAACTGAATATATTTTTTTCTGAATCTACCTCTGAAAAAATCTTGGGCTTCTAGCTGTATCTGGGACTTGTTGTATTAGTCCATCTATACTGACCTCCATCAGGTTGCAAACTGAATATATTTTTTTCTGCATCTACCTCTGAAAAAATATTGGGCTTCTAGCTGTGTGTGGGACTTGTTCTATTAATCCATCTTTACAGACCTCCATCAGGTTGCAAACTGAATATATTTTTTTCTGCATCTACCTCTGAAAAAATATTGGGCTTCTAGCTGTGTGTGGGACTTGTTGTATTAGTCCATCTATACTGACCTCCATCAGGTTGCAAACTGCATATATTTTTTTCTTCATCTACCTCTGAAAAAATATTGGGCTTCTAGCTGTGTGTGGGACTTGTTCTATTAATCCATCTATAGAGATCTCCATCAGGTTGCAAACTGAATATATTTTTTTCTGCATCTAGCTCTGAAAAAATATTTGGCCTTCTAGCAGTGTGTGGGACTTTCTCTATTAGTCCATCTATACTGACCTCCATCAGGTTGCAAATTAAAAATAATTTTTTGTCTGCATCTAGCTCTGAAAAAATATTTGGCCTTCTAGCAGTGTGTGGGACTTTCTCTATTAGTCCATCTATAATGACCTCCAATCGGCTGCAAATTAAAAATAATTTTTATCTGCATCTACCTCTGAAAAAATATTTGGCCTTCTAGCTGTGTGTGGGACTTGTTCTATTAGTCCATCTATACTGACCTCCATCAGGTTGCAAACTGAATATAATTTTTTTCTGCATCTACCTCTGAAAAAATATTTGGGCTTCTAGCTGTGTGTAAGACTTGTTCTATTAGTCCATCTATACTGACCTCCATCAGGTTGCAAACTGAATACAATTTTTTTCTGCATCTACCTCTGAAAAAATATTTGGCCTTCTAGCAGTGTGTGGGACTTTCTCTATTAGTCCATCTATACTGACCTCCATCAGGTTGCAAATTAAAAATTATTTTTTGTCTGCATCTAGCTCTGAAAAAATATTTGGCCTTCTAGCAGTGTGTGGGACTTTCTCTATTAGTCCATCTATACTGACCTCCATCAGGTTGCAACTTAAAAATAATTTTTATCTGCATCTAGCTCTGAAAAAATATTTGGCCTTCTAGCAGTGAGTGGGACTTTCTCTATTAGTCCATCTATACAGACCTCCATCAGGTTGCAAATTAAAAAGAATTTTTATCTGCATCTAGGTCTGAAAAAATATTTGGCCTTCTAGCAGTGTGTGGGACTTTCTCTATTAGTCCATCTATACTGACCTCCATAAGGTTGCAAATTAAAAATAATTTTTTGTCTGCATCTAGCTCTGAAAAAATATTTGGCCTTCTAGCAGTGTGTGGGACTTTCTCTATTAGTCCATCTATGCTGAACTCCATTAGGTTGCAAATTCAAAATAATTTTTTGTCTGCATCAAGCTCTGTAAAAATATTTGGCCTTCTAGCAGTGTTTGTGACTTTCTCTATTAGTCCATCTATACTGACCTCCATCAGGTTGCAAACTGAATATATTTTTTTTCTGCATCTTCCTCTGAAAAAATATTGGACTTCTAGCTGTGTGTGGGACTTGTTCTATTAATCCATCTATACAGACCTCCATCAGGTTGCAAACTGAATATAATTTTTTTCTGCATCTACCTCTGAAAAAAAATTTGGCCTTCTAGCAGTGTGTGGGACTTTCTCTATTAGTCCATCTATACTGACCTCCATCAGGTTGCAAATTAAAAATAATTTTTTGTCTGCATCTAGCTCTGAAAAAATATTTGGCCTTCTAGCAGTGTGTGGGACTTTCTCTATTAGTCCATCTATACTGACCTCCATCAGGTTGCAAATTCAAAATCATTTTTTGTCTGCATCTAGCTCTGAAAAAATATTTGACCTTCTAGCAGTGTGTGGGACTTTCTCTATTAGTCCATCTATACTGACCTCCATCAGGTTGCAAATTAAAAATAATTTTTATCTGCATCTAACTCTGAAAAAATATTTGGTCTTCTAGCAGTGTGTGGGACTTTCTCTATTAGTCCATCTATACTGACCTCCATAAGGTTGCAAATTCAAAATAATTTTTTGTCTGCATCTAGCTCTGAAAAAATATTTGGCCTTCTAGCAGTGTGTGGGACTTTCTCTATTAGTCCATCTATGCTGACTTCCATCAGGTTGCAAATTCAAAATAATTTTTTGTCTGCATCTAGCTCTGAATAAATATTTGGCCTTCTAGCAGTGTGTGGGACTTTCTCTATTAGTCCATCTATACTGACCTCCATCAGGTTGCAAATTAAAAATATTTTTTATCTGCATCTAGCTCTGAAAAAATATTTGGCCTTCTAGCAGTGTTTGGGACTTTCTCTATTAGTCCATCTATACTGACCTCCATCAGGTTGCAAACTGAATATATTTTTTTACTGCACCTACCTCTGAAAAAATATTGGGCTTCTAGCTGTGTGTGGGACTTGTTCTATTAATCCATCTATACAGACCTCCATCAGGTTGCAAACTGAATATAATTTTTTTCTACATCTACCTCTGAAAAAAATTTGGCCTTCTAGGTGTGTGTGGACTTTCTCTATTAGTCCATCTATACTGACCTCCATCAGGTTGCAAATTCAAAATCATTTTTTGTCTGCATCTAGCTCTGAAAAAATATTTGACCTTCTAGCAGTGTGTGGGACTTTCTCTATTAGTCCATCTATACTGACCTCCATCAGGTTGCAAATTAAAAATAATTTTTATCTGCATCTAACTCTGAAAAAATATTTGGTCTTCTAGCAGTGTGTGGGACTTTCTCTATTAGTCCATCTATACTGACCTCCATAAGGTTGCAAATTCAAAATAATTTTTTGTCTGCATCTAGCTCTGAAAAAATATTTGGCCTTCTAGCAGTGTGTGGGACTTTCTCTATTAGTCCATCTATGCTGACTTCCATCAGGTTGCAAATTCAAAATAATTTTTTGTCTGCATCTAGCTCTGAATAAATATTTGGCCTTCTAGCAGTGTGTGGGACTTTCTCTATTAGTCCATCTATACTGACCTCCATCAGGTTGCAAATTAAAAATATTTTTTATCTGCATCTAGCTCTGAAAAAATATTTGGCCTTCTAGCAGTGTTTGGGACTTTCTCTATTAGTCCATCTATACTGACCTCCATCAGGTTGCAAACTGAATATATTTTTTTACTGCATCTACCTCTGAAAAAATATTGGGCTTCTAGCTGTGTGTGGGACTTGTTCTATTAATCCATCTATACAGACCTCCATCAGGTTGCAAACTGAATATAATTTTTTTCTACATCTACCTCTGAAAAAAATTTGGCCTTCTAGGTGTGTGTGGACTTTCTCTATTAGTCCATCTATACTGACCTCCATCAGGTTGCAAATTAAAAATAATTTTTTGTCTGGATCTAGCTCTGAAAAAATATTTGGCCTTCTAGCAGTGTGTGGGACTTTCTCTATTAGTCCATCTATACTGACCTCCATCAGTTGTAAATTCAAAATCATTTTTTGTCTGCATCTAGCTCTGAAAAAATATTTGACCTTCTAGCAGTGTGTGGGACTTTCTCTATTAGTCCATCTATACTGACCTCCATCAGGTTGCAAATTAAAAATAATTTTTATCTGCATCTAGCTCTGAAAAAATATTTGGCCTTCTAGCAGTGTGTGGGACTTTCTCTATTAGTCCATCTATACTGACCTCCATCAGGTTGCAAATTCAAAATAATTTTTTGTCTGCATCTAGCTCTGAAAAAATATTTGGCCTTCTAGCAGTGTGTGGGACTTTCTCTATTAGTCCATCTATACTGACCTCCATCAGGTTGCAAATTAAAAATATTTTTTTGTCTGCATCTAGCTCTGAAAAAATATTTGGCCTTCTAGCAATGTGTGGGACTTTCTCTATTAGTCCATCTATACTGACCTCCATCAGGTTGCAAATTAAAAATAATTTTTTGTCTGCATCTAGCTCTGAAAAAATATTTGGCCTTCTAGCAGTGTGTGGGACTTAATCTATTAGTCCATCTATACTGCCCTCCATCAGGTTGCAACTTAAAAATAATTTTTATCTGCATCTAGCTCTGAAAAAATATTTGGCCTTCTAGCAGTGAGTGGGACTTTCTCTATTAGTCCATCTATACAGACCTCCATCAGGTTGCAAATTAAAAAGAATTTTTATCTGCATCTAGGTCTGAAAAAATATTTGGCCTTCTAGCAGTGTGTGGGACTTTCTCTATTAGTCCATCTATACTGACCTCCATAAGGTTGCAAATTAAAAATAATTTTTTGTCTGCATCTAGCTCTGAAAAAATATTTGGCCTTCTAGCAGTGTGTGGGACTTTCTCTATTAGTCCATCTATGCTGAACTCCATTAGGTTGCAAATTCAAAATAATTTTTTGTCTGCATCTAGCTCTGTAAAAATATTTGGCCTTCTAGCAGTGTTTGGGACTTTCTTTATTAGTCCATCTATACTGACCTCCATCAGGTTGCAAACTGAATATATTTTTTTTCTGCATCTTCCTCTGAAAAAATATTGGACTTCTAGCTGTGTGTGGGACTTGTTCTATTAATCCATCTATACAGACCTCCATCAGGTTGCAAACTGAATATAATTTTTTTCTGCATCTACCTCTGAAAAAAAATTTGGCCTTCTAGCAGTGTGTGGGACTTTCTCTATTAGTCCATCTATACTGACCTCCATCAGGTTGCAAATTAAAAATAATTTTTTGTCTGCATCTAGCTCTGAAAAAATATTTGGCCTTCTAGCAGTGTGTGGGACTTTCTCTATTAGTCCATCTATACTGACCTCCATCAGGTTGCAAATTCAAAATCATTTTTTGTCTGCATCTAGCTCTGAAAAAATATTTGACCTTCTAGCAGTGTGTGGGACTTTCTCTATTAGTCCATCTATACTGACCTCCATCAGGTTGCAAATTAAAAATAATTTTTATCTGCATCTAACTCTGAAAAAATATTTGGCCTTCTAGCAGTGTGTGGGACTTTCTCTATTAGTCCATCTATACTGACTTCCATCAGGTTGCAAATTCAAAATAATTTTTTGTCTGCATCTAGCTCTGAAAAAATATTTGGCCTTCTAGCAGTGTGTGGGACTTTCTCTATTAGTCCATCTATACTGACCTCCATCAGTTTGCAAATTAAAAATCATTTTTTGTCTGCATCTAGCTCTGAAAAAATATTTGGCCTTCTAGCAGTGTGTGGGACTTTCTCTATTAGTCCATCTATACTGACCTCCATCAGGTTGCAAATTCAAAATAATTTTTTGTCTGCATCTAGCTCTGAAAAAATATTTGGCCTTCTAGCAGTGTGTGGGACTTTCTCTATTAGTCCATCTATACTGACCTCCATCAGGTTGCAAATTAAAAATAATTTTTATCTGCATCTAGGTCTGAAAAAATATTTGGCCTTCTAGCAGTGTGTGGGACTTTCTCTATTAGTCCATCTATACTGACCTCCATCAGGTTGCAAATTAAAAATAATTTTTTGTCTGCATC
Source organism: Phyllobates terribilis (assembly GCF_046119375.1). Taxonomy (NCBI): domain Eukaryota; kingdom Metazoa; phylum Chordata; class Amphibia; order Anura; family Dendrobatidae; genus Phyllobates; species Phyllobates terribilis. Next base: position 4,987,880 of record NW_027362813.1, read on the forward strand.
TAGCTCTGAAAAAATATTTGGCCTTCTACCAGTGTGTGGGACTTTCTCTATTAGTCCATCTATACTGACCTCCATTAGGTTGCAAATTCAAAATAATTTTTTGACTGCATCTAGCTCTGAAAAAATATTTGGCCTTCTAGCAGTGTGTGGGACTTTCTCTATTAGTCCATCTATACTGACCTCCATCAGGTTGCAAATTCAAAATAATTTTTTGTCTGCATCTAGCTCTGAAAAAATATTTGGCCTTCTAGCAGTGTGTGGGTCTTTCTCTATTAGTCCATCTATACTGACCTCCATCAGGTTGCAAATTAAAAATAATTTTTATCTCCATCTAGCTCTGAAAAAATATTTGGCCTTCTAGCAGTGAGTGGAACTTTCTCTATTAGTCCATCTATACTGACCTCCATCAGGTTGCAAATTAAAAATAATTTTTATCTGCATCTAGCTCTGAAAAAATATTTGGCCTTCTAGCAGTGTGTGGGACTTTCTCTATTTGTCCATCTATACTGACCTCCATCAGGTTGCAAATTAAAAATAATTTTTTGTCTGCATCTAGCTCTGAAAAAATATTTGGCCTTCTAGCAGTGTGTGGGACTTTCTCTATTAGTCCATCTATACTGACCTCCATCAGGTTGCAGATTCAAAATAATTTTTTGTCTGCATCTAGCTCTGAAAAAATATTTGGCCTTCTAGCAGTGTGTGGGACTTTCTCTATTAGTCCATCTATACTGACCTCCATCAGGTTGCAAATTAAAAATAATTTTTATCTGCATCTAGCTCTGAAAAAATATTTGGCCTTCCAGCAGTGTTTGGGAATTTCTCTATTAATCCATCTATACTGACCTCCATCAGGTTGCAAACTGAATATATTTTTTTTCTGCATCTACCTCTGAAAAAATATTGGGCTTCTAGCTGTGTGTGGGACTTGTTCTATTAATCCATCTATACAGACCTCCATCAGGTTGCAAACTGAATATAATTTTTTTCTGCATCTATCTCTGAAAAAAAATTTGGCCTTCTAGCAGTGTGTGGGACTTTCTCTATTAGTCCATCTATACTGACCTCCATCAGGTTGCAAATTAAAAATAATTTTTTGTCTGCATCTAGCTCTGAAAAAATATTTGGCCTTCTAGCAGTGTGTGGGACTTTCTCTATTAGTCCATCTATACTGACCTCCATCAGGTTGCAAACTGAATATATTTTTTTTCTGCATCTACCTCTGAAAAAATATTGGGCTTCTAGCTGTGTGTGGGACTTGTTCTATTAATCCATCTATACAGACCTCCATCAGGTTGCAAACTGAATATAATTTTTTTCTGCATTTACCTCTGAAAAAAAATTTGGGCTTCTAGCTGTGTGTGGGACTTGTTCTATTAGTCCATCTATACTGACCTCCATCAGGTTGCAAACTGAATATAATTTTTTTCTGCATCTAGCTCTGAAAAAATATTTGGCCTTCTAGCAGTGTGTGGGACTTTCTCTATTAGTCCATCTATACTGACCTCCATCAGGTTGCATATTAAAAATAATTTTTTGTCTGCATCTAGCTCTGAAAAAATATTTGGCCTTCTAGCAGTGTGTGGGACTTTCTCTATTAGTCCATCTATACTGACCTCCATCAGGTTGCAAATTCAAAATATTTTTTTGTCTGCATCTAGCTCTGAAAAAATATTTGGCCTTCTAGCAGTGTGTTGGACTTTCTCTATTAGTCCATCCATACTGAACTCCATCAGGCTGCAAATTAAAAATAATTTTTTTCTGCATCTACCTCTGAAAAAATATTTGGGCTTCTAGCTGTGTGTGGGACTTGTTCTATTAGTCCATCTATACTGACCTCCATCAGGTTGCAAATTGAATATAATTTTTTTCTGCATCTAACCCAGCCAATAGTTTTGGCCTAATGCCACAGTTTGGTCACTCAGCTCTGCTCGGTTCCCATCCATTGTTTTTTTGTGCAAACAACTCCAGAGTTGTGAATTAGTTAACCACCAAAATGAGTGGAAAAAGGCCTGCTGCTGGTGGAAAGGGGAATAGGCGTGTTGGGAAGGGGAAAAAAGGTTGTGTCCGTGGGGTAGGAGTTAAAGCAACAGCAACATCTGCAGAAGAAAGACCATCTTCCAGCCAAACTAAAATGTCTACTTCTTTTAGCGGACAATGTGATAAGATCCCTTTCTTACGGCCACGCCAATCGCTACAAATTCCAGATGAGGCACAAAAACAGCAGGTGCTTCAACGGATATCAAGTGCTCCTTTAAGTGTGCTCTCCTCCACATCAACTTCAACATCACAAATACTCCAGTCCTCAAAGGTGTCACCCCAATCGCACTTGCTTCCTCACAGCTCTCTAATCTCCAGCTGCCCGTCTGAGTATGAGGTAGAACAGATGGTTGAGTCTGCAGAGCTGTTTGCTCATACTATAGCCTGGGAATCAGAGGTCGACTCCACCACTTCTGTGAATCCAGACGATAAAATGATCTGCACTGATGCCCAGAATCTTTATGAGTCGGATCCAGGACCAGACGCAGAAGGTTCTGACCATAATGTAGACCCTCATTCCCAAACTGTAACTCCTGTTGGTGGAGACAATGAGGAAGACGATGATGAGACTCAAATACCTGATTGGAGCGACAACTTTAGTTTTTTGTCAGGGCAGGAACAGGCTGGCTCTGAGGACGACGAGTGTGATAACGCACAGGGTGATGATGATGAGGTTGGAGATCCCACTTACTGTCAACCCACAGTCAGCCAAGAGATGAGGTCAGCAGAGGAGGTGGAGGAAGATGCTAGTGACGACGAGGTCAGGTTGCGCCTTCCTGGACAGAGACATTTTACTGGAAGCACGTCAACAACTGCATCCTCAAACACAACTCTGCCTCTCACCAAAAATCGTGGTGGCTCTTCAGGTCGCATGGGTGCTAAGCCTTGCATAGCCTGGGCATTTTTTCAGATCGATAAAGATGACCCAACTCGTGTTATCTGTAACATTTGTCAGCAAAAGCTAAGTAGAGGCCAAAAAATACAAAGTTTGAGTACTTCATGCATGAACCGGCACATGGACATGAAGCATAAGTTGCAGTGGGAAGCTCAGTGTGCTACAATGCGGCCTAGCCGGCTGGGCCAACCACCGTCTGCCATATCTTGTGCATCCGCGGCCTCTTCATCCTCTGTGACTGGGGGGACAGCAGTCACACCTGTTTTGAGGCGCAGATCTAAGAGGTTGAATTTCACCATCTGCAAGCTCTTGGCTACAGAAATGCTGCCTTTCCGCCTGGTGGACACAGAGGATTTTCGAGACCTTATGTCCGTCGCAGTGCCCCAGTACCAGATGCCTAGTCGGCACTACTTCTCAAAGAAAGGTGTGCCTGCGCTCCACCAGCATGTCACACACAACATCACCGCTTCTTTGAGAAACTCTGTGTGTGACAGGGTGCATTTCACCACAGACACTTGGAGGAGTAGGCATGGACAGGGGCGTTACATGTCGCTGACTGGGCACTGGGTAACTATGGTGACAGCAGGACAAGGGGCTGCTGTCCAAGTCTTGCCGTCCCCACGAGTTGTGCGTCAATCCTCTTTATGTCAAAGTTCCTCCACTGCTTCTGCCTCCTCAACCTCCTCTCGGTCTTCCACCTGCACCCAAAGCCTGTCTGGTCATGCCACAAGCTTTCTAACTGCGCAGAAGGGATCCTGCACACCTCCTTACTATGCTGGCAGTAGGGCTCAACGTCATCAGGCGGTTTTTACTTTGAAATCTCTGGGAAATGTGAGTCACACAGCTGAGGAGTTGTGGTCAGCTCTGGAGAACCAATTTCATGAATGGTTGTCTCCACTGGACCTGAAACCAGGGAAGGCCGTGTGCGACAATGCTGCAAACCTGGGTGCGGCCCTTCGCCGGGGCAATGTCACACACGTGCCTTGTATGGCTCACGTGTTGAACCTGGTTGTCCAGCAATTTTTAGCCCACTATCCCAGACTAGATGGCCTTCTGCAGAGGGCACGGTCGCTGTGTGCTCACTTCCGCCGTTCGCATCCCGCAGCTCAGCGACTTACATCTCTACAGAAGTCGTTGGGCCTGCCACTTCACCGGCTAAAATGCGATGTGCCTACCCAGTGGAATTCAACTCTGCACATGTTGCAGCGACTGTGGCAGCACCGACAAGCCCTGGTGCAATACGTTCTGACGTATAGCCTGGGCCAACGAGATCCAGAGGTGGGGCAAATCACGCTGGAGGAGTGGTCTCAGATCAGGGACCTATGCACCCTTCTGCACAGTTTTGAAATGGCGACGAAGATGTTTAGTGCTGACGATGCCATTATCAGCATGACTATTCCGGTGATTTACATGCTGGAGCACATGTTAAACAAAATTCCGAGTCAGCTGGTGGCACAAGAGGAGGTGGAGGAAGTAGAGGAGGAGGAGTTGTATGCGGAAGGGCTAACATCTGCAAGGTCAAGACGGTCGGCAGCACCAAGGCGGCAGGCATGTGAGGGTGGGGGAGATGGTTTTACCAGGGCGCATGGTAGCAGCCAAACTAGTGAGGAAGGTGCAGGAGCCCAGGAAGAAGTGGAGGACGAACTGATGGAAGACTCATCAGATGAGGGAGACCTTGATCACATTTCTGTTGTGCGAGGTTGGGGGGAGAGGACAGAGGAAGGAAGTATGATTGCTACCTCGCCACCAACACAACAGGGACTTGGTGCTCTTGGATGCGCAACACACATCAGTGCCTTCTTGCTGCACTACCTGCAACATGACCCTCGAATTGTGAGAATTAGAAATAATCCTGACTACTGGGTTGCCACACTGTTAGATCCCCGGTACAAAAGTAAATTTGCAGAAATTATTCCTGCCATAGAAAGGGATGCACGCATGCAGGAGTATCAGCAGAGTCTGTTGCAGAATCTTACATGTGCTTTTCCACAAAACACCAGTGGTGCACGTAGTGAATCTCACAGTTCCAACTTGCCAACCGTGGGACCGTCAAGTGTTCAGCACTCAAACCGTAACAGAACCACAGTATCTGCTGGTAACATCAATTTTGCGGAATCATTTCACCACTTTTTTAGCCTATCCTTTGCAAGGCCACAGGAGACAAGAAGTCTGACACATAGTCAACGCCTAGAGACAGGAGTATCTCCAAGTAAACATTGAAGCCATGACTGTGTCACTGGACCCTTGCTCTTTTTGGGCTTCCAATCTGGATAAATGGCCAGAGCTAGCCACTTACGCCTTGGAGATCTTGTCATGCCCCGCAGCCAGCGTTCTGTCTGAACGTGTGTTCAGCGCTGCTGGTGGTGTGCTGACAGATAAGCGCACGCGGCTCTCCACTGATAATGTACACAGACTCACGTTCATAAAGATGAACAAATCATGGATCCGAAACAACTTTTCTACCCCTGTGTCATCCTGGGGAGAGTAAAAGCTTGATGATTGGTTAAAATCAACTCACCAACCGTTTTAAGCTTTCAAATTACTAATCATGTTTATCTGTATCTTGGCTGGAAAATAATTTGGGCTTTGTAGCAGTGTGCAGCACTGATTCTATTAGGCCATCTATAATAAGCTCCACCAGATTTAAAATTACTAATCATGTTTATCTGTATCTTGGCTGGAAAATAATTTGGGCTTTGTAGCAGTGTGCAGCACTGATCCTATTTGGCCATCTATACTAAGCTCCACCAGATTTAAAATTAATAATAATTTTTAGCTGCATCTAGCCCGGAAAATAATTTTGGGGCTCCGAGATGCGCAAGACACATAAGTTCCTTCTTGCTGCACTACCTGCAACATGACCCTCATATTGTCAGAATTCAAAGTAATCATGACTACTGGGTTGCCACACTCTTAGATCCCCCAAACTTTTCGATCAACCTTTTCATTTTAATAAAGACCAAAAAAATGGTCATTTTTGAAATTATAAGCATTAACAGGTTATTATAAACTGAAATCAAACAGTTTTCAACTCAAAACTTTATTCTAGGTGATGTTACATTTTCACATAGGACCACTTGTTTGAAATGAGCTTCTGAACTCTCTCGTCCATTGAATTTGTCAGGTTTTGGATGGTTTCTGCTTCAATTGTTTTGCATGAGGACAGAATACCCTCCCAGAGCTGTTGCTTAGATGTGAACTGCCTCCCGCCATCATAGACACTCCTTTTGATGATGCTCCAGAGGTTCTGAATGGGGTAGAGGTCAGGGGAGCATGGGGGTCACACCATAAGTTTGTCCACTTTTATGCCCATATCAGGCAGAGATGAAGATGTGTTCTGTGCAGCATGAGATGGTGCATTATCATGCATAAAAATGATCTTGCTGTGAAATACACGGGTATCTTCTTGAACCATGGCAGGAAGTGCTGTTTGAGAAAATCCACATACATTATGGAGTTCATCTTTACCCCTTCAGGGATCCTAAAGGGGACGACAATCTCTCTCCCCATGATTCTAGCCCAAAACATTACTCCACCTCTTCCTTGTTGGCGCTGTAGCCGTGTTTGCGTGGGGTGTCCATCAACCAGCCATCCCCCACTCCATCCATCTGGACCATCGAGCGCTGCACGGCACTCATCCGTGAACAAAACAGTTTTGAAATCAGTCTTCATGTAATGTTTGGCCCACTGGAGCCGTTTCTGCTTGTGTGAAGTGGATAGAGGAGGTCGATAGGATGGCGTATGCACAGCTGCAAACCTCTGAAGGACCCTGCATCTTGTTGTTTGGGGGACGTTGGAGGCACCAGCAGCTTCAAAAACTTGTCTGCAGCTATGACAAGGCTTTTTTGCCACTGCTCTTTTAACCTGACGTAATTGCCTGGAGAAAAGAGTCCTCAATTTGCCCTTATCAGCATGCACACGTGTGTACTGTGAATCAGCTACATACTTCTTGATTGCCAAGACACTTCATCCTGATCATCGCACAATGTTGTTTGTAGTCATGCCTTGACCTAAACACTCCACAATTTGTTGCTTCTCAGCAGCCGACACATCCTTTTTCTTTCCCATTTTGGCAGAAAATGTAGGCTGCTTAATAATGTGAGACAGCCTTCTTAAGTAGTCTTGCCTTTCATTGGACACACCTGCCAAACTAAATAGCACAGGTGTCTGCAATTGCTTACAGTAATATAAAGAGCCCTGACACACATCACCATCAATGAGTTTAACTGACAAACAAACAAATTCTTCCCTTATCACTCCTAAACACTTTTTGCATAATAATTTGGAACACAGTGTACATGTGCTTTTCCACAAAACACCAGTGGTTCACGTAGTGAATCTTACAGTTCTAACTTGCCATCCGTGGTCTGTATGGAGTTGTTCAATAAAGGGCCCAAAATTAAGATAACATAGATGGGAGAGGTCTCTATGAATAGGAATTCCTAAGTATTTGATACCCTGTGAGGGCCAGACAAAGGGAAAGTTGGACTAGGATGGAATCCTGTATGGATTTGGGGAGGGAGACATCGAGGGCCTCAGATTTTGCTGCATTGATTTTAAAATTTGACCATGTAACAAAGTGATCTATTTCAGCCATAACAGCATGGATGGATATATGTGATTGAGTGATATATACAAGGACATCATCAGCAAATAGAGAGCACTTGTACTCGGTGCCTCCCACCTCAATCCACCTAATATTCTGGTTATGGCAGGTGCTCCGTCACTAGGATGTATAAGAGAGGGGACAGAGGACATCCCTGCCTTGTCCCATTGGTGATTGTGAAAGGTGATGAAAATGTTCTGATGCACCCCCTGGGCCTTGGGACACCCGGAGCCGGACCCTTTTTGGTGGATGCTGGTGGTTGTAGTCTCCATGGCGGCGACCCGGTTCCGTGGCTCAGGGCGGTCAAACCAGTGGCGGAACTATTTATGTGATTTTGATGTTTAAATGTCCGACAACGCCACCAGTGGATTGCGGTCAGAGTGAACCGCCGCTGCAGGGCAGACCGCTGAGGCTGGTGTTGTGGGTGCAGCAGAGCGTAGCATAACTCCCCACGGGAGGAGTATAGCCTCAGGGCAGTGTATGCGGAGGATGGGGGTGATGGTGCAGGGTAGCAGCAGTAACGACACGGAGTCAGTGATGCAGTCCAGGGCCTTTACTCACAGTTCTTATTATCCAGACCACATCTGCAGGTAACGGCTGCCCACGTCGTACTGTGCTCACCAGGTGAGTGGCTCAGACACTCCCAGATAACTTTGGAGCGCTTCACAGGACCCCCTTTGTGTGTCCTCTGTCTGGCCTTTCTTACCAACCCTTCTGTCCGGCTGCCTCGGGCCTCCTCTTGGTAAACTTGGCGCCAGTTTCCCTGACCCTATGTGGTGCCTTCCTAGCGGGCATAGCGAGGGGCTGCGCCACATAAAATGTCACAGCCTCCGGTTTCTAGCTGAGGGTCGTTTCCTGACTCCACTAGTTTCGGGGACCGGTCTCCCCCTTTGGCCTGACCCCTCCACGCAGGTGGATTCGGGCGTGCGGTGGCGACTCGCCCGTCCTCACCCCTGGGATCCCTTCATTCCTCGTTCCTGGAGCCTTCTCCGCTCCTCTTCCTTCCTTCTCCCTCTTCCAGGCCTGGGCCTCTGTTACTAGACCCGCCTCCGGAGCAGAGCTTATGCAGAGCCCCTGCTCCCTGCCACTTCTGCTCAGACTTCTCCGCACTGAACTAAGATGGTGCCCACCTTTTATACTCCCTTCTCAATGCACCCAGGAACTGCTTCCTCCCTGCTCCTGCGCTACAGGGTTCCCCTTCCTCAGTGTTCCCTCCCCCCACTCCAGCCAGGGACAGGGACTGACGTGCCCATCTCAGAGGCATATTGGTCGCCCTGCCCCACGGCAATGTGGTGTAATGCATGCAGGTGTCGGGTCCTGATCCACACTCCATCCTTACCTGAGAGTGAGATATCACACCTCTGGGTGAGGTGCAATACGTCTGTAGCAACCGAGCCCTCAGGGTGCTACAGTTCCATTTATCTTCAGCCTAGGTGACGTATTGTGATACAGGGCCGTGATTTTGGCTATAAAAGGGTCCCCTAGACCCCTACCCCAAGCTTTTTAAGAGAATCATATATGGCGTGCCAGGAGACTCTATGGAATGCTTTCTCAGCATCCAACGAGAGTATCTAATTACAAATTTTTAACTGCATCTAGCCCAGGAAATACTTTGTGCCTAGTAGCAGTGTCTGCTAGTCAGCGGATTATCTCGGCTGTTAAGCAAGCTACACCACCTGTAGTTTGGACACTTAATTTTTTCAAAGGAAATGCTTCGGGACCACGGGATACTCAGTGAAGAGCATCAGGAGGCACCCCAAGGCATAGGGGCTGGGACTGGCAGTAGGATGCCTTGCGGTGGACAGCCGAGCTTGATCCTTATAAAAGCTTTTTAACTGCAGCAGCTTTAGTGGACGCTACTGGAGCTGGAATTACGCTGCTGCTGGCATGAGACTTGCCCTCCAATAGATCCTTGTAAATGGATTTAAAGTGTATTCATTCAAATTAGAGAGACAATTTAAATTAAAAAGCTTAGAGCTGCCTCCACCACAGGGGGGCTCGCTCGACCCACCAGCGGACAGGCACCAGTATTGGAAGAGGGGGGCTGGCTGTCAAGGTTCACCGTGGCTCTGGCACAAACCTGGTGACATGGAGGTGGCATGGGCAGGAGCGGACTGAACATGTTGGCTTCTCACTTTTTGGATTTTAGAAGGGCATGACATGCCTATATCTGTGTCTCCCCCTCCTTTTACTCCTCCACCTCTTTTCTTTTCGCATGACTATATGTACTTGTCACTTTTCCATGTGTTAGTTGTGTCTTCTGAGCAGTTTGTCAGCTTTTGGACACCTTTGAAGGTGTTTTCTATGTGTTTCTATGTGTTTTTGTTTGCCTGCCATTGGTTTTAACGGTGTTCGAAGGTGTTCGACGAACCGAACCGAACTCGAGCACTACGGGGGTGGCTCAACACTAGTACAGACATGGGAGACTGGCTGGGAATTCCTGGTTGCATTGACATTTTGGCTCCTGCTTTTGTCATTTGGATTTTTGGATTTTTGTTTTTAAAATCTAACCTTTCCTTCCCCATTTTATTCCTTTTGAAAAGACGCGTACATGTGACTTCTCCATGTTAACGGCCATTCTAAGCTGATTGGGCCTGCCCTCATCAGACAGCAGCTGCTACACAGCTTGAGGCTGGGCTTATGCTGACATGGGAGACTGGCTGGGAATCCCTGGTTCCATTGATTTTTTGGCTGCTGCTATTGTCATTTGGAATTTTGGATTTTTGTTTTTAAAATCTAACCTTTCCTTCCCCATTTTAATCCTTTTGAAAAGACCCGCACATGGGACTTCTGCCTTTAGCGGCTATTGTTAGCTGAATGTGCCTGCTCTCGTCAGAACACAGCCGCTACCCAGCTTGGGGCCAGGCAAGTACTGGCATGGGAGACTGGCTGGGAATCCCTGATTCTATTGACATGCTGGCTGCTGCTATTGTCTTTTGGATTTTTGTTTTTAAAATTTAACCTTTCCCTCCCCATTTTATTCCTTTTGAAAAGACGCGCACATATGACATCTGTACGTCAACGGCCATTCTAAGCTGAATGTACGTGCCCTTGTCAGATTGCAGCTGCTACTCAGCTTGAGGCTGGGCAAGTACTGGCATGGGAGACTGGCTGGGAATCCTCGGTTCCATTGACATTTTGGCTGCTGCGATTATCATTTGGATTTTTGTTTTTAAAATTTAACCTTTCCCTCCCCATTTTATTCCTTTTGAAAAGACGCGCACATGTGACTGCTGCACATCAAAGGCCATTCTAAGCTGAATGTGCCTACCCTTGTCTTATCAAAGCAGCTGCGCAGCTTGAAGCTGGGCAAATTCCAGCATGGGAGACTGGCTGGGAATCCCCAGTTCCATTGACATTTTGGCTGCTGCTATTGTCATTTGGATTTTTGGATTTTTGTTTTTAAAATCTAACATTTCCCTCCCTATTTTATTCCTTTTGAAAAGACGCGCACATGTGACATCTGCATCTCGATGGCCATTCTAAGCTGAATGTGGCTGCCTTTGTCAAATTGCAACAGCTATGCAGCTTGAGACTGGGTAAGTATTGGCATGGTGGACTGGCTTGGAATTCCTGGTTCCATTGACATTTTGGCTGCTTCTATTGTCATTTGGGATTTTTGTTTGTAAAATTTAACCTTTCCCTCCCCATTTTATTCCTTTTGAAAAGACGCGCACATGTGAAAACTGTGCATCAATGTCCATTCTAAGCTGAATGTGCCTTCCCTCGTCAGATTGCAGCTGCTATGCAGCTTTAAGCCAGGCAAGTACAAGCATGGGAGACTGGCTGTGAATCTCTGGTTCCATTGACATTTTGGCTGCTTCTATTGTCATTTGGGATTTATGTTATTAAAATCTAACCTTTCCCTCCCCATTTTATTCCTTTGAAAAGACGCGCACATGTGACATTTGCACGTCAGAGGCCATTCTAAGCTGAATGTTCCTACCCTCATCAGATTGCAGCCACAATGCAGCTTGAGGTCAGGTAAGTACTGGCATGCGAAACTGGCTGGGAATCCCCTGTTCTAATGACATTTTGGCTGCTGCTATTGTCATTTGGATTTTTGTTTTTAAAATCTAACCTTTCCCTCCCCATTTTATTCCTTTTGAAAAGACACACACATATGACAGCTGCACATCAACGGCTATTCTTAGCTGAATGTGCCTGCTCTCATCAGATTGCAGCTGCTACGGAGCTTGAGACCAGTCAAATACTGACATGGGAGACTGGCTGGGAATCCCCGATTCCGTTGACATTTTGGTTACTGCTATTGTCATTTGGATTTTTGGATTTTTGTTTTTAAAATCTAACCTTTCCCTCCCCATTTTATTCCTTTTGAAAAGACACGCACATGTGACATCTGCATGTCAACGTCCATTCTAAGCTGAAAGTGCCTGGTCTCATCAGATCGCAGCCGCTATGCGGCTTGAGGCTGGGCAAGTACCCACATGGGAGACTGGCTGGGAATCCCTGCTTGTGTTGACATTTTGGCTGCTGCTATTGTCATTTGGATTTTTGGATTTTTGGATTTTAGTTTTTAAAATTTATCCTTTCCATCCCCATTTTATTCCTTTTGAAAAGACGCGCACATGTGACATCTGCAAGTTGACGGCCATTCTAAGCTGAATGTGCCTTCACTCATCAGATTGAAACTGCTACGCAGCTTGGGGCTGGGCAAGCACCAGCATGGGAGACTGGCTTGGAATACTCAGTTCCATTGACATTTTGGTTGCTGCTATTATCATTTGGATTTTTGGATTTTTATTTTTAAAATCTAATCTTTCCCTCCCCATTCTATTCCTTTTGAAAAGACGCGCACATGTATCATCTGGAAGTCAACGGCCATTCTAAGATGAATGCGCCTGCTTTCATCAGAACGCAACAGCTACCCAGTTTGAGGCTGGGTAAGTCCCGGCATGGGAGACTGGCTGGGAATCCCTGGTTCTGTTGACATTGTGGCTGCTGTTATTGTCATTTGGATTTATGTTTTTAAAATCTAACCTTTCCCTCCCATTTTATTCCTTTTGAAAGGACATGCACATGTGACATCTGCATCTCAATGGCCATTCTAAGTTGAGTGTGCCTTCCCTCGTCAGATCACAGTCGCTGCGCAGCTTGAGGCTGGGCAAGCACCTGCATGGCAGACTAGCTGGGAATCACTGGTTCCATTGACATTTTGGCTGCTGCTATTGTCATTTGGATTTTTGATTTTAAAATCTAACCTTTCCCTCACCATTTTATTCCTTTTGAAAAGACGAGTACATGTGACATCTGTGACATCTGTATGTCAATGACCATTCTAAGCTGAATGTACCTGCCTTCATCAGATCGCAGCCTCTACGCAGCTTGAGACAGGGCAATTACCGGCATGGGAGACTGGCTGGGAATCCCCGGTACCTTTGACATTTTGGCTGCTGCTATTGTTATTTGGATTTTGAAAACACGCACACATGTGACATCTGTGACATCTGTATGTCAATGACCATTCTAAGCTGAATGTGCCTACCCTCTTCAGATTGCAGCTTGAAGCTGGGCAAGTACCAGCATGGGAGACTGGCTGGGATTCCCCAGTTCCATTGACATTTTGGCTGCTGCTATTGTCATTTGGATTTTTGGATTTTTGGATTTTTGTTTTTAAAATCTAACCTTTCCCTCCCCATTTTATTCCTTTTGAAAAGACACGCACATGTGACAACTGCACATCAACGGCCATTCTAAGCCAAGTGTGCCTTCCCTCATCAGATTGCAGCTGCTACGCAGCTTGAGACTGGGCAAGTACCAGCATGGGAGACTGGCTGAGAATCCCTATTTTCATTAACATATTGGCAGCTGCTATTGTCATTTCGATTTTTGGATTTTTTGTTTTTAAAATCTAACCTTTCCCTCCCCATTTTATTCCTTTTTGAAAAGACACACACATGTGACATCTGCATATCAATGGCCATTTTAAGCTGAGTGTGCCTTCTCTCATCAGATCGCCAGCCGCTACGCAGCTTAAGTATGGGCAAGTACCAGCATGGGAAACTGGCTGAGAATCCGCGGTTCCATTGACATTTTGGCTGCTGCTATTGTCATTTGTATTTTTGAATTTTTGGATTTTTGTTTTTAAAATCTAACCTTTCCCTCCTCATTTTATTCCTTTTGAAAAGACGAGCACATGTGACATCTGCACGTCAACGGCCATTCTAAGCTGATTGTGCCTGCCCTCGTCAGATTGCAGCCGCTACACAGCTTGAGGCCAGGCAAGTACCAGCATGGTTAATTAGCTGGGAATCCCCTGTTCCGTTGACTTTTTGGCTGGTCCTATTGTCATTTGGATTTTTGGATTTTTTATTTAAAATCTAACCCATCCCTCCCAATTTTATTCCTTTTGAAAAGACACGCACATGTGACATTTGCACGTCAACTGCCATTCTAAGCGGAATGTGGCTCCCATTGTCAGATTGCAGCTGCTATGCAGCTTGAGGCTGCGCAAGTACCAGCATGGGAGACTGGCTGGGAATCCCCGGGTCTGTTCACATTTTGGCTGCTGCTATTGTCATTTGGATTTTTGGATTTCTGTTTTTAAAATCTAACCTTTCCCTCCCCATTATATTCCTATTGAAAAGACACGCACATGTGACATCTTCATGTCAATGGCCATTCTATGCCGAATGTGCCTTCTATCATAAGAACGCAGCCGCTACGCAGCTTGAGGCCGGGAAAGTACCTGCATGGGAAATTGGCTGAGAATTCCCGGTTACGTTGACGTTTTGGCTGCTGCTATTGTCTTTTGGATTTTTTTTTTTTTTTAATCTAACCTTTCCCTCCCCATTTTATTCCTTTTGAAAAGACACGCACATGTGACATCTGCCCGTCAACGGCCATTCTAAGCTGAATGTGCCTGCCCTCGTCAGATTGCAGCCGCTACACAGCTTGAGACTGGGCAAGTACCAGCATGGGAGACTGGCTTGGAATCCCTGGATCCATTGACATTTTGGCTGCTGCTATTGTCATTTGGATTTTTGTTGTTTAATGTATAACCTTTCTCTCCCCATTTTATTCCTTTTGAAAAGACGCGCACATGTGACTCTTGCACGTCAACAGCCATTCTAAGTTGAATGTGCCTTCTCTCATCAGATTGCAGCAGCTATGCAGCTTGAGGCTGGGCCAGTATTAGCATGGGAGACTGGCTGGGAATCCCCAGGGAATTGTCATTAGGATTTTTGTTTGTAAAATCTTACATTTCCCTCCCCATTTCATTCCTTTTGAAAAGAAGCGCACATGTGACATCTGCATGGTAATGGCCATACAAAGCTGAATGTGCCTTCCCTCGTCAGATCACAGCCGCTAAACAGCTTGAGGTTTGGTAAGTACTGGAATGGGAAACTGGCTGGGAATCCCCAGTTCTGTTGAAACTTTGGCTGCTGCTATTGTCATTTGGATTTTTGTTTTTAAAATCTAACCTTTCCCTCCCCATTTTATTCCTTTTGAAAAGACGCGCATGACGCGCCCCCTGGGCCTGTGTTGTGCAGGGGAACCTGGAACCGGGCCTGTTGTAGAATGTTGGGGGTTGTAGTCTCCGTGTGGCGGTGACCCGGTCCGTGCTCAGGGTGGTCAAACCAGTGGCAGTCTTAATGTATAGCAAATGTCCGACTACGCCACTTGTGGATTGCGGTCATTGGGGACCGCCGCTGCGCTGCCGACTGCTGAGGCTGATGTTGTTTGCGAAGCCGAGTATGGGATAACTCTCCACGGGAGAAGTATTGCCTCAGGGCAGCTAATGTGAGAGATGATGGGAGTGATGGTGTGAGGGTCTAAGTGCTAATGGTGCTGGTGCGGCAAGGAATCACAGAGACGTGAGGTGCAGTACAGGGTCTTTACTGATGGTACAAGGCAGACCCTCCCGGGAGTACTGGCTAGTATAAGGGGGCCTGGTCAGTCTGCGAGCAAGCAGGAGTTCCCCTGGCCAGGTGGAGTTGTAGGCCTCCCCGTTTATCTGCACTCTTCCTGGCTACCTTGCTGTCAGCGGTTACAAGTAGCCCATGTCCCTGAGTATACCGTGTGGTGCTCACCCATATGGCTGGTGACTTGGGGCCTTCTGTTAGCCTCCGCTCCTGGATGGCGGCGCTGGTCCCTTCTTTGTGACTGAGCCTCCGGGCTTCTATGGCCAGAGGACCTGGAATCCCCTGCCGGCTGGTTTCTGCTGCTGGGTATATATCAGTCCCCACAGCCTCGGACTCCTGTGTCCGGTTTTAGTAACTTCAGCCAGGGCGAGCTATATCTCTGCTCACAGCCCCTGGCCTTCTGCCTCTGCTCCTACAGAGCTCCTGATGTATCTTTTCCTGTGTCTGCAGCTTCACTCTAGGCTCTGACTGCTCTGCTTGTTCTGCAGGCTCTGTCTCTGTCTCACCTAATCCCGCCCCAGACCCAGTTTATAAGGGCAGATTCCTCCACTCCCAGGTCTGGGCGGGCAGTGTTGCATGCTTAGGGCTCCTGACCAGAGAAACCTCCCACTTGCTCTCAGACATAATATCTCTATTACTGTGGCAACCAGACCCCTGGGGTGTCACACGCACATGTGATATCTGCTCATCATAGGCCATTCTGAGCTGAATGTGCCTTCCCTCATCAGATTGCAGCTGCTATGCAGATTGAGGCTGGGCAAGTACCAGCATGGGAGACTGGCTGGGAATCCCCGATTCCATTGATGTTTTGGCTGCTGGTAATGTCATTTGGATTTTTGGATTTTTGTTTTTAAAATCTAACCTTTCCCTCCCCATTTTATTCCTTTTGAAAAGATGCGCACATGAGACATCTGTAGGTCAACGGCCATTATAAGCTGAATGTGCCTGACCTCATCAGATTACAGCTGCTACGCAGCTTGAGGTTGGGCAAGAACTGTCATGGGAGACTGGCTTGGAGTCCCTAATTCCATTTACATTTTGGCTGCTGCTATTGTCATTTGGATTTTTGGATTTTTGTTTTCAAAATCAAACCTTTCCCTCCCCATTTTATTCATTTGGAAAAGATGAGTACCTTTAACATCTGAATGCCAACGGCCATTCTAAGCTGAATGTGCCTGCCCTCATCAGATCGCAGCTGCTATGCAGCTTGAGGCCAGGCAAGTACCCTTATGGGAGACTAGATGGGAATCCCTGGTTCCATTGACATTTAGGCTGCTGCTATTGTCATTTGGATTTTTGGATTTTTGTTTTTAAAATCTAACCTTTCCCTCCCCATTTTATTCATTTTGAAAAGACGCGCACATGTGGCATCAGTACATCCACAGCCATTCTATGCTGAATGTGCCTTCACTTGTCAAATCTCAACTGCTACACAGCTTGAGGTCAGGCAAGTGCTGGCATGGGAGACTGGTTGCTGCTATTGTCATTTTGATTTTTGTTTTTAAAATCTAACCTTTCCCTCCCCATTTTATTCCTTTTGAAAAGACATGCACATTTGACATGCTTCCGTCAATGGCCATTCTAAGCTGAATGTGCCTGCTCCTTGTCAGATTGCAGCTGCTATGCAGCTTGAGGCTGGGCAAGTAACGGCATGGGAGATGGACCTGGAAACCCTTGTTCCGTTTACATTTTTGCTGAAGCTATTGTCATTTGGATTTTTGTTTTTTACATCTTTCTTTTCCCTCCCATTTTATTCCTTTTGAAAAGACACGCACATGTGATTTCTGCATGTCAACAGCCATTCTAAGCTGAATGTGCCTGCCCTTGTCAGATTGCAGCTGCTATGCAGCTTGAGGTTGGGCAAGTACTGACATGGGAGACTGGCTGGGAATCCCCAGTTCCATTGACATTCTGGCTTCTGCTATTGTCATTTGGATTTTTGTTTTTAAAATCTAACCTTTCCCTCCCCATTTTATTCCTTTTGAAAAGACGCGCATGACGCGCCCCCTGGGCCTGTGTTGTGCAGGAGAACCCGGAACCGGGCCTGTTGTAGAAAGCTGGGGGTTCTAGTCTCCATGTGGTGGTGACCCGGTCCGTGCCCAGGGTGGTCAAACCAGTGGCAGTCTTAATGTATAGCAAATGTCCGACTACGCCACTTCTGGATTGCGGTCAGTGGGGACCGCCGCTGCGCTGCCGACCGCTGAGGCTGATGTTGTTTGCGCAGCCGAGTATGGCATAACTCCCCACGGGAGAAGTATTGCCTCAGGGCAGCTAATGTGAGAGATGATGGGAGTGATGGTGTGAGGGTCCCAGTGCTAATGGTGCTTGTGCGGCAAGGAATCACAGAGACGTGAGGTGCAGTTCAGGGTCTTTACTGATGGTACAAGGCAGACCCTCCCGGGAGTACTGGCTAGTATAAGGGGCCTGGTCAGTCTGCGAGCAAGCAGGAGTTCCCCTGGCCAGGTGGAGTTGTAGGCCTCCCCGTTTATCTGCACTCTTCCTGGCTACCTTGCTGTCAGCGGTTACAAGTAGACCATGTCTCTGAGTATAACGTGTAGTGCTCACCTGTATGGCTGGTGACTTGGGGCCTTCTGTTAGCCTCCGCTCCTGGATGGCGGCGCTGGTCCCTTCTTTGTGACTGAGCCTCCGGGCTTCTATGGCCAGAGGACCTGGAATCCCCTGCCGTCTGGTTTCTGCTGCTGGGTAAATATCAGTCCCCACAGCCTCGGACTCCTGTGTCCGGTTTTAGTAACTTCAGCCAGGGCGAGCTATATCTCTGCTCAAAGCCCCTGGCCTTCTGCCTCTGCTCCTACAGAGCTCCTGATGTATCTTTTGCTGTGTCTGTAGCTTCACTCTAGGCTCTGACTGCTCTGCTTGTTTTGCAGGCTCTGTCTCTGTCTCTCCTAATCCCGCCCCAGACCCAGTTTATAAGGGCAGATTCCTCCCCTCCCAGGTCTGGGCGGACAGTGTTGCATGCTTAGGACTCCTGACCAGAGAAACCTCCCACTTGCTCTCAGACATAATATCTCTATTACTGTGGCAACCAGACCCCTGGGGTGTCACATTCCCCCCTAGTAAATTTTAGTAGTCCGGGACTAAACACATTTTTAAAACATAATAACAGGGTATAACAATAATACAATAACATATTTACAAGAAGCTTTAATTCTTTAAAGGTCACGGCGTGTCCGCAACCGTGTGTCCATATATTACCCAAGGTGAAGCTTTAAGCGAAGTATGGGACCTGTCCAAAGCAAACCAATTGCGTTGTCCTTGGGCGTGGCTGCAAGGGTAGACTAACTACTTTGGGCCGCAAGGAGGCCACGCCAGACAGGTTTTCTCTTCCGCGGCCATCTTCGCAAGAGGCACCAAGGTGCAACTATCTACAAAACTGTTCCGGTTATCTAGCGTCCATAACCTGTTAGTCCATAAAAATCTGCAGGGTAACTGAGAAACATAATTAATAACAGGCAACAAACATAAACCATAAACAGCTAGCAGATAAATTCACAGTGCATTAGTTTAGACTCTCCAGCGAGTGGGCATCTGACCTCTAGTGACTCTAGTGGACCTACGGAGCTCACTAACTGGTTCTGCACTACAGGGTGTAGGAGCTGTTATGGGTAAGCTGGGCAGCTGTCTGCTCACTCTTTGGCTCACTAGGGGCACGGCAGGCTCACTACTAGCAGAGGGTTCATCCTCCTGTACTGCTGGTGTGGACTCTTTTGCCTCTTGGGCCAGCTGCTCTTCCAGCACTACCGGTTCCTCTGTAGGCACTTGCAGGGCTGGCTGGAGAAAGGTGAGGACGGGTACCATGACAGCGTCGTTTACTTGTGTCCAAGACCGGGGGAAGTCTCCGAGTACGGTACTGATCATTTCTCCCCTTTCCTCTGCAGGTTGAGGGTTTCCTTGATCTTCTTCAGGGCTTTGCAGCTGCTCGGGACACTTCTTCAGGTGGTCTCTGGAGACAATGGCTGTGGTTTCTCCTCCATCCTTACTGATTACGCAGATTTTTGAGTTCTCATGGCTTGATGGCAGTACGGTGTACGGGTCCTTCTCCCACTGGTCGTCCAACTTGTGGAGCCGCCTCTTCCTCTTCAAGACCTGCTCTCCAGGTACCAGGGGAACAGCGGGAGCATACTGGTTATAAGCCTTCTCTTGCCTTTCTCTAGCTTGAGACAGACTTCGCTCGACGCTCTCCTGTACTTTCCGTTTCTGCTGCTGCCGTTCTGTATCCCAGTCTGCCTCTGGCGAGGTGTCCTCAGGCGTCAGGACTCCCATATCCAGGTCAAAAGGCAGCTTACCAGGTCTTGCTCTCATTAGGTAAGCCTACAGTTGGTGGAACCTACAGGGATGTGGTTATACAGGTCCACCAGATCGGGCAGTTTCTCAGGCCACAGACTGCGTTCTTCCAGGGGCAATGTTTTTAGCAGATCTATCACCACCTGGTTCATCTTCTCGCAGAGTCCATTGGTTTGAGGGTGATAGGGCGTTATTCTTATCTTCTTGCAGCCATACAGTTTGCAGAACTCCTGGAAGACCTCCGCTTCGAAGGCTGGTCCTTGGTCTGTCAACACTTGGTCCGGGTACCCGTGTGGACGGCAGAAGTGCTGCTGGAAGGCTCTAGCTGCTGTTTGAGCCGTTAAGTCCTTGACCGGGACCAACACCAGGAACCGGAAGTAATGATCTACGATTGTGAGGGCGTAGACATACCCAGATCTGCTTGGAGCCAGTTTCACATGGTCCAGGGCTACCAGTTCCAGTGGCTGTCTGGTGATGATGGGCTGCAGGGGAGTCTTCTGGCTGGCTCGGTCTTTTCTTCTCAGGTGGCATGGGCCACAGTCTCTGCACCACCTCTCGATGGCTCCTCTCATGCCTACCCAGTAGAACCGTTCACGCAACAAGAACTCCAGCTTCTTTCATCCGAAATGCCCTGCTCCGTTGTGGTATGCCTCCAGAACCATAGCCGTGTCTCGTCTTGGGACCACTACCTGCCAGTTCAACTCATGTGTTCGAGAGTTAACCATTCTCCGGCACAGCTTCTCCCTGTAGAGGAACAACTTACTTTTCTCCTTCCACAGTTGCTTGGTCTCCTCCGGAGCATCTGGGTCAAGACGGGCATCGGCCTGGGTCAGCATTTCCTTCACCAAATGGACTGCGGGATCATTGTCTTGCGTCTCCGCCTAGTTATAGTGGGGCAAGGGATTGAACGTCACGGAGCGCCTGTCCTTCACACGGTGGGAATACAGGGTAATCCCATGACGGTGGAACGCAGGGAGCTCAACTTCTTCCAGATCTTCTGGATCTTCCCATACGTCCGGTAAGTTCGGCATTCTAGACAGGGCATCCGCGTTGGCATTTGAGCGTCCTGCCCGGTATTTGATGGTGAATTCAATGTTGGACAGGCGGGCCATCCATCTCTGTTCCAGGGCACCGAGCCTTGCAGTGTCCAGGTGTGTCTGTCACGCTGTCTCTGTGTACTGGAGGTAGGGGGCCTAAGCTGACCCTAAGCTGGGGCCCTGACTAATCCCTCTACCTGGAGGTACTGTTGAAGGTACAGAGGTTCAGGCCGCCAGCGTAACCCCTACCTCCTGAGGATCCCTGAACCTAAGTAATCTAGTCCTGAGAAGGACCCCTGATCACAACAAAAGGGGACAGGTAATAATATGCCCACACTCAGTACTTAGACGAACGAGACAGTACAAGGGTAAAACCAAAACCACCTTGCATACAAAAACTACACAACTACAACAGAGGGAACACCAACGGGAAAGGAGATAAATGAAGGGAAAAAACACTCCAAATACACTTAGCTCTGAAACTCCAAATACCACGATCCGCTCTGTTAGTCTGCATGAAATGCTTTCACTGACACTTCCCTAACAGACCGGCAGGCATTTGAAGGAGTTCCACTACAGCAACTTTGATTGCAGCTGGGCGAGGCGTCTAGCACAGAGAGAGAGAGAGTTAACTCCCTTACTGCCGAAAAACACAAAGCACCAAAAACTCAGCTGCGAGAAGTCAGGCTGTGTAATCGTGACGATCTTCGTGGCGACACACCCGTGACAGTACCCCCCCTTCTACGAGGGGCCTCCGGACTCTCAGGGCCAGGTTTATCCGGGTGAGTCGTGTGGAAGGCCCGAACTAATCGGTCTGCGTTAATATCCGACGCAGGAACCCACATCCTCTCCTCAGGACCATACCCCTTCCAATGAACCAGGTACTGAAGGGACCGGCGATTAAAGCGTGAATCGATGACCCTCGATACCTGGAACTCCAAGTTACCATTGACCACCACTGGAGGAGGAGGTAAAGATGACGGTACCACAGGCGCCACATACCTCTTAAGCAATGATCTGTGGAACACGTTGTGAATTTTAAACGTAGGGGGGAGGTCAAGACGGAATGCCACCGGATTAATTATAGAACTGATCCTGTACGGCCCGATGAACCTGGGACCCAGTTTCCAGGAGGGAACCTTAAGTTTTATATTCCTGGTAGACAACCGTACCCGATCGTTCACACTTAGGTCCGGACCAGACACTCTCCTCCTATCAGCCATACGTTTGTATCGGTTCCCCATAGTATTCAGATTCTTCAGCACCCCTCTCCATACTGAAGCGAGTGATGAGGAAAATCGTTCCTCCTCAGGAACCCCCGAAGAGCCCCCCCTACTGAAAGTACAAAACTGGGGGTGAAAACCATATGCCCCAAAAAACGGGGACTTACCAGTGGACTCGCTCCGCCTATTATTAAGAGCAAACTCTGCCAGAGGTAAGAAAGAAGCCCAGTCCTCCTGGTTCTCTGACACAAAACACCGGAGATATGTCTCCAAGCTCTGGTTCATACGTTCCGTCTGACCATTGGTCTGAGGATGAAAAGCCGATGAGAACGATAAATGCATCCCCCGCCGTGTACAAAACGCCTTCCAGAATTTGGACACAAACTGAGACCCCCGATCTGACACCACCTCGGATTGTACCCCGTGAAGCCTCACAATCTCCCCAATGAACACCTGTGCAAGAGTTTTAGCATTAGGAAGAGCAGGAAGAGCGATAAAATGTGCCATCTTGCTGAACCTGTCCACTACAACGAGTATGACCGTTTTACCCGAAGACGGAGGGAGGTCCGTAATAAAGTCCATAGACAGATGAGTCCAAGGACGCTCCGGGATCTTCAAAGGTAAGAGGGCCCCAGACGGACGGGTATGTGAGGTCTTAGAGCGCGCACAAACCCCACAGGACGCGACAAAAATTACCACCTCCTTATGTAAGTTAGGCCACCAAAACCGACGCGAGAGGAGATCCACAATTGCTTTACTCCCCGGGTGTCCTGCAAAAACTGAGTTATGGTGTGCCTCGATCACCTTTTGTCGCAACTGATCTGGAACAAACAGTCTCCCCGGAGGTCCAACAGGGGCGTCCCCCTGAGCCTCCAATACCTCCTCCTCAAGCTCAGAGCATACTGCCGAAACCACCACCCCCTCCTGAAGGATAGGAATCGGGTCGTCCGTATTCCCGGCCCCAGGGAAACTACGAGATAAGGCATCCGCCTTTACATTTTTTGACCCAGGACGATATGTAACGACAAAATTAAACCTGGCAAAAAACAATGACCACCTAGCTTGTCTGGGATTCAGACGTTTCGCAGACTCCAGATATAGCAGGTTCTTCTGATCGGTGATGACGGTGACCGGATGGACTGCCCCCTCTAAAAAATGGCGCCACTCCTCAAAAGCTAACTTAATGGCCAAGAGTTCCCCATTGCCGACATCATAATTCCTCTCAGCGGACGACAATTTTTTAGTGAAAAAGGCGCACAGATGCCACTTACCAGGGGACGAACCTTGTGACAATACAGCTCCCACCCCTACCTCGGAAGCGTCTACCTCTACAATGAATGGCTGTGACGCATCAGGTTGAATGAGTATGGGTGCCGAGGCAAAACATTTTTTCAAGGAGGAGAATGCTTGACAAGCCTTGTCAGACCACCTAGAAAAATCCGTCCCCTTTTTAGTCATGTCTGTGAGAGGCTTAACCATGGACGAGAAATTACGAATAGAGATGAGCATTGTTCGACTCGAACTGTTCGCCAATCTCAAATTCGAGCTGTTTTGGTCGGTGTTCGAGCCGTTCGGCGAACACGAACGATTTGAGAAAAATTCGGCTGTTCGAGGTTATGTTCGATAACTGTTTGTGCACCAAAATCATAACTGGATTTTTTCTCAGTAATGATGAAAATTAATGTTAATACGCAGTTTGAGTGTACAGCGGGGCGTGGGGAGGGGAGGGGCAGGGGATGGATCTCTGCTGGAATAATGAAGATCTCCATTTTTTTTTCTCTTTCCCGCATTTACAGTGGGGAAGTGCAATCTGTCAGCCTATCAGCAGGGCACACACGGAGCGAAGTGCTTTTTTTCACACAAGCAAGGGCATGTGTCATTGGCAGTGTACAGTACAGACCAAAAGTTTGGACACACTTTCTCATTTAAAGATTTTTCTGTATTTTCATGACTATGAAAATTGTACATTCACACTGAAGGCATCAAAACTATGAATTAACATATGTGGAATTATATACTTAACAAAAAAGTGTGAAACAACTGAAAATATGTCTTATATTCTAGGTTCTTCAAAGTAGCCACCTTTTGCTTTGATGACTGCTTTGCACACTCTTGGCATTCTCTTGATGAGCTTCAAGAGGTAGTCACCAGAAATGGTTTTCACTTCACAGGTGTGCCCTGTCAGGTTTAATAAGTGGGATTTCTTGCCTTATAAATGGGGTTGGGACCATCAGTTGTGTTGTGCAGAAGTCTGGTGGATACACAGCTGATAGTCCTACTGAATAGACTGTTAGAATTTGTATTATGTCTAGAAAAAAGCAGCTAAGTAAAGAAAAACGAGTGGCCATCATTACTTTAAGAAATGAAGGTCAGTCAGTGCGAAAAATTGGGAAAACGTTGAAAGTGTCCCCAAGTACAGTTGCAAAAACCATCAAGCGCTACAAAGAAACTGGCTCACATGAGGACCGCCCCAGGAAAGGAAGACCAAGAGTCACCTCTGCTTCTGAGGATAAGTTTATCCGAGTCACCAGCCTCAGAAATCGCAGGTTAACAGCAGCTCAGATTAGAGACCAGGTCAATGCCACACAGAGTTCTTGCAGCAGACACATCTCTTCAACAACTGTTAAGAGGAGACTTTGTGCAGCAGGCCTTCATGGTAAAATAGCTGCTAGGAAACCACTGCTAAGGACAGGCAATAAGCAGAAGAGACTTGTTTGGGCTAAAGAACACAAGGAATGGACATTAGACCAGTGGAAATCTGTGTTTTGGTATGATGAGTCCAAATTTGAGATCTTTGGTTCCAACCACCGTATCTTTGTGCGACGCAGAAAAGGTGAACGGATGGACTCTACATGCCTGGTTCCCACCATGAAGCATGGAGGAGAAGGTGTGATGGTGTGGGGGTGCTTTTCTGGTGACACTGTTGGGGATTTAATCAAAATTGAAGGCATACTGAACCAGCATGGCTACCACAGCATCTTGCAGCAGCATGCTATTCCATCCGATTTGCGTTTAGTTGGACCATCATTTATTTTTCAACAGGACAATGACCCCAAACACACTTCCAGGCTATGTAAGGGCTATTTGACCAAGAAGGAGAGTGATGGGGTGCTACGCCAGATGACCTGGCCTCCACAGTCACAAGATCTGAACCCAATTGAGATGGTTTGGGGTGTGCTGGACCGCAGAGTGAAGGCAAAAGGGCCAACAAGTGCTAAGCATCTCTGGGAACTCCTTCAAGATTGTTGGAAGACCATTTCCGGTGACTACCTCTTGAAGCTCATCAAGAGAATGCCAAGAGTATGCAAAGCAGTCATCAAAGCAAAAGGTGGCTACTTTGAAGAATCTAGAATATAAGACATATTTTCAGTTGTTTCACACTTTTTTGTTAAGTATATAATTCCACATGTGTTAATTCATAGTTTTGATGCCTTCAGTGTGAATGTACAATTTTCATAGATATGAAAATACAGAAAAATCTTTAAATGAGAAGGTGTGTCCAAACTTTTGGTCTATACTGTATGTCACATGTCCTTGCTGTTATGCACACGCCCGGGCTGAGCGGCGTGTGTGTGTGATTGAAGTGATTCCACTGGACCGTGCCGGAGAGTGAATGCCTGGAGGGGCGTAACTAGGTATTCACCCGATCCGACCAGGGTCGCACGACGGCATACGACGCCAGTACACCAAGGAGGAACCGAGCAGAGGGACCAGGTGCTACTCCAGGACAGACCCCGGACACGGCTGTTGACCCACACAGGGGAATACAGGAACAGACTGGTAGGCTGGCACACAGACTGGTGGGTATAGGCAGGCACGACTGGTATGCAGGCAGGTGGGTATGCAGGCCGGGGGTACAGGCAAGCACAGCTAGAGTGCAGACAGGGAGGCACTAGCAGGTAGGAACACAGGCGGGATAGGACCCAGTACACACTGGGACTCAGGAACAATACAGGCAGAGGGGTACAGGCAAGCACAGCTAGAGTGCAGACAGGGAGGCACTAGCAGGTAGGGACACTGGCGGGATAGGACCCAGTACACACTGAGACTCAGGAACAGAACCACAGATGTGGCGGACAAACACAGCAGAGTGAGGCCGCCCAGAGAGGTGAGCGAGAACAGGGCAGGACAAGGCCGCCTGGAGCGGTGAGCAAAGGATCAGAGCTGAGCGAGACTGCCGGAGCAGTGAGCAAGAGTAAAGCAGGACGAGACCGCCTGGAGCGGTGAGCAAGAGTGGAGCAAGACTGCCGGAGCAGTGAGCAAAAGGATAAGAGCGGAGCGAGACTGCCGGAGCAGTGAGCAAAAGGGTCAGAGCGGAGCAAGGCTGCCGGAGCAGCGAGCAAAGGAGTCAGAGCAGGCTAGAACCGCCGGAGCGGTGAGCAAAGGAGTCAGAGCAGGCTAGAACCGCCGGAGCGGTGAGCAAAGGAGTCAGAGCAGGCTAGAACCGCCGGAGCGGTGAGCAAAGGAGTCAGAGCAGGCTAGAACCGCCGGAGCGGTGAGCAAAGGAGTCAGAGCAGGCTAGAACCGCCGGAGCGGTGAGCAAAGGAGTCAGAGCAGGCTAGAACCGCCGGAGCGGTGAGCAAAGGAGTCAGAGCAGGCTAGAACCGCCGGAGCGGTGAGCAAAGGAGTCAGAGCAGGCTAGAACCGCCGGAGCGGTGAGCAAAGGAGTCAGAGCTGGCAAGGCTGAGCAGGGGGAACAGGGCTCTGTTCACACGGAACAGACAGGAAGGGAAAGGCAGAGCCAGATACTCACAGAGTACTTGCAGAGAAGTAGCGAGTGGACCACAAACTCACAAACGGGAGTACAGAGACAACAAGCAGGAGTTAGGTACGAGTTCAGACTCTGCAGAAAAAGGAAGGGAACGGACATAGAGGCAAAACAGGTAAAGGATAGGAGAGAGTTCAGACTGGAACTGAGTGTACGGAGGAGACCGACACTGCAGCAAAATACAGGAGCGGGTCTGGGAATACGGCCCCCAGAGAGGCAGGACGAACAGGCAAGGAGCGTGTTCAGACAGGACAGACAAGATACAGGAGCGGGTCTAGGTAATCGGCCCCTAGAAGGCGGGAGGAACAGGCTAGGAGCGTGTTCAGACAGGTCAGACAAGATACAGGAACAGGTCTAGGTAATCGGCCCCTAGAAGGCAGGAGGAACAGGCTAGGAGCGTGTTCAGACAGGCCTGGAAATACAGCCTCCAGGATAGGCAGAAAAGAGAACACAGAACAGGACCTGGCACCTTCAGAGTGCAAGCACACACTGAAAGAAACACTATGCTCAGGCAGGAATAGATGGGAGCAGCTGAGCTATATACCAGGTGACAGACAGCAATAGGCTGAGGACGCACAAGGGGTGTGACCCACAGCAGGTACAAAAAGCAGGAAGTCATCGGGCGCCGCCCTTAAGCAGCAGAAACAGACACAAACAGACAGCATGGAGGGAAGCCAGAGAGACATTCTGGACAGGAGATCAAGTGCGCGCTCTTGCACAGTGGGAGATGGACCACTATGCAAGGACGCCGCCAGGTATGTTACACTTGCCCTATAAGACCAAGCCATTTTCCCTGTCGCCACCATGTTCTCACTGCTGCAGCTGCGTGTTAGACGGCACCGCTGTTGCTGTGTGCGCTATACCTTGTTACCTTCAAGCCAATTTTCGCACAAATCTACAGATAGCTTGGGAGTAGGGAATAGTTGTAATTGCAGTCCTTTTAAGGACTAGGTTACAGCATTTCCTACGACTTTTATAAGGCAGGTCAGTGCTCTTAAATAGATAGATTGTGGGAGTAAAGACTAATTGTAATTGCAGTCCTTTTCAGGACTAGGTTACATCAGTTCCTATCAGTTTTTGCCAGGCAGGTCTGTGCCAGTGCTGTGTAAGTTTTTTTCACAGCATTTGGCTGAATCTAGCAAAGCTAATCCTTTTTGGCCTATTGCAGAGTGTGTTAGTCAGTGGAGTAGCCTTTCTGCGTTGCAAGATATACCACCTGTGTATAGAATACCAATTTTTTTACTGCACCTAGTGAAGTAAAATCTTTTGGGCATAGCATCATTCTATTAGTCCATCTATACTGACCTCCATCAGGTCGCAAATTGAATATAATTTTTTTCTGCATCTAGCTCTGAAAAAATATTTGGGCTTCTAGCTGTGTGTGGGACTTGTTCTATTAGTCCATCTATGCTGACCTCCATCAGGTTGCAAACTGAAAATAATTTTTTTCTGCAACTATCTCTGAAAAAATATTTGGCCTTCTAGCAGTGTGTGGGACTTGTTCTATTAGTCCATCTATATTGACCTCCATCAGGCTGCAAATTAAAAATAATGTTTAGCTGCATCTACCTCTGAAAAAATATTTGGCCTTCTAGCTGTGTGTGGGACTTGTCTATTAGTCCATCTATACTGACCTCCATCAGGTTGCAAACTGAATATAATTTTTTTCTGCATCTAGCTCTGAAAAAATATTTGGCCTTCTAGCAGTGTGTGGGACTTTCTCTATTAGTCCATCTATACTGACCTCCATCAGGTTGCAAATTAAAAATAATTTATATCTGCTTCTAGCTCTGAAAAAATATGTGGCCTTCTAGCAGTGTGTGGGACTTTCTCTATTAGTCCATCTATACTGACCTCCATCAGGTTGCAAATTAAAAATAATTTTTTGTCTGCATCTAGCTCTGAAAAAATATTTGGCCTTCTAGCAGTGTGTGGGACTTTCTCTATTAGTCCATCTATACTGACCCCCATCAGGTTGCAAATTCAAAATAATTTTTTGTCTGCATCTAGCTCTGAAAAAATATTTGGCCTCCTAGCAGTGTGTGGGACTTTCTCTATTAGTCCATCTATACTGACCTCCATCAGGCTGCAAATTAAAAATAATTTTTATCTGCATCTACCTCTGAAAAAATATTTGGCCTTCTAGCTGTGTGTGGGACTTGTTCTATTAGTCCATCTATACTGACCTCAATCAGGTTGCAAACTGAATATAATTTTTTTCTGCATCTAGCTCTGAAAAAATATTTGGCCTTCTAGCAGTGTGTGGGACGTTCTCTATTAGTCCATCTATACTGACCTCCATCAGGTTGCAAATTAAAAATATTTTTTGTCTGCATCTAGCTCTGAAAAAATATTTGGCCTTCTAGCAGTGTGTGGGACTTTCTCTATTAGCCCATCTATACTGACCTCCATCAGGTTGCAAACTGAATATATTTTTTTTCTGCAACTACCTCTGAAAAAATATTTGGCCTTCTAGCAGTGTGTGGGACTTGTTCTATTAGTCCATCTATACTGACCTCCATCAGGTTGCAAACTGAATATAATTTTTTTCTGCATCTAGCTCTGAAAAAATATTTGGCCTTCTAGCAGTGTGTGGGACTTTCTCTATTAGTCCATCTATACTGACCTCCATCAGGTTGCAAATTAAAATAATTTATATCTGCATCTAGCTCTGAAAAAATATTTGGCCTTCTAGCAGTGTGTGGGACTTTCTCTATTAGTCCATCTATATTGACCTCCATCAGGTTGCAAATTAAAAATAATTTTTTGTCTGCATCTAGCTCTGAAAAAATATTGGGCTTCTAGCAGTGTGTGGGACTTTCTCTATTAGTCCATCTATACTGACCTCCATCAGGCTGCACATTAAAAATAATTTTTATCTGCATCTACCTCTGAAAAATTATTTGGCCTTCTAGCTGTGTGTGGGACTTGTTCTATTAGTCCATCTATACTGACCTCCATCAGGTTGCAAACTGAATATAATTTTTTTCTGCATCTAGCTCTGAAAAAATATTTGGCCTTCTAGGTGTGTGTGGGACTTTCTCTATTAGTCCATCTATACTGACCTCCATCAGGTTGCAAATTAAAAATAATTTTTTGTCTGCATCTAGCTCTGAAAAGATATTTGGCCTTCTAGCAATGTGTGGGACTTTCTCTATTAGTCCATCTATACTGACCTCCATCAGGTTGCAAATTCAAAATAATTTTTTGTCTGCATCTATCTCTGAAAAAATATTTGGCCTTCTAGCAGTGTGTGGGACTTTCTCTATTAGTCCATCTATACTGACCTCCATCAGGTTGCAAACTGAATATATTTTTTTTCTGCATCTACCTCTGAAAAATATTGGGCTTCTAGCTGTGTGTGGGACTTGTTCTATTAATCCATCTATACAGACCTCCATCAGGTTGCAAACTGAATATAATTTTTTCTGCATCTACCTCTGTAAAAATATTTGGGCTTCTAGCTGTGTGTGGGACTTGTTCTATTAGTCCATCTATACTGACCTCCATCAGGTTGCAAACTGAATATAATTTTTTTCTGCATCTAGCTCTGAAAAAATATTTGGCCTTCTAGCATTGTGTAACGGGTCTGGGAGGCGGAACCTCTGAGCTACTATACAAGGGGGCGGTCCTTGTAAGGGAGCGGGTGGCGACCAGGGAAGACGGGCAGGCAGTCACAGCAGGTGACCGGGACAGTCTCTGAGTGAACGGGCTGGAGGTCACGGCAAGTGACCGGGGCAGTCTCTGAATGAACGGGCAGAAGGTCACGGCAAGTGACCGGGGCAGTCTCTGAATGAACGGGCAGGAGGTCACGGCAAGTGACCGGGGCAGTCTCTGAATGAACGGGCAGGAGGTCACGGCAAGTGACCGGGGCAGTCTCTGAATGAACGGGCAGGAGGTCAAGGCAAGTGACCGGGGCAGTCTCTGGGTAAAGGGTAGGTACGACCTGTGATAGCAGAGCCTCCAGGTAGGCTAGCAGGCAGATGGTTGATGTATGCTCCCAGGTGAGCAAGCGAGAGTCTCTGGAATGGCAGGTGGTCACAGCATGTGACGGCGGAGCCTCCAGGTAGGCTAGCGGGCAGGTAACAGGCGTGCGCTCCCAGGTGAGCGGGCAGGAGTCTCTGGAATGGCAGGTGCTCACAGCACGTGACGGCAGAGCCTCCAGGTAGGCTAGCAGGCAGGTAGCAGGAGTGCGCTCCCAGGTGAGCGGGCAAGCTGGTCCATAGACAGACAGACAGGAGTAGTAGGGCTGACCGTCGGACCTCTGGCAAGCAGGCAGGTAGCTGATGTGCGCTCCCAGGTGAGCGGGCAGGCTGGTCCTTAGACAGACTGACAGGTGTAGTAAGGCAGACCGTCGGACCTCTGGCAAGCAGGCAGGTAGCAGGAATAACAGGCAGGAAGCAGACAGCAAACTGGCAGGAATCTGGCAGGAATCAGGCAGGTAACTGACAGGTAACTGGCAACGGGACCTGAGGGCTGAAGCAGAGTAGTGAACAGTGCAACAACATTGCTCGGGCACCTCCATTTTGGAGGAGGTGCCTTATATATGATGAAGTCCTCCGGCCATTGGCCGGGGACTCCTTAGGACGGCGCGCGCGGCCCCTTTAAGAGGCAGGGAGCGCGCGCGCGCGCACCATAAGCACAGTGGCCGGGAAGGAGAGCGCGCTGCCAGCAGAGCGGGAGGAGGACGCCGGGCTCGGAGCAGAGAGGAGAGGGGAACAGCGTCCCTGCCTAGCAGAGGGCAGGGACGCCGACGCTACAGTACCCCCCCTTTAGGCCCCCCCTTTTTTAGGCCAGACAGAAATTTAGCAAGGATGAGAGGGGCATGGATGTTCTCCCGGGGCTCCCATGTTCTCTCTTCAGGACCAAACCCCTTCCAATCTACTAGAAAAAAGGTCTTCCCTCTTACCCTTTTGGTGGCCAGAATGTTCTCTACCTCAAATTCGTTTTCAGCGGAAACCGGAGCAGGAGGCGTACCTGTAGACTTGGAGAAAGAGTTAAGTACCACGGGTTTGAGGAGAGATACATGGAAGGAGTTAGGGATCCGCAAGTTGGCCGGGAGTTTCAATTTATAGGCCACCGGGTTGATCTGACTGATGACCTCCAGAGGACCGATGAACCGAGGCCCTAACTTATAGGAAGGAATCTTGAGCCGGACATACTTGGACGAGAGCCAGACTTTATCCCCAGGACGGAATTGAGGAGGATCCAGACGTTTTTTGTCTGCATGTCTTTTCATACGCTCGGATAACAGAAGGAGTGCGGACCGGGTACTCTCCCATATGGAGGAAAATTTGTTAACAAGAGATTCCGCAGCCGGATTGTCCACCGAGGTGGAGACGGGAAACGGGATCCGAGGATGTTGACCGAAGACTACAAAAAACGGGGATTTGGAGGAAGATTCGCTCTCGTGATTGTTGTACGAGAATTCGGCCCATGGCAGGAGATCCACCCAGTCAGAATGGTGGGCATTAACGAAGTGCCGGAGGTAACTGGTCAGGTTCTGATTGATCCGCTCCACTTGACCATTAGACTGTGGGTGGTAAGCGGAGGAGAAGTCCAGGGTGACGTCTAGCAATTTACAAGTGGCTCTCCAGAAACGAGAAGTGAACTGTACCCCACGATCCGACACGATGTGACGGGGCAGGCCATGAAGACGGAAGATGTGGCGGATAAAGTCTTTAGCCAGCTCAGGTGCAGACGGGAGGCCTGGCAGGGGAATGAAGTGAGCCATCTTGGAAAAGCGGTCAGCGACCACCCAAATGACCGTACAACCGGCAGAAACGGGCAGATCAGTTATGAAGTCCATCGCTATATGCTGCCAGGGGGCAGCAGGTACTGGCAGAGGAAGGAGGCGACCGGCTGGCAGGTGTCTCGGAACTTTGTTGCGGGCGCAGGACACACAGGCAGAAACAAAGTCTATTACATCCTTGTGCAGGTTAGGCCACCAGTAGTGCCGGGTAATAAGCTGGAGGGTCTTTTTCTGACCAGCGTGGCCAGCTAGTTTAGACGAATGACCCCAGTGTAGGATCTTCTCCCGATCAGGAACCGATACGAACGTTTTACCAGGAGGAAGACGATTTAGACTCACGGGAGCCACCTGCATTACTCTGGCGGGATCGATGATATGTTTAGGTTCTTCCTCGAGGTCAGATACCAGAAAGGATCGGGACAAGGCGTCCGCTTTGATGTTCTTGTCAGCCGGGCGAAAATGTAGAACGAAATCAAAGCGAGCAAAAAACAAGGACCACCGGGCTTGGCGCGGGTTAAGTCTCTGGGCATGCTGGAGATAAGCCAAGTTCTTGTGGTCAGTGTAAATTATTACCGGATGAAGAGCCCCCTCGAGCAGGTAACGCCACTCCTCCAATGCCAGCTTGATGGCCAATAACTCTCGGTCTCCTATGGAATAATTGCGCTCAGAAGAGGAGAAGAGTTTGGAGAAGAAGCCGCAAGTTACCATCCTCCCGGAAGATGATTTTTGAGTAAGTACAGCTCCGGCTCCAGAGGAGGAAGCGTCAACCTCCAGGAAGAACTGCTTGTTGCCATCCGGACGATGCAGCACCGGGGCGGAAGAGAAGGCCTGTTTTAAGGAAAGAAAGGCCTCCTCTGCTTCGGGCGGCCACTCTTTGGGGTTAGTACCCTTACGGGTGAGCGCGGAAATTGGGGCAGTCCGGGAAGAGAAGTGTGGTATGAAGAGGCTGTAGTAGTTGGCGAAGCCCAGGAACCGCTGAATGGCCTTCAACCCCTCCGGTCGGGGCCATTTCTCGATGGCAGACAGTTTCTCTGGATCCATTCGTAGGCCGGTCTGAGAAATAATGTAGCCCAAAAACGGAAGCGAGGTCTGCTCAAAGAGGCACTTCTCATATTTAGCGAAGAGGTGATTCTGCCTGAGCCTGAGCAGGACCTGACGAACGTCCCTCCGGTGAGTCTGGAGATCCGGAGAGAAGACCAAGATGTCGTCCAGGTACACCACAACGCAGAAGTAGAGAAGGTCCCGGAAGATGTCATTGACCAACTCTTGAAAGACGGCAGGAGCGTTACAGAGACCAAAGGGCATTACCAGATATTCATAGTGGCCGTCCCGGGTGTTGAATGCAGTCTTCCATTCATCCCCTTGACGGATACGGACCAGGTTGTACGCCCCACGGAGGTCAAGTTTGGTGAAGACTCTAGCCCCCCTCAGGCGATCAAATAATTCTGGAATGAGCGGAAGGGGGTACTTATTCTTCAACGTGATCTGGTTAAGGCCTCTATAGTCAATACAGGGACGGAGAGAGCCGTCCTTCTTTTTTACGAAGAAGAAGCCTGCTCCCGCCGGGGAGGTAGATTTCCGGATGAATCCCCTGGCCAAATTCTCCTAAATATATTCGGACATAGACCGGGTCTCAGCAGCGGACAATGGGTAAATGCGCCCACGGGGAGGAGTAGTACCGGGTAACAGGTCGATAGGACAGTCGTATGGTCTATGAGGGGGTAATGTCTCTGCCTCCTTTTTATTAAAGACATCAGCAAATGACCAATAGGGAATCGGAAGTCCAGGTAGATTAGTTGGGGTAGGAGAAGGACGGACGGGATGAACAGGAACCAAACAAGTCTTATGACAGTCCTGTCCCCAGCGAAGGACTTCTCTGGTCTGCCAGTCAAGCACGGGTGCATGTCTCTGGAGCCAAGGTAGACCTAGTAAGAGGGCGTGAGAGAGTCCAGGCAGAACATGAAAAGAGATACTCTCAGAATGCAGCATTCCCACCTGCAGGGTTATGGATTCGGTGATGAGTTGGATGGGACGTGGTAAGAGGCCCCCATCCACAGCAGCGACAGATAATGGTGCAGGCAGAGGTTTGGTGGGAATGCGGTATTTTTCTACCAGGGACTGTGAAATAAGATTCCCGGCTGCTCCAGAGTCAAGTTGGGCTAGTTCGAAATAACGGTTCTCCCCGCAGATGATTGAGACTGACAGTAGCAGAGATGGAGAGGATTTATTC
The DNA here is from genome assembly GCF_046119375.1 of Phyllobates terribilis. Taxonomy (NCBI): domain Eukaryota; kingdom Metazoa; phylum Chordata; class Amphibia; order Anura; family Dendrobatidae; genus Phyllobates; species Phyllobates terribilis. Next base: position 5,022,616 of record NW_027362813.1, read on the forward strand.
TTGTCTAGGTCGACCTCTCTGAGCGAACCTAGACATAGGCGTTTCCCGACCTCTCCGGGCAGGCACGGATCCGGTGCTCCTTACTGCCACAGTAGAAGCAGCTCCCCTCGGCACGGCGTAAGTCCTGACGGGTTTTGACCATCTTGGTCTGGTGGACCTGCATAGGCTCAGGAGAGTGTACCTGGGTAGAGACGGAGGGAGTGACGGGTTTCTGAAAAGTAGGAGCTAGACGTGGTAACCTCCTCTCACGGGTGACCTCTCTGGCACGCTCCTGGAACCGTAGGTCAATCCGGGTGGCAAGAGTTATTAAGTCATCGAGAGTGGTAGGAATGTCCCGACCGGCAAGTTCATCTTTAATACGGCCGGACAGACCCTCCCAGAAGACGGATACCAGAGCGTCGTTATCCCAGGCCAGCTCCGAGGCAAGGGTACGGAATCGTATGGCGTATTGGCCCACGGTGAGACTTTCCTGACGGAGGCGTAGCAGTAATGATGCGGATGAGGTCTTCCGTCCGGGTTCGTCGAAGACTTTCCGGAAAGCCGTGAGGAAAGCAGGCAAGTTGGACACCAGGGGGTCTCCTCTCTCCCATAGAGGATTTAGCCAGACCAGGGTCTCCCCGGTGAGATGGGACATGATGAATGCAATTTTGGCTCGGTCGGAGTTAAACTGGTGGGACAATAGTTCAAAGTGCAGGGTGCACTGATTTATGAAGCCCCGGGCCTGGGCGGAGTCGCCTCCGAAGCGAGGAGGTGCAGAAAGCCGGGGTCCGGGGTAGGATATCATGGTATTAGTGGGCAGCGGAGCTGCCGGATTGCGAGACATGGCACTGGCGGAGGTTGCTGGTGGAGCAGTCAGAGTGTCCAGACGAGTATTGACATTCCGCAGGTGACCCAGGATGGACTCCTGTTGGGACCTTTGACGGGACAGTTCATGACACAGGTCCGAGAGCGAGGGAGCTTGGGTGCCACCGGGTTCCATGGCCCGAGCAAACTGTAACGGGTCTGGGAGGCGGAACCTCTGAGCTACTATACAAGGGGGCGGTCCTTGTAAGGGAGCGGGTGGCGACCAGGGAAGACGGGCAGGCAGTCACAGCAGGTGACCGGGACAGTCTCTGAGTGAACGGGCTGGAGGTCACGGCAAGTGACCGGGGCAATCTCTGAATGAACGGGCAGAAGGTCACGGCAAGTGACCGGGGCAGTCTCTGAATGAACGGGCAGGAGGTCACGGCAAGTGACCGGGGCAGTCTCTGAATGAACGGGCAGGAGGTCACGGCAAGTGACCGGGGCAGTCTCTGAATGAACGGGCAGGAGGTCACGGCAAGTGACCGGGGCAGTCTCTGGGTAAAGGGTAGGTACGACCTGTGATGGCAGAGCCTCCAGGTAGGCTAGCAGGCAGATGGTTGATGTATGCTCCCAGGTGAGCAAGCGAGAGTCTCTGGAATGGCAGGTGGTCACAGCACGTGACGGCGGAGCCTCCAGGTAGGCTAGCGGGCAGGTAACAGGCGTGCGCTCCCAGGTGAGCGGGCAGGAGTCTCTGGAATGGCAGGTGGTCACAGCACGTGACGGCGGAGCCTCCAGGTAGGCTAGCAGGCAGGTAGCAGGAGTGCGCTCCCAGGTGAGCGGGCAAGCTGGTCCATAGACAGACAGACAGGAGTAGTAGGGCTTACCGTCGGACCTCTGGCAAGCAGGCAGGTAGCTGATGTGCGCTCCCAGGTGAGCGGGCAGGCTGGTCCTTAGACAGACTGACAGGTGTAGTAAGGCAGACCGTCGGACCTCTGGCAAGCAGGCAGGTAGCAGGAATAACAGGCAGGAAGCAGACAGCAAACTGGCAGGACTCTGGCAGGAATCAGGCAGGTAACTGACAGGTAACTGGCAACGGGACCTGAGGGCTGAAGCAGAGTAGTGAACAGTGCAACAACATTGCTCGGGCACCTCCATTTTGGAGGAGGTGCCTTATATATGATGAAGTCCTCCGGCCATTGGCCAGGGACTCCTTAGGACGGCGCGCGCGGCCCCTTTAAGAGGGAGGGAGCGCGCGCGCGCCCTAAGCACAATGGCCGGGAAGGAGCGCACGCTGCCAGCAGAGCGGGAGGAGGACGCCGGGCTCGGAGCAGAGAGGTGAGGGGAACAGCGTCCCTGCCTAGCAGAGGGCAGGGACGCCGACGCTACACATTGTGTGGGACTTTCTCTATTAGTCCATCTATACTGACCTCCATCAGGTTGCAAATTAAAAATAATTTATATCTGCATCTAGCTCTGAAAAAATATTTGGCCTTCTAGCAGTGTGTGGGACTTTCTGTATTAGTCCATCTATACTGACCTCCATCAGGCTGCAAATTAAAAATAATTTTTATCTGCATCTACCTCTGAAAAAATATTTGGCCTTCTAGCTGTGTGTGGGACTTTCTCTATTAGTCCATCTAAACTGACCTCCATCAGGCTGCAAATTAAAAATAATTTTTATCTGCATCTACCTCTGAAAAAATATTTGGCCTTCTAGCTGTGTGTGGGACTTTCTCTATTAGTCCATCTATTTTGACCTCCATCAGGTTGCAAATTAAAAATAATTTTTTGTCTGCATCTAGCTCTGAAAAAATATTTGGCCTTCTAACAGTGTGTGGGACTTTCTCTATTAGTCCATCTATACTGACCTCCATCAGGTTGCAAACTGAATATAATTTTTTTCTGCATCTAGCTCTGAAAAAATATTTGGCCTTCTAGCAGTGTGTGGGACTTTCTCTATTAGTCCATCTATACTGATCTCCATCAGGTTGCAAATTAAAAATAATTTATATCTGCATCTAGCTCTGAAAAAATATTTGGCCTTCTAGCAGTATGTGGAACTTTCTCTATTAGTCCATCTATACTAACCTCCATCAGGTTGCAAACTGAATATATTTTTTTTCTGCATCTACCTCTGAAAAAATATTGGGCTTCTAGCTGTGTGTGGGATTTGTTCTATTAATCCATCTATACAGACCTCCATCAGGTTGCAAACTGAATATATCTTTTTTCTGCATCTACCTCTGAAAAAATATTTGGCCTTCTAGCAGTGTATGGGACTTGTTCTATTAGTCCACCTATACTGACCTCCATCAGGTTGCAAATTCAAAATAATTTTTTGTCTGCATCTAGCTCTGAAAAAATATTTGGCCTTCTAGCAGTGTGTGGGACTTTCTCTATTAGTCCATCTATACTGACCTCCATCAGGTTGCAAACTGAATATATTTTTTTTCTGCATCTACCTCTGAAAAAATATTTGGGCTTCTAGCTGTGTGTGGGATTTGTTCTTTTAGTCCATCTATACTGACCTCCATCAGGTTGCAAACTGAATATAATTTTTTTCTGCATCTACCTCTGAAAAAATATTTGGGCTTCTAGCTGTGTGTAGGACTTGTTCTATTAGTCCATCTATACTGACCTCAATCAGGTTGCAAACTGAATACAATTTTTTTCTGCTTCTACCTCTGAAAAAATATTTGGGCTTCTAGCTGTGTGTGGGACTTGTACTATTAGTCCATCTATACTAACCTCCATCAGGTTGCAAATTGAATATAATTTTTTTCTGCATCTAACCCAGCCAATAGTTTTGGCCTAATACTACAGTTTGGCCACTCAGCTCTGCTCGGTTCCCATCCATTGTTTTTTTGTGCAAACAACTCCAGAGTTGTGAATTAGTTAACCACCAATATGAGTGGAAAAAGGCCTGATGCTGGTGGAAAGGGGAATAGGCGTGTTGGGAAGGGGAAAAAAGGTTGTGTCCTTGGGGTAGGTGTTAAAGCAACAGTAACATCTGCAGAAGAAAGACCATCTTCCAGCCAAACTAAAATGTCTACTTCTTTTAGCCGACAATGTGATAAGATCCCTTTCTTACGGCCACGCCAATCGCTACAAATTCCAGATGAGGCACAAAAAGAGCAGGTGCTTCAACGGATATCAAGTGCTTATTTAAGTGGGCTCTCCTCCACATCAACTTCAACATCACAAATACTCCAGTCCTCAAAGGTGTCACCCCAATCGCACTTGCTTCCTCACAGCTCCCAAATTTCCAGCTGCCCGTCTGAGTATGAGTCACAGTCAGCCAAGAGATGAGGTCAGCAGAGGAGGTGGAGGAAGATGCTAGTGACGACGAGGTCAGGTTGCGCCTTCCTGGACAGAGACGTAGTACTGGAAGCACGTCAACAACTGCATCCTCAAACACAACTCTGCCTCTCACAACAAGTCGTGGTGGCTCTTCAGGTCGCATGGGTGCTAAGCCTTGCATAGCCTGGGCATTTTTTCAGATCGATAAAGATGACCCAACTCGTGTTATCTGTAACATTTGTCAGCAAAAGCTAAGTAGAGGCCAAAAAATACATAGTTTGAGTACTTCATGCATGAACCGGCACATGGACATGAAGCATAAGTTGCAGTGGGAAGCTCAGTGTGCTACAATGCGGCCTAGCCGGCCGGGCCAACCACCGTCTGCCATATCTTGTGCATCCGCGGCCTCTTCATCCTCTGTGACTGGGTGGACAGCAGTCACACCTGTTTTGGGGCGCAGACCTGCGACCTCTTTACCCGCAACAGCCAGCGTGATTGGCAGGTCATCATTTTCTTTGGAGGTGGTAACACCAGCTGGTGTTGAGCGCTGTCCGACATCGATAGCACCACCTTTGGATCAAGGCAACCTAACATGTCCGCCTGCATCTTCCTCACAGACGGGCAGTTTGCCGGGGACACCCTTATCAACCCCGTCTAAGCACAATAGCCAGCCCTCGGTCCCTCAGATGTGGACAAGTAAAAGACCATTTCCTCCTAGCCATGAGAAAGCTAAGAGGTTGAATTTCACCATCTGCAAGCTCTTGGCTACAGAAATGCTGCCTTTCCGCCTGGTGGACACAGAGGATTTTCGAGACCTTATGTCCGTCGCAGTGCCCCAGTACCAGATGCCCAGTCGGCACTACTTCTCAAAGAAAGGTGTGCCTGCGCTCCACCAGCATGTCGCACACAACATCACCGCTTCTTTGAGAAACTCTGTGTGTGACAGGGTGCATTTCACCACAGAAACTTGGACGAGTAGGCATGGACAGGGGCGTTACATGTCGCTGACTGGGCACTGGGTAACTATGGTGACAGCATGACAAGGGGCTGCTGTCCAAGTCTTGCCGTCCCCATGAGTTGTGCGTCAATCCTCTTTATGTCAAAGTTCCTCCACTGCTTCTGCCTCCTCAACCTCCTCTCGGTCTTCAACCTGCACCCAAAGCCTGTCTGGTCATGCCACAAGCTTTCTAACTGCGCAGAAGGGATCCTGCACACCTCCTTACTATGCTGGCAGTAGGGCTCAACGTCATCAGGCGGTTTTTACTTTGAAATGTCTGGGAAATGTGAGTCACACAGCTGAGGAGTTGTGGTCAGCTCTGGAGAACCAATTTCATGAATGGTTGTCTCCACTGGACCTGAAACCAGGGAAGGCCGTGTGCGACAATGCTGCAAACCTGGGTGCGGCCCTTCGCAGGGGCAATGTCACACACGTGCCATGTATGGCTCACGTGTTGAACCTTGTTGTCCAGCAATTTTTAGCCCACTATCCCAGACTAGATGGCCTTCTGCAGAGGGCACGGTCGCTGTGTGCTCACTTCCGCCGTTCGCATCCCGCAGCTCAGCGACTTACATCTCTACAGAAGTCGTTGGGCCTGCCACTTCACCGGCTAAAATGCGATGTGCCTACCCGGTGAAATTCAACTCTGCACATTTTGCAGCGACTGTGGCAGAACCGACAAGCCCTGGTGCAATACGTTCTGACGTATAGCCTGGGCCAACGAGATCCAGAGGTGGGGCAAATCACGCTGGAGGAGTGGTCTCAGATCAGGGACCTATGCACCCTTCTGCACAGTTTTGAAATGGTGACGAAGATGTTTAGTGCTGACGATGCCATTATCAGCATGACTATTCTGGTGATTTACATGCTGGAGCACATGTTAAACAGAATTCGGAGTCAGGTGGTGGTACAAGAGGAGGTGGAGGAAGTAGAGGAGGAATTGTATGCGGAAGGGCTAACATCTGCAAGGTCCAGACGGTCGGCAGCACCAAGGCGGCAGGCATGTGAGGGTGGGGGAGATGGTTTTACCAGGGCGCATGGTTGCAGTCAAACTAGTGAGGAAGGTGCAGGAGCCCAGGAAGAAGTGGAGGACGAACTGATGGAAGACTCAACAGATGAGGGAGACCTTGATCACATTTCTGTTGTGCGAGGTTGGGGGGAGAGGACAGAGGAAGGAAGCATGATTGTTACCTCGCCACCAACACAACAGGGACTTGGTGCTCCTGGATGCGCAACACACATGAGTGCCTTCTTGCTGCACTACCTGCAACATGACCCTCGAATTGTGAGAATTAGAAATAAACCTGACTAATGGGTTGCCACACTGTTAGATCCCCGGTACAAAAGTAAATTTGCAGAAATTATTCCTGCCATAGAAAGGGATGCACGCATGCAGGAGTATCAGCAGAGACTGTTGCAGAATCTTACATGTGCTTTTCCACAAAACACCAGTGGTGCACGTAGTGAATCTCACAGTTCCAACTTGCCAACCGTGGGACCGTCAAGTGTTCAGCACTCAAACCGTAACAGAACCACAGTATCTGCTGGTAACATCAATTTTGCGGAATCATTTCACCACTTTTTTAGCCCATCTTTTGCAAGGCCACAGGAGACAAGAAGTCTGACACATAGTCAACGCCTAGAGACGATGGTACAGGAGTATCTCCAAGTAAACATTGAAGCCATGACTGTGTCACTGGACCCTTGCTCTTTTTGGGCTTCCAATCTGGATAAATGGCCGGAGCTAGCCACTTACGCCTTGGAGATCTTGTCATGCCCCGCAGCCAGCGTTCTGTCTGAACGTGTGTTCAGCGCTGCTGGTGGTGTGCTGACAGATAATCGCACGCGGCTCTCCACTGATAATGTAGACAGACTCACGTTCATAAAGATGAACAAATCATGGATCCGAAACGACTTTTCTACCCCTGTATCATACTGGGGAGAGTAAAAGCTTGATGATTGGTTAAAATCACCCTACCAACCGTGTTAAGCTTTCAAATTACTAATCATGTTTATCTGTATCTTGGCTGGAAAATAAATTGGGCTTTGTAGCAGTGTGCAGCACTGATTCTATTAGGCCATCTATAATAAGCTCCACCAGATTTAAAATTACTAATCATGTTTATCTGTATCTTGACTGGAAAATAATTTGGGCTTTGTAGCAGTGTGCAGCACTGATCCTAATAGGCCATCTATACTAAGCTCCACCAGATTTAAAATTATTAATAATTTTTAGCTGCATCTAGCCCGGAAAATAATTTTGGGGCTCCGAGATGCGCAAGACACATAAGTTCCTTCTTGCTGCACTACCTGCAACATGACCCTCATATTGTCAGAATTCGAAGTAATCATGACTACTGGGTTGCCACACCCTTAGATCCCCCAAACTTTTTGATCAACCTTTTCATTTTAATAAAGACCAAAAAAATGGTCATTTTTGAAATTATAAGCATTAGCAGGTTATTAGAAACTGAAATCAAACAGTTTTCAATTCAAAACTTTATTGTAGGTGATGTTACATTTTCACATAGGACCCCTTGTTTGAAAGGAGCTTCTGAACTCTCTCGTCCATTGAATTTGTCAGGTTTTGGATGGTTTCTGCTTCAATTGTTTTGCATGAGGACAGAATACCCTCCCAGAGCTGTTGCTTAGATGTGAACTGCCTCCCGCCATCATAGACACTCATTTTGATGATGCTCCAGAGGTTCTGAATGGGATAGAGGTCAGGGGAGAATGGGGGTCACACCATAAGTTTGTCCCCTTTTATGCCCATATCAGCCAGAGATGCAGATGTTTTATGTGCAGCATGAGATGGTGCATTATCATGCAAAAAAATGATCTTGCTGTGAAATACACGGTTCTTCTTCTTGAACCATGGCAGGAAGTGCTGTTTGAGAAAATCCACATACATTATGGAGTTCATCTTTAGCGCCTTCAGGGATCCTAAAGGGGCCGACAATCTCTCTCCCCATGATTCCAGCCCAAAACATTACTCCACCTCCTCCTTGTTGGCGCTGTAGCCGTGTTTGCATGGGGTGTCCATCAACCAGCCATCCTCCACTCCATCCATCTGGACCATCGAGCGCTGCACGGCACTCATCCGTGAACAAAACAGTTTTGAAATCAGTCTTCATGTAATGTTTGGCCCACTGGAGCCATTTCTGCTTGTGTGAAGTGGATTGAGGAGGTCGTGTTAAAATAATGGGTCAGCTTCGAATCATTGCCTTTAAGAAGATTTGTTTTTCAGTTAGATAATCCTTATTTAGCAATACTTTTGTTTGTTCTATTTTCTTGTAGTGTTCTCATGACCTTTATAAGAATTGGCTCATTGGTTTATAATTATCATACTTGTCCTATGTCTGTACACAAAATAAAGTCCCAATATATCACCACCAGGAAACTCCCTAAGTTCACCATGACCTGGACTGTATTCAGTACTATCAGTGAGAAAGGATGTTGGGAGTATCATACATCATGAATATCCTGCAGATGTATTGACAAGCACCTGTTATTTAATTATTCTGCGCCAAAGATAACATATTACTTACATCATCTCATACGCATGTATCAAAGCACAACCCACATTGATTGGGGTATATAATTATATTACATCTTAAAATAAACAGAATCATTCTCTTGAGACAGTCTGTAGTGAGTGTCTTATTTGAAGCGTCATTCCTATAGGAAATCTATATAGGTAATCTCTTTTGTCTACCTGAGAAGAAGTGAGATCCCCTCCCGTCTTTAACAGCTGGAGGCCCTTCAGCGAGATCTATTTTTTTTCCTTTTAATTTCATCTGAGACTGAACAACAGCTTTACCCCTATCCCGAACAGAAACAAACCCCGGCCGGGTAAGTGAGTGGCCTTAACACTCTGAGCAAATTTCTCTCCGGGAGAGGTGGGGTCGACCTAGGTCAGTCTCCGGGGATCTTGAACGGGAAACCCTCAGGTAGCAATTTTATTATTATTATTATTATTATTAATTTCCTTTAATATATATATTATTACTAAATATTTCACATAACTGGAAAAATTACTAATTCAAATACTAAATCGTATTTCTACACTTTTGCATGCATTAACTATTTCATATAATATATATATAGTACTTCTACCTCAGCTAATCCCCAATCATTGCTGCTTCCAACTTAACTAACGTTCATACTAAGTGTAACTGTGTTAAGTTCATGCTTATTATAGCAAAAATGTACGAGATATAAGTGATTAGATGACGTGTGCTGAATGCGAGTGTAGTACTCTGGTTAGCAAATACAACAATGGAGCTGTCACGCATTTTAGGAAGCTGCGAGATTAGTGTGGAATCTGAAGGTTGGGGGCTACGGGAGGAAGATAATACATTCCTTACGTTAGTATATGTGAATATTAACAGTCATTGTTTTGTTGAACCTTATACCATTTATGAATATTGTGATATTGATTCAGCTAGAGCAATAAATAGAATCCAGGATTCACAGGATATAAAGTTATTTTGCCCAGTTGCCCTAGAAAATTTTAATAGGAATTGGAGTACGAGAAGTGCTGTGGTGGAGAATGAGGAGGTGTTAATGACTGAAGTGGTGATTAAGAGAAATGAATAATTGATAGGCTGCAAAAGCATACATGACTTGTGAAAAGTGTTTGTGCTCGGTTACAGTAGTGAGAAAGCGAAAGCCTCATGGTAGGGACACTGCTTCGTTTCTGGAAAGGATACATTTGTACCCTGTAAGTGCACACCAGTATAGGAGAAGTAACGTTACATACCGAGTTTTCCCTGCCATATTGTTCCACATCCACACACTATAGGTAAAGAGTGGCAGTATATTATAGAAAACAGATGGTATATGCCTGTGTGACAGGATATTATTACTCATAATAATTATCTTGCCAATATTGGCACGGACTCAGGAATAGACGTAGGATATTCTTCAAGTGAGGACTCTGACCCAGATGTATGAAGAATATATAGCGATTGTTTTTGGAACGGTTTTTGTTTATAATAGTCTACATTTATTTGTTTAGACGAACTTGTCTCAGCATCAGAGCAGAGCAAAGAGTTGCAGTTCAGCTTAAGGCCCTCGAATCAGGGGTAACTGGCTAACGTACTTGACCAGTTGACCCAGCTGATTGAATCAGGGGTAACCAGCTAACGTATCTGACTGGTTGACCCAGCTGATTATATAGCAGGATACTGAAGATAGGGATCGCAACCCTTGACAAATCCTGTTATGGGTGCTCGAATCTCCAGATCAAGGAACAAGGATCCGAGGTGCACCATGTGTGATCTGGTGAGAATGGAGCATGGCAGGGCAGCTGTAAAAGATGCAACAAAGATATTGAAAAGGGCTGGTATGCCAGCCAAGGGATGCCTAGATGCTGAGAGATGGAAACGGTTTAGTCAGGAACATTCACAATGGATTGATAAGCATGATTACGGAGCACAGGTTGCAGCCTGGTTGAGATCTAGTGAGAGACATCATCCCCTTTTAATTCCCGATGATGATGAAACTGATCAGGTAGTGATCAGAAGCAGATCTCATGTCATACAACCCCCGACACCTAGTCGGGAACAAGGTCCAATCCAGGCTGCGCCCTCCGCTCATTGGTTTATAATTATCATACTTGTCCTATGTCTGTACACAAAATAAAGTCCCAATATATCACCACCAGGAAACTCCCTAAGTTCACCATGACCTGGACTGTATTCAGTACTATCAGTGAGAAAGGATGTTGGGAGTATCATACATCATGAATATCCTGCAGATGTATTGACAAGCACCTGTTATTTAATTATTCTGCGCCAAAGATAACATATTACTTACATCATCTCATACGCATGTATCAAAGCACAACCCACGTTGATTGGGGTATATAATTATATTACATCTTAAAATAAACAGAATCATTCTCTTGAGACAGTCTGTAGTGAGTGTCTTATTTGAAGCGTCATTCCTATAGGAAATCTATATAGGTAATCTCTTTTGTCTACCTGAGAAGAAGTGAGATCCCCTCCCGTCTTTAACAGTCGACAGGATGGCGTATGCACAGCTGCAAACCTCTGAAGGACCCTGCATCTTGTTGTTCGGGGGACGTTGGAGGCACCAGCAGCTTCAAAAACTTGTCTGCTGCTATGACAAGGCTTTTTTGCCGCTGCTCTTTTAACCTGACGTAATTGCCTGTAGGAAAGAGTCCTCAATTTGCCCTTATCAGCACGCACACGTGTGTACTGTGAATCAGCTACATACTTCTTGATTGCCAAGACACTTCATCCTGATCATCGCACAATGTTGATTGTAGTCATGCCTTGACCTAAACACTCCACAATTTGTTGCTTCTCAGCAGCCGACACATCCTTTTTCTTTCCCATTTTGGCAGAAAATGTAGGCTGCTTAATAATGTGAGACAGCCTTCTTAAGTAGTCTTGCCTTTCATTGGACACACCTGCCAAACTAATTAGCACAGGTGTCTGCAATTGCTTACAGTGATATAAAGAGCCCTGACACACATCACCATCAATGAGTTTAACTGACAAACAAACAAATTCTTCCCTTATCACTCCTAAACACTTTTTGCATAATAATTTGGAACACAGTGTACATGTGCTTTTCCACAAAACACCAGTGGTTCACGTAGTGAATCTTACAGTTCTAACTTGCCAACCGTGGTGTGTATGGAGTTGTTCAGTAAAGGGCCCAAAATTAAGATAACATAGATGGGAGAGGTCTCTATGAATAGGAATTCCTAAGTATTTGATACCCTGTGAGGGCCAGGCAAAGGGAAAGTTGGACTGGATGGAATCCTATATGGATTTGGGGAGGGAGACATCGAGGGCCTCAGACTTCGCTGCATTGATTTTAAAATTTGACCATGTAACAAAGTGATCTATTTCAGCCATAACAGCATGGATGGATATATGTGATTGAGTGATGTATACTAGGACATCATCAGCAAATAGAGAGCACTTGTACTCGGTGCCTCCCACCTCAATCCACCTAATATTGGGGTTATGGCGAATTGATGAGAGCAGGTGCTCCGTCACTAGGATGTATAAGAGAGGGGACAGAGGACATCCCTGCCTTGTCCCATTGGTGATTGTGAAAGGTGATGAAAATGTTCTGATGCACCCCCTGGGCCTTGGGACACCCGGAGCCGGACCCTTTTTGGTGGATGCTGGTGGTTGTAGTCTTCGTGGCGGTGACCCGGTTCCGTGGCTCAGGGTGGTCAAACCAGTGGCGGAACTATTTATGTGGTTTTGATGTTTAAATGTCCGACTACGCCACCCGTGGATTGCGGTCAGAGTGAACCGCCGCTGCAGGGCAGACCGCTGAGGCTGGTGTTGTGGGTGCAGCAGAGCGTAGCATAACTCCCCACGGGAGGAGTATAGCCTCAGGGCAGTGTATGCGGAGGATGGGGGTGATGGTGCAGGGCAGCAGCAGTAACGACACTGAGTCAGTGATGCAGTCCAGGGCCTTTACTCACAGTTCTTATTATCCACACCACGTCTGCAGGTAACGGCTGCCCACGTCGTACTGTGCTCATCAGGTGAGGGGCTCAGACAACTCCCAGATAACTTTGGAGTGCTTCACAGTACCCCCTTTGTGTGTCCTTTGTCTGGCCTTTCTTACCAACCCTTCTGTCCGGCTGCCTCGGGCCTCCTCTTGGTAAACTTGGCGCCAGTTTCCCTGACCCTATGTGATGCCTTCCTAGCGGGTGTAGCGAGGGGCTGCGCCACATAAAATGTCACAGCCTCCGGTTTCTAGCTGAGGGTCGTTTCCTGCCTCCACTAGTTTCGGGGACCGGTCTCCCCCTTTGGCCTGACCCCTCCACGCAGGTGGATTCGGCCGTGCGGTGGCGACTCGCCCGTCCACACCCCTGGGATCCCTTCATTCCTCGTTCCTGGAGCCTTCTCCGCTCCTCTTCCTTCCTTCTCCCTCTTCAAGGCCTGGGCCTCTGTTACTAGGCCCGCCTCCGGAGCAGAGCTCATGCAGAGCCCCTGCTCCCTGCCACTTCTGCTCAGACTTCTCTGCACTGAACTAAGATGGTGCCCACCTTTTATACTCCCTTCTCAATGCACCCAGGAACTGCTTCCTCCCTGCTCCTGCACTACAGGGTTCCCCTTCCTCAGTGTTCCCTCCCCCCACTCCAGCCAGGGACAGGGACTGTCGTGCCCATCTCAGAGGCATATTGGTCGCCCTGCCCCACGGCAATGTGGTGTAATGCATGCAGGTGTCGGGTCCTGATCCACACTCCATCCTTACCTGAGAGTGAGATATCACACCTCTGGGTGAGGTGCAATACCTCTGTAGCAACCGAGCCCTCAGGGTGCTACAGTTCCATTTATCTTCAGCCTAGGTGACGTATTGTGATACAGGGCCGTGATTTTGGCTATAAAAGGGTCCCCTAGACCCCTACCCCAAGCTTTTTAAGAGAATCATATATGGCGTGCCAGGAGACTCTATGGAATGCTTTCTCAGCATCCAACGAGAGTATCTAATTACAAATTTTTAACTGCATCTAGCCCAGGAAATACTTTGTGCCTAGTAGCAGTGTCTGCTAGTCAGCGGATTATCCCGGCTGTTAAGCAACCTGTAGTTTGGACACTTAATTTTTTCAAAGGAAATGCTTCGGGACCACGGGATACTCAGTGAAGAGCATCAGGAGGCACCCCAAGGCATAGGGGCTGGGACTGGCAGTAGGATGCCTTGCGGTGGACAGCCAAGCTCGATCCTTATAAAAGCTTTTTAACTGCAGCAGCTTTAGTGGACGCTACTGGAGCTGGAATTACGCGGCTGCTGGCATGAGACTTGCCCTCCAATAGATCCTTGTAAATGGATTTAAAGTGTATTCATTCAAATTAGAGAGACAATTTAAATTAAAAAGCTTAGAGCTGCCTCCACCACAGGGGTGCTCGCTCGACCCACCAGCGGACAGGCACCAGTATTGGGAGAGGGGGGCTGGCCGTCAGGGTTCACCGCGGCTCTGGCACAAACCCGGTGTCACGGAGGTGGCACGGGCAGGAGCGGACTGAACGTGTCGGCTTCTCACTTTTTGGATTTTAGAAGGGCATGACATGCCTATATCTGTGTCTCCCCCTCCTTTTACTCCTCCACCTCTTTTCTTTTCGCATGACTATATGTACTTGTCACTTTTCCATGTGTTAGTTGTGTCTTCTGAGCAGTTTGTCAGCTTTTGGACACCGTTGAAGGTGTTTTCTATGTGTTTCTATGTGTTTTTGTTTGCCTGCCATTGGTTTTAACGGTGTTCGAAGGTGTTCGACGAACAGTTCGGCGAACAGTTCGGCGAACACACGGGTGTTCGACAAACCGAACCGAACTCGAACACTACGGGGGTGGCTCAACACTAATTACGAATGAACTTCCGGTAATAATTAGCAAACCCCAGGAAATGTTGTAGTGCCTTAAGATTCTCTGGCCGATCCCACTCAGGAACTGCCCGCACTTTCCCAGGGTAGATTCGAAAACCGGACGCTGAAACCAGGAAGCCTAAAAACTGGAGTTCCTGTACGGCGAACACACACTTTTCCCATTTGGCATACAGTTTATTATCCCGCAAGATCTGTAACACCTGCCTAACGTGCTCCTGATGAAACACCTGATACGGCGAGTAAATTAAGATATCATCCAGATATATGACAACAAACTGTCCCACCAGGCGGCGAAAAATGTCATTAACAAAGTGCTGGAACACCGCCGGGGCATTAGTCAGACCGAATGGCATGACAAGGTTCTCATAATGCCCCTCCGGAGTGTTAAACGCCGTCTTCCACTCATCCCCCTCCTTCATCCTAATCAGATTGTACGCCCCCCTGAGATCCAACTTAGAGAACCATTTGGCGCCCACGATCTGTTTAAAGAGATCGGGAATAAGTGGGAGCGGATACGGATCTCGGACCGTAATCCGATTAAGTTCACGGAAATCCAGGCAAGGGCGTAGGCCTCCATCTTTCTTCTTAACAAAGAAGAACCCCGCGGCCACCGGTGAAGATGAAGGTCTAATATGCCCCTTAGCCAGACTTTCTGAAATATAATCCTTCATGGCCTGCCTCTCAGGACCAGAAATGTTATACAACCTAACTTTAGGTAACTTGGCCTCAGGGAGCAGTTTTACAGAACAGTCATACTCGCGATGAGGAGGTAGTTCCTGACACCCTTTCTCCGAGAATACATCCTCAAAGTCCACCAGAAATGGAGGTAAGACCCTAGGAGTAACCGCACCGATGACCGTATTCATGCAGTTTTTATTACAGAATTTACTCCATTGGCTTATCTCTCTGGATTGCCAATTAATAACAGGGTTATGCTTAGTTCACCAAGGAAGGCCCAACACTATAGGAGTGGGAAGACCCTCCAACACGTAGCAAGACAACAGTTCTTTATGTATCGCCCCCACTTGAAGTTTTACGTTATGCACAGCTTGCAAAAAAACTTCCCTGACCGAGAGGCCTGGCATCGATCGAGAATATGGGGATGGGTTTAGCCAACTCACTCAATCGCATACCTTGAACCCGGGCAAACCGAGCGTCCACCAGATTAACCCCGGCCCCACTATCCAGAAGAACAGATATCCTCTCAGTTCTCGTACCCACCACCACCTCCGCCGGAACGAGAAACTGAGACGAACCTAGGGACGAAATACCTACTCCCAGATTGCCGTCCACCACACAACCTGGGATCAACAGTTTTCCGACGACTCTTCACACTGCAAGGGACGGGATGGACACCCCCCAATAAAATGTCCCTTTCTCCCGCAGAAGAAACACCTTCCTGTCTTATGGCGCACCACCGGTCCCCTCCCCCGAAATGATGCCCCTCCTAATTGCATAGGCTCCTCTGGACTGACCAGGGGAACCACCATATGAGGGGACCTTGTAGGAGGTGGAGTCATCACAGGGGGTGGAGTTATCCCGCACCTCTCCCGAAGCCGTCTGTCAATGCGAATAGCAAGGGCCATAGCGGCTTCCAGTGACGCGGGAGAGTAATACTGTGCCAACACATCCTGCAATTTGTCGGATAAACCTTGACAAAACTGGCTCCTAAGAGCCGGGTCATTCCACTGGGTGTCAGTGGCCCACCTACGGAACTCCGAACAGAATTCCTCCGCCGGACAATCTCCCTGCTGGATCCTATGTAACTTAGATTCAGCAAGGGAGATCCGATCCGGGTCATCAGATACAAGACCCAGAGCAGCAAAAAACCTATCCACTGACTGGAGAGCCGGGGAGCCCGGGGGAAGAGAGAACGCCCAAGATTGTGGGTCCCCTTGTAGGAGCGAGATGACAATTCCCACCCTTTGTTCTTCACTCCCCGATGACCGAGGCCGCAGCCGAAAGTACAACTTGCACGCCTCCCGGAAAACAAAAAACTTGTCCCGCCCCCCAGTGAACCTGTCAGGGAGAGCTACTTTAGGTTCTGGTCCGGCTTGCTCTTGAGGATTCAAAACCTTGGACCTAACTTCCGCCAGCTCCATAGACAAACTCTGCAACTGCCGAGCTAGACCGACTACTGGATCCATGGTAGCTGGAGAAAATCTACAGTAAGTGGTCGGTGAAAATGTCACGCTGTCTCTGTGTACTGGAGGTAGGGGGCCTAAGCTGACCCTAAGCTGGGGCCCTCTACCTGGAGGTACTGTTAAAGGTACAGAGGTCCAGGCCGCCAGCGTAACCTCTACCTCCTGAGGATCCCTGCACCTAAGTAATCTAGTCCTGAGAAGGACCCCTGATCACAACAAAAGGGGACAGGTAATAATATGCCCACACTCAGTACTTAGACGAACGAGACAGTACAAGGGTAAAACCAAAACCACCTTGCATACAAAAACTACACAACTACAACAGAGGGAACACCAACGGGAAAGGAGATAAATGATAAAGCGAGGAAGGGAAAAAACACTCCAAATACACTTAGCTCTGAAACTCCAAATACCACGATCCGCTCTGTTAGTCTGCATGAAATGCTTTCACTGACACTTCCCTAACAGACCGGCAGGCATTTGAAGGAGTCCCACAACAGCAAAATTGATTGCAGCTGGGCGAGGCTGGACCTCGTCTAGCACAGAGAGAGAGAGAGTTAACTCCCTCACTGCCGAAAAACACAAAGCACCAAAAACTCAGCTGCGAGAAGTCAGGCTGTGTAAGTGTGACGATCGTCGTGGTGACACACCCGTGACAGTGTCAACGGGTTGTTATCTGTGTACACGGTGAATTTGGAGGAGGCAAGGTAATGCTTGAAACGTTCGGTCACTGCCCACACTACTGCCAGGAACTCCAGCTTGAATGAGCTATAATTCTCAGGGTTCCTCTCCGTGGGCTGTAGCTTTCGGCTGGCGTAAGCGATTACCCGTTCTTTCCCTTGCTGGATCTGGGACAGTACGGCTCCTAGCCCGATGTTGCTTGCGTTCGTGTGGAGGATAAATGGCTGGCTGTAGTCTGGATATGCCAGGATTTCATCCCCCGTGAGGGCCATCTTCAGCTGGCAGAAGGACTCCTCTTCCAGCTTTTCCCACCTAAAGGGCGGCTTCTGGTTTTTGGCTTTCCGAGATTGACCTATCAGGAGGTCCTGCATAGGGGCTGCCATTTTGGTGAAACCGGGAATGAATCTTCGGTAGTAGCCTACCAACCCGAGGAACTGCTGCACTTCCTTTATGCTGGAGGGTCTTGGCCAGTCCTTAATCACGGTGATCTTATCAGGGTCAGGAGCCACTCCGTCAGCACTCACCACGTGTCCCAGGTATTGCACCTTTGGTTTCAGAAGGTGACACTTGGAGGGTTTCACCTTTAGGCCGTAGTTTGCCAGAGCTTCAAAGACTTCTGCCAGGTGTTTCAGGTGGTCCTCGTAGGTCTTGGAATAGACGTTGACATCGTCCAGATATAACAGGACCGTCTCGAAGTTCCGGTGTCCCAGACAGCATTCCATCAACCGTTGGAAGGTTCCTGGTGCGTTGCAGAGCCCGAACGGCATACAGTTAAATTCGCTGAGACCCATCGGGGTGGTGAATGCGGTCTTCTCCCGGTCCGCCTCTGCTACAGGAACCTGCCAGTACCCGCTAGTGAGATCCAAAGTATAGAAGAAGTTAGCAGATTTTAATTCAGCTAAGGACTCTTCTATCCTTGGTAACGGGTACGCATCTTTGTGTGTGATACGGTTGACCTTCCTGTAATCTACACACATTCTCATGGTGTTGTCTTTCTTTTTCACTAAGACTAGTGGAGCTGCCCAGGGGCTACAGCTGTCCCTGATTACCCCAGCCTCCTTCATGTCTCTAAGCATCCCCTTGGCGTGTTGGTAGTGTGCCAGGGGAACGGGTCGGTATCTCTCCTTTATGGGAGGATGGTCTCCCGTGGGGATGTGGTGTTCTACCCCCTTTACTCGCCCGAAGTCTAGCGGGTGTTTACTAAACACTCTCTCGTACTCTCGAACCACCCGATAGACTCCCTGTTTCTGGTGTGAGGGAGTGGATTCAGTACCCAAATGTAGTTGCTGACACTAGTCCTCCATTGGTTTCTTAGAGCCGTTACCTTCCTCTGGTTGAGATGGAGTAAAGGGTTCCACGGCCTGTACAGAGTTCTGGTTGATGGTGAACAATTTGGCTAGCGTGGCATACCGGGGCAGGTGTACTTCTCTCTCCCCGATATTTATGATGCGAACGGGCACCCTCCCATGGCGTACATCGACCACCCCCCGTGCTGTCAAAATGGTGGGCCTACTGTCTGAGTAGACGGGTTCTACCATTGCTTGGTAGTCTCTACCTCTTAGACCAATAGCTGCCCGGCACCAAATCATCATCTCACTTTTTGGGGGCATGGCAATAGGGAACGGGTCACACATTCTCACGCTACCTATCTCGCCACCAGATAGTTCCACCTTTTGCCGCTTCATCAGTGCCCGGATCTCTTTTTAGAGCACACGCTGCTGGCCGGAACTGGCGTTCTTGGCAACCTGCTGTAAAATGAGAATCACCTCTGCAAGACAATTTTCAATCACATTAGTTCCCAAGGTTATTCTAGGGTGACTCTCATGACGGTCTATGTCCGCTATAATCAGTCCTTGTGCCGCCAGTTCGACTTTACCGATCTTAATGATCACCTCTTTGAATCCCACCTGCGGCACGGGCTGACCATTGCTGGCGATGATACTCAGGTCGTCATCTGGGTAGCGGGTTATGTCCGAGTCATTCCAGTACTGTTTAAAGAGCACGTACGGGATGGTGGTCACCTGTGACCCAGTGTCTAGTAGGGCACTCATAGGAATGCCATCCAGTACCACAGGCAAGATTGGACGTCCCCCTACGTATTTATCACGCCAGTTTGATGGGCCTGATGGTCTTATGCCTGGGGGTTGGCCCTCTACCCCAGGTTGTGCCCGTTTAAATGACAGTACCTTGCCACATGTCCAGGTTGATTGCAGCGGTGGCAGATGGGTCGTCCGTCCTCGTTGTATCTGCCGCTGGGTCTTCCTCTGGCCTGTGGGGTCCTCCTCAGTCGGTGCCACGGGACGTCCTACGGTCCGGATTCCAGCTGGATCTTTCCTGGAGAAGAGACCTGTAAAGACTGCACAGTTCTGGTTAGCGTGGCAACGCTCTTAGTCAGCTCTTGGACCTGATGGTGCAGGTCTGTTGCCGGGTTATTGTTCAAAGCCTGCGCATCAGCTCCCACAGGCCCTGAAGACAAGGGCGCCGTCTCCTGGTGGTAAGTGATAGCAGGGCGCCTGTGGGTCACAGCGCCACCTAGTGCCGGTTCTCGGAGCACCCGGATGGCTCTGTCCTTGAACTGTGCAAAGTCCAGGTCAGGGTCCTGTAAGGCCATTGCCCGCAACTAGGTTTGGTGGGCATTGCACAGTAGACCCTCAATAAATTGTTCAGTCAACAGCTTATCTTCATTTCCCACGCTGCCAGGGTCTGCCTGCTTAATGGCTCTCAGGGCCTCTTGTAGGTTTAGAGCATAGTCTCTTATACTCTCATGTGCCCGCTGTTTACACCCGTAAAATCTGAGCTTTATTTCGGCTGAGGTGCGGGTATCAAATGTGTCTTTCAGCCGGGCTAGTATTTCTCTGACAGTCCTCTTCCTCCCAGGTGGCCAGGACTTTACCTCCCTTTGGGCTGCCCCGATTAATTGGGCCACCAGGATGCTCACTTTTTGCTTTTCTGTGAGGGTGTACACCTGGAAGAGGCTATCCAGTCTTTCTCTAAAGTCATTTAGAGTATGTGACTACCCTGAGTACTGGGGTAGCCAGGTTGCCCCCGGGATATAGGGCATGGTGAATGGCATGACTGCTGCAGCGGTTGCACTGGCGGTGGCTGTGGCAGTGGAGCTCACCTCGGTATCCGGCATCCTCCTCCCCCCTAGTGCACCTTGGCCTACCTTGCGATGCTCTTCTTTCATAGGCCGCAGCTCCGCAGTCGATCGTCGGGGTTGAGGACCTGGCGTCGCGCTCCGATGACGTCAGCGTCGCTCTTCCTCCCTTCCAGGACCTTGCGCAGCGTCAGAGCGTGGGGCGGAGCTTCGGATCTCGCGCGCTTTCGGCGTCCACGCCCCTCTTCTTCCCGTGCGGCGTCCCGAAGATGGCGTCCGAAGGCGGGAAGCAGCTGCGGATGGCGGGAAGAAGGCAGAAGACGGCGGGAAACGGTCCAAGATGGCGTCTGATGGCGGGAAACGACGCCGGACGGCGGGAAACTTCACCACAGGTAAGTATAAAAGTCTCTTTTTCAGGCACGCAGTACCCGGTGGTTGCGGGCACGAAATCCTGCCGACTACGCCAAAGTTGACGCGCCCCCTGGGCCTGTGTTGTGCAGGGGAACCCGGAACCGGGCCTGTTGTAGAATGCTGGGGGTTGTAGTCTCCGTGTGGTGGTGACCCGGTCCGTGCCCAGGGTGGTCAAACCAGTGGCAGTCTTAATGTATAGCAAATGTCCGACTACGCCACCCGTGGATTGCGGTCAGTGGGGACCGCCGCTGCGCTGCCGACCGCTGAGACTGATGTTGTTTGCGCAGCCGAGTATGGGATAACTCCCCACGGGAGAAGTATTGACTCAGGGCAGCTAATGTGAGAGATGATGGGAGTGATGGTGTGAGGGTCCCAGTGCTAATGGTGCTGGTTCGGCAAGGAATCACAGAGACGTGAGGTGCAGTTCAGGGTCTTTACTGATGGTACAAGGCAGACCCTCCCGGGAGTACTGGCTAGTATAAGGGGCCTGGTCAGTTTGCGAGCAAGCAGGAGTTCCCCTGGCCAGGTGGAGTTGTAGGCCTCCCCGTTTATCTGCACTCTTCCTGGCTACCTTGCTGTCAGCGGTTCCAAGTAGCCCACATCCCTGAGTATACTGTGTGGTGCTCACCCGTATGGCTGGAGACTTGGGGCCTTCTGTTAGCCTCCGCTCCTGGATGGCGGCGCTGGTCCCTTCTTTGTGACTGAGCCTCCGGGCTTCTATGGCCAGAGGACCTGGAATCCCCTCCCGGCTGGTTTCTGCTGCTGGGTATATATCAGTCCCCACAGCCTCAGACTCCTGTGTCCGGTTTTAGTAACTTCAGCCAGGGGAGCTATATCTCTGCTCACAGCCCCTGGCCTTCTGCCTCTGCTCCTACAGAGCTCCTGATGTATCTTTTCCTGTGTCTGCAGCTTCACTCTAGGCTCTGACTGCTCTGCTTGTTCTGCAGGCTCTGTCTCTGTCTCACCTAATCCCGCCCCAGACCCAGTTTATAAGGGCAGATTCCTCCCCTCCCAGGTCTGGGCGGGCAGTGTTGCATGCTTAGGGCTCCTGACCAGAGAAACCTCCCACTTGCTCTCAGACATAATATCTCTGTTACTGTGGCAACCAGACCCCTGGGGTGTCACTTGCACATGTGACATCTGCTCATCAACAGCCATTCTGAGCTAAATGTGCCTTCCCTCATCAGAGCGCAGCTGCTATGCAGATTGAGGCTGGGCAAGTACTGGCATGGGTGACTGGCTGGGAATCCCCGATTCCATTGACATTTTGGCTGCTGGTAATGTCATTTGGATTTTTGTTTTTAAAATCTAACCTTTCCCTCCCCATTTTATTCCTTTTGAAAAGACGCGCACATGTGACATCTGCAGGTCAATGGCCATTCTAAGCTGAACGTGCCTTCCCTTGTCAGATCGCAGCTGCTACGCAGCTTGAGGTTGGGCAAGTACCAGCATGGGAGACTGGCTTGGAGTCCCCTGTTCCATTGACATTTTGGCTGCTGCTATTGTCATTTGGATTTTTGAATTTTTGTTTTTAAAATCAAACCTTTCCCTCCCTATTTTATTCCTTTTGAAAAGACGCGCACATGTGACATCTGCAGGTCAACGGCCATTCTAAGCTGAATGTGCCTTCCCTTGTCAGATTGCAACTGCTACACATTTTGAGGTTGGGCAAGTACAGGCATGGGTGGCAGGCTGGGAATACCCTGTTCCAAAAACATTTTGACTGCTGCTATTGTTATTTGAATTTTTGTTTTTAAACTCTAACCTATCCCTCCCCATTTTATTCCTTTTGAAAAGACGCGCACATGTAGCATCTGCATGTCAACGGTCATTCTAAGCTAAATGTGCCTGTCCGTGTCAGATTGCAGCCGCTACGCACTTTGAGGCTGGGCAAGTAACGGCATGGGAGAAAAGCTGGGAATGCCCAGTTCCATTGACATTTTGGCTGCTGCTGCTGTTATTGTCATTTGGATTTTTGGATTTTTGTTTTTAAAATCTAACCTTTCCCTCCCCATTTTATTCCTTTTGAAAAGACGCTCACATGTGAATTCTGCACATCAACGGCCATTCTAAGCTGAATTTGCCTACCCTCGTCAAATTGCAGCCGCTACACAGCTTGAGGCAGGGCAAGTACCGGCATGGGTGGCTGGCTGTGAATCCCCAGTTCCATAGACATTTTGGCCTCTGCTATTGTCATTTGGATTTTTAGATTTTTGTTTTTAAAATCTAACTTTTCCCTATCCATTTTATTCCTTTTGAAAAGACGCGCACATGTGACATCTGCATGTCAACGGCCATTCTAAGCTGAATGTGCTTACACTTGTCAAATTGCAGCTGCTGTGCAGCTTGAGGATGGGCAAGTACATGCATGGGAGACTGGCTGGGAATCCCCGCTTCAATTAACATTTTGGCTGCTGCTATTGTCATTTGGATTTTTGGTTTTTAAAATCTAACCTTTCCCTCCCCATTTTATTCCTTTTGAAAAGACACGCACATGTGACATCTGCACGTCAACAGCCATTCTAAGCTGAATGTGTCTGCCCTTGTCAGATCGCAGCCACTACGCACCTTGTGGCTGGGCAAGTACAGGCATAGGAGGCTGGCAGGGAATCACCTCTTCCGTGGACATTTTGGCTGCTGCTATTGTCATTGGGATTTTTGGATTTTTGTTTTTAAAATCTAACCTTTCCCTCCCCATTTTATTCCTTTTGAAAAGACGCGCACATGTAACATTTGTACGTCAACGGCCTTCTAAGCTGAATGTTCCTTCCTGGGTCAGATTGCAGCCACTACGAAGCTTGAGGTTGGGCAAGTACCAGCATGGGAGACTGGCTGGGAATCCCTTGTTTCTTTGACAATTTGGCTGCTGCTATTGTCATTTGGATTTTTGGTTTAAAAATCTAACCTTTCCCTCCCCGTTTTATTCCTTTTGAAAAGACGCGCACTTGTGATATTTGCATGTCAACGGCCATTCTAAGTTGAATGTGCCTGCCCTCGTCAGATTGCAGCTGCTACGCACTTTGAGGCTGGGCAAGTACCAGCATGGGAGACTGGCTGGGAATCCCCAGGTTCGTTGACATTTTGGCTGCTGCTATTGTCATTTGGATTATTGGATTTTTGTTTTTAATATCTAACCTTTCCCTCCCCATTTTATTCGTTTTGAAAAGACGCGCACATGTAACATCTGCACGTCAACGGCCTTCTAAGCTGAATGTTCCTTCCTGGGTCAGATCACAGCCGCTACACTGCTTGAGGTTGGGCAAGTACCAACATGGGAATCTGGCTGGGACTCCCCAGTTCCGTCGACATTTTTGCTGCTGCTATTGTCATTTGGATTTTTGGATTTTTGTTTTTAAAATCTAACTTTTCCCTCACCATTTTATTCCTTTTGAAAAGACGTGCACATGTGACATCCACATGTCATTGGCCATTCTAAGCTGAATGTACCTACCCTCTTCAGATCACAGCTGCTATGCAACTTGAGGCCGGGCAAGTGCTGGTATGGGTGACTGGCTGAATATCCTCGGTTCCAATGACATTATGGTTGCTGCTATTGTCATTTGGATTTTTGTTTTTAAAATCTAACCTTTCCCTCCCCATTTTATTCCTTTTGAAAAGACACGCACATGTGACATTGGCACGTCAATGGCCATTCTAAGCTGAATGTGCCTGCCCTCGTCAGATCACAGCTGCAATGCAGTTTGAGGTTGGGCAAGTACCAGCATGGGACACTGGCTGGGAATCCCCAGTTTTGTTGAAATTTTGGCAGCTGCTTCTGTCATTTGGATTTTTGTTTTTGAAATCTAACTTTTCCCTCCCCAATTTATTCCTTTTGAAAACATGCGCACATGTGACATCCACACATCAACGGCCACACTCAGCTTAATGTGTCTACCCTCATTAGATCACAGCAGCTATGCAGCTTGTTTCTGGGCAAATACCAGCATGGGAGACTGGCTGGGAATCCTGGTTCTGTTAACATTTTGGCTGGTGCTATTGTCATTTGGATTTTTGGCTTTTTGCTTTTAAATTCTAACTTTTCCCTCCCCATTTTATTCCTTTTGAAAAGACACGCACATGTGACATTGGCACGTCAACGGCCATTCTAAACTGAATGTGCCTGCTCTCGTCAGATCACAGCTGCAATGCAGCTTGAGGTTGGGTATGTACCAGCATGGAAGAGTGGCTGGGAGTCCCTGTTTCCATTGACATTTTGGCTGCTGCTATTGTCATTTGGATTTTTGTTTTTAAAATCTAACCTTTCCCTCCCCAATTTATTCCTTTTGAAAAGACGTGCACATGTGACATCCACATGTCAACGGGCATTCTAAGCTGAATGTGCCTGCTCTTGTTAGATCACAGCTTCTATGCAACTTGAGACAGGGCAAGTGCTGGTATGGGTGACTGGCTGAATATCCTCGGTTACGAAGACATTTTGGCTGCTGCTATTGTCATTTGATTTTTGTTTTTAAAATCTAATCTTTCCCTCCCCATTTTATTCCTTTTGAAAAGTTGCGCACATGTGTCATCTACACGTTAACGGCCACACTCAACTTAATGTGCCTAACCTTGTTAGATCACAGCAGCTATGCAGCTTGAGTCTGGGCAAGTACCAGCATGGGAGGCTGGCTGGGAATCACTGGTTCCGTTAACATTTTGGCTGGTGCTATTGTCATTTGGCTTTTTGCTTTTAAATTCTAACTTTTCCCTCCCCATTTTATTCCTTTTGAAAAGACACGCACATGTGACATAGGCATGTCAGTGGCCATTCTAAGCTGAATGTACCTGCCCTCGTCAGAACACAGCCGCAACGCAGCTTGAGGATGGGCAAGTACCAGCATGGGAGACTGGCTGGGAATCCCCGGTTCTGTTGGCAGCTGCTATTGTCATTTGGATTTTTGGATTTTTTTTTTTAGAATCCATCCTTTCCCTCCCCATTTTATTCCTTTTGAAAAGACGCGAACATGTGACATCTGCACGTCAACGGCCATTCTAAGCTGAATGTACCTGCCCTTGTCATATCGCAGCCTTTATGCAGCTTGAGGCTGAGCAAGTAGAGACATGGGTGACTAACTGGGAATCCCCCGTTCCAGTCACATTTTCGCAGCCGCTATTGTAATTTGGATATTTGTTTATAAAATCTAAAATTTCCCTCCCCATTTTATTCATTTTGAAAAGACACGCACATGTGACATCTGCACATTAACGGCCTTTCTAAGCTGAATGTGCTTGTCCTCGTCAGATTGCAGCCGCTACGTAGCTTGAGATTGGTCAAGTACCATCATGGGAGACTGGCTGGGAATCCCAAGTAGAGATAAGCGTTGTTCTACTCTAACTGTTCGCCAATCTCAAATTCAAGCCGTTCGGCAAACACGAACGATTTGAGAAAAATTCGGCTGTTCGATAACTGTTCGTGCACCAAAATCATAACTGGATTATTTCTCAGTAATGATGAAAATTAATGTTAATACACAGTTTGAGTGTACAGCGGGTTCGGGGGAGGGGCATTGGATGGATCTCTGCAGGAACAATGAAGACCTCCATCAGGTTGCAAACTGAATATATTTTTTTCTGCATCTACCTCTGAAAAAATATTGGGCTTCTAGCTGTGTGTGGGACTTGTTGTATTAGTCCATCTATACTGACCTCCATCAGGTTGCAAACTGAATATATTTTTTTCTGCATCTACCTCTGAAAAAATATTGGGCTTCTAGCTGTGTGTGGGACTTGTTGTATTAGTCCATCTATACTGACCTCCATCAGGTTGCAAACTTAATATATTTTTTTCTGCATCTACCTCTGAAAAAATATTGCGCTTCTAGCTGTGTGTGGGACTTGTTGTATTAGTCCATCTATACTGACCTCCATCAGGTTGCAAACTGAATATATTTTTTTCTGCATCTACCTCTGAAAAAATATTGGGCTTCTAGCTGTGTGTGGGACTTGTTCTATTAATCCACCTATACAGACCTCCATCAGGTTGCAAACTGAATATATTTTTTTCTGAATCTACCTCTGAAAAAATCTTGGGCTTCTAGCTGTATGTGGGACTTGTTGTATTAGTCCATCTATACTGACCTCCATCAGGTTGCAAACTGAATATATTTTTTTCTTCATCTACCTCTGAAAAAATATTGGGCTTCTAGCTGTGTGTGGGACTTGTTCTATTAATCCATCTATACAGACCTCCATCAGGTTGCAAACTGAATATATTTTTTTCTGCATCTACCTCTGAAAAAATATTGGGCTTCTAGCTGTGTGTGGGACTTGTTGTATTAGTCCATCTATACTGACCTCCATCAGGTTGCAAACTGCATATATTTTTTTCTTCATCTACCTCTGAAAAAATATTGGGCTTCTAGCTGTGTGTGGGACTTGTTCTATTAATCCATCTATAGAGATCTCCATCAGGTTGCAAACTGAATATATTTTTTTCTGCATCTAGCTCTGAAAAAATATTTGGCCTTCTAGCAGTGTGTGGGACTTTCTCTATTAGTCCATCTATACTGACCTCCATCAGGTTGCAAACTGAATATAATTTTTTTCTGCATCTAGCTCTGAAAAAATATTTGGCCTTCTAGCAGTGTGTGGGACTTTCTCTATTAGTCCATCTATACTGACCTCCATCAGGTTGCAAACTGAATATATTTTTTTCTGCATCTACCTCTGAAAAAATATTTGGGCTTCTAGCTGTGTGTGGGACTTGTTCTATTAGTCCATCTATACTGACCTCCATCAGGTTGCAAATTGAATATAATTTTTTTCTGCATCTAACCAGCCAATAGTTTTGGCCAAATACCACAGTTTATCCACTCAGCTCTGCTCGGTTCCCATCCATTGTTTTTTTGTGCAAACAACTTCAGAGTTGTGAATTAGTTAACCACCAAAATGAGTGGAAAAAGGCCTGCTGCTGGTGGAAAGGGGAATAGGCGTGTTGGGAAGGGGAAAAAAGGTTGTGTCCCTGGGGTAGGTGTTAAAGCAACAGTAACATCTGCAGAAGAAAGACCATCTTCCAGCCAAACTAAAATGTCTACTTCTTTTAGCGGACAATGTGATAAGATCCCTTTCTTACGGCCACGCCAACCGCTACAAATTCCAGATGAGGCACAAAAACAGCAGGTGCTTCAACGGATATCAAGTGCTCCTTTAAGTGGGCTCTCCTCCACATCAACTTCAACATCACAAATTCTCCAGTCCTCAAAGGTGTCACCCCAATCGCACTTGCTTCCTCACAGCTTCCAAATCTCCAGCTGCCCGTCTGAGTATGAGGTAGAACAGATGGTTGAGTCTGCAGAGCTATTTACTCATACTATAGCCTGGGAATCAGAGGTCGACTCCAGCGCTTCTGTGAATCCAGACGAGGAAATGATCTGCACTGATGCCCAGAATCTTTATGAGTCGGATCCAGGACCAGACGCAGAAGGTTCTGATCATAATGTAGACCCTCATTCCCAAACTGTAACTCCTGTTGGTGGAGACAATGAGGAAGACGATGATGAGACTCAAATACCTGATTGGAGCGACAACTTTAGTATTTTGTCAGGGCAGGAACAGGTTGGCTCTGAGGACGACGGGTGTGATAACGCACAGGGTGATGGTGATTAGGTTGGAGATCCCACTTCCTGTCAACCCACAGTCAGCCAAGAGATGAGGTCAGCAGAGGAGGTGGAGGAAGATGCTAGTGACGACGAGGTCAGGTTGCGCCTTCCTGGACAGAGACATTTTACTGGAAGCACGTCAACAACTGCATCCTCAAACACAACTCTGCCTCTCACCAAAAATCGTGGTGGCTCTTCAGGTCGCATGGGTGCTAAGCCTTGCATAGCCTGGGCATTTTTTCAGATCGATAAAGATGACCCAGCTCGTGTTATCTGTAACATTTGTCAGCAAAAGCTAAGTAGAGGCCAAAAAATACATAGTTTGAGTACTTCATGCATGAACCGGCACATGGACATGAAGCATAAGTTGCAGTGGGAAGCTCAGTGTGCTACAATGCGGCCTAGCCGGCCGGGCCAACCACCGTCTGCCATATCTTGTGCATCCGCGGCCTCTTCATCCTCTGTGACTGGGGGGACAGCAGTCACACCTGTTTTGGAGCGAAGACCTGCCACCACTTTACCCGCAACAGCCAGCGTGATTGGCAGGTCATCATTTTCTTTCGAGGTGGTAACACCAGCTGGTGTTGAGCACTGTCCGACATCGATAGCACCACCTTTGGATCAAGGCAACCTAACATGTCCGCCTGCATCTTCCTCACTGACGGGCAGTTTGCCGGGGACACCCTTATCAACCCCGTCTAAGCACAATAGCCAGCCCTCGGTCCCTCAGATGTGGACAAGTAAAAGACCATTTCCTCCTAGCCATGAGAAAGCTAAGAGGTTGAATTTCACCATCTGCAAGCTCTTGGCTACAGAAATGCTGCCTTGGACACAGAGGATTTTCGAGACCTTATGTCGGTCGCAGTGCGCCAGTACCAGATGCCCAGTCGGCACTACTTCTCAAAGAAAGATGTGCCTGCGCTCCACCAGCATGTCGCACACAACATCACCGCTTCTTTGAGAAACTCTGTGTGTGACAGGGTGCATTTCACCACATACACTTGGACGAGTTGGCATGGACAGGGGCGTTACATGTCGCTGACTGGGCACTGGGTAACTATGGTGACAGCAGGACAAGGGGCTGCTGTCCAAGTCTTGCCGTCCCCACGAGTTGTGCGTCAATCCTCTTTATGTCAAAGTTCCTCCACTGCTTCTGCCTCCTCAACCTCCTCTCGGTCTTCCACCTGCACCCAAAGCCTGTCTGGTCATGCCACAAGCTTTCTAACTGCGCAGAAGGGATCCTGCACACCTCCTTACTATGCTGGCAGTAGGGCTCAACGTCATCAGGGGGTTTTTACTTTGAAATGTCTGGGAAATGTGAGTCACACAGCTGAGGAGTTGTGGTCAGCTCTGGAGAACCAATTTCATGAATGGTTGTCTCCACTGGACCTGAAACCAGGGAAGGCCGTGTGCGACAATGCTGCAAACCTGGGTGCGGCCCTTCGCCGGGGCAATGTCACACACGTGCCATGTATGGCTCACGTGTTGAACCTGGTTGTCCAGCAATTTTTAGCCCACTATCCCAGACTAGATGGCCTTCTGCAGAGGGCACGGTCGCTGTGTGCTCACTTCCGCCGTTCGCATCCCGCAGCTCAGCGACTTACATCTCTACAGAAGACGTTGGGCCTGCCACTTCACCGGCTAAAATGCGATGTGCCTACCCGGTGGAATTCAACTCTGCACATGTTGCAGCAACTGTGGCAGCACTGACAAGCCCTGCTGCAATACGTTCTGACGTATAGCCTGGGCCAACGAGATCCAGAGGTGGGGCAAATCACGCTGGAGGAGTGGTCTCAAATCAGGGACCTATGCACCCTTCTGCACAGTTTTGAAATGGCGACGAAGATGTTTAGTGCTGACGATGCCATTATCAGCATGACTATTCCGGTGATTTACATGCTGGAGCACATGTTAAACAGAATTCGGAGTCAGGTGGTGGCACAAGAGGAGGTGGAGGAAGTAGAGGAGGAGGAGTTGTATGCGGAAGGGCTAACATCTGCAAGGTCCAGACGGTCGGCAGCAGCAAGGCGGCAGGCATGTGAGGGTGGGGGAGATGGTTTTACCAGGGCGCATGGTAGCAGCCAAACTAGTGAGGAAGGTGCAGGAGCCCAGGAAGAAGTGGAGGACGAACTGATGGAAGACTCATCAGATGAGGGAGACCTTGATCACATTTCTGTTGTGCGAGGTTGGGGGGAGAGGACAGAGGAAGGAAGCATGATTGTTACCTCGCCACCAACACAACAGGGACTTGGTGCTCCTGGATGCGCAACACACATGAGTGCCTTCTTGCTGCACTACCTGCAACATGACCCTCGAATTGTGAGAATTAGAAATAATCCTGACTACTGGGTTGCCACACTGTTAGATCCCCGGTACAAAAGTAAATTTGCAGAAATTATTCCTGCCATAGAAAGGGATGCACGCATGCAGGAGTATCAGCAGAGACTGTTGCAGAATCTTACATGTGCTTTTCCACAAAACAACAGTGGTGCACGTAGTGAATCTCACAGTTCCAACTTGCCAACCGTGGGACCGTCAAGTGTTCAGCACTCAAACCGTAACAGAACCACAGTATCTGCTGGTAACATCAATTTTGCGGAATCATTTCACCACTTTTTTAGCCCAACCTTTGCAAGGCCACAGGAGACAAGAAGTCTGACACATAGTCAACGCCTAGAGACGATGGTACAGGAGTATCTCCAAGTAAACATTGAAGCCATGACTGCATCACTGGACCCTTGCTCTTTTGGGCTTCCAATCTGGATAAATGGCCGGAGCTAGCCACTTACGCCTTGGAGATCTTGTCATGCCCCGCAGCCAGCATTCTGTCTGAACGTGTGTTCAGCACTGCTGGTGGTGTGCTGACAGATAAGCGCACGCGGCTCTCCACTGATAATGTAGACAGACTCACGTTCATAAAGATGAACAAATCATGGATTCGAAACGACTTTTCTACCCCTGTGTCATCCTGGGGAGAGTAAAAGCTTGATGATTGGTTAAAATCACCCTACCAACCGTTTTAAGCTTTCAAATTACTAATCATGTTTATCTGTATCTTGGCTGGAAAATAATTCGGGCTTTGTAGCAGTGTGCAGCACTGATTCTATTAGGCCATCTATAATAAGCTCCACCAGATTTAAAATTACTAATCATGTTTATCTGTATCTTGACTGGAAAATAATTTGGGCTTTGTAGCAGTGTGCAGCACTGATCCTATTAGGCCATCTATACTAAGCTCCACCAGATTTAAAATTAATAATAATTTTTAGCTGCATCTAGCCCGGAAAATAATTTTGGGGCTCCGACATGCGCAAGACACATAAGTGCCTTCTTGCTGCACTACCTGCAACATGACCCTCATATTGTCAGAATTCGAAGTAATCATGACTACTGGGTTGCCACACTCTTAGATCCCCCAAACTTTTCGATCAACCTTTTCATTTTAATAAAGACCCAAAAAATGGTCATTTTTGAAATTATAAGCATTAGCAGGTTATTAGAAACTGAAATCAAACAGTTTTCAACTCAAAACTTTATTCTAGGTGATGTTACACTTTCACATAGGACCCTTTGTTCGAAAGGAGCTTCTGAACTCTCTCGTCCATTGAACTTGTCAGGTTTTGGATGGTTTCTGCTTCAATTGTTTTGCATGAGGACAGAATACCCTCCCAGAGCTGTTGCTTAGATGTGAACTGCCTCCCGCCATCATAGACACTCCTTTTGATGATGCTCCAGAGGTTCTGAATGGGGTAGAGGTCAGGGGAGCATGGGGGTCACACCATAAGTTTGTCCCCTTTTATGCCCATATCAGCCAGAGATGCAGATGTTTTATGTGCAGCATGAGATGGTGCATTATCATGCAAAAAAATGATCTTGCTATGAAATACACGGTTCTTCTTCTTGAACCATGGCAGGAAGTGCTGTTTGAGAAAATCCACATACATTATGGAGTTCATCTTTAGCACCTTCAGGGATCCTAAAGGGGCCGACAATCTCTCTCCCCATGATTCCAGCCCAAAACATTACTCCACCTCCTCCTTGTTGGCGCTGTAGCCGTGTTTGCGTGGGGTGTCCATCAACCAGCCATCCTCAACTCCATCCATCTGGACCATCGAGCGCTGCAAGGCACTCATCCGTGAACAAAACAGTTTTGAAATCAGTCTTCATGTAATGTTTGGCCCACTGGAGCCGTTTCTGCTTGTGTGAAGTGGATAGAGGAGGTCGACAGGATGGCGTATGCACAGCTGCAAACCTCTGAAGGACCCTGCATCTTGTTGTTCGGGGGACGTTGGAGGCACCAGCAGCTTCAAAAACGTGTCTGCTGCTATGACAAGGCTTTTTTGCCACTGCTCTTTTAACCTGACGTAATTGCCTGTAGGAAAGAGTCCTCAATTTGCCCTTATCAGCACGCACACGTGTGTACTGTGAATCAGCTACATACTTCTTGATTGCCAAGACACTTCATCCTGATCATCGCACAATGTTGTTTGTAGTCATGCCTTGACCTAAACACTCCACAATTTGTTGCTTCTCAGCAGCCGACACATCCTTTTTCTTTCCCATTTTGGCAGAAAATGTAGGCTGCTTAATAATGTGAGACAGCCTTCTTAAGTAGTCTTGCCTTTCATTGGACACACCTGCCAAACTAATTAGCACAGGTGTCTGCAATTGCTTACAGTGATATAAAGAGCCCTGACACACATCGCCATCAATGAGTTTAATTGACAAACAAACAAATTCTTCCCTTATCACTCCTAAACACTTTTTGCATAATAATTTGGAACACAGTGTACATGTGCTTTTCCACAAAACACCAGTGGTTCACGTAGTGAATCTTACAGTTCTAACTTGCCAACCGTGGTCTGTATGGAGTTGTTCAATAAAGGGCCCAAAATTAAGATAACTTAGATGGGAGAGGTCTCTATGAATAGGAATTCCTAAGTATTTGATACCCTGTGAGGGCCAGGCAAAGGGAAAGTTGGACTGGATGGAATCCTATATGGATTTGGGGAGGGAGACATCGAGGGCCTCAGACTTCGCTACATTGATTTTAAAATTTGACCATGTAACAAAGTGATCTATTTCAGCCATAACAGCATGGATGGATATATGTGATTGAGTGATATATACTAGGACATCATCAGCAAATAGAGAGCACTTGTACTCGGTGACTCCCACCTCAATCCACCTAATATTGGGGATATGGCGAATTGATGAGAGCAGGTGCTCCGTCACTAGGATGTTTAAGAGAGGGGACAGAGGACATCCCTGCCTTGTCCCATTGGTGATTGTGAAAGGTGATGAAAATGTTCTGATGCACCCCCTGGGCCTTGGGACACCCGGAGCCAGACCCTTTTTGGTGGATGCTGGTGGTTGTAGTCTTCGTGGCGGCGACCCGGTTCCGTGGCTCAGGGTGGTCAAACCAGTGGCGGAACTATTTATGTGGTTTTGATGTTTAAATGTCCGACTACACCACCCGTGGATTGCGGTCAGAGTGAACCGCCGCTGCAGGGCAGACCGCTGAGGCTGGTGTTGTGGGTGCAGCAGAGCGTAGCATAACTCCCCACGGGAGGAGTATAGCCTCAGGGCAGTGTATGCGGAGGATGGGGGTGATGGTGCAGGGCAGCAGCAGTAACGACACGGAGTCAGTGATGCAGTCCAGGGCCTTTACTCACAGTTCTTATTATCCAGACCACGTCTGCAGGTAACGGCTGCCCACGTCGTACTGTGCTCACCAGGTGAGGGGCTCAGACAACTCCCAGATAACTTTGGAGCGCTTCACAGGACCCCCTTTGTGTGTCCTTTGTCTGGCCTTTCTTACCAACCCTTCTGTCCGGCTGCCTCGGGCCTCCTCTTGGTTAACTTGGCGCCAATTTCCCTGACCCTATGTGGTGCCTTCCTAGCGGGTGTAGCGAGGGGCTGGGCCACGTAAAATGTCACAGCCTCCGGTTTCTAGCTGAGGGTCATTTCCTGCCTCCACTAGTTTCGGGGACCGGTCTCCCCCTTTGACCTGACCCCTCCACGCAGGTGGATTCGGGCGTGCGGTGGCGACTCGCCCGTCCGCACCCCTGGGATCCCTTCATTCCTTGTTCCTGGAGCCTTCTCCGCTCCTCTTCCTTCCTTCTCCCTCTTCCAGGCCTGGGCCTCTGTTACTAGGCCCGCCTCCGGAGCAGAGCTCATGCAGAGCCCCTGCTCCCTGCCACTTCTGCTCAGACTTCTCTGCACTGAACTAAGATGGTGCCCACCTTTTATACTCCCTTCTAAATGCACCCAGGTACTGCTTCCTCCCTGCTCCTGCACAACAGGGTTCCCCTTCCTCAGTGTTCCCTCCCCACACTCCAGCCAGGGACAGGGACTGTCGTGCCCATCTCAGAGGCATATTGGTCGCCCTGCCCAACGGCAATGTGGTGTAATGCATGCAGGTGTCGGGTCCTGATCCACACTCCATCCTTACCTGAGAGTGAGATATCACACCTCTGGGTGAGGTGCAATACCTCTGTAGCAACCGAGCCCTCAGGGTGCTACAGTTCCATTTATCTTCAGCCTAGGTGACGTATTGTGATACAGGGCCGTGATTTTGGCTATAAAAGGGTCCCCTAGACCCCTACCCCAAGCTTTTTAAGAGAATCATATATGGCGTGCCAGGAGACTCTATGGAATGCTTTCTCAGCATCCAACGAGAGTATCTAATTACAAATTTTTAAATTCATCTAGCCCAGGAAATACTTTGTGCCTAGTAGCAGTGTCTGCTAGTCAGCGGATTATCCCGGCTGTTAAGCAAGCTACACCACCTGTAGTTTGGACACTTAATTTTTTCAAAGGAAATGCTTCGGGACCACGGGATACTCAGTGAAGAGCATCAGGAGGCACCCCAAGGCATAGGGGCTGGGACTGGCAGTAGGATGCCTTGCGGTGGACAGCCGAGCTCGATCCTGATAAAAGCTTTTTAACTGTAGCAGCTTTAGTGGACGCTACTGGAGCTGGAATTACGCGGCTGCTGGCATGAGACTTGCCCTCCAATAGATCCTTGTAAATGGATTTAAAGTGTATTCATTCAAATTAGAGAGACAATTTAAATTAAAAAGCTTAGAGCTGCCTCCACCACAGGGGGGCTCGCTCGACCCACCAGCGGACAGGCACCAGTATTGGGAGAGGGGGGCCGTCAGGGTTCACCGCGGCTCTGGCACAAACCCGGCGACACGGAGGTGGCACGGGCAGGAGCCGACTGAACGTGTCGGCTTCTCACTTTTTGGATTTTAGAAGGGCATGACATGCCTATATCTGTGTCTCCCCCTCCTTTTACTCCTCCACCTCTTTTCTTTTCGCATGACTATACATACTTGTCACTTTTCCATGTGTTAGTTGTGTCTTCTGAGCAGTTTGTCAGCTTTTGGACACATTTGAAGGTGTTTCTATGTGTTTTTGTTTGCCTGCCATTGGTTTTAACGGTGTTCGACGAACCGAACCGAACTCGAACACTACGGGTTGGCTCAACACTAGTTAGAATTTAATAACAAAAATCCAAATGACAATAGCAGCAGCCGAAATGTCAACGGAACAAGGGATTACCAGCTAGTTTCCCATGCCTGTACTTGCCCGGCCCCAAGCTGCGTAGCGGCTGCGATCTGACGAGGGCAGGCACATTCATCTTAGAATGGCTGTTGACTTGCAGGTGACAGATGTGCACATCTTTTCAAAAGGAATATTATGGGGAGGGAAAGGCTAGATTTTAAAAACAAAAATCCAAAAATTCAAATGACAATAGCTGCAGCCAAATTGTCAATGGAACCGTGGATTCCCAGCCAGTCTCCCATGCCAGTACTAGCCCAGCCTCAAGCTGCGCAGCGGCTGCGATCTGATGAGAGCAGGCACATTAAGCTTAGAATGGCTGCTAACATGTAGATTTCACATGTGCGTGTCTTTTCAAAAGGAATAAAATGGGGAGGGAAAGGTAAGATATTAAAAACAAAAATTCAAATGACAATAGCAGAAGCCAAAATGTCAATGGAATTGGGGATTCACAGCCAGTCTCCCATACTGGAACTTGCCTTGCCTCAAGCTGCACAGCAGCTGCTATCTGACAAGAGGAGAGACATTCAGCTTAGAATGGCCGCTGACGTGCAGATGTTACATGTGCGCGTCTTTTCAAAAGGAATAAAATGGGGAGGGAAAGGTTAGATTTTAAAAACAAAAATCCAAAATCCAAATGACAATAGCAACAGCTAAAAAGTCAACGACAACTGGGATCCCCAGCCAGTCTCCCATGCCAGTACTTGACTGGCCTCAAGCTGCGTTGCGGCTGTGATCTGACGAGGGAAAGCACATTCAGCTTAGAATGGCCGTTGACGTGCAGATGCCACATATGCGCGTCTTTTCAAAAGGAATAAAATGGGGAGGGAAAGGTAAGATTTTAAAAACGAAATTCCAAAAATCCAAATGACAATAGCAGCAGCCAAAATGTTAACAGAAACAGGGATTCCCAACAAGTCTCCCATGAAGGTATTTGCCCAGTTTCAAGCTGCACAGCAGTTGCAATTTGACAAGGGAAGGCACATTCAGCTTAGAATGGCTGCTGATGTGCAGATATTACATGTGTGCGTCTTTTCAAAATGAATAAAATGCGGCGGGAGAGGTTAGATTTTAAAAACAAAAATACAAAAATCCAAATAACAATAGCAGCAGCCAAATTGTCAACGGAAACATGGGATCCCAGCCAGTCTCCCATAATGGTACTGCCCAGCCTCAAGCTGCGTAGTGGCTGCGATCTGACGAGGGCAGGCACATTCAGCTTAGAGTGGCCGTTGACGTGCAGATGTCACATGTGCGTGTCTTTTCAAAAGGAATAAAATGGGGAGGGAGAGGTTAGATTTGAAAAACAAAAATCCAAATGACAATAGCAGCAGCCAAAATGTCAATTTAACTGGGAATTCCCAGCCAGTTTCCCATTCCAGTACTTGCCTGGCCTCCAGCTACATAGTGGCTGCAAGCTGACAAGGGCAGGCACATTCAGCTTAGAATTGCCGTTGATGTGCAGAAGTCACATGAGCGCCTCTTTTCAAAAGGAATAAAATGGGGAGGGAAAGGTTAGATTTTAAAAACAAATATCCAAATGACAATAGCAGCAGCCAAAATGTCAATGGAATCGGGGATTCCCAGCCAGTTTCCCATGCCATGCACTTGCCTGGCCTCAAGCTGCGTAGCAGCTGCAATCTGGCAAGAGAAGGCACATTCAGCTTAGAATTCCCGTTAACGTGCAGATGTCACATGTGAGCGTCTTTTCAAAAGGAATAAAATGGGGAGGGAAAGATTAGATTTAAAAAAAAAAATTCCAAAAATCCAAATGACAATAACAGCAGCCAATATGTCAATGGAACCAGGGATTCCCAGCCATTCCCCCATGCTGGTACTTGCCCAGCCTAAAGCTGCATAGCAGCTGTGATCTGACAAAGTCAGCCACATTCAGCTTAAAATGGCCGTTGACATACAGATGTCACATGTGCGCTTCTTTCCAAAAGGAATAAAATGTGGAGGTAAAGGTTAGATTTTAAAAACAAAAATTAAAAAATCCAAATGACAATAGCAGCAGCCAAAATGTCAACGTAACAGGGAAATACCAGCCAGTCTCCCATGCTGGTACTTGCCCAGCCTCAAGCTGTGTAGCGGCTGTGATCTGATGAGGGGAGTCACATTCAGCTTAGAATGGCCGTTGATGTGCAGATGTCACATGTGCGCATCTTTTCAAAAGGAATAAAATGGGGAGAGAAAGGTTAGATTTGAAAGACAAAAATCCAAATGACAATAGCAGCAGCCGAAATGTCAATGGAACCGGGGATTCCCAGCTAGTCTCCCATGCCAGTTCTTGCCTGGCCTCAAGCAGCATAGCTGCTGTGATCTGACGATGGCAGGCACATTCAGCTTAGAATGGCCATTGACGTGCATCTGTCACATGTGCGCATCTTTTCAAAAGGAATAAAATGGGGAGGGAAAGGTTAGATTTGAAAAACATAAATCCAAATGACAATAGCAGCAGCCAAAATGTCAATGGAACCAGGTATTCCCAGCCATTCCCCAATGCTGATACTTGCCTTGCCTCAAGCTGCGCAGCGGCTGCGATCTGATGAGGGCAGGCACATGCAGCTTAGAATGCACGTTGACGTGCAGATGTCACATGTGTGCGTCTTTTCAAAAGGAATAAAATGTGGAGGTAAAGGTTGGATTTTAAAAACAAAAATCCAAATGACATTAGCAGCAGCCAAAATGTCAACAGAACCATGGATTCCAAGATAGTCTCCCATTCTGGTACTTGCCCAGCCTCAAGCTGCATAGCAGCAGCAATCTGACGAGTAAAGGCACATTCAGCTTAGAATGGCCGTTGACGTGCAGATGGCACATGTGCGCGTCTTTTCAAAAGGAATAAAATGGGGAGGGAAAGGTATTATTTGAAAAACAAAAATCCAAGTGACAATAGCAGCAGCCAAAATGTCAACAGAACCGTGGATTCCCAGATAGTCTCCCAAGCTGGTACTTGCCCAGCCGCAAGCTGCGTAGCACTGGTGCTCTGATGAGAGAAGGCACATTCAGCTTTGAATGGCCATTGACGTGCAGCTGTCACATGTGCGCGTCTTTTCAAAGGGAATAAAATGGGGAGGGAAAGGTTAGATTTTAAAAACAAAAATCCAAAAATCCAAATGACAATAACAGCAGCCAAAATGTTAATGGAACCGGGGATTCCCAGCGAGTCTCCCATGACTGTACTAGCCCAGCCTCAAGCTGCATAACAGCTGCAATCTGACGAGGGCAGGCACATTCAGCTTAGAATTGCCGTTGATGTGCTGATGTCACATGTGCGCGTCTTTTCAAAAGGAATAAAATGGGGAGGGAAAGGTTAGATTTTAAAAACAAAAATCCAAATGACAATAGCAGCAGCCAAAATGTCAACGGAACTAAGGATTCCCAGCCATTCTCCCATTCTGGTACTTGCCCTGCCTCAAACTGCATAGCAGCTGTGATCTCACAAAGGCAGGCACATTCAGCTTAGAATGGCCATTAACGTGCAGATGTCACATGTGTGCATCTTTTCAAAAGGAATAAAATGGGGAGGGAAAGGTTAAATTTTAAAAAAACAAAACAAATGACAATAGCAGCAGCCAAAATATGAACGGAACTAGGGATTCCCAGCCATACTCCCATTTTGGTACTTGCCCGACCTCAAGCTGCACAGCAGGTGCAATCTGACGCGGGAAGACACTTTCAGATTAGAATGGCCATTGACGTGCAG
The DNA here is from genome assembly GCF_046119375.1 of Phyllobates terribilis. NCBI lineage: Eukaryota > Metazoa > Chordata > Amphibia > Anura > Dendrobatidae > Phyllobates > Phyllobates terribilis. The sequence goes on from NW_027362813.1 coordinate 5,062,288, forward strand.
AAGTCACATGTGCGCATCTTTTCAAAAGGAAGAAAATGGGGAGGGAAAGGTTAGATTTTAAAAACAAAAATCCAAAAATCCAAATGACAATAACAGCAGCCAAAATGTCAACAGAACCGGGGATTCCCAGCCTGTCTCCCAAGCCAGTACTTGCCCAGCCTCAAGCTGCGTAGCAGCTGCAATCTGACGAAGGCAGGAACATTCAGCTTAGAATGGCTGTTGATGTGCAAATGTCACATGTGCGCGTCTTTTCAAAAGGAATAAAATGGGGAGGGAAAGGTTAGATTTTAAAAACAAAAATCCAAATGACAATAGCAGTAGACAAAATATGAAGGAACCTGAGATTCCCAGCCAGTCTCCCACGCTGGTACTTGCCCAGCCTCAAACAGCATAGTAGCTGCAATTTGGCGAGTGAAGTCACAATCAGCTTAGAATGTCCGTTGACATGCAGATGTCACATGTGCGCGTCTTTTCAAAAGGAATCAAATGGGGAGGGAAAGGTTAAATTTTAAAAACAAAAATCCAAATGACAATAGCAGCAGCCAAAAAGTCGACGAAACTAGGAATTCGCAGCCAGTCTCCCATGCTGGTACTTGCCCAAACTCAAGCTGCGTAGCTGCTGTTATCTGACGAGAACAGGCACATTCAACTTAGAATTGCCATTGATGTGCAGATGTCACATGTGCGCGTCTTTTCAAAAGGAATAAAATGGGGAGGGAAAGCTTAGATTTTAAAAACAAAAATCCAAATGACAATAGCAGCAGCCAAAATGTCAACGGAGCCAGGGATTCCCAGCCAGTCTCCCATGCAGGTACTTGCCCAGCAACAAGGTGCGTAGCAGCTGTGATCTGAAGAGAGCAGGCACAATCAGCTTAGAATGGCCGTTGACGTGCAGATGTCACATGTGCGCGTGTTTTCAAAAGGAATAAAATCGGGAGGGAAAGGTTAGAATTTAAAAACAAAAATCCAAAAATCCAAATGACAATAGCAGCAGCTAAGATGTCAACGGAACCAGGGATTTCCAGCCAGTCTCCCATGCTGGTACTTGCCCAGCCTCAAGCTGTGTAGCAGCTGCGATCTGAAGAGGGCAGGCACAATCAGCTTAAAATGAATGCTGACGTGCAGATGTCACATGTGCGTGTCTTTTCAAAAGGAATAAAATGGGGAGGGAAAGGTTAGATTTTAAAAACAACAATAGCAGCAGCCAAGATGTCAACAGAACAAGCGATTCTCAGTGAGTCTCCCATGCTGGTACTTGCCCAGCCTCAAACTGCTTAGCAGCTGCAATCTGACAAGGGCAGGCACATTCAGCTTAGAATGGCCGTTGACAGAAAGATGTCAAATGTGCACGTCTTTTCAAAAGGAATAAAATGGGGAGGGAAAGGTTAGATTTTAAAAACAAAAATCCAAATGACAATAGCAGCAGCCAGTCTTCCATGCCAGTACTTGTCTGACCTCAAGCCGCGTAGCAGCTGCGATTTGACAAGTTAAGGCACATTCATCATAGAATGGCCGTTGACGTACTGATGTCACATGTGCGCGTCTTTTCAAAAGGAATAAAATGGGAGGGAAAGGTTAGATTTTAAAAACAAAAATCCAAATGACAATAGCAGCAGCCAAAATGTCAACGTAACTGGGGACTCCCATCTAGTCTCCCACAAAGGTACTTGCCTGGCTTCCAGCTGCATAGCAGCTGCGATCTGACGAGGAAAGGCACATTCAGCTTAGAATGGCAGTTGACCTGCAGATGTCACATGTGTGCGTCTTTTCACAAGGAATAAAATGGGGAGGGAAAGGTTAGATTTTAAAAACAAAAATCCAAAAATCCAAATGACATTACCAGCAGCCAAAATGTCAATGGAATCGGGAATTCCCAACCAGTCACCCATGCTGGTACTTGCCCAGCCTCAATCTGCATAGCAGCTGTGCTGTGATGAGGGAAGGCACATTCAGCTCAGAATGGCCGTTGATGAGCAGATGTCACATGTGCGTGTGACACCCCAGGGGTCTGGTTGCCACAGTAATAGAGATATTATGTCTGAGAGCAAGTGGGAGGTTTCTCTGGTCAGGAGCCCTAAGCATGCAACACTGCCCGCCCAGACCTGGGAGGGGAGGAATCTGCCCTTATAAACTGGGTCTGGGGCGGGATTAGGTGAGACAGAGACAGAGCCTGCAGAACAAGCAGAGCAGTCAGAGCCTAGAGTGAAGCTGCAGACACAGGAAAAGATACATCAGGAGCTCTGTAGGAGCAGAGGCAGAAGGCCAGGGGCTGTGAGCAGAGATATAGCTCGCCCTGGCTGAAGTTACTAAAACCGGACACAGGAGTCCGAGGCTGTAGGGACTGATATATACCCAGCAGCAGAAACCAGCCGGCAGGGGATTCCAGGTCCTCTGGCCATAGAAGCCCGGAGGCTCAGTCACAAAGAAGGGACCAGCGCCACCATCCAGGAGCGGAGGCTAACAGAAGGCCCCAAGTCTCCAGCCATACGGGTGAGCACCACACGGTATACTCAGGGACGTGGGCTACTTGTAACCGCTGACAGCAAGGTAGCCAGGAAGAGTGCAGATAAATGGGGAGGCCTACAACTCCACCTGGCCAGGGGAACTCCTGCTTGCTCGCAGACTGACCAGGCCCCTTATACTAGCCAGTACTCCCGGGAGGGTCTGCCTTGTACCATCAGTAAAGACCCTGAACTGCACCTCACGTCTCTGTGATTCCTTGCCGCACCAGCACCATTAGCACTGGGACCCTCACACCATCACTCCCATCATCTCTCACATTAGCTGCCCTGAGGCAATACTTCTCCCGTGGGGAGTTATCCCATACTCGGCTGCGCAAACAACATCAGCCTCAGCGGTCGGCAGCGCAGCGGCGGTCCCCACTGACCGCAATCCACGGGTGGTGTAGTCGGACATTTGCTATACATTAAGACTGCCACTGGTTTGACAACCCTGGGCACGGACCGGGTCACCACCACACGGAGACTACAACCTCCAGCATTCTACAACAGGCCCGGTTCCGGGTTCCCCTGCACAACACAGGCCCAGGGGGCGCGTCAATTTTGGCGTAGTCGGCAGGATTTCGTGCCCGCAACCACCGGGTACTGCGTGCCTGAAAAAGAGACTTTTATACTTACCTGTGGTGAAGTTTCCCGCCGTCCGGAGTCGTTTCCTGCCATCCGGAGCCGATTCCCGCCATCAGATGCCATCTTGGACCGTTTCCCGCCGTCTTCTCCCTTCTTCCCGCCATCCGCAGCTGCTTCCCGCCTTCGGACGCCATCTTCGGGACGCCGCACGGGAAGAAGAGGGGCGTGGACGCCGAAAGCGCTCGAGATCCGAAGCTCCGCCCCACGCTCTGACGCTGCGCAAGGTCCTGGAAGGGAGGAAGAGCGACGCTGACGTCATCGGAGCGCGACGCCAGGTCCTCAACCCCGACGATCGACTGCGGAGCCGCGGCCTACGGAAGAAGAGCATCGCAAGGTAGGCCACGGTCCACTAGGGGGGAGGAGGATGCCGGATACCGAGGGGAGCTCCACTGCCACAGCCACCGCCAGCGCAACCGCTGCAGCAGTCATGCCATTCACCATGCCCTATATCCCGGGGGCAACCTGGCTACCCCAGTACTCAGGGGAGTCACATACTCTAAATTACTTTAGGGAAAGACTGGATAGCCTCTTCCAGGTGTACCCACTCACAGAAGAGCAAAAAGTGAGCATCCTGGTGGCCCAATTAATCGGGGCAGCCCAAAGGGAGGTAAAGTCCTGGCCACCTGGGAGGAAGAGGACTGTCAGAGAAATACTAGCCCGGCTGAAAGACACATTTGATACCCACACCTCAGCCGAAATAAAGCTCAGATTTTACGGGTGTAAACAGCGGGCACATGAGAGTATAAGAGACTATGCTCTAAACCTACAAGAGGCCCTGAGAGCCATTAAGCAGGCAGACCCTGGCAGCGTGGGAAATGAAGATAAGCTGTTGACTGAACAATTTATTGAGGGTCTACTGTGCAATGCCCACCGAACCCAGTTGCGGGCAATGGCCTTACAGGACCCTGACCTGGACTTTGCACAGTTCAAGGACAGAGCCATCCGGGTGCTCCGAGAACCGGCACCAGGTGGCGCTGTGACCCACAGGCGCCCTGCTATCACTTACCACCAGGAGACGGCGCCCTTGTCTGCAGGGCCTGTGGGAGCTGATGCGCAGGCTTTGAACTATAACCGGGCAAAAGACCTGCACCATCAGGTCCAAGAGCTGACTAAGAGCGTTGCCGCGCTAACCAGAACTGTGCAGTCTTTACAGGTCTCTTCTCCAGGAAAGATCCAGCTGGAATCAGGACCGGAGGACGTCCCGTGGCACCGACTGAGGAGGACCCCACCAGCTTGAGGAAGACCCAGCGACAGATACAACGAGGACGGACGACCCATCTGCCACCGCTGCAATCAACCCGGACATGTGGCAAGGTGCTGTCATTTAAACGGGCACAAACTGGGGTAGAGGGCCAACTCCCAGGCATAAGACCATCAGGCCCATCAAACTGGCATGATAAATAAGTTGGGGGACGTCCAATCTTGCCTGTGGTACTCGATGGCATTCCTATGAGTGCCCTACTAGACACTGGGTCACAGGTGACCACCATCCCGTACGTGCTCTTTAAACAGTAATGGAATGACTCGGACATAACCCGCTACCCAGATGACGACCTGAGTATCATCGCCAGCAATGGTCAGCCCATGCCACAGGTGGGATTCAAAGAGGTGACCATTAAGATCGGTAAATTCGAACTGGCGGCACAAGGACTGATTATAGTGGACATAGACCGTCATGAGAGTCACCCTAGAATAACCTTGGGAACTAATGTGATTGAAAATTGTCTTGCAGAGGTGATTCTCATTTTACAGCAGGTTGCCAAGAACGCCAGTTCCGGCCAGCAGCGTGTGCTCCAAAAAGAGATCCGGGCACTGATGAAGCGGCAACAGGTGGAACTATCTGGTGGTGAGATAGGTAGCGTGAGAATGTGTGACCCGTTCCCTATTGCCATGCCCCCAAAAAGTGAGATGATGATTTGGTGCCGGGCAGCTATTGGTCTAAGAGTTAGAGACTACCAAGAAATGGTAGAACCCGTCTACTCAGACAGTAGGCCCACCATTTTGACAGCACGGGGGGTGGTCAATGTAAGCCATGGGAAGGTGCCCGTTCGCATCATAAATATCGGGGAGAGAGAAGTACACCTGCCCCGGTATGCCACGCTAGCCAAATTGTTTACCATCAACCAGAACTCTGTACAGGCCGTGGAACCCTTGCCTCCATCTCAACCAGAGGAAGGTAACGGCTCTAAGAAACCAATGTAGGACTGTTGTCAGCAACTACATTTGGGTACTGACTCCACTCCCTCACACCAGAAACAGGGAGTCTATCGGGTGGTTCGAGAGTACGAGAGAGTGTTTAGTAAACACCCGCTAGACTGCGGGCGAGTAAAGGGGGTAGAACACCTCATCCCCACGGGAGACCATCCTCCCATAAAGGAGAGATACCGACCCGTACCCCCGGCACACTACCAACACGCCAAGGGGATGCTTAGAGACATGAAGGAGGCTGGGGTAATCAAGGACAGCTGTAGACCCTGGGCAGCTCCAGTAGTCTTAGTGAAAAAGAAAGATAACACCATGAGAATGTGTGTAGACTACAGGAAGGTCAACCGTATCACACACAAAGATGCGTACCCGTTACCAAGTATAGAAGAGTCCTTAGCTGCATTAAAATCTGCTAACTTCTTCTCTACTTTGGATCTCACTAGCGGGTACTGGCAGGTTCCTGTAGCAGAGGCGGACCGGGAGAAGACTGCATTCACCACCCCGATGGGTCTCAGCGAATTTAACTGTATGCCGTTCGGGCTCTGCAACGCACCAGGAACCTTCCAACGGTTGATGGAATGCTGTCTGGGACACCGGAACATCGAGACGGTCCTGTTATATCTCGACGATGTCATCGTCTATTCCAAGACCTACGAGGACCACCTGAAACACCTGGCAGAAGTGTTCGAAGCTCTGGCAAACTACGGCCTAAAGGTGAAACCCTCCAAGTGTCACCTCCTGAAACCAAAGGTGCAATACCTGGGACACGTGGTGAGTGCTGACGGAGTAGCTACTGACCCTGATAAGATCACCGTGATTAAGGACTGGCCAAGACCCTCCAGCATAAAGGAAGTGCGGCAGTTCCTCGGGTTGGTAGGCTACTACCGAAGATTCATTCCCGGTTTCACCAAAATGGCAGCCCCTATGCAGGACCTCCTGATAGGTCAATCTCGGAAAGCCAAAAACCAGAAGCCACCCTTTAGGTGGGAAAAGCTGGAAGAGGAGTCCTTCTGCCAGCTGAAGATGGCCCTCACGGGGGATAAAATCCTGGCATATCCAGACTACAGCCAGCCCTTTATCCTCCACACGGACGCAAGCAACATCGGGCTAGGAGCCGTACTGTCCCAGATCCAGCAAGGGAAAGAACGGGTAATCGCTTACGCCAGCCGAAAGCTATGGCCCACGGAGAGGAACCCTGAGAATTATAGCTCATTCAAGCTGGAGTTCCTGGCAGTAGTTTGGGCAGTGACCGAACGTTTCAAGCATTACCTTGCCTCCTCCAAATTCACCGTGTACACGGATAACAACCCGTTGACACACCTGGACACTGCAAGGCTCGGTGCCCTGGAACAGAGATGGATGGCCCGCCTGTCCAACTTTGAATTCACCATCAAATACCGGGCAGGAACCTCAAATGCCAACGCGGATGCCCTGTCTAGAATGCCGAACTTACCGGACGTAGGGGAAGATCCAGAAAATCTGGAAGAAGTTGAGCTCCCTGCGTTCCACCGTCATGGGATTACCCTGTATTCCCACCGTGTGAAGGACAGGCGCTCCGTGACGTTCAATCCCTTGCCCCACTACAACTGGGCAGAGACGCAAGACATTGATCCCGCAGTCCATTTGGTGAAGGAAATTCTGACCCAGGCCGATGCCCGTCTTGACCCAGATGCTCCGGAGGAGACCAAGCAACTGTGGAAGGAGAAAAGTAAGCTGTTCCTCTACAGTGAGAAGCTGTGCCGGAGAATGGTTAACTCTCGAACACATGAGTTGACCTGGCAGGTAGTGGTCCCAAGACGAGACGCGGCTATGGTTCTGGAGGCATACCACAACGGAGCAGGGCATTTCGGATGGAAGAAGCTGGAGTTCTTGTTGCGTGAACGGTTCTACTGGGTAGGCATGAGAGGAGCCATCGAGAGGTGGTGCAGAGACTGTGGCCCGTGCCACCTGAGAAGAAAAGACCGAGCCAGCCAGAAGACTCCCCTGCAGCCCATCATCACCAGACAGCCACTGGAACTGGTAGCCCTGGACCATGTGAAACTGGCTCCAAGCAGATCTGGGTATGTCTACGCCCTCACAATCGTAGATCATTACTTCCGGTTCCTGGTGGTGGTCCCTGGAAAGGACTTAACGGCTCAAACAGCAGCTAGAGCCTTCCAGCAGCACTTCTGCCGTCCACACGGGTACCCGGACCAAGTGTTGACAGACCAAGGACCAGCCTTCGAAGCGGAGGTCTTCCAGGAGTTCTGCAACCTGTATGGCTGCAAGAAGATAAGAACAACGCCCTATCACCCTCAAACCAATGGACTCTGCGAAAAGGTGAACCAGGTGGTGATAGATCTGCTAAAAACATTGCCCCTGGAAGAACACAGTCTGTGGCCTGAGAAACTGCCCGATCTGGTAGACCTGTATAACCACATCCCTGTAGGTTCCACCAACTGTACCCCGGCTTACCTAATGAGAGCAAGACCTGGTAAGCTGCCTATTGACCTGGATATGGGAGTCCTGACGCCTGAGGACACCTCGCCAGAGGCAGACTGGTATTCAGAACGGCAGCAGCAGTATCGGAAAGTACAGGAGAGCGTCGAGCGAAGTCTGTCTCAAGCTAGAGAAAGGCAAGAGAAGGCTTATAACCAGTATGCTCCCGCTGTTCCCCTGGTACCTGGAGAGCAGGTCTTGAAGAGGAAGAGGCGGCTCCACAAGTTGGACGACCAGTGGGAGAAGGACACATACACCGTACTGCCATCAAGCCATGAGAACCCAAAAATCTGCGTAATCAGTAAGGATGGAGGAGAAACCACAGCCATTGTCTCCAGAGACCACCTGAAGAAGTGTCCCGAGCAGCTGCAAAGCCCTGAAGAAGATCAAGGAAACCCTCAACCCGCAGAGGAAAGGGGAGAAATGATCAGTACCGTACTCGGAGACTTCCCCCGGTCTTGGACACAAGTAAACGGCGCTGTCATGGTACCCGTCCTCACCTTTCTCCAGCCAGCCCTGCAAGTGCCTACAGAGGAACCGGTAGAGCTGGAAGAGCAGCCGGCCCAAGAGGCAGAAGAGTCCACACCAGCAGTACAGGAGGATCAACCCTCTGCTAGTAGTGAGCCTGCCGTGCCCCTAGTGAGCCAAAGAGTGCACAGACAGCTGCCCAGCTTACCCATAACACCTCCTACACCCTGTAGTGCAGAACCAGTTAGTGAGATCCGTAGGTCCACTAGAGTCACTAGAGGTCAGATGCCCGCTCGCTGGAGAATCTAAACTAATGCACTGTGAATTTATCTGCTATCTGTTTATGGTTTATGTTTGTTGCCTGTTATTAATTATGTTTCTCAGTTACCCTGCAGATTTTTATGGACTAACAGGTTATGGACGCTAGATAACCGGAACAGTTTTGTAGATAGTTGCACCTTGGTGCCTCTTGCGAAGACGGCCGCGTAAGAGAAAACCTGTCTTGCTTGGCCTCCTTGCGGCTCAAAGTAGTTAGTCTACTCTTGCAGCCACGCCCAAGGACAATGCAAGGGGTTTGCTTTGGACAGGTCCCCTACTTCGCTTAAAGCTTCACCTTGGGTGATATGGACACCCGGTTGCGGACACGCCGTGACCTTTAAAGAACTAAAGCTTCTTGTAAATATGTTATTGTATTATTGTTATACCCTGTTATTATGTTTTAAAAATGTGTTTAGTCCCGGACTACTAAAATTTACTAGGGGGGAATGTGACACCCCAGGGGTCTGGTTGCCACAGTAATAGAGATATTATGTCTGAGAGCAAGTGGGAGGTTTTTCTGGTCAGGAGCCCTAAGGATGCAACACTGCCCGCCCAGACCTGGGAGGGGAGGAATCTGCCCTTATAAACTTGGTCTGGGGCGGGATTAGGTGAGACAGAGCCTGCAGAACAAGCAGAGCAGTCAGAGCCTAGAGTGAAGCTGCAGACACAGGAAAATATACATCAGAAGCTCTGTAGGAGCAGAGGCAGAATGCCAGGGGCTGTGAGCAAAGATATAGCTCGCCCTAGCTGAAGTTACTAAAACCGGACACAGGAGTCCGAGGCTGTGGGGACTGATATATACCCAGCAGCAGAAACCAGCCGGCAGGGGATTCCAGGTCCTCTGGCCATAGAAGCCCGGAGGCTCAGTCATAAAGAAGGGACCATTTAGAAAAAAACGCAGCACTACTGGACCTGGGTGCATGAGTTGGGTCCAAAGCCTTGAAATGTCGCGATAACCTCAGCACACCAAATGGTATAATAAGATACTTTTATTTGTAGTCCACACTAAAGACGTTTCGGTCGACAAGACCTTCATCAGTGTACTGCATGTAAACAAAATGAACAGATATAGAATACAAACATTATAGTGATTATAAAGTCACAGATTATGTATACAAAACATATAAATAAAGGTCTATGTGTCTATGTAACCTTTTGTCCAACAGTGAAGCAAAAAAAGGGGGCAACCTACCAAGTTACTGGGATGGGAGCAGGAAAAGAGAAGGAGATGGGACCCAATACAGGGATTCCTATGGAGAAAGTGCATACTATGAGGTAATGGAAGGATATATGGGGCTATAATGGGGTGAGGACTATAAGGGAGGTAGACATACTGTTTGTGCCATGAAGTATAGGAGAGGTGCTGCATCGATCGCGGTATCCACTGCTGGATGTGAGCAGTGGGCACGACTTGGAGACTGGCTACAAATATTATTAGAGGAGAGGAGGGTTTGGCTGCCAGCCAATGAGGAAGTTTGAATGTGCTGGTAATTAGCGCTCGATGCGGTGACGTCACAGGAAGTGACGCGAAAAAGGGAGTGCCGGCATCTGATTGGTCCGGCGCCGCGCATGCGCACATGCGTGCGTGTCAGCCGACGTGTAGGTGCGTTCCAGGGACCAGGAAGTGGTTTCTGTATCGAAGTGATGTGTTCCACTGCCGGAAAAGAATGGCAAGGAGCGTTCCACCATCGAGAGAAGGGGTTGCAGAGTGCAGGAGGGATATAGGAGAATGAGGATGGGTATGGATCCTTCATCTGAAATATGAAATACAATGTTAAATCGAGTTATAAGACACAGTGCAGTAAAACACACAGGAATACTGCGATGATACCCTTATACAGCCAATCGCCACATTATAGATAAGCATACATGAATCTTGGTCCCTATTAATAAATGGCAAATGAATATCGGATTGCGGGTGTTAACTCCTTGTAAAGTAAAAAGTATAAACATATAAATAAACCTAGGTCCCTATTGGGACGGATTGGGACCAGGTAGGTTTAGATGAATGAGTGCAGATCATAGTCCTTGTTAAGTCCTTTGGGATGAAGGGACTGCAGTTCATGAATCCAGAATGCCTCTCTCTGCTTGAGGGTCTGGATTCGATTACCCCCACGACGGGGTGGTTTAATTTGCTCTATAACTTGAAACCGCAATTGGGACACATTGTGTCCTGCTGCCGTGAAGTGTTGGGGGAGAGGTAGAAGTAAATTTTTGCATCTGATGGTAGATTTGTGCTTCGAGATTCTATCTTTAATGGGTTGGGTCGTTTCCCCAACGTAGACAAGGCTGCAAGGGCACTTAACTAGGTATACGACAAAATTTGTATCACAGGTGTAGTAATCCTTAATTGTATATTTTCTGCCTGTTTGTGGATGATAAATAGTATCGCCTCTAAGGATGTTATGGCACTGATGGCAATGGAGACATGGGAAGGTTCCTTTCTTAGGAGTTTGTAGAAATCTTTGGCGGGAACCAAGGGACGTTGTCCTTATGTCAGCTCGGACTAATGAGTCTCTGATGTTTGGTGCTCTTTTGAAGCACGGTAAGAAGGGTTGATGAAAGGATTTGATGGTCGGGTAACCTGTTTGGAGAATATTCCAATGTTTCCGTATCGTACGGTGTATAGTGTAAGCTAGGGGGTGATATGTGTGGACAAATGGAATGAGATCAGATGTGTCTGGTCGTGGTTGTGTGCGGCTGTCCTGTGATTCACGTAGAAGATACTGAGGGTATCCTCTTTCTTCAAATTTCCGTGTCATTTCTTGTAATCTGACTTCGCGTAATGTTGTATCGGACACAATGCGTTCAACCCTCTGAAATTGCGATTTGGGGATAGCATGTTTCATAGGGGCTGGGTGGTTGCTTGAAAAATGTAGTAATGTGTTGCGATCTGTGGGTTTCCTGTAGATGGCAGTGGTTAATAGTCCTTAGCCATCTTTGATGACTAAAGTATCTAGGAAGTTGATCTGGTGTGGGTGATAGTTCAGAGTGAAATGTAGACCAGGGCAGGCGGTGTTGAGGGACCTGCAGAATTCATCTAAGGTGTCCTGGGAACCTGTCCAGATGCAAAAGATGTCGTCTATGTAACGCTTCCATAAAATGGAATGCTCTTGGAACAGTTGATTCTTGTATACAAACTGTGTCTCAAAAGTAGACATGTAACAGTTTGCGTAAGGGGGGGCTACATTTGAGCCCATTGCGGTCCCCTTGGTCTGCACGTAAAATATATCCTGAAAGAGGAAGTAATTGTGTGTAAGAACTATTGTTAGTAGTTCTACGGCTAGATCTATAATCGATGGATTGGTGTTTGAGTCCTTCAGCATTTGTTCAACCGCTTGGATACCCCGGTCATGGGGAATCGATGTATAGAGACTTGTGACATCTAGGGACACTAAGATGGCTTCTGGAGGAACTTGTTTGAGTGCTTTCATAGTCTCTAAAAAGGCCCCTGTGTCTAATAGATAAGATGGACTTTTTTGGGTAAGTGGTGTAAGAATCTTTTCTAAGAAAATTGCAAGGGGTGATAAAATAGAATCCGTGGAGGCCACTATGGGGCGCCCAGGAGGTTGGGTGAGACTTTTGTGGATTTTGGGTAGGACATAAAATACCGGTATGATTGGATGTGGATTAATTAAATACTCGTACGTTTTCAAGTCAATCACCTTGGCTGTTAAAAACCGTTGTAGTGTCGAAATGATGAGTGTCTGTGTTTTTGTAGTCGGGTCCGTAGAGAGTTTACGGTATGTGGACTCATCACTAAGTTGTCTCAAAATTTCCGAGATGTAATCGCACTTGTTCATGACTACTATCGCTCCACCTTTGTCAGCTGGCTTTATAATCAAATCTTTGTCCTCTTGCAGACTCCGTAGGGCCTGTCGATCAAGGGGAGAGAGATTGGTCTGATAATGTGCCCTTCCCTAGTCGATATTGGAGCGTAATTGTTGAAACGCCCCATCCACGAATCCTATAAAGGTTTCCAGTGGATGTGTGCCTCAAGGAGGCCTATATTTGCTCTTAGAGCGGAGACCTAAGTCTTGGGCTGTGATGTCGGCCATGGATTCTGGAGGGGTGACGCTGAAAGGATTATTAGCAAAATGGGTTTTCAAGCGTAGGGTACGGTAATAGCGTTGTAGTTCCATATCTAGTTTAAAAGTGTTGTATTTGTATGTGGGGCAGAAAGAGAGTCCCTTTTGTAAAACTGATGTTTGTGCAACGCTGAGAGTTTTGGAAGAGATATTTACCACCATTTGTGGGTCTGCGATCGGGTGATTCGTGTGAAGTCCAGAAGTCCAGCGCCGCCATCCAGGAGCGGAGGCTAACAGAAGGCCCCAAGTCACCAGCCATACGGGTGAGCACCACACGGTATACTCAGGGACGTGGGATACTTGTAACCGCTGACAGCAAGGTAGCCAGGAAGAGTGCAGATAAACGGGGAGGCCTACAACTCCACCTGGCCAGGGGAACTCCTGCTTGCTCGCAGACTGACCAGGCCCCTTATACTAGCCTGTACTCCCGGGAGGGTCTGCCTTGTACCATCAGTAAAGACCCTGAACTGCACCTCACGTCTCTGTGATTCCTTGCCGCACCAGCACCATTAGCACTGGGACCCTCACACCATCACTCCCATCATCTCTCACATTAGCTGCCCTGAGGCAATACTTCTCCCGTGGGGAGTTATCCCATACTCGGCTGCGCAAACAACATCAGCCTCAGCGGTCGGCAGCGCAGCAGCGGTCCCACCTGACCGCAATCCACGGGTGGCGTAGTCGGACATTTCCTATACATTAAGACTGCCACTGGTTTGACCACCCTGGGCACGGACCGGGTCACCACCACACGGAGACTACAACCCCCAGAATTCTACAACAGGCCCGGTTCCGGGTTCCCCTGCACAACACAGGCCCAGGGGGCTCGTCAACTTTGGCGTAGTCGGCAGGATTTCTTGCCCGCAACCACCGGGTACTGCGTGCCTGAAAAAGAGACTTTTATACTTACCTGTGGTGAAGTTTCCCGCCGTCCGGAGTCGTTTCCCACCATCCGGAGCCGATTCCCGCCATCAGACGCCATCTTGGACCGTTTCCCACCGTCTTCTGCCTTCTTCCCGCCATCCGCAGCTGCTTCCCGCCTTCGGACGCCATCTTCGGGACGCCGCACGGGAAGAAGAGGGGCGTGGACGCCGAAAGCGCGCGAGATCCGAAGCTCCGCCCCACGCTCTGACGCTGCGCAAGGTCCTGGAAGGGAGGAAGAGCGACGCTGACATCATCGGAGCGCGACGCCAGGTCCTCAACCCCGACGATCGACTGCGGAGCCGCGGCCTACGGAAGAAGAGCATCGCAAGGTAGGCCACGGTCCACTAGGGGGGAGGAGGATGCCGGACACCGAGGGGAGCTCCACTGCCACAGCCACCGCCAGCGCAACCGCTGCAGCAGTCATGCCATTCACCATGCCCTATATCCCGGGGGCAACCTGGCTACCCCAGTACTCAGGGGAGTCACATACTCTAAATGACTTTAGAGAAAGACTTTATAGCCTCTTCCAGGTGTACCCCCTCACAGAAGAGCAAAAAGTGAGCATCCTGGTGGCCCAATTAATCGGGGCAGCCCAAAGGGAGGTAAAGTCCTGGCCACCTGGGAGGAAGAGGACTGTCAGAGAAATACTAGCCCGGCTGAAAGACACATTTGATACACGCACCTCAGCCGAAATAAAGCTCAGATTTTACTGGTTTAAACAGCGGGCACATGAGAGTATAAGAGACTATGCTCTAAACCTACAAGAGGCCCTGAGAGCCATTAAGCAGGCAGACCCTGGCAGCGTGGGAAATGAAGATAAGCTGTTGACTGAACAATTTATTGAGGGTCTACTGTGCAATGCCCACCGAACCCAGTTGCGGTCAATGGCCTTACAGGACCCTGACCTGGACTTTGCACAGTTCAAGGACAGAGCCATCCGGGTTCTCCGAGAACCGGCACCAGATGGTGCTGTGACCCACAGGCGCCCTGCTATCACTTACCACCAGGAGACGGCGCCCTTGTCTGCAGGGCCTGTGGGAGCTGATGCGCAGGCTTTGAACAATAACCCAGCAACAGACCTGCACCATCATGTCCAAGAGCTGACTAAGAGCGTTGCCGCGCTAACCAGAACTGTGCAGTCTTTACAGGTCTCTTCTCCAGGAAAGATCCAGCTGGAATCCGGACCGGAGGACGTCCCGTGGCACCGACTGAGGAGGACCCCACGGGCCAGAGGAAGACCCAGCGACAGATACAACGAGGACGGACGACCTTTCTGCCGCCGCTGCAATCAACCCGGACATGTGGCAAGGTACTGTCATTTAACCCCTTCCCGACCCATGTCACACCGTTTGTGACATGGAAAACAGTTCTTTCCCGACCCATGTCACAGCGTCTGTGACATGGAGGGAAAGAGCCCCTGCAGCGCCTGCGAGCGGGGTCGCTCAGGTTTCACAGTTGCTACTGCAACTGGACATCCTGAAGTCGACCCCCCGGGGGGTGGATTAACCCCCCCATGCCTGGGACCCCTCCGATTGGCTGTTTCATTTTCACTTTTAATGAAACTGCCAATCGGTATGAATTAAATATTTCACCAATGAAAATTGGTGTAATATTTAAATCTGGGCATGGCCTGATGCATACAGCATCAGCCATTGGCTGGGGGGAGTGTCACCTCTGCCCCCCCCCTCCCCCCAGATCTGATTGGGGGGCTGGCGTCACATGGATACTAGCCCCAATCAGATGTGGAGGGAGTTTTTAATGATGGCCGCAACTGCCCATCCACGGATCGTGTGCCGGCCGTTGTGGACCCCCTGCTGCTGCCCCCTGTGGACCCTCTGCTGCTGCCCCCCCGTGGACCCTCTGCTGCTGAGCTCGTGGATCGCTTCTGCCGCCGCTGATCGCCTGCTGCCGCCGCTGATCTGCATCAGGTAGTATTGCCCCCGCTCCCCCCCGACCCCCCCTCCACTCCACCCTGCCCCCCCCTCCACCCCCCCTCCACTTTCATACCTGCACCCCGACCTCCGCTCCCTCTGCTCCCTCTCCCACGTCTTCATCCACCGGCTGTTTCTCTCCTTCTGACAGCCGGTGGACTGTGATCACAGCAGCAGCAGGCTCAGTGTAAATGCCCTGCTCCTGTGATCAAGCCCACCATCCCCCAGTCCCAGTGATATCACCCCCCACCTCCCAATAATCACCCCTCCCCCCAGTGTTCACCCCCCCTGTCCCCAGTGTTCACCCCCCAGTGTTCACCCCCCCCTGTCCCCAGTGTTCACCCCCCCCTGTCCCCAGTGTTCACCCCCCCTGTCCCCAGTGTTCACCCCCACCTGTCTCCAGTATTCACTCCCCATCCCCAGTGTGCACCCCCCCATCCCAGTGATCACCCCCCTGCTGCTGGCTCCTGCACCGCTTTCTGCCCCAGTAATCACCCCCCTGATGCTGCCGGCCTCCTACCTCCTTTGCTGCTGCCGGCTCCTGCCCCAGTGATCACCCCCCTTGCTGCTGCCGGCTCCTGCCCCAGTGATCACCCCCCTTGCTGCTGCCGGCTCCTGCCCCAGTGATCACCCCCCTTGCTGCAGCTGCTGGCTCCTCCATCTCTTCAGCCCCCCCCTACGCCTGACAGCCTCCTACGCCTGACAGCCCCCTACGCCTGACAGCCCCCACACGTGACTGCAGAAGGTTACACCAAGCACACACACACACACGCACACACGTACACTCACACTATAATAAAGTTTCGATTTTTTTTTTTTTTTTTTTACACACGCACACAGCACACAAAATGTCCCGCCTGTCCCACTGATCCCAGTCTAGGGCGTAGTCAGCATAGGAGGCTATGTCAGGTTGGTGTGTGTGTTGTAGTGTGTGTGTGTGTGTGTGTGGTGTATACACTACAATATACCACACCGCACACCAACCTGACATACACTACACAATGGTGTCCACTAACAAATTGGAACCATGTTGCGTTTGGAGAGTCCCTGTGTGCCCAAACATTGGAGCTCCCCAACAAGTGACCCCATTTTGGAAACTAGACCCCCCAAGGCACCTATCTAGATGCATAGTGAGCACTTGGATCCCCCAGGTGCTTCACAAATTGATTCATAAAAATGAAAAAGTGGAAAAAAAAACACTTTTTTATTTTTACGGATTAATTTGTGAAGGACCTGGGGGTTCCAAGTGCTCACTATGCATCTAGATAGGTGCCTTGGGGGGTCTAGTTTCCAAAATGGGGTCACTTGTGGGGGAGCTCCAATGTTTGGCCACACAGCGGCTCTCCAAACGCGACATGGTGTCCGCTAACAAAATGAATGGAAAATCGGCTCAAATTGTAAGCGGACACCATGTTGCGTTTGGAGAGCCCCTAATGTGCCTAAGCAGTGGAGCTCCCCCACAAGTAACCCCATTTTGGAAACTAGACCCCCCAAGGCACCTATCTAGATGCATAGTGAGCACTTGGAACCCCCAGGTGCTTCACAAAATGATTTGTGAAAACAAAAAAGTACTTTTTTTTTCACAAAAATTTTATTTTAGCCTAAATTTTTTAATTTTCACATGGGTAACAGGATAAAATGCATCCTAAATTGTATTGGTCAATTTCTCCTGAGTACACTGATACCTCATATGTGGTCATAAACCACTGTTTGGGCGCATGGCAGGGCTCAGAAGAGAAGGAGCGCAATTTGACTTTTGGAGCTAATTTTCCATTCAAAAAGTAAAATGGCGCTCCTTCCCTTCTGAGCCCTGCCGTGTGCCCAAACAGTGGTTTATGACCACATATGAGGTATCAGTGTACTAAGGAGAAATTCACCAACAAATTTTAGGATGCATTTTATCCTGTTACCCATGTGAAAATTAAAAAATTTAGGCTAAAAGAAAATTTTTGTTAGAAAAATAAAAATGTTCATTTTTTTCTTCCATGTGGCTTTAGTTCCTGTGATGCACCTGAAGGGTTAATAATCTTCTTGAATGTAGTTTTGAGTAGCTTGAGGGGTGCAGTTTTTGGAATGGTGTCACTTTTGGGTGTTTTCTGTCATAAAGACCCCTCAAAGGGACTTCAAATGTGATGTGGTCACTAAAAAAATGGTTTTGTAAATTTTGCTGGAAAAAAGATAAATTGCTGATGATCTTTGAACCCTTCAAACTTCCTACCAAAATTTTTTTTTTTTCCAAAATTGTGCTGATGTAAAGTAGACATGTGGGAAATGTTATTTATTAACTATTTTGTGTCACATCACTCTCTGGTTTAGTAGAATAAAAATTCAAAATTTGAAAATTGCAAAATTTTCAAATTTTTTCCCATATTTTTGATTTTTTCACAAATAAACGCAAATATTATCGACCTAAATTTAATACTAACATGAAGCCCAATATGTCACGAAAAAACAGTCTCAGAATCGCTAGGATCCGTTGAAGTGTTCCAGAGAGTTCCAGGGACACTGGTCAGAATTGACAAAAATGCCAAGGTCTTTAGGGTCAAAATAGGCTGGGTCCTGAAGGGGTTAAACGGGCACAACCTGGGGTAGAGGGCCAACTCCCAAGCATAAGACCATCAGGCCCATCAAACTGGCGTGATAAATACGTAGGGGGACGTCCAATCTTGCCTGTGGTGCTGGATGGCATTCCTATGAGTGCCCTACTAGACACTGGGTCACAGGTGACCACCATCCCGTACGTGCTCTTTAAACAGTACTGGAATGACTCGGACATAACCCGCTACCCAGATGACGACCTGAGTATCATCGCCAGCAATGGTCAGCCCGTGCCACAGGTGGGATTCAAAGAGGTGACCATTAAGATCGGTAAAGTCGAACTGGCGGCACAAGGACTGATTATAGTTGACATAGACCGTCATGAGAGTCACCCTAGAATAACCTTGGAAACTAATGTGATTGAAAATTGTCTTGCAGAGGTGATTCTCATTTTACAGCAGGTTGCCAAGAATGCCAGTTCCGGCCAGCAGCGTGTGCTCCAAAAAGAGATCCGGGCACTGATGAAGCGGCAACAGGTGGAACTATCTGGTGGTGAGATAGGTAGCGTGAGAATGTGTGACCCGTTCCCTATTGCCATGCCCCCAAAAAGTGAGATGATGATTTGGTGCCGGGCAGCTATTGGTCTAAGAGGTAGAGACTACCAAGCAATGGTAGAACCCGTCTACTCAGACAGTAGGCCCACCATTTTGACAGCACGGGGGGTGATCGATGTACGCCATGGTAAGGTGCCCGTTCGCATCATAAATATCGGGGAGAGAGAAGTACACCTGCCCCGGTATGCCACGCTAGCCAAATTGTTTACCAATAACCAGAACTCTGTACAGGCCGTGGAACCCTTGCCTCCATCTCAACCAGAGGAAGGTAACGGCTCTAAGAAACTAATGGAGGACTGGTGTCAGCAACTACATTTGGGTACTGACTCCACTCCCTCACACCAGAAACAGGGAGTCTATCGGGTGGTTGGAGAGTACGAGAGAGTGTTTAGTAAACACCCGCTAGACTTCGGGCGAGTAAAGGGGGTAGAACACCACATCCCCACGGGAGACCATCCTCCCATAAAGGAGAGATACCGACCCGTACCCCCGGCACACTACCAACACGCCAAGGGGATGCTTAGAGACATGAAGGAGGCTGGGGTAATCAGGGACAGCTGTAGCCCTGGGCAGCTCCACTAGTCTTAGTGAAAAAGAAAGACAACACCATGAGAATGTGTGTAGACTACAGGAAGGTCAACCGTATCACACACAAAGATGCGTACCCGCTACCAAGGATAGAAGAGTCCTTAGCTGCATTAAAATCTGCTAACTTCTTCTCTACTTTGGATCTCACTAGCGGGTACTGGCAGGTTCCTGTAGCAGAGGCGGACCGGGAGAAGACCGCATTCACCACCCCGATGGGTCTCAGCGAATTTAACTGTATGCCGTTCGGGCTCTGCAACGCACCAGGAACCTTCCAACGGTTGATGGAATGCTGTCTGGGACACCGGAACTTCGAGACGGTCCTGTTATATCTCGACGATGTCATCGTCTATTCCAAGACCTACGAGGACCACCTGAAACACCTGGCAGAAGTGTTCGAAGCTCTGGCAAACTACAGCCTAAAGGTGAAACCCTCCAAGTGTCACGTCCTGAAACCAAAGGTGTAATACCTGGGACACGTGGTGAGTGTTGACGGAGTGGCTCCTGACCCTGATAAGATCACCGTGATTAAGGACTGGCCAAGACCCTCCAGCATAAAGGAAGTGCGGCAGTTCCTCGGGTTGGTAGGCTACTACCGAAGATTCATTCCCGGTTTCACAAAAATGGCAGCCCCTATGCAAGACCTCCTGATAGGTCAATCTCGGAAAGCCAAAAACCAGAAGCCGCCCTTTAGGTGGGAAAAGCTGGAAGAGGAGTCCTTCTGCCAGCTGAAGATGGCCCTCACGGGGGATGAAATCCTGGCATATCCAGACTACAGCCAGCCCTTTATCCTCCACACGGACGCAAGCAACATCGGGCTAGGAGCCGTACTGTCCCAGATCCAGCAAGGGAAAGAACGGGTAATCGCTTACGCCAGCCGAAAGCTACGGCCCACGGAGAGGAACCCTGAGAATTATAGCTCATTCAAGCTGGAGTTCCTGGCAGTAGTGTGGGCAGTGACCGAACGTTTCAAGCATTACCTTGCCTTCTCCAAATTCACCGTGTACACGGATAACAACCCGTTGACACACCTGGACACTGCAAGGCTCGGTGCCCTGGAACAGAGATGGATGGCCCGCCTGTCCAACTTTGAATTCACTATCAAATACCGGGCAGGACGCTCAAATGCCAACGCGGATGCCCTGTGTGGAATGCCGAACTTACCGGACGTAGGGGAAGATCCTGAAGATCTGGAAGAAGTTGAGCTCCCTGCGTTCCACCGTCATGGGATTACCCTGTATTCCCACCGTGTGAAGGACAGGCGCTCTGTGACGTTCATTCCCTTGCCCCACTACAACTGGGCGGAGACGCAAGACAGTGATCCCGCAGTCCATTTGGTGAAGGAAATGCTGACCCAGGCCGATGCCCATCTTGACCCAGATGCTCCGGAGGAGACCAAGCAACTGTGGAAGGAGAAAAGTAAGCTGTTCCTCTACAGGGAGAAGCTGTGCCGGAGAATGGTTAACTCTCGAACACATGAGTTGACCTGGCAGGTAGTAGTCCCAAGACGAGACGCGGCTATGGTTCTGGAGGCATACCACAACGGAGCAGGGCATTACGGATGGAAGAAGCTGGAGTTCTTGTTGCGTGAACGGTTCTACTGGGTAGGCATGAGAGGAGCCATCGAGAGGTGGTGCAGAGACTGTGGCCCGTGCCACCTGAGAAGAAAAGACCGAGCCAGCCAGAAGACTCCCCTGCAGCCCATCATCACCAGACAGCCACTGGAACTGGTAGCCCTGGACCATGTGAAACTGGCTCCAAGCAGATCTGGGTATGTCTACGCCCTCACAATCGTAGATCATTACTCCCGGTTCCTGGTGGTGGTCCCGGTCAAGGACTTAACGGCTCAAACAGCAGCTAGAGCCTTCCAGCAGCACTTCTGCCATCCACACAGGTACCCGGACCAAGTGTTGACAGACCAAGGACCAGCCTTCGAAGCGGAGGTCTTCCAGGAGTTCTGCAACCTGTATGGCTTCAAGAAGATAAGAATAACGCCCTATCACCCTCAAACCAATGGACTCTGCGAGAAGATGAACCAGGTGGTGATAGATCTGCTAAAAACATTGCCCCTGGAAGAATGCAGTCTGTGGCCTGAGAAACTGCCCGATCTGGTGGACCTGTATAACCACATCCCTGTAGGTTCCACCAACTGTACCCTGGCTTACCTAATGAGAGCAAGACCTGGTAAGCTGCCTATTGACCTGGATATGGGAGTCCTGACGCCTGAGGACACCTTGCCAGAGGCAGACTGGGATACAGAACGGCAGCAGCAGTATCGGAAAGTACAGGAGAGCGTCGAGCGAAGTCTGTCTCAAGCTAGAGAAAGGCAAGAGAAGGCTTATAACCAGTATGCTCCCGCTGTTCCTCTGGTAGCTGGAGAGCAGGTCTTGAAGAGGAAGAGGCGGCTCCACAAATTGGACGACCAGTGGGAGAAGGACCCATACACCGTACTGCCATCAAGCCATGAGAACCCAAAAATCTGCGTAATCAGTAAGGATGGAGGAGAAACCACAGCCATTGTCTCCAGAGACCACCAGAAGAAGTGTCCCGAACAGCTGCAAAGCCCTGAAGAAGATCAAGGAAACCCTCAACCCGCAGAGGAAAGGGGAGAAATGATCAGTACCATACTCGGAGACTTCTCCCGGTCTTGGACACAAGTAAACGGCGCTGTCGTTGTACCCGTCCTCACCTTTCTCCAGCCAGCCCCTCAAGTGCCTACAGAGGAATCGGTAGAGCTGGAAGAGCAGCCGGCCCAAGAGGCAGAAGAGTCCACACCAGCAGTACAGGAGGATCAACCCTCTGCTAGTAGTGAGCCTGCCGTGCCCCTAGTGAGCCAAAGAGTGCACAGACAGCTGCCCAGCTTACCCATAACACCTCCTACACCCTGTAGTGCAGAACCAGTTAGTGAGCTCCGTAGGTCCACTAGAGTCACTAGAGGTCAGATGCCCGCTCGCTGGAGAATCTAAACTAATGCACTGTGAATTTATCTGCTAACTGTTTATGGTTTATGTTTGTTGCCTGTTATTAATTATGTTTCTCAGTTGCCCTGCAGATTTTTATGGACTAACAGGTTATGGACGCTAGATAACCGGAACAGTTTTGTAGATAGTTGCACCTTGGTGCCTCTTGCGAAGACGGCCGCGGAAGAGAAAACCTGTCTGGCGTGGCATCCTTGCGGCCCAAAGTAGTTAGTCTACCCTTGCAGCCACGCCCAAGGACAACGCAAGGGGTTTGCTTTGGACAGGTCCCCTACTTCGCTTAAAGCTTCACCTTGGGTGATATGGACACCCGGTTGCGGACACGCCGTGACCTTTAAAGAACTAAGGATTCTTGTAAATATGTCATTGTATTATTGTTATACCCTGTTATTATGTTTTAAAAATGTGTTTAGTCCCGGACTACTAAAATTTACTAGGGGGGTAATGTGACACCCCAGGGGTCTGGTTGCCACAGTAATAGAGATATTATGTCTGAGAGCAAGTGGGAGGTTTCTCTGGTCAGGAGCCCTAAGCATGCAACACTGCCCGCCCAGACCTGGGAGGGGAGGAATCTGCCCTTATAAACTGGGTCTGGGGCGGGATTAGGTGAGACAGAGACAGAGCCTGCAGAACAAGCAGAGCAGTCAGAGCCTAGAGTGAAGCTGCAGACACAGGAAAAGATACATCAGGAGCTCTGTAGGAGCAGAGGCAGAAGGCCAGGGGCTGTGAGCAGAGATATAGCTCGCCCTGGCTGAAGTTACTAAAACCGGACACAGGAGTCCGAGGCTGTGGGGACTGATATATACCCAGCAGCAGAAACCAGCCGGCAGGGGATTCCAGGTCCTATGGCCATAGAAACCCGGAGGTTCAGTCACAAAGAAGGGACCAGCGCCGCCATTCAGGAGCGGAGGCTAACAGAATGCCCCAAGTCACCAGCCAAACGGGTGAGCACCACACGGTATACTCAGGGACGTGGGCTACTTGTAACCGCTGACAGCAAGGTAGCCAGGAAGAGTGCAGATAAACGGGGAGGCCTACAACTCCACCTGGCCAGGGGAACTCCTGCTTGCTCGCAGACTGACCAGGCCCCTTATACTAGCCAGTACTCCCGGGAGAGTCTGCCTTGTAACATCAGTAAAGACCCTGAACTGCACCTCACGTCTCAGTGATTCCTTGCCGCACCAGCACCATTAGCACTGGGACCCTCACACCATCACTCCCATCATCTCTCACATTAGCTGCCCTGAGGCAATACTTCTCCCGTGGGGAGTTATCCCATACTTGGCTGCGCAAACAACATCAGCCTCAGCAGTCGGCAGCGCAGCGGCGGTCCCCACTGACCGCAATCCACGGGTGGCGTAGTCGGACATTTGCTATACATTAAGACTGCCACTGGTTTGACCACCCTGGGCACGGACCGGGTCACCGCCATACGAAGACTATAACCCCCAGCATTCTACAACAGACCCGGTTCCGGGTTCCCTTGCACGACACAGGCCCAGGGGGCGCGTCATGCGCGTCTTTTCAAAAGGAATAAAATGGGGAGGTAAAGGTTAGATTTTAAAAACAAAAATCCAAATGACAATAGCAGAAGCCAAAATGTCAATGGAAATGGGGATTCCCAGCTAGTCTCCCATGCCAGTACTTGCCCAACCCCAAGCTGCATAGCATCTGCGATCTGATGAAGGTTAGCACATTCAGCTTAGAATGGCCGATGACGAGCAAATGGTCCATGTGCGCGTCTTTTCAAAACGAATAAAATGGGGAGGGAAAAGTTAGATTTTAAAGGCAAAGATCCAAATAACAACAGCAGCAGCCAAAATGTCAGTGGAAGAGGGGATTCCCAGCCAGTCTCCCATGCTGGGACTTGCCCAGGCTCAAGCTGCATAGCAGTTGTGATCTGACAAAGGCAGGCACATTCAGCTTTGAATGGCCGTTGACATGCAAATGTTACATTTGCACGTCTTTTCAAAAGGAATAAAATGGGGAGGGAAAGGTTAGATTTTTAAAATCAAAAATCCAAATGACAGTAGCAGCAGCCGAAATGTCAATGGAAATAAGGATTCCCAGCCAGTCTCCCATGCCAGTACTTGCCCAGCCTCAAGCTGCTTAGCGGCTACGATCTGACGAGGGCAAGCACATTCAGCTTAGAATGGCCGTTGATTTACAGATGTCTCATGTGCACGTCTTTTCAAAAGGAATAAAATGGGGAGGGAAATGTTAGATTTTAAAAACAAAAATCCAGAAATCCAAATGACAATAGCAGCAGCCAAAATGCCAACAGAACAAGGAATTCTCAGCCAGTCTCCCATGCAAGTACTTGCCTAGCCTCAAGCTGTGTAGCGGCTACGATCTGACGATGGCAGGCACATTCGGTTTAGAATAGCTATTGACGTGCAGATGTCACATGTGCGCGTCTTTTCAAAAGGAATAAAATGCGGAGGGAAATGTTAGATTTTAAAAACAAAAATCCAAATGACAATAGCAGCAGCCAAAATGCTAACGGAACTGGGGATTCCCAGCCTGTCTCTCATGCCAGTACAAGCCCAGCCTCAAGCTGCATAGCAGCTGCGATCTGACGAGGGCAGGCACGTTTAGCTTAGAATAGCTGTTGATGTGCAGATGGCACATGTGCGTGTCTTTTAAAAAGGAGTAAAATGGGGAGGGAAAGGTTAGATTTTAAAAACAAAAATCCAAATGAGAAAAGCAGCCTAAATGTTAACAGAACTGGTGATTCCTTTTCAGTCTCACATGCTGGTACTTGCCCAGCCTCAAGCTGCATAGCGGCTGCAATCTGCCGAGGGCAGGTACATCTTAAAAATAGCCGGTGATGTGCAGAGGTCACATGTGCGCGTCTTCTCAAAAGGAATAAAATGGGGAGGGAAAAGTTAGATTTTAAAAACAAAAATGCAAAAATCCAAATGACAAAAGCAGCAGCCAAAATGTCAATGGAACCAAAGATACCCAACCAGTCTCCCATGACAGTACTTGCCCAGCTTCAAGCTGCATAGCAGCTGCAATCTGACAAGGGGAGGCACATTCAGCTTAGAATGTGTGTTGACATGCAAATGTCACATGTGCGCGTCTTTTCAAAGGGAATAAAATCGGGAGGGAAAGTTTAGATTTTAAAAACAAAAATCCAAAAATCCATTGACAATAGCAGCAACCAAAATAGCAACGTAACTATGGATTCCTAGCCAGTCTCCCATGTCAGTACTTGTCTGGCCTCAAGCCGCATAGCAGCTGCAATCTGACGAGGGGAAGCACGTTCAGCTTAGAATGGCCATTGACGTGCAGATGTCACATGTGCGCGTCTTTTCAAAAGGAATAAAATGGGGAGGGAAAGTTTAGATTTTAAAAACAAAAATCCAAATGACAATAGCAGCAGCCAAAATGTCAACGGATGCAGTGATTTGCAGCCAGTCTCCCATGCCAGTACTTGCCCAGCCTCAAGCTGCATAGCAGCTGCAATCTGACAAGGGTAAGCACATTCAGCTTAGAATGGCCGTTGACATGCTGATGTCACATGTGCGCGTCTTTTCAAAAGGAATAAAATGGGGAGGGAAAGTTTAGATTTTAAAAACAAAAATTCAAAAATCAATTGACAATAGCAGCAGCCAATAGGTCAACGGAACTATGGATTCCTAGCCTGTCTCCCATGCCAGTACTTTCCCAGCATCAAGCTGCATAGCAATCACAATCTGCCGAGGGCAGGTACATTCAGCTTAAAATGGCCGGTGATGTGCAGATGTCACATGTGCGTGTCTTCTCAAAAGGAATAAAATGGGGAGGGAAAAGTTAGATTTTAAAAACAAAAATGCAAAAATCCAAATGACAATAGCAGCAGCCAAAATGTCAACAGAACGGGGATTCCGAGCCACTCTCCCATGCCGTTACTTGCCCTGCCTCAAGCTGCGTAGTGATGAGGGCAGGCACATTCAGCTTAAAATGGCCGTTGACAAGCAATTGTCACATGTGCGCGTCTTTTCAAAAGGAATAAAATGGGGAGGGAAAGGTTAGATTTTAAAAACAAAAATCCAAATGACAATAGCAGCAGCCAAAATGTCAACGCAACTGCAGATTCCCAGCCAGTCTCCCTTACCAGTACTTGCCCAGCTTCAAGATGCATAGCAGCTGTGATATGACAAGGGTAGGCACATTCAGCTTAGAATAGCCACTGACATTCAGATGTCACATGTGCGAGTCTTTTCAAAAGGAATAAATTGGGGAGGGAAAGGTTATGTTTTAAAAACAAAAATCAAAAAGACAATAGCAGCAGCCAAAATGTTAACAGAACTGGCGATTCCCAGCCAGTCTCCCATGCTGGTACTTGCCCAGCCTCAAGCTGTGTAACAACTGTAATCTGATGAGGGCATGCACATTCAGCTTAGAATGGCCATTGACGTGCAGATATCACATGTGCGCGTCTTTTCAAAAGGAATAAAATGGGGAGGGAAAGGTTAGATTTTAAAAACCAAAATCCAAAAATCCAAAAATCCAAAAATCCAAATGACAATAGCAGCAGCCAAAATGTCAACGGAACAGGGGATTCCCCGCCAATCTCCCATGCCAGTACTTGCCCGGACACAAGCTGCATAATGGCTGCAATCTGATGTGGGCAGGCACATTCAGCTTAGAATGGCCATTGACGTACAGATGTTACATGTGCGCGTCTTTTCAAAAGGAATAAAATGGGGAGGGAAAGGTTAGAATTTAAAAACAAAAATCCAAATAACAATATCAGCAGCCAAAATGTTAATGGAACCAGGGATTCCAATCTAGTCTCCCATGCTGGTACTTGCCCAGCCTCAAGTTGCATAGCACCTGCAATCTGACAAGAGAAGGCACATTCAGCTCAAAATGGACGTTGACAAGCAGATGTCACATGTGCGCGTCTCTTCAAAAGGAATAAAATGGGGAGGGAAAGATTACATTTTTCAAACAAAAATCCAAATAACAATATCAGCAGCCAAAATGTTAACAGAACCGTGGATTCCCAGACTGTTTCCCATGCTGGCACTTGCCCAGCCACAAACTGCGTAGCTGCTGCAATTTGACAAGGGCAGGAACATTCAGCTTAGAATGGCGTTCGACATGCAGATGTCACATGTGCGCCTCTTTTCTAAAGGAATAAAATGGGGAGGGAAAGGTTAGATTTTAAAAACAAAAATCCAAATGACAATAGCAGCAGCCAAAATGTAAACAGAAGAAAGGATTCCCAGCCAGTCTCCCATGCAGGTACTTGCCTGGCCTCAAGCTGCATAACTGCTGCAATGTGACAATGGCAGGCACATTCAGCTTAGCGTGGCGGTCGACATACAGATGTCACATGTGCGCCTCTTTTCTAAATAAATAAAATAGGGAGGGAAAGGTAACATTTTAAAAACAAAAATCCAAATGACAATAGCAGCAACCAAAATGTCAACGGAACCTGGGATTCCCAGCCAGTCTCCCATGCTGGTATTTTCCCAACCTCAAGCTGCGTAGCAGCTGCGATCTGTTGAGGGCTGGCACATTCAGTTTAGAATTGCCTTTGACGTGCAGATGTCACATGTGTGCGTCTTTTCAAAAGGAATAAAATTGGGAGGGAAAGGTTAGATTTTAAAAACAAATATCCAAATAATAATAGCTGCAGCAAAAATGTCAAAGGAACTGGGAACTCCCAACCAGTCTCCCATACCGGTACTTACCTGGCCTCAAGCTGTGTAGCACCTGCAATCTGACAAAGGAAGGCATATTCAGCTTAGAATGGCTGTTGACGTGTGGCTGTCACATGTGTGTGTCTTTTCAAAAGGAATAAAATGGGGAGGGAAAGGTTAGATTTTAAAAACAAAAATCCAAATGACAATAGCAGCTGCAAAAATGACTACAGAATTGGGGATTCCCAGCCAATCTCCCATACCAGTACTTGCCCAGCCTCAAGCTGTGAAGCAGCTGAGATTTGACAAGAGCAGGCACATTCAGCTTAGAATTAGAAATGAGCGTTGTTCGACTTGAACTGTTCTCCAATCTCAAATTCGAGCTGTTTTGGGCGGTGTTCAACGAACACAAACGATTTGAGAAAAATTTGGCTGTTCGAGGTTATGTTCGATAACTGTTCGTGCACCAAAATCATAACTGGATTTTTTCTCAGTAATGATGAAAATTAATGTTAATACGCAGTTTGAGTGTATAGCGGGGTGGGGGGAGGGGCAGGGGATGGATCTCTGCAGGAATAATGAAGATCTCCATTTTTTTTTCTCTTTCCCGCATTTACAGTGGGGAGGTGCAATCTGTCAGCCTATCAGCAGCGCACACACAGAGCGAAGTGCTTTTTTTCACACAAGCAAGGGCATGTGTCATTGGCAGTGTATGTCACATATCCTTGCCCTATAAGACCAAGCCATTTTCCCCGTTGCCACCATTTTCTCACTGCTGCAGCTGCGTGTTAGACGGCACCGCTGTTGCTGTGTGCGCTATACCTTGTTAATTTCAAGCCAATTTTCGCACAAATATACAGATAGCTTGGGAGTAGGGAATAGTTGTGATTGCAGTCCTTTTAAGGACTAGGTTACAGCATTTCCTTACGACTTTTATCAGGCAGGTCTGTGCTTTTAAATAGATAGATTGTGGGAGTAAAGACTAATTGTAATTGCAGTTCTTTTCAGGACTAGGTTACATCAGTTCCTATCAGTTTTTGCCAGGCAGGTCTGTGCCAGTGCTATGCAAGTTTTTTTCACAGCATTTGGCTGAATCTAGCAAAGCTAATCCTTTTTGGCCTATTGCAGAGTGTGTTAGTCAGTGGAGTAGCCTATCTGTGTTGCAAGATATACCACCTGTGTATAGAATACCAATTTTTTTACTGCACCTAGTGAAGTAAAATCTTTTGGGCATAGCATCATTCTATTAGTCCATCTATACTGCCCTCCATCAGGTTGCAAATTGAATATAATTTTTTTCTGCATCTAGCTCTGAAAAAATATTTGGGCTTCTAGCAGTGTGTGGGACTTGTTCTATTAGTCCATCTATACTGACCTCCATCAGGTTGCAAACTGAATATAATTTTTTTCTGCAACTAGCTCTGAAAAAATATTTGGCCATCTAGCTGTGTTTAGGACTTGTTCTATTAGTCCATCTATACTGACCTCCATCACGCTGCAAATTCAAAATAATTTTTTGTCTGCATCTAGCTCTGAAAAAATATTTGGCCTTCTAGCAGTGTGTGGGACTTTCTCTATTAGTCCATCTATATTGACCTCCATCAGGTTGCAAAGTAAAAATAATTTTTATCTGCATCTACCTCTGAAAAAAATTTGGGCTTCTAGCTGTGTGTGGGACTTGTTCTATTAGTCCATCTATACTGACCTCCATCAGGTTGCAAACTGAATATAATTTTTTTCTGCATCTAGCTCTGAAAAAATATTTGGCCTTCTAGCAGTGTGTGGGACTTTCTCTATTAGTCCATCTATACTGACCTCCATCAGGTTGCAAATTAAAAATAATTTTTTGTCTGCATCTAGCTCTGAAAAAATATTTGGCCTTCTAGCAGTGTGTGGGACTTTCTCTATTAGTCCATCTATACTGACCTCCATCAGGTTGCAAATTAAAAATAATTTTTTGTCTGCATCTAGCTCTGAAAAAATATTTGGCCTTCTAGCAGTGTGTGGGACTTTCTCTATTAGTCCATCTATACTGACCTCCATCAGGTTGCAAACTGAATATATATTTTTTCTGCATCTACCTCTGAAAAAATATTTGGGCTTCTAGCTGTGTGTGGGACTTGTTCTATTAGTCCATCTATACTGACCTCCATCAGGTTGCAAACTGAATATAATTTTTTTCTGCATCTACCTCTGAAAAAATATTTGGGCTTCTAGCTGTGTGTAGGACTTGTTCTATTAGTCCATCTATACTGACCTCCATCAGGTTGCAAACTGAATACAATTTTTTTCTGCATCTACCTCTGAAAAAATATTTGGGCTTCTAGCTGTGTGTGCGACTTGTTCTATTAGTCCATCTATACTGACCTCGATCAGGTTGCAAATTGAATATAATTTTTTTCTGCATCTAACCCAGCCAATAGTTTTGGCCTAATACCACAGTTTGGCCGCTCAGCTCTGCTCGGTTCCCATCCATTGTTTTTTTGTGCAAACAACTCCAGAGTTGTGAATTAGTTAACCACCAAAATGAGTGGAAAAAGGCCTGCTGCTGGTGGAAAGGGGAATAGGCGAGTTGGGAAGGGGAAAAAAGGTTGTGTCCGTGGGGTAAGTGTTAAAGCAACAGTAACATCTGCAGAAGAAAGACCATCTTCCAGCCAAACTAAAATGTCTACTTCTTTTAGCCGACAATGTGATAAGATCCCTTTCTTACGGCCACGCCAATCGCTACAAATTCCAGATGAGGCACAAAAACAGCAGGTGCTTCAACGGATATCAAGTGCTCCTTTAAGTGGGCTCTCCTCCACATCAACTTCAACATCACAAATACTCCAGTCCTTAAAGGTGTCACCCCAATCGCACTTGCTTCCTCACAGCTCCCAAATCTCCAGCTGCCCGTCTGAGTATGAGGTAGAACAGATGGTTGAGTCTGCTGAGCTGTTTACTCATACTATAGCCTGAGAATCAAAGGTCGACTCCAGCGCTTCTGTGAATCCAGACGAGGAAATGATCTGCACTGATGCCCAGAATCTTTATGAGTCGGATCCAGGACCAGACGCAGAATGTTCTGACCATAATGTAGACCCTCATTCCCAAACTGTAACTCCTGTTGGTGGAGACAATGAGGAAGACGATGATGAGACTCAAATACCTGATTGGAGCGACAACTTTAGTTTTTTGTCAGGGCAGGAACAGGTTGGCTCTGAGGACGACGGGTGTGATAACGCACAGGGTGATGATGATGAGGTTGGAGATCCCACTTACTGTCAACCCACAGTCAACCAAGAGATGAGGTCAGCGGAGGAGGTGGAGGAAGATGCTAGTGACGACGAGGTCAGGTTGCGCCTTCCTGGACAGAGACGTAGTACTGGAAGCACGTCAACAACTGCATCCTCAAACACAACTCTGCCTCTCACCACAAGTCGTGGTGGCTCTTCAGGTCGCATGGGTGCTAAGCCTTGCATAGCCTGGGCATTTTTTCAGATCGATAATGATGACCCAACTCGTGTTATCTGTAACATTTGTCAGCAAAAGCTAAGTAGAGGCCAAAAAATACATAGTTTGAGTACTTCATGCATGAACCGGCACATGGACATGAAGCATAAGTTGCAGTGGGAAGCTCAGTGTGCTACAATGCGGCCTAGCCGGCCAGGCCAACCACCGTCTGCCATATCTTGTGCATCCGCGGCCTCTTCATCCTCTGTGACTGGGGGGACAGCAGTCACACCTGTTTTGGGGCGCAGACCTGCCACCTCTTTACCCGCAACAGCCAGCGTGATTGGCAGGTCATCATTTTCTTTGGAGGTGGTAACACCAGCTGGTGTTGAGCACTGTCCGACATCAATAGCACCACCTTTGGATCAAGGCAACCTAACATGTCAGCCTGCATCTTCCTCACAGACGGGCAGTTTGCCGGGGACACCCTTATCAACCCCATCTAAGCACAATAGCCAGCCCTCGGTCCCTCAGATGTGGACAAGTAAAAGACCATTTCCTCCTAGCCATGAGAAAGCTAAGAGGTTGAATTTCACCATCTGCAAGCTCTTGGCTACAGAAATGATGCCTTTCCGCCTGGTAGACACAGAGGATTTTCGAGACCTTATGTCGGTCGCAGTGCCCCAGTAACAGATGCCCAGTCGGCACTACTTCTCAAAGAAAGGTGTGCCTGTGCTCCACCAGCATGTCGCACACAACATCACCGCTTCTTTGAGAAACTCTGTGTGTGACAGGGTGCATTTCACCACAGACACTTGGATGAGTTGGCATGGACAGGGGCGTTACATGTCGCTGACTGGGCACTGGGTAACTATGGTGACAGCAGGACAAGGGGCTGCTGTCCAAGTCTTGCCGTCCCCACGAGTTGTGCGTCAATCCTCTTTATGTCAAAGTTCCTCCACTGCTTCTGCCTCCTCAACCTCCTCTCGGTCTTCCACCTGCACCCAAAGCCTGTCTGGTCATGCCACAAGCTTTCTAACTGCGCAGAAGGGATCCTGCACACCTCCTTACTTTGCTGGCAGTAGGGCTCAACGTCATCAGGCGGTTTTTACATTGAAATGTCTGGGAAATGTGAGTCACACAGCTGAGGAGTTGTGGTCAGCTCTGGAGAACCAATTTCATGAATGGTTGTCTCCACAGGACCTGAAACCAGGGAAGCCCGTGTGCGACAATGCTGCAAACCTGGGTGCGGCCCTTCGCCGGGGCAATGTCACACACGTGCCTTGTATGGCTCACGTGTTGAACCTGGTTGTCCAGCAATTTTTAGCCCACTATACCAGACTAGATGGCCTTCTGCAGAGGGCACGGTCGCTGTGTGCTCACTTCCACCGTTCGCATCCCGCAGCTCAGCGACTTACATCTCTACAGAAGTCGTTGGGCCTGCCACTTCACCGGCTAAAATGCGATGTGCCTACCCGGTGGAATTCAACTCTGCACATGTTGCAGCGACTGTGGCAGCACCGACAAGCCCTGGTGCAATATGTTCTGACGTATAGCCTGGGCCAACGAGATCCAGAGGTGGGGCAAATCACGCTGGAGGAGTGGTCTCAGATCAGGGACCTATGCACCCTTCTGCACAGTTTTGAAATGGCGACGAAGATGTTTAGTGCTGACGATGCCATTATCAGCATGACTATTCCGGTGATTTACATGCTGGAGCACATGTTAAACAGAATTCGGAGTCAGGTGGTGGCACAAGATGAGGTGGAGGAAGTAGAGGAGGAGGAGTTGTATGCGGAAGGGCTAACATCTGCAAGGTCCAGATGGTCGGCAGCACCAAGACGGCAGGCATGTGAGGGTGGGGAGATGGTTTTACCAGGGCGCATGGTAGCAGCCAAACTAGTGAGGAAGGTGCAGGAGCCCAGGAAGAAGTGGAGGACGAACTGATGGAAGACTCATCAGATGAGGGAGACCTTGATCACATTTCTGTTGTGCGAGGTTGGGGGGAGAGGACAGAGGAAGGAAGCATGATTGTTACCTCGCCACCAACACAACAGGGACTTGGTGCTCCTGGATGCGCAACACACATGAGTGCCTTCTTGCTGCACTACCTGCAACATGACCCTCGAATTGTGAGAATTAGAAATAATCCTGACTACTGGGTTGCCACACTGTTAGATCCCCGGTACAAAAGTAAATTTGCAGAAATTATTCCTGCCATAGAAAGGGATGCACGCATGCAGGAGTATCAGCAGAGACTGTTGCAGAATCTTACATGTGCTTTTCCACAAAATACCAGTGGTGCACGTAGTGAATCTCACAGTTCCAACTTGCCAACCGTGGGACTGTCAAGTGTTCAGCACTCAAACCGTAACAGAACCACAGTATCTGCTGGTAACATCAATTTTGCTTAATCATTTCACCACTTTTTTAGCCCATCCTTTGCAAGGCCACAGGAGACAAGAAGTCTGACACATAGTCAACGCCTAGAGACGATGGTACAGGAGTATCTCCAAGTAAACATTGAAGCCACGACTGTGTCACTGGACCCTTGCTCTTTTTGGGCTTCCAATCTGGATAAATGGCCGGAGCTAGCCACTTACGCCTTGGAGATCTTGTCATGCCCCGCAGCCAGCGTTCTGTCTGAACGTGTGTTCAGCGCTGCTGGTGGTGTGCTGACAGATAAGCGCACGCGGCTCTCCACTGATAATGTAGACAGACTCACGTTCATAAAGATGAACAAATCATGGATCCGAAACGACTTTTCTACCCCTGTGTCATCCTGGGGAGAGTAAAAGCTTGATGATTGGTTAAAATCACCCTACCAACCATTTTAAGCTTTCAAATTACTAATCATGTTTATCTGTATCTTGGCTGGAAAATAATTTGGGCTTTGTAGCAGTGTGCAGCACTGATTCTATTAGGCCATCTATAATAAGCTCCACCAGATTTAAAATTACTAATCATGTTTATCTGTATCTTGACTGGAAAATAATTTGGGCTTTGTAGCAGTGTGCAGCACTGATCCTATTAGGCCATCTATACTAAAGCTTCACCAGATTTAAAATTAATAATAATTTTTAGCTGCATCTAGCCCGGAAAATAATTTTGGGGCTCCGAGATGCGCAAGACACATAAGTGCCTTCTTGCAGCACTACCTGCAGCATGACCCTCATATTGTCAGAATTCGAAGTAATCATGACTACTGGGTTGCCACACTCTTAGATCCCCCAAACTTTTCGATCAACCTTTTCATTTTAATAAAGACCAAAAAAATTGTCATTTTTGAAATTATAAGCATTAGCAGGTTGTTAGAAACTGAAATCAAACAGTTTTCAACTCAAAACTTTATTCTAGGTGATGTTACATTTTCACATAGTACCCCTTGTTCGAAAGGAGCTTTTGAACTCTCTCGTCCATTGAATTTGTCAGGTTTTGGATGGTTTCTGCTTCAATTGTTTTGCATGAGGACAGAATACCCTCCCAGAGCTGTTGCTTAGATGTGAACTGCCTCCCGCCATCATAGACACTCCTTTTAATGATGCTCCAAAGGTTCTGAATGGGGTAGAGGTCAGGGGAGCATGGGGGTCACACCATAAGTTTGTCCCCTTTTATGCCCATATCAGCCAGAGATGCAGATGTTTTATGTGCAGCTTGAGATGGTGCATTATCATGCAGAAAAATGATCTTGCTGTGAAATACACAGTTCTTCTTCTTGAACCATGGCAGGAAGTGCTGTTTGAGAAAATCCACATACATTATGGAGTTTATCTTTAGCGCCTTCAGGGATCCTAAAGGGGCCGACAATCTCTCTCCCCATGATTCCAGCCCAAAACATTACTCCACCTCCTCCTTTTTGGCGCTGTAGCCGTGTTTGCGTGGGGTGTCCATCAACCAGCCATCCTCCACTCCATCCATCTGGACCATCGAGCGCTGCACGGCACTCATCCGTGAACAAAACAGTTTTGAAATCAGTCTTCATGTAATGTTTGGCCCACTGGAGCCGTTTCTGCTTGTGTGAAGTGGATAGAGGAGGTCGACAGGATGGCGTTTGCACAGCTGCAAACCTCTGAAGGACCCTGCATCTTGTTGTTCGGGGGACGTTGGAGGCACAAGCAGCTTCAAAAACTTGTCTGCTGCTATGACAAGGCTTTTTTGCCGCTGCTCTTTCAACCTGACGTAATTGCCTGTAGGAAAGAGTCCTCAATTTGCCCTTATCAGCATGCACACGTGTGTACTGTGAATCAGCTACATACTTCTTGATTGCCAAGACACTTCATCCTGATCATCGCACAATGTTGATTGTAGTCATACCTTGACCTAAACACTCCACAATTTGTTGCTTCTCAGCAGCCGACACATCCTTTTTCTTTCCCATTTTGGCAGAAAATGTAGGCTGCTTAATAATGTGAGACAGCCTTCTTAAGTAGTCTTGCCTTTCATTGGACACACCTGCCAAACTAATTAGCACAGGTGCCTGCAATTGCTTACAGTGATATAAAGAGTAGAGATGAGCGGTGTTCGACTAGAACTGTTCGCCAATCTCAAATTCGAGCTGTTTTGGGCGGTGTTCGAGTTGTTCGACGAACCCGAACAATTTGCAAAAAATTCGGCTGTTCGAGGTTATGTTCGATAACTGTTCGTGCACTAAAAGCTTGTCCTGCATGTCTGGCGCTATTTTGAGCACCAATCATGCAGGGATTGTCTGCCACTCACTGTAATGCCACAGCCATGGTGGTTGTGGCATTACAGTGATTGCCCAAATCGATGGAACAGTGCCAACAGTGAAACATGAAAAGCCGGCAATTCATCAGCGGCATACACTGGTACCCGACAATTTAGAACCGAAAGAATAGAGCTTCACACATAGATTAGATAGATAGAAACATGTCAGTCACACATATAAGAAGCACAGTGACAGTGTTGCTTACTGTACTTGTCATTTAGTGTAAAGGATTTATCAAAAAAAATAATAGTGTTTTCATGCACCGTCTCTTTAAAAAAGCCGGCCGGCAATTCAGCAGCGGTACCCGACAATTTATAACAGACAGAATAGAGCTTCACACATAGATTAGATAGATAGAAACATGTCAGTCACATATATATGAAGTACATTGACAGTGTGGATTACTGTACTTGTCATTTAGTGTAAAGGATTTATTAAAAAAAAATAATAGTGTTTTCATGCACCGTCTCTTTAAAAAAGCCGGCCGGCAAATCAGCATCTGTACCCGACAATTTAGAATAGAAGGAATAGAGAATCACACATAGATTAGATAGATAGAAACATGTCAGTCACATATATATGAAGTACAGTGATAGTGTTGATTACTGTACTTGTCATTTAGTGTTAAAATAAAGGATTTATTTTAAAAAAAATTGTCGTGGGGTTCCCCGTAATTTTAGTCTCTAGCGGAGGTTAAGCAGACAGCTGGGGCAGATGTTTGAAGCCTGGGAAGGGGGTAATACCCACGGAGCTTCCCAGGCTACTAATATCAGCCCCCAGCTGAATACCTAGCCTTTACTAGCTATTAAAATGGGGGACCCCCCAAAAAAATGACGTGGGGTCCCCCCTATTTTAATAGTTGGCAAAGGCTAGGCAGACAGCTGGGGGCTGATATTAATAGCCCAGGAAGGGAGCCATGAATATTGGCCCCCTCCCAGGCTAGAAACACCAGCCGTCAGCCGCCCCAGAAATGGCACATCCTTAGGATGCGCCAATTCTGGCACTTAGCCTCGCTCTTCCCACTGCCCTGTAGCGGAGGCAGTGGGGTAATAGGGTTGGGGTTGATGTCAGCTTATAATGCCAGCTGACATCAAGCCCAGGTTAGTAATGGAGAGGCGTCTATAAGACACCCCCATTACTAACCCCATAGTCAAAGTTAAAAAAAACACAAACACCCAGAATAAAGTCCTTTAATTGAAATAAAGACACATTCCTTTATTGTTCTAAATTAAACCATACTTACCATCACGCCCATTCCAGCTGAAGCCAACGATCTCCTGCAATAAAAGAAAAATAATAAAGCAACCTCATCCTTACCTTTCCATGGTTCCCACGACAGCTTCAGCTCTGCTACATCGAGATGACAGGCTGGACAACAAAAAATTGATGTGGGGCTTCGCCCTATATTTGTGTCCAGTCAGGTACAGCAGGCAGGAACGGGCTGCCCCCAACCACCAGCTGCCTATTTGTACCTGGCCGGACACAACAATATAGGGAAGCCCTTTTTTTCTTAATTATTCCATGAATTTCATGAATTTTAAAAAAAAATAAGTGGAGCTTCGCCCTATTTTTGTGTCCAGCCAGGTACAACTAGGCAGCTGGGGGCTGGAATCTGCAGCGCAGGGAGGCCCAAGCTTTCTGGGCCCCACCCGCTGCAAATTGCAGTCCGCAGCCGCCCCGGAAAATGGCGCGTTCATAGAAGCGCCATCTTCTGGCGCTGTACCCAACTCATCCAGGGCCCTGGTGTGGTGGCTCACTGGGTAATAAAGGGGTTAAGGCCAGCTTGGCATTATCAGCTGGCCCTAAGTCCGAAATTCATGGGGTCACGCCAATATTAGACATGATCACCATGAATTTCTAGTAAAGTATTTAAAAAAAACACAAACACCCAGAAAAAAGTCCTTTAATTGAAATAAACACACAATTCTTTATTGTTCTAAATTAAACCATATTTACCATCACGCCCATTCCAGCTGAAGCCAATGATCTCCTGCAATAAAAGTAAAATAATAAAGCAACCTCATCCTTACCTTTCCATGGCTCCCACGACAGCTTCAGCTCTGCTACATCGAGATGACAGGCTGGACCGCAGCAGAACGCTGCCATCCAGGGTGTCATCCCGCGGACACTGAGAAGCGTAGGCTTGCTTGCGCTCCTCAGTGTCTGACTGTGACGGCATCCAGATGAGCCGACAATGAACTCGGCTCACCTCATGCACGTCACTGACAGCGTGGGAAAATTCTCACGCTGAAGCGCTGAGTGCAGGAGAATTTTCCCACGCTGTCAGTGACGTACATGAGGTGCGCCGAGTTCATTGTCGGCTCATCTGGATGCCGTCACAGTCAGACACTGAGGAGCGCAAGCATGCCTGCGCTTCTCAGTGTGTGCGGCATGGCAAGCTGGATGGCAGCGTTCTGCTGCGGTCCAGCCTGTCATCTCGATGTAGCAGAGCTGAAGCTGTCCTGGGAACCATGGAAAGGTAAGGATGAGGTTGCTTTATTATTTTTCTTTTATTGCAGGAGATCGTTGGCTTCAGCTGGAATGGGCGTGATGGTAAGTATGGTTTAATTTAGAACAATAAAGAATTGTGTCTTTATTTCAATTAAAGGACTTTATTCTGGGTGTTTGTGTTTTTTTTAACTTTGACTATGGGGTTAGTAATGGAGGTGTCTTATAGACGCCTCTCCATTACTAACCTGGGCTTGATGTCAGCTGGCATTATAAGCTGACATCAACCCCAACCCTATTACCCCACTGCCACCGCTACAGGGCAGTGGGAAGAGCGAGGCTAAGTGCCAGAATTGGCGCATCCTATGGATGCGCCATTTCTGGGGCGGCTCACAGCTGGTGTTTCTAGCCTGGGAGGGGGCCAATATTCATGGCTCCCTTACTGGGCTATTAATATCAGCCCCCAGCTGTCTGCCTAGCCTTTGCTAGCTATTAAAATAGGGGGGACCCCACGTCAATTTTTTGGGGGGTCCCCCATTTTAATAGCTAGTAAAGGCTAGGCATTCAGCTGGGGGCTGATATTAGTAGCCTGGGAAGCTCCGTGGGTATTACCCCCTTCCCAGGCTTCAAACATCTGCCCCAGCTGTCTGCTTAACCTCCGCTAGAGACTAAAATTACGGGGAACCCCACGCCAATTTTTTTTAATAATTAATCCTTTATTTTAATACTAAATGACAAGTACAGTAACCAACACTATCACTGTACTTCATATATATGTGACTGACATGTTTCTATCTATCTAATCTATGTGTGATGCTCTATTCTGTCTGTTATAAATTGTCGGATACCGCTGCTGAATTGCCGGCCGGCTTTTTTAAAGAGACGGTGCATGAAAACACTAATATTTTTTTTGATAAATCCTTTACACTAAATGACAATTACAGTAAGCAACACTGTCACTGTACTTCATATATATGTGGCTGACATGTTTCTATCTATCTAATCTATGTGTGATTCTCTATTCCTTCTATTATAAATTGTCGGGTACAGATGCTGAATTGCCAGCCGGCTTTTTTAAAGAGACGGTGCATGAAAACACTATTATTTTTTTTAATAAATCCTTTGCAGTAAATGACAAGTACAGTAAGCAACACTGTCACAGTACTTCATATATATGTGACTGACATGTTTCTATCTATCTAATCTATGTGTGAAGCTCTATTCTGTCTGTTATAAATTGTCGGGTACCGCTGCTGAATTGCCGGCCGGCTTTTTTAAAGAGACAGTGCACGAAAACACTATTATATTTTTTAATAAATCCTTTACACTAAATGACAAGTACAGTAAGCAACACTGTCACTGTACTTCATATATATGTGACTGACATGTTTCTATCTATCTAATCTATGTGTGATACTCTATTCCTTCATGTCTAAATTGTCGGGTACCGGTGTATACCGCTGCTGAATTGCCGGCGGCTTTTTTAAAGAAAGCGTCTTCTGAGCAGTTTGTGACCTTTTGGACACCTTTGCAGGTGTTTTCTATGTGTTCCTATGTGTTTTTGTTTGCCTGCCATTGGTTTTAACGGTGTTCGACGGTGTTCTAAGGTGTTCGACGAACAGTTCGACGAACAGTTCCTCGAACATCCCGGTGTTCGACGAACCGAACCGAACCCGAACACTACGGGGGTTGCTCAACACTAATAAAGAGCCCTGACACACATCACCATCAATGAGTTTAGCTGAGAAACAAACAAATTCTTCCCTTATCACTCCTAAACACTTTTTGCATAATAATTTGGAACACAGTGTACATGTGCTTTTCCACAAAACACCAGTGGTTCACGTAGTGAATCTTACAGTTCTAACTTGCCAACCGTGGTCTGTATGGAGTTGTTCAATAAAGGGCCCAAAATTAAGATAACATAGATGGGAGAGGTCTCTATGAATAGGAATTCCTAAGTATTTGATACCCTGTGAGGGCCAGGCAAAGGGAAAGTTGGACTGGATGGAATCCTATATGGATTTGGGGAGGGAGACATCGAGGGCCTCAGACTTCGCTGCATTGATTTTAAAATTTGACCATGTAACAAAGTGATCTATTTTAGCCATAACAGCATGGATGGATATATGTGATTGAGTGATATATACTAGGACATCATCAGCAAATAGAGAGCACTTGTACTCGGTGCTTCCCACCTCAATTCACCTAATATTGGGGTTATGGCGAATTGATGAGAGCAGGTGCTCCGTCACTAGGATGTATAAGAGAGGAGACAGAGGACATCCCTGCCTTGTCCCATTGGTGATTGTGAAAGGTGATGAATAGTGTTGAGCCACCCCCGTAGTGTTCGGGTTCGGTTCGGTTCGTCGAACACCGGGATGTTCGAGGAACTGTTCGTCGAACTGTTCGTCGAACACCTTAGAACACCGTCGAACACCGTTAAAACCAATGGCAGGCAAACAAAAACACATAGAAACACATAGAAAACACCTGCAAAGGTGTCCAAAAGCTGACAAACTGCTCTGAAGACACTCTCTTTAAAAAAGCCGGCCGGCATATTCAGCAGCGGCATACACCGGTACCCGACAATTTAGACAAGAAGGAATAGAGCATCACACATAGATTAGATAGATAGAAACATCTCAGTCACACATATAAGAAGCACAGTGACAGTGTTGGTTACTGCACTTGTCATTTAGTGTAAAGGATTTATTAAAAAAAATTTAGTGTTTTCATGCACCGTCTCTTTAAAAAAGCCGGCCGGCAATTCAGCATCTGTACCCGACAATTTAGAACAGAAAGAATAGAGCTTCACACATAGATTAGATAGATAGAAACATGTCAGTCACATATATATGAAGTACAGTGACAGTGTTGCTTACTGTACTTGTCATTTAGTGTAAAGGATTTATTTAAAAAATAATAGTGTTTTCATGCACTGTCTCTTTAAAAAAGCCGGCCGGCAATTCAGCAGCGGTACCCGACAATTTAGAACAGAAAGATAGAGCATCACACATAGATTAGATAGATAGAAACATGTCAGTCACATTTATAATAAGTACAGTGACAGTGTTGGTTACTGTACTTGTCATTTAGTGTTAAAATAAAGGATTTATTAAAATAAAAATTCGCGTGGGATCCCCCATAATTTTAGGCTCTAGCGGAGGTTAAGCAGACGGCTGGGGCAGATGTTTGAAGCCTCGGAAGGGGGTAATACCCATGGAGCTTCCCAGGCTACTAATATCAGCCCCCAGCTAAATACCTAGCCTTTACTAGCTATTAAAATGGGGGACCCCCCCAAAAAAATGACGTGGGGTCCCCCCATTTTAATAGCTAGCAAAGGCTAGGCAGACAGCTGGGGGCTGATATTAATAGCCCAGGAAGGGTGCCATGAATATTGGCCCCCTCCCAGGCTAGAAACACCAGCCGTCAGCCGCCCCAGAAATGGCGCATCCATAGGATGCGCCAATTCTGGCACTTAGCCTCGCTCTTCCCACTGCCCTGTAGCGGTGGCAGTGGGGTAATAGGGCTGGGGTTGATGTCAGCTTATAATGCCAGCTGACATCAAGCCCAGGTTAGTAATGGAGAGGCGTCTATAAGACACCTCCATTACTAACCCCATAGTCAAAGTTAAAAAAAACACAAACACCCAGAATAAAGTCCTTTAATTGAAATAAACACACAATTCTTTATTGTTCTAAATTAAACCATACTTACCGTCACGCCCATTCCAGCTGAAGCCAACGATCTCCTGTAATAAAAATAAAATAATAAACCAACATCATCCTTACCTTTCCATGGTTCCCAGAACAGCTCCAGCTCTGCTACATCGAGATGACTGGCTGGACCGCAGCAGAACGCTGCCATCCAGCCTGTCATCCCGCGGACACTGAGAAGCGCAGGCATGCTTGCTCTCCTCACTGTCTCGCTGTGACGGCATCAAGATGAGCCGAGGTCATGTCCAATGAACTCGGCTCACCTCATGCACGTCACTGACAGCGTGGGAAAATTCTCACGCTGAAGCGCTGAGTGCAGGAGAATTTTCCCACGCTGTCAGTGAGGTGCATGAGGTGAGCTGAGTTCATTGGACATGAGCTCACCTCATGCACGTCACTGACAGCGTGGGAGAATTCTCCTGCACTCAGCACTTCAGCGTGAGAATTTTCTCATGCTGTCAGTGACGTGCATGAGGTGAGCCGAGTTCATTGGACATGACCTCGGCTCATCTGGATGCCGTCACAGCCTGACACTGAGGAGCACAAGCATGCCTGCGCTTCTCAGTGTCCGCGGGATGACAGGCTGGATGGCAGCGTTCTGCTGCGGTCCAGCCTGTCATCTCGATGTAGCAGAGCTGAAGCTGTCGTGGGAACCATGGAAAGGTAAGGATGAGGTTGGTTTATTATTTTTCTTTTATTGCAGGAGATCGTTGGCTTCAGCTGGAATGCGTGTGATGGTAAGTATGGTTTAATTTAGAACAATAAAGAAATGTGCGTTTATTTCAATTAAAGGACTTTATTCTGAGTGTTGTGTTTTTTTTAAATACTTTACAAGAAATTCATGGTGGTCATGTCTAATACTGGCGTGACCCCATGAATTTTGGGCTTGGGGCCAGCTGATAATACCAAGCTGGCCCTAACCCCTTTATTACCCAGTGAGCCACCGCACCAGGGCCCTGGATGAGTTGGGTACAGCGCCAAAAGAAGGCGCTTCTATGAACGTGCCATTTTCCGGGGTGGCTGCGGACTGCAATTTGCAGCGGGGGGGGGCCCAGAAAGCTTGGACCTCCCTGCGCTGCAGATTCCAGCCCCCAGCTGCCTAGTTGTACCTGGCTGGACACAAAAATAGGGCGAAGCCCCACGTATTTTTTTTTTAATTATTTCATGAAATTCATGAAATAATTAAGAAAAAAAGGCCTTCCCTATATTGTTGTGTCCGGCCAGGTACAAATAGTCAGCTGGTGTTTGGGGTCAGCCCGTTCCTGCCTGCTGTACCTGGCTGGACACAAATAAAGTGCGAAGCCCCACTTTAATTTTTTTTAATTATTTCATGAAATTCATGAAATAGTTAAGAAAAAAAGGTCTTCCCTATATTGTTGTGTCCGGCCAGGTACAAATAGGCAGCTAGTGGTTGGGGGCAGCCCGTTCCTGCCTGCTGTACTTGGCTGGACACAAATATAGTGCGAATCCCCACTTCAATTTTTTTTAATTATTTCATGAAATTCATGAAATAATTAAGAAAAAAAGGCCTTCTCTATATTGTTGTGTCCGGCCAGGTACAAATAGGCAGCTGGTGGTTGGGGGCAGCCCGTTCCTGCCTGCTGTACCTGGCTGGACACA
Organism: Phyllobates terribilis; assembly: GCF_046119375.1. Taxonomy (NCBI): domain Eukaryota; kingdom Metazoa; phylum Chordata; class Amphibia; order Anura; family Dendrobatidae; genus Phyllobates; species Phyllobates terribilis. The sequence goes on from NW_027362813.1 coordinate 5,106,145, forward strand.
AATATAGTGCGAAGCCCCACTTCAATTTTTTTAAATTATTTCAGGAAATTCATGAAATAATTAAAAAAAAATTGACGTGGGGCTTCGCACTATATTTGTGTCCAGTCAGGTGCAGCAGGCAGGAACGGGCTGCCCCCAACCACCAGCTGCCTATTTGTACCTGGCCGGACACAACAATATAGGGAAGCCCTTTTTTACCTAATTATTTCATGAAATAATTTAAAGAAAATTGACGTGGGGCTTCGCCCTGTTTTTGTGTCCAGCCAGATACAACTAGGCAGCTGGGGGCTGGAATCCGCAGCGCAGGGAGGCCCAAGCTTTCTGGGCCACCCCCGCTGCAAATTGCAGTCCGCAGCCACCCCGGAAAATGGTGCGTTCATAGAAGCGCCATCTTCTGGCGCTGTACCCAACTCATCCAGGGCCCTGGAGCGGTGGCTCACTGGGTAATAAAGGGGTTAAGGCCAGCTTGGCATTATCAGCTGGCCCTAAGCCCGAAATTCATGGGGTCACGCCAATATTAGACATGACCACCATGAATTTCTAGTAAAGTATTTAAAAAAAACACAACACCCAGAAAAAAGTCCTTTAATTGAAATAAACACACAATTCTTTATTGTTCTAAATTAAACCATACTTACCATCACGCCCATTCCAGCTGAAGCCAACGATCTCCTGAAATAAAAGAAAAATAATAAAGCAACATCATCCTTACCTTTCCATGGTTCCCATGACAGCTTCAGCTCTGCTACATCGAGATGACAGGCTGGACCGCAGCAGAACGCTGCCATCCAGCCTGTCATCCCGCAGACACTGAGAAGCGCAGGCTTGCTTGCGCTCCACAGTGTCTCTCTGTGAGGGCATCCAGATGAGCCGAGTTAATGTCCAATGAACTCGGCTCACCTCATGCACGTCACTGACAGCGTGGGAAAATTCTCCTGCACTCAGCGCTTCAGCGTGGGAGAATTCTCACACTGAAGCACTGAGTGCAGGAGAATTCTCCCACGCTGTCAGTGACGTGCAGGAGGTGAGCTGAGTTCATTGGACATGAGCTCACCTTATGCACGTCACTGACAGCGTGGGAAAATTCTCCTGCACTCAGCGCTTCAGCGTGGGAGAATTCTCACGCTGAAGCGCTGAGTGCAGGAGAATTCTCCCACGCTGTCAGTGACGTGCAGGAGGTAAGCTGAGTTCATTGGACATGAGCTCACCTTATGCACGTCACTGACAGCGTGGGAGAATTCTCCTGCACTCACCGCTTCAGCGTGAGAATTTTCCCACGCTGTCAGTGACGTGCATGAGGTGAGCCGAGTTCATTGGACATGAACTCGGCTCTTCTGGATGCCGTCACAGAGAGACGCTGAGCAGCGCAAGCAAGCCTGCGCTTCTCAGTGTCTGCGGGATGACAGGCTGGATGGCAGCTTTCTGCTGCGGTCCAGCCTGTCATCTCGATGTAGCAGAGCTGAAGCTGTCGTGGGAACCATGGGAAGGTAAGGATTATGTTGCTTTATTATTTTTCTTTTATTGCAGGAGATCGTTGGCTTCAGCTGGAATGGGCGTGATTGTAAGTATGGTTTAATTTAGAACAATAAAGAATTGTGTCTTTATTTCAATTAAAGGACTTTATTCTGGGTGTTTGTGTTTTTTTTTAACTTTGACTATGGGGTTAGTAATGGGGGTGTCTCATAGACGCCTCTCCATTACTAACCTGGGCTTGATGTCAGCTGGCATTATAAGCTGACATCAACCCCCAGCCCTATTACCCCACTGCCACCGCTACAGGGCAGTGGGAAGAGCGAGGCTAAGTGCCAGAATTGGCGCATCCTATGGATGTGCCATTTCTGGGGCGGCTGACGGCTGGTGTTTCTAGCCTGGGAGGGGGCCAATATTCATGGCTCCCTTCCTGGGCTATTAATATCAGCCCCCAGCTGTCTGCCTAGCCTTTGCTAGCTATTAAAATAGGGGGGACCCCTCGTCAATTTTTTGGGGGGTCCCCCATTTTAATAGCTAGTAAAGGCTAGGCATTCAGCTGGGGGCTGATATTAGTAGCCTGGGAAGCTCCGTGGGTATTACCCCTTCCCAGGCTTCAAACATCTGCCCCAGCCGTCTGCTTAACCTCCGCTAGAGACTAAAATTATGGGGGATCCCACGCCAATTTTTTTTTAAATAAATCCTTTATTTTAACACTAAATGACAAGTACAGTAAGCAACACTGTCACTGTACTTCATATATATGTGACTGACATGTTTCTATCTATCTAATCTAAGTGTGATGCTCTATTGCTTTCATTCTAAATTGTCGGGTACAGATGCTGAAATGCCGGCCGGCTTTTTTAAAGAGACAGTGCATGAAAACACTATTATTTTTTTTAATAAATCCTTTACACTAAATGGCAAGTACAGTAATCAACACTGTCACTGTACTTCTTATATATGTGACTGACATGTTTCTATCTATCTAATCTATGTGTGATTCTCTATTCCTTCTATTCTAAATTGTCGGGTACCGCTGCTGAATTGCCGGCCGGCTTTTTTAAAGAGACGGTGCATGAAAACACTAATATTTTTTTTTATAAATCCTTTACACTAAATGACAAGTACAGTAATCAACACTGTCACTGTACTTCATATATATGTGACTGACATGTTTCTATCTATCTAATCTATGTGTGATGCTCTATTCTTTCGGGTCTAAATTGTCGGGTACCGGTGTATGCCGCTGATGAATTGCCGGCTTTTCATGTTTCACTGTGAGCACAGTTCCCATCGATTTGGGCAATCACTCTAATGCCACAACCACCATGGCTGTGGCATTACAGTGAGTGGCAGACAATCCCTGCATGATTGGTGCTCTAAATAGCGCCAGACATGCAGGACACGCTTTTGGTGCACGAACAGTTATCGAACATAACCTCGAACAGCCGAATTTTTTGCAAATTGTTCGGGTTCGTCGAACAACTCGAACACCGCCCAAAACAGCTCGAATTTGAGATTGGCGAACAGTTCTAGTCGAACACCGCTCATCTCTAGTGATGAAAATGTTCTGATGCACCCCCTGGGCCTTGGGACACCCGGAGCCGGACCCTTTTTGGTGGATGCTGGTGGTTGTAGTCTTCGTGGCGGCGACCCGGTTCCGTGGTTCAGGGCGGTCAAACCAGTGGCGGAACTATTTATGTGGTTTTGATGTTTAAATGTCCGACTACGCCACCCATGGATTGCGGTCAGAGTGAACCGCCGCTGCAGGGCAGACCGCTGAGGCTGGTGTTGTGGGTGCAGCAGAGCGTAGCATAACTCCCCACGGGAGGAGTATAGCCTCAGGGCAGTGTATGCGGAGGATGGGGGTGATGGTGCAGGGCAGCAGCAGTAACGACACGGAGTCAGTGATGCAGTCCAGGGCCTTTACTCAAAGTTCTTATTATCCAGATCACGTCTGCAGGTAACGGCTGCCCACGTCATACTGTGCTCACAGGGTGAGGGGCTCAGACAACTCCCAGATAACTTTGGAGCGCTTCACAGGACCCCCTTTGTGTGTCCTTTGTCTGGCCTTTCTTACCAACCCTTCTGTCCGGCTGCCTCGGGCCTCCTCTTGGTAAACTTGGCGCCAGTTTCCCTGACCCTATGTGGTGCCTTCCTAGCGGGTGTAGCGAGGGGCTGCGCCACATAAAATGTCACAGCCTCCGGTTTCTAGCTGAGGGTCGTTTCCTGCCTCCACTAGTTTCGGGGACCGGTCTCCCCCTTTGGCCTGACCCCTCCACGCAGGTGGATTCGGGCGTGCGGTGGCGACTCGCCCGTCCGCACCCCTGGTATCTCTTCATTCCTCGTTCCTGGAGCCTTCTCTGCTCCTCTTCCTTCCTTCTCCCTCTTCCAGGCCTGGGCCTCTGTAACTAGGCAAGCCTCCGGAGCAGAGCTCATGCAGAGCCCCTGCTCCCTACCGCTTCTGCTCAGACTTCTCTGCACTGAACTAAGATGGTGCCCACCTTTTATACTCCCTTCTCAATGCACCCAGGAACTGCTTCCTCCCTGCTCCTGCACTACAGGGTTCCCCTTCCTCAGTGTTCCCTCCCCCCACTCCAGCCAGGGACAGGGACTGTCGTGCCCATCTCAGAGGCATATTGGTTGTCCTGCCCCACGGCAATGTGGTGTAATGCATGCAGGTGTCGGGTCCTGATCCACACTCCATCCTTACCTGAGAGTGAGATATCACACCTCTGGGTGAGGTGCAATACCTCTGTAGCAACCGAGCCCTCAGGGTGCTACAGTTCCATTTATCTTCAGCCTAGGTGACGTATTGTGATACAGGGCCGTGATTTTGGCTATAAAAGGGTCCCCTAGACCCCTACCCCAAGCTTTTTAAGAGAATCATATATGGCGTGCCAGGAGACTCTATGGAATGCTTTCTCAGCATCCAACGAGAGTATCTAATTACAAATTTTTAACTGCATCTAGCCCAGGAAATACTTTGTGCCTAGTAGCAGTGTCTGCTAGTCAGCGGATTATCCCGGCTGTTAAGCAAGCTACACCACCTGTAGTTTGGACACTTAATTTTTTTAAAGGAAATGCTTCGGGACCACGGGATACTCAGTGAAGAGCATCAGGAGGCACCCCAAGGCATAGGGGCTGGGACTGGCAGTAGGATGCATTGCGGTGGATAGCCGAGCTTTATAAAAGCTTTTTAACTGCAGCAGCTTTAGTGGACGCTACTGGAGCTGGAATTACGCGGCTGCTGGCATGAGACTTGCCCTCCAATAGATCCTTGTAAATGGATTTAAAGTGTATTCATTCAAATTAGAGAGACAATTTAAATTAAAAAGCTTAGAGCTGCCTCCACTACAGGGGGGCTCGCTCGACCCAACGGCAGACAGGCACCAGTATTGGGAGAGGGGGGCTGGCTGTCAGGGTTCACTGCGGCTCTGGCACAAACCCGGCAACATGGAGGTGGCACGGGCAGGAGCAGACTGAATGTGTCGGCTTCTCACTTTTTGGATTTTAGAAGGGCATGACATGCCTATATCTGTGTCTCCCCCTCCTTTTACTCCTCCACCTCTTTTCTTTTCGCATGACTATATGTACTTGTCACTTTTCCATGTGTTAGTTGTGTCTTCTGAGCAGTTTGTCAGCTTTTGGACACCTTTGAAGTTGTTTTCTATGTGTTTCTATGTGTTTTTGTTTGCCTGCCATTGGTTTTAATGGTGTTCAAAGGTGTTCGACAAACAGTTCGACGAATACACGGGTGTTCAATGAACCGAACCGAACTTGAACACTACGGGGGTGGCTCAACACTAATCCCCAGTTCCGTTGATATTTTGGCTGCTGCTATTGTCATTTAGATTTTTGGATTTTTGTATTTAAATCTATCCTTTTCCTCCTCATTTTATTCCTTTTGAAAAGACGCGCACATGTGACATCTGCACATCAATGGCTATTCTAAGCTGAATGTTCCTGCATTCATCAGATTGCAGCAACTATGCAGTTTGACCCTGGGCAAGAACTGGCATGGGAGACTGGCTGGGAATCCCTGGTTCCGTTGAAATTTTGGCTGCTGCTATTGTCATTTGGATTTTTGCTTTTAAAATCTAACCTTTCACTCCCCATTTTATTCCTTTTGAAAAGACGCGCAAATGTGACATCTGCATGTCAGCAGCAATTCTAAGCTGAATGTGCTTGCCCTCGTCAGATTGCAGCCGCTTCGCGTTTGAGGCTGGGCAAGTACCGGCATGGGAGACTGGCTGGGAATCCCGTATTCCGTCGACATTTTGGCTGCTGCTATTGTCATTTGGATTTTTGGATTTTGTTTTTAAAATCTAACCTCTCCCTCCTCATTTTATTCATTTTGAAAAGACGCGCACATGTGACCTTTACACGTCAACGGCCATTCTAAGCAGAATGTGCCTTCCCTCATCAGATTGCTGCTGCTATGCAGCTTGAGGCTGGGCAAGTACCAGCATGGGAGACTGGCTGGGAATTCTTGGTTCCGTTGACATTTTGGCTGCTGCTATTGTCATTTGGATTTTTGTTTTTAAAATCTAACATTTCCCTCCCCATTTTATTCCTTTTGAAAAGACGCGCACATGTGACATCTGCGCGTAAACGTCCGTTCTAAGCTGAATGTACCTGCTCCTCATCAGATCACATCTGCTACACAGCTTGAGATCAGGCAAGTACTGGCATTGGAGACTGGCTGGGAATCCCTGGTTCCATTGACATTTTGGCTGCTGCTATTTTCATTTGCATTTTTGGATTTTTGTTTTTAAAATCTAACATTCCCTCCCCATTTTATTCCTTTTGAAAAGACGAGCACATGTGAAATCTGCACGTCAACGGATATTCTAAGCTTTAATGTGCCTGCTATCCTCAGATTGCAGCAGCTTGAGGCCGGGCAAGTATTGGCATGGGAGACTGGCTGGGAATCCCTGGTTCCGTTGACATTTTTGCTGCTGCTATTGTCATTTTGATTTTGGGATGTTTGTTTTTAAAATCTAACCTTTCCCTCCCCGTTTTATTCCTTTTGAAAAGACGCGCACATGTGATTTCTGCAAGTCAATGTCCATTCTAAGCTGAATGTGCATTCCTTCATCAGATCACAGCTGCTATGCAGCTTGAGGCTGGGCAAGTACCAGCATGGGAGACAGGCTGAGAATCTTTGGTTCCGTCAACATTTTAGCTGCTGCTATTGTCATTTGGATTTTTGGATTTTTGTTTTTAAAATCTAACCTTTCCCTCTCCATTTTATTACTCTTGAAAAGACGTGCACATGTGACATCTGCTTATCAGCAGCCATTCTAAGCTGATTGTGCCTGCCCTCATCATATCGCACACGCTACTCTGCTTGAGGTCGTGCAAGTACTGGCTTGGGAGACTGGCTGGGAATCCCCTGTTCAGTTGACATTTTTGCTGCAGCTATTATTATTTGGATATTTGTTTTTAAAATCTAACCTTTCCCTCCCAATTTTATTCCTTTTGAAAAGACGCGCACATGTGACATCTACATGTCAACGGCTATCCTAAACTGAATGTTTCTGCCCTCGTCATATTGCAGCTGCTATGCAGCTTGAGGCCGGGCAAGTACCAACGTGGGGGACTGGCTGGGAATCCCCAGTTCCATTGACGTTTTGGCTGCTGCTATTGTTATTTGGATTTTGAGATTTTTGTTTTTAAAATCTAACCTTTCCCTCCCCATTTTATTCCTTTTGAAAAGATGCGCACATGTGACATCTGCATGTCAGCGGCCATACTAAGCACAATTTGCCTTCCTTCGTCAGATTGCAGCTGCTATGCAGCTTGAGGCTGGGCAAGTATCTGCATGGGAGACTGGCTGGGAATTCCTTGTTCCTTTGACATTTTGGCTGCTGTTATTGTCATTTGGATTTTTGGATTTTTGTTTTTAAAATCTAACCTTTCAATCCCCATTTTATTCCTTTTGAAAAGACGTGCACATGTTACCCCTGCACGTCAACAGCCATTCTAAACTGAATACGACTTCCATCGTCAGATTATAGCTGCTATGCAGCTTGAGGCTGGGTGAGTACTGGCATGGGAGACTGGCTTGCAATCCACCCTTCCATTGACATTTTGGCTGCTGCTATTGTCATTTGGATTTTTGTTTTTAAAATCTTACCTTTCCCTCCCCATTTTATTTATTTTGAAAAGACGTGCACATGTGACATGCACACGTCAGCGGCCATTCTAAGCTAAATGTGCCTGCTCTTGTCAGATCAAAGCTGCTACACCGATTGAGGCTGGGCAAGTACCAGCATGGGAAACTGGCTGGGAATCCCCAGATCCGCTGACATTTCGGCTGCTGCTATTGTCATTTGGATTTTTGTTTTTGAAATCCAACTTTTCCCTCCAAACTTTATTCCTTTTGAAAAGACGTGCACAGGTGACGTCCACACATCAACGGCCATTCTAAGTTGAATGTGCCTGACCTCGTCAGATCGCAGCTGCTACGCACCTTGAGGCTGGGCAAGTACCGGCTTAGGAGACTGGCTTGGAATCCTTGGTTCCATAGACATTTTGGCTGCTGCTATTGTCATTTGGATTTTTGTTTTTAAAATCTAAGCTTTCCCTCCCCATTTTATTTCTTTTGAAAAGACACGCACATGTGACCGCTGCATGTCATTGGCCATTCTAAGCTGAATGTGCCTGTCCTCCTCAGATCACAGCTGCAATGAAGCTTGAGGTTGGACAAGTTCCAGCATGGGAGACTGGCTGGGAATCCCCGGTTACATTGACATTTTGGTTGCTGCTATTGTCATTTGGATTTTATGATTTTTGTTTTTAAAATCTATCCTTTCCCTCCCCGTTTTATTCCTTTTTAAAAGACGCGCACATGTGAGATTTGAACGTCAACGGCCTTTCTAAGCTGAATGTGCCTAACCTCTTCAGATCACAGCCGCTACGCAGCTTGAGGCCGGCCAAGTACTGGCATCGGAGATTGGTTGGGAATCCCTGGTTCCATTGACATTTTGGCTGCTGCTATTGTATTTTGGATTTTTGGATTTTTGGATTTTTGTTTTTAAAATCTAACATTTCGCTTCCCATTTTATTCCTTTTGAAAAGACGCGCACATGTGACATCTGCATGTCAACGGCCATTCTAAGCCGATTCTGCCTGCCCTCGTCAGATCGCAGCCGCTACGAAGCTTGAAGCCGGGCAAGTACTGGTATGGGAAACGGGCTGGGAATACCTGTTTCTGTTGACATTATGGCTGCTGCTATTGGATTTTGGATTTTTGTTTTAAAAATCTAACTTTTCCCTCCCCATTTTATTCCTTTTGAAAAGATGCGCACATGTGACATCTGCATGTCATCGACCATTCTAAGCTGAATGTACCTGCCATTGTCAGATCACAGCTGCTACTCAGCGTGAGGCCAGGCAAGTACCACCATGGGAGACTGGCTGGGAATCACCAGTTCCATTGACATTTTGGCTGCTGCTATTTTCATTTGGATTTTTGGATTCTTGTTTTTAAAATCTAACCTTTCCCTCCTCATTTTATTCCTTTTGAAAAGACGTGCACATGTGACATCTGCACGTCAACAGCCATTCTAAGCTTTATGTGCCTGCCCTCGTCAGATCGCAGCCGCTACGCAGCTTGAGGCCAGGCAAGTACCAGCTTGGCAGATTAGCTGGGAATCCTCAGTTCCGTTGACATTTTGGCTGCTGCTATTGTCATTTGGATTTTTGGATATTTGTTTTTAAAATCTAACGTTTCCCTCCCCATTTTATTCCTTTTGAAAAGACGCGCACATGTGACATCTACAAGTCAATGGACATTCTTAGCTCAATGTGCCTTCCCTTGCCAGATGGCAGCTGTTACACTGCTTGATGCCTGGCAAGTACTGGCATGGGAGATGGGCTGGGAGTACCTGGTTCCATTGACATATTGGCTGCTGCTATTGTCCTTTGGATTTTTGTTTTTAAAATCTAACCTTTCCCTCTTCATTTTATTCCTTTTTGAAAAGACGTACACATGTGACATTTGGACATCTGGACATCAGCGGCCTTTGCTAAGCTGAATGTACCTTCCCTCTTCAGATCACAGCCACTATGCAGCTTGAGGCCGGGCAAGTACTGGCATTGGAGACTGGTTGGGAATCCCTGGTTCCGTTGATATTTTGGCTGCTGCTATTGTCGTTTGGATTTTTGGATTTTTGTTTTTAAAATCTAATCTTTCCCTCCCCATTTTATTCCTTTTGAAAAGACGTGCACAAGAGACATCTGCATGTCAAAGACCATTCTAAGCTGAGTGTGCCTGCCCTCGTCAGATCACAGACGCTACGCAGCTTGAGGCCAGGCAAGTACCAGCATTGGAGACTGGCTGGGAATCCCTGGTTCCATTGACATTTTGGCTGCTGCTATTGTCATTTGGATTTTTGTTTTTAAAATCTAACTTTTACCTAACCATTTCATTCCTTTTGAAAAGACGCGCACATGTGACAGCTGCACATCAAAGGCCATTCTAAGCTGAATGTGCCTGCCCTTGTTAGATTGCAGCAGCTATGCAGCTTGAGGCTGGGCAAGTACTGTCATGGGAGACTTGATGGGAATCCCCGGTTCCATTGACATTTTGGCATCTCCTATTGTCATTTGGATTTTAGGATTATTGTTTTTAAAATCTAACGTTTCCCTCCCCATTTTATTCCTTTTGAAAAGACGCGCACATGTGACATTTGCACATCAAAGGCCATTCTAAGCTCAATGTGCCCTCCCTCGTCAGATTGCAGCCGCTACACAGCTTGAGGCCGGGCAAGAAACAGCATAGGACAGTGGCTGGGAATCTCAGGTTCCGTTGACATTTTGGCTGCTGCTATTGTCATTTGCATTTTTGTTTTTAAAATTGAACCTTTCCCTCCCCATTTTATTCCTTTTGAAAAGACGAGCACATGTGGCATCTGTATGTCGACGGCCCTTCTAAGATGAATTCATGCCATCGTCAGATCGCAGCTGCTATGCAGCTTGAGACTGGGCAAGTACTGGCATGGGAGACTGGCTGGGAATCCCTGTTTCCATTGACATTTTGGCTGCTGCTATTGTCATTTGGATTTTTGTTTTTAAAATCTAACCTTTCCCTCCCCATTTTATTCATTTTGAAAAGACGCGCACATGTGACATTTGCATGTCAACAGCAATTCTAATCTGAATATGCCAGCCCTTGTCAGATTGCTGCCGCTACACAGCTTGAGGCCAGGCAAGAACAGGCATGGGAGCCTTGCTGGGAATCCCCAGTTCCGTTGACATTTTGGCTGCTGCTATTGTCATTTGGATTTTTGTTTTTAAAAACTTACCTTTCCCTCCATATTTTATTCCTTTTGAAAAGACGTGCACATGTGACCTCTGCATGTCAACGGCAAATCTAAGCTGAATTTGCCTGCCTCTTGTCAAATCGCTGCAGCTAGGCAGCTTGAGGCTGGGCAAATACCAGCGTGGGAGACTGGCTGGGAATCCCTCCTTCCATTGACATTATGGCTGCTGCTATTGTCATTTGGATTTTTGTTTTTAAAATATAACCTTACCCTCCCCATTTTATTCCTTTTGAAAAGACGCGCATATGTGACTTCTGCACGTTAATGGCCAATCGAAGCTGAATTTGCCTGCCTCTTGTCAAATCGCTGCAGCTAGGCAGCTTGAGGCCGGGCAAATACCAGCGTGGGAGACTGGCTGGGAATCCCTGGTTCCGTTGACATTTTGGCTGCTGCTATTGTCATTTGGATTTTTGGATTTTTGTTTTTAAAATCTAACCTTTCCCTTCCCATTTTATTCCTTTTGAAAAGACGCGCACATGTGACATTTGTACGTCAATAGTCATTCTAAGCTGAATGTGCCTACCCTCATCTGATTGCAGTTGCTACGCAGTGTGAGGCCAGGCATGTACCGGCATGTGAGACTGGCTGGGAATTCCTGTTTCCGTAGACATTTTGGCTGCTGTTATTGTCATTTGGATTTTTGGATTTTTGTTTTTAAATATTACCTTTCCCTCCCCATTTTATTCCTTTTGTAAAGACGTGCACATGTGAAATCTTCACGTCAATGGCCATTCTAAGCTGAATGCGCCTGCCCTCATTTTATCGCAGCCGCTATGCAGCTTGATGCTGGGCAAATACCACCATGGGAGACAGGCTGGGAATCCCCAGTTCTGATGACATTTTGGCTGCTGCTATTGTCATTTGGATTTTTGGATTTTTGTTTTTAAATCTTACCTTTCCCTCCTCATTTTATTGCTTTTGAAAAGACGCGCACATGTGACATCTCCATGTCAACGGCCATTCTAAGCTGCATGTTCCTGACCTCGTCAGATTGCAGCTGCTACGCTGCTTGAGGCAGTCTAAGTACTGGCACGGGAGACAGGCTGGGAATCCACAGATCCATTGATATTCTGGCTGCTGCTTTTGTCATTTGGATTTTTGTTTTTAAAATCTTACCTTTCCCTCCGCATTTTATTCCTTTTGAAAAGACGTGCACATTTGACATAAGCATTTCAACGGCCATTCTAAGCTGAATGTGGCTGCCCTCGTCAGATCACAGCTGCTACACAGCTTGAGGCTGGGCCAGTACTGGCAGGGGAGAATGGCTGGGAATCCCCTGTTCCGTTAACATTTTGGCTGCTGCTATTGTCATTTGTGTTTTTTGATTTTTGTTATTAAAATCTAACCTTTCCCTCCCCATTTCATTCCTTTTGAAAAGACACGCACATGTGATATTTGCACATCAGCAGCCATTCTAAGCTGAATGTGCCTTCCCTTGTCAGATCGCTGCTGCAATGCAGTTTGAGGCCAGGCAAGTACCGGCATGGGTGACTGGCTGGGAATCCCAGGTTCCATTAACATTTTGGCTGCTGCTATTGTCATTTGAATTTTTGTTTTTAAAATCTAACCTTTCCCTCCCCATTTTATTCCTTTTGAAAAAACACGCACATAGTGATAGCTGCACATCAGCGGCTATTCTAAGCTGAATGTGCCTTTCCTCATCAGATTACAGTTGTTACACAGCTTGAGGCTGGGCAAGTACTGGCATGGGAGACAGGCTGGGAATTTTCGGTTCCGCTGACATATCAGCTGCTGCTCTTGTCATTTGGACTTTTGTTTTTAAAATCTAACCTTTCCCTCCCCATTTTATTCCTTTTGAAAAGACACACACATGTGACATCTGAATGTTAATGGCCATTCTAAGCTGAATGTGCTTCGCTAGTCAGGTTGCAGCTGCTACACAGCTTGAGGCTGGGCAAGTACCTGCATGGGAGACTGGCTGGGAATCCCTGTTTCTGTTGACATTTTGGTTGCTGCTATTGTCATTTGGATTGTTAGATTTTTGTTTTTAAAATCTAACTTTTCCCTCCCCATTTTATTCCTTTTGAAAAGACGCGCACATGTGACATCTGCATGTCAACGGCCATTCTAAGCTGAATGTGCCTGCCCTTGTCAGATCGTATCTGCTGCGCAGCTTGAGGCTGGGCAATTACCAGCATGGGAGACTGGCTGGTAACTCCCGGTTCCATTGACATTTTGGCTTCTGCTATTGTCATTTGGATTTTTGTTTTTAAAATCTAACCTTTCCCTCCCCATTTTATTCCTTTTGAAAAGACGCGCACATGTGACATCTGTATGTTCTCCGCCATTCTGAGCTGAATGTGCCTGCCCTCATCAGATAGCAACTGCTACACAGCTTGAGGCCGGGCCAAAGCTGGCAGGGGAGACTGGCTGGGAATTCCCAGTTCAGTTAACATTTTGGCTGCTGCTATTGTCATTTGGATTTTTTGATTTTTGTTATTATAATCTAACCTTTCCCTCCCCATTTCATTCCTTTTGAAAAGACGCGCACATGTCACATTTGCACGTCAGCAGCCATTCTAAGCTGAATGTGCTTTCTCTTGTCAGATTGCAGCTGCTATGCAGCTTGAGGCCAGGTAAGTATCAGCATGGGAGACTAGCTGGGAAACCCTGGTTCCTTTGACATTTTGGCTGCTACTATTGTCATTTGGATTTTTGATTTTTATATTTAAAATCTAACCTTTCCCTCCCCATTTTATTCCTTTTGTAAAGACGCGCACATGTGACATCTGCACGTCAATGGCCATTCTAAGCTGAATGTGACTGCCCTCATCAGATTACAGTTGTTACACAGCTTGAGGCTGGGCAAGTACCAGCATGGGAGACTGTCTGGGAATCGCCAGTTCTGTTAACACTTTGGCTGCTGCTATTGTCTTTTTGATTTTTGTTTTTAAAACCTAACCTTTCCCTCCCCAATTTATTCCTTTTGAAAAGACTCGCACATGTGACATCTGAATGTCAGTGGCTATTCTAAGCTGAATGTGCCTACCCTTGTCATATCACAGCTGGTATGCATCTTGAAGCTGGGCAAGTACTGGCAAGGGAGACTGGCTGGGAATCCGCAGTTGCGTTGACATTTTGGCTGCTGCTATTGTCATTTGGATTTTTGTTTTTAAAATCTAACCTTTCCCTCCCCATTTTATTCCTTTTGAAAAGACGCGCACATGTGACAATTGCTTGTCAACGGCCATTTTCAGCTGAATGTACCTGCCCTCATCACTACGCAGCTTGAGGCAGGGCAAGTAACGGCATGGGAGAGTGGCTCGGAATCCCCGTTCTGTTGACATTTTGGCTGCTGCTATTGTCATTTGGATTTTTGCATTTTTGTTTTTAAAATCTAACTTTTCCCTCCCCATTTTATTCCTTTTGAGAAGACACGCACATGCGACATCTGCACATCACCGGCCATTTTTAAGATGTACCTGCTCTCAGCAGATCGCAGCCGCTATGCAGCTTGAGGCTGGGCAAGTACCAGCATGTGAGACTGAAAAGGAATCACCAGTTCTGTTAACATTTAGGCTGCTTTTCTCATTTGGATTTTTGTTTTTAAAATCTAACCTTTCCCTCCCCATTTTACTCAATTTTAAAAGACACGCACATGTGCCATCTGCACATCAACAGCTATTCTAAGCTAAATGTGCCTGCCCTCGTCAGATCGCAGCTGCTATGCAGCTTGAGGCTGGGCTTGTACTGGCATGGGAGACTGGCTGGGAATCCCCAGTTCCGTTAGCATTTTGGCTGCTGCTATTGTCATTTGGATTTTTGTTTTTAAAATTTAACATTTCCCTCCACATTATAGTCCTTTTGAAAAGACACGCACTTGTGACATCTGCATTTCAACTGCCATTCCAAGCTGAATGTGCCTGCCCTCATCAGATTGCCACTGCTACATAGCTTGAGGCTGGGCAAGTACCAGCATGGGAGACTGGCTGGGAATCCACGGTTCCATTGCCATTTTGGCTGCTGCTATTGTCATTTGGATTTTTGTTTTTAAAATCTAACCTTTCCCTCCGCATTTTATTCCTTTTGAAAAGACGCGCACATGTGACATCTGCATGTCAATAGCTATTCTAAACCGAATGTGCCTGCCATCGTCAGATCATAGCCGCTACACAGCTTGAGGCTAGGCAAGTACCTGTGTGGCACCACAGGGGTCTGGTTTCCACAGTAACGTAATGTTATGTCTGAGAGCAGGTGGGAGGTCCTTTGGTCAGGGATCCTGTGCATGCCACACCTCCTGCCCAGCCTTGGGAGGGGAAGAACTTCCCCTGTATAAACCCGGGGCTGAGGCAGGGTTAGTCAGTCAAGGAAGAGTAGAGACAAGAAGCAGCATAGGAATCAGCAGAGTTACAAGGAGTCAGGGCTGGCAGCTACAGAGCTCGCCCTGACTAAGAAGATTTCTTACCGGACCCGGAGTCCGAGGCTGTGGGGACTAACTCCTACCCAGCAGCAGAATCCGTCAGGCAGGGGATTTCAGGTCCTCTGGCCCAGAAGCCCGAAGGCACGGTCACACGCGTGGGACCAGCACCGCCATCGTGGAGCGGAAGCCATTAGAAGGCCCCGAGTCACCGGCCATACGGGTGAGCACCACACGGTACACTCAGGGACGTGGGCTACTTACATCAGCTTCTAGCAAGGTAGCCAGAAGAGTACAGTCAGTTTGGGAGGCCTACAACTACGCCTGGCCAGGGGAGATCCCATCTGCTCAAGGACTGACCAGGCCCCGTTCGCTAGCAAGTACTCCGGGAGGGTCTATCGTTGTTACCAGTAAAGACCCTGAACTACACCGTACCGTCTCTGAGTGGTTCCTGCTACCCCCATCATCCACGTCGGCTGCCCTGAGGCCATACCCCTCCCGTTGGGGGTTATACTATCACGCTGCACAATCCTACCATCGGTCTCAGCGGTCTTCCCTGCAGCAGCAGCTCCCTGGCTGCACTCAATGGGTGGCGTAGTCATCAACCATTTACTGCTAATAGACTGCCGTCTAGTTTGACTCCCTGGGCACGGACCGGGTCACCGCCACGAGACTACAACCCTCAACATATCCGGCTCCGGGTAAGCTCCCGCGTGCGCAACGCAGCGCGACACAGGCCCAGGGGTGCGTCAACTTTGGCGTAGTCGGCAGGATCTCGTGCCCGCAACCCCTGGGTACTGCGTGCCTGAAAAAGAGACTTTTCAAACTTACCAGTGGTGAAGATTCCCGCTATCGGTGAAGATTCCCGCCATCCGGCGCCATCTTCATCCTTCTTCCCGCCATCGGTGAAGTTTCCCGCCATCCGGCGCCATCTTCTGCCTTCTTCCCGCCATCCGTGGAGTTTTCCCGCCATTGGACGCCATCTTGAGGACGCCGCGCGGGAAGAAGAGGGGCGTGGACTCCGAAAGCGCGCGAGAACTGAAGCCCCGCCTCACGTCCGGACGTTGCGTAAGGTCCTGGAAGGAGCCCAGCAGACGCCGACGTCACAGGAGCGCGACGGAAGGTCCTCAACCCTGACGATCCACTGCGGAGCCGCGGCCTACGGAACAGGATCATCGCAAGGTAGGCCACGGTCCACTAGGGGGGAGGAAGATGTCGGATACGGAGGAGAGCTTCACTGCCTCAACCCCCGCTAGCGCCACCGCTGCTGCAGTTATGCCCTTCACCATGCCCTATATCCCGGGAGCAGCTTGGCTACCCCAGTACTCAGGGGAGTCACATACCCTGCATGACTTTAGAGAAAAGCTGGATAGCCTCTTCCAGGTGTACCCCCTCACAGAAGAGCAAAAGGTGAGCATCCTGGTGGCATCCTGGTGGCAGCCAAAAGGGAAGTAAAATCCTGGCCACCTGGGAGGAAGACTGTCGCAGGGATACTAACCCGGCTGAAGGACACCTTTGATACCCGCACCTCAGCCGAAATTAAGCTTAGATTCTACGGGTGCAAGCAGCGAGCGCATGAGAGTATAAGGGACTATGCACTAAATCTACAAGAGGCCCTGAGGGCCATTAAGCAGACCGACCCTAATGGAGTGGGAAACGAGGACAGGCTGTTGACCGAACAATTTATAGAGGGTTTATATTGCAATGCCCACCGAACCCAGTTGCGGGCAATGGCCTTACAGGACCCTCATCTGGAATTTGCACAGTTCAAGGACAGAGCCATCCGGGTGCTCCGAGAACCGGCACCAGGTGGCGTTGTGACCCACAGACGCCCCACTACCACTTACTACCAGGAGGCGGCGCCCTTGTCAGCAGGGCCTGTGGGAGCTGATGCGCAGGCTTTGGACAATGACCCGGCTCCAGACCTACACCATCAGGTCCAAGAGCTAGCTAAGAGCGTTGCTGCGCTAACCCGAACTGTGCAGTCTTTACAGGCTTCCACCCCAGGGAAGATCCAGCTGGCATCCGGACCGGAGGACATCCCGTGGCGTCGACCAAGGAGGACCCCACCGGCCAGAGGAAGACCCAGTGACCAATACAGTGAGGACGGACGACCCATCTGCCGCCGCTGCAATCAACCCGGACATATGGCAAGGTACTGTTCTTTAAACGGGCACAACCTGGGGTAGAGGGCCAACCCCCAGGAAAAAGATCACCAGGCCCATCGAACTGGCGCGACAGATATGTGGGAGGACGTCCAGTCTTGCCTGTGGTACTGGATGGCATTCCTATGAGTGCCCTACTGGACACCGGGTCACAGGTCACCACCATCCCGTACGTGCTCTTCAAGCAGTACTGGAATGACTCGGATATTACCCGCTACCCTGACGACGACTTGAGTATCATCGCCAGCAATGGTCAGCCCGTGCCACAGATCGGATTTAAAGAGGTGACCATCAAAATTGGTAGAGTCGAACTGGCCGCACAGGGACTGATCATTGTAGATATTGACAAACATGAGAGTCACCCAAAAATAACTCTAGGAACTAATGTAATTGAAAATTGTCTTGCAGAGGTGATTTTCCTTTTACAGCAGGTTGCCAAGAATGCCAGCTCCGGCGAGCAGCGGGTGCTCCAGAAAGAAATCCGGGCACTGATGCAACGGCAACAAGTGGAACTCTCCGGCGGTGAGATTGGTAGCGTAAGAATGTGTGACCCTTTTCCTATTGCCATGCCCCCAAAAAGTGAAATGATGATTTGGTGCCGGGCAGCTATTGGTCTGAGAGGTAGAGATTACCAGGCAATGGTAGAACCAGTTTACTCAGACAGTAGGCCCACCATTTTGACAGCACGGGGGGTGGTCAATGTACGCCATGGGAGGGTGCCCGTTCGCATAATAAATATCGGGGAGAGGGAAGTGTACCTGCCCCGGTATGCCACGCTAGCCAAATTATATACCACTAATCAAAATTCTATACAATCTGTGGAACCCTTGCCTCCATCTCACCCGGAGGAAGGTAACGGCTCTAAGAAAGACATGGAGGACTGGTGTCAGCAACTACATTTGGGTACTGACTCCACTCCCTCACACCAGAAACAAGGAGTCTATCGGGTAGTTCAAGAGTATGAGAGAGTGTTTAGTAAACACCCGTTAGACTTCGGGCGAGTCAAGGGGGTAGAACACCGCATCCCCACGGGAGATCATCCTCCCATAAAAGAGAGGTATCGACCCGTACCCCCTGCACATTACCAACACGCCAAGGGGATGCTTAGAGACATGAAGGAGGCTGGGGTAATCCGGGATAGCTGTAGCCCCTGGGCAGCCCCACTAGTTTTAGTCAAAAAGAAAGACAACACCATGAGGATGTGTGTAGATTACCGGAAAATCAACCGTATCACACACAAGGATGCGTACCCCTTGCCAAGGATAGAGGAGTCATTGGCTGCTTTAAGATCTGCTAACTTCTTCTCTACCTTGGATCTCACTAGCGGGTACTGGCAGGTTCCTGTAGCAGAGGCGGACCGGGAGAAGACCGCATTCACCACCCCGATGGGACTTAGCGAGTTCACCTGCATGCCGTTCGGACTCTGCAACGCACCAGGAACCTTCCAACGCCTAATGGAGTGTTGTCTGGGCCACAGAAACTTCGAGACGGTCCTGTTGTACCTGGACGATGTCATCGTATATTCCAAGACGTATGAGGACCACCTGAAACACCTGGCGGAAGTGTTCGAGGCTCTGGCGAGTTACGGCCTAAAGGTGAAACCCTCCAAGTGTCACCTCCTGAAACCAAAGGTGCAGTACCTGGGACACGTGGTGAGCGCTGGCGGAGTGGCTCCCGACCCTGATAAGATCACCGCAATTAATTAATGGCCAAGCCCCTCCAGCGTAAAAGAAGTGCGGCAGTTCCTCGGGTTGGTAGGCTACTACCGAAGGTTTATTCCCGGTTTCACCAAAAAGGCAGCACCTATGCAGGACCTCCTGATAGGCCAGTCCCGGAAGGCCAAGAACCAGAAGCCGCCCTTCAAATGGGAGAAGCTGGAAGAAGAGTCCTTCCGCCAGCTGAAGATGGCCCTCACGGGGGACGAAATCCTGGCGTACCCGGATTATAGCCAGCCTTTTATCCTCTACACCGACGCCAGTAACATCGGGCTAGGAGCCGTACTGTCCCAGATCCAGCAGGGGAAGGAACGAGTAATCGCCTACGCCAGCCGAAAACTGCGACCCACCGAAAGGAACCCCGAGAATTACAGCTCATTTAAGCTAGAGTTCCTGGCCGTAGTATGGGCAATCACTGAGCGCTTTAAGCATTACCTCGCTTCTTCCCGGTTCACCGTGTACACGGATAACAACCCGCTGACACACCTGGACACGGCAAGACTCGGTGCCCTGGAGCAGAGGTGGATGGCCCGTCTGTCCAACTACGAGTTCACAATCAAATACCGGGCAGGGCGCTCCAATACCAACGCGGACGCCCTGTCCAGGATGCCCAACCTGCCGCACGGAGGAGAAGATCCGGAGGGACTGGAAGAAGTTGAACTCCCTGCGTTCCACCGTCATGGGACTATCCAGTATTCCCACCGGGTAAGGAGTAAGCAGGCTGTTACGTTGAACCCCTTGCCTCACTACAACTGGGCGGAAACGCAAGACAGCGACCCTGCCGTCCGACTGGTGAAGGAGATGCTGACTCGCCCGGAGGCTTGCCTTGAACCAGACGCTCCGGAGGAAGCCAAACAACTATGGGCAGAGAAGAGTCGACTGTTCCTTTACAAGGGGAAGTTGTGCCGCAGAATGGTTAACTCCCGGACGCATGAACTACTCTGGCAAGTAGTGGTGCCACGAAGAGACGCAGCCATGGTGATGGAGGCATACCACGACGGAGCTGGACACTTCGGGTGGAAGAAGCTGGAGTTCCTGCTGCGCGAGCGATTCCACTGGGTAGGCATGAGGGGAACCATTGAGAAGTGGTGCAGAGATTGTGGCCTGTGCAACCTGAGAAGGAAGGACCGCGCCAGCCAGAAGACTCCCCTGCAGTCCATCGTCACCCGGCAACCGTTGGAACTGGTAGCCTTGGATCATGTAAAACTGACCCCAAGCAGAAGTGGCTACGTCTACGCGTTAACCATCGTGGATCATTACTCCCGATTCTTGGTTGTCGTCCCCGTCAAGGACTTAACGGCTCAAACAGCAGCTAGAGCCTTCCAGCAGCACTTCTGCCGTCCACACGGGTACCCGGACCAAGTGCTGACGGACCAGGGACCTGCCTTTGAAGCGGAGGTCTTCCAGGAATTCTGCAATCTGTATGGCTGCCGGAAGATAAGGACGACACCCTACCATCCGCAAACTAATGGACTTTGTGAGAAAATGAACCAGGTGGTAATGGATCTTCTAAAAACGTTGCCCCTGGAAGAACGCAGTCTGTGGCCTGAGAAGTTGCCCGATCTGGTGGACCTATACAACCACATCCCAGTAGGTTCCACCAACTGTACCCCGGCTTACCTAATGAGGGCAAGACCTGGTAAGTTACCTGTTGACCTGGAAATGGGAGTCCTGACACCCGAGGACACTTCACCAGAAACAGACTGGGACACAGAGAGGCAGCAGCAGTACCGGAGAGTACAGGAGAGCGTGGAGCGAAGTCTCTGTCAGGCTAGGGAAAGACAAGAGAAAACTTACAACCAGTATGCTCCCGCTGTTCCCCTGGTACCCGGAGAGCAGGTCTTGAAGAGGAAGAGACGGCTCCACAAGTTGGATGACCAGTGGGAGAAGGACCCGTACACCGTACTGCCCTCAAGCCACGAGAACCCGAAGGTCTGTACCATCAGTAAAGACGGAGGGGAAACCACAGCCGTTGTATCCCGGGACCACCTGAAGAAGTGTCCCGAACAACTGAGGAACCCTGAAGAGGAACAAGAAGACCATCGACCCGTAGAAGAAAGGGAAGATATGGTTAGTACCGTGCTCGGGGACTTCCCTCGGTCTTGGACTCAAGTCAATGGTGCAGTTGTGGTACCCGTACTCACCTTCCTCCAACCAGCATCCCAAGCACCTACGGAGCAACAGGTAGAGCTGGAAGAACAGCCGGTCCAGGAGGCAGAAGACTCCACACAAGCAGAACAGGAGGATCAACCCTCTGCTTATAGTGAGCCTGCCGTACCCCTAGTGAGACAAAGAGCCGGTAGACAGCTGCCCAGTTTACCCTTGACAGCTCCTACACCCTGTAGTTCAGGGCCAGACAGTCAGCTCCGTAGGTCCACTAGGGCCACTAGAGGCCAGTTACCTGCACGCTGGAGAATTTGAAATGTATAAATTGTTTTACTTATGTTTATCTGTGTCTTGTTGCTTGTGTATAATTTTGTGTTTCCAGTTATTTTTAGGAATCCTTGGTGGATTTACTGGGAATCCTTGTACATAGTTGGAGCGTAACCCAGGATGGACTAGAGACTGTTAAGGACTCGGGGTAGGACAGACCCCTACCTGGTTACGTCTCCCTGTTTTGGTGAAATGGACACCTTGCTTCTCCTCAAAGACTGCACCCGGTTACGGACATGCCGTAACCATCTTTACATGTTTTTCTTATTGTATTATTACTGTTTTTACCTTGTTATGTTTTTCTAAAATGTGTTTAGTCCCGGAGTACTAAATTTTACTAGGGGGGAATGTGGCACCCCAGGGGTCTGGTTTCCACAGTAACGTAATGTTATGTCTGAGAGCAGGTGGGAGGTCCTTTGGTCAGGTATCCTGTGCATGCCACACCTCCTGCCCAGTCTTGGGAGGGGAAGAACTTCCCCTATATAAACCCGGGGCTGAAGCAGGGTTAGTGAGTCAAGGAAGAGTAGAGACAAGAAGCAGCATAGGAAACAGCAGAGTTACAAGGAGTCAGGGGCTGGCAGCAGCAGAGCTCGCCCTGACTGAGAAGATTTCTAACCGGACCCGGAGTCCGAGGCTGAGGGGACTAACTTCTACCCAGCAGCAGAATCCGTCAGGCAGGGGATTTCAGGTCCTCTGGCCAAGAAGCCCGAAGGCACGGTCACACGCGTGGGACCAGCACCGCCATCGTGGAGCGGAAGCCATTAGAAGGCCCCGAGTCACCGGCCATACGGGTGAGCACCACACGGTACACTCAGGGACGTGGGCTACTTACATCAGCTTCTAGCAAGGTAGCCAGAAGAGTACAGTCAGTTTGGGAGGCCTACAACTACGCCTGGCCAGGGGAGATCCCATATGCTCAAGGACTGACCAGGCCCCATTCGCTAGCAAGTACTCCGGGAGGGTCTATCGTTGTTACCAGTAAAGACCCTGAACTACACCGTACCGTCTCTGAGTGGTTCCTGCTACCCGCATCATCCACGTCGGCTGCCCTGAGGCCATACCCCTCCCGTTGGGGGTTATACTATCGCGCTGCACAATCCTACCATCGGCCTCAGCGGTCTGCCCTGCAGCAGCAGCCCCCTGGCTGCACTCAACGGGTGGCGTAGTCATCAACCATTTACTGCTAATAGACTGCCGTCCAGTTTGACTCCCTGGGCACGGACCGGGTCACCGCCACGAGACTACAACCCTCAACAGATCCGGCTCCGGGTAAGCTCCCGCGTGCGCAACGCAGCGCGACACAGGCCCAGGGGCGCGTCACACGCACATGTGATATCTGCACGTCAATGGCCATTCTAAGCTGAATGTGCATGCCCTCATCAGATTACAGTTGTTAGACAGCTTGAGGCTGGGCAAGTACCAGCATGGGAGACTGGCTGGTAATCGCCAGTTCTGTTAACATTTTGGCTGCTGCTATTGTCTTTTTGATTTTTGTTTTTAAAACATAACCTTTCTGTCCCCAATTTATTCCTTTTGAAAAGACTCGCACATGTGACATCTGAATGTCAGTGGCTATTCTAAGCTGAATGTGCCTACCATTGTCATATCACAGCTGCTATGCATCTTGAAGCTGGTCAAGTACTGGCAAGGGAGACTGGCTGGGAATCCGCAGTTGCGTTGACATTTTGGCTGCTGCTATTGTCATTTGGATTTTTGTTTTTAAAATCTAACCTTTCCCTCCCCATTTTATTCCTTTTGAAAAGATGCGCACATGTGACAATTGCTTGTCAACGGCCATTTTAAGCTGAATGTGCCTGCCCTCATCACTACGCAGCTTGAGGCAGGGCAAGTAACGGCATGGGAGAGTGGCTCGGAATCCCCGTTCTGTTGACATTTTGGCTGCTGCTATTGTCATTTGGATTTTTGCATTTTTGTTTTTAAAATCTAACTTTTCCCTCCCCATTTTATTCCTTTTGAGAAGACACGCACATGTGACATCTGCACATCACCGGCCATTTTAAGCTGAATGTACCTGCCCTCGGCAGATCACAGCCACTATGCAGCTTGAGGCTGGGCAAGTACCAGCATGTGAGACTGAAAGGGAATCACCAGTTCTGTTAACATTTAGGCTGCTTTTCTCATTTGGATTTTTGTTTTTAAAATCTAACCTTTCACGCCCCATTTTACTCCTTTTTAAAAGACACGCACATGTGCCATTGGCACATCAACAGCTATTCTAAGCTAAATGTGCCTGCCCTTGTCAGATCGCAGCTGCTACGCAGCTTGAGGTTGGGCTTGTACTGGCATGGGAGACAGGCTGGGAATGCCCAGTTCCGTTAGCATTTTGGCTGCTGCTATTGTCATTTGGATTTTTGTTTTTAAAATCTAACATTTCCCTACCCATTATAGTCCTTTTGAAAAGACACGCACTTGTGACATCTGCATTTCAACTGCCATTCCAAGCTGAATGTGCCTGCCCTCATCAGATTGCCACCGCTACATAGCTTGAGGCTGGGCAAGTACCAGCATGGGAGACTGGCTGGGAATCCCCGGTTCCATTGCCATTTTGGCTGCTGCTATTGTCATTTGGATTTTTGTTTTTAAAATCTAACATTTCCCTACCCATTATAGTCCTTTTGAAAAGACACGCACTTGTGACATCTGCATTTCAACTGCCATTCCAAGCTGAATGTGCCTGCCCTCATCAGATTGCCACCGCTACATAGCTTGAGGCTGGGCAAGTACCAGCATGGGAGACTGGCTGGGAATCCCCGGTTCCATTGCCATTTTGGCTGCTGCTATTGTCATTTGGATTTTTGTTTTTAAAATCTAACCTTTCCCTCCCCATTTTATTCCTTTTGAAAAGACGCGCACAGGTGACATCTGCACGTCAATAGCTATTCTAAACCGAATGTGCCTGCCATCGTCAGATCGTAGCCGCTACACAGCTTGAGGCTAGGCAAGTACTTGCATGGGAGACTGGCTGAGAATGCCTTGTTCTGTTGGCATTTTGGCTGCTGCTATTGTCATTTGGATTTCTGGATTTTTGTTTTTAAAATCTAACATTTCCCTCCCCATTTTCTTCCTTTTGAAAAGACGTGCACATGAGACATCTGTAAATCAACGGCCATTCTAAGCTGAATGTGCTTACCCTCGTCAGATCACAACCGCTATGCAGCTTGAGCCTGGGCAAGTCCCAGCATGGGAGACTGGCTGGGAATCCCCTCTTCCATTGACATTTTGGCTGCTGCTGTTGTTATTTGGATTTTTGATTTTAAAAATCTAACCTTTCCCTCCCCATTTTATTCCTTTTGAAAAGACGTGCAAATGTAACATTTGCATGTCAATGGCCATTCAAAGCTGAATGTGCCTGCCTTTGTCAGATCACAACCGCTATGCAGCTTGAGCCTGGGCAAGTCCCAGCATGGGAGTCTGGCTGGGAATCCCCTCTTCCATTGACATTTTGGCTGCTGCTGTTGTTATTTGGATCTTTGCCTTTAAAATCTAACTTTTCCCTCCCCATTTTATTCGTTTTGAAAAGACGCGCACATGGACCATTTGCTCGTCATCGGCCATTCTAAGCTGAATGTGCTAACCTTCATCAGATCGCAGATGCCATGCAGCTTGGGGTTGGGCAAGTACCGGCATGGGAAATTGGCTGGGAATCCCGAGTTCCATTGACATTCTCGCTTCTGCTATTGTCATTTGTATTTTTGTTTTTAAAATCTAACCTTTACCTCCCCATTTTATTCCTTTTGAAAAGACGCGCACATGTGACATCTGCATGTTAATGGCCATACAAAGCTGAATGTGCCTTCCCTTGTCGGATCACAGCTGCTACACAGCTTGAGGTTGGGCAAGTACTGGAAAGTGAGACTCTCTGTGAATTCCCAGTTCTGTTGAAATTTTGGCTGCTGCTATTGTCATTTGGATTTTTGTTTTTAAAATCTAACCTTTCCCTACCTATTATATTCCTTTTGAAAAGACGCGCATGACGCGCCCCCTGGGCCTGTGTTGTGCAGGGGAACCCGGAACCGGGTCTGTTGTAGAATGCTGGGGGTTATAGTCTCCGTATGGCGGTGACCCGGTCCGTGCCCAGGGTGGTCAAACCAGTGGCAGTCTTAATGTATAGCAAATGTCCGACTACGCCACCCGTGGATTGCGGTCAGTGGGGACCGCCGCTGCGCTGCCGACTGCTGAGGCTGATGTTGTTTGCGCAGCCGAGTATGGGATAACTCCCCACGGGAGAAGTATTGCCTCAGGGCAGCTAATGTGAGAGATGATGGGAGTGATGGTGTGAGGGTCCAAGTGCTAATGGTGCTGGTGCGGCAAGGAATCACTGAGACGTGAGGTGCAGTTCAGGGTCTTTACTGATGTTACAAGGCAGACTCTCCCGGGAGTACTGGCTAGTATAAGGGGCCTGGTCAGTCTGCGAGCAAGCAGGAGTTCCCCTGGCCAGGTGGAGTTGTAGGCCTCCCCGTTTATCTGCACTCTTCCTGGCTACCTTGCTGTCAGCGGTTACAAGTAGCCCACGTCCCTGAGTATACCGTGTGGTGCTCACCCGTATGGCTGGTGACTTGGGGCATTCTGTTAGCCTCCGCTCCTGAATGGCGGCGCTGGTCCCTTCTTTGTGACTGAGCCTCCGGGTTTCTATGGCCATAGGACCTGGAATCCCCTGCCGGCTGGTTTCTGCTGCTGGGTATATATCAGTCCCCACAGCCTCGGACTCCTGTGTCCGGTTTTAGTAACTTCAGCCAGGGTGAGCTATATCTCTGCTCACAGCCCCTGGCCTTCTGCCTCTGCTCCTACAGAGCTCCTGATGTATCTTTTCCTGTGTCTGCAGCTTCACTCTAGGCTCTGACTGCTCTGCTTGTTCTGCAGGCTCTGTCTCTGTCTCACCTAATCCCGCCCCAGACCCAGTTTATAAGGGCAGATTCCTCCCCTCCCAGGTGTGGGCGGGCAGTTTTGCATGCTTAGGGCTCCTGACCAGAGAAACCTCCCACTTGCTCTCAGACATAATATCTCTATTACTGTGGCAACCAGACCCCTGGGGTGTCACATTACCCCCCTAGTAAATTTTAGTAGTCCGGGACTAAACACATTTTTAAAACATAATAACAGGGTATAACAATAATACAATAACATATTTACAAGAAGCCTTAGTTCTTTAAAGGTCACGGCATGTCCGCAACCGGGTGTCCATATCACCCAAGGTGAAGCTTTAAGCGAAGTAGGGGACCTGTCCAAAGCAAACCCCTTGCGTTGTCCTTGGGCGTGGCTGCAAGGGTAGACTAACTACTTTGGGCCGCAAGGATGCCACGCCAGACAGGTTTTCTCTTCCGCGGCCGTCTTCGCAAGAGGCACCAAGGTGCAACTATCTACAAAACTGTTCCGGTTATCTAGCGTCCATAACCTGTTAGTCCATAAAAATCTGCAGGGCAACTGAGAAACATAATTAATAACAGGCAACAAACATAAACCATAAACAGTTAGCAGATAAATTCACAGTGCATTAGTTTAGATTCTCCAGCGAGCGGGCATCTGACCTCTAGTGACTCTAGTGGACCTACGGAGCTCACTAACTGGTTCTGCACTACAGGGTGTAGGAGGTGTTATGGGTAAGCTGGGCAGCTGTCTGTGCACTCTTTGGCTCACTAGGGGCACGGCAGGCTCACTACTAGCAGAGGGTTGATCCTCCTGTACTGCTGGTGTGGACTCTTCTGCCTCTTGGGCCGGCTGCTCTTCCAGCTCTACCGATTCCTCTGTAGGCACTTGAGGGGCTGGCTGGAGAAAGGTGAGGACGGGTACCACGACAGCGCCGTTTACTTGTGTCCAAGACCGGGGGAAGTCTCCGAGTATGGTACTGATCATTTCTCCCCTTTCCTCTGCGGGTTGAGGGTTTCCTTGATCTTCTTCAGGGCTTTGCAGCTGTTCGGGACACTTCTTCTGGTGGTCTCTGGAGACAATGGCTGTGGTTTCTCCTCCATCCTTACTGATTACGCAGATTTTTGGGTTCTCATGGCTTGATGGCAGTACGGTGTATGGGTCCTTCTCCCACTGGTCGTCCAACTTGTGGAGCTGCCTCTTCCTCTTCAAGACCTGCTCTCCAGCTACCAGAGGAACAGCGGGAGCATACTGGTTATAAGCCTTCTCTTGCCTTTCTCTAGCTTGAGACAGACTTCGCTCGACGCTCTCCTGTACTTTCCGATACTGCTGCTGCCGTTCTGTATCCCAGTCTGCCTCTGGCGAGGTGTCCTCAGGCGTCAGGACTCCCATATCCAGGTCAATAGGCAGCTTACCAGGTCTTGCTCTCATTAGGTAAGCCGGGGTACAGTTGGTGGAACCTACAGGGATGTGGTTATACAGGTCCACCAGATCGGGCAGTTTCTCAGGCCACAGACTGCATTCTTCCAGGGGCAATGTTTTTAGCAGATCTATCACCACCTGGTTCATCTTCTCGCAGAGTCCTTTGGTTTGAGGGTGATAGGGCGTTGTTCTTATCTTCTTGAAGCCATACAGGTTGCAGAACTCCTGGAAGACCTCCGCTTCGAAGGCTGGTCCTTGGTCTGTCAACACTTGGTCCGGGTACCTGTGTGGATGGCAGAAGTGCTGCTGGAAGGCTCTAGCTGCTGTTTGAGCCGTTAAGTCCTTGACCGGGACCACCACCAGGAACCGGGAGTAATGATCTACGATTGTGAGGGCGTAGACATACCCAGATCTGCTTGGAGCCAGTTTCACATGGTCCAGGGCTACCAGTTCCAGTGGCTGTCTGGTGATGATGGGCTGCAGGGGAGTCTTCTGGCTGGCTCGGTCTTTTCTTCTCAGGTGGCACGGGCCACACTCTCTGCACCACCTCTCGATGGCTCCTCTCATGCCTACCCAGTAGAACCGTTCACGCAACAAGAACTCCAGCTTCTTCCATCCGAAATGCCCTGCTCCGTTGTGGTATGCCTCCAGAACCATAGCCGCGTCTCGTCTTGGGACCACTACCTGCCAGGTCAACTCATGTGTTCGAGAGTTAACCATTCTCCGGCACAGCTTCTCCCTGTAGAGGAACAGCTTACTTTTCTCCTTCCACAGTTGCTTGGTCTTCTCCAGAGCATCTGGGTCAAGATGGGCATCGGCCTGGGTCAGCATTTCCTTCACCAAATGGACTGCGGGATCACTGTCTTGCGTCTCCGCCCAGTTGTAGTGGGGCAAGGGAATGAACGTCACAGAGCGCCTGTCCTTCACACGGTGGGAATACAGGGTAATCCCATGACGGTGGAACGCAGGGAGCTCAACTTCTTCCAGATCTTCAGGATCTTCCCCTACGTCCGGTAAGTTCGGCATTCCACACAGGGCATCCGCGTTGGCATTTGAGCGTCCTGCCCGGTATTTGATGGTGAATTCAAAGTTGGACAGGCGGGCCATCCATCTCTGTTCCAGGGCACCGAGCCTTGCAGTGTCCAGGTGTGTCAACGGGTTGTTATCCGTGTACACGGTGAATTTGGAGAAGGCAAGGTAATGCTTGAAACATTCGGTCACTGCCCACACTACTGCCAGGAACTCCAGCTTGAATGAGCTATAATTCTCAGGGTTCCTCTCCGTGGGCCGTAGCTTTCGGCTGGCGTAAGCGATTACCCGTTCTTTCCCTTGCTGGATCTGGGACAGTACGGCTCCTAGCCCGATGTTGCTTGCGTCCGTGTGGAGGATAAAGGGCTGGCTGTAGTCTGGATATGCCAGGATTTCATCCCCCGTGAGGGCCATCTTCAGCTGGCAGAAGGACTCCTCTTCCAGCTTTTCCCACCTAAAGGGCGGCTTCTGGTTTTTGGCTTTCCGAGATTGACCTATCAGGAGGTCTTGCATAGGGGCTGCCATTTTTGTGAAACCGGGAATGAATCTTCGGTAGCAGCCTACCAACCCGAGGAACTGCCGCACTTCCTTTATGCTGGAGGGTCTTGGCCAGTCCTTAATCACGGTGATCTTATCAGGGTCAGGAGCCACTCCGTCAGCACTCACCACGTGTCCCAGGTATTACACCTTTGGTTTCAGGACGTGACACTTGGAGGGTTTCACCTTTAGGCTGTAGTTTGCCAGAGCTTCGAACACTTCTGCCAGGTGTTTCAGGTGGTCCTCGTAGGTCTTGGAATAGACGATGACATCGTCGAGATATAACAGGACCGTCTCGAAGTTCCGGTGTCCCAGACAGCATTCCATCAACCGTTGGAAGGTTCCTGGTGCGTTGCAGAGCCCGAACGGCATACAGTTAAATTCGCTGAGACCCATCGGGGTGGTGAATGCGGTCTTCTCCCGGTCCGCCTCTGCTACAGGAACCTGCCAGTACCCGCTAGTGAGATCCAAAGTAGAGAAGAAGTTAGCAGATTTTAATGCAGCTCAGGACTCTTCTATCCTTGGTAGCGGGTACGCATCTTTGTGTGTGATACGGTTGACCTTCCTGTAGTCTACACACATTCTCATGGTGTTGTCTTTCTTTTTCACTAAGACTAGTGGAGCTGCCCAGGGGCTACAGCTGTCCCTGATTACCCCAGCCTCCTTCATGTCTCTAAGCATCCCCTTGGCGTGTTGGTAGTGTGCCGGGGGTACGGGTCGGTATCTCTCCTTTATGGGAGGATGGTCTCCCGTGGGGATGTGGTGTTCTACCCCCTTTACTCGCCCGAAGTCTAGCGGGTGTTTACTAAACACTCTCTCGTACTCTCCAACCACCCGATAGACTCCCTGTTTCTGGTGTGAGGGAGTGGAGTCAGTACCCAAATGTAGTTGCTGACACCAGTCCTCCATTAGTTTCTTAGAGCCGTTACCTTCCTCTGGTTGAGATGGAGGCAAGGGTTCCACGGCCTGTACAGAGTTCTGGTTAATGGTAAACAATTTGGCTAGCGTGGCATACCGGGGCAGGTGTACTTCTCTCTCCCCGATATTTATGATGCGAACGGGCACCTTCCCATGGCGTACATCGATCACCCCCCGTGCTGTCAAAATGGTGGGCCTACTGTCTGAGTAGACGGGTTCTACCATTGCTTGGTAGTCTCTACCTCTTAGACCAATAGCTGCCCGGCACCAAATCATCATCTCACTTTTTGGGGGCATGGCAATAGGGAACGGGTCACACATTCTCACGCTACCTATCTCACCACCAGATAGTTCCACCTGTTGCCGCTTCATCAGTGCCCGGATCTCTTTTTGGAGCACACGCTGCTGGCCGGAACTGGCATTCTTGGCAACCTGCTGTAAAATGAGAATCACCTCTGCAAGACAATTTTCAATCACATTAGTTCCCAAGGTTATTCTAGGGTGACTCTCATGACGGTCTATGTCAACTATAATCAGTCCTTGTGCCGCCAGTTCGACTTTACCGATCTTAATGGTCACCTCTTTGAATCCCACCTGTGGCACGGGCTGACCATTGCTGGCGATGATACTCAGGTCGTCATCTGGGTAGCGGGTTATGTCCGAGTCATTCCAGTACTGTTTAAAGAGCACGTACGGGATGGTGGTCACCTGTGACCCAGTGTCTAGTAGGGCACTCATAGGAATGCCATCCAGCACCACAGGCAAGATTGGACGTCCCCCTACGTATTTATCACGCCAGTTTGATGGGCCTGATGGTCTTATGCCTGGGAGTTGGCCCTCTACCCCAGGTTGTGCCCGTTTAACCCCTTCAGGACCCAGCCTATTTTGACCCTAAAGACCTTGGCATTTTAGTCAATTCTGACCAGTGTCCCTGGAACTCTCTGGAACACTTCAACGGATCCTAGCGATTCTGAGACTGTTTTTTCGTGACAAATTGGGCTTCATGTTAGTATTAAATTTAGGTCGATAATATTTGCGTTTATTTGTGAAAAAATCAAAAATATGGGAAAAAATTTGAAAATTTTGCAATTTTCAAATTTTGAATTGTTATTCTACTAAACCAGAGAGTGATGTGACACAAAATAGTTAATAAATAACATTTCCCACATGTCTACTTTACATCAGCACAATTTTGGAAAAAAAAAAAATTTTGGTAGGAAGTTTGAAGGGTTCAAAGATCATCAGCAATTTATCTTTTTTCCAGCAAAATTTACAAAACCATTTTTTTAGTGACCACATCACATTTGAAGTCCCTTTGAGGGGTCTTTATGACAGAAAACACCCAAAAGTGACACCATTCCAAAAACTGCACCCCTCAAGCTACTCAAAACTACATTCAAGAAGATTATTAACCCTTCAGGTGCATCACAGGAACTAAAGCCACATGGAAGAAAAGAATGAACATTTTTATTTTTCTAACAAAAATTTTCTTTTAGCCTAAATTTTTTAATTTTCACATGGGTAACAGGATAAAATGCATCCTAAAATTTGTTGGTGAATTTCTCCTTAGCACACTGATACCTCATATGTGGTCATAAACCACTGTTTGGGCACACGGCAGGGCTCAGAAGGGAAGGAGCGCCATTTTACTTTTTGAATGGAAAATTAGCTCCAAAAGTCAAATTGCGCTCCTTCTCTTCTGAGCCCTGCCATGCGCCCAAACAGTGGTTTATGACCACATATGAGGTATCACTGTACTCAGGAGAAATTGACCAATACAATTTAGGATGCATTTTATCCTGTTACCCATGTGAAAATTAAAAAATTTAGGCTAAAAGAAAATTTTTGTGAAAAAAAAAGTACTTTTTTGTTTTCACAAATCATTTTGTGAAGCACCTGGGGGTTCCAAGTGCTCACTATGCATCTAGATAGGTGCCTTGGGGGGTCTAGTTTCCAAAATGGGGTTACTAGTGGGGGAGCTCCACTGTTTAGGCACATTAGGGGCTCTCCAAACGCAACATGGTGTCCGCTTACAATTTGAGCCGATTTTCCATTCATTTTGTTAGCGGACACCATGTCGCGTTTGGAGAGCCGCTGTGTGGCCAAACATTGGAGCTCCCCCACAAGTGACCCCATTTTGGAAACTAGACCCCCCAAGGCACCTATATAGATGCATAGTGAGCACTTGAAACCCCCAGGTCCTTCACAAATTAATCCGTAAAAATAAAAAAGTGTTTTTTTTTCCACTTTTTCATTTTTATGAATCAATTTGTGAAGCACCTGGGTGTTCCAAGTGCTCACTGTGCATCTAGATAGGTGCCTTGGGGGGTCTAGTTTCTAAAATGGGGTCACTTGTGGGGAAGCTCTAATGTTTGGCCACACAGCGGCTCTCCAAATGCAACATGGTATCCGCTAACAAATTGTCAGCTCAAATTGTTAGAAGACACCATGTTGCGTTTGGAGAGCCGCTGTGTGGCCAAACATTGGAGCTCCCCCACAAGTGACCCCATTTTGGAAACTAGACCCCCCACGGCACCTATCTAGATGCATAGTGAGCACTTGGAACCCCCAGGTCCTTCACAAATTAATCCGTAAAAATAAAAAAGTGTTTTTTTTCCACTTTTTCATTTTTATGAATCAATTTGTGAAGCACCTGGGGGTTCCAAGTGCTCACTATGCATCTATATAGGTGCCTTGGGGGGTCTAGTTTCCAAAATGGGGTCACTTGTGGGGGAGCTCCAATGTTTGGGCACACAGCGGCTCTCCAAAAGCAACATGGTGTCGGCTAACAAATTGTCGGCTCAAATTGTTAGAAGACACCATGTTGCGTTTGGAGAGCCGCTGTGTGCCCAAACATTGGAGCTTCCCCACAAGTGACCCCACTTTGAAACTAGACCCCCCAAGGCACCTATCTAGATGCATAGTGAGCACTTGGAACCCCCAGGTCCTTCACAAATTAATCCGTAAAAATAAAAAAGTGTTTTTTTTTCCACTTTTTCATTTTTATGAATCAATTTGTGAAGCACCTGGGGGTTCCAAGTGCTCACTATGCATCTAGATAGGTGCCTTGGGGGGTCTAGTTTCCAAAATGGGGTCACTTGTTGGGGAGCTCCAATGTTTGGGCACACAGGGACTCTCCAAACGCAACATGGTTCCAATTTGTTAGTGGACACCATTGTGTAGTGTATGTCAGGTTGGTGTGCAGTGTGCTATATTGTAGTGTATACACCACACACACACACACACACTACAACACACACACCAACCTGACATAGCCTCCTAAGCTGACTACGCCCTAGACTGGGATCAGTGGGACGGGCGGGACATTTTGTGTGCTGTGTGCGTGTGTAAAAAAAAAAAAAAAAAATCGAAACTTTATTATAGTGTGAGTGTACGTGTGTGCGTGTGTGTGTGTGTGCTTGGTGTAACCTTCTGCAGTCACGTGTGGGGGCTGTCAGGCGTAGGGGGCTGTCAGGCGTAGGAGGCTGTCAGGCGTAGGGGGGGGCTGAAGAGATGGAGGAGCCAGCAGCTGCAGCAAGGGGGGTGATCACTGGGGCAGGAGCCGGCAGCAGCAAGGGGGGTGATCACTGTTGCAGGAGCCGGCAGCAGCAAGGGGGGTGATCACGGGGGCAGGAGCCGGCAGCAGCAAGGGGGGTAGGAGGCCGGCAGCATCAGGGGGGTGATTACTGGGGCAGAAAGCGGTGCAGGAGCCAGCAGCAGGGGGGTGATCACTGGGATGGGGGGTGCACACTGGGGATGGGGAGTGAATACTGGAGACAGGTGGGGGTGAACACTGGGGACAGGGGGGGTGAACACTGGGGACAGGGGGGGGTGAACACTGGGGGGTGAACACTGGGGACAGGGGGGGTGAACACTGGGGGGTGGGGTGATTATTGGGAGGTGGGGGGTGATATCACTGGGACTGGGGGATGGTGGGCTTGATCACAGGAGCAGGGCATTTACACTGAGCCTGCTGTTGCTGTGATCACAGTCCACCGGCTGTCAGAAGGAGAGCAGCAGCCGGTGGATGAAGACGTGGGAGAGGGAGCAGAGGGAGCGGAGGTCGGGGTGCAGGTATGAAAGTGGAGGGGGGGTGGAGGGGGGGCAGGGTGGAGTGGAGGGGGGGTCGGGGGGGAGCGGGGGCAATTCTACCTGATGCAGATCAGCGGCGGCAGCAGGCGATCAGCGGCGGCAGAAGCGATCCACGAGCTCAGCAGCAGAGGGTCCACGGGGGGGCAGCAGCAGAGGGTCCACAGGGGGCAGCAGCAGAGGGTCCACAACGGCCGGCACACGATCCATGGATGGGCAGTTGCGGCCATCATTAAAAACTCCCTCCACATCTGATTGGGGCTAGTATCCATGTGACGCTAGCCCCCCAATCAGATCTGGGGGGGGGGGGGGGGCAGAGGTGACACTCCCCCCAGCCAATGGCTGATGCTGTAAGCATCAGGCCATGCCCAGATTTAAATATTACACCAATTTTCATTGGTGAAATATTTAATTCATACCGATTGGCAGTTTCATTAAAAGTGAAAATGAAACAGCCAATCGGAGGGGTCCCAGGCACGGGGGGGTTAATCCACCCCCCGGGGGGTCGACTTCAGGATGTCCAGTTGCAGTAGCAACTGTGAAACCTGAGCGACCCCGCTCGCAGGCGCTGCAGGGGCTCTTTCCCTCCATGTCACAGACGCTGTGACATGGGTCGGGAAGGAACTGTTTTCCATGTCACAAACGGTGTGACACGGGTCGGGAAGGGGTTAAATGACAGTACCTTGCCACATGTCCGGGTTGATTGCAGCGGCGGCAGATGGGTCGTCCGTCCTCGTTGTATCTGTCGCTGGGTCTTCCTCTGGCCCGTGGGGTCCTCCTCAGTCGGTGCCACGGGACGTCCTCCGGTCCGGATTCCAGCTGGATCTTTCCTGGAGAAGAGACCTGTAAAGACTGCACAGTTCTGGTTAGCGCGGCAACGCTCTTAGTCAGCTCTTGGACATGATGGTGCAGGTCTGTTGCTGGGTTATTGTTCAAAGCCTGCGCATCAGCTCCCACAGGCCCTGCAGACAAGGGCGCCGTCTCCTGGTGGTAAGTGATAGCAGGGCGCCTGTGGGTCACAGCACCATCTGGTGCCGGTTCTCGGAGCACCCGGATGGCTCTGTCCTTGAACTGTGCAAAGTCCAGGTCAGGGTCCTGTAAGGCCATTGACCGCAACTGGGTTCGGTGGGCATTGCACAGTAGACCCTCAATAAATTGTTCAGTCAACAGCTTATCTTCATTTCCCACGCTGCCAGGGTCTGCCTGCTTAATGGCTCTCAGGGCCTCTTGTAGGTTTAGAGCATAGTCTCTTATACTCTCATGTGCCCGCTGTTTAAACCAGTAAAATCTGAGCTTTATTTCGGCTGAGGTGCGGGTATCAAATGTGTCTTTCAGCCGGGCTAGTATTTCTCTGACAGTCCTCTTCCTCCCAGGTGGCCAGGACTTTACCTCCCTTTGGGCTGCCCCGATTAATTGGGCCACCAGGATGCTCACTTTTTGCTCTTCTGTGAGGGGGTACACCTGGAAGAGGCTATCCAGTCTTTCTCTAAATTCATTTAGAGTATGTGACTCCCCTGAGTACTGGGGTAGCCAGGTTGCCCCCGGGATATTGGGCATGGTGAATGGCATGACTGCTGCAGTGGTTGCGCTGGCGGTGGCTGTGGCAGTGGAGCTCACCTCAGTGTCCGGCATCCTCCTCCCCCCTAGTGGACCGTGGCCTACCTTGCGATGCTCTTCTTCCGTAGGCCGCGGCTCCGCAGTCGATCGTCAGGGTTGAGGACCTGGCGTCGCGCTCCGATGACGTCAGCGTCGCTCTTCCTCCCTTCCAGGACCTTGCGCAGCGTCAGAGCGTGGGGCGGAGCTTCGGATCTCGCGCGCTTTTGGCGTCCACGCCCCTCTTCTTCCCGTGCGGCGTCCCGAAGATGGCGTCAGAAGGCGGGAAGCAGCTGCGGATGGCGGGAAGAAGGCAGAAGACGGTGGGAACGGTCCAAGATGGCGTCTGATGGCGGGAATCGGCTCCAGATGGCGGGAAACGACTCCGGACGGCGGGAAACTTCACCACAGGTAAGTATAAAAGTCTCTTTTTCAGGCACGCAGTACCCGGTGGTTGCGGGCAAGAAATCCTGCCGACTACGCCAAAGTTGACGCGCCCCCTGGGCCTGTGTTGTGCAGGGGAACCCGGAACCGGGCCTGTTGTAGAATTCTGGGGGTTGTAGTCTCCGTGTGGTGGTGACCCGGTCCGTGCCCAGGGTGGTCAAACCAGTGGCAGTCTTAATGTATAGGAAATGTCCGACTACGCCACCCGTGGATTGCGGTCAGGTGGGACCGCCGCTGCGCTGCCGACCGCTGAGGCTGATGTTGTTTGCGCAGCCGAGTATGGGATAACTCCCCACGGGAGAAGTATTGCCTCAGGGCAGCTAATGTGAGAGATGATGAGAGTGATGGTGTGAGGGTCCCAGTGCTAATGGTGCTGGTGCGGCAAGGAATCACAGAGACGTGAGGTGCAGTTCAGGGTCTTTACTGATGGTACAAGGCAGACCCTCCCGGGAGTACAGGCTAGTATAAGGGGCCTGGTCAGTCTGCGAGCAAGCAGGAGTTCCCCTGGCCAGGTGGAGTTGTAGGCCTCCCCGTTTATCTGCACTCTTCCTGGCTACCTTGCTGTCAGTGGTTACAAGTAGCCCACGTCCCTGAGTATACCGTGTAGTGCTCACCCGTATGGCTGGTGACTTGGGGCCTTCTGTTAGCCTCCGCTCCTGGATGGCGGCCCTGGACTTCTGGACTTCACACGAATCACCCGATCGCAGACCCACAAATGGTGGTAAATATCTCTTCCAAAACTCTCAGCGTTGCACAAACATCAGTTTTACAAAAGGGACTCTCTTTCTGCCCCACATACAAATACAACACTTTTAAACTAGATATGGAACTACAACGCTTTTACCGTACCCTACGCTTGAAAACCCATTTTGCTAATAATCCTTTCAGCGTCACCCCTCCAGAATCCATGGCCGACATCACAGCCCAAGACTTAGGTCTCCGCTCTAAGAGCAAATATAGGCCTCCTCGAGGCACACATCCACTGGAAACCTTTATAGGATTCGTGGATGGGGCGTTTCAACAATTACGCTCCAATATCGACTAGGGAAGGGCACATTATCAGACCAATCTCTCTCCCCTTGATCGACAGGCCCTACGGAGTCTGCAAGAGGACAATGATTTGATTATAAAGCCAGCTGACAAAGGTGGAGTGATAGTAGTCATGAACAAGTGCGATTACATCTCGGAAATTTTGAGACAACTTAGTGATGAGTCCACATACCGTAAACTCTCTACGGACCCGACTACAAAAACACAGACACTCATCATTTTGACACTACAACGGTTTTTAACAGCCAAGGTGATTGACTTGAAAACGTACGAGTATTTAATTAATCCACATCCAATCATACCGGTATTTTATGTCCTACCCAAAATCCACAAAAGTCTCACCCAACCTCCTGGGCGCCCCATAGTGGCCTCCACGGATTCTATTTTATCACCCCTTGCAATTTTCTTAGAAAAGATTCTTACACCACTTACCCAAAAAAGTCCATCTTATCTATTAGACACAGGGGCCTTTTTAGAGACTATGAAAGCACTCAAACAAGTTCCTCCAGAAGCCATCTTAGTGTCCCTAGATGTCACAAGTCTCTATACATCGATTCCCCATGACCGGGGTATCCAAGCGGTTGAACAAATGCTGAAGGACTCAAACACCAATCCATCGATTATAGATCTAGCCGTAGAACTACTAACAATAGTTCTTACACACAATTACTTCCTCTTTCAGGATACATTTTACGTGCAGACCAAGGGGACCGCAATGGGCTCAAATGTAGCCCCCCCTTACGCAAACTGTTACATGTCTACTTTTGAGACAAAGTTTGTATACAAGAATCAAATGTTCCAAGAGCATTCCATTTTATGGAAGCATTACATAGACGACATCTTTTGCATCTGGACAGGTTCCCAGGACACCTTAGATGAATTCTGCAGGTCCCTCAACACCGCCTGCCCTGGTCTACATTTCACTCTGAACTATCACCCACACCAGATCAACTTCCTAGATACTTTAGTCATCAAAGATGGCTAAGGACTATTAACCACTGACATCTACAGGAAACCCACAGATCGCAACACATTACTACATTTTTCAAGCAACCACCCAGCCCCTATGAAACATGCTATCCCCAAATCGCAATTTCAGAAGGTTGAACGCATTGTGTCCGAAACAACATTACGCGAAGTCAGATTACAAGAAATGACACGGAAATTTGAAGAAAGAGGATACCCTCAGTATCTTCTACGTGAATCACAGGACAGCCGCACACAACCACGACCAGACACATCTGATCTCATTCCATTTGTCCACACATATCACCCCCTAGCTTACACTATACACCGTACGATACGGAAACATTGGAATATTCTCCAAACAGGTTACCCGACCATCAAATCCTTTCATCAACCCTTCTTACCGTGCTTCAAAAGAGCACCAAACATCAGAGACTCATTAGTCCGAGCTGACATAGGGACAACGTCCCTTGGTTCCCGCCAAAGATTTCTACAAACTCCTAAGAAAGGAACCTTCCCATGTCTCCATTGCCATCAGTGCCATAACATCCTTAGAGGCGATACTATTCATCATCCACAAACAGGCAGAAAATATACAATTAAGGATTACTACACCTGTGATACAAATTTTGTCGTATACCTAGTTAAGTGCCCTTGCAGCCTTGTCTACGTTGGGGAAACGACCCAACCCATTAAAGATAGAATCTCGAAGCACAAATCTACCATCAGATGCAAAAATTTACTTCTACCTCTCCCCCAACACTTCACGGCAGCAGGACACAATGTGTCCCAATTGCGGTTTCAAGTTATAGAGCAAATTAAACCACCCCGTCGTGGGGGTAATCGAATCCAGACCCTCAAGCAGAGAGAGGCATTCTGGATTCATGAACTGCAGTCCCTTCATCCCAAAGGACTTAACAAGGACTATGATCTGCACTCATTCATCTAAACCTACCTGGTCCCAATCCGTCCCAATAGGGACCTAGGTTTATTTATATGTTTATACTTTTTACTTTACAAGGAGTTAACACCCGCAATCCGATATTCATTTGCCATTTCTTAATAGGGACCAAGATTCATGTATGCTTATCTATATTGTGGCTGTATAAGGGTATCATCGCAGCATTCCTGTGTGTTTTACTGCACTGTGTCTTATAACTCGATTTAACATTGTATTTCATATTTCAGATGAAGGATCCATACCCATCCTCATTCTCCTATATCCCTCCTGCACTCTGCAACCCCTTCTCTCGATGGTGGAACGCTCCTTGCCATTCTTTTCCGGCAGTGGAACACATCACTTCGATACAGAAACCACTTCCTGGTCCCTGGAACGCACCTACACGTCGGCTGACACGCACGCACGTGCGCATGCGCGGCGCCGGACCAATCAGATGCCGGCACTCCCTTTTTCGCGTCACTTCCTGTGACGTCACCGCATCGAGCGCTAATTACCAGCACATTCAAACTTCCTCATTGGCTGGCAGCCAAACCCTCCTCTCCTCTAATAATATTTGTAGCCAGTCTCCAAGTCGTGCCCACTGCTCACATCCAGCGGTGGATACCGCGATCGATGCAGCACCTCTCCTATACTTCATGGCACAAACGGTATGTCTACCTCCCTTATAGTCCTCACCCCATTATAGCCCCATATATCCTTCCATTACCTCATAGTATGCACTTTCTCCATAGGAATCCCTG
This sequence comes from Phyllobates terribilis, assembly GCF_046119375.1. Classification (NCBI taxonomy): domain Eukaryota; kingdom Metazoa; phylum Chordata; class Amphibia; order Anura; family Dendrobatidae; genus Phyllobates; species Phyllobates terribilis. The sequence goes on from NW_027362813.1 coordinate 5,146,271, forward strand.
TATTGGGTCCCATCTCCTTCTCTTTTCCTGCTCCCATCCCAGTAACTTGGTAGGTTGCCCCCTTTTTTTGCTTCACTGTTGGACAAAAGGTTACATAGACACATAGACCTTTATTTATATGTTTTGTATACATAATCTGTGACTTTATAATCACTATAATGTTTGTATTCTATATCTGTTCATTTTGTTTACATGCAGTACACTGATGAAGGTCTTGTCGACCGAAACGTCTTTAGTGTGGACTGCAAATAAAAGTATCTTATTATACCATTTGGTGTGCTGAGGTTATCGCGACATTTCAAGGCTTTGGACCCAACTCATGCACCCAGGTCCAGTAGTGCTGCGTTTTTTTCTAAATGGTCCCTTGTTTGTGACTGAGCCTCCGGGCTTCTATGGCCAGAGGACCTGGAATCCCCTGCCGGCTGGTTTCTGCTGCTGGGTATATATCAGTCCCCACAGCCTCGGACTCCTGTGTCCGGTTTTAGTAACTTCAGCTAGGGCGAGCTATATCTTTGCTCACAGCCCCTGGCATTCTGCCTCTGCTCCTACAGAGCTCCTGATGTATATTTTCCTGTGTCTGCAGCTTCACTCTAGGCTCTGACTGCTCTGCTTGTTCTGCAGGCTCTGTCTCACCTAATCCCGCCCCAGACCAAGTTTATAAGGGCAGATTCCTCCCCTCCCAGGTCTGGGCGGGCAGTGTTGCATGCTTAGGGCTCCTGACCAGAAAAACCTCCCACTTGCTCTCAGACATAATATCTCTATTACTGTGGCAACCAGACCCCTGGGGTGTCACATTCCCCCCTAGTAAATTTTAGTAGTCCGGGACTAAACACATTTTTAAAACATAATAACAGGGTATAACAATAATACAATAACATATTTACAAGAAGCTTTAGTTCTTTAAAGGTCACGGCGTGTCCGCAACCGGGTGTCCATATCACCCAAGGTGAAGCTTTAAGCGAAGTAGGGGACCTGTCCAAAGCAAACCCCTTGCGTTGTCCTTGGGCGTGGCTGCAAGAGTAGACTAACTACTTTGAGCCGCAAGGAGGCCACGCCAGACAGGTTTTCTCTTACGCGGCCGTCTTCGCAAGAGGCACCAAGGTGCAACTATCTACAAAACTGTTCCGGTTATCTAGCGTCCATAACCTGTTAGTCCATAAAAATCTGCAGGGTAACTGAGAAACATAATTAATAACAGGCAACAAACATAAACCATAAACAGATAGCAGATAAATTCACAGTGCATTAGTTTAGATTCTCCAGCGAGCGGGCATCTGACCTCTAGTGACTCTAGTGGACCTACGGAGCTCACTAACTGGTTCTGCACTACAGGGTGTAGGAGGTGTTATGGGTAAGCTGGGCAGCTGTCTGCGCACTCTTTGGCTCCCTAGGGGCACGGCAGGCTCACTACTAGCAGAAGGTTGATCCTCCTGTACTGCTGGTGTGGACTCTTCTGCCTCTTGGGCCGGCTGCTCTTCCAGCTCTACCGGTTCCTCTGTAGGCACTTGCAGGGCTGGCTGGAGAAAGGTGAGGACGGGTACCATGACAGCGCCGTTTACTTGTGTCCAAGACCGGGGGAAGTCTCCGAGTACGGTACTGATCATTTCTCCCCTTTCCTCTGCGGGTTGAGGGTTTCCTTGATCTTCTTCAGGGCTTTGCAGCTGCTTGGGACACTTCTTCAGGTGGTCTCTGGAGACAATGGCTGTGGTTGCTCCTCCATCCTTACTGATTACGCAGATTTTTGGGTTCTCATGGCTTGATGGCAGTACGGTGTATGGGTCCTTCTCCCACTGGTCGTCCAACTTGTGGAGCCGCCTCTTCCTCTTCAAGACCTGCTCTCCAGGTACCAGGGGAACAGCGGGAGCATACTGGTTATAAGCCTTCTCTTGCCTTTCTCTAGCTTGAGACAAACTTCGCTCGACGCTCTCCTGTACTTTCCGATACTGCTGCTGCCGTTCTGTATCCCAGTCTGCCTCTGGCGAGGTGTCCTCAGGCGTCAGGACTCCCATATCCAGGTCAATAGGCAGCTTACCAGGTCTTGCTCTCATTAGGTAAGCCGGGGTACAGTTGGTGGAACCTACAGGGATGTGGTTATACAGGTCCACCAGATCGGGCAGTTTCTCAGGCCACAGACTGTGTTCTTCCAGGGGCAATGTTTTTAGCAGATCTATCACCACCTGGTTCATCTTTTCGCAGAGTCCATTGGTTTGAGGGTGATAGGGCGTTGTTCTTATCTTCTTGCAGCCATACAGGTTGCAGAACTCCTGGAAGACCTCCGCTTCGAAGGCTGGTCCTTGGTCTGTCAACACTTGGTCCGGGTACCTGTGTGGACGGCAGAAGTGCTGCTGGAAGGCTCTAGCTGCTGTTTGAGCCGTTAAGTCCTTGACCGGGACCACCACCAGGAACCGGAAGTAATGATCTACGATTGTGAGGGCGTAGACATACCCAGATCTGCTTGGAGCCAGTTTCACATGGTCCAGGGCTACCAGTTCCAGTGGCTGTCTGGTGATGATGGGCTGCAGGGGAGTCTTCTGGCTGGCTCGGTCTTTTCTTCTCAGGTGGCACGGGCCACAGTCTCTGCACCACCTCTCGATGGCTCCTCTCATGCCTACCCAGTAGAACCGTTCACGCAACAAGAACTCCAGCTTCTTCCATCCGAAATGCCCTGCTCCGTTGTGGTATGCCTCCAGAACCATAGCCGTGTCTCGTCTTGGGACCACTACCTGCCAGGTCAACTCATGTGTTCGAGAGTTAACCATTCTCCGGCACAGCTTCTCCCTGTAGAGGAACAGCTTACTTTTCTCCTTCCACAGTTGCTTGGTCTCCTCCGGAGCATCTGGGTCAAGACGGGCATCAGCCTGGGTCAGAATTTCCTTCACCAAATGGACTGCGGGATCACTGTCTTGCGTCTCTGCCCAGTTGTAGTGGGGCAAGGGATTGAACGTCACGGAGCGCCTGTCCTTCACACGGTGGGAATACAGGGTAATCCCATGACGGTGGAACGCAGGGAGCTCAACTTCTTCCAGATCTTCTGGATCTACCCCTACGTCCGGTAAGTTCGGCATTCTAGACAGGGCATCCGCGTTGGCATTTGAGGTTCCTGCCCGGTATTTGATGGTGAATTCAAAGTTGGACAGGCGGGCCATCCATCTCTGTTCCAGGGCACCGAGCCTTGCAGTGTCCAGGTGTGTCAACGGGTTGTTATCCGTGTACACGGTGAATTTGGAGGAGGCAAGGTAATGCTTGAAACGTTCGGTCACTGCCCAAACTACTGCCAGGAACTCCAGCTTGAATGAGCTATAATTCTCAGGGTTCCTCTCCGTGGGCCATAGCTTTAGGCTGGCGTAAGCGATTACCCGTTCTTTCCCTTGCTGGATCTGGGACAGTACGGCTCCTAGCCCGATGTTGCTTGCGTCCGTGTGGAGGATAAAGGGCTGGCTGTAGTCTGGATATGCCAGGATTTCATCCCCCGTGAGGGCCATCTTCAGCTGGCAGAAGGACTCCTCTTCCAGCTTTTCCCACCTAAAGGGCGGCTTCTGGTTTTTGGCTTTCCGAGATTGACCTATCAGGAGGTCCTGCATAGGGGCTGCCATTTTGGTGAAACCGGGAATGAATCTTCGGTAGTAGCCTACCAACCCGAGGAACTGCCGCACTTCCTTTATGCTGGAGGGTCTTGGCCAGTCCTTAATCACGGTGATCTTATCAGGGTCAGTAGCTACTCCGTCAGCACTCACCACGTGTCCCAGGTATTACACCTTTGGTTTCAGGAGGTGACACTTGGAGGGTTTCACCTTTAGGCCGTAGTTTGCCAGAGCTTCGAACACTTCTGCCAGGTGTTTCAGGTGGTCCTCGTAGGTCTTGGAATAGACGATGACATCGTCGAGATATAACAGGACCGTCTCGAAGTTCCGGTGTCCCAGACAGCATTCCATCAACCGTTGGAAGGTTCCTGGTGCGTTGCAGAGCCCGAACGGCATACAGTTAAATTCGCTGAGACCCATCGGGGTGGTGAATGCGGTCTTCTCCCGGTCCGCCTCTGCTACAGGAACCTGCCAGTACCCGCTAGTGAGATCCAAAGTAGAGAAGAAGTTAGCAGATTTTAATGCAGCTAAGGACTCTTCTATCCTTGGTAACGGGTACGCATCTTTGTGTGTGATACGGTTGACCTTCCTGTAGTCTACACACATTCTCATGGTGTTATCTTTCTTTTTCACTAAGACTACTGGAGCTGCCCAGGGTCTACAGCTGTCCTTGATTACCCCAGCCTCCTTCATGTCTCTAAGCATCCCCTTGGCGTGTTGGTAGTGTACCGGGGGTACGGGTCGGTATCTCTCCTTTATGGGAGGATGGTCTCCCGTGGGGATGAGGTGTTCTACCCCCTTTACTCGCCCGCAGTCTAGCGGGTGTTTACTTAACACTCTCTCGTACTCTCGAACCACCCGATAGACTCCCTGTTTCTGGTGTGAGGGAGTGGAGTCAGTACCCAAATGTAGTTGCTGACAACAGTACTCCATTGGTTTCTTAGAGCCGTTACCTTCCTCTGGTTGAGATGGAGGCAAGGGTTCCACGGCCTGTACAGAGTTCTGGTTGATGGTAAACAATTTGGCTAGCGTGGCATACCGGGGCAGGTGTACTTCTCTCTCCCCGATATTTATGATGCGAACGGGCACCCTCCCATGGCGTACATCGACCACCCCCCGTGCTGTCAAAATGGTGGGCCTACTGTCTGAGTAGACGGGTTCTACCATTGCTTGGTAGTCTCTAACTCTTAGACCAATAGCTGCCCGGCACCAAATCATCATCTCACTTTTTGGGGGCATGGCAATAGGGAACGGGTCACACATTCTCACGCTACCTATCTCACCACCAGATAGCTCCACCTGTTGCCGCTTCATCAGTGCCCGGATCTCTTTTTGGAGCACACGCTGCTGGCCGGAACTGGCGTTCTTGGCAACCTGCTGTAAAATGAGAATCACCTCTGCAAGACAATTTTCAATCACATTAGTTCCCAAGGTTATTCTAGGGTGACTCTCATGACGGTCTATGTCCACTATAATCAGTCCTTGTGCCGCCAGTTCGAATTTACCGATCTTAATGGTCACCTCTTTGAATCCCACCTGCGGCATGGACTGACCATTGCTGGCGATGATACTCAGGTCGTCATCTGGGTAGCGGGTTATGTCCGAGTCATTCCAGTACTGTTTAAAGAGCACGTACGGGATGGTGGTCACCTGTGACCCAGTGTCTAGTAGGGCACTCATAGGAATGCCATCGAGTACCACAGGCAAGATTGGACGTCCCCCAACGTATTTATCACGCCAGTTTGATGGGCCTGATGGTCTTATGCCTGGGAGTTGGCCCTCTACCCCAGTTTGTGCCCGTTTAAATGACAGCACCTTGCCACATGTCCGGGTTGATTGCAGCGGTGGCAGATGGGTCGTCCGTCCTCGTTGTATCTGTCGCTGGGTCTTCCTCTAGCCGGTGGGGTCCTCCTCAGTCGGTGCCACGGGACGTCCTCCGGTCCTGATTCCAGCTGGATCTTTCCTGGAGAAGAGACCTGTAAAGACTGCACAGTTCTGGTTAGCGCGGCAACGCTCTTAGTCAGCTCTTGGACCTGATGGTGCAGGTCTTTTGCCCGGTTATTGTTCAAAGCCTGCGCATCAGCTCCCACAGGCCCTGCAGACAAGGGCGCCGTCTCCTGGTGGTAAGTGATAGCAGGGCGCCTGTGGGTCACAGCACCATCTGGTGCCGGTTCTCGGAGCACCCGGATGGCTCTGTCCTTGAACTGTGCAAAGTCCAGGTCAGGGTCCTGTAAGGCCATTGCCCGCAACTGGGTTCGGTGGGCATTGCACAGTAGACCCTCAATAAATTGTTCAGTCAACAGCTTATCTTCATTTCCCACGCTGCCAGGGTCTGCCTGCTTAATGGCTCTCAGGGCCTCTTGTAGGTTTAGAACATAGTCTCTTATACTCTCATGTGCCCGCTGTTTACACCCGTAAAATCTGAGCTTTATTTCGGCTGAGGTGTGGGTATCAAATGTGTCTTTCAGCCGGGCTAGTATTTCTCTGACAGTCCTCTTCCTCCCAGGTGGCCAGGACTTTACCTCCCTTTGGGCTGCCCCGATTAATTGGGCCACCAGGATGCTCACTTTTTGCTCTTCTGTGAGTGGGTACACCTGGAAGAGGCTATCCAGTCTTTCCCTAAAGTCATTTAGAGTAATGGTGCTGGTGCGGCAAGGAATCACAGAGACGTGAGGTGCAGTTCAGGGTCTTTACTGATGGTACAAGGCAGACCCTCCCGGGAGTACTGGCTAGTATAAGGGGCCTGGTCAGTCTGCGAGCAAGCAGGAGTTCCCCTGGCCAGGTGGAGTTGTAGGCCTCCCCGTTTATCTGCACTCTTCCTGGCTACCTTGCTGTCAGCGGTTACAAGTAGCCCACGTCCCTGAGTATACCGTGTGGTGCTCACCCGTATGGCTGGAGACTTGGGGCCTTCTGTTAGCCTCCGCTCCTGGATGGTGGCGCTGGTCCCTTCTTTGTGACTGAGCCTCCGGGCTTCTATGGCCAGAGGACCTGGAATCCCCTGCCGGCTGGTTTCTGCTGCTGGGTATATATCAGTCCCTACAGCCTCGGACTCCTGTGTCCGGTTTTAGTAACTTCAGCCAGGGCGAGCTATATCTCTGCTCACAGCCCCTGGCCTTCTGCCTCTGCTCCTACAGAGCTCCTGATGTATCTTTTCCTGTGTCTGCAGCTTCACTCTAGGCTCTGACTGCTCTGCTTGTTCTGCAGGCTCTGTCTCTGTCTCACCTAATCCCGCCCCAGACCCAGTTTATAAGGGCAGATTCCTCCCCTCCCAGGTCTGGGCGGGCAGTGTTGCATGCTTAGGGCTCCTGACCAGAGAAACCTCCCACTTGCTCTCAGACATAATATCTCTATTACTGTGGCAACCAGACCCCTGGGGTGTCACACGCACATGTGACATCTGCTCATTAACGGCCATTCTGAGCTGAATGTGCCTTCCCTCATCACAGCACAGCTGCTATGCAGATTGAGGCTGGGCAAGTACCAGCATGGGTGACTGGTTGGGAATTCCCAATTCCATTGACATTTTGGCTGCTGGTAATGTCATTTGGATTTTTGTTTTTAAAATCTAACCTTTCCCTCCCCATTTTATTCCTTGTGAAAAGACGCGCACATGTGACATTTGCAGGTCAACTGCCATTCTAAGCTGAATGTGCCTTCCCTCGTCAGATCGCAGCTGGAGGCCAGGCAAGTACCTTTGTGGGAGACTAGATGGGAGTCCCCAGTTACGTTGACATTTTGGCTGCTGCTATTGTCATTTGGATTTTTGTTTTTAAAATCTAACCTTTCCCTCCCCATTTTATTCCTTTTGAAAAGACGTGCACATTTGACATCTTTCTGTCAATGGCCATTCTAAGCTGAATGTGCCTGCCCTTGTCAGATTGCAGCTGCTAAGCAGTTTGAGGCTGGGCAAGTACTGGCATGGGAGATAGGCTGGGAATCCCTGGTTCCGTTGACATTTTGGCTGAAGCTATTGTCATTTGGATTTTTGTTTTTTACGTCGATCCTTTCCCTCCCCATTTTATTCATTTTGAAAAGACACGCACATGTGACATCTCCATGTCAACAGCCATTCTAAGCTGAGTGTGCCTTCCCTCGTAAGATCGCAGCCGCTACACAGCTTGAGGTCAGGGTAGTACCATCATGGGAGACTAGCTGGGAATCCCTGGTTCCGTTGATATTTTGGCTGCTGCTATTGTCATTTGGATTTTTGGATTTTTGTTTTTAAAAACATGAGCTTTCCCTCCCCATTTTATTCCTTTTGAAAAGATGCGCACATGTGACATCTGCACATCGACGGCCATTCTAAGCTGAATGTGCCTTCCCTCATCAGATCGCAGCAGCTACGCAGCTTGAGGTCAGGGTAGTACCGGCATGGGTGACTGGCTGGGAATCCCTGGTTCTGTTGACGTTTTGGCTGCTGCTATTGTCATTTGATTTTTTGGATTTTTTTTTTAAAATCTAACCTTTTCCTCCCCATTTTATTCCTTTTGAAAAGACGTGCACGTGTGACATTTGCACGTGAATGGCCATTGTAAGCTGAATGTGCCTGCCCTTGTCAGATCGCAGCCGCTAAGCATACATAGTAACATAGTAGCATAGTTTGTAAAGCCGAATAAAGACTTGCGTCCATCAAGTTCGACCTGTTAGTTCTGTAATTGCTAAAGTTGATCCAGAGGAGGGCAAAAACCCCAAATGATTTGGCCAATCTTCACCTGAGGAAAAATTCCCTCCCGACTCTAAAAACAGCAGTCAGAATAAATCCCTGTATCAACCTACTATTTTATTTTATTTTTAAGTATATGCTGAAATCTGCCTGGTATCTAGAAATGCATCCAGTCCCCGCTTGAACTGTTGTAGTGAATCCGACATTACCATCTCCTCACTCAGTGAATTCCATATTCTCACTGCTCTTACCGTAAAGAACCCCTTCCTATGCTGGTGCTGAAACCTTTTTTCTTCCAGTCTTAGTGAGTGCCCTCTAGTTATCGTAATATCCCTCCTTTTGAACAAATCCCGGCAAGATCTCTATACTGTCCCCTAACATATTTGTACACATTTATTATGTCCCCCCTCAACCTTCTCTTTTCCAGGCTGAATAGTTCTAGTTTTGCGAACCTCTCTGGGTATTGCAGTCCCTCCATTCCCTTTATTAATTTTGTTGCCCTCCTTTGTACCTTTTCAAGCCCATTAATATCCTTTCTATATATTGGGGCCCATAGCTGAGCACAGTATTCCAAGTGTGGTCTGACCAGTGCTTTGTACAGTGGAAGAACAATGTTCTCATCCTTTGCAGCTATACCTCTTCTGATACATCCCATTACCCTGTTTGCCCTTACAGCAGCGGCCTGACTTTGGGCACTCCAATTTAGTTTGCTATCAATCAAGATGCCCAAGTCCTTCTCCATCTCTGAATTCCCCAATGATTTCCTATTCAGTGAGTACTGGTGACTTCCATTTTCCTTCCCATATGTATGACCTTACATTTCTCCTCGTTAAACCTGATTTGCCATTTAATGCTCCACCTACCCAGCTTATCCAAATCCCTCTGTAGGTCTGCACTGTCCTCTTTTGTATTAATTGTTTTACATAACTTTGTGTCATCTGCAAATATTGATATTTTACTATTTATCCCGTTGACTATGTCTTTAATAAAGATATTAAATAACATTGGGCCTAGTACAGACCCCTGTGGTACCCCACTGGTGACGCTTACCCAATCTGAGTATATTCCATTTATATCCACCCTCTGCCTTCTATCCGTTAGCCAGTTAGCTACCCACTTGCAGACATTTTCCCCCAGCCCCATCATTCTCATTTTGTATACCAACCTATTATGTGGCATGCTATCGAACGCTTTTGAGAAGTCGAGATACACGACATCCACTGGTTCCCCCTGATCTACTCGAGAGCTAACCTCCTCGTAGAAGTCAATCAGGTTTGTTTGGCAGGAGCGATTCCTCATGAATCCATGTTGGTTCGGGATTAAAAGATTATTAGCATCAAGATGCTCCGTAATTGCCTCTTTAAAGAAGCTTTCAAAAATTTTGCCCACAACGGACGTCAGACTCACCGGCCGATAGTTTCCGGCGTCACTTTTCGCTCCCTTTTTGAATATTGGCATTACATTCGCCTGTCGCCAATCAAGTGGCACAGACCCAGTCTCAACAGAGTCCTTAAATATAAGATATAACGGTCTGTCTATCACATTACTTAGTTCCCTTAGTACCCGTGGGTGTATGCCATCAGGTCCTGGTCATTTGTTTATTTTAATGTTACTGAGGCGTTTCTGTACCCCAGCTTGGGTTAGATTTGTCATACTTAGTGGAGGATTAAGTTTGTCACTTCTCATTTCTCCTGTTAGTTCGATTTCCTTTGTGAAAGTTGTCGAAAAAAAATTATTTAATAGATTATCTTTATCCTCATCTTTCTCTATGATTTTGCCTTCCTCACTTTTTATCGGTCCAATATTATCCGATTTAATCCTTTTACTATTTATATACAGTACAGACCAAAAGTTTGGACTACCTCTTGAAGCTCATCAAGAGAATGCCAAGAGTGTGCAAAGCAGCCATCAAAGCAAAAGGTGGCTACTTTGAAGAACCTAGAATATAAGACATATTTTCAGTTGTTTCACACTTTTTTGTTAAGTATATAATTCCACATGTGTTAATTCATAGTTTTGATGCCTTCAGTGTGAATGTACAATTTTCAAAGTCATGAAAATACAGAAAAAATTTTAAATGAGAAGGTGTGTCCAAACTTTTGGTCTGTACTCTACGTAAAGAACAGTTTGGGATTTGATCTACTTTCCCTAGCAATACGTCTCTCTGTTTCCTCCTTCGCTATTTTTATTTGTTTTTTACAGGTTCTCATTTTTTCCTTGTAACACATTAGTGCCTCCTTACTGTTTTCCTGTTTTAATCTCTTGAATGCCTCTTTTTTGCTATTTAACGCCCCTTTTACGTTCTTGTTAAACCATATTGGTTTCCTCTCATTTCTGGCCCTTTTATTCCCATACGGTATATACCTCTCGCACTGAGTATTCAGAATTCTTTTGAAGGTTTCCCATTTACTATTCATATTTCCTTGATTAAGAACTTTGTCCCAGTCAATAAGTTGAAGGCTTTCTTTCAGCTGATCAAACCTCGCCCTCCTAAAGTTTAATGTTTTTGTTGTTCCCTTATTGATAACCCTACTGAAGGGCATTTTGAAGTTGATAATATTATGGTCGCTATTACCTAGGTGCCCCCCTATCTGTACCTCAGTTATTCTATCAGGCCTATTAGTCAATATTAAGTCCAACACGGCCTTCCCTCTCGTTGGTTCCTGCACTTGTTGGGAGAGATAGTTATCCTTAATATTTGTCAAGAACCTTTTTCCTTTCTGAGATCTACAGGCTTCTGTTTCCCAGTCAATATCCGGGTAGTTGAAATCCCCCATTACAATCACTTCATTATGTTTTGCTACTTTGTCTATTTGTCCTAATAGCAGATTCTCATTCTCCTCTGTTATATTGGGTGGCTTATAGCAGACCCCCAGTAATATTTTATTATTATTTTTAGTTCCCTCTATCTCTACCCACATGGACTCGACCCCCTCTTCTCCCTCTCCTATATCTTCCCTTAGTCTGGGTTTTAGACATAAGACATAACTTTACATATAAGCAGACTCCTCCGTCTTTCCCCTGTTTCCGGTCCCTTCTAAATAAACTATAATCTAATAAATTTACCGCCCAGTCGTAGCTGTCGTCTAGCCAAGTCTCTGTAATACATACGATGTCATACCTCTCCTCCGATATAAGCGCCCGCAGCTCATCCGCCTTATTGGTCAGGCTTCTTGCGTTGGTCAGCATGCAAGATAAAACTTTGGGGTTATTTAGCATCCTATTCTTCTCTAACGATCTAACTGTATATCCCCACCCCCCTCTCCACCCTCATTATATTCACTTCTCCCCTTCCCCCTTGCTTGCCTCACATCCCACCTATTTCCTTGGTCCCCCCCCCCCCCCGTCTCTAGTTTAAAAACTCCTCTAACCTATTCGCCATCTTCTTCCCCAGCACCGCTGCACTCTCCCCTTTGAGGAGCAGCTTGAGGCTGGGCCAGTACTGGCATGGGAGACTGGCTGGGAATCCTTGGTTCCGTTGACGTTTTGGCTGCTGCTATTGTCATTTGCATTTTTGGATTTTTGATTTTAAAATCTAACGTTTCCCTCCCCATTTTATTCCTTTTGAAAAGACGCGTAAATGTGATATGTGCATGTCAACGGGCATTCAAAGCTGAATGTGTCTGCCCTCATCAGATCACAGCTGCTACACAGCTTGAGGCTGGGCAAGTACTGGAATGGGAGACTTGCAGGAATTCCAGCTTCTGTTGACATTTTGGCTGCTGCTGTTGTTATTTGGATATTTGTTTTTAAAATCTAACCTTTCCCTCCCCATTTTATTCCTTTTGAAAAGAAGTGCACATGTGCCTTCGGCACATTAACGGCCATTCTAAGCTGAATGTGATAGCCCTCATCAGATCACAGCCACTACACAGCTTGAGGTTGGGCAAGTACAAGCATGGGAGACTGGCTGGGAATCCCTGGTTACATTGACATTTTGGCTGCTGCTATTGTCATTTGGATTTTTGTTTTTAAAATCTAACCTTTCCCTCCCCTTATTATTCCTTTTGAAAAGACGCGCACATGTGACATTTGCAGGTCAACTGCCATTCTAAGCTGAATGTGCCTTCCCTCGTCAGATCGCAGCTGGAGGCCAGGCAAGTACCTTTGTGGGAGACTAGATGGGAGTCCCCAGTTACGTTGACATTTTGGCTGCTGCTATTGTCAAGTGACATTTGCACATCAATGGCTATTGTAAGCTGAATGTGCCTTCCCTCATCAGATCCCTGCTGCTACACAGTTTGAGGCTGGGCAAGTACTGGCATGGGAGTCTGGCTCGGAATCCCCGGTTCCGTTGATATTTTGGCTGCTGCTATTGTCATTTGGATTTTTGTATTTTTGTTTTTAAAATCTAAACTTTCCCTCCCCATTTTATTTCTTTTAAAAAGACACGCACATGTGACAGCTGCACATCATCGGCCATTTTAAGCTGAATGTGCCTGTCCTCATCAGATCATAGCTGCTACACAGCTTGAGGCTGGGTAAGTACTGGATGGGAGACTGGCTGGGAATAACTGGTTACGTTGACATTTTGGCTGCTGCTATTGTCATTTGGATTTTTGGATTTTTGTTTTTAAAATCTAACCTTTCCCTCCCCATTTTATTCATTTTGAAAAGACGTCCACATGTGACATCAACACGTCAACATCCATTCTAAGCTGAATGTGCCAGCCCTCGTCAGATTGCAGCCACTGCGCAACTTGAGGCTGGGCAAGTACCAGCATGGGAGACTAGCTGGGAATTCCTCGTTCCATAGGCATTTTGGCTGCTGCTATTGTTATTAGGATTTTTGTTTTTAAAATCTAACCTTTCCCTCCCCATTTTATTCCTTTTGAAAAGACGTGCACATGTGACATCTGCATGTCAATGGCCATTCTAAGCTGAATGTTCCTGCCCTTGTCAGATCACAGCCGCTACACACCTTGAGGCTGGGCAAGTACTGGCAAGGGAGACTGGCTGGGAATCCGCAGTTGCGTTGACATTTTGGCTGTTGCTATTGTCATTTGGATTTTTGTTTTTAAAATCTAACCTTTCCCTCCCCATTTTATTCCTTTTGAAAAGACGCGCACATGTGACAAGTGTACTTCATCGGCCATTCTAAGCTGAATGTTACTGTACTTGTCAGATCACAGACGTTATGCAGCTTAAGGCTTGGCAAGTACCGGCATGGGAGATTAGCTGGGAGTCCACGGTTAAGTTGACATTTTGGCTGCTGCTATTGTCATTTGGATTTTTGGATTTTTGTTTTTAAAATCTAACCTTTCCCTCCCCATTTTATTCCTTTTGAAAAGACGTGCACATGTGACATCTGCACGTCGACGGCCATTCTAAGCTGAATGTGATTGCCCTCGTCAGATCGCAGCTGCTACGCACCTTGAGTCCGGGTGAGTACTGGCATGGAGACTGGCTGGGAATTCCCTCTTCCCTTAACATTTTGGCTGCTGCTATTTTCATTTGGATTTTTGTTTTTAAAATCTATCCTTTCCCTCCCCATTTTTTTCCTTTTGAAAAGACGCGCACATGTGACATCTGCACGTCAACGGCAATTCTAAGCTGAATGTGACTTCCCTCATGAGATCGCATCCACTACGCTGCTTGAGGCTGGGCAAGTACTGGCATGGGAGACTGGTTGGGAATCCCTGGTTCTGTTGACATTTTGGCTGCTGTTATTGTCATTTGGATTTTTGGATTTTTGTTTTTAAAATCTAACCTTTCCCTCCCCATTTTCTTCCTTTTGAAAAGACGCGCACATGTGATTCCGGCACGTCAATGGCCATTCTAATCTGAATGTGTCTGCCCGCGTCAGATTGCAGCTGCTGTGCAGCTTGAGGTCGGGCAAGTACTAAAATGGGAGAATGGCTGGGAATTCCTAGTTCCGTTCGCATTTTGGCTGCTGCTATTGTCATTTGTTTTGTTTTTTTAAAATCTAACCTTTCCCTCCCCATTTTATTCCTTTTGAAAAGATGCACACATGTGACATCTGCACGTTAATGGCAATTCTAAGCTGAATGTGCCTGCCCTTGTGAGATCACAGCTGCTATGCAGTTTGAGGCAGGGCAAGTACCAGAATGGGAGAATGGCTGGGAATCCCTAGTTCCGTTGACATTTTGGCTGCTGCTATTGTCATTTGGATTTTTGTTTTTAAAATCTAACCTTTCCCTCCCCATTTTATTCCTTTTGAAAAGACGCGCACATGTGACATCAGCACATCAATGGCAATTCTAAGCTGAATGTGCCTGCCCTCGTCAGATTGCAGCTGTGATGCAGCTTGAGGCTGGGCAAGTACAGTCATGGGAGACTGGCTGGGAATCCCCGGTTCCATTAACATTTTGGCTGCTGCTATTGTCATTTGGATTTTTGTTTTTAAAATCTAACCTTTCCCTCCCCATTTTATTCCTTTTGAAAAGACGCGCACATGTGAAATCTTCACAACAACGGCCATTCTAAGCAGAATGTGCCTGCCCTCATCAGATCACAGCCGCTACGCAGCTTGAGGTCGGGCCAGTACCGGCAACGTAGACTGGCTGGGAATCCCTGGTTCCATTGGTATTTTGGCTGCTGCTATTGTCATTTGCATTTTAGGATTTTTGGATTTTTGTTTTTAAAATCTAACCTTTCCCTCCTCATTTTATTTCTTTTGAAAAGACGCGCACATGTGATTCCGGCACGTCAATGGCCATTCTAATCTGAATGTGTCTGCCCGTGTCAGATTGCAGCTGCTGTGCAGCTTGAGGTCGGGCAAGTACTAAAATGGGAGAATGGCTGGGAATTCCTAGTTCCGTTCGCATTTTGGCTGCTGCTATTGTC